>NC_046305.1:40860186-42110186 GCF_004115265.2 Rhinolophus ferrumequinum | reverse complement strand
CTGCTGACACCACCAAGCGTCAGGGTGCTCCCTCCCTCTAGGGGCCTGGGCACACAGAACTGGATGGGTCCAGAGGCTCATTCAGAGCCCAGCCCCTCCTCTGCAGACCGCCAGTACCCCCTGCATGCCCTTATAGGTCATGCTCCGGGCAGCCATACTCTGGGCACAGACATCAGTGCCCCCCCTGAGCTGGGTGCTGTGCCAGGTGCTGAGGTCGGAAGACAAGATAGTAAGACACGTCCCTGTGGGGGCGACACAGATAGGTAAAGCCATCATTTTCACCTATGCATAAACCTGACCATGGAGGGGAAGGAACTCCTGATCCAACAGGAGGCGGGGCCTGGTCAGAGAAACTTCACCAAGGAGGGAGATTGAGTCTGATAGAGGAGCTGCTGCACTGAAGAAGGCGAGTAGGGCATCCTGGCTGAGGGCCCAGCGTGCTCAAGTCCACCCGGAAGAGCGTGGGACTTGGTGCAGCAGGAGTGTGGTGAGACAGGAGGGGGGTGAGACAGGGCAGGACAAAACAGGCAGGGGCCAGTCACCTTCAGAGAAGTGTTCTCTACTGGGGACAAAGCTTCTCAGTTAAGCACATCACACCCTAAATCCCTGAGATGCACACAGGAGTCCCGAAAGAGCAGCCCAGAGCTACGGCTCGCTTCCTCTTCTGCACACACACGCACACACAGACAGACACACACACACAGACACGCACACATGCACACGCGCACTCTGCCAACCTACGCAGGGACCAGTGAAGGAGCTTTCTTTCCTGCATTGTCTCTGAGCTCTACCAGGGCTGTGGAAATGCCAGGACTCCACCCAGTGCTACACTGCCAAGGGTGAGTTCCCTTCTCCCTCAGTCCTTCTCTGGAGGGCCCTGGAGGAGACGCTGCCCACGGTGTCGCTGCTGGCTCATCTCAGTGAGGGGTGCTTCAGCCATGATCCACATGGGGCAGCCCCCGGGCCCATTTGCATCCTGCGCTGTGTGATTCCAGCTGATGAAAAACAGTCTGCTTCAGCCTGTAGCCATGGTACAGTGACGTTCTCTTAAACATATTAAATGTACTCTGCACGTCAGGGTCATGGTATTATAAACCCTCGGGGACTGGGACTCGGCAAGATGACTCCTCAGAGAAGGGACCGTCTGCGTATACTGGGAACCACACACACGTCCGTGCTTGCGATCCACAAATATCTGTTACACACTAAGTATGTGCCAGGTGTTTGCACTAGACTGTGGGGGAGTAATCTGCTCTGCAAATTGTGCAAGAATAAGAGGTCATGCTCAGGCTGGACTTGGACGTGCAGGCGGGGCGGTGAGGGGGGAGAAGCACTTTTCTTCAGTCCTAGAAAAAGGGAGAGGCGTGTGAAGCTCTGGGGAGAAACTGAGGCAGAACCAGCATTGGCATCTCGTTAGTGTCCCTTGGGGTTGGACGGAGTGACTAACTTCGAAGAGCCTTGTTCCAGGCCAGCTGAAGAAAGTGCTCCAGGAGTCGTGGCAGCACCCACTCCGACAGAGTCAGAGGCTGGGGAGAGATCTTTGGGCCAACCAGGAAACTGCCTTCCTCACTTGGGGCCCGGGAACGGGAGAGCTGAGGGGAGACGGACGTCCCAGGCCAGGAGGAGCGTTCTGGGGAAGATTCTGGTTCATTACGACTGGTGCTCTGTGACCACCCTGCGTCCTCTGGTTCCTGAACACTATTTTCCCCTTGGTTTCCTTATAAAGTGTTTCCTGAAAAATCTATACTCGTCTCTGTTGCAACAATAAGAAAAAAAAATGTTTTATTCACATCTAGGCCAGATTACGTGTGGAAGCAAAGGGGCTGCTGGGTCAGGCAGAATGGTGGCAGCTATAGAGATCCAGCTGAGGGCTAGGGGGTTCCTGGAGGGACCTGGCATTGGTGGGGACCTCCCTGGGAACAGCTGTGATGAAGGCTCCCCTCGCTCCAGGGGTGACTGTTCCTTTGAAGATCAGAGTCATCAATCAGAGCGGCAGGAACCCTCCACTATGCAGCAAAGATCAAACATGATGCATGAAAAGTGAGAACAGAGGAGGTACCCCCGGAGCCCGGCCCTGAATACCTCCTGCTCTTGCTGGTCGTACAAGCTCACAGCCAGGTATGGATGGAGAAGCCTCTGGCCACTCTAAAGATGCTGCCACACTGATTCCACAGGACCAAAGGGGCTCCTTGTGGCTCCTGGAGAGATGCCAAAGCTGGTCCATCATAGGGCAGGCAGCGTGTGCCATCCTTTCCGCCTGGCAATTGACCTAAGGCTACTAAGGCCAGTCCTCAGATGAGACCAAGCTGGGTTCTTTGCTAGACAGGAACCAACGACCCAAAAATGGGGTCTGGTGGGACTCCTGTGGGTTGGCAGATAGGCCCTTCTCTCCAAGCTGTTTCAGGGGGCACAAAGTGGTTGGTGCTGGAATCCCCTGAGCTGTCCCAAACCACAGTGTACCCTCTCAGGCTCCCACATATACCTGACCCCCCCCCCCCAGCCCCCTGCAAGGACAAGGCTAGGGAGACGGGTGAAAGAAGATCTGCGTGCAGAAGGATTTCGGATAACATTAGGGAGAAATTTCTGATATGAGGCTGGGAGGCTGCTTCCTGTAAAAGTTAGTAATAAAAAGAACAAGCCCTGTTTAAGAGAACCAATTACCCAGAAGCAGGGGGATGGGCAAGATGACCTTGACCAGCAAATGACCTTGACAAGACTTTGTGGTAAACTCAGGCAGGGATGCCTGGACAGAAAGACCTCTGCACTTTTGTCCACCAGGCCTCACACTAACGCAACAGGGAAAGGCCAACTGAGGTGTAATTATAATGTTTTGCCTGACAAAGGAGGTGGGCAGATGATCCTGCCTTAGCCCAGCCTGGGGACCCTGGGTTGTAGAGTCATGGATTGTTAGAGGGGAAAGAAGGCTGAAAGAGCAAATTCTGCCACCCTCATGAAGAAACTGGGACCCAAAGAGGTAACTTGCTCATTTTAGCCCTATTTTGGAGGGGTTTCCATGCCCATGAACCCCTGGGGAGAATGCCTTCCAGAAGAGAAGCTGGCACCACGCCTAAGGAAGTAAGACAGGACGACTGGAGAGCTGGGTTTGGGGAGTAGTCCCCCAGGCCCCAGATGAAGAGCGTATCACTGGTTCCCATTGGAGGGGAGTAGTAAGTCACTCCATAAAAGTTTATTTTTATACATGTCTGATCTATTTCACATCCGCTCTGATATTTTGACACATATACAGGAAATGTAACTCTCCCTCATATGGCAGTGTTTGGTTGGCCAGACCTGGGGAAACTCAATAGGGTCACAGAGGAGCAGAGGGGAGTTGCAGCATCAGGAAAGAATGCCAGAGGCCTGAGGCCGCGGTGGGCACCTGAGGTCAGCCGGCCAGGGATGGGGGTCATGGCAAGGTCAACGCAGAAACGCCCCGGCCTGGGACCTGGCCGCAGGACCCCACGCCTGGGAGCCTGAGTGTGCTCTGTCTGCTGCTCCCCAGAAGGGAAGGACTGAGGATGAAGCACATGCAGGAGAGAACAAGCAGAGTGAGCAGCCCCGGGAGGGACGGTTAGAAAGACAAAGACAAGTCAGGAGGATGTGTGTGGACCACCTGGCATAAGGCCTGGCTCCTGGGGTGGCCAGCGATCTCGGTTCTTTCCGTCATTCCGTTCTAGTCAACAGGCGCCGAGCTCCGTCTAGAGGAAGAGAGAACCCATGGGGTCCTTAAATGAGGCTGACAGACTCTGTGGAGGGTATAAGACCAGGACAGTCGTGGAAGAATAGGGAGGGGACTCTTTCTCCTCCACATGGGTCAGGGAAGGTCCTTCTCAGCTCTCCCAGAGAGAAAAGTAAACTCACTCATAACACACTAATTTTGTGGGGCTTTTTTTTAAATGTTTATATTCATGGGGATCCCATTCGTACAGGTGCCCCAGGGAGACAGGTTCATGGAGGGGCCTCCCTAACACGTGAACTCGAGAATGGGGGCTGATGCCTCGCTCTCCTCCCATGATCCCTTGGTGCTGGCATCAGACACAGGGTGTGGGCAACATGGGCCGTGGAACATTCTCTCCAAATGACGCCTTTATGACAGTCTAGTCTTATACCCTTAAAAACCACACAGGTAGCCTGACCTCTGCCTCCTGAGAGCTCTGCCTCTGTCTCCAGGGAACTCCTTCCCCCTGGCTATGGGCACTGCTGGCCTGGAACATGTCACTGCCTTGGTCACCACTGCCCCAGGGAGTGGGTTCAGGATCTCAAAGGACCAAGGAAGAGCCTCACAGTCCTGGCTTGGTCAGTGGAGTGTGACAGCCACGAAGTTGCTCAGTGCCCCCTTCCTCCCTTCTCCTCTGGAACCCCCTGGCTCCCCTGGGGAAGGGTGAGTAGGTGGAGGCTGTACTTGGCCTCACCTCACCCCATCTCCCCACCCACCTCCTGTAAATCCTGGCGACACAACAGGAAGGCCCTTTAACTAGCACATAAAAGTGCTTTGGGCTTTCAAAGGCCCACTCTGCATTTACAGGAGCCTGAGACTTTTATGGGCCACTTCCAGTCCCCTGCCTCTGACCTACTGATGCAGCTTGGTTTCTAGCTGTGGTGTGGGGAATTGTCCCAACCCAGGCCCAGGGACCACTGGGCAGGGAAGAAGGAGGAGATACCCCTAAGCCTGGGAAGTGAGGCTGCCTCTGAAGGCCAGGCAGGCCACCCACCCACCCTCTACAGGCCAGATCGTCTGCTGCAATCCCTCAATTGGCCCCCTGTCCTTCAGAGAGGGCACAGAATAAGGTCTCACTAAGTTATTTGCAGGTGACTGATTTGCAACCACTGTAACTGCAGATCAGTCTTGGAAGGGGCCCCGCAAACACCTCTGAAGGGTAGTGAGGGTCTTGTCCTAAGAGACAGTCCCCCCATTCTGGGGGTGGCCAGGCAGGGGAGCTGTCCAGGCTAGGATTGAAACAATGGATCTTTACGATCTCGTTGAGTCCAAAAGACCGTTGAAACTAGAGACTTCTGAGTACTTGCAGGAAAGAATTTTTAAGCATCTCTCCGATGTAGAACTAGAACTTCCCCTGGCCAGCAGCCTCACAGAAAGGCCTATGATCCTAGCTGCTCTGGGGTCCTCTCTGGCTCTAAGTGGGGGGCGGGCAGCTTCCCAGCCTAGGAACTTCCAGAAGCCCAGTGGAGGGGAAGGAGCCACCAGAATCTCTGCCTGCTCCTGCCTTCTGCCCAGAGACCTCAGCTAGCAAGAAATCCTAGCCCTCCAGGCTCCCAAGGCAGACACCAAGAGCCCTCCCAGCGGCCTGCTAGCTGTCCCCTCGCTCTGGGCCTTTTCCACTCTTCTCCACAGCCGCTTCCTTCTTGACTCTCTTCTCTCCAGCTCTTTCTTTGTTTTTCTTGTTTGTTTCTGGTGGGTTTTCCTCTCCCTCCTTATTCTTTCCTTTTCATATTCTTTTTTTTTTTTTTAAGATTTTATTGGGGAAGGGGAACAGGACTTTATTGGGGAACAGTGTGCACCTCCAGCACTTTTTTCCAAGTCAAGTTGTCCTTTCAATCTTAGTTGTGGAGGGCGCCGCTCAGCTCCAGGTCCAGTTGCTGTTGCTAGTTGCAGGGGGCGCAGCCCACCATCCCTTGTGGGACTCAAGGAATAGCACTGGCAACCTTGTGGCTGAGAGTACGAGCTCCAACCAACTGAGCCATCCGGGAGGCAGCTCAGCTCAAGGTGCCATGTTCAATTTTAGTTGCAGGGGGCGCAGCCCACCATCCCTTGCGGGACTCGAGGAGTTGAACTGGCACCCTTGTGGTTGAGAGCCCACTGGCCCATGTGGGAATCGAACCGGCAGCCTTCGGAGTTAGGAGCATGGAGCTCTGACCGCCTGAGCCACCGGGCCAGCCCCTCCTTTTCATATTCTTTACTAGTCTCATTCCTGTTCTCATTCTCCTAACCATTCCATTTTGTTTTTAGCTTTTCTTCCTCCTCTTTCCTGTTCGGTCTTTTTATTTGATCTAACCATCTTCTTCCATCTTTCTTGGAACAGATTGTCACTTGAGATCTTATTTAACAGTGAAATCACATAGTATTTAAGATTCATAAACACATGCCACACAGTATTAGGCACTTTCATGTTTATTATTACATTTAAACCTCACTGCCATTCTCTGAGGCTGTTTCCTCCCATTTTACAGGTATAAAACTGAGGCTCAGAGAACAGGCATGATTTGCTTAGAACCACCCAGCTAATAGATGACGGATGTAAGATTACCTCCACCTGCCTTCAATAATAAGAAGAAGAATCAAGACTTCCAGTAGTAGCAGTCCACAGTATAGGGTCAGAATACAATATAGTATATACCAAATAGATAAAATATTTAGTACAGTATATAGTACAGTGCCAGATACATACATATTTGCAACAACTTTATGAGGTAGGTAATTCTACTGCCCCCATTTCACAGATGATGAAACTGAGGTGCAAAGAGATTAGAGAGCTTGCCCACAGTCACGCAACTAGTATGTGGCAGAGCAAGATTCAACCCAGGCATTTGGCCTCCAAACTGCACCGTCTCTGGATGCTCCCTCTCCTCCATGCTCTACAACGGGTGGTCCCTCCATCAGGAAACTCAGCCACTGGTTCAGACAGTAACAGAGTCCTCAGGGGCCTGTGAGTCTTGCCTGTGAGAGGAGAAGGCAGCCACATGCATGTCTGGGTCTGTGTCCTGAGGAACTGCAAGGCCAAGTGTTGAGGAGGGAAGTCACAGGAAGAGGTCAGCTGAGACAAGAGGATCCTGTCTTGTTTCCAGACTAGAGAAAATAAAGGCCTCTATTCCGTGGAGCGTCTGGCCCCCGGTTGGGAAGGCCCTGGAGAACCAGCCCTTCCTCCTGACCTGCCCTGGGAGCAGCAGCTGAATCTTACTCAGGGAGGGGCCCCTCCACTATCGCCAGGCAGCACCCCGCTTGGGATCGGCCTCCCTAGCCTCTGGGGGCTTCTCGGTCTGTACCTGGGCTGGCTCTCCCCCGGCACAGCCAGGAATGTGCTTCTGTCATCCTATCCTCCCCCCCGACCCCAGCCCAGCACAGAATTGGATTAAGAACAAAAATATGAGCTGTGTTTGTTTTAATCAGCTTCAAGACATGGGGGCTTTTCAAGGGAAGGAGAGCAGGCCGGAGCTGGCCCCAGGGCAGGCGGGCTAGGCGGCACTGCCATCCAAGGGTCAGGAGCACGCTGAGCAGAGAGGGCATCTGTAGGTCAGATCCTGGGGCAGATAAGGGCTGAGAGGGAGAAGACCCAGGGGCTGAGAGCTGGGAGCCAGGGGGGCAGCAGGGAGGGAAAGACACAGGTTTTCCCGGAGAGCGCCCACCATCCCCATCCTGGAGGGAGGCAGGAGGGGAGGGGAGGGAAGGCTGAGGGTGCCCTGGAGGCTTGAAAAGCCAGCAGGAAGTCAGTTTTTCCAGAGGAGGGGCTTTCTCCTGGTCTTGGAATTGAAGGATGATGGGAAGGGGGTGAGGGAGGATCAGTGGTGGTGCCCACCACCCAACCCCAGGAAGAGCCCTGACGAGGGCTGCCATAGAGCCCAGGCAAAGATGTCTGCCCTTGAGCTGCATGTCCAGAGGGCACAGGTGCTAACATTAAGTTAAAGACGCGAAACCCAGTGAAACATGGGAAGCGTCCGGGTCTGGATAAGGGAACAAAACCCTGATGGAGCAAGAGGCTGGGAGAAAAATGCCATCCCTGGGCAGATTTCAGCTTTGGTGAAGACCTACTGGTTGTGCGGTGCGGACAGAGGGCTCTGAAGTGGGAGCCAGACACCTGGGTCCTCTGAGATCCTGGAACGCTTAACAACTTCTTAGAAAGAAGCCCCTCTGTCCATACAACTGTATACTTGCTATATGAGTGGCTACATGCACATCAGCCCTGCCTGCCACGGAAAGGGGCCCAGAGACATTCAGGAGCTGGTCCAAGGTCACACAGCCAATGAGAGAAGAGGCTGGTACGATTATCTAAGGCTCTGGTTCTCTGGCCAGTGAGGCAACTCTTGGGAGTTGAACAGCCTTGGCTAGTTCTCAAGTCGAAGCATTTTGATAAAAACAATGAGGGCAGGAGGGCAGAGCTCCCAGAGGCCTTTCCCACAGCCCTCCTGCCCACCCCTCCCATCAGGCACTAGGAGAAGGGCTTGGATTGGCTCTGGCCACACGCCAACACTTTGGGCCACCCTTGGGCAGAGGGGACTGTGAGGGGGTAGCTGGAGGTCTGGGCCAGTCCCCACGTCCCCTGGGGTCAGAGCAGGGGCTCCCTGGTATGCAGCTGGGTCTTCTAATTCATGTCCACAGACGGGTGTTCGTTCATGATGATGCTTTTACCCGTCTGAGGTGAAGGAGAAAATTCAGTAATGAATTCTTTGTATGGTTATGTTTAGTCAGCTTTGAAATTTGAAATATCATCTCTTTTCTGATGTAAAATGCTCTTTCTTGCTACAAAACATGATGAAAGTAGGCCTTCTAGGAAGTCTTTTCTTGGCCAAGTTAAAATTGTCAAACCTACGTCCATTCCTTCTGTTAAAATCAGTTTTTAATTGGTCCATCAAATCCACAAGGTTGGAAACAACTGTGTGTTGCTGTTGTTTTTGTTTTGGAGACATTCGTACCTGGCCTGGGGCACAGTTCAGAGTTCTGATGTTACAAATGCTTCATAAATGAGGCTTACAGGGCCCGGGATGGGGAGGTGTGGGGTCTAGAACCTGAAATGGCTGGAGGCCTAAGCAAAGCGCTGAAGTTGCAGTGTCAGTTTCCTCTTTTGCAAAGAGGAGGAGACAGGACCATCAGGCAACCTCTAAGATGAGCCCCAGTGGCAACATTCCCCGGCTCAAGGAAGGGCACCTCCGAGCTCTGGAAAGCAGCGCCGAGGCCAGTCGCAAGCTCCGAGCAGGCGGCTGTACCCCAGGCAGAAGACTTAGGGAGACGAAGGGGACACCTGTGTTTGGCCGGCCCACATGAGAGAAGTCCTGGTAACAACAACAAGCTCTGCCGACCGAGAAAGAAGAGCTTCACTGGACATGAGCCGGGACTTAGGCCCAAACCAAATGAGTGGCCGCTTGCCCGTTAGCTTAAGCCCCTTGATGCGTTTCTGTCCTGCCGGGTGTCAGGCGGGGTCTCTAGTCCTGCTCCCCACATAAGAACACAGGACATGGTGAGGCCAAAAAGGAACACCCACAGAGCCATAGGTAGGGGAGTCACACCACTATTTTCTCGCTGGCGGCTGGGTTGGAGACACAGGAAGCTGGAGCAACACTGTCCACAATCCGCCATCCTAACTGCAGTCCATGCTTGCCAGCCACCATCTTCTTGCTAGCCCCCATTTGGTGCTAGCGTAGCCACGGCAGTTATATTAGTGGCCAATGGCTCACTGGTTACAGCTGACGGCCAACTAGCCACAGCTGATGGCCATCCAATCACAGCTGATGGCCATTTACTACCCGAGCCAGCACCTTTCCACGTGAGGCCGAGAGCCTGGAAACGGCACTCCTGGCTCTGTCCCCACAGTCTCCCAGCCACTCCAAGCTGGAATCAGTCTCAGAGCCTCTCTTTCACCATGAGTCATGCCACCCCTCTAGGTCAAGCTGATCCAATCTAATGCAGCAAAACTTGGCTTAGCCTCTGCTTCGTGCCAAGGGTGGGGACATGCACGCGTGATCCAGGAAAACAGTATATACAGTAGTGCTGAGTCATTTAAGTTTAGAATATGTGTATGCATGTGTATCTACTGTATCCAAGCCTATTGCGAGACAATTAGACTGAATAAAATATGACCAGTCTCTGTCCTCAAGGACTAGTCCTTGGAAAACAGCCCTACTGACCTGAGGGGGCGAGAGAGACCCAGGTCTCTCCCAGGGAGCATTCTGGTTACCATTCTGGTTATCCCGTGTCCCACACAGAACCAGCAACAAGGTAAAACCAGCGGCAGAAGGCGTGGCCTGTAGGCCATTGATGGGGCCTGGGATGAAGACACCTCTCTGAATGCGGGAGCCAGATTAGAATGGGGAGGGAGGGGCCGTGGCCATTCTGCCTCTTCCTGAAGCAGGGCCCTCACACCACTGGGGAAGGGAGCAGGACACTGTCATCCCAGGCACTGTCTCCAGGGTGTGGGTGACTTTTCCAGCCTTGGTCTGGTTGATCTTTTTGCAGCCTTTCCTAGAAGCAAGAATGGGGTATCTTTGCTAGGGTCCCTGGATGCAGGGGGTCTGGGCTCAACTGCCTCCATTAAATGTGGAAGGGACAGGGGAGCCGTGGCGGGGGTAGCCCTCCCACCCCCTCGGGCGGCCCAGCTCTGCACAGTCTCAGCCCCATTCCCCAGACACCGAGGGACACCCGCTGCTGACACCATGGCATTGGGTTTCCCCTGGGCTGGCTCAGGCTACTGTCACCAGGCCTGCCAGGAAATTGCTGCTGACACTCAGGGAAGGGCCGGGGGAGTGGGGAGGCCGGGACCATGAGGCCGGTGAGTTCTGAGCAGGCTGGAGCAGGGCAGACAGCTGTGGGTCTGAGGGCAATTCTGGCCCAGCAGGGTGGGGCCCTGACTCTCCATCTTGGTCCTGCGTCTCCTGGGCTTCCCCAGGCCAGGGAATCTTGGAACTTGTGGCCAGCCTGGCTTTGAGGGGTAAGACAGAGGGGAAGGGGCAGCACTGTCCGAGGGTCACAGGACCCCCCTCCAATCCCCACCCCCAAGGTTATACAAATTGGCACCTTAGCATCCATCCAGGGAGAAACTGCACCACTCCCCCGCCGCCCCAGACGAAAGCCCTCAGTCCTGGCCTGTGGCATCTGCCATAGCTTTGATCCTAGATTACCCGCCCTCCAACCCCATGCAGGAGGAAGAGGAAGGCCAGCGAGGGAAGCAGGCTCAGTGGAAGTGCGAGAAGAGGCCAGGCCTGCTGGGGAGAAACTACAGGACAGCCAAGCCTGGCCACAGGGTAAAGGTGATGATAGAGATGGGGCCGGGGGGCAGGTGGTGAGCATCTGTGTGAGTATGGGGTGGGGGTAGTGAGAGTCAGCCGGGGCCCCAGAAGGCGATGGACAGGTCATGGTGCCAGGCTGGCAGCCTGGGCCATTGACCTCAGCTGCCAGCACCTTGGAGCCTCCCTCTCAGGCAAAGAAAGGCCTCTCTCCTCAAGGACGGAAATGGATAGTCTGCGAGGCAGACCCTCCATCCATCTACTCATCAGCAGGTGTTTTAAATACCTCCATAGGCCACACACTGCAACAAACATGCAGAACCGTCCCCAAAAGGCCCACTTCTCCCTCAGTCTGGGAGACTCAGGAAGGCACTTCAGAGCAGGGTGAGATGGGGCGAGGGACAATGTCTAACTTGCTAGTCCCCAAATTGGGTATTAACAGACTGAAATTAGAATTTAACGTTCTTACTTTTCATTTAGCCAAGTAAGGGTATTAAAGAACTGACAAAAGAAAGGTTGTTTTTTTAAAAAAACATTTTTTCTTTTTAGATAAGGAGGATAACAGATAGTCCTTCTCAATATCAATGCAGATAGAGGTTAAACGTGGGATTACTTCGGGGAACACGGAAAGGGACACCGGGAGGCCTGGGGCACACTGGTCAAGTACTAGTTCCAGATCTGGGAGGTGGTCACACAGGTGTGATATACACAGAAACGTGTTGGGCTGTACACTTGGGATCAGTGCACTTTGCTCATGTCAGTTACACCTCAGTGAAAAATGTCAGTCGTGGCAGATGTGACGTGAATCTCATGGAATCTCATGGACTCGGGGACCACGCTTCATAAGTTCAAATTCCAGCTCTGCCTCTTGGTATTTATGTGACTTTGACCAAATTACTTAACCTCTTTAGTGCCTCCGTTTCCTCATCTCTAAAATAAGAATAATAACTGGACTGACCTCAAAGAGTTTTTGTGAGGAGTACGTGAGTTAATACATGCAGAACCCCTCAAACAGCGTCTGGCGTGTAGTAATTACTCAGTAAGTAGTATTCATTGTTATTAATATATTCCAAGGAAGAAGAGTTACCAACTTTGTCCTGAAATATAAAAAGGGATTAAACAACTTCAAATAAAGAAAATAAAACACAAAATGACATTTTATAGTATAAATTATGTTATGTGATATTGCTTTCTTACACAAACTTATTATTTAGAGGCTCTATATTTGATCACTCATTCATTATTCAACAAGTATTTATTGATGCTGCTAGCTTCCAAGACTGTTCCAGGCCATGGGAACAAAGCAGTGAATTAGACAAAGTCCATGTTCTCATGTAGGAGACAGTACATAAATAAAGCAATACAATGTATATAACACAGTGTCAACAGAGAACAACAAGCAGGATAAACACCCAAAAATCTACACCTAGCCATACCGCATTCAAACTTCAGAAAATCAAGACATAGCACATCTTGAAAGAAGGCGGGTGGGGGGGGTGGGGGAGGGGCGGGGGGGGTGGGGGAGGGGCGGGCGGAAACGCTTTCCCTACAAGGCAACAAGGGTGAGCATTACATCAGACTTCTCTTCAGAAACCAAGTCAGCAAGACGAAAATGGAACGAAACATTTAAAGTATCGAAAGGAAAAACAACAACCTAGAATTGTGTATCTAGTGAGACTGTCCTCCAAAAGTGAAAGAGCAATAAAGACGTTCGCAAATAACCCCCGTTAAAGAGTTAGAGAATGGTGGGGAAAGGTGCTAACTCAGGAAGGTCAGCAGACCTTGCTAAGAAGGTGCCATTTCAGTGGAGATCGGAATAAAGGAAAGCGGGGAGGCAGAGCTATGTGAGGATCAGGAAGAGAGAGCTCCAGGCAGAGGGAACAGCAGGGAGAAAGGCCCTGAGGTGGGAGGGAGTGTCGGAGCAACAGAAAGAAGCCAGCATGGCTGGAGCACAGTAAGCTGAGACGGAGGGTGTGAAGGGGAGAAGGGAAAGGCACAGGGCACGGCCCCTGAGTCCATGAGCTTCACATGACTTCTGCCACGATTGACTTTTTTCACTGAGGTGTAACTTACATGAGCAAAGTGCACTGGTCGTGGAAGGAGTTTGGATTTTGTTCTGGGTGCCATGAGAAGCCCCTGGAGGAATCTGAGCTGAGGGGTGACACAATCAGATTTATAGCTTCACAATACTCTGGTGTACAGAGTCTACAGAGAATAAGGAGGAGCAGGGAGACAAACATGGTCCGGGCAAGAGATGGTGGGGGCAAAAGGGGTGGGGGAGTCACTGGATTCTGGATGCTTTGGGGAGGCGGAGCCAATCAGATGATAGACGGGTTGGATCTTCAGTATGAAGATAAGAAAGGAGCCGAGTGGGCTTTTTGGCCTGAGTAACTGGGGAGCACCAGTGCCTTTAGCTGCGATGGGGGACCTGGGAGAGAAGCAGGTTTGGGGAGGATCAAGAGTTCCGCTTTGTTTGGACATGCTAAGTTTGAGATGCCTATTAGGTCTGTATGTGGAGAGGAACGATGGACCACTGGACAGACACGTCTGGAACTCAGGGATGTGGGCAGGGCTGAAAATATCCTTTGAGAATCCTCAGGAAGCAGGAAGTGTCACTCAAACACCCTGCTTGCTCCCATGTTTGGGTTCTTCTCATAACCGCTATGGAAAATTCCCTGTAGCTCTGCTAAGGAAAGTGGAAACAGTCTTTCTAGGGTTGTCTCATTAAGGTTGGAAAATTTGGGGCAACACCAGAGAAGGCGAGACTGGCTTCCGCATGTCTCCAGCAACTCCATCTGTCCTCTCCCTGTGGGCTGAAGAATATCGCTTGTGGGGGGGCATGTCTGACGGCAGAGAGCCCCAGGAAGGAATGGTCAGGAATTAGCTAATGGTCAGGATAGTTTAGGCCAGTGGCCAGGGAACAGTTCCTCCCAGGGAGAACCATTCAGTGCTCCTTGGCGGACCTGGAGACAGTCTTTGGTGGCGCCCCGAAGAGAGAGAAAATCATTCCTCTCCAATTCTCTTTCGTATCTGATTACAAAGTGCCCTTTAAATAATAGGTGCAACTGGTCACTAAAAATACGGCCAATGGGGCTTTAACACGCTCTAACACTTGCTAGCCTTCCTGTTTAAGGCAAGAAAGCAAACCTTAGACTCCAAGGGTTCTACAGGCAGCAACTCTGGCTACAATGTAATCAGGTTGCTATGCTTTCATTTTATTTATTTTTACGGCTACCCTGTTTATGACAAGTGCTACTAGTGTTCCATTTATGGTAAGGATGTAAAATTTTCTCTTAAAAGATATTCCTGTGTGGGTTTGGGGGTGGGGGAGTGTACTGAGTTAATTTAAAGAAAAATGTTACAAGTACAAATGACACTCAGATGTGGCCCAAATCATGAAGGTGCTACTCACATGACTAAAATCTGGCGGGGGTGTGTGTGGGGGGAAACATGGCTATAAAAGATACAGAGATGAAATCAGAACCCTGAGCCTCATATTCATACACAAAGCTCATAATCACCCAAACCACCCCAAGATCAAGGGCGGGAACGTTTTCCTTTCCCTTCACAGGCCCTGCAGGCGGTGGGGGAATAACTCTCCCTCTTCCGTGCTGCTTTTGGGATTGGCCGTGATTGGATTTCACTAAAGGGAAAAATTCTCTGAACATACAATTTCACCACCTCAAGGCTACAACATTGATTCTGTTACCAACGATATCCTCCCCAAACGCTGCCTTCTGAAGCAACAAAGATTACAATGTGCCCTTTAAATGACATCTACATCCGATCACACTTCTAATTCATGAAGATGGACGTTCTGGACAACAATGTCCCCAAATGGTGCACTTGTCAAATATGAGGAGTGGATCTGGACAGGACACTGGAATTTGAGCAGCACCTGGTCTAAGCCAGACCTCAGGTGGTCCACACAGCACTGCCTGGCCGAGTCAGATGACAGTGGCTGTATCCGGTCCACAGACCCAGGCAGAGAACAGAGCTCAGGAGGAAGGAGGACAGAAGGTATTCTATTCAGACGCCAGTCCTGCTGACCCCGGGACTCCTGTAGAAGCCATCACACCCTTCCCTGGAGACCTTTTGGCCCAAAACTGTTATCCCAAATGTAGGAAGTGTGGGTCCTGGGTTCTCAGAAGCTCCAGCTGCAGCCAGGCTGAGAGGCACAGCTGTCTTGCCTGCGGCTGTGTCTCTTGTGAAGGAGAAACATCCGGCAAATTCCATCAAGAATGTCAGTCAAAACGCAGGGGAGGGTTCAGTCAGCTCAGCCATCCTGTGCAGCCATTCCTGTGTCCTGGGAGCAGGCACGCGGCCCTCTGCAACCCGGCCACGGAGACGCCCATCTCCCAAGAGCTGTGGCCTTTGCAGCCACCTCGGCCCCACAGAACAATCCCACTTAAAGCCTTGGGCTGGTGGCCTGTAGCCTAGGGGAGGCGCAGGGATGGGCAGGATGTGACCCAGGATATGGGGACCTGCAGGCTCCTTTGAGAGATATGCAGAGGTGAAAGGGCAAACCTGTTTCTAGTCTCCTTATCGAGAATGACCGAGTGAAAGGGAAGTGGGCAGCCATGGAGGTCAGGCTGGGGGGTCATGACGGGGCCAGGGCTAGGCCCAGGGGACCAGAGAGGAGACCCTGCTGGGCAGGAGAAAGAGAAAGGGGGGAGGATGAAGGGAGAGCCAGGCAGGAACCAGCTGCTCGGCCCTTTCCCAAACAGAGCAGTAGCTAGGGTGACCAACCATCAGGTTTGCCTGGGGCTGAAGGGTTTTCTGGGAGACAGAACTTTCAGGTTTAAACCCAGGGTCGTGAGTCACCCCTAAGAGCAGCCCTGGCTAGGGGACTGTCAGACTGCTCCCCCATGGTCCCAGGCTCACCCCACCACCTTGTTTGTACACCTCCTTACTTCTCTCTACCCCGCCTTGACTCATCCAACAAATGGTAATGAAATGCGTACTCTGTGCTAGGCCTGCTGCCATGCACTGGGGGCTCAGCAGTGAAATGACAGACATGCTGTCATGCAGGGTCTCCGGTCCCGCTCCCCGCACCAGAACGCAGGATATGGTGAGGCCAAAAAGGAGCACCAACGGAGCCACAGATAGGGGAGTCATACCACTATAGTCTCACTGGCGGCTAGGTTGGAGATACAGGAAGCAGGAGCCACAAGATCTGCAATCCGAGTGGCTAGTGGCTAATGGCTCACTGGTTACAGCTGATGGCCAACCAGTCACAGCTGATGGGCATCTACTACCCGAGCCAGCACTTTTCCACATGAGGCCAAGAGCCTGGAAACTGCTCTCTGGAACTCTGTCCCCACACATGCCCCTTGCCATCCAGAGCAGGTAGATTCTGCATCCTTCAAAGCCCAGCGGGAGTCCTCCGCCACCTGCCCAGTCTGCCCACTGCGTGCTACCTCCAGGCATGTTTCTGGAAAACTCTTTTTTATCTATCACACCAAACTCCCAGGGTGGGGTCTGTGTCTAGTTCCTGGCTCTACCTCCCACTGAAGTGGGCACAGGCCCTGAGCGGGACAGGTGCTTCATATTCACCTTTGGATGGAGAGCGGGGTAGATGGAGGGTGGCCCGTCACCCTCGCCAGTCCACAGCACACACACGGACTCACATCTAGGCTTTGAATGGCATTATCCCTGAGGCAGCATAGTTGGACACCCAGTCTTCTCCCAGGGAGTGGGACGGGGAGACAAGGCTGGCTGTGGGCAGACCCCAGCCTAGGAGGAGGGAAGGCGGTCCCTGAGATGAGGGGGGAAAGGAACTGGTTTGTTCTCCTCTAGCCGAGAGGTCTCAGCTTCTGGCTCCAGAAGGCTGTTTCCCTGAGGAAATAGTCAATGTACCCCACAATAGTCAATGTACCCCACATATGGCTGGGGGAATCATGGAGAGGCCAAGTCTAGGCTCCCGTGGCCTTGGTTCTTGCAGCTGGAGAAGCCAGTGAGGACCGTGAGCGACAGCCAGGCAGCTGGGACACAGGGGCGATTGCTGCAGGGAGAGGGAGGGTTGCTGAAATAGGCTGGGGTTCCAGTACCACCCCACCAGACTCAGCTGCCTACTTAAGGGATAGGGAACTGTATCGCTGAAGTCCCCATGGGACTGTAAGCTTCTTGCAGCAGGGTCTCTATGCACTCATCCTCATTTACCAGGCAGGGCAGTACTTAGAGTGGGCTTGCGCACTCTTCCATGGACAAATCCAAAATCAAGCCTGGCCCTCCAAGAGCCAAGCCCTATGTTTCTGTCCTGCCCCCTAATGGCATTTTGTCATATTGCAACTCACGGGATACAACAAAAAGCAAGGTGTGGGATTTCTGTGGCTGAGCTCAGCCCACCGTACTCCCCCTTCTTTGGGACCTGGTCTTGGGGTATTATTAAGATAGGGTCCCCCCATGCTCTGGGAATAGCTGGAACCCAGCCACTTCCAACCAGCTGGGGGTTGGGGGGTGGGAGAGCAGGATGTGGGAAGATGACGCCAAAAAAATGGCAACCTGGGACCTAACCTAACCAGGAGCCTCAAGCATAGAAAGCACACAATCGACCTTGGGATCCGTCCTGCGGGGGACCCTGCTCACTGTGCCATGCGTCACACGGGGTGTCCTTTGGGTCTCAGCTCCCGCTCCCCACATAAGAACGCAGGATATGGTGAGGCCAAAAAGGAACACCCACGGAGCCATAAGTAGGGGAGTCATATCACTATAGTCTCACTGGCGGCTGGGTTGGAGACACAGGAGGCAGGAGCCACAGAATCCACACTGCACACTCCGCTGTGCTAACTGCAATCCACTCCTGCTCGCTCAGCCACCACCTTCTTGCGAGCCCCCATGTTCTGCTAGCGTAGCCACGGCAGTTATATTAGTGGCCAAGGGCTCACTGGTTACAGCTGACGGCCAACTAGCCAGGGCTGATGGCCATCCCATCACAGTTGATGGCCATTTACTACTCAAGTGAGCACCTTTCCACATGAGGCCGAGAGCCTGGAAATGGCACTCCTGGCTCTGTCCCCACAGGATCTTTTAAAATCAAAACTCTTGTCCAGAGTTGGATTATGGCTTAATCATAGTCTTTAATGCACAAGCACCTATGAACCGGGGATTTTCTTTCTTTTTAAGCAGCAGAGCCCCTTTCCTTTTCTTTCAGAGGACATGTCACAAGGAACCCCAGTACATAAAGTGTGGAACCGCTCTGACTGCAGTAGAGGTGGGGACTGGCTTGGCTGCCCCTTTCACTGCCCCAGCAGCCCCGTAAGTTACCCCTTAGAATTCTGTACAACATGACCTGTACCTACAGTGCCCAGGAGAGTGAGAATCTCTCCTCCATTTCTGTGTCCCAGTGCCCAGCGCGTGCCCAGTTCAGAATTCCGCTTCAGCAAATGTTGGGTGAGATGAATTGAATACGAGAAAATTGCTCCATCAACTACCCTGGTCAGAATTGGGGAGGAGACACCAAACACTGCCTCCAAAAGTCTCTCCCATCAGCCTATCACAATACCTACCATTCCCCATGAGCTCGCAGTCTAACCCTGGGGTCCTCCAGGACCCCCAGAACACTGCCTCCTCCCTGAAGCTTTCCCAGATGTCCCCAGCCAGAGTCATCTTGCTGCCTTTGAACGCGGGAGCCACTTTATGACACCTCTCTCCACCAATTCTCACACTCTCTCAGCCTGCAGCCCAAGCTATTTGCATACTTGTCTCATTTCCCCAACAATGCAGACGTTGCATTCCTCAAGGGTGGGACATGTTTGATTGACATTTGCATCCATCTCAGTGCCTTCACTGTAATAGTCAATACATTTGTTTGAGAAAGAAGGAAACTCTCCCCCGTCCTTAAGAAAGGACACTGTGTCTCCAGAAGGGCTTGTTAAAATTCTCCAGGAGAAGCACCTGGAATTAATTTGACCTACTAAGACCTTAGCCTGGAGTGGTTTATCAAGTCCACAAACTGTCACCAAGCAGAGAGCATGGAAGGGGATCCAGGAAAGGGATGTTTTGGTGGAAAAGAGACATCTAGGGCCCCACTCATTCCAGAGCTGTAAGTAGAGGAAGGTCCCTGGCCCTGAGAAGGAACCAGAAAGGGCCAAAGAAAAGCTGAAGGTAGGGGCGGCAAGAGGAGAGGAAAGCTGGAGGAGGGTCCTGGGTCCCACAGCATTCAGTCTGCCTCCCCACGCCTGTCTCCAGAGCCTGGCAGGCTGGGACAGAGGCGACGAGTTCCCTTTTTCTCCCCCAGAACATCTGGGGCTGCATCAGGCAGAACGATCCGGTAAAGAAAATTGTTATGGAAATCTGTAACCGTGAGACGTTATCAAAGGCGTCTTTAAAGTCCCTTCTCAACCCCCAGCCTGGTGGAGGGAATTGGAAATTGGAAAACTGGGAGACGATTACAGGACCATCAAAGTGGCCGAAATTCAATCCAATCTGCAGGTTTAAGGACGGCTAGCAGACCCCTGCCCCGGCCCAGAAGGCTGCCAACCCACTGTTTAATAAACCAAATCAACGGCATCACCAGATCCGGGTCTGGAGCAAACAAACGGAGCCCACAAAGGCTTCCCTGGATTTCCCTTGCGTTGGGGAAATCTGAGAAGCCAGGCCCTGGGGAGGCGCGAGCACTGGGAAGGCTCCCAGCTTCCAGGGCTTCTATCTTCTCCTCCCCACCCCACCCCACCCCCAGTCTGGGCTCTTGCTCTTTGTCTCTTCATCCCTCTTGAGGTCCTTCTACTATGTCTTCCTGTGTGTCCTCTTTCTCCTTCTATCTGTTTCTCTTCTTCTTCCACCTCTCTTCATATACTTCTTTTTCTCTTTCCTTTTTCTCTCTACTGTTTCCCTCTCATAATCTGTCTTTTTGTGACATCTCAGTCCTTTTTCTGTGTGTATAATTTCCATCCCTTTTTTGACTTTCACAGCACAGTATCTGTCTCTTTTACATGTTGTCCCCTTCCTCTTTCTTTCCTTCTTCCCTTCCTTCCTTCCTTCCTTCCTTCCTTCCTTCCTTCCTTCCTTCCTTCTTTCTTTCTTTCTTTCTTTCTTTCTTTCTTTCTTTCACACCAACAACCTCTTTTCCTTGGCCTCTCTTTAATTTTTCTGCCCTTTTTTCTGCTTGTGAATTTCCTGTAATTTCAGACTGTATGAGGTGAAATCCTCCTTGGCTGGTTTATTTACCAATGTGAGTCTTGGGTATTACCCTCAGGTGTCCAAACACGAATGGCCCTCCATGCATGCCTATCCAGGGACCCTCTCCCCACGTCTGTCACCAAGGAACTGTCCATCGCGGCAACATAACTGTGCCAGCACACACAGGCATTCAAAACAGACATGTGGTTTCACCTATGAGCAAGCTCCGCAGACGTGGAAATTTATGTCCCGGGGGTGGAAGGCTACAGCACATAAAACTGATACACGCAGAGAACGTCCAAAATTTACAATTCTTTTTTATGTGGGGTGAGAGAAAGAGACTATAATTTTGCTAGTAATAAAGTTCTCCATATTCATTCTCAAGATGTTAAGGGTTTATCGTCATTCACATTTCTCCTGGTCGTAACCTTAAAGGCTGTTAGATTGCAATTCGCACGTCTCACTGGAAACCTCAGGGAATTTCATTCTGACCTGCAAAATTTGTCAGGGACCACGAGAAAAAAGCTCCCTTTGGAGTCATTCGCCTTAGACGAATCGGGAACGGAAAAACACACGTATGTTTATCGAAGAATGGAATTGAGAAAGTGCCGAAGAAAACGGAAGCAGACGCCCGCCAGCGCCGCAGGAGCCGGGGACGGCGCGGGGGCCGGCGCGACGCGGACAGCCGACCGGGTGCGGCGATCCGCTGCCGGCCGCTCACGGTGGCCCGCGGCCTGACAACAGCGGTCGCGAGGTGCAGCGGCGGGGTCGGGGCAGCTGCTACTCGCCAGCCTGTCCCGCCGCCCTGCGAGCCTCTGTCCGTCGCGGGCCCCGCGCGCCGCGCTCCCAGCTCCCGCGCCTCGTCGGCTGCCGCCTCCCGCTCGGCGCACAACCTGGGAGCTGCTGACGGTTCCCGGGCCCAAGTCCACCCGCACCGCGCCCGTCCCGCTCGCGCGCGGCCGGGCCGGGCTCCGACGCCAGCCAGAGAGAAGAACGCGCCGGGCGGCCGCCGACTCAACTCTCAGGGCTCCCGGAGCCCCAAGGCCCCCCGAGATCCCCGGAGAAACCGAGCGCCTGTTCCCTTTGATCTGATTTTATGGAGATTTAATATTGACATTAAACGTTGAATGCTTTTATCTATGTCAGTCTCTCTCTTTTTCGCATTTCGAGAAGGGAGACTCCCGTGCCAGCGCGGCGAACGATCTCCGCGGGCTGGCGAGGGCGCGCGGGCGACACGCGGCCACCGGGAGCTGCCAGCCCCGGGCACGAGGGTGCAGGGGGCGACACTGGGCGCAGCTCCTACCCACGTCCACACACACATCCCCTCTCCCCCACATGTCATTCCTTCCCGCTCTCTCCGAAAAGCCGGCGCGGGAAGCCCGTGCGAGGTTGAGGCGCGGCGGAGAAACGCGGGCTCGGGGAGGCGCAGGACGCAGCGCCGAGAGGAGCTTGGAGCCGCCGCGGCGCCCGGTCCTCCCACCGGGGCCCCCATACCCATGTCGAGAGACTCAGTTACGTACTTAATACATAAACCTTCCAGGACAGGAGGCAAATTCTCAGGACAAACTCAAATCAGCGGACTTTGGATTCATAAAGAGGGGCTTCCCTAAAATCCCACACGGCTTTGGTGGCGCGGGGAAAAGGAGGTTCGGGAACAGAGGGTGTCTCTTTCTGGGATGACATTGTCCTGGGGGGGACCCAGAGAGACTCTCTGTTCTGGATACATCAGATAGCAATCAACCATTTTTGGACTGAATCACTGTTAAAACGGCCAGAGCCCAGCAGCCCCGCCTCGGGAGACCCAGTGGAAACAGAAAGCTGTCTCTCCCTCCCTTCCCTTTCTCTTTCTCTTTTGTCTCCATCATCCACCGCCAATCTCTTGATCTGAGATTTCCAAACCTGGTTTTGCAACACTCCGGGGAAACTTCAATTGTTTCTAGGGCTTTGTGAAATGCTCAAAATGAAATAAACTTTAAATTAACTTTAATTATTTAACTGCAGGTTATGGACTCCTGATCCAGCAGGAGAAGCTGAGGTGGATGTTCTCGAATCAAACACACCATTCCGGGGTATCACAGCTCCCTGAAGGTGAAGAATGCCAGCTTCAGAAATTTCAGGGCTCCCAGGAAAAGAAAACCCAGCTCCCAGGAGGGCAGGGGCTTGTTTTATGATGGTTTGGGGGCAGGGAAGACTCTCTCTGACAAGAGGGGCCAGGGGCTGTGCGCTGCCCTGGGCTTCCTGTCCATCTAGGCCTTTGGTGTGGATTTCTCCCTTCCTCCCCACTCTACTCCCATTTAAAAATCCCTCAGTAAGGTCCAGTTTACTCTGGTCCCTTCCCTCTGTGCCAGGAAATTCAGACCAACAGAATTTGTGGATGAATTTCTTAGGAATATGATGTAAACCTGCTATCTATTATGGTTTTACTCTTTCAGAAGAGTTACTCACCCCAAAGTCTTGGAGGGCCTCTCACTCCTCCTCACACCACTGACCTTCTCCTGAGTTCATGGATGGGAGCCCCAAGAGGTGACCAGATGGCCGTGATAGAGGACAACTTGCTCTCACCGCATCTGACGAGAGCCCACATGTTTCCCTTACAGAGAACAAATCTGCCCCATTAAAGCGTTACTCCGTAGAGGAAAACACTGATGCAATATTGAAAACATGCTGGGCGCACTGTGAGAGCAGAAGGAGAGGCAGGTCTTCTCAGGAAGGCAGCGTGAAGGCCAGTGGGCGAAACTAATCCTGCCACGTCCACCCTCACTTGGCCTGGCAAATGGAGGGAGGGATTACTGACCAACAGTGCACTGACCGAGCTGATGGGGCTGGTGGGGTAGTTACAGAGAGAGAGTATCTGGAGCTAGACAGGGAAGAAGGTGCTGGTAACTTGCCTGCAGCTGGGGGAACGTGGCCTGACTGCCTGGGCGTGGGGCCCAAACTGGAAAGTCCACTTTCCAGAGACTGAACTTTATAGCAAATACCTCCATTGTTTGGGCCGCTGTGACACTGCTGATCTAAATAGCTTATTAACAAATGGAAACTATATAAACACGTAACAAGTGCCTCTAAGAAAAAAATTTATTAAAATCCCCCCATGCTATTTGCAAACTAAATAGCTGAGACCATATGGGTGAGGAGGAAAGTGGCTGTGTCCTAATTAGCTGTATGCTCTTGGCAAAAGTTCCGTCTCTGGGCCTCTGTTCCCTCATTTCAAAATGAAGATGACAGCCTGGGTCATCAAAGTGGTTCTCAAAGTTTAGCCTGCATCAGTATCACCCGGAAAAAAAATCGTTAAAACAAAGATTGCTGGGCCCCCCCCACAACAGTTTCTGGCTTCGTAGGTCTGAGGTTGGACCAATAGTTTGCCTTTCTCACAAGTTCCCTGAAGCTCCTCTGCTGGTCTGAGGACCACACTTCGAGAACCTTTGGACTAGATGATGTTTACGGTGCCATCCAGAGCTAACCTTCTGTTCTGTCTCCAGGCCCCTGTATTTCTCCCACACCAAATATGAGAAGGGCTGATGTTTTTACACTCCAGTTTGTACCCGCTGTCATCAGTATAGAATAAATCTTTCAGCTGGCCAACATGGGCTGGTCACCCTGCCCACGGAGGGATTTCTGACCTCTCAGTGCACATTTTCCAGTTTGAATTAACCCCAGCTGGCTGACGGCAGGGCCCGCATCTCCAACAGTGGCTAATGCTGGTTTTCCTCTGTACCAAGCAGGGCTGGGCCTAATCCCAGCTAAATCCCAAGCAGGCCTGTTGTGTAAAGGGTTGCCTTCAGAGCGGTTGGCAGGAGCCCAGGGTACATCTCCGGGCCCCTCGATGTGGCCTAGTGTCTGCCAAACACTTGTCCTAATACACACACATGGACACGCACACACTTCGCCACACACGGAACCCCTGGTCGTCAGGAAAACTCGTTTTACTTTGATGTACCTCTCGCCACACATTTGTTTCAGCCCCTCTCTTGGAGCCATGGCCTTATTTATCTTCTTGGCATGGGTTCTTAGAATACTTCCATTCAGGCAGCAGCAAAATCACTCAGCTCCACCGTTTTACGAAGTTTATCAAACAGCAAAATATCCGGTCTCTTTGTCCAATGGATCTGGCGTGAATGTGCCTACAGAACTGCTTTTCCCCAGACATCCTGGGATCTGTGTGTAGTTACACATAACCTCCCCTGTGCGGACCCCGCCAAATCCAGGGCTTGCCTACTTAGGCTGTAAGGGCCCCTCAAAGCAGACACAGGGCTTTGAGGCTTCCAAGTAGGGAAACCCAGCCACACGTACTCCACACATGCACACACTATGTTCACACCCCACCAACAGAGCCTCAGACTCCCACAGCAGACTAACAACCCTCTACACCCTCACCCCCGTCCTCCAGCTGCTATAGCATCCTTATCCCCAAAGCAGGAGCTGCTTCTAAAATCATCACTGTCATTTCAGTGCCAAAGGTTGGTACCTGGTGTAGAGAGAGTCACCTCCCTTGCAGCTGAGGGCTTGGGCCCTCCCCATCCATTTAAAGGGACCAAGTGTTTCATAATCTCCGCAGGTGGACACAAGACAGCCACAGGCTTGGTCTTCTCCACTGCTCCCCTGGACCCCAGCCCAAGCATCCTGCATGCTTACTTCCCAGGAATCATGCCAACCCCAGGGCTGGGCTGTTTACCTTTAACCCCACCTGAGGCCCCTCAGCCAGGGCTAGGGGTTGGCCCACACTCTGACGGGCCAGAGAGCCAGCGGCCAGGCCCACTCTCACTCAGCACCTGCTGTGCCCAGTGCTGTCACCGGGATGGCACCAGCACAGGATTCCAGAGCCTGGCCAATCTACTTGGAGCTCTCCTCCCTGTTCCAAAGCCTAGAGAATAGCCTGGGGCTTCGCAGACGCCCTGACTTTGCAGCTGACGATGTATACTGAGTGAAGGACTCCTTTCTGGATGGAAATCGGCCTCAGAGGTTCAAAATGTCCCCTGAAAACCTATCTCCTGTCCTTTCTCTGCAGCCCCCTTCTCTGGGCCGCTGATTATCCAAACAGCCCCACCCAGTTCAGACCTTAATCACCTTGTGCCTGGACCACTCTCACACACAGACTGTGTCCCCTTTTCCTATGTCCCCTGGATACCTTGGACAAGTTACTTACTTTCTCGCTGTGTGCCCTGTAAAGTGGAGATAAGGAGTCTAGAACTAAATAAGATAATGTGCTCAAAGGGCCTGCCTCATAGTAAGTGCTCAATAAATGTTAGCTATCACCATTACTATTTTACTCTGCTCAAGCGATGAACATTATCTTCTGAAAGCACAGCTCTCATTTTCCCGCTAAATAGTGGTAGCAACAACAATACTAAGAAAGCTGAAATTGATCAAACACTTCTTAGGGACCAGGCCCTGTTCCGAGTGCTTCTCGACACTCTCCAGTGGCTTCCCATTGCCTAAAAGAAGGTAGGCTCCGTCTTCTGCACCTGCCACATTCTGGTCCTGCCCAGCCTATCTTTTGTCATGTCTGCTGCTCCTTCACAAAAACCTCTGCTGGAGGCAGATAAGGTCCCTGTGCCTGGACACGTCCTGTCCACGTAACCCAGGCTCAGCCACCTCCCTCCTCTCCATCTGCACACATTTTGATGGCCTTTCGTATTTTCTTGGGCTACAGTTGGGAGATCTCCAAGAATTCTCTGTGATGGAAGGTGACCCCTTGCCGTGGTCCACAGGGCTGTGGAGTTAGGAGTCCAGGGATTGGTGCTGATGTGCTCATGACAGCCCAGCAGTTTTCTTGTCCACCTGGAAGTGACCTTAGAGAACACCAGCCCTTCTTGCACCTGCATGTTCTTCATCAAGGATAACCTGTCTCATACTTAGCAAACGTCTTACTGGGTCATTGTTCGTGTGTCCAAATCTTGTCTCCCCACAGGGAAAAAGTCTAGTAAGGAGGATCCACCCAGGCTTTGGAGTGGGGGTGCATTTCTAGCCTCCCCCCTCATTCTGTCCCGCACAGCTCTGCCCCACCAACTGCTCAGATCCACTGAATGGCTGGAGACAGAACACTGCCCTTGTCTGTCTGAGAAGACAGGCAGCATTGCAGCATGGCACGCTGGAGATGGTGCCAGCTTATGAGGCCCCCTGCGGGGGGTGGGGTCCCTCTTGGTTCTATGATAGGAAGTATGTGACACTGTAGACAACTTAATTTCTCTGCGTTCTGTATTCTCATCTGTAAAGTAGATATTACATAGCTACCTCCGGAGCATGTTACATGAAATGTAAAAATGCAGAGTGCCTAGTTCAGACCTAACTCACAATCGGCTCCCAACACTGTCTTCCTTGCCTGTCATTCAGCTCAAGGTCCAAGGTCAGGGTGCCCTTTGCTAAGCTAACAGCAAAGCAGAAAGGGAATTCTAACACCCTTCTCAGAGCAAAGACGAGTCTGCCTCCTTCCTTCACCCACATGCACGAAGAGGAGCCTACCTGAAGCCCTGAGATCAGCTCACTGGCTGAGGGAACCCCCTAGGAGTTTGCCTGCTGTGACAACTGAACACTCAGGGTACAAAATAAAAAAAAAACCCAGGGCACACCTTGTCCCTGTTCTGAGACCTTCTCAGTCTTCCTCAGACAGGCAGTGTGGTTCTCACTGCCCTGTGGGCTTTGCCACTTGCCTGCCAGACACCACGTCACGCCCCTTCAGGTCCTCCTAACCCATCAACATGGCCACTCATTTGGGTCCAACATTTGGCATTCAAACCTTCCCTTTGTCATCAGACAACGTGGGTTGGAATCCCGGCAAGATTCAGCAGTGGTGGCACCCAGCGTATGGTAGCGGCCTCCACGAGGGCCCCTGAGGAGCCACACTGTGCAATTCTCTCCTACACGAAATCAGGACCGGTCTGCGTGGCCAGGAGAATATGGCAGAAGGAACGGTGTGTGAATTGCAGCTTCCACCTCGGTCTCCTGGATCCATCGCTGTGGGGGGAACCAGCTGCCAGGCTGTGAGGACACACAAGCAGCCTTGTGGAGAGACCCGTACGTGGAGGAAATGAGGGCTGCCGTCAACAGCCAGCACCAACCTGCCAACTACGTGAGCAAGCCACCTTGGGAGCCATTCCTACAGCCCATGTCGAGGCTTCAGAATACTGTAGTCCCATCAAGATCTGATTTGGGGTCATGAGACACCCCAAGATAGACCACTCAGCCGTGCTACTCCCGAATCCCTGAGCCACAGTCACTGATTTAGTTTGGAGCCACTAGGTTTTGGGATGCTTTGCTACGCTGCATTAGATAGCTAACACACAGACAGGTCTGTGTCTTCATTGGTGAAATCGGAATATTGATATCAACTTGATAACCCTGGAAGGATGAAATGAGATGGTGTGGCCTGCACATTGTAGGTGCTCTGTAACTGGTGGGTGTAATTCTATTATTACCCGTCCTACACCTGGCCTTCGCTGGAGACTCCAGAGGAGGCTGGGCAGAGCCCCTTCTACCCTCTTCACTTGTTTTTCTCCAAGTCCCTTGTAAAGTGCAGGCCCGGTCCTGAATCTCTCCCTCCGACATGGGAGCAGACACTGGACTAGCGTGGATGTGTCTGTGACATGGCGGGGAGCTCCTTCCAGGATTCGGGGGTAGGTCCCACTCTCACTGCTCAGGGTGTTCAGTGGTGTGTGTTTGTATTTCCTCTGAAGGGCCCCAAATGTGATCATTACATACTTGTTAGCCCTGTAAAATAATAAATCTGGAATCTGCACTCTGGAACCAATGGATTTCCTGTTGAAATGAGTTCAAGGGGTACCCTGGCCAGCATTTCCCACTAAGAGCCAAAGCTCTGCTGCAAAAGGCCGCATAGATTACCCACCCAGCCCGGCTCACAAGCTCCTCTGCCCTCTCCATACTCAGCTCCCAGCTAACAGATGTGCTTTTGTTGTTGTTGTTATTTTCATGTTTTCTTAATATCTGCCCGCTGGGTGTGGGTTCTGGGTTTCCTCTTAGAGTAGGGGGACTTCTGGGGCCTGGGGCTTCCTCCTCTCTATCTACCACTAGTGAATCCAGTGCTGGGCTTGGCAGATGCTGTGGACCAGTGTCTGTGGAGCCATCCTGCCCTCCCACTGGAGTTTCTCTTGATTCCTAGGGACTTCTCCAGTGTTGTCTCTCTTCCTCCCAGCTCGACCCCAACTCTTCCCGCCCAGGCTCCAGCAACACTCAACTAATCCCCATTCCCTAAACCTAGCTTCCTGTCTCTCATCTCTGGGCTGTTCTTTCTGGAATGTCCTCTCTCTCTGCCTCCCCCATACACCTTCCCCTGGTTAACCCCCGCTCAGCTTTCAGGATTCAACTGGGAAGCATTCCATGAACAGCTGCCCCCAGTCCAAGGCTGGGACAGGTGCCCGCCTCACAGCCCCCACCCCCCACGTCACCCCTTGCTCTCCTACTAGTCTGAAAAAGCCCTGAGAGTACGTGGTCTGCGTCTCTGACTCTATCTTCACTGTGCAGCCCCACTGGCTGGCACATGGTAGGCATTCAATAAATGCTGGATGAATAAATGAATGCATACGATTAATTGATCAAAGTGTTAAGAAATCTAAACCTGCCCCTTTCTGTTTTATACCAAACATGAGTTCATCAAACGCTCCCCCATAAAATGACTTCTCTTGCTCCATGCTGGCACTTGCCACAGAACCATTTACCTTCGCACAAAGGCAGTGAGGCAGATATCAAGGCAACCCCGCCCTCAGGACACTGCCACATCCCAGACACAGCTCCAGCTCTCCACCCCTGCCCCCATTCTAGGGAGATGGGCAGAGAGAATGAGCAGGGAAACAGAGGTTCAGGGTGGAGTCAGGCTCAAGATATGTCTGTATAAACACTGTCTCATTCATTCCGCTAAAGCTGAACTACAGAATCATTTTTCCAGGGGAGAAACTGAGGTGCAGACAGAGTAAGTGGCTCTCCCAATGAAACAGCAAAGCAGCAAAAGGAAAAAATAGTTCCCTAACTTCCCAGAAATTTCACCCCAAATCACTGACTTCAGGCTGAATTGTTAGAACCACAGCCAAGGATTCTGGGTATTTACAGCACACAGCTCCCCCCACCCTTCTTTCTTTCTGTAAAATATCTTGGGTGAAGAGGAAGCACCGGATCTGAACGTTTATTTACCATTCCTGAGCCTGACCTTCTAGGAAGAATGTCTCTAATGAGAAACAATCTACTTGGGCTCCCAAACCCAGAATTTTCATAGGGATCAATTGAAGGATTTCAAAGTCTAAACAGGACAAGAGTAATATCGACTGTCTTGCCTTCAAAGGCCACAAAAAAAGGAACGAGTTTTTACTGACTGGAAGGAAGTTTTTATATGCCAAGCAAGGGCCAGAGCTGAGTTCCATCTCTCCCATTGTTCCGATCCCTTTTGAATCTCCCCTGGGAGGAAAAGGAGCGCCTTCACCTCTGTGTGGTGCATGCAGGCCGAGGGAAGTCGAAAATGAAAGGAAAGCAGTGGTTGGGACTGAAATTTCTCTCATTCAAGAACTGACCTCACAGTTGAGGCTAGAAGCCAGGCTCTGCACTCAAGAACAAATTCCATTCTCATTCACATCCAAAGGGTGATTTTTTTCATTATGGAGCTGACATTGCCCTTTCAGCGAAGTGCCAGCAAATGCCTATCACATAGTAGGTCTTCCTATTCCATGAATAAATTAAACAATTAGCCCGTGTAAAATAGCTGCATAGGAACAGCCAATCAGTATCATTTCCATTTTAAAGGTAATTTTTCTCAGCAGGTGGAGAGATATTTTTCCTCAAGTTTTTCCAGGATAAGTCCTAGAAATTTCTGGTTCATCCTGTCAGCTCATCTTGCTTACCCTATGGACAAGACATCAGTGACAAACGTTGCTGTAATTCAACTGGTTATTAAACAGTGTGAACGGTGAACTTACAAATTCTCTTAAAACCCTGCTTCACATCTGGCTGTGTCAGTGGGTCGTAAAACCTCTCAGGTGTTAGACACTCTGTTTCATTTAGTCTCAGCTTAGCAGAAACCACTCTGCACCTACTGCCGGATCACCACAGCTGAGTACTGGGAGTCTCCATGAATTGCCACTTGGGGATCAGGAAAGCAGCAGTGAGGCTTTGTCTCAAAGCAACTCTGTCCCTGATCACTCTGGCCTCAACTTCTTATCTTTCAGGAAGATGTCCCAACCTACCTTGGGAAAAGGAGGGTGTGCCTTGAATGTTTTCAGCTTTGCTATGTTAGCCAAGAAGCACTGAGAGAGTCGATGTTGGGTGGGAGACCATGGATCTAAGCATAAGTTCTGGTTCTGCCACTAAACGGCTGTGTCCACTCGGGACAACTAGCTCTCTTTTGTGACCTCAGTGTCTCTCTGTAAAAGGTTGTTGTGATATTTAAATAAGCCAGTGTACATAGACTATATGAGATAGTGCCTGGCACACTATAAGTACTATGTAAGTGTTAGCCGTTGTTTTTACCTGTAAAATGAGGTTCTCCAGAACCTCTCAGCTCTCCTAAGAAGGAAAACTTAGTAATTCTCAGATTGCCATCTTTGCGTTTTCTATGCACCTGCCCCATCAAACTCTCTCCAGACCACATACAGATCAAGATGAGTTCGCACTAGTAGTTTAAAAGGGGGAGCAGCAAAGGCTCCTCTACGCACCCTGTTGTTTATGGTCCTGGGAGAAAATCCTCCCAGGGGCAACTCCATCTACCCATCCAAGTGGAAGGTAATCTAAGGTGTCTGTTGCCTCAGTTCAATCAGCAGCACCATCTCAGCATGGAAATGGTCTGTTCAGAGAGTGGGACAATGGCAGGAGGCACTTTTGGGTTAGGGAAGGGGTGTGGTCCCCAGGTCTCTGCTCAACGCCAGCCTCTGGCCCACTAAGTCTGGGATCAGAAGCCTTCCACCAATTCAGTGATGCAGCCCAGAAATCCAGGCTGCTGTCTCTGCATATCAGCACATAACAACAATTTCTTAAATTAACACAGTTCACCCATCAAAACGTAAGCGCTTCTCAAAAATCCCTTGTCCATGTGTGTTGCCCATTTTTATGATGAGCAAACAGAGGCTCAGAAAGGTTATCACCTGAGGCCAAAAAACCAAAACAAAGCAAAACACTTGGCATTTAAGCCAGCCAGCCTTGTTTCAACTGTTGGTGGGGACATTTTTCCTTTGTCATACTTGCATCTTCCACAGTAAGCTGCTTGATTCCTTTGCTGAATAGAAGAGATGTCTTGAATTGACACTTCAAAGGAATGCAATACCCACCGCCCTATCCCAGTAACTATTGAAAAACCTTATGAATGGGCAAAAGTAATCAACACAAGTTGGTGATCCAGAGCTGGGATCCACTGGATCCTGAAGAATGGATTCCCCAGTGAGGCCAAAGAAAAAACAATTCTGAGCTGAGCCTCCCTCTTGGCTGGAAATACCAGCCCCAGGTGCTCCCATCTCACTGCCTCAGTCTGCAGTCTATGATTAGGGGCCCTAATGGCCTAATGCCTCCAATGTGGTGTTTAAACCAATAAGGCTTCAGAGAAGTTATGGTATGTTTAATAATGGCTTAATGACTACTTGTGAGATGCAAGGCTTCTGGTTCCTGTTTGGCCTTGATTTATAGCCCAACTCTGGCTGAGGACAGCCAAGAAACCCCCTCTAAGCCCCCAGCGGAAGAGGGAGGTGTTCACACCAGGCCTCTTGGATTCCTTTAAAAATTGAGAATTCAAATGAAATACAAATGATGTTTGACTCCCCACCCCTCTGTGGTCTCTTGAGGCATTGGAAATAATAATAATAATAATAATAATAATAAAACAGTATGACCCAGACTTAGGTACTCCTCAGCACACTGAAGTGAGCAGGGTCCTAGGGCCCTGGGGTATACTTCTTCCCATATCTTAGGTAGAGTGGGGGATGCTTCTCTTTTCAGAAATTCTAAGCTGCTGTGCTAGTCCTATGCTTCCTTTGGCTTGGAGAGACCCAAATCTTAGAAGACATGACTCTAGCCTCACCTCCCTGCAAAATGGCAGGTCTAGGGCAGCAGAGCCCTGAGGTCTGAGCTGCAGGCAACCTGTCTCCAGTGGGTCTCCAGGTACTTCCAGGTCATTTGCCCACTGCAAGGCATTCACTCCATGCCTGCCGTTCAAATGCAAAACCCTCTACATATTTCTCCACCTGCTCCAAAGGTAGCCTCTGCTGGACTCTCTTCAGTCCCGAGCTGCCCCTGCTAGTCTCACTGTCTGCTCTAGCCCTGTCTCTGCTTCTGAAACCCACCAGGAATATACAGACAGACTCTGGGGATTGACTCCGTCCAACCTCCACAATTAGATGAGGACACCTACGGCTGCTTCAAGGTCCCACAGCCAAGTAACGAGAGCGCGCAGGCGCCAGCTCCCCAGCCTCCATTCCCAGATCGGAGCTGTTTCTACACGACACTCCCAACGACTCCTTTCCCGGTGAGAAACAAATCTCCACGGGAGGTGTTTTTGCTGGAGGCAACGGTTTCCCAGCTCCCAGCAAAGACTTAAGTGAGGTCCCAGCCCATACCTGCCCCAGCCTCTATCCCAAGCTGATGCCAGGAGACCAGGCCTACAAGTTGGTTTTTGTTGTTGTTGTTTTTGCGGGGGTGGGAGTGGGGGGTGGGGGAGGCGTAGGGGGAAGACTCTATGCCCGCCGAACTGCCTCACCCTTCTAGGGGTGAGAACCTCTAGACTGGATATCAGGAGCAAGGCTGTTGCTCTGAGCAAGGGACTCACCAGAATGGGCAGACAAAAGGTTCTTCTCCCCCTTTCCTCCAACTGCCTCAGATACGCGGGCTGGGGTGAATCAGGGGGCTCCCGGGCTCCGAGGGGTTAACCCGCGCGGGGCCGCACGTGACGTGGATGGTTCCAGCATTAAGTCAGAGGCGCTGGCCCCTCTCCTGTCCCCCGCCCCCCGCGGCGCACGCCGCTCCCGGGGGCTCTGCGCCCCCGCGCCCAGGTCCCTCCCCCTTGGCGGGCGCTCACAGGCCGCGCGGGCAGCGCGAGCCCCGGAGCCCCGGCGGCCTGTGCGCCCCGAGCCGGCATGGACACCGAGCGCTGCGCGCCTTTCGGCGTGGGGCCCGGGCCCGGCCCCTATGCGCCCGCGGGGGATGAGCCTCCGGGTGCCCAGGGGACCACCGTCGCCGCGCCTCACCTGCACCCCGCGCCGCCCCGCGGCCCGCGGCTGACCCGCTTTCCGGCCTGCGGGCCCCTGGAGCCCTACCTCCCAGAGCCAGCCAAACCGCCGGCCAAGTACCTGCAGGACCTCGGGCCAGGCCCGGCGCTCAACGGCGGCCACTTCTACGAGGGCCCCGCGGAAGGTAACGCGCGGCGCGGATCGTAGCGCGCAGCCCGACCTGCTCCCCTTCCCTTCCCGGTCCGCCCCGGCCTCCCCGTTTCCCTCTCCCGCTCTCTTATTTCTCAACTTCATGACCCTCTCGCCTCGCGCGGGTCCAGGTTGGTCAAAAGCCGGCGCGGTGCGGGAGGCAAAGCCATGCGCGCCTTTGGCGGCTAGAATGGAAGGCGGGAGGTAGAGAGAGGGTGGAGCGGCGACGGCCCAGGGCCCAGTCGGATCCGAAGGCGGCCGGAGCAGGGAAGGAGAGCTCATGTTTGGCGGGAGTGGCGCTAGAACTGACACCGACCCAGAAGCCCGGAACGGGCCCGGGGCCCAGTCGCCACACTAAGCCCTTGGCCTCAAGGCCCGGAGAAAAGCGCGGCTTTTTTGTGTCTGGCGCCGCTTTCGGACCCCGAGCCTGGGACCGGACCCAGAATGTCCCAGCCGGGCTCCTCCGAGGGCTGCGGCCTGGCCTCAGCCGGCGTCTCTTCCCCAGGCCCAGCTTCCGCGGGGAAAGTGCTGCCTTCGAGTTAGGCGCTCCGCGGAATGGCCACAACTGGCCCCGCAGTGCCGGGGCCATGCTCAGTACGGAATAACTGTGCTTTTATTTCTCAGACTAACCTGGCCTCCCCGTCGTTATGCACGGCGATGGCCACTCCTCTAGCAGTCGCGGCTTCGTCGCACTGGATCGTCACCGCTGGGCCGTCGGGAGCAACCCCGGCGGGCCTAACCCCTGGGCGTCTCGGGCTCCGGGGCCGGTGCTCCGTGCGCTAAAGCCAGTTGTACCGCGCCACCTCCTGAGATCGCGCCTGAACGCCAGAGCCTGGCTGGCGTGTCCACAACCCTTCGAGTGCCCGCTGCATGGGCGAACCTGTAGGAGTCTCGGCGCCCGAGCCTGTCCCAGCTGTGCTGCCACATCCCGCAGCTTAGGCCCAGAGCTGGATCCTTCGGAATCCGCCCAACCCTCCTCTGCCCCGCTGACTCCTCCACCGAGTGGCCAAGCAGCTCCGGCCTTTGCTCAGCCAGAGGTGGGAATGTGTAGGGGAGGGCAGGAGGTGTGTGTGGGTCAGCGGAGGAAATGAGTGAGGCCGCGGAGCTTCGTGTCTGTGCCCTTTGAAAGAGGCTCTCCTGATAAAAACCACAGTTGAGACTTAATGAGAAGCAGTTGGCCTGGCTCCTCTGATCCCAGCCAGAGGCGGCGGTCGCGCAGCGCCGACAGCACCGCTGGGGACAGGTACCCGGCCTGCCTGGGCGCGCGGCGTCGGTCGGGACCCACCCTGCAGGCCCTCGTCCCTGCTGGGCGCGCCGGATCCCGCAAGGACGGCGGGGCGCCAGGACCGGTCCGGCGCCGAGCAAACTGCGAGGAGCACTGGGGCATAACCAGCAGGGGAGGAACCCAGTGACGGTGAGGGGTCCACAACGAAATTCGCGGAAAGAAAACTAAAGAGTAAACAACAATCAATAAGAGGGAAAAGGAAATTGAACAAAGCAACGGATGAGAGAGGCGAAAACGAGAGGTAGAGGCAGTCGGCAAGCTGAGCAAGAACGGAAAGGAAAAACTGAAGAACGAAAAAACAAAACAAAAAACAAAAGCAACCGGAGATCGAACGAAGCGGGTAACTGGAGAAGGAGGGAAAGGACGAAGAGAGTAGGAGCAGACAAACGAAAGAAAAAAGGGACAGCTTAAAAGACCAGAATGAGCACAAGTGGGAGAAGAAAACGAACGATTCAAGTTGAGCGGGGGACAGGCCAAACGAAAAGGAGGCTCAGCGATTGCGAACGGAGCCTGGGAAGAGCCCCGGCCGCCGCTCGCCTCCAGGGTGCATGGACTGGAACTCTGCAGAAGGGCGGGCGCGCGGCCTGCGTCCCTGCGGCACAGCCGGAGGTTGGGGAGGAATGGCCCTGGGGCTCGGGCGGCACGCTCTACGTGGTGGGACGTGGCGGGCAGAGGGGGAACCCGCCTTATTTACCGGCTTTAAAAATAACCGGCTCCGAGCGTTTCCAGTTCAGACCAGTGCGCGCGCAGCTGCGCCCCATCTGCGGCGCGATCTTGGCCGCGGCAGGGCAGTTGCAAGCCCCAGAGTCTGTCGCACCGCTCTCCTCTCCCGCCCTTGGAGAGCGCCCAGCCCTGCTCTGGACCCCGCCGAGTCCAGGCGGTGCCAGCCACCCTCGTGCCCTCTGCCTGTGCCTGCTCAGAGGCCCAGAGAGGTGCCGGGTCAGTCCTTCCTGCTCTGCAGGGGGCTGCGCAATGTGTCCCCTCGTTTGGCTCCCTGACCTTGTAACGCGCCTGCCGCGGTGGAGGCCCGGAGCCGGTAACCGTAAGCGCCGCGCTTCCGGGGCAGACCGCGGACCTTGAGGTCCAGCTCATCCCCCTTCCCTTCTCCACTCCCGAGGCCTCTAGGTCAAGGCTGGGAAACTGTAGGGAGAGCACCGGGCCCCGCTAGGGTCCTACACCCGGTGTTTATGTCCACGCCGGCTTTGGGTCTTCAGCCAGAGGGGCGGAAGACCAGGCCTCAGAAAGCTCTGCGGGTCGCTTGGGAAACGGCGCGGGCGCGGAGCAAGGCTGCCTCGAAAGCTCAAAGCCGGGTGGTTGGCCCTGCGGCCTCAATGGACGCCTTCGGTGGGGGCAGTGGGGCTCCCGGTAGGTGGCCCAAGCAGTGCCGCTCCACTCCCGAGCAGCCGCAGGCGGGGCTCCGAGGCAGCCCCCGGGATGGGGGAATGCGACGAGCGAGAGCTCAATCAGGAACAGAGCTCCGTCGCTGCCCCCGAGGTCCTAGTCCTGACTCCTGTCTCTCAGGCACACGGACTGCTGTGGGGGTACTGCGCGGTGTGCAGGCCGTGGACACCCCGGTGCCGGGCCCCAGACCCTTAGTCTCCCACATGAGCACTCTCCCCTAGCCGCCCTGTGTGGGCACCAGCTGCAAGTGACTCTTATACACTCACTGCCTGTACACACCTTAACCGTGCTGCCCAGCCTTACAACGCATCCTGTCTCCTACAAGCTTCAATTCAAACTGCTCTGCCTTTCCTTGATGGCTGCCCTCTGTGCCTCCCACCTCCATCTCTTTTATGAGCATCTGTCCTCTGGGGCTGCTTGGTGTTCTATGAGGTGGGCCCTTGTTCTTCAAAGAGGGGCAGTGCCAGCCTCTCCCTGGAATCCTCCAGGTAGATGGGGAAGGTTTCAGGGCAATGTCAGTGAGGAGAGAGAAGTTCTCTGGTCTCCTGAGAGGGCTGTAGAATGGGCAGGCATGGGGGCCAGTTGAGGCCAGTAGTCTTGGCCCTTTGGGGGTAGCTGTTCTGAGAAGTCCCACGGCACATTCATCCCTGACTCTGGCAGCTGCATGGCTTACGGTCAGGAAGGCAAGTCCTAGGGTCACAGATCTGGTCACTTCCTCTGGGCAGATCCTATTGGGACAGACACTGAGGGCAAAAGAGGCAGAAGAGCAAGCCCCAGAGTTTTGGGGAGCCCTCTGCTGTGATTCCACTGCTCTCCTGGCCCCCATCCCTGAGCTACTCACCCTTTTCGCCCAGACACCAAGACACCTCCCTCTCAGGCCTGCTATGTATGGTGTGTGCCCTTTCAGTCTCCCTGGTCACTTTCAGTTATTTGGTTCAACTTCCGTGAGTCCTCCTTCCTAAGTTCCTACCAAATGGAATTACCCCTAGAACAAACAATAACAAAACATGTTGGGCAAGAATGGAAGCCAGGGGCCGGAGCATTTTCTCCCTTGTGTTCCACCTGAGCTGTGAAGGAAACCTGGTGCTTGGGTTGTCTGCTCTGCACAGCCAAGGGCAGTCCTGACCTGACTTTCCCAGGCCTCCAGGACACAATGTGGAGCTTATTTCACCGTCTGGGTGGTCCTGGGAGGTCCCTGACCACCTTCCAGCTGAGGGGCACCTTGCCCAACTTGTCCTCCACATTCAGACAGGAACTCATCAGACCCAGAACTCCAGAAGCCCATCTCTTCGGTCCCATCCTCCTCTGACTACAGCTGTGATCCTGACACCAAGTGCGGGGAAGAAATTGCCTCTTGGTGCCAGCTTGCTGGGCCTCCTGGGGGCCAGGCCCCCACTGGGGATGGGCCCAGGGCCAGGGAAGGGGCTGTGTAAGTCAGTGGGGCGTCTTTGTGGCGTCGCTGCTGCCATCCCTGCAGACTGTTGAGGGGAGATTTCAAGGCAGCGCTGCTGGGGGTCCTTGCCAGAGGGAGAGGGCGGGGCAATTAGGGTGACCTATTTTCACCATGCCCTGGTCCCGGCAGGGCTCCAACAAGCTTCCTGAGTGAGGGTTAGCACATTAGAACGGGGCTGCTGGGAACTGTTCCCAGTCTGCAGTCAGGTCCCCTGTGCTTGTCAGAAACTCCTGGGGAGGAAGGGGGCAGATTCCTAGGAGAATGATGGGTTGGGGGCTGTGTCCTTTTTCCTCATGAGTCACCGGACTCTCCTTCTCTGAGCATAGCCTGTATCCTGCCTTTCCATAGCTGGAGCTTAAGTCCTTGGCCAAACATCACAATTTTGGGAGGAATAAGACAATCCCTCTGGAAGCTTCTTGCCCTTTATACCCCGGGGCTGGGAGATTTGACATAGCCCTGAGACTTGGGCTCCAGAGAATGAGGCACAGCCGGACCGGCCACAGGTTGTCTGAGCGTCCCTGGCAGCGGCTACGTGGTGGGTACAAGGACATGGGGACCAAGGCCTGCAGAGTCAGACAAGGAGGCACTTCCTGGCAGGGGCGGGGACATGTCACCGCACCATCCTCACCCCCTCCTACCGCCCACCCCTGCGCTAGGCCCTGCCATGGCGCCAATCCTGGCACCTCCACACACTGTGGGATGCATCACCACAGTGCGCTTCCCCGAAATGAACCCCCTCCGGCCCCAGAGATCCGCCCAGACCACAGACAACATGGTTCCCCTGGGCCCCCTCCCCAGCTGGAGGCTCAGCAGGCAGGCCTCCTAATGCCAGGCTCCCATGGCGGGTGGCTGCTGGGAGGAAGGAAAGAAAAAGGAAGGGCAAGGCGGGGACTGAGGCGTCAATATTTCTCCCCTCCCTCCATTCCACCCACAAAACCCCTGGTTGGGTTTCCATCCTCCTTTTTGTGTTTCCATTGCAGCTGAGGAGAAGGCCTCCAAAGCTGCCAGCTTCCCCCCGCTGCCCTTGGACTGCCGAGGGGGCCCCAGAGACGGGCCCTCTAACTTACAAGGCTCCCCAGGCCCTTGCCTGGCCAGCCTACGTGTCCCTCTGTCCCCGGGACTCCCTGATTCCATGGAGTTGGCCAAGAACAAGAGCAAGAAGCGCCGTAACCGCACGACCTTCAGCACATTCCAGCTGGAGGAGCTGGAGAAAGTCTTCCAGAAAACCCACTACCCTGATGTCTATGCCCGGGAGCAGCTGGCTCTGCGCACGGACCTAACCGAGGCCCGGGTACAGGTGAGGGCACCCCAGGTGCAGGGCTCTCTGGCTGCCTTGACCACCCAGACTTCTGGCCAGGCCATGGAAGGGCTGGGAGAGGTGGACACGAGCGCCACACAGAGCTGCCTTTCCCAGGTGCCTGTCCCCAGTTTGCTGCTCCTGAGCTCGCCCTCCATGCCCAGCGCCGCTGTGGCCATAGGCTTGCAGCCTAACCTGAGGCTTGTGCATAGGTCGGGGGTGACGCGCTCTGGGAGTCACAAGACCTGTGTGGGAGTTTGAGCTCTGCCACTTAGTGGCTGTCCAGGTGACTTGGGGCACGCCATTGAATCTCTCAGTGTTGGTTTCCCAACGTGGGAAGAGAGAATGGTAGTGCTACCTACTTAGGACGAAGCTTTCAGGAGCACAGAGGGGGCAGTGAAATTCTGAACACATATCAGGGTTGCTCCCCAGGTGGCTGCCCAGAATGGGGGTCCCCACTGGGTGGGGAAGGGTTCTCAGGCTCAGTGATACTCAAAGCCACCCCGAACCAGCAACCTTCATGTTCTGCCAACTCCCAGACCCTGGCAGGAGAGCCTGATCAGGAGCCCCTCCCCCCCCAGCAATTTCTCCCCAGCGGAAATTAGACATCAGGCTTCTGGATGGGGCTGTGACCAGCTTCATGAAGGGTGGAGCCCACCCTGTGGGGATGCAGGTGGGGGATGGAGGGGTGCTGGGAACAGGAGAGAGAGAGAAGGGAAGGGAAGTGCATGTCGGAGGAATGTTAGAAGTGAGAATGAACTTGAAGAAGGCAAGCAGGGGGTGAGGTGGGAAGGAAGGAGGCTGGCCCAAGAGGAAGGCGGTCACTGTTGCCTGTTAGGAACTGTCTTGGCACACAACCGAGCAGGAGGCCCTGGGAGAGGGGTTGGTGTGCGCTTCTCCCCGGAAAGGTGAGGAGGTGACCTCTGGGTTGAGAAGACTTGGCAGGCAGGGGCAGAGTGTAGGATTTCTCTAGAGACCATGTAAAGGCACTGGGGCAGGGCCAGCTCTGGCAGAATATGGGGACCGGCAGGCCAGTCTGTAAAGAGGCTGGCTGTCATCCAGTAGAGAAGGAACTGCTGCTGGATTCCACAAAGGACCTGAGGGGCCTGGGCTGTTTCCCCTTCTCTGCTGGGTCCTCCTGCTTCCATGTTTCACCCAGATGACACCCAAAACAGACTTCTAGGACTGTCCCCCTGGACTCCCCAGGGCCTGAGGCCATCAGGGTGAGATGGCCAGCATCACAACAACCCCAGATTATATACACCACGGAAGTCCCAGACAGCAAGTCTCTAGGGGCCTCAGCAAGCCTGTGGGCTGGGGTTTGACTAGCTACTTCTATGGAGCCGTTCAGGGAAACAGACCACACTTCCCTACTCCTCTCCTAGGCCTTTTTTCCTTTCTTTTTCTAAATTTTATTGGGGAATATTGGGGAACAGTGTGTTTCTCCAGGGCCCATCAGCTCCAAGTCGTTGTCCTTCAATCTAGTTGTGGAGGGCGCAGCTCAGCTCCAAGTCCAGTCACTGTTTTCAATCTTTAGTTGCAGGAGGCGCAGCCCACCATCCCATGTGGGAATTGAACCGGCAACCTTGCTGTTGAGAGCTCGCGCTCTAACCAACTGAGCCATCCGGCCGCCCCTCTCTTGGGCCTTTTCAACCCTGGAATTGTGCAAGGGTAGCCACAGGGCCTCCAGACCTAGTCCAGAAGCTTCTCCAATGATTGAGCACCTAGAGTAGGGATATTTTCTCTGACCGGAGCATGACACCCACCCAAAGGCCCTACCCCATGGAGAGGAACAAGGCCACACATGGGACAATGCAGAGAGGAGGTCCAGAGTGCAGGCCTGCAGTGGGGACTCTAAGGGTATGGATGGTGACAGGGAATTCCCTGTCATCAGCTTCACTGGCTCCAGGGCCTTCACTGCCTGCAGGGACAGGAAAGTGGAGGAGGGAAGGTCAGGCAGCCTGCAGGTGGGGCGGCCCTTCCCTGGGCTCGCCCCAAGGCTATGGTGGGATCTCTGCAACCTGAGGCAGAGGGTGGGGGTTGCACCCAGCTTCTTACCTCAGGGCCTAACCTGTCTGCGTGAGTAGGAAGGACCATGGGAGAATGGGAGGGGCTGGGGAGGGTTTACTTTTACACACCCACACACAGCGCCTTCTGTTGTGGCTCCCAGCTAGATCCCTGGAAAGCAGGGCGACAGTTTAGCTTGGTTTGGTTTTGATATTGCCAATGTCTAGCCTAGAGCCTGACATGTAAATATTTATTAAATGATAGAAATGCAAATGCATATACCAGTTCATATAATTGTAACAGTCCTGGGGCATACACCCAATGACTATACATCACGGATACATACACAGATGTGCACAGCACACAATATGCCACCCCCAGCTGCCAGGAGCTCACAGATGAATGAGAGAGAGACTCCCAAACATGGTGGTGGTAACAGGATGTGGTAAGTACAGGGGAGATTCTGCGTTATCCTGGAACCCAGTAGAGGGTGCCCAGCTCAGATCTATGGGGGTAAGGAGACAGGGACGGGGGACGGGCAACTCAGGCAGGGAAAACCTGGCAAAGGCAGGAAGGAGCAAAGTAGCAGTGTTTCAAAGGTAAGGAAGAATGAAGCGCTGAAAGCTGTGGAGAGGGCCAGGGCCCAGGACGAAGGGGCCTGGTTAAAAAGCTGGGCTCTGAGCTGAGGTCTTCAGGAAGCCACTGAGAGTTCACTAAGTGTCACTAAGCAGGACAAGGACCTGAACAGAAATATCTTTAAGGTTCTTCAGATGCCATGAGGTGGGTGATTGGAAAAGGAGGTGAAGTGGGGCTGGACACCCAACATATGTGACTGGGACACTTAGGAAGTGTCCAGGGCCTCCATGACACTGACCAGACACAGCCAGGCTGGAGAACGAGAGTGACTTCCCACCGGGGTGAGAGGCAGGACGTGGGGTTAATAAGCCTGCTCCAACCCGCGCCTCTCCGAGGCTCCATCCCAGGCTACTTGGGCCCTGAGAATGGTGGAATTACAAGCTTCTGCAGCTCCAGACTCAAGATTCTCCAGCCTGGAGCCAGCTCCCCACCTCGGATGACCCAAACCACAACTGTCCCCAGCAGGCTCCACTCCTCAGGGCCACTGTGTCGGGCTCCTCACCCTCTCCCCTCTGCCCCCTCCAGGTCTGGTTCCAGAACCGCAGAGCCAAGTGGCGGAGAAGCGGGAGCGTTATGGGAAGATCCAGGAGGGGCGGAACCCCTTCACGTCTGCCTATGGACATCTCTGTGCTGCCCCGAACGGACAGCCATCCCCAGGTGAGACCCCACCCCGCCTTGAGTCTGGGCCTGACTCAACAGTCAACGAGAGTGTGAGCTCTGGCCCCAGGAAACCTGGAGCAGCGTTGGGTCCTGTGTGACTGGGCAAATCACTTCTTTCTCTGCTCACCAGGACTCTTACCCGTCTCCTCAGTGATGTAGGCAAAGCAGCTGGCACAAAGGAATCACCAAGGAAAATCTCATTATGAGAAGCAGTGGCAGAGGCCTCCTGAGATGCCACCGCCAGTGTTAGGGTTCAGGGGAGCAAATTCTAGACCTGGGCCCAAATGGCGCTTTCTCGGAAAGTGTCTACAGCCCTTAGAGCAAAGAGAGAGCCCTAGGTAAGGAGACAGCCCCTGGGGTTACTGACTTCTGGGCCTGCTTTCTCTCTTTTCAGCTGCAGAACTCCCTGTGGCCCCAGTCCAGGGTCTGGGCGTCCCACTGGCCCTTGCCTCGTGTATCCAGAGGGCATCCCCTCCCCATGCATGTCTCCCGTATTCTCACTCACATGTGAACGTGGCTGGCTTCATGGGGGTGCCAGCCTCCCCTGGAGCCCACCCAGGCATCTACTCCATCCACAGCTTTTCCCCTGCTCTGGGGGGCCACGGCTTTGAGCCCTCTCCAGATGGCGACTATAAGTCTCCAAGCCTCGTCTCGCTCAGGGTGAAGCCCAAGGAGCCACCCAGCCTGCTGAACTGGACCACGTGATCAGATTTGTGGACACGCAGACTAAGTTGCCACCCCTTTTCCCGTTCCCAGCTGTTCCTACCCCACGCCGGCCTGGATACCAGAGAGGACACACCTCTGCCTCCAAGCCCCAAATGGTTTCCTGAGGCCGGGCAGAGCAGCTGGGACTCTCAGCTTCCTGCTGATTCTTTTCTCTTAGAATAAGGCAGGGCTGCCCAGTAGAAAGGGGCTTCGAAGCTGGTAGGACATCCTACCACACACTGGGTTCCCTCACCCAAATGCTGGCTGGAGGGAGGAAGATACTGCCTTGCTTCCTTCAGACTTCGTCCAATTCACTGTCATCCTTCCAGCTGAAACAGATTAGTTGGCTCCTCATTCAGGAAACCCAGGAAAATGGGAGGAGAAGGACACAGAGAGGAGCAACTTGTGACTTCGGGGAAACCAGTTTCATATGACCATGTAGGGTGGCCTCACTTCCCCATCCCACCACCAGGGGGCGTGCACCCAGCGTCTGGTGCAGACCAGGACCTGGAAGATGGAGTTCAGTGTCAAAGGTGCCCAGATCGCCCTGCTCCAGCCATCCCTTACTTCTCCCCTGTGTCCCCTCCCCCAACATGCTATGGAGTCCTCTCCCCCCTCAAACGGGGCAGAAATTTCACCAGCAGCCACCAGATATGGGGTTCTCTTTCATGGGATCAGGCCAGAGCCATGCCACGGAAACCGCAGGCTCCCTTGGTCTACTCATTGGACGTTGGTAAGAATAAAATAGATTTCCACAGACTCGGAGCCCCTGAGATCCTGACCTCCACTTTTGTAAAGATGCTTTTGTAAAAAAAAAAAAAAAAAAAGTGTGCTGCCCAGCATAATAATAAAGGTGGCAGTACTTTTTAGACCTGGTGATTGCGTATCCTCAGGGTTTGGCCCTTGTTTGCTCTGAGGCTGGTCTGTGAGCAGGGTCCAGGCTGGGCCAGGCCCTCCGGAGGGGCCTTCAGGGAGCCTGCAGCAGAGCCCTCAAGGTTGATGCATGCCATGCCTGGACCTGTCACCTGCCCAAGGTCTCTGTGGCTTTGGCTAGTGCAGGAGGCAGGACAGAGAGCCCAGCTCTAGGGTTGCTGGGCTCATTTAGAAGGGTAAATTGGGGGTAGGCAGGGGAGTGAGAAAGCTGAGATAATCTTGTGGCTGAATTGACAGTGGAAGGGAGGTGGAATGGCAGACTAGGGAGCCCACTGAGGACTTTGAGCTCTCCTGGGCCGGACCCCAGAGCCGTGGGGGTAGGGCAGCTCCCAGACACCCCAGGAGCCTGTCTGAGCTGCCAGACGAAAGCCAGGACTCTTTCTTGTGGTTTCAGAGTATTACCCATTCTATCCTTCATCCCCACTTTCTGCCTTATCTCCCAGCCTGGAAGGCAGGAAAAAAGTCCTGCCCGCCCACCCTCCCAGTAAATAGCAGCACATTGCTCAGAGGGTTCAGCCTCAGCTAGCAGCCCAGCCACCCCGACCCTGCGCCTCCGCTTCCAGGCTCAGAGAAAGCCAAGGACATACAGACACCAGTGCGGGGCTTGTCCACAAAGGGAGCAACTCCCCATCAGATCACATCTTCCCACCAAGAGAGTCGCTGTGACGAGGCTCCGACGTCCCCCCAGAGGAAACCAGTGTCCTCTTCATTCAGGGCCAGGCTTCCGGCGACTTCTGTCTTCTCAGTCCTGACGCTGGCTCTGAGGTCCAGGCGAGCCCTGTCCGGCAGGAAGGGAAGAGTCCAAGTGGGAGGCAGGGGCAGCCCCACTACCTCTTATGAACAGAACCACCTCCACCAGCTGGTCCATATGAACCAGGGCACCAACCCACTTTTCTGAGCCCAGGGCTGAGACCACTGCACTGGAGGTTTCTTCACATAGGAGATGTCAGCAAAATTTTGGACTTTCTGTCCCACAGTCAGAGAGATGCAGAGAGATAGAGTGAGTGAGAGAGACAGAGAGACAGAGAGAGAGAGAGAGTAGTTTGTTTCACAAATACTGATTGAGCATCCACTCTGTACCAGGCATTGTGCTGGTGCCAGAGATAGAGCAATTGTCAAGAAAAACATGACTCCCTCTGTCTCACAGCTTAGGAAAAGAGGGAGGGAGGGAAGAGGAAAAGGATCTGGGAAAGCAAAGGAAGCAGAAGTAGGGAAAAAACAGACAACAGAAGAAAATAGAGTCCGAGATCCCTGCAGCCAGAATAGGAGAGGCTGGCAGAGGCCAGGAGGGGGCCCCCGTGGGGGAGGGGGGCCTGGCGGGGAGGGCACAGGGAGGCCGGAGACCAGCTACTGGCTCCCTTCCAGGGGCATCTGCCCACAGCTCATATTTTTCTGTCCAGTGACAGCTAAATGAAGGGAAAGCTAACTTTACAACCGTCCGCTTCACACATAATGAATATGAATGGCCATCCCGGAGCCTGTTCCCCGGGATTATCTGTGAGCTGACGGGTTCTCCCACCGACTGGGCCATCCCAGCCTGCCTAGCCCCTGGCTGGGACACGGGCCGCCCTTCCACCTGCTTCCCATTAGCCATCTTCCCAACCCCCCCCACCACACACACACCCCCTAGGCGGCTCACCGCTGAGTCTCCAGAAGCCCCTGCCCCAGCCTCACTCCAGAGGCCACCTCCATCCTCAGCCTAGGCTCTGTGTTGTCCCGAGGCCAGGCTGGGGCTCTGGTCACTCCTTCTGGAAAAGGAAAGGGGCAGCGGCACCCCCTGGAATCCCACCTTGAAGAAACTTGCTAAGTTCAGTCTCCCTTCGCTAAGGCTCGTCTCTGCCCCACCGAGGCCCACAGAGAAGCCCCCAAATCTTGGCCGTGGCAGCGGGGTACAGACACTAAGCCCAGAGTGGAGGGCCCCAGCCCGGAGGTTTTCCAGTCCCGGCTTCTAGCCTCAGTCTGGCCCGGGAAATGCTTTTCATTAGAGGCGTTCAGTCTTCCTTCCCACCTCCCCCAGTCATTTACACATCAAGCTGAATTACAGCTCTGAGTGCAGACCCTCTGCAGCCCAGACAGGATCCGTGTTCAGCATCTCCAGATCACCAGGAACCGGGCACTTCCTGTATCAGGCAGAGGTGTCCGTACCTCACCCCTGCCCCAGCCTCTACCCTAGTCTCATCCTGCCCATTTTCACCAGGGGGACAATGAGCACAAAGCATCTGCTCTAGGAGCCCTTGTTCCGGAGGCTGGGGCCCCCGCCTTTCCCACTCCTCAGCTGCAGACTCCCCTCACCCAGTCTCTTCTCCAGTAGGAGGGCACTGGCTAGGACCAGGGGACCTGTGTGGCCCTACAGATGTCTGTCTCCGTACCTACCTAGCACATTACTGCTCTTATTTGCTTTTATGGCCATCTCTCTATCAACTGCAAGCTCGTCAAGTAAAGTGAGAGTGTGGTGTCCTCTTCACCTGGACACTGGGGCACCTAGAATGGGACCTGGCCCATCACAGGCATTCAAGGTATGATGGCAGGGGGTTAGATGACTGGCGGACTCTTTTGAGAGGCTGCTGTATTCAGAGCAGTGAGCTAAGGATGAGTGATACAAGAAGGCCCGAGACATCTTTCTGGTTCTTAAAGGGGGTCTCTGTTTCCCAGGGGACACAGGAAATGGATGCAAATTCACAGAAGGTTAGAGTTGGAAGGGCCATTAGCAATACTAAGAATAGCTGCCATTTATTTATTAGTTGTGTTGTTTCTTGTCAGCCAGGTATGTAGGTCCATTATCCATTATCTTAATTCAGGCCTCATAGCCACCTTGCTGTTATTAAACCATTTTTACAGAGGAAGTCAACTGAAACTTAGAGCTTGATGAGCTCAAGGTGTCTCGGTGAGTAATGTCACAGCCTGGATTGAACGTCAGGGCTGTTCACTCCCAGAGGGACTTGTTTTATAGCCAGGAGCCTGAGGCTAACTGTGCCAAGTGCCAAATGAATGGCACAGCTACTGATTCTCTGAGTAGTCAGCACTTCATAGCAGACAGACGGGAAGCCAACCTCCCAGAGATAAACCTAGCTGGTATGGCAGAGGCAGCCACACACAAGTCCTCTGGGACCTGGGAGAGAAAGACATTCAGGCTCTAGCAGAAAAGGAAGAAAAGGTTACAGCAACAGCTCCGCAGTGACCTGGAGCGGGGCACCTGAGGCCAGACCAATGCCAAGCTTGGATGGCCTAAAGCAACTAACATCGGCCAAGAATCTTCCCGCCAGGGACCACGCTTGAGCAAATAATAAGTCCTGACTAAGGTGAATAAATGAGCCCAGGAATGCTCTGGTGGTGCGTGCTGGGGAATAACAATGATTAATAGGAAAGGGTGTGTGGGGGGGTAGAACACACACACACATTGTGAACAGAGACCTGGGTTTGCATCCGGGCTCTGGCTTTCGTTATTCTGCGACCTTGGGAAAGTTCTTTACCCTTTCTGTGCCAGTTTCTCATCTGCAAAATAGGCATTGCAATAATACTACCTTTTAGGTTATTATAAACACTAAGCCATCATACATCAAGTGCGTAGAGCAGTGGCTGGCACACAGTAAACACTCAACAGTTGTACAATGCTGGCTGGCTACTGCGTAGAAAATGAGTTTTCAGGAAGCAGCAGTATTGGCTCTGCGGCCTAGTTGGCACCCAGTAAGTGGTAACTTTTTTTTTTTTTAACTTTTATTAGTTTTAAGTGTGTTTTTCCAGGACCCATCAGCTCCAAGTCAAGTAGTTGTTTCAATCTAGTTGCGCAGGGCGGGTAACTCTTTTGATTAACAAGGGACAGTCCCCATCCTCAGTAATAACAGCGACAGGGTAATCCATCCCTCAGTGGACGGAAGGACCTCTGGGCCCTGAGCCTGGCTAGCAATAATCAACTTTTGTGTAACTCAACCATTTACAAAAGGCCTTCACGTACCCTGTCCATCTTATGACCCAGATGAGATATAAAGCCACAGAGACTGGGTGGCCACTTGCTCCAAAGGGTATTTTGGTAGAAAGACCTGGGTTCAGGTGGCCAATATGCCACAAGCACACTCTATGATAAGGCTTGTCCCTCCCAACTGGCCCGTGGGCCTACAGACATGGGGATCCCCTGGCCAGGCTCTGCGGCCCTTGCAGCTTTAATATTCTGTGTTCTTTTTTACACACATTTATGTATAGTTACAGACCTTGGCAAAGTAAGAGGAAAAATGGCACCTCTGGTTAAGGGAATCATCAGAGATTGGGGAAATCAAAAAAGGGGAATGAGAACAAGCCTCAGGCAGGCAGGTTCAGTGGCCAGCCTGCCTGGTGGAGTAAGAATGTAAAAATCCATCTTATGCAAACTGAAACCTCAAGATACGCGACATACTTCCTAGAGGTCCTGGCAAGAAACAGCAGAAAATCCATCATGCACACAAGAACTGGATCAGATTTCCTGTCCTGTACACGTTCCTCTGGGGCAAACACCAGTCAGTTGCAGGGACTTCCCATCTCAGAGGCTGTGTGACTTGCTGAAGTGCACTGCTGGCTCCCACCCCTGCTGCTCCTCGCCACGCTGTCACGTCCAGGCCTGTCCCAGAAGCCCAGCTCAGGGCCTGGACCGGGACTAAGCAGGGCCCAGGCCAGGCAGACTCTGAACAGAACCCACACGGGGGAGATTGCCCCAGAATATGCTTCCTTTCTAAGACTCTTGGAGACGTAAAACCCATACACGTGGCCTACAGTAGGACAAGGAACTTCAAGAGGTTCTGAAAAGGAAACACTTCTTTTACCAAGCATCAGAATGCTGAGCTGCTCAGAAGCAGAGCCTCAAGGTTGAGTGAGGAGGAGGCAGACGTACCAGGGACCTGGAGGCCAGGTGTGGGCGCCTGGCCTCACAGTCACACCTACCACAAGCTTCCTTGCTTCTCCCCCAGGCCTGGGGGCTCCTGGGCCCTGACACTCTTTTCCACCCTGAAGCTAACTCCTGATGGTTTGCTGCCCTAGCCTCTGGGCAAGGAAGTTTCTTCTCAGTCCCAACCCCCTGCCCCCGCGAGGGCCCAGAGTCGCAGGCCCCTCTTTGACCTCGCCCCTCCCTCCCTCCCCAGCACTGGTTTGGCTGAGGCCAGCCCAGGAGTATGATCCAGCGACCACCGGGGTCCTACTGCAGGTACATCAAACCCGTGGTGCAGGACGACGTGTCACTCCAGCAACCCAGAGCCCTGGAGCTGGGCTGGAGCAACCTCAGCTTGATGCGAGGAGAGAATATTTTGGCTAGTGCCTACTCCCCCGCCCCGTCCCCCCTCAGATGGGAAAGGTGGGCCACCTAGCAATGCTGGCAAGAAAACCCTCGTGCCTGACCGGGAGGAGATATTCAGAGGCCACATTTCCTGTAGACAAGACAATGGGGATTGGTTTTTTGCTTCTTTTTAATGTAAACAGAATACACAAACACGTTAAAAACCCCCAACATGACACAAGAGAATCCACACAGATTTATATATATATATTTACAGACCCTTGCAAACCAAGAGGGAAAATGGCACCCCTGGTTAAGGAAGCTTCTCTTCCCACCCCGACCCTGTCCAAAACCAAAGTGCTGAGGCAGTTGCAGGGAGCCTCTGCAACTCTTCTGGATGATACTTAGCTGGAAGCTGGAATGACATCAGAAATCCCCAAAGCAAAACCATGATTCTGAATTTCTGGCCCTGGCCCTAATCCTAACCCCTCCCCCTTGGCAAGCTGACCTGCAAGGATTTGCATGTCTCAAGTAGAGTCAGTGTGACCCTTGAAATTCAGATGCAATGGGTTCCCAGCCCATCCCAGCGTTTCCCAGCCTTGGGCTGAATGAGAAATGAGCTGCAACCACCATATCCAGAGAGGAGGGCGGAGAGGAGTGAAGGACGAGAGGATCCCAAGCAGAGAGATGACTGCTCCTGAGCAGGATGCTGGGATCAACGAGCGGCCAAAGCTTGACTCAGAGCTGGCTGGGGAGTGCACAGTGGGGCTGTGCTGCCACCTGGAGGGCGATGGGAGCACTGCAGCGACGAGCCAGGACAGGTCCTGCGGCCCCTGGAGATCACCCCTTCCTTCCTCTTCAGTCCCCTGCCCAGGAGCCTCACTGAAGCAGCTCTTCCCAGGAAATGGGCTTGGAGAAGACCTCCCTTTCCAACCAGAGGTCGTAGTTCATCTGAAAGTCCTCCGGGAGGTCCACCCGCTGGCCCAGGACACTCTGCAGGCAGTTGTCCACAGGCAGGAAGTCGGGGTTGCTGTGGGTGCGGTCGTAGCGCCGGGCATTGAAGCGTTCGATGTTGGCTCGGAGGGCACACTCCTCTGCCTGGAAGTCCCAAGGCCGGGCATCAAGATCTGGGACAAAGCAGGAACATGCGGTTAGGAGCCAAGCCCTGTGGCGGCGCCCCCTGGGGTCACTGCAGCTCAGGGCCAGGCCCACACAGGCTTGGAATGCTGATTGCTAACCGGGGCAGGAAACCTCTAAGCCCCAACCTCAGGAAGACTGACAGGGCTTCTCTGTGAGATACAAAAAGAAAGTCAGGTAAAAGGAGAAGAGCCAGATCTATGGAGAAAGAGGTTACCCTCCAGCCTATGTGGGCCCGGCGAGGGGTACAGGTACAGCGCTTCCCTGAAAGACCAGAGGAGGAACCTGGAGATCCCCTCCTCAGCTCGTTCTCTCAATTCCCGGACCAGGGACAAATTCGCAGGGCCCTGGGAGTGCAGACGCAGTCACTTGGCTGTGGTGCAATGGGCTCAGGGAAGGCCGAGAACCCACTCTGCCCGGGGAAGCCGAGGCCTGCTCAGAGGGGGAAGGAAACATGCAGATCCAGAACAGTCAGGGGGATGGGGAAGCACCCTGCTGGGAGAAGGAACAGAAGTGGGGCCAGCCCGGCCAATGCACAGGGACTGAGCGCTCTGGGGGCCCACGAGCCCTGGGTGTGCGGGGCCTGGGCTCAAGAGCAGCTGGATCACACTGCAGAGGACACGTCTTGGCTCTGATTCCGAGGGAATCAGAATCTCATGAAGGGTTTTTACTCAGTGGGGAACCACCACCAGATCTGCATTTCGATGATCACGGGGTGGGGGGGGGGGGCAGAGTCTGAGGCACTGATGGAGGGGAAGAAACTGGAGGCAGGGAAGCCAACAGGAGCTGTGAGGATTTCAGCGGCCTGAACCCAGGCCGTTGCAGGAGGGAGAGAAAAGATGAGAGTCTTGTGACGATTTCTGGAAAAGGACCTGACTCTGAGGCAGGGACAGAGGGATCGGGGCTGAGCAGGCGCCAAGTCCTCCCCAGAGCGGCCATCCCGCCGCTCAGAGGGCAGCTCAGGGCAGCGGGGAGCGGCCCCGCCCCCGCCCCGCCCCGTGCCGGCCTCACGGCCCCGCCCCCCGCCCCGCCCCGCCCCGTGCCGGCCTCACCGTTGCCGTACGCCCAGTCGTCGTTCAGCCGATGCCGCACCTTCTGGTAGATCGCAGACATGGTCTTCATGTTGCTCTTCCGCCACTGCCGCCCCAGGTACTTGGTCTGCACCTTGAGCAGCTTCAAGCACGTAGAGCTGCATCATGGCCTGTTTCACCTTCAGGCCCGCTTCAGGATGGGGGCCGACTTGAACACCACCAGCATCTGGGAGGGGGCACCACACAGGCCACGGGCAGGGCGGGAGTAAGTGCCCACCACCACCCGGCGGCTCACCCCTTCTGGGTAAACCACCGTCAGTTTTCCCCAGACTCAGGGGTTTCCTAGGCCGTGGGACTGACCCCACTGCTACAACCGAGAGTCCCAGACAAACCAGGATCGTTAGTCACCCCAATTATGGATCATTCTGGAATAGGAAGAAAGCTATGAATTGCTTCACCAGAAATACTGCTATGTGCGTGTACCTACGATTTCGGAGGGTTCACGGACCTCTGCACCCCAAAGGCATCCACAGACTCAGGGTTACAGGACACTCCCAGAACCCTGGTTATGGTACCAGTGGAGATTGAGAATAGAGAGAAATTCCTTTCGTAAGTGTGGATTTGTTTCAGGGCATAACTAAGCCTCTTCTAGTGTCCAGTTCAACTCGTCAAGGAACCAGGAATCAGCCCTTAATATGCAAGATGTGGCTACAGGAAAGTTAGGAGAGAAGGATGTAGCCGCAGCAGCAAGCCCACCTGGAGACCCCTGCCCCAGGTACGGAGGTGGTACAGGGCGTGGCACTCTTCTCTGAGCCCCCCGTCCCATGCCTGTTTACCGCACTCACTCACCATTGTTCTTGAATGCTTCCATTTGGTCAGCTTGTTCAAGATCCGAAGGAGATTGATACAAGAAAAGAGGTTCCTCCAGCAAAACTGGTTACTGTCACCTGCTTCCTGCAGGGCAAACCCAGGAACCATCACGATCCTCACAGCGGCAGGGAGCTCAGCAGTCCCAAGGCACTCACATGTAGGGTCTCAGAACTGCGGGTCTCTCTCTTCATGCCTGGACCAGGAACCCTCTCCTCTCCTCTGCCTCAGGGGACCTCTAACCCAGAAGTGGGCAGGGGCAAGGGGGTCTCCCTAGAATTTTCCTGCAGGATATTGGAGGCCGTGGCCTCAGCCCCCATAACCTCAGGCCCCACAGAGCTCCAATGTGGGGAGAAACAGCTCGACCAGGGGAGCCCTGGGTCAGCGAACACTATGCTCCCAGAAAACTCATCCCTACAACCATATCTTTACATGCTGCAAGGCCGTCCCCCGGCCCTTCTATGCAGTTAGAGCGCTTTGAAAGCCAGGCACGCAACAGTGACCTCACCTGTGAACACACCCCTCCCCATATGGGGGGCGGCAGGCTCTCTACCACCGACCCTCACGCCAAAGGGACAGCTGGGGAAGAGCCCCGCCACTCACCAGACTCTCGGCAGTCAGTTCTGGCAGTTCATGCACCACACAGTGAGGGAAATCCAAGACAGAGATGCTGCAGGGACAAGAGAAGCCGGCCACCCACCATGAGCAAAGGCAGGGTCTGGCACAGCAGCTGTGACGAGGCTGGCTCCTGGCTTGCCTCTCTTACTTGTCTGCACCACCCTGGTTTCCCCATTGCTCAGCTGAGGAAATACCTGCTCCAAAACATCCACAGACTCAGGGTTAAGGTCCCTCTGACCAGGGGGACTTGTAGTTTTGTAAGGGGTGGAGACCCTTGTTTTCCCCACAGCAGTGAAATCTGGGGCTGGGCGTTGGTTTCTGAAGGCAAACAATTTATATCAAGCCCCTCCTGGAGACAATGCCACGCTGTGTCATACCACACTGATACGCAGGCACTATGACATACAGCTGGCACCAGGAGAGAGGGGTAGGGGCTTAGGAGTCAGCAGACAGGGCTTGACAGTGCACATGGCCGGTCTCCTCAGGAAAAACAAAAAGAAAAGCACAGGAGGACACTGAAGGCAGGACAGCACTGGAGCCCAGGATGAGACACATGTCACTAGACTAGACAGATTCGACACACTGGCGGGCGTTCTGTACAGGCAGGGACTGTGTCTCAATCATCTCGGCGTCCAGATGCCTGGCAGAGTTCTGGCTCGCAGCTGCCGAAGGTGCTCAGTGGGAGAGGCCAGCTAGGAGCCCTGCCACCTGGCCACACCCACCCCTTCCTGATCTCCAGTCCTTTTCACCTGTTCTTGGCAGTGATGTAGGACATGATGTTTTGATTGAAGAACTTTAGGATCAAAGGGATGCAGTTGGCAAACACGAGGTGCTGGGCCATGTATTCAAACTGAAACCAACAGGGAAAAATAAGCACGCCCCTTGGGACCTTACCCTCTTTCCTCCATTGCTACAAGGCCTTGGGGTTGGAAGTCTTGGAACATTCACGCGGAGCTCGGGGGGCTGACGGCCAAGGCCTCTGCTCTTCAGGGTGGGAGGGACAGCACTGCCTCCGGCCCTGGCCCAGGGGACACAAAGGAAGGCCCTGCAGGTACCTGGTAGACGTGGTTCAACTTAAAGTGCTTGAGCAGCAGCAGCAGGACAGCAGAGATGGCCTTAACAATGACCTCTTTGTGGCGGTTCACATCCACCCCCAGCTTCATGCTCTGCAACACGGTGGTGCTGGAAACACAATTACCTGGGTGAGCCAGCAGGTGCTCAGATTCCCGATTCTTCTCTGAGCAAAGGCTCCACCTCAGCAGATGCCCACAGGTGTCTGAGGCCAGGCCCAGGGCTCCTCCACCCACCTCCTGAGCAATCTGCTCAGCACAATTATTTCTCCCTGGTGATGCCCCAGACACATTTTTAGCCTATTTCCCTGCTTTGCCTCCAATAATTAACTTCTCCTCTTCCAGGTGTCCCCGAAGCTTCTGCCACCATATGAATGTGTGAGCCTCAGAGCGTGTGCTGTAGAATACCAGTACTGAGATGGCTCAGGTTATGGGGGAAGAGGGTTTCAGAGTCAGGTAAGTTTAGGAAGCACTGAATTAAATCTTCTTTTTAAATTTATTTTTCAATTACAGTTGACATACAACATTACATTACTTTCAGGTGTACAACATAGTGATTAGACATTTAAATCAGTTTCTTAATTCAGGACTTCTCATTTTAAATCTTTAAAACAGGAGATATAATATTTGACTCTGGAACCCTGTATTCAAGGACCATCATGCTGGCCCAGTGTTCCGTGACACCACCCACGGTATTAGCCACGCTAATACCTGGTCCTCCCTCACCAGGCCCAGCCACCGGGAGCTGGGCTCAGAGCTGGGCGGTTTGGCAGGCAGGTGGGAGATCAGGTCAAGGCCAGCTCCCTCTCACAGCAGAACAGATCTCGGTCTGTATTCTCACATCAAATAGATGAGCTCAGTGTCCCAGGGAGGAAGAATCTCTAAGGGTTTCACCATCACCCTGAGACATTCACAAATACCCTCTCCATGCCAGTTCACTGGAGAACAGGGAAGAACCCACGCCCAGCTCACATTCAGCTGCTGGCCGGCAAATTGTCCAGAAGCTGAACCTACGCGTCCTGGATGTCCCAATCACACAGCTTTCGAGGGAGGGTTTTGGGGAATGTCGAACACAGCCCGATTCACTTCACAGAAGGCGAAATGACGTTCCGCAATTCACTCAGTGGCAGAGTGTACACTAGAATCCAGGCCAACTGGACTAAGCCATCTCTCCAACCAGTGAAACTAAATATTTAATCCAGTAATTCTGAGCCAGGAATACTCTCAACTTAACCTACAGAGAATGTGAGCCAAAAAAGAAACCAACCTAGCCAATGGTGGGACCGAAAGGAAAGCACTTCCCTTTCCCCCTCTATTCTGCTGCCTGACCTGCTCCGTTCACAGGAATGATGATACTCACGGCATCTCCTCAGGCAAGACGTCTGCTAGGATGTTGATCGAGTCTGTTTTGGCTTTTGAGGTGGGAGCTGCGGCCAGCAGGATCTTTAGCAGCGCGATCTGGTGGGGAGGAGACATTCAGCCAGCATGGATGAGTGCCCAGGCGCGGGACTAAGCCCTGAGAGGTGGTCCTTCCGGAGGGGCTCCGGCGGCAGGAGGGGCTGGAGGACACTGGCAGGGCATGCTCTCACGGCCAGGGGGTGGGGAGGGCGTGCCCGTGGCAGGGACCCATGCTGGCCACCGAAGGGATCCCAGACCCCGAGCCCTCTTGAGGAGGGCTGAGCACGCACCATGTACTGAGGCAGGCTGGGGAGCAGGCCCTGGTAGAGGGTTTCTGCGGGGACTTGCTCGACTTCCTCTTCTCCCTTTGAACACAGTGGTACAGATCCAAATCCAGTCCCAACCAGTCTCCGGAGCCAGCTTGCTAGCTGGCTGGGGAGAATCTGGAGCTAAATGGCGATAATGATAGCAGACTGAATGGTGACTAATGCAACCTGACAGGCATTAGTAACTCGGTTAATTCTTACAACTATGAAGAAGGTACCATTATTATTCCCATTTTACAGGTGAGGAAACTAAAGCACAAAGAGATCCGGTAATTTGCCTAAGTTGTCACCTACGAAGTGGTGGAGTCAGGATTCACAGGCAGGTGATTGGCTCAGAGTCTGTGCTCTTAACCCCTGCACCAGACATATGCCACCCCTGTAGTGGGAGCAAGACTGGGAGCTTTTGGAGGGCAGGGCCTGGGGCAGCATAGCGCCTGGGAACAGCTGGGGACCCTGTGGGCTGAAGAAGCCTCCAACTCACCCCCGAGAGAGGAGAGCGGAGATACTCCTCCTCCATCTGCGCCTGGACCTCTGCAATCGACGTGTACTTGTGCTGGGGACAGAGAAGGGAAAGAAGGCACTGGGGGAAACCGCTCATTCTCTAGACAAACGCTCCACACGCTGGCAAAGACCCCATGGAATTTTCTTCAAACACACTCTCTCAAAGAGGGCTAAGTCACTGCAAAGATCCCTAACTAAAATCCCAACCCCCAGATATTTTTCTACGTGGGCACAAGTCTCTTAAAACCAACATAAAAGCACACGATAGATTAGGAAAAAGCCAATTAAGGGAGAGAAAGGGGCTTTCAGGTAGCTACAGCAACAGGAAACGGAACTAAGTACCCAAGTACTCAGAATCAAGTACTCAGGACTCAAAAGCAAGCAGCACGGGGCCCACTTAGTACTACAAACTTCAAAACTGTATTTCCAAAACATAAACATATATGCTCCAGATGCACTGGTAGGGGAGCCACCTCTTCCCCACTCTTGATGTGTCCTCCCATGTGGAAGGACATACACGTGCCAAACACTGCTGGTCTCTCTCTGGCCCTTCCCACACACTCCTCCCCTCACCAACTGGTGAGTGAGTGTGGGAGGAGGAACAGCACTTCCTTCGCCCGCCCTTTCTCTTTTCGCTTAAAAAAAAAAAAGAGAAAAGCCTGTGCTCTCTTCTGCTCCTCGACCAGGCATAGCAAGGTTCCAGCACTGCCTGGGTCTGGGTGGGTGAGTCTAATTCTGAAGAAAGGGATTAGGACACCTGTTGTTCCTGTGTTCTCATGCCTCATCTCCATCACTCTCATCAGCAATAAAGCTGGTGTTTCAATCTCCACCTAACAACTCCTCTATCTCAATTGCCTTAGACCTTGAGCAAGGAAAAGGGGAGACTGTTTCATGGGCCCCTTAAAAACTCCAACAACTGTCAGGTAACATAACCTTCAATAAACCACCAGTAAATCACAATAAAAGCTCAGCTAAAATAAGGAAAACTTATGAAGAACTGGTTTAAAGGTACTGCCATAGCCCACCCGTTCCTCCACCCCAGGTTCCTTCAGGCAGACGACAGTCTGAAACGGCCTCTGCCAACGGGTTGGTCTCACTTTCCTCACTTGGGACCAAACTAGGCCAAAAGCTCACCCAAAGCCACCTACCTGTTTCAGAGTCTTGATGCTTTCGTGGATTGGCCTGGGCAGCCCCACCACTGTGTTCGTGTCACTGGAGAATAAAGAAGGCCCTGTGTTAAGCCTAGCCATTAATTCACCTGGGTCCCCAAACACCGAAGTCCAGGAGAGTGAATTTCTTGTTACCTTTCTTCAAAAGGAACTCAGATCACACTCACCTGCCTAGAGTATAACCTATGAATTTGCTACGGCTGGACTCGAGGAACATCTCAATGTCTTTCTCTCTGCCAAAGAAAGAAAGCAAAGTTTTTATTAAACGTTACTGCAAGTGTCATGGTTAATAAAATACAGAACATCCAGAAACTGTGAAGCCAGAAGGAAAAGTCTCTCAAAATTGTTTTTCTTTTTTGAAAAAAAAAAAAAAAGAACTGAAATCTTCAGACTATTTTAATGTCCTTCATAAAGTTGTTGGATCAAAACCCTGAAAAGATATCATGTGTAACTAATTTACTTATAAAATTAAGGTGATACAACAAACTTAAAAACATATTTAGTCAGATATTAATAAGTCAACAGAACTTCTCAAATATTAAAAATTTTTACAACAATTAGAGTTATAAGCTACTGATTTTTTTCATGAGTCACATTTTCCTGTCTGAAACGATTAGCATATGTTTAGCATATGCAACCTGACAGGCATTAGTAACTCGGTTAATTCGTACCACAACTATGAAGAAGGTACCATTATTATTCCCATTTTACAGGTGAGGAAATTTTTTGATGTTGTATTTTTTGACGACCTCTTTTGTATTCTCATCATGGATCACTAAAAACTGGGGCTTTATCTGGATCAAGAAAATGACTCTCGTAGTCTTTCACATGTTCATCTATTTCTTAAGTTGGTGCCTTTTCAAACAGCTCCCACTCACAAGTACCTTCCCAACCAGTGACTCAGGCACATGTATCTCAAAAATCTTAACTATGAGTCTAAAAGAACTCTTCCCTAATCTGTAACTTTTCTGTTAAAAACCATGTACAACACTAGGGTGGGTGGGGACAGCATCACTTCCATGTCCTTGCTTTCATTTTTCCCATCCCCCTTTGCTACCATCATGTCTAACAAGAGGTAACTCCTATTACCGATTCAAGAGCCACAGAAGGGTCTCTTTGTGCAAGGTCAGTAAGGCCGGGCCCGCGACCCCCGGGTGAGCACAGCGTACTGAGGGCGCCTTATCCCAGAGCCAAGGTCGGCTTGCCCCGCAGAGGACCTCATGTGGTGCTTCAGGCCAGGGGCCAGGCCTGTGGGTGTGAAGGCTCTGGTTTCAGAAGCCAAGAGTGCTCCAAAGGTCTGACACTCACCTGACTTTGGGAGCCCATGGGAGACCCTTTGGGCAGGTAAGCCTGTCGATCTGGGGGTGCTGTAGTGGGGGAGGCATCACCTCATCCCGCTCAAGGGGGAAGGTCTCTCCCTCCAGACTGTTGTCGTCATCGTTCTCCTCTTCCTCTTCCCGAGAGTCATCGGCTTTGTAGGGGTCCCGCTCATTGAAGGCGTCCAGGTTGTCCTGCTTTATCAGAGCCTGACACAGAGGGAGGGGCGAGCAGACAAAAGAGCCAACTGATGGACCAGGAGAGGGCAGGGAAGCTAGAGAGGCTGGAACGCGGAAAGGAGGTAGGTAGAGAGCCAATCACGTCAAGGTGGGGCCCAAATGACAAATCGTTTCTTGCCGTAGGCCCTCAAAAGTGCCACCCCTGAGTAGTCACGATAAGCCAGGCCCTGGAGACCTGCCTTCTGACTCGCTAATTAGAGACAATTCCCATTTGTGCGGGGACCAGGCCGCTGCACGTATGTGCCCTGAGAACCCTCAGGTCACAGGGACCTCTGCCTCCCTAACCTTGTGCTCCCGTCGGCCCCTTTTCTGCTGCTGCTCGATCAGGTCCGAGGCAGACGCTGGCGGAGAGGCAGCCCTCATGTTGCGGATCACTTTGATACTGTCCTCGGGCAGAGGGGGGAGACCCAGGATGGCGCGCTTCTCGGCCTTCATGCTCTGCAGGTCCTCAAAGCCTCCCAGCGTGCACTGCGTCACACACAGGGTGCAGAGCCAGGGTCAGACGTCACAAGCAGGTCCCTGATCACGGTGTCAGGCTTAAGAGCACCCATGACACTGCGACCCACGTCTTTACAGACACCCACACAACTTCTGAACAAGGGACTAAATCCACCCACAGGAGAGCTCCGTGACATCAGGAAGGGAGAGGAGAAAACAGTCCGGCGGAGCCTGCTGCACGGATACATCAAGCTCTCTCTGTACAGCAGACTCTTCAGCAAACTACGGCAGGCTGAAGAGCCTAACCCTTCAAGATCCTAGAAAAGTCAGAGACTCATATGCTTCAAAAGCTGTACCCGCCAGTCTGTCCAAGTCCAGCTGACCCTGGAACAGTGTGAGGAGTGGAGCGCCGACACCCTGCGCAGTTGCAAATCCATATGTAACTTAAATCAGCCCTCCTCACGTATGGATTCAAAACCACAGACTGAAAATACAGCTGACCCTTGAGCAACAATGGTTTGAACTGCGCGAGGCCACTTACATTTTTAAAATCTGCATATAAATGGACCTGTGCAGTTCAAACCCGTGTTATTCAATGGTCAACTATATATTGTTAGATGTTCAAATAAAAAATAAAAAAGAAGCTTCCGCTAAACAGCCCGCTAGAAGCCAAAACCCCAGCAGTGTTTAGCCATTTCAGGCCACTTTGTCTCACTGTTTCTGAGCAATTCAGCTTTCCTCTCTGGCTTCAGTGGGACTTCGTGAGGAACCAAGAGGAAGTGTGGCCCAGATAAAATGCGGTGACCACTCCAAGGAGGTCCTAAGCCACTGAGCCCTGGCTCCACAGAGCTGGCTTATGAAAGAAGCGTGGGGAAGCCCCAGGGAGAACAGGAGTCCGAGCTTCCCGCTGCCCTGCCCCCAGCCCCTGAGGCCCGCTTTAAGGAAGTGCTCACCAATACTGTCTTCCAAAGCAGCAAGAGCACCTTCTTCATGGGGAAGTGAGGGGCATGGCCGCTGCAAAACTTGGTCACCATCCCAAACAGCATGATGGCAAACGGCTCATTGTTGTACAGCGGGGATCCTGGAGGCGACACACAGACATCAGGACCACAGGCAGGAACAGGACCTTCCCGAAGCCCGCCAGCTGCAGCTCCCAGAGGGGCCTGGACGCAGGATCCCCAGGGTCCTACCCAGCTCGGCCCTGAAGGTCTGTCGCATCCTCCTCCACTCGACTTTGTCACCCTCACACTCCTGGTGAACGGTCTCCACAATCAGGTACATGATGTTGACCAGGACCCTGAGGACGACAGCAGAGCGGGACGGGCTCAAGGGAGCACTGGTGGCTTCCTGCCTTCGCAGCCACCATGAGAAAAGCCTGTGCACAAAGGCCGGCTGACGGGGGAGGGATGCAACACTGAGCAAGCGCAGAGCGCCTCTTGGCGCTTCCTCCTCTGCCCCATGTGGCTAAGGGTGGCACCAGATCTGATTCGGTTTGTATCTCTAGTGTCTAACAAAGTGCTTACTCAAAGCAGGTGCTTAATAAATGGTTGCTGAATGAATGAATATGAACAAGAATGGCTGGGCCAATTTACTGCCCCAAGCTTCCTGGAATGAAACACACAGAGGTGGGAGTGAGCTGGGGAAGTGGGGGTCGGGTCCACCGAGGCAGAGCAGGGTGGAAGTGAGAACAAGAAGGTGTTTACCACGGTGGAGTGGAAATTGGGGGCGAGCAGGGTGACGCCCAGGGACTCTAACTACAGGGGGGAACACCACTAACACCCAGTCTGAAAACCTCCAAATGTACAAAAAGAGACATTCTCATCCTCACAGAAATGGGAAGGTGATCTTGTTGCTGAGCAATTGCTATTACTTCCTGCGCAGCCACGAAGCATCAGCAAGTTGTCTGGACTAACCCTCCATAGTTGGGGGTAAGCTGTGCACGAGAAGGTGGGAGCCCAAGGAGCCACACTGTGTGTTTCATCCAAATACAAAACGCTACACTGCCAAGTTCTCCGCAGCGTGTGGACAGGAGGCCACACTTCACGGTGGCTCTATTCTGGGTGGCTTCACCCTGGATGTCTTCTGACAGTCCCAACCCAGAGTCCCCACAGGGAGAGCCCTCAACGAGGCCAACGAATCCCACACGGAGCCCACCCGCCCCCCCACCCTCCCTACGCGATCTTACTCTCTGGCCAACACTCAGGCAGCCCACGCTTGCGGCCTCACCTCAGATCTGTGCTGTCAGCCAGGGAGATGGCCGGCTTCCTCACCGCACTGCTGCAGGCGGCACTGTTGCTGCAGGAGAGACTGGAGAGTCAGTGCCTTCCCCCAGGATGGAAGAGAAGTGGTTCCCCTCACAAGTGCTACCCAAGGGGGAATGAAACGCTACATGTGCTTAGACTGCACAAGAGGCCACAGGACCCAGTGGGTAAGGACGCAGTCCCCGGACCAGACTGCGAAGGTCTGAATCCTGGCTCTAATACTTACTAGCTATGTGCCCTGGGGGTAAGTACTTAACTTCTTTGTGCCTCAATTTCCCCATCTGCAAAATGGGGATGATAACAGTACTTGTGTCATTGACATGAATTAGTACATGTAATGTACTCAGAACAATGCCTGGGACATACACGCTCTCAGTGAGTGTTCTCAGCTCTTTTTATTGATGGTTTATCCCTAGATGGGCAGCAGCTGACCTGTCCACTGAATAAAGGACTAGTGGTGACAGAGGCTAGAGCAGGCTTTGGCTGAGTCTGACGTGTCAGACTGCTGCCTGGCCTCTGCTGAGGGGAACTGCAGTGCAAGCATAGTGCAGTCTGCAGGTTCAAAAGAGAGTTCAAAGGAGAGGCCTCCTTCTGAAGGGGGCCACAGGCCTGGGCAAGACCTGCACCGTCTGGTGAAATCTCTGGTGTTAGTGAGCGGCATGGACCCCTCATTAGTCATCAAGGTTTGGGTAAGCAACTCCCGTTATTCAAGCTGGCTGGTCAGAACGGAGCCTGGGACCAGGTAGTTCTCTAAGCTCTGTCCCCCTACCCCGCGCCCCCTGCCTCCCCTCCCTTCTCAAGCCCCTCAGAAGAACTCACTCTATTTCCATGTTCAGAAGCTCCACCAAAGCATTGAACGTGCCCACCTCCAGGAGCAGGAAGACATTGTAGCGCATCCAGGACTGCACCTCCGCCTCCGAGCTACACTCCCCAAAGGTGCCTGCAAGACAGGGCACGCTCACTGAGCCCCTCCTGCATCTGACTGGACTACGTCACTGAAGGATGTGCCAGGGGGCCACGGGGGTCCATTCAGTACCTTGGGCAACGTAGAGAATCGCCCGGGCCACCTTGAGTCGCTTCTCCCTGGCCGTGACTTCTAAGCCGTCCAGCAGCCTCATGGCATGGGTGCGGTGCTGGTTGGTGTCCAGTTCAGTCCACTTCTTGTCTGTCACTGCAGGGAAAGCGACCACTTAGTTACACGTGAGCCCAGAAAACTCCTCACAATGGAACGAACACCACGTTAAGGGATACGGTCACACACTGCTGCTCTATGAATTTGAAGTTTCAGACTGAAACATTGCTGTTTGGTGCGATTTTAATCACATAAAGTTTCTTTTTCCCCCCAATACTCACACTCTGAAACGCCACCACCAGAGGACTTGCAAGCCCACCCTAAATGTCACATCTGGCCTGGGATAATCCTGGCTCAGCAGGATTCGTAGGCTACTCCAGGATGACTCAGGTCATTCAGATGACTAAGAGAAACCCTGCAACGCTCGTGATGTGGGGTGAAAGAAACCAAGAAGTGGAAAGAATCATCTCACCATGGATCCGGAAGTCTTCCTCAAAGCATTTTCTGTTCAGCAGGAATTCTGGCCCTTCCGTGTAGCTGTAAAGCTCTGTCAAGAACAAAGTCTATCAGTTCCCAGTCCATATTCCACAGCAGGTTTCACATGTAGCAGAGAAAGTAAAGCGCTTGCCTCTAGGCTGAACTCTGTCCCTGAGCCACAGTCACTCCTGGACTGTTTTCTAATTACTAAGGGGGCCTGAGTGCTGATGGACACGACGGAGAGAATGCTGACTCCCCGTGGAGCTGCTATCCAGAACGCCAGTTACGCATAAGTCCAGGCACTTCCAGCCTATGCACGTTGATCCCACCATGCCACGCCAGAGGCTGACTGCCGCCGTGAACATGTGTCTCTCAAGTGACTGCTACCTCCGGAAGAAGACCTGCGCTATGGAATCTAGAGTAGCAGCTCAGGCTAACCTGTCACCTATGAGCATTGGTGGCAGTGACGGATGTGCACACATGCTGGCATTCCTCACGACCCATGGCTCTAGGACACAGCAGTGTCAGGGAGCACCACTGTCTACACTGGGTCGGCCGCAGGCAGCTGAGCTGAGCACATGAGATGCTTCATCCAAGTAAAGGACAAGCCAAAATGATGAGATACACAGGCTGGAATCCAGTAATTAACAGGTTTTATTAGATCATTACGAGAACTAATGAGGGGGGAAAATATGAAATCCAAAATGACATTCACTCTTAATTTTACTAAAGACCAGTAAGGAAAACAGCAGCCCCGACAACATGAAGGTCTGTGCCTTTACCCGAGAGCTCTGCAGTCCACTTGTCGGTGTCAGCATACTCAAAGTCGAGGTCTGGTGACTCAGAATAGCCCTGTTGGGAACAGGAGAGAGTGACGCCGAACATCACTGTGTTTCCCAAAGGAAGAAACACGTGTTTCTACAGGTACTGTTATTGCTAACACCACTGCCTCATTTTTTCTGATGTTTCAGCGCAATATTTTGTCTTCTGGTTCAGGTCTCTCAGAACACCTTGCACTTTTCCATCCGAGCACTTATCGTAACTTGCAATTATATACGGGCATGTGTATTTGTTAAGTGTCTGCCTCTGTGAAACTGCAAGTTCCTTGAGAGCGGGAACTTTGTCCATTTTGCTCACCAATGATTTCACAATGCCCAGCACACTACTTGGCATGAATCAGTGAATTAATGGTCTATACTCAAATAAACATTTGTTGGATGAATGAACACAAAGCTTCTATGTATTCTGTGCAGTGAATGAGCATTCCACATGCTGCTAAGATTCCGGAAGCCTTACTTCTTTCTGGCTAGTGAGCTGGCAACAGCTCAGGACAGAATGAGCTGACACCCTCAGCCTTCCTGCCCTTCTCTCAAATTTCAGTGAGAATGGACAGACAGAGAAGGCCGCAGCTGAACAGAATGGCTTCTTTCCCACCCACAGGAGAGACTGTGACACAGAGAATCTTTTTACTGCTGGGGATAGGTGATCATTGAGAACACACCATCTTGGAAGCCTTGTTCTGATAAGAGAGAAGAAGTGAAGGAATATGTGAAGGCCTCAGGCTTAATTACAATCTGCTTGAGAAGACAAACATCACCCACAAAATGAAATAACATACCCACAGACACTGAATGACATGAAGAACTCTACTCCTTACTCAGAGGCAACAGAGTGCATACTTTCACAAGGTACTGAGCTTCAGTTTCTTCATTTATGGACTTGGGGATGACAAAAAAATCTATCTTGAAGGTTTTTAAGGACCAGTCGAAATTATGCAGCACAGTGTGGACTCTTATCAAGTGTCAGCCTCCCTGTCCTCCAGGCATTGCTGAGGATCCCAGCCCAATGATTTCAGCTATGACTCCAGAAAGAGCTGAGCACAGCATCAGTATCTCTAAGAAAACGAATTTAGACGGGTCTCTCAGCTTAAATGTCCTCACTGACTGACCTTCCATGTGTTGAGTCTACATAGAAACGAAAGGGTAGAAAGAGAAGTTCAAATGTATCAGAGGTTATTTATTTGACCATTCATGACTACTTCGGAAAATGTAAAACTCTTTTTAAACTATAACTCCTCTCATGATGGAGGCAGGTCCCCCCCTGCCCCTTTCATAATCTTCCACACTTGAAAAATTATTAAGTCGTCATTCCTGATGTCCCATCGTCCCACCATACAAGGGCTCCTAACAGGTCGGTTTCATTGCTTTTTCAAATAATTCACTTCCAGCTCAAAGTAGGTCCACTTTGGACTTGCCAAGTTTTGACGTGTTCTACCAAAGGTTTGCACTTGCCAACAAAAAACGAGAGCTTGAGAGGAACTGATTTCTCATGTCTAAAGACAGTATTATCACGCTGGCATGACCTGGTACATTACGCCCGGACAGTGAGGAATTCCCTCTCATTAAGTGCCTGACTGACCGGCCTGGGAGTTGTTTCGAGTAAAGGAGATCTTACAGTAAGTGCTCTGGGAACCTGCTGATTAAGATGCCCTAAAACGCTGCGACGATGTGTCTTCATTCATGAATTCTACAATTGGAAAGCAGTGGGAGGAATTCTTTAACTCGGGGTGAGGTGCCTAGTCAGCTCCAGACTTCGGTGTCTCTGGAACAGCCCACTAGTAAGAGCGGAGGAAATGCTGAGCTCTAACTCACGCTTAAAATGTGTATTTCTGATCTTGAACCGTTCAGCATCGGGCGCGCTTGGGTCCACCAACCACCACCAGGCACTGTCCGATCTGCACTGGCTCCGGTCAGACTGAACAGGGAACGTTCCCCCCTCCTACTCTCACAACCTCTAGCGCCGTAGTACCATTAGTGATAATTAGCTCCGACCAGCTACCAAGTACCTCCCAAACAATGGTCACTCTCTTCCCTGCCCACACACGCGGCCACCGCGCGCTGCGGAGCCCACAGGACCAGAGGCCGGAGACCAGCAGGGATCAGGGGTCGGCCGCCAGGCCACCTGGAGCGCAAGCGGACCACGGACACTTTACATCCCAACTGGCGCCGCGAGGCCGCGTCCACAGCTCCCGCCCCGGAGGAACAAACCAGCCGTCAGTCACTGGCTCCCGGAGGTTCTCCCGGGCGGCGGAGCTCGGGTCTGAGTCTCCGGCATCTCACCCCGGGCCCCGGGGGTAGCAGCCTACTCCTCGCTCCTTTCGTTGTAAAATGACAACTCCCCGGCCAGGCCCTGTTGAACCCTCTGGGAAACCCATCCTGGACCCGAGAGCGGCCCCGGGCCGGGGACCCTGCCGCCGCCACCGCCCGGTACTAGCCTCGCCCCCCGAAGCTCCTGACCTCCGAGTCTTTGCGCTGGTTGCGGTTGAACTCCCGCGCTTTGCCCCCGGGCAAGAGGCCCCCGCCGGCCCGCGGTGTCCCGGGTGGAGGCTGCGCGGTTGCTGGCGGCGGAGGTGGCGGCGGCTGGGGCTGCTTGTTGTTCATGATCAGCGGGCCGGGGACACCGGCTGCCGGCTCCATCTTGGCTGCTCCACACCCCCGGCTCAATTCGCGGACAGTAGCCGTAATGCAACTCTCGCGTAATTTCTTCCAGGAACGCTCCCTGGTCGCCATATTAAGTGTGGCGGCAAGTGCTGGAAGCCATCTTGACTGCCCAACACCTCGCGAGATTCCCTCTGCTTGAAATCTTATCTTTCTCAGTCTTTTTAGTTTCTACTCCTTTTCAGTTCCAACTTAGATGTCGTTTTATCTGTGAATCCTCTCTTAGCTCCTTCAGTCATTTTAGTTGCCCCCCTCCTTCCTTTAATATTTCTTTGCACTTGCCACTTTTACACTCCTGTTCAAATTTTGGGATATAGTGAACAAAATGGACACGTTCCCTGTCTTCACAGAATTCATGTTTACATGGGGAAGATATGCTAAACAAATTAATCGATAAAACAGTTACAGCTGTGACATTCGTTCATCATTCACTCAACAAACACTTAAGGAATGTCTCTTACGCTCCAGGCAGTGCGATAGAATGAGGAAGAAATCAAGTTCCTGCACTAATGGTGCATTACATACTGCCTAGTGGGAGCGAGAAACAGTGAGCACACAGATATAATAGAGAGATAAGTGCCGAGAAGAAACAAAAAGAAGTGTAAGGGAGTAGAAGGTGGCAGTGGTGATGGGGGTGGGGGGGTCCTGGCTGTGTTTGATAGGCTGCCCAGGGAGGGTAGGCCTGAGAGTCAGATTTTGAGTGAGTTCGGAAAGAAATGAGAGCCATGCAGAGTTCCATGGAGGCCACGAGGGCACAGGGAGCAGCTCACTGCAGAGACCGTGAGGTGAGTGTGGCAGGAACTGAATGAGCTAGGGGAAGAACTATAGGAGATGAAAGCCAGATAACGGTGGGGTCAGATAAATGCTGGGCCTAGAAGGGCATGGAAAGGAGTTTGCATTTTATTCTAAGTGAAATGGAAAACCACTGGAGGTGTTAACCAGGGAGCTGTTATCGTCTGATGTTTAAAAGACCAATCTAGCTGCTTTTGGAGAAGGGATTGAAGAGTTGCAAGAGTGGATGAAAGTAGGCAGTCTAGACTATATAGACAGAAACGATGATGGTTTGCACCAGGGTGGAGCACTGGGTTGATATATTTCCATATAGTGTGGGTAGATTTAAAAGGATTTGCTGAAAGGCTGGACTCCTATCAGAATAGAGGAATAAAGGATGAGTCCTAAATTTTTGGCTTGAGCAACTGGGTGGGTGGTTGTATTGCTTATATAAATAGGGATATCTGTGAGAAAGAAAAATAGGTTTATGGGGAAGATCAAGATTTCTATTTTGGACATGTCAAGTTTGAGACACCCATTAGGCATCTTAGTGGTGATGTGTAATAATTACCTGTTACTACACTGTGAAATCTGTAAAGGCATTTTATCCATCTTTGTCTCCCAAGAACTACATCTTGGCTGCTCCGCACCCCCAGCTCAATTCTCGGAGTCTCTGTGATGCAATTTTCGCATGATTTCTGCCAGGGTTCCTCTTAAGCAGGTGCTTTAGAAGTCTTTGTTATAAAATAATGGTAAGTCCAAAGCGACCATGTTGCTACTTCCTGTGTATCTTCCTGTCCGTTGCCCGTTCCTTCTTGTATCCCGTAACACACTTTGTAATCAGCTTTCCAGCCAAGCTGGGCTGGACCAAGCTGATAGGAAAAACTAAGGAATTTGCAGGAAAAGGACTACTATTGAGAGGCTTCTTAGATAAAATCAGCAAATCCCATACAACCCATACACAACTGACAGCTACCGTGTTTCCCTGAAAATAAGACCTAGCCACAAAAAAGTTTTAATTAAAAAATCAATTGAACATAATTTGTTTCTGAAAAAAATGGTAGGGGTTGCAGCATCTTCATCCTCATATTATTTAGTGGTATCTTCATGATTCACTTAATTTTGAGGAGAATTAGAAGAGCGAAGACCTTGTTGACTAGACATTAGCAAATCCACCACACAGATAGGAACAGCCACAAGTGCTGGTTTGCTCCCCGTTGTACGTATGTCTGACAGTTCCCTTATCTTACTATTAGGCTTGAGAAAACTCTTAACTCAAAAAAATTTACACAAACCCGTCCTGTTGACAAACTTCCATGAAAGCCAGCACCAAGAGGGCATCTGGAGAAGGCTGTGCTCAGCTGACCTTCAGTAGGGCAGCATGCTAGTATTTATCCAGTTCCAGCTCCTTATTATATTTCCCCTGACTAGAAAACACCTCTAGGTGAGCCTTCGGGAGTAACATGCCCAGAAAGAAACACAAAGGCAAGAGAATCATTGAAGAGAATGGACCTTTTGTTTGGTGTTCATACACTGAAATAGTGCAATCAGTAATGAATGTGTGTGTGTGAGACTTTTGTGATTTAAAAACAACCAAATCCAGAGCACAAGGGCCCAACTGCTCATCAGTGTATCTTGGGGCCCCCAGAGTGGGTAAATAGACCCAGTTTGGCTCTGGCTTCGGGAAGCAGAGCTCGGTGCACCAGGAGGCAGCAGCTATCTTAGGTTGTCAGGGCTTTCACTCAGGGAGCATTAGGGAAGTCATGGCATCTGTAGTATGGGTCTTTTTTTCCCCTCTTCTGCCTCGCTTTCCCCAACTCCGGTTCAAGCCGTTGTTTCTCAGTCTAGTTGTGTAGGACACAGCTCCCTGGTCCATGCTGGTATTATGAGCCTTGCGCTCCCCCTGGCTGAGGCAGTCGGTTAGCAGCTGGCCACCGGCCACTCACAAGCAGCCCAGCTCTGGAGCTGTTGTTCACAATCTTAGCTGTAGAGGGCGCAGCTCACTGGCCCATGTGGGAAGCGAACCCAAGACCTAAGTGTTAGGAGCAAGGTGCTCCAACCACCTGAGCCACCAGGCTGGCCCTGTAGTATGGGTCTTCATGTCCATGCCGAGTTTCTTCTGGCAAAGAATCTTTACTGAGAAATGAGAACCATGGGTAAACTGCCTGAAAGTACCCTTGGAGAGCCTCAGAGTGACTTAGAAGGGCCACAGGGAGCCAGAAAGACTGGGTTCAAATCCTAGCTCAACCTATCAATTGCACTGGAGAGAGTTTAACAACTCTGGAGAGATAAAGTTAACTTCCCATGGTCCTGAGTTTTGTTTCATTAGGTCTGGGACCGGATCCAGGAATCTGTATTTTTAACCAACCCCCCATGTGACTCGATACTAGAACCCTGGTTTGGGGCTGTTTCCTAGAAGCGATATTGCCCATGTCAAGCATGGACCCTGAAGCCAGACTGTCTGGGTTAATTACAGCTTCTCCAACTTAGGAGTTGTACACCCTTGGGCAAGTTACCTCACCCCACTGTCAATCTTCCCATCTGTAAAGTGGCGGTAATCGTAGTACTATCTCATGGGATTATTGTGAAGATTAAGTATGCTAATTGCAAAAGCATTTAGAATGGAGCCAGAACAGAAACATAACAAACATTATATAAGTATTACTCGTATTATTCCAGAGTTGTAAGCCTTTATCCACGACTCCAAAATTTTTTTTAAAATTCTAAAAATCAGAAAACTTTTCCTGAAGTTTGGCACAAATTAATTTGGCAGCAAAACCTGATGGGAGGCCATTAATAGTCATTATTTATCCCTTACTCTGTGAATACTAATAAACTTAATTGAAGAAATATTAACACCTTTGCTGCCCCGCCCCGGGAATAGGTATTACATAATATACTGTATAGTCGTGTATTTTCCTAAAAATCTGAAATATTCTCAATTTCATAACACAGAGGGGACAGAAAAGGGATTGTGGACTTGTATTTATTATCCTTTGTTGGCCAGGGACCCTGTGTGACAACCACACAGAGAAAACTCGCCATCTGGTGGCTACAGTGGAGAACCACGCTACTGGAAGGCAGGATGGGGGAGAAGGGCCCCTATGATCAGACAATTCCTCTTGGGTCCACAATCCAGAACAATTTCTTTTAGAGGACATTTAAAAATGTCTTCAAGAGCTGCTGTGTGGGCAGGGAAGAGATTTCTTCACTTAAAAAGAAAATGAATATTCAATTTATTAAAGCAACAAATTAAAAACTACTTAAGTTTTTTAAAGTTCAGCTTATAGATCTTATGTGTTTATAAAGCTAGTAAATGTTAATCACTCTTAAGGAGTCTTCGAATATCCAATTTATAAGCTTCAGCTCCTTTAAACATTTCCAAACGCATTTAATATATTTGATTTCCTCTTTGGAGTACTTTCTAAACCAAACGGAAACAAAATAAAAAACAAAATGTTATTAAAAGTTCCGACAGTGTATAGTTTCCAACACTACATACATATATGTGCATATACTGGGGGTGCCAAAAAAATGTATACACATTTTGAAAGATGTTATCTACGCTCAAGCAGTAATTCGTTATAATCAGAAGTGTCTGGACGCTGATGGTAACCACTTTGAGCACCTCTTGTAATTGCAGAAGTCAAACATGACTTGTATTCATTTTTGTTATCAGTATATATTGAGTATTACAATTTTAATAGTTTTTTCCTTTCTTAAAATGTGTATACATTTTTTTGGCCCCCTAGGTATGTGTGTGTGTGTATATATGCACACGCATATAACATATATATAATTGACTGCAACGTAAAATTGATTACTAAGTCTATATTTATTATTCAATTACACATTCTAAATTGGAATCGCAAATTACTTTCCCAAATAATTTTCAAGTTGCTTTATCAGTTTGCAAAGATTTCCTAACCCCAGAGTGACTCTTGGCCAGGATGCAGGTGGATTTAGCATCTGCTACCTACGAGAATTCTTTTTGTTCGATATTCTTTACTTTCTAACACTTCCATTCTCTCAGAGACTCCTTCTTCCCTAATAGAATGCAAACCAAATGTCCTCCACACATCCTTCCCTTTATACCTCATACAACCTTTATGCCCGAGTCAGCAATCCATTTCTGTAAAGGGCCAGAGACTAAATATTTTGGACTTTGTGGGTCATTTGGTTGCAACTCCTTAACTCTGCAACTGTGGCATAAAAGTAGCCATAGACATTATATGATGAGTGAGGCAGTGTTTAAAACTTCATTTATGGACACTGGAATGTGGATTTGGATTTATGTGCATGGATAAAGCCTCACAGTTAAAAACACTCATTTTACCAGTCCGCATAGAAACCATCAACATTGTTTAGGGCCAATGTAATAAAATTGAAAAGGTATTACTTGCGAACAGTATTACTGATACACTGCCACATCAGAAGACACGGAGACAATATCAGAGATGGGAGAGCTTCAGCCCCCTCCTTTTCATAGTGGGAGGGGGCTGAAGCTTACATACTTTGGAGACATTAAGGAAAAGAATTAGGTACAGGGTCTTAGAAGAGGACTATGCAAGTGAGGAGCCCGGAAGCTCAAGAAGGTCTGCTTCTTGAAGGACGTTAAGAGTGGAAGTGCCTTGGCATAGAGCAGGCATACAGAACTTAATCTATTACTGAAAAACTGACTCTAGCCTATTCCTCTACATATTAAAATAGATACTGCTGGCTGAACTATGATTTGTCCCACTGTAGAAAACACATTCTAATGTAGTTTCGCTTCAATCAAGAATGACACAGACTTCCAATAAGGTCTTATTTTAATTGACTTTAATGATTATTGCTCATCTGCAAGGATTAATATTGCATTCATTAAAAATCATTCAATACAAAATAAACTTGTTCCTCCCAAGTTGCTCTCCACATGCTCCCTCTGCCGCCAGGCATTTTTCCACAGTGTCCTTCGTTACATGGCTTGACAGAGACGGAGCCCCTACCTATTATTCCTATGGACACAGTAATAGATATGGGAGCAGGGGGCAGGCCAGAGGGCAGCAGAACCTAGGTCCCTTTCCTCTAGCGTAGCTGACATGATGGATACCACTGTTGGCCAGGTTACCTTCCCTAAAGGATGTGGTGTCCTGATTGGCTGGTTACGTGCCCTGGGAAAAAGGGCTGGAACCTTGTAGCATCTACAGAGAAGCAAGCATGGTCACACTGGCAAGGAGGGGGAAGGGGCTGGGTGGGGAGAAACAGGAAAGGGGAGAGAGTTTTGGCAAGACCATTGTTCCCTGCTAGGAAGTTGCAGGGTGAAAGCTTTCCTTTTTTATATTTCTGTTTTAATGTCTGTCTCTCTAACCAATGGCAATAGAGAAACGAAAATGTCTAGTACCTAGCACTAACGCCTGACCCAATTGCGAAGAATCAGAGCTAGAACAAGTTGAGGATTTAGAATCCTGGATAGTTACGTACTTAAAGCTCACGAGCAGCAAGCTCATGTGACCATGCAGAAATGCTGGTAAGCAGGGTGCATGGCAGGGGAATACAGCCCTCTGATCTTTGAGGGAACCTAACTGGGAAATTCTTTCAGAACATGAGCCAGGACACACTGGTCACTTTCTCTCTCACAAACTGCCCTTTAAGATCTTAGTTCAGAAACTTTTTGTGACATGTGTCAATCAGAAGTTTTTTTCCGCTTCTGGAAACTAATGTTATATGGGGCCTAAAGTCCCAGCAAGTTATATGGAGTTAGATTTCCCTCACCATGGCCCAAATGTATCCTTTCTCTTCCCGTCCACATCTGCCTTCCTTTAAATATTTCAGGTTGCAGAAGCATAGCTGACCAGAAATTTGCCCTTGAAGGATAAATCCTAAAGCTAGAGCTCAGTGCTTTATACTGAGTAATGGCTCAAGAAATTCGCCTTCAGCATAGCGATATGGGGCAGAGCTGAGAGAATTTGCTGTTATGGCCCCAGTTCATCGAAGCTATAAACTGTGGGCTAGAAACAGAGGGATTTACCAGAGTTTGAGACCAGCATTTCTCTAGACTCAACTCTGCACGTTTAGCTCCAAAGGTTCAAAAGAGAAACTGATATTAGCCACTCAACTTCTCAGTGTTAACACTAAACATTTTTCTTTTTTTTTCTTTTTCTTTTTCTTTTTTTTTTTGTGTAACAGAAATAAATGCTACAGGACAAAATTCAACTTAACAGAGTGCAGTCTGGTTAAAAACCTAAAAAATGAGGTCTGGTGGGAGTGGAGGAAGGGCTGTACTAAATCCAAGTGGGCCTACTGGATCTTAACAAGCAACACTCACTAATACACATCTCTGAACCAGACATGCCACCTTTACACAGGAAACAGGGCTTGGAACATCTAGGGCAAATGAACATGCACTGCCTACATCTAACCTACCTGGCTGGTAGGTACCATCTCTGCTCCTCTGAAGAAGCCAAAGAGCACTGATTTTAGCAGCTAAGAAATGGGCTCTTTTAAGGCAATTTAGACATTGCAGATTGTTCCACATCGAAGGTACCTTAGAATTTCCTGTTAATATGGTACCCAATTAAGACTAAAGTCTCCAGAAATGGTAAAGAAAGAATCACCTTTCTGGGCTGGGAAAGAATCCTTCTTTAGTGACTAGGGTGAGGAAACTTGAATCTCAGTTTCATCTAAAGAGCCATGAAGTAAGTTCCTGTGTGGTCTGCAGAACTTGGATAACAAGATTGAAAAACAAAACAAGAATGAAATTATAGAAAAAAATCAGGACGAAAGGAAGAAGAAGAAAATAAAAGTTATCTTAAAAAATGTTTCTTTTCGAGTTGTGTGGTTCATGTGGACTGGTCCTTGGTAATATGGTCCATTAGTATCTGTAAAGAAAGAGATGGATTGGATTGCTTAGCACTGTGTCTTTCATGTGAGAGTTCCAAGAGAAGAATCAGAAACAGACAGTCCCCCGGTTCCCTCCCCAGGCCAGGCTGGGGATCCCTGCAGTCACTCCCCAGGGGTCATTCTTCCCTAGGTTTCCACAGGGCTTCTGACAATGCCACTTCTGGTTTCATCTCCTGCCCCTGGATAATATGAGTCAGTGATTTTCAACTGTGGCTGTACATTAGAATAATCTGGGGAGCTTTTACAAAATAAGCCTGGGCCTCATCCCAGACCAACTGTATCAGAATCTATGAGGGTAAGGCCCAAGCTCCAAGATTTTAGAAAAGTCGTACTTCTTTACATCTGCTACTAGATACACAATTTCTCTGCCTACTCTATTATTAGTTTGGAGCAAAGTTCTTGAACTCTTCCAAATCAGGTATACCATTAGCTTTCCTTAAGAAAACTGGCCAGTCAGCTTGGTTTAATATTGGGGAAAAGAGCTTTTCACTTGCTTTCCCCCAAGTTACCTGTAATAATTGGGTTTGAATGGCCCATTTTTGTTGAGTCCCAGATATTTTGCTTGGTCATCTGTCAGCTCTGTCAGGTGGGCATCAAATGATGGCAGGTGCAAGCTGGCAACGTACTCATCTAAAAAGAACAAAGTGGCAGGGAAGCAGACTCCATTTCAGCTGTGCCTCTCCGGGCATAACCTCCCCCTATTTTCAACTGAAGCTTTTTGAGAGAGAGCACAAGGGATGGAATAACTTTGAAAGAATCTACAACTTGAAAATCGGCTTAATTAAAAAAGCCCTCAACACTGCCTTTCGAAGCAGGGTATTGCTCCCAGCACATCCAGAATGCATTTAGAAAGCCATTTATCATGGGGGCAAAAATGGGGTGTGCTTGTACTTCCCCATCCTTCTCTAGCAAAGCTTTCAGTTTCACCTCAATGGCCAAACTGCCATGTACTACTCTCACCTTCCTGCAGCAACTTCCTTAACTGGATTATAGTCACATTATGAACCAAAGTGGATACCAGAATGCTCAAAAGAGCCTGTGTCATTAACATTTAGAATAAGATCCATAAAGGCCTCAAACCTTAGGATCAGGGATTTCTAAGTTAGCTGGCACAAATTTATTACTTTTCCATAGATAAGCTTCTTGGGCTTTACCTTTATGAAAATGAAATTTTTTTTTTAATTTAAATTTTTTAAGTGTGTTTTTCCAGGACCCATCAGCTCCAAGTCAAGTAGTTGTTTCAATCTAGTTGTGGAGGGCGCAGCTCACACTGGCCCATGTGGGGATCGAACCGGCAACCTTGTCAAGGGCACCACGCTCTAACCAGCTGAGCTAAGTGGCTGCCCCATGAACATGAATTCTTTAAAAAACACAAAACAAAACAATCTGAGGTAAGCTGTTGGAGGGAATGAGAACAAGAACTGTTTTAGCTTTAAGAGGACAGGGGTTTGGGCTGACCAATTATAGATGGGCGGTAGGCACCACTACTCAGAAAGATAATGAACTAGAGATGATGTATTAAGTCTCATGAACAAGCACAGCTGTCCCCTGGAAGGACAAGAGGCTGTATGCATATCTACACAGAGGATGGACAATAAAGCCCGTATTTGTTTCTCTTTTTCTCCTTTTGGTCCCCGGCTGTACTCAGTGGTAGTGGGTAGTTTACTGAACTTCTGAAGGTTGCACAGAATAAGAACATCTACCCTAATCCATCGTGCTAATAAATAAGCTCTTTACTCAGTAGCTGTAATTCTTACTACAATTCTGCAATGTGTGTGGTGTCAGTCTCACTTTACTGATAAAGAAACTGAGGCTCATGGAGATTAGAATTTGTCCTGAGGTCCAAAAACCACTAAGTGTTAGAACAGGGGTTAGAACTCTGACTCTAAACCCAGTCCGTTTCACGATACTCATTTTACCAAACCATGCGGCAGTCTGGGATCAATACAGGCTTCTATTGTTTTTCACTCACCCATTTTCTTAGGAAGCAAGTATACATCTTGTTTGTATCGTCCCTCAGGTGCATTATAGAGTTCTATCAGTGCCAAAGCCTAAGTTGGGGAAAGAGGGTCAGAAAACACAAAAAACACTTTTTAGGGACAGAGCAGGGCACACTGTCATTGGAACTGATCCAGGCCCCGCTCCACGAATCTCAGTGCAGGATGAACAGACACGTTGTCACGTACCTGAGTGGTCGCTGTGATGGATAGAACAAAGGTGGGAACTGTAGAGCAGCTCAGATTGAGCAGACGACCCTGGAAGGTAAAAGAGAGCCCTGGCATGAGCTGGGCTATCCCTCTGTCTCAGAGTCCAATGTCACACCAGGCAAGCAAATGCAGGAAAACTTTATACCCGTCTGGACTCAGCTGGTAGAGGAAGAATCACAGTTCCAGATGAGGACTCTGGCTTTTCTCTTATTTTCTACAAGTCTACCCAAGTCTGATAAGCCGAAGACTCAGTTGTGATCAGGAAATGGTATGCTATTTAGTAAAAAGTAGGTATTTTTTGAGTGATTCTATTTTGGGGACCAGACCATTCGAGAAAGATATCTCTAGGAAGTATAGGCCCAATATTTGTTCCCAGCCTCCCCCCCGCCACCCCTCACTCCATTGCTTGTGCTGCAGGGCCGAAGCCCTTCTATGTGCATACCTCTGCCAGGAGGACGACACGTTTGCCATCTGGCCAGATGACATGGTCCACCTGAGAACGGACTCGCTCCCACGTTAGCTCCGGAGTGCGGAGGCTGGTCTGCAAGAAAGACAGCACAGATGGCTGTGGCCATCACGGAAGGAAGAGGAACAAGGCCTAGCAATAAATGAATGAGAAGCCTCACCACATCGATTTCCGTGTTGGAGTGGCCCATATTGCATACAATACAACTGTTTTTCATGCGGTCCAAATGCTCCCGCGTCACTACATTCTTATTTCCTACAAGTAAAGGAGAGTAAAGGCTGAAGAAAGAGATGCCAAGGAACAAAGATATCGACACGCTCTCTCTCCTGGGAGAGAGGTTTGCGGCCATTATACAGCATGTATACTTTGTGTGAAAAGAAGTGTGCATTGCATAACAGCTCTTTGGGCTCAGTTATTTGGTTTTAAGATTAAGCAGTATAGAAAGCCGTCAGGGAAAAAGGCCCTTTGTTCTGGAAAACATGTAAGGTTCTGACAGCTCGCTCTAGTTCTGAGAGTCTGACAGTAAGCACAGGTCTCACTTAGTTTCTGTGAATGTCAGTCACTGTGAAGGCGTAGGTCCCGAGTGAGCACGCCTCCATGCACGCACACCGACGCACTGATACCTACCTGTGCAAGTTATCACCACATCAACTTGCCGGATGACTTCATTTAGCTTTACCACCCTGAACCCATCCATGCTGGAAGAAAAGGAAGGACACCATGAGCAAAGCAAGGAGGCAGGGGAACGAAAGCTGGTCACAAAAATGAGACAACTAAATTCCCTTCTCAAGTCAGATCCAGTGCTACCTCTCAGGGATGGTAAGTGACAAGCTGTGCTAAACTATATACATGGGCCTCTTGAGACTCCCCGAGGCTCCATCCAGGTAGAGAAGATGCCAGGAAGGTCTAGGAGTGCCCTGGGATTCCAATGGAGGGAACAGAGCAATCCTAGCTTTCTCCTTCTCTGAGAGACTTCTGCAAAGAATGGTTACTATAATCAATCATGAACTCTCAGAAACATAAAGTACCTGGAATGAATCAAATACTGTTCTTACCAGGCCTGCAGAGCACAGATAGGGTCGATTTCTGTGATGTAGACAATTGCTCCGAGGGCCTTGAGAGCAGCACAGCAGCCCTTTCCCACCTGTAGAGCATAAGGAGGAAGTCAGGTGGTCAGGTCCATTAAGGCACGGGTAGTGGGGCTCTTTGGGGCACGGGAATTAAACTCCCTGAAACCACCGATCACCTAGCGAGCCCCAGCAGGGATGCTCCAGCCCAAGCAGAACCAGATCCCAATGCTGTGACCCTTAGTCAGAGAAGTGATTTAACAGACATTCCATGTTTCACAGCAAGGGCTGGGGCTTGGGAGAGTAAAAGGGATCAAAGGAATCAAAAGTGCTACCATCAGGGAAGAGAGGCCAAGGAAGAGCAATTATAACCCCTAGTTTCTTATTCCAGAAAAACCTGGTAATAACTTTCATTTGAGATGCATCTAACTCAAGGACAGCCTAGCAGCTCAGGAACTTCTGTGGCTCATCATTGATGATAATCAAATCTCCTTCAGCTCTTGTCATTTAGAGACCATCAACAATATGCCACTCCAGACTTCAGTCCACTGCACGTCACTTGTGGGGCTAAAATGCCACACACTCACTTGAATTACATCTCATAAAAGGTTATTTTGCTATAAACGGGGGGAAATGATGCCAACATTCCAGTCCACAAGACAGAGTGGTGAAATCTGAAAACCTAACTCATTCTGTATGTCTGTGTTCATAAATCTGAATAGATGACTTCTGCTATGATTTCAAGATACATTATCTAAAAGCATATTTGAACCATGCATCAGTGACTTCACTGACAGCACAAATCTCCACTCAACATTTCTGACTTAGTCTATGAAAGGGCAGACACCGAGACCCAGCTATTTACCTCACCATAGCCACACACCACCACTTGTTTCCCACCAAACATCACATCTGTGGTCCTCTTCAGGCTGTGGAAACAAACAAGGGCTCAACTCAAACAATATTAGCTCAAACACAGTCCCTCCGCACAAAATCAAAAGTGTGGGACCAGGCTCCATGAGAACTCCAATTGGAAGCTGGCTGGGCTCAGGATGAAATGGACCCCTCTAACTCACTTTTAAAGCCAAAGGAAGACCAGGGGACAAGACTGGAGTGATACACATGAACACTGCCACCCAACTCAAATCTACCACCTATTAAGCTTGAGTATCTGTACATTTCAACCTACCCATCCAAAATTGATTCTCGGCAGCAGTACAAGTTATCAAACTTCTGTTTGGTAACAGAATCATTGACGTTCATGGCTGGAACACAGAGCTTCCCAGCTTTGGAGAGCTGATATAGCCTAAAAGAAGAAGAAGCCACAAAAACAAACGAAAAAAAAAGTTAGCTGGCAACACATAATAGGGTGCAAAACTGCCTAACTCTCTTCAAGCCCCACGCCACCCTCCTCAGTCTTATTGCCCAAGGACAGTAGTAAACAATACGATTTTGTCATCTCTCACTTCATTTTCTCCACCACCCTTTTATTTTGGAGGGAAAAACAAAACAAAACCCTTTCAATTGAAGAAATTTACCTCTCTTCCATAATAGGGGATATATTTCCTTAGACCAGCATTTTCTCAATCTTTAAAAAAAACCCATGCCTACTTCTGATAAACAAAGATTATCAATGATTCTGATATAGTTCCTTTTGTGTGTGTGTGAGAGCATGTACGATGTGCCCCCAATTGAGAAACACTTTTTCAGGTATCTTTTAGGTATTCTGACAAGCCAAGAATATTTTGCCCAGTTTCACTTTTTGTAGTATGTATAATGTGTAGTTTTACAATAGAATTTTTTCCCATTTCAAATATAAAATTATAATGCAATACTGAATACAGTTTTTCAAGATATAGTCACTCCCTGCCTCCCTACCCTGATCGAGGATCACAGTGGCATAAGTGGGAGAGAAAAATGTGTGAGCTAGAACCTGAAATAACTTCCTTTTAGGGTCTCATTGATTTTTCAAAAGTAAAAACACAAAAGTTTTATCTAATGAAGACACTCCCATTTAGTTACTACGAGTCAGAAACACAGCCCTAAAGCCTGAGAGACCGGAAAAATCTGCTGAGGCAAAGACACAAGGGGCGGCTACTCCAGAATCTGTTACCTGTGAACACCAGTCACGCTCTCTTCCACAATGCCTCGGATCTTCTTAAACACGTTTGGATACTTCTTATAAACCCAGTGGGTTAAGTCTCCCCCATCATCCAGGATCTACAGAACAGCCAGAAGACTTCTATGGGCATTCAGGCTGCTAGAGCTGGGGGGTACTTTGAACCCACTTTTTGTACTAGTAAGAGAGCCCTGTATGTTTTGGAAGAGCACTCCTCAGAGCTCATGAGAGCACGTTTGGACACAGTCTAATCGGAAACAGTCAAATTTGTTGGTGTAAAATGGTTAAAAGGATTCCTAAGTTTGTTCTAGGCTCTAGTGAAGAGTATCAGGCTAATACACACTTCTTTTTAGTCTAGAGTCTTGAAACATACAGCCCCTTTGAATGTAATAGGAGAGCTGGGGCAGGAAGAAAGAAACCAGAATCCTACTCCATAGAGGTACCGCATCATTTCCTTCGATTTTATTCTGCTGTGTTCGAGCCACACGTGTTCAGTTAGTCTTACCCTGCCCCCACCTGTCCATTCAGTACTCAGACCCATTCTGAACAGGTATCAAGCTAAACACTTTGGCAACAAAGTAAGTGCATAAAACCAAACATCCAAAACATATTCAGGGAGCCATGCTTTGAGGGAAAAAAGGAAACAAATCTATTGTCAAAAGTGTAGGGTGAATACGCATCATTACCATGTTGGCTTGCCAGCCGTCCATGTTCACACAGCGGTCAATACACCACCAGAAGTCATCTTCCGACTCGCCCTTCCAAGCAAACACCGCAACTCCTGGGGAGAAGAAACACATCAGCCGACTCCTCCTTTCGGGGGTGTCTCAGACCAGCCACTATCACTTTCTGAAATCCATGTGAAGAGTAAAATTCTACAGAAACTAAGTTGGAAAGGATGTGTGCCCTTAGGAAGGGCAAAAAGTCAAAATAGCACCTTTAGTTCAGAAATTGGTTAAGAATTTAAGGGATTTTTGTTTCCAGAAGTATTTTGGAACCTTAGAATGTTATTCTCTTTGGCCAGTTTTATACTTGGAACTCCTTCCTAAGAAGAAAAAATGCAGTGGAAATCAAAACAAAGTTGTTCACTGGAACATTATTTATATTAGCAAAAATTCTGAAACAAGCTAAATGTTCAACATGAGGAAAACAGTGAAGTAAAATCACATGTCCATGTGACTGAGTACGACAAATGACCAATCAAAGTTTTCAGTGACGTGGAAAACTCCTTCTGATAATGTTATATTTAGGTTATAAACCTGTACGCATACTGCGATTTATTCCATCTCTGTAAAAAGTGAATAGAAAAAAAATCGTCAAATGTTACTCTACGTAGCAGGGTTGTTTTCCTTTCGAACCTCCTACATTTTCTGCAATAAACACCAGAAAAGAGTACAAGAAAAACAAAAATGTTACAGTTGCTTTCTGTGGTTCCCGGGAAGAGGGGGGATCCGGAAACAAACTTCACGGTGATTTTCTTTTGAACATTTTAACAATAAAAATCATTTCATGTTTAACTGAACTCACAAGTGGTCCATATATTTTCAAAGCAATAATGAATACCAAATTATCTAATGAACTATCAACACAGAAGGCACTTCTTGTGTTCTCTCAAAAGTGATCAGACTTGGTGAAAGGAGACCAGCTGAGCTCATACTTATGTACTTACATAGCTCATCTAGTTTAATATTCTTCCTTCATTTCACATTAGAATTGGGCATTTCCCCATGTAATTAGATTCTTTTCAAAGATCACTGTTAACAACTATATAATATTCCATCATGAACATGGATCATTATCCATTTTCTTCCTATTGATATTTTTATTGTCCTCCAAATTTTATAGGCCCTAGACAGACACGACACTGTAAAGACAATTGTGATACATAAAGATTATGTTTGGATAATTGTTTTGAGGCAAAGTTGGCTGGAAATAAATAAAGTCGAACTTACCAGCCTCTGCCAGTGCGGCAGCCACTTCATTCTGAGTGGAGTAGATGTTGCAAGCAGACCAGCGGCACTGAGCCCCCAGCGCACAGAGAGTCTCAATCAACACCTGTGTCGACGAACAGGAAGACAGGGTGAGAAAGGAGGCCCAGACAGGAGTGGTACATAAGAGAATGATCCCCAGCAACCGCACAGCAACAGGGGCTACACTGGGAAGTAATCAGAGGGTGTAATCCAGCTGGGTAGCACATTGGTATCTAACGTTACCCAAAAGATATGTTCCTAAAAGTCTTAGTAACACTTTTATTATAACAATCGGATTTTTGTAAGGTTTGTTAAAAGTAGGTTACACCTATATGAACAAAATAGAAAACTCCATTATTGGGTAACAGGGAGGTCCCACATAATAGTTATTTAGCATTTGGAGATAAGATAGATAGGGAAGAAAAAGCAAGTTAAAAAAAAGTTTTTTTCCACCTCATCAGAAGGCCTTTTCTTTTTCTCTCAACAAACTCACCGCTGTCTGGGCTGTGATGTGTGTACAGCCCACTATCTTAGCACCAGCCAAGGGCTTCTCCCCCTGAGCACGTTTCCTGAGTGAAATCAGAGCAGACATGTCTGTGAAAGAACAGAGGATTTGAGCTAGGTCTGCACTAGCAATATCATCCATTCTTGCCCCAGCAACAGCTAGGGCTGGTCTGGATCTGTTGAGATATTGTGAAATAAGTTAGAAAAACTCTGAGCACATATCTGTGATAACTGGCAACTTCAACAGCAAAACAGCAGCAAAGGGTTTTCACCCCATCACTTAGAATTTCTCTCTTCCTCGGTTTCAGCCTTTATGTGCAGAGGACTGAGTAGAGAATGAAGTAAATCTCATAACTGATCAAATGGAGGGTGAGTCTCACCATTCATTTGGGAGGAGAGGGAAGTTGTTATGACACTGGCTAATGGACTCCTATATATAACCCTCACAGCAGGAAGAAAGCTCTACCCTCAGCAGAAGCCACTGCTTCTGTTTTTCTATGCTGTCTAACCCTATTCTGTCCGTCTTTTTGGTTTTCATACTCCCTCCCAGTGCAGGACATGCTTTCAATGGCAAAGCAACAAGAGTAAAGAGACCTTACTGGGTGTGGGGTGGAGAAACCAAGATTTAACTGATTGTTAGTCACTTTTACTCTTGCTCCAGCAGAGGGTGCTCAGGACCAAAGACCAAATGAGACCCTAGGTCACCACATCTGGAGCTAAAACCCTCCCACATCTGCTGCTTCTGCGAAATCTGGGTTTCGGAGACTGGCAGCTGTGGTGGGATCCCGCAGAACTAACCACCATGTAGCACTGATCCAGGACTGGCTGACTGTGCAAGATCTCGGAATATGGTATCACGGGGGTGGGGGGAACAGAAAGTACTCTCATTACCACATGCTGAGAACAGGAAACAAGGAAGAACAAGAACAAAAACCCGAAGGCTCAAGCTCCAGACAGAGAGATCTGTTTGTACAAAGGACCAGGATACTGGATTTTCCCAGGAGACTTTCTTTCTTTCTTCCTTTTTAAAATTTTATTGATTTATTTTTATTAAAATTTATTGGGGTGACAATGGTTAGTAAAATTATATAGGTTTCAAGTGTACACTTCTGTGATACATCATCTAAGCCAGGAGACTTTAAAACCTTAAGTTGTCTGCGGATCCTGGTGAGCAGCAAGTGGGTTGCTTCTGGTACTCTACCCACTCCCTTTCTTTACCTTGCTCTGCAATCTCAATCTCCCGGCGTCCGAATTCTGCCTGCTTGATGTTCTTCACGCAGAAAGTGCTGCTGCCCTTGGAGTTGGTTTGCTGCTTCTCTCGGGGGGAAACCTCATCATCAGAACTATCTGTGTAGGATGCGGCTAGAGCCAGGAAAGAAAGAGACAAGGACAGAAAAGCCTCAATGGTCCCTACTCCACTGAGCGCGGTCCCCAAGGGACTCTCATTTAAGTGAAGCCAACACTTAACTGGAGTCACCTTTTACATCACTCAGTTCCTCTCCAGGGTTTATTTACTAAATGGTATGAATGAAACTGTTGGGGATCCTTTAGGGTTGTGGCCCTTTTACCCACTCTGACGACACTTAGCCATTAGTGCCTATGATAAGGGGTATTGAGCCCAATCTGCCACAGCTCTAAGGAATCTCAGGTAACAGGGGTACTTGGTCCCATCCTGAATTGGAACCAGACATGGCAAAAATGGAGTAATTTAAGGTACATAAGGAATGCTATTTCTATAGATTACTGGTTTCAAACTTAAGCATTGAAAACATCTAACAGAATCTGTGGAACGTTTGTTAAAACACGGTTGGATAGGCCCCATCACCAGAAATCCCATTCATTAGGTCTCAGGTGGGACCCAAGAATTAGCACTTCTACCGCGTTCCCAAGGTTGTTATGCTGCTGTTCAGAGGACCACACTTTGAGAACCACTCATATGGACGAAAGTGGTAACAGAGTCTTACACGGGATTTTATACCAGGTTGTGTTCAAGGGATGTAGAGATGGAAAGAAAGGACACACGAGGTGAGCTACTCTGCTTCCACTGAGAGCCCTCAGATCACTCAAGAGGTTTGACTTTGAAAAGCAGCTTCACACAAAAGCTACATGTGTCCTTTCAGACAGATTTGCAGGAGGATATACGGCAATCACTCCTTACCTCTCAAACCATTCTTGACTCTCGGGATCGAATATTTCCCTGATCACTGTGCATCAGGTCTCTTGCGCTGACTTCTACATGTGGCTTAGCTAACAAATACTTCTGTCTAGATAACAAAAACACTGCTAAAGGTATCTACCTCCTAGGACAATTAGACTATATTACTGAGCTTTTAAAAATGCTCAGTTCCCCATAACACATGGCCATCAAGATCTTTGAAGACCTTGTTAAAGCTTTCTTCGCTCATTCCACCTTTCTTCCTCTTACAACTCAATCTTTCACAAGTAATTCTTTCTTAGCTATGATTAGCCTGTCATCCACCACCTTTGTGTCTGTCACTCCAAGACACCTTGTCATTTGATAGCCATTATGTTTGGAACCTTTTCTTGAACACAGGCTCACAGTCAATCTGTATGTTCATTTATTTCAGAACGTAGCCCTGCAGACCACCATTTGCTCTTGTCTGCCTATCTTACATATATTGGGTTATCAATGGCACAGGGCAGAGAATAAGTTTTTAAAAATGTGTTGACTTGTTTGTTTCTTTGTATTCCTTGTACTGCCAAGTGCATATGTTAACAATATAATGCAAACAGTATTCTTGCAAAAGACAATAAATGGCTTTTGGTACAAGTCTCTTTGACACTAACAGCAATCTCTGACCTTGGGCGAGCCTCTTAATGTTTTAACAATGTTTCCTCAGTTGGGATTAGACGCCCTGTGGCTCTTTCAGTGTTGGGCTCCTCCAGTACTCAAGTTCTAAGATTCCATATGCTTTCCCGTGTTAATTTTGTAGTACCCCCTCTAAAGCTAAGAGGGGCACAATTCAAACCAGAAAAGAGACTTCTCATACAGTTAAGACAGAGAAGAACTAAAAAGAAACAGCTGGAGCCACATGACAGTAGTTTGACTCTTTCCTACTCCAGAGGTTAACAGGGGAGTACATGTCAACATAAACAGCAACCTAGTAAATGAAAGGAGCCAAATGCTAATTTTTATTGTCACAATTCAAGCAGTCTTGGAGAAAAGAATGAAAAAGATAGGTAGTAGGGTATATCTTATATAAAGGAATTAGAAATTACGCTTCCAAAGTACATACAACTCTTTTTTAAGGCCAGTTCTGTCAGCCAAAATACCATTGATTTTTTTTCCTTCTGTGACATGGGCAGATAAACGTGGGAATGGGAACCAGCCCAGAACTATCAACCAGGCACTGGCCACAGACCACACACAGAGACAGCCGGAAAAGAAAGCCTCAAGATGACAAAAGCTTCCCGAGCTACAAGGCTGGCTGAGAACATTCCCACTGCCCAGCCACTAATTATCAGCTTTCAGCACAAAGATGGGCAGTCTTGACAGGAGGTATTTTCAGATTCTAGATAAGTGAGCCCTGGGGAGAGAACCAGCTTAAGACTCTGAGTCAGGGAAGAGGGGACATGCAGCCCACACTCACCTGAACTGTAGCTGTCGGTGGAGGACTGAGAAATGGAACGAGACAAAGATCTTCGGCCAGTCTTGGTGGGGAATCGGGAGAACTCCTGCATGTCATCAGCAAACTGGATCTGCTATAAGAGGAAGACAAAAAATTGAAAACTAACAAGGATTCTATAAAATGTTCCATTTTTTAAGGCCATACATTGTCTTCACTAAAAGTTATCATGTGGTTCCTACTAAGCCAGCAACTCCCCCACCAGAAATGAGGGTGGGTGGAATCTAGTTTCTGACTCCTTCCCCAATGCCAATTACTGTCTCTGCCCAATTGTTACAGCAGAATTTTGTGGGGGTATGGGGTGCTTAAGACCCAATTCTTTTTTTTTTTTTAAGATTTTATTGGGGAAGGGGAACAGGACTTTATTAGTGAACAGTGTGTACTTCTAGGACTTTCTTCCAAGTCAAGTTGCTGTTCTTTCAATCTTAGTTGTGGAGGGTGCCATTCAGCTTCAAGTTGTTGTCCTTTCAGTCTTAGTTGTGGAGGGCGCAGCTCAGCTCTAGGTCCAGTTGCCATTGCTAGTTGCAGGGGGCATAGCCCACCATCCCTTGCGGGAGTCGAACCGGCAACCTTGTGGTCGAGAAGACGCGCTCTAACCAACTGAGCCATCTGGGAGCTCAGTGGCTGCTCAGCTCAAGGTGCCGTGTTCAATTTTAGTTGCAGGGGCGCTGCCCACCATCCCTTGCGGGACTCAAGGAATTGAACTGGCAACCTTGTGGTTGAGAGCCCACTGGGCCATGTGGGAATCGAACCGGCAGCCTTCGGAGTTAGGAGCATGGAGCTCTAACAGCCTGAGCCACCGGGCCGGCCCAAGACCCAATTCTTTTTCCATCTGTCCAATTTCACAAATTTTCCTTCCCACAGTCCATAAAGTTTTCTTTCCTCTTATAACTTTGACACATTAAACTCTTTACCCTTCCTCCCAACTCAATCAAAAAACAGGCATAACTTCATAGTGCTTCTGCTTTTTTTCTTTTTTTCAGAATATTCTCTTGCAGCACTTTCTCATCCTGAAGTTAGCAACGGTCATCTTTTTTTTGAAAGAAGTATGAAGCGATGCCTTGAAACGGTGACGAGCACGGGGGTGGCAATCGTCAGAGTCCAACCATGTACTTCATAAAGCCAATGCAGTATCCCCAGAAACATCTATATCCAGTGAGATACCAGTACATGCTAATGGAGGAGAAACTAAAAACACACACCCCATAGTAAATTCCAACTAATCTGAAGGAAGGAGAAAATAATGACTTGGTAAACTCTGCTTTAAAAACTTTCTTAAATGAAATAAACCCAAAACTAGGTAACTGTTTGAAAGATACTTGGAAAACTGGCTTTAATAAATAGCAAATAACTTATAATTAATATTATTTATAGACAAACTAATGGATGTTTCTAAAGGGTATGAAAATACTTTCTTCTATAAATGGTTTAAACTTTCCTCCTGAATTCCTATTTAAACCCCGATAAACTCTTTCAACTTCAGCCTCCTGAAAATCAGAATGGGTTGGGAATCTGAATTGAGATTTTTCTCACAATCTGACTAAACCTGAAAAGGTTCCCATGGAGAACGCATTAAGCTAAGTCTTCATCAAGTATCTCTGGAAATGAAGCTGTTACAGACGAGAATCTCTCCACAATCTAGCCACTTTGAAGCTAGGTATACTCTGTTTTCCCCGAAAATAAGACCTAGCCAGACCATCAGCTCTAATGCGTCTTTTGGAGCAAAAATTAATATAAGACCCGGTACTATGTTATATTATATTATACCCAGTCTTCTAGTAAAATAAGACCCGGTCTTACACTAAAATAAGACCATGTCTTATATTAATGTTTGCTCCTCAAGACGCCATTAGAGCTGATGGGCTGGCTAGGTCTTATTTTCGGGGAAACACGGTGGTACACTGCCCGTTAGTTACAGTGTTCCCCTCCCTGTCACATGTACCCTCCAGCTAGGGTAGCATCGGCGGGCAGCGTATGAATCAGGCTTAGATGTGCGGCCTGGGCACAGGCAGCCCCTCTGGACGAATCGGTTAGTGAATTCGCAGGACTCCACAGGTAAGGAAGCAGTAGTCAAGGGAGCACAGATTTGTTTCCACACAGGATGCAAGCAGAGACTAGCCATGCCATAAATACCACGGCTGGACAGCAGGCCCGGGAGAAAAACCTGAGTGTACTTCCACTTAAAACCCACCTGGCTCAACATCCGACTGCGCAAGGTTTTTTCCTTTGGACTACGCTGTGAAATGAGGAGGCGGAGGCAGAGTCCACGGGCTGTTTATGAAGTGTAAGGAGATCCTGACGGCATGGAAGGGAAGGAGCTACGTACCTGGGCCTCGAGCCCAGGCCTTCGCACATAGAAAGCGTTCAATAATTAGCTATGATTAAGTGAAACTTCCAAATTTCACTTTTTTTTCTGTAAAATCAATCAAATTTCAAAAACAAGTAAAGGCTCAAGCTAAACAACATATACCGCACCAAAATTTGATTAACAAGTATCTTGTACATCTGAAGCAGCCTTTCAGGTTAGGTGCTAAAACTTTAAACAGCTTAAATGTCAAACACACATCTTTAAAAAAAAAAACACCAAAAAACAAAAACCCCCAAACCACTCACTGAAGTGGTTACAGACCAGCACTGCGCTTCTGCACAGGATTTCTCAGCCCATCTTCACACGACTTCTGCAGCCAGCAAAGCTAGTTGTACTGAAGAGACTACAATCCAGGACCAAGGTAATGACTTTCAACCCCCTATGCACTTATTCCGGGGGCAGAAGAAACACACAGCCGAGAGACCTTTTAACCCTCCAGAGGCAGCCCGCGGCCCGCCAGCCTCCTAGCTTCTCACAGGGCGGCCCACTCGGAAGCTGCTCTCTTTCCATGGCTGTTCTGACTCCCTCCCTGCTTCATCCTTTTTCAAAAGGTTCTGGGTACATTGCCAGACACCACCTACCTGGGGGTGGGGGAGGGAACTGCAATAACATTTGCATTTTTTTTAAACAAAAAATAAAGAGATGGCTGTGGCAAGATAGAAATGTGCTTCTTCAGCACCCTGAGGACGGCATTAACAGGCATAATCCCACCTTGTACTAATAAAGCTCATCAGCTGCCTAAAGCTTAGCAAAATCTTTCCCATCTAAAAATATTACCCTGTGTCGCAAGCAGCTTACGAATCACTGCAGTGTCCCAGCTCTCAAATAATGAATACTGTCCATACTTGAAGTGGGCAGGAGTGAACTTCAGCCAGGACATGGGTGGCTGGGTGGCTGTCTATTCTTGTAGCTCTTTGATACTTTCACTGATTATAAATAAGGTGGTCCAGTGACACAAACATGCACGATAACCTTGTCTTCTCTCCCACCCCCAAAACTACATGCTGAAGAGAACTTGCCTCCCAGATCCGGCTGTGGAACGCAACTGCTCAGCCAGCTTCCTCCTGGCCTGCTGGCTCCCCAGCCAGGCGCTCTATCTTCCTGTTGGCCAAGTACCTCCTGGAGTCTTGTTCACCTTCACATTGTAACTAAAAACACTGTTGCCAAAAGCAATTTTTGGGCATCACTAGTTTTCTCTCTAGTGAAACCAGATCTCAATTTAACAGCCTTCTAACTGGGTTGGTCTCACTGCATTTAAGCCAAATATGGTTAGGTAAAAAACAAAATCCAAAGACTGCAAAGTTGTTCTGTTTCCATTACTTCCCATTATCATGATTTCTTCCAATCATTATTAAGTCTTAATTGGTGTCCTGTAGTGTTTCTTCAAACCCAGATCTGCAAGGAACGCTAGGTCTGAAGATGATATAGGGTGGGGGAGAGGGAGAGGGAAATGGAGATAGGTAGTGAAAAGTCCAATAGTATCTGAAAATCAAAAAGTCCTGTTAAAAAACTATTTTGTGTTCGGATACTCATCACCCCGGTAACAGCCTTACCCGCAGCAAGCACACTAGTATTCCCTTCTTGAATACCACATTTCAGAAAGGCAAGGCAGAGTGAACCCAGTCTCCAAATAGCACATCCAAACACAGAAGTCTATTTGCTGTGCCTTAAAACCTCAAATATCAGGCCAATTTAACATGCTAGATCACCTCCTCAAATGGCTTAGTGGGTACAAGAGTTGACTCTCTTCCATGTGATACTGAGAACGGTCAAGAAAAGCTCTACAGAAGAAACAGTTTGGGGTACGGTAATCTACCACCTAGTGGTTAAGTCTGGTGTCAGAGCGAGCTGAAAAAACTGCTGTACAGAACGTACCAAGAAAAAGGGATCATGGGGAAGCCAAAATAGCCGTAAGCCTGCAGAGAAGAAGCCCTGTTGTATGCCACTCGTTCAGTTGATCCTAATGGATGCCTTTGTACCATCAGAAGCTGAGAAGCTGACTTCCACACATGGTCTGCCTACTTAGGTGTTAGTCACCAGTTCTGCCTTCTAGCTCCTGACTCACAGAGAATTAGAGGCCGCCAGACTTCCACGAAGACACTACGGCCTAGTGATGGTGGTCAGGATAATCTTCAAGGAAGAGTATATTCTTTTAGTCAACACATTTGGTAGGCACCAATGCACCCAGTGCCTGCCATTCCAGGACAGATTTACGGAAGAAAAGATGGCCCCTCCCAATCTGTACACATGTTCTGACACACAGTGTAATAACCAAATGGTTTTGTCACTGAATTTCACTGCTTCTTTAGGAACATGCTAGATACAAGCCTTATCTAGATGGTTTTTAATTCAGGCCTCCAAAAATCAGAGGTCAGGCTAGGAGTCTTATTAAACCTGTTACTTCACACGCCTATCTAACAACTTTTAATTTCCTTAGAAGGGTTTCCTCCTAAGGGTGAAGAACTCGACTCAAAGGTAAACAGCAATCACCAGGAAAACAAATCATTAAAAAAGCGCACTGAGCAATGAGTAGAGCGTGCTGTCTGTCTCACTGCTGAGGATTATCTGAAAGGGCCAGGATCCCCTTCTATTGACTTTCTGAGACATTCCCGAATTTATGTAATCTCAGCAGGTCCTTCTTCCTGATCTCAAGTCTTTAAGCTCTCAGTTTCTGAGCTTCTCAACAGTGATAGGATCTCTCTCTCTCTCTCTCTCTCTCTCTCTCTCTCTCTCTCTCTCTCTCTCTCTCTGCTAGAATCCAATTCCAGTCAAAAGAAACACTCCTTTCAAAATGGGATTCAACTTGATCTTTCATCAATGTTGGTGGGAGGAAGGGAGAGGCAACACCAGGGCCCACCCACACTGCTGAGTCACGTAAATGGAGAGGAAGGAACATAAAGCTTGGAAAACTCTGCCAAAGAGCGGTTCTACCCTTATCAGCTACTCTCTCTCTTTTCACACCAGGCAACACACTTGATTAGCTTCTATTATCTCCTAAAGTGATCTAGTAAAAATGAGTGATCTGGGCCTCCAACTGCCAACTAGAGGTAAAATTAAGAGGTTAAAAAATGGCTACAAGTAGGACAGGAAAGAGTTTCCTAATCTTTTGAAAACCACAATTTACAACAGAACATAACACACATCTTGACTATGTTTCGATGCCTACGTGGCTATCTCCCGGTCCATACTTTCCTCATCCTCATCCACTGCCAGTATTACATGAAAACATGCCAGTCATTCTTCTTTGCTCCTGACATTGAATTATCATCAACTCTATGTCAAAATTTTTTGGGGGGTACAGGTGACTGAAGGCACCTAGGTTCCTGAAACATACCCATGACATCAGGGATACACCAAAGGTCTCCCCATCTCACCACCCCCACCCCACTGTTGCACTTTCTATTTATTTTTCCAAGTTTATTATGATCACTTTCAACATACAAAAATTTTAAAAGAAGGGTGTAATGAACAGCTGTAAATCCTGCACCTAGACTGAAACTTTCCATTTTCTATATTAGGTTTCTTTCTCTGTATATGTACATATGTACACATGCATACTTTCAAATGGTCCTGAATGAAAAAAACAGGTTGCAAACACAAAGATTCACCAATTCTTCAGAATGCATCTTCTAAGAACAAGGATATCCTCCTACACAACCATGCTAATATTATCATAACTAAGAATATTAACAATAGAAAAATAATATTAATAATTATTATCAAACATCCAGTCTGCATTCAAACTTCTCCAATTATCTCAAGAATATCTTTCATAGTTGTAGACCCAACAGCCTTCTTCCAACCCAGGATGGAATCAAGGTTCACTAAATGCATTTGGTTGTTAGGTCTTTAGTGTTTCTGTTAATCTAGAAGAGTCCTCCTGCTTTCCCCCAAGCCCCCACCCCACCTGCTGTGATACTGACTTTTCTTGAAGAGCCCCGGCCAGCTGCCTTATACAATCTCCCACATCCTGAATTTTGCATTTTGTTACCTTCCTGTTAACTGGAGGTTCAATTTTGAGGTTTGATTAGAAAGGTGAAAATTTTGGCAAGAATATTGCAGATGATGTTGTATACGTCACTTTACATCGTATCAGGTGGCACATAACATCAGGTTGTTCGACTATCAGTGACAATAAACCGAACCCTTGGTTAAAGTGAGACCATCAGTGTCTGAAAGGTATATTTTCTCCTTTGCAAGTAAAGGGTAATTTGTGGGGTGATACCTGTCAGCCTGTGAATATCCTGTTCCCTGGTGACTTTACCATCTGTTCATAATCCTTGCCTGAACCAGTTATACTGGGGAGGGCGGTGGTTTAGAGAGCCATGATTCTTTGTTTTCTATCATTCCTTCTATATATGTTAGTTGGCATGCTTTGGTAAAGGAAAGCTTTTCTTCTCCCTCTCTCTTTCACTATTTTTTTTTTAACTTGTCATTCATATTTTTATTTATTCAATATGCTACACTCAATTACACAATGAGTGCACAGAATGTTCCAATTGTCCCAAATTGGGCTTGCGGGAGCCTCCTTCAAGCTGACTCTTCTGTCCTTTTGACGTGACCCCATTTGAGCACTTCCTTCCTTTCTGACATAGGAAGACATACCAGGCTCACCTTCCCCTTGTTCTTCCTCTGCTTCAGACCAGGAATCAACCGTTTCTCCATGGAGCCCTGACTTCTTTCAGTGGAGAATGGTATTTAGAAACTAGTATCTAGGTATAAGGTGTGCTAATTGCTATTAGAGGCGTCAGTGCTTCCAGGTTCTTTCAGTGGAGACAAAAAGAAATCTTTGTTTTACTCATGAGTTCATATTGATATTTCCATTTCAAATTTAACATGACTTTTTTTTTAACTTTTAATTTCCTATTTGTATCTCTTTTCTCTTCTGTTAACAATCCTGGTCCCTAATAGCAATAATATATTTACTTGCTTTATTCTATAATACATACAAAATCATTTTTATTATGTAAGAATAAGATTATTAACAATAATATACCGAGTGAAGCGTCGAGATTTCATTGAAGTTCTTTTTGTCCTTCGAATATATTTCACAAAGGCTGTATAGTCGAAGTACAGTTTTTTGAGTGACTATTATCAATTGATATGTAGTTCATTTGTTTATAAGCAATTTTAAGGTTTCCTTTTCTCTTGTTTAATTTTATTTTTTGATATATAAAACATCTCCCAAGTTAAAAGGTATATTCAGAGAAGTCTCACTTCCTTTCCTATTCACCCAATTCTGCCCCCCCCATTTTCATTGGTTTCTGGTTTATGTTTATTTTTGGAGGTAGAAAAAAGCAAATATGTATTTATATTTTTATTTTCCCCTCTTTCTTCCTCAAAAGGTAGCATGCTAAAACATTCTGCACCTTGTTTTTTTTTCACTTGGAAATCACTTTGTATTGGTTCACAGAGTATAAGAATCAATAATTTTTGAATGTTGGGAAAGACAGAGCCAGGTTACTATTGTTCACCTTATATGTTTGTAATAAAAGTCATTAGCCATAATTCACAGTCCTTTTTAAAGCCAATCTTGACTTTAAATGTAGCTCAGCTCATAAAAAGTTAACTGGAAAACTTTACTGCAAGGTGTGCTGGCGTGTTCTTTAAGATGAAAACTTGGCAACTACTTATCAATAGGTAAATCTGTATTTTTCAAGTTAATTTTTATGAAAAGAAAAGTTAACACCAAAAGCAAGCGATCAGTGGACAGCTTTAGAAGATGGAGGAATCTCTCTGGCATTTTGAAAGGTGGCCACACAGACAGAGTAAATGCCTTATGTCTTAGCCTACCAAGAAGGAACAAGATTGGAGACATATATATAAGAACAATTCTTCTTTCCTTGATCTGGAAGTCTAGCTTAAGTGAAGCTGAAAGCCAATTACATCTTACAAAGTCAAACCCTCTTCTATGTTGCTTCAGTGATTCCCACCTGTAAGTCAGCTCAGCATTTGGGAAGGCCATCTCTAACTAGAGGTGAAAGACACACAAGCACTTGCCAAATAGTATTAATATATGACAGAAGAACTATTAATATAAGCAGGGCCCAAAAAGTGGCTGCCGAGTCTATGCTGGCCAACTTTCTGAACCCTAGACTAACACCCCAAAAGGCGAATGAGATGGAAACCAGGTCAGGTTTCTAGTCACCATCCACCGCCTCCCATGAAGTATAGGCTCAAGGGAGGAAAAAGCCATCAAAACTCAACATTAAATAAAACAATCTGACTTGAAAGACTTAATGTTAAATAGTAGCTATGTAGTAACAGTATCATGAGTGGAAAGGACCTTTCAGGTTCCATTCTGTAGTGAGAATGGATAATTTGAAGTACAAAGGACAAGGTGAAATCACTTTAAAGATCAGCTGCAGCTGGCTTTAGTCTCACAGCTCTTAAAAACAAAACAAAATATTACGCCTCTAGGAGGCGACTAGAGACACAACACATGGATAAGAGTCTATCAAAGATAATCAGGCACGTCAAAAACATAATTGTACTTTTCATTCTAGAGAGGCAATATTTCCCTTCTTGACTTTCTAACTTGAGATGTATATGTTCAATTTTAGATAAAATTCTCAATATAAAATCACAACCTTAGCTCATAAGAAACAAGCTGGTTGCAAGGAGTAGTTGGCTGCAAATTCTCTGGGGGCTATTTGAAAAGAAGGGCTACCTATTGCTCCAGAATGAATAGAGTACAACCCCCCCACCACCACCCTGGTTTCTCAAAACACAAAGTTTCTTGACCTATGACTTTCTGAACAGCCATTTTTTAATGAGCGAAGAGGAGAGATGAACAAGGATAAAAAGCTCCTGCTTTAGGTCGTGTGACAAACCAAAAGTCACAATCAAATTTTGTACAGGAGAAGTTACTCAGCAAATCTTATCAATAAATAACGCTGCTAGAGTATCACTGATCTATATATTGTTCAAACCTTTTGCTTAAATCTTGGCACACAAATACCAAGTAAAATCACCAGTAAATCAGGACTTTTACTTGAAGCTGATTAGAAGTGTGAAATCTACACTTACTAGTATTGTGAAAACCAAGGCCGGAATGCCTAGGTTTCTATGACCTTCTAGTTTAAGCAGTCGGCCTCAACATTTGTGGCTTGCAACCATGATTTCCTTATAGTAGAGGATTTACTGCTGCTTTGACTTGAAAAGGGTGGAGAAGAGAAGAGCGGAGCCCAAACACGCATCCTGGCATGAACTCCCACTGTCTTTGGGGGATTGGAGAGAACGTATGGGCAGTCGAATCCTGACCATTTCACTTGGACGACAGAAATGACCCAGAATTTCCTATTGGCATCAAAAGCAATTTAGCAATTCTACCTGGATTTATTTATACAGGAGGTTTTCAATTTGGTATGGTTAAAACTGGCCAGTGATTTTTTTTCTTTTGGTCATCTGAGAAAGTTGCTATTTTCATAAGAAATGACCACACGTTAAAACATGCAACAGAGAATGTATTTTAAATGTGCTTTTAAAAGCGGTTTATTCAGCCTCCGCACAATGGTAATGGGGGAGCTTTTCTTTCACACTATCAGAGAATATGCCCTTAAATTGAGAACATTCCCCTAGGTTCCTTTCTCATCTGTGGTCTGCCACTCAACCAGTACGCTCCACGTCACCTTGCATCTTATGTCTGAAAGACCTAGCAACGTTGGAGTTTCCCAATACATAATATTAAATTTGGGGACCCCAAGTAAAAATTTTTTTAAAAGACACATTTTGTCATTGATGATTTCCCACGTTCTGGTACCACTTCTCTGACTCTACTATGACTAAAAATAGTATTGGTAAGGTTACTAATTTGATTGAAGTATTCTGGGGTTAAGTAGTATGATATGTGATTACTGAATCTTTGTTTTACATCCATGGTAGACATCTATTTAAAGTACTCATTTAATGAATGAAGAAAAAAACTCTGGTTATATGTTTTTTAAGAATAGACTTTTTAAAAAACAAGCTGAACAGAACCTCAAAAGAAATCTAAACAGACCCAGGAAGAGAGGTCTGAAATTCCTTTGATCCTTTTTGAAGGGCTTCTTTAAAACTAGAAAATAAAAATAATTGGTAGTGTTGTTATTGTCCCTTAGATTGGGTAGCTTTGGCTTTAATGCATCATTGAACAACGAGATGTCCTTGGTATTAGTAGCAGATTGGAAAGTTTCACAGCAAAATAGTCTGTCCATATGCTGGAGAACAGTTACACACGGAACCATCTAGAGCCTCCCGGCTCCTCCGGGGAGGACTGTAGGCTCCGCTCGCTAGTGGGCTCTGAGCTGATACAAGTTTGGCCTGGAAGGCCTTGAGCACAGTACGTATTGAGCAATCCATCAGTGCGGGTCCGGGAAGCTCCCCTTACCGCAGGCAGAGACACGAGCACATGCCTGAAAAGACCCCCCTAAAGAGGTGTTGGCCCGTGGTTATACTAAAGCCCAGATTTCAGGGAGGTAAAGGCAGAACTGGCCTAGGACTCTGCGTGTTCGTTGTGCTCCAACCTCTAAATCTGGTCGTGATTTTTCTACATAATTCTTTCTCCCCGCGTCCCAAACAAAATTTCATCCACGTTTCTGTAGCACGTGTTACTCATTGTACTCACCCTGAGGCAGGGTTTGGCCATTCATTCAAGTCAAACAGCAACTTTTCCAGGAACAGAGACATACTGACACTGCATGTATATCAAGCAAAGCCTTACCTGCCCTCCCGTTTTAATTCTGAGTTCTGTTCGATAATAAAGCAGAAGTGACAGACCCCTTCAGGACCAAAAGTAAATCTCTTTGTGTCAGGGTGTCCAGTTCCCTCAGTTTGGCGTAAGGAGGGAGGTGCTGCCCTGGTGACCTGAGTTACCAGCTCAGCCAACTGTCCTTCTGAGCTGTGCCTCCCTTTTTTTCCTGTCACCGTTCTCCAATCTTTGCTCTTTGGCTATTTCCTCAGCCCGCAATCAACTCCTTTCGTGATTTCCTCGGTTTTGAAGCCAGAATTTCACTAAAATGCCCTCTCGTGATCTTTATAATTTTACTATCACCGTTAGTCCAGAAATTCATAATGTCAATTATCATGTCAAGGAAATCCTCAACTTCTGATGAGATTTTTAATCCATTGAGTCCAAAAAGCTCAGCCCATCAGAAACTAGAGGTGGGACTGGGGACAGAGAGTCAAAATCATTAGCATTTCTAAGGGAACACGGAGTCAAGAAATGCTTTTAGCTCAGTGGAGGCCTAGCCATCCCTCATACTTACTTTTCCTAGAGACACCCTCAAGTTCTTTGCAAATTGCTCTGGCTGTACACAGGAAGAAAGTATAACCAGTCCGGTTAGGAGATAATAGTCACAAACACCCAACTCATGGCCGGGCTTTCCCCAAATCACATTTGCAGTTCTAGGCAAGCATTCTAGGTTTTCAGCCTGGAGTCCATGGATGGGCTTCGGGCTGCCAACTCCACGATGTGCAAATTGCTATACATACGTACATATTTCTGGAACGTGACCACAGCTCTGACAGAGCTCCAAGTCCCACCTGATTAAGAACAACTACACTAAACTTACATAACTCAAATAATAACGTCGTAGGAGTATAAGCTCCATGGGATACGGACCTCTGTCTTGTTCACTGATGTAGCCTAAACACCGAGCACCGGTCCTGGGAGACGGGAGGTGCTCAACCCTGAGCTGACAGGCCCGCATGATTTCTGGCCGTGGCTTACTCAGAATACCCTGGAAAAGAAGAGGAAGCACAGGCTACTTTCAGGACCTGAGCACTGGGAATCTTCACATGGGCACATTATTCCTCACGGCCAAAGTCATCCAAGCCAGGCGGCAGCTCATTGCCATCCCAGTGTAGACTGCGTAACAGTTTTGGCAAGCCTTGCTAGATCACCTAAACGCGTGGTTCTAAACCTGGGATCTTTCAAGTTCGAGCTATTTCAAAATGCACACACCATCCCATTTTCCACCTGCCCCTTCTCCTCAACCCCTCCCCATTTTGATGAAGTAGGTCTGGGTTAGGGCCCCAGTAATGAATATTTTGAAAAAGCTGCTTCGGTGACTGATACTGTCCGTTCCTTCCCACTCCATGAGAAGTACTCATCTGACATAATCTGAGCAGGATCTGAAAAAGCGAACACAAGCATAATGGGTTTACCAGGCTCTTGATAAAGCAACGCAAGGAATGCAGGGAACAAATGGGTTAGCCACGGCTCGTTTGGAGATGAAACAAGTAAGGCAAAGGAAGCAGAAAATTTGCCTCTAGTTCCAACTCCATCTGTCAGGTACCGGCAATCATCAGATGGATCCACAAGGATTTCGGAGAACATGACAGAAGAGCTCGTCTGAGAAAGAGACTGTATTTTCACAAGGGCTTGATCCCAATTCAGGGAAAACTGGCACGGTGCTCTCATTCCACACGTGCCCAGCTCTCAGCTAATCCCCTCCCTGTGGAGTCAGCAAAGAAGGTGCCCAATTCCGACCCTCTACTCCCCCATAGGAGGGGCTCCTTCCCCAGAATGCAAGCGTTGAAATAAATCTCACCAACTCCACTCCCAATTACAAACGCAGTCGAGAAGTGAGGGGCCTCCCGACAAGGGCGCTCTCCTAACCTTTCTGATTTGTAAATGGCCTTTACCCCACCTCACTAAAAGCCAAGCCTCTGCCAACCTCAATTCATTCTCAATTGGCAAATAAGAACAGAAACCACCCCCAGAGTAATGTTTCCCTCTGGGAAATCCTGGGGAAGGGGTGCAATAGGGTCAGTCCTCCTAACGCGCATTTTCCTTGGACTCACAATAGTTTGTTACGTTTAGAACACCATGTTCCCAACCAGATCCGTCTCTTTTCTGTTATAAACCTGAAGTAAACAGATTCTACAGCAGCTACCCGTCTGTTACCAAGGCCACTGTATTGATCGGTATAATTAACATTCGCAATTCATCTACTCCAGCCTGACAAGCCAGCTGGGCCGCTCTCCCTAAGAACTGAACATTGGGAATCTTCACGTCTTGTTTGCTAAGGAGTCTGCTGCTCGGAAGCTGGGCACTAAAAACTCAAGCAATGAGTAAGGAGTTAGAGACCACCTGGCCACCCACAGGAAGCTGAATTAGTTACCAGAAGGACTGAACACCTCTGCCATGTAAAGCTGCAAAATTCTGAAGGTCTCCCTCCCCCTGTATCCTGCCTCGGTCACGTACCTTGCCGCGGTCACGTACTTTAGGGAGGCGTCACACATAAAACCCTCAGTGCCAACTAGAGCCTGAGTTCCTGGTTGGGACAAGCCCTGGCCCAATTCCCAGAAGACGACCTCTAAAGAACGTGTATTTCAAAGACAAGGGCGTATATACAAAGCTTTTGAACTTGGAGCTCAGCCTTCGGTTTCAAAGGGGCAGCTGGGGCTGCAGAACGAGAAGCAGCAGCAATTTGCTGCGCAGAGCTGTCGGTTGCTACTTCCAGGACTCCAACACACGTTCTAAAAGGAAAGCATTCGGCTTCCCACTGGCCCCTAATCTCAAACACACTGAGAGGAAGCCTCTGTTCCTTAAATCAAGCACACGTGTAAACCAGAACACCAGTTTCAACTTTGGGTAGTGTCCTTAATGCTGAGGGTTTATAATGTAGTGGGAAATTCAAGTTCCCTTTCCCACGATATCTAAGGATATCCCTGAGCTGCTAGCCCCTTGCCCTGTGGTTCCCATGCTACCGGGCCACGTATGCTCAAGTCTCCGCCCTCCCCTGTTCTTTCTGGCAGTACAAAGGGATCTACTAAGATGCTGAACTTCCCGTCAGTCTCTCACCTGAAGTACTCCACTAACCCCACGTGGGAGGGGTGTAAGTTAGAAAAACACCCCGTGAAGGGGAAAGTGAGCCAAAGCCATCACGCATGTCCCACTCATGTTCCCCTGGGGATCGTCATCCCACAATGTTTTTACTCAATAAACAATTACTGACAGTCTTATGTGCCAGGTACTACACACTGTACGTACGTGTGAGATACGGTCTCTGCGCTCAGTACGTTTGGGCTAGAGAAATCAAATGAAGAATAAGACTGAGATAACAAGTCAGCCCTGAATACAGTCTGAGAAGTACTACACTAAAATCAGACCGATACGAGACACACGGGAGCAAATTACTTTGTTTAGTTTTGGTACCCAGTCTCCCTACTCTACGTGAGCTCCCTATTCTAAACACTCTATGGGATATTTAGTTAAAATCAGCTCTGGAGCTTTAGGGGCACCCACCGTTCAGATGGAGGGCACTGGAGATAGTAGAAAACCACCCAAAGTTGCTGGTTCCAGTGTGCGCAAGTTCCTGAGTCGAACCCTCAAGGCGCTAATAATGAGTCTCTTGGGAAAGCTGAACAGCATCCCAAAGAGGGGGTGACAAGAACGCCAACAACCTCAGCTTTTTTCTAAAGATAAACTACATCTAGACACTTAATCTCAGCAGTTTCTGGATCCGTAAAAGGAATGAGATATTATGTCTAGAGGCCTGCCCTTCCAAATCAGGGTTTTAAACCCAGGATCCACGGATGACTTTCAGGGAGTGCCATGCTATCTTCTGAAAGTGTATGCAAGTGTTTGCGCTCCTGAACTTTCCTGAGGAAAGACCCACGATTTTCTAAGATTCTGAAAGGGATCTGTGACTCAAAAGATTAAGAACCATTGTTCTAGAGTCTCTAATCCAATGAATATCTCAGGAGCAATCCCTCCAACTGGCAAAAGAGACACCTACTTAAGTTCTCTCCTTCCCCAGAGCTCTGTATCCTTGCTGACCTATCTTCTGAAATTACAGAGACAGGTTGTACGCTTTGAAAATTCAAGGTGAAGAGCTCTTTTCTTCACCTCCTAAATAAAGCTGTCGTGACAGCCCAAATCGGTTTTCCTTACAGCCTTTGAGGAAGCAGATGGGGTGGAGGAGGTCAAAGAGGGCAAAGCAGCACCTCTGTCCTACTAACTGTCCTGACAGGTCCTCTTTTTTTATTTCAGGATCCAGAGATCATAATGGCAACAGGTCACAGCCAAAAAACTTTTGACTTGTGGTCGCCAGCCCTGGGGGAAAGGGATACAGTAATTCCCATTACACCCATGAAAATCTGTGCCCCAAAGATTCACCTCAATACAACTAACTAAAGTACTAGGAGAGTTGGAGTCATTTTTGAAAAACAGGACTCCCCGAAATCCTGACATTACTCAAAGCTCAGTGATATGAGCAGCTTCATTCAGGCCAAAATGACTGAAACTCGGTCACACTCATCTCCTCCAGGCTTTCAACCCCTTCATTCTGCCCCTCACCAATTCACCACCCAGCGCACTGTGCCCACGGCGACCGGCACATGAGCATTTTCCTTGGCACCCTGAGCACAGAGGCTCAGTGGGATTCCAGTGATGCCATTGTACACACAGTTTTAGAAGAGAAAACTCCATCAACAACAGGGCTTGCTCTGGCGGGGCTTCTTCAGACTGTCAAGAACTGAGCCTGAGGCAGGTCCAAGCTGAACAGCCTAGAACAGTGAGCAGTCGCCAAGCCCTCCTCTTTCTAGCACACAACCGAGTACAGGGTGACCATTTTAAAACAAGTGAACTGGTTTGGACTGGTAAGGAACATTTTAAGCCAATTAAGCCCTACAGGTTGAATACAGAGGCACATTAGCTGAAGCACAGGGACTTTCGCGGCAGGAAAGCAGGAGCAAAAAATAAAATGTATACACATGACTTGTATTCACCTTTTGTTATCAGTATATATTGAGTATTACAATTTTAATAGTTTTTTCATTTCTTAAAATGTGTGTAATTTTTTCTTTCACCTTCTGTATGTGGAATCTAAGATACAAAAGAAACAGACAAAACAGAAACAGACTCATAGACACAAAGAATGAATTGATGGTTACCAAAAGAGAGAGAGGTGGGGAGATGGGCAAAAAGGTGAACGGGATTAAGAGGTACAAATTCCCAGTTATAAAATAAATAAGTCACGGGAATGTCACGTACAGCACAGGGAAACCAGTCAATAACGTAATAATACCTTTGTACAGTGACAGACAGTTACTACACTTATCGTGGTGGTCACTTCATAAGGTGTGTAAATGTCTAATCACTATGTTGTACGTCTGAAACTAATATAATGTTGTATGTCAACTAGTGTTTAATTTTAAAAAATGCAAGAGAGGAGGAGTACGCTCAGACAGTCCTAGGTTCGTGGCTCTGTCCGAGTCCTTTCCAATCTCTCCCCCAGCACTGCAAACACTAGCTTTTACAGGTAGTTCATTCAGCTCTTTTACTTGGTGTCCTGTTTGGGCAGTAAATGATTAAGCCCCATTGTATATTGCTAAGCCTACCAGTCATTACATATACGGAGATCAAGGCACCAGAATCCTTTAGAAAAACTGAACAGAGGTAGGAATAAAAATGAAACCAGTCTGAGCGTCGACAAACGCCTGGGTGTTCCACTCTAACTCTGTAATTGCTGTGAGCAAAGGCCACACATTTCTGCAGCAGAAAATCAGTTATACATAATTAGGAGCAGGCTGTTCAGAGCAGAGAGAAATTGTGCCTGGGGGAGGGAGTTTCAGTACACAGGGATGTGATCTGAAGGTGACTATATAAAAAGATAAAGTCACAGCTCAGAGGAGGTTTTGGAATGGTTTCATGGTATTCACGGATTCTAGTTTGGGAAGACTCCCAAACAACTGCAGATTGAAGAAACGAACTCCTGGACTCAGCCAGACTAGTGTCTGATAAACACCCCCTTTCTGTGGGTGCATGTGTGGTATGGAGGACAGGGTGCTGGAGTGGTCAGATAGAGCGTATCCCATTTCCATCACAAGCTCCACGTTCTCCCGTTGTCTATGTGCCTCCTAGAAATCAGCAACTACTGTAGTGTTCAATAGGTGTAAGCTCTACATAAAATAACACCTGTCAGGTAAAAGTTTTTTCCTGTTAAAATGACGTTCCAATAGAAACATCTTTGTTTTGGCTCTTTAAGAATATTTCAAATACACCAGGCTCAGCAGGCTATATGGTCACCCTAGTTATAAAGGAGTAAATACACTAAGCAGTATTTACCAGATGTTAACCTTCTCAACAGTCCTGTAGTACAATTACCATTCCTCGTTTTACAGATAAGAAAATGGAAGCTCAAAGTCCATGCCCTGGACCACTGTGATATGCAGTCTTCAAAAACTTACAAGTAGCTGGGGGAAAAAAGATACCCTACAAAGAAATAATTAGAAAGACTTTTATTTAGTGATAATTAAGACCAGGAGGCAACGGAAAAATACCTTCAAACTATTAATAAAAATAACTGTCAACCTACAAGTATGTACCCAGCAAACCTATCTTCCAAAAATGAGAGCGAAATAAATTCACTTACAGATAGCAGAAAGGAAGGAAGAAGAGAGGGCGGGAGTCAAAGAGAGAAAGAGAGAGAGAAGAGAAGAGAAGAGAAAAGAAAGAAAAATAGAGGCTTAGATAGGTTAAGCCACTCATCCAGTCATACAGCTATTAAATGGTAGAGACAAAGTAAACCTGACTCCAAAAATCAAATGCTTGACTTACATTGTACTACTCACAGTTTTAGGAACAAAAAGGAAAAGTTAAAGAGGTTTCAGGTAACAGCCAAGCAACAGTGGGATGGCAGAAAACTACCTGAATGAAACAAAAGGAAACACGGAAACAGAAGAGAAAAGGTGACCACAATTCCACGTGAAGTTTTAACTGCTCACCATACACAAGGCACTGAGAGTGTTGACGAGAGCCTGAAGGACAACCTGTGCTAAGACTTTGTCTTTAACTCCGGATTCTCAGATTTCAGGTTGGAAAAACCTCTGGTGAATGCAAATATATTGTTCTTCATACAGGATGGGGATGCTTCTGACCCACCTCAATATGATGTGTTCTAAATTACAAAATTTTAATACTCAATATTCCCAAACTTGAGAAACAGATAGGTATAAATGGTTCTACTTTACTGGCCAGTTCCTTTAAATAAGAGCCCTAAGAGAGCATTTCGGTACTTGTTCATAGACCATAACTACTTGAGGTGGCAGAGTAAACTTATGAGGAATCACAGGCAACTAAAGGTCCATATTCTATGTATCAAAATACATTAAAAACTTTACAAGAATGTTATACTGGGTAACTCATACTAAATCCACATGATACTCTCCTGATAAAACAAACGGCACACATTTACAATACTGCCAGAAAGGGATCTAGGCAATGAACAGATTGCTCTGTTACAAGTTAAACCTCTAAAGGAACTTAGAACAAAGTAATAATGGAAACTAGTATCAAACTAAACAGAATCAAGTAAGAAAAAGAGAAGTAATCAGTATCTGTGGAGAAATCTAAACAAGATAGGATCTTCTTACATGTCTGACTCTTGTTCAAAGACTGACGCTAAAACAGAAGCCACTCTAGAGACTCAAGAGATACTACTAATGATGTGGAGAAGACAGGAAATGTCAACCTATCAAATCTCTTCTCAGTGACTCTAAGAAGTACGGGTATAAATTCTGCACCAAGAATAAGCTACATAACCCTTAAGAGGAGGACCCTGGGTTCCACCCAACAGGCTAACATTTACACAGTACTCACTGGGGCTCTACCTAGTATGCTTCCTAAGTCTCAGCCAACCCCTTTGATGAATTAGTGCAATATATGCTTTATTCAAATAAAGAATATCCTATGATCAAAAGTAATTTCTTTTGCGTTCTTTCTCTTCTTCAGCCTCCTGTGCTGCTGGTACAGGTCTGCATAAATCCTAGGTCAAATGCCTAATGCATCACTCCAGAGAGCCTCCTCTCCTGCCCCCACCAAATGTTCAGAAGTACAGAGAACAGCAAATGACCTGACAGGCCTGCCAGAGAAAGATGTCTACCGTAGGAAGTTTTATCAACAAGATGAAGATTTGGGTTTACCCTATGGAAAAAAAATCAACTTGACATAATCTCAATTTCCCAAGGCCCAAGGTGGCTATCACCTCTGCAATACGAAGTAGCAGAAAAGGTATGTCTTCATCCACCTTATTCACTGGATCTGGCACCGTCCGACTTCTGGCTCTTCCCCAAGGTCAAAATGACCATGAAAGGTAAACATTCTGAAGCGATTCAGGACATCGAGGCAGCCATGACAGCGCAACTAGAGACACTCATGAAAGAGGACTTCCAGAACTGCTTCCGAAAATGGCAAGAACAATTGGATACGTGTGTTTGAAGTGGGGGAGAATATTCTGAGAGGGATTGATGGGACTATGGCTTTCATTGTAATAATTTTTTTAAAATTTAGACATTCACTGTATTTTTTGATTACACCACATAGCACTGTGGCAGACAGAATACAAAACCGAGTAAATTATGATTATAATTGAAGAATCTCAGTATTTGACGGACATCCATTCTTCCCCAAAGAAAACAAAATTTCACCAGTTACACTGGAAACTGATCTGAGGACTGTCAAAGTCACCCTGAAGTAACCTATACCCTCTGACTGGCACCAGAAATGTCCTCAATTCCCAAGGGGCCTCAGGGCTTCGTATGCTCCAGGAATTAATTGGTCTAGAGAGCCATACCAGAATCCTCACAGGTGAAGGACAGCACCATTTGAAGAGGCCTTTTTCTCACATGCCAAGCTACATTTTTTCTCTTACTTTCCTCATGCTTTCTCACAGTATTAACGCATGGCACAGGTACAAAAGTGACTTAGGTCAACATATCCGATTCAGCCAAAGTTCTGAAAAAATGGATCGCCTAGAACTTGCTGCTATATGACCTTGATTAGTCCTCGACCAACTCATCAACTAAATAAATGCCTTTTATCATCATTGGGGAAGGGTAATTAGTCATCATAAAGCACTTTAATACAAAGTGCTGTGTAAATGCTAAACAATAAAAGCTCAGAAAGAGCAAGATTAATAAGAAACACGGGGACACATTTACCAGCAAATGGAAATTTACACGGGGTCTTCCCCAATTCCTAGCAGAGACTGCTTCTGTCAGCTAATGGAATGAATCTCTAAAATCATTAGCACTTGGCCTGACAATAATACATTAGCAATATTCCTCCTGGGAAGAAAAGAGGAAAAAGGATTATTTATTCCTGGTAGGCAGCCATACAGACGTCTTAATTGCTAGTTAGCCAGGCGGGCACTTATTTGAGTACCTACTGGATGCTAGGTACAGACAGTTAGGCACACTGCATACAATGGTGAACCAGAGTCCCTGCCTTGACGGAGTTTACAATCTACAATACAAACTTCGTCTTATTAATAGCAGCATTTCCAAAAATAAAGGTTTACTAAAATAAAGGCAAGTACGAATAAAGGTGCCTAATCCCTGAAGCAACCAAAGGAGGGACAGGCTAACGGGGAAGAGGAAGAGTTCAGGGAGTTAGGGTACCAGCGATTTCCCAGGTCTTTTCCCTAACTCATCACAGGCACTGCCCTTAAGCATTCTGCTTATAAAGGCTGTGTCTGTGTCTCCATATAATGCAGATCGCAAAGGGTTACTGCCCAACAAAGCAGTCAGCTGAACTGAGAGCACTAAAAATAAGCTTAATCAGGCTCCTTAGAATCAAGGGTTTTTCTACCACCCTTTTAAAGGCATTCTACTAGTAAGATCTCAATTTCGTGAGAAAATGGAGTTAAACCACAGAATCGTGACTTGTCTTCTCGATCCTGCATTTGATTTCTGGAGAGGTGGATTAATTTCCTTAAAAAAAGTTCTGTCTCCCATTTAGGACAGCTTAACTAGTTCAGATGAAGGAGCCTTAAGGATTGTTAACCATTCCTGCAAACCTGGCTTTGTTCCTGGCTTATACAAGCACTGTATCCATCAAACGCTGTAGGCAGGGACAGCCTTGAAACACTTTTTATCCAAGAGGGAAATATTTATCCAGGTTCTCACTGGTTTCAGAAAGGTCACCTCTCTGCGAAGGTTCTCTGGTGTACTGTTAAGTGGATGCCAGGTATGTGGAAAGTCAAGATGTGGTTGGCAGCAAATGCTCAGAAAGCACCAGGAATCCTAATTCCACCATTCTGAGAGCTCGTTAGACTGAAAGCTCCAAAGGTTGCCATTTAATCTTCCACGCACGACAAGAGAATGAGAAGGGCGTCCTTTGAGCTCAACCCACAGTACAATAGAGGAAACTTGTTCTGCCTCAATAAGTGCAGGCAAGAATGAGCAATCGCTCCATACCACCCACCCGTCCAACCCACCCTAGCTCCCTCCTCAAGGAAAGCCCAAGTGGTCTATTCACGACTCTGCGATCAACCTGTATCCATGACAGTGTCTCCCGTCACCAACCTCCACATACTAATTTTTTACGGGTGTCGAAGCAACTGGATGACTGTAGGTGAAAAATCACAGTTTTCTTTTCAATCTCATGATGCCCTCATTGCTTTCCCCTGCATAACAGAGCTAGCTCCACGCATTTTTCCCGCTTGTCTCCAGGCTAGCACGCAGTTGTTGGATAAACCGGCCACTGCTTGCAAAGATTTGCCTACAGAAGCTTTACCAGATTTACCCACTCATTTGAAAGGAGATTTTCTGTACACCCCCATCCCCTGGGGCTGGCAACAAGGGTCAACTGAGTTGGTCCGCCCCCTCCGACTCCCGTCTTCGAGGCCCTTCACCCCAGAAAAGTCACGGACAAATTTAAGGCCCAGCCCTGTCAGGTTTCAAAAAGATCCCGAAGGACTGGGGCCGAGGGACAAAGGAAAGTGAGGTCAGGGGCGGCCTCTCCAGCTCGGGATAGGCCTGGGGCCGCTCACCCGCCACCTCTACCCCATCTCAGTCGTCCCCGATCCCCTCGCCCCAAAAGTCGCGAACTAGCTGGAGCCCGGGGCTCGCTCGCGCCCCTTCCGCGAGGCCCCAGTCCGGGCCCCCGCCGCCACCCAGAACCCCCGCACCTTCTTGGGCGCCTTGGTGACGGTGGCCATGAAGGAGTACTTCTCGGCGTCCTCAATCTCCTTGGCCTGCTTCAGCTCCTCCCCGACCCCGGGCAGCGGCATCGCGTCAGGCATCGACATCCCCCGGCCGGCCGGGCCCGCGGCTGATCCGCCGCCCCCGCCTCTTTCCCTCTCGGGCGTCCGCCCACCCGCCCGCGCGGAGCACTCCGACACGCGCTCGCCCACCCTCCCGCCCGGCTCCACGCTGAGCCGCGTCCGGTGCCGAGGTGCTGGGGCCGGCGCCTCGTCCGCTCCGCCGCCCGAGACAGCCGGACAGCGCGGCGGCGACAGGAGCCCCAAAAGCAGCAACGCCGAGCTCCGACCAGCCCGCGCAGCCACCTCCGCCGCACGCACACACGCACGCAAAGTAAGGGTAGAGGGTGGTGACGCCACGTCAAGTACTGGCAGCTCCGGGGCGGGGAAATGGGCGGGGAGAAACGGCGCTGGGTCATGACGTCACCACGCAGGACTGGGCCCCTGGAGCCACCCCTCCTACTTCCCAGCTCGCGGGTGAAGCTGCCAGAGTGAGTGGGCTCCGGGGCGCCGCCAGGTGGCGCCATCAGCCCTGTGAGCGGCGCGTGGTTCCTGCAGGGATGCCGCAGAACTGGGGAGACTGGGCTGTGGGGTTCCCCGCAAGGCCTCAGAACGGCGTAAGGGGGTGCTTGGGATCAAAGACCAGAGCTCCACACGACACATCCTGCAGCCAGTCCTAGGAAACAACGGGGCCTAAGACAGCCCACTCACTCACTGCCTCCGACCCAAGCCCTTTAGACCAGAAGCCCCTTCCCAAGGGGCAGTGTTTGCCTCTGACTCCGTAAGAGTGGGCAGAACAGACTCAGAGCAATGTGGTTTCTGCACAACCTTTTGTGACCTCCTCCACCGCTGTCTTCGCTGGGCCTTGCCTGTTTACAGACCTCTAGGCCACAGAGCTGATGTTATCTGGCCATTGGGATAGGGCTAATGGATCAGAGGGGTGGAGAGCAGGAGGGGGGAGGGGGCAGTTTCCAGACTGAAAGGCTTTCCTGCTTCGCGCCTCCCTCCCTCCCCGCCCCCCATTAGATTCGGTCAGCTACCAGTGTGGCACCCAGGGCGTTCATGGACCATTCACATGTTTTTATTGGGCCCTACTACGTTCTGTCTTTGTTCTAGGCCCTGGATAGTAAAGATCCGCGTGATACATTTTATGTTTTGCAAGGCTTAGTCCAGCTGGAGAGGCAAAGCATATCTGTAACCTAATGTCACCTAAGGTAGCGTGTCCTTGGAGATTCAGATGACATTGTCTTGAACTCCCACGTCCTGTGGAAAGTCCAATGCCCTCCCCAGGATTTCAGTGTATTACTGGGGGAACTTTGATTTTCCTGGTTACCTCCGGCTCTAGTTTTCTGCCTCATGCGAAGTGTTATTCAGTGTTCTGGTCTGGTGGCTGTTTCTTTAGTTCCTGCGGTCAATTCACATAGGGAACACAGCCCTGTTCTTTCCAACCCCCACCCCCTATTCCAAAACAACCACACAAATAATGCTATAACATGTAGTAGAACTTTTAATGAAAATTTGTTGGCCACAGGGGAGAGATTACATCATACAGCAAACAATTTAAAATCACATTTCTGAAATGTTCTGAAAAGTTATTTTGGCTATATCGTCACCTGGGATTTCTCGTTGGCGACACCACCCCACAAAGCTCCCCAGGCCATTGTGTCTAATCTAGCTTCCTCCTGCTACTCCCTTCCCATCCTCCGCCTCATCTCCCTTCCTGGATTGACTCTGGGAAGCCTGATTCTTTGCTCTGTGATGAGTATTCGAGTCTTCCCAGCTCTCTTTTCCTAAATTACCACCCCACCCCACCCCGCAGTCCACCTTTTTATATCTAGAAACCCACTCGCTATCTGACAGGGTCAACTCTTTCAAGAAAGAAGTTGTGGTTTTCAACACTGGTTTATTTTCAAGGTTGGGAAGAGTGTGAAATACTTGCCTCTGGGGCCCCAGAAGTCTTAGTCACAGAAGCCCATGTTCCAACCACCCAGCCCCGCCCGTGAGGCTGTCTGTTTAAAAGTGGACGATGGAAGCTACTGGAAAGATGCACACTTCTGCAAATCCTGATCTTTACTGTTAGGAGTCTCTCATCTGCCCACTCTTCGAAGCCCCTCGTCTCCTCTCTCAAAGACATTCCTGTAGCAGAAGGGACAGAAAGTTGGGGGGGGTCGGAATACCAGATTGATTCAGAGGTGCCACTGGTACCTACCTCTTCGTCTCCCAGCTGGAACCAGGAGTCCCCCTGCCCACCCAGGATGCTTTGGGTGTACAGCGTGAAGTAGGTTTCATCCTGTGTGTCTGCCCAAACTGTCATCGGATCCCAGGAACCAGAGCTGCCTGCTCAGAGAGCAGAGGCAGAGCCAGTTGGAACAGAGGTCAAACTCCACATCTTTCGAATAGGAAAACACGTGGCTTAAGTTAGCTTGTTTTAAAACATAAAAGAAAAGCATACATGTGTCTGTCCTTTGGATTTGATTTTCTAAACTCCCGTTGTCCAAGAGCTTAGTCTCTGCCCTGCATGTTAGCATTCAAACTATGAGATTCCTCGAGACTGAAGTTCAGCCTCTCTTTTACTCCTCAACCAAAGTAACAGGTTTCCCGTAAGAGCAGGCTCACAGAATTGACTGTTGCTGAGGATGGTAAAGACAGGGCCCTGCCTAGAGGAAGAAATACCTCTGCGGTTGGAGCCAAGAAGGAGATCAACAGGTCCAACTCCACTTACCTGAATGCCTGGCCCACGGGAGGCTGGGAAGGCTGACTTAGGGAAATTGGAAGTGCTTCGGCTGGAAGGCAGGCTTACACTGCCCTGGTGGAAAGGCAGCAGGGGCCAGCGCCAAGGGCATTCCTGGAAACCAGCCTGCTGTAGAGGACATGGATGCTTGCCATTCCCGGTACCGTCAGTGGACTGGAGATCAAAGAGCTCACCCAGCCCGAGAGTGTGATGACATATCAGTGAGAAACACTGTGTGTTGCCCCCACTCCTAGATGGCCCCACATGGCCCCGCTAAGGGGGTTGCCTCTCATGGATGACGAGAGCTGCCTGTCTTCAACACCACCCGCCTCCCCCCCACCGCCCCACATCTACCTGGTGACTCAGCACCTGTGAAATGGGTCAGGAAGGTGTGTCAGGGCTCACTGTCCTGAACAGCATAACCCTCACACAGATCAGAGAAGAGACCAGGGGCCAGTGTTTGAGGAGCGCAGGGACCAAGGAGCGGTGTACTTGTGTGTGGTGGGGGCCAGGCCTCTAAGTGGCCTCTAAATGGCCTAAAGGACTAGAGGGGACCCTGCTCTAGAAAGGAGTAGAAATGACTTGGAAGACATTCTTATCAGAAATGTGGTGGCACTGGGGTACCACATGTGGGCTTGGTCTGGTTTATCAAATTCAACCCCCAAAATCACCTTCCACATTCATTCATTTTTTTTTTTTAATTCATAAAATATACATCAAATGCTGATGATATGCCAGGAGCAGCACTAGATCTTGGACTACAGGGACAAATGAAGTCCTGAGCTCTACCTGGGGACCAAGGGTAGGGGTGGGGGTTGAAGGGATGAGCAAGAAAGGCTTTGTAGAGGGAGACCTGCTTGACCTGAACTCTTGACAGGTAAGCAGCTGGACAAGGTAAGGAAGGGATTCTAGGCTGAAGGACTAGCATGACAAAAAGCAGGACAATGAAACAGCTTGACGTATTACGGGAACTAAATATTTCAGTGTGGGTGGGGCACAGGGTGCAAAGTAGGGCAGAACAAGGGCTGAGGCCAAAGCCAGGTCCTGCAGAGCTTGGTGAACCACGGGTAGACAGTGGTGATGTCCACCAGGATGGGGAAAGCGGGAGGAGAAGCAGGTCAGGGTGCAGGGGCTGCTGAGATAAGGAGCCAGCTTAAGGCATGTTGACTTTGAAATGTTTGTGGAGTTCACTGTCCCCAAGTCCCAGGGGAGCCTAGGTTGGCACCTCTCCCACCCATCTGCTCCCCGCCAGGCTGGCATTCCTCAAGAGTAAGGCCGTACTCTCCCTGTAGCTCCTTCACCTCCTGTGGCCAGGTCCCCCTTTAGTCCTCTAAAATGAAAAGTGCAGAAAGATTGCTGGAGATCTTGGGTGACCATAGAAGTAAGGAAACAGGTAAATGGCTCTACATCCATCCAGCGGATGCCCTCCCATGTTCTTTCTGTCCCAGAACCACCACACGGCACACTCTGGGTGGCACCATTGACATTGTCATTGAGGTGAAGGGTGCCCCTCGAGCAAGATTCCAGATTGCCAGTCTGCCCTGCTGCTCCCCAGGGGCTCCCAGCGCGGGGTCCTCAGGCATGCCTGGTTCCTCCTTCCCCAGCTCCTTGGTTCCCCTCTTCCAGCTTCCCTGCCTCCCCTCTCTGCAATTCCAGCTCTTTGGAGAAGATGAGCAGTCCCCCAGAGGCCAAGAAAGACTCCTTCTCTACCTCCTTTGCTTACTATGACATTTATTATTTATTGTGCTATTTATCATTATTTCAAACATAATCTTTATCGGAAAAGAAAGCCTGTGAAGATAAAAATCTCTTTATATATCTCTAAGTTCACTTCTGATTCCTGTTAATTTGCAGGTGTTCACTTTTACATACCTGTGATCAGCATGTCGTTTGTGTTCTGCTTTGATCAAATTGCGATATTTCAAAGTGCATTATTGTTTACATACCTGTCGTCAGCATTTCCTAAGTGCTCCATCATATTGCCATAGGAATTTTCTCAATTGTTTTTTTTTTATTGTGGGGCATTTGAGTTGTTTCTAACTTAATGCAATATAAATACAGTGTGTATCAGGGTAGGCGTCACAGTGGGAGGGGCTTTCAAGCCAAACAGACAAGGTTGGATCACAGCCCCAGGTCCTGCCAGAGAGAAGGAGCAAAAATGTAAATAATGGGGCCAACTGTCTTGGCTATAAAAAGGGCCCGGGGGGAAGTTCCCTTATGGCTGTAAGGGGACATGAGGAGCAGTGCCCCCGGAACTCGTGATGGCTGACTCTTGGGGAGGCTGCATGGTGTGGAGGGAAGCCGGGCATCTGGGCAGACGAAAACGTGGCCTCAAGTCTTGACTCTGCTACCAACTAAGCTGCTGGGATCCTGGGTCTTTCTGGGTCTGTTTCCTCATGCAAAACGGGGTGATTGCTCCTCCTCTGGGGCTTGTGATGATCCCGTCCAAGAAAATAATAAGTATAAGAGAGCTTTGAACAAGTTACAAGTATTGTGCAAACATAAGTCACTAAGATGTGGTTCCAGACTGAAAATCTGGAGGGGAAAGGAGTTATTGTCGTGAATTTGGAATTCTCTCCTTGCCCTGCTTCCCAGAAGGACAAGAATAAGCAGAAAGACCCGCTGCCTGCCACCTACCCCGGCTTGCTGCAAGAAAGGATTATCATTGCTGGTACTGAGCGTTTGTTTACGCTGGGATTTTACTTCCTTGAAAAGGAGGGCTGGAACTGCCCCAGCCGGGAGCAACGGCCACATCCCTGGCCCAACCTGGCCCCAGGTCTGGCTACTGTGTGTCCAGCAGCCCCTCAAAGCTTCCTCAAATGCTTTCTTCTGGGTTGGACCTGAGAGCCTGACATCCAAGGTGTGATAAAAAAAAGTACGGTGAATGGTTAAATTAAAAATAATTTGTTACAGTAAAAGACACATTGCCATTAATCCCCTTCAAAATACTCTCCTCACTTTGAACACACTTATCATTCTTGCCACTTTCTGAAGCAGTTCTGGAAGTCCTCTTTTCGTGCGTGTCCAGCCACGGTCGTGACTGCCTCGATGTCCTGAATCAATTCAAAATGTTCACCTTTCATGGTCATTTTGACTTTGGGGAAGAGCCAGAAGTCAGACGGTGCCAGATCCAGTGAATAAGGTGGATGAGTACACACCGTAATGTCTTTATTTGACAGAAATTTCCGTACCAGAAGCGACGTGTGACATGGAGCATTGTCATGAGGGAGGATGAAACCGTTTGCCCATTCCATGATTTATGGGACACTTTAAAACACACCTTCTCTCAACCATAGCTCACACCTGACTGACTGCACTGAACAAGCTGAAACTTGTCACACACTATCACTGAGGTTTGATGCGCCGCTTCCCATATTGAAGGTCCCTGCCTTTCCATTGGATGGCACTCAGCAGCACATTCATTGTATTTTTTGATCACAATGGAAAGGCTCCCTGTTCAGATCCACATGTTCACCCTTGGAGTTGCCCTGAATCTTTTACAAGTTTCTGAAATACTGTCTCCCTGGAAGATACCCTGTCTCAAGACAGTAGAGAGTGGGCTGGTGAGGGGAGGTGCCAGTTTGCTGGGATCAGGTACTGTATTGCCTGCCTGTGCCTGTCACAGGCGTGGCCTCTCCACCCGCTGCCTGCCACCTACCCCTAGGACTAGAAACGGTCCTGGAGTTGGCAGAGATGAGAAGTTGGCCAAGCTGATTAGATACCCTGTTGAGGGCTAGCAGAAGGGTTTGCCTTGACTAGAAAGGCACTGGGGCTGGATGGAGTGGGACAGGCAGAAGCCGCAACTTTCCAAACCTCAGGTGACCAGGGCCTTGCCCCCTTTGCCCCATAGGCCCCATGGCTGGTGTGTTGGAGCTCGAGGAGGGAGAATGGTCAGCTGCTGGTTGTGTGGAGGCTGTCGCTGGGTGGGAGCCTGCCTTCCTTACCCTCTCTGGTGTGTAGGGCGGGCCCCATTGCGTCACCCTTGGAGCCTCTGTTCCTAGCTTTGCAGCCAGCTGGGCCCCTGGAGGAGGGACTCTCCCTGTTTTTCAACAAACTTTTAACCATTTCACCCTCCTAGTCCTTCCTATGGGCAAACTGGATTCCTAAGGCTGACCCTCACGCCTGTCTGTCCCAATCTTGGACACCTCCCTTCTGCTCCATGATATACAGGGTTCCACCTGGGCAGCCTTTTGAGGGTTGAAGGCTCCGCCTGACCCAATGCCAGCCTGGCCTCTTCCCCAGGAAAACAGTTAACCTCCCACATCCCCACCCTCCGCGTGTGTCCCATCCTCAGCAGTGAGGGAAGACGCCTCAGCGTGTAGCATGAGCTCATGCCCCTTCTACACAACAAACAGCGCAGACAAAGGGTCAACACAACGTTTTAGACCAAGAGCAAGAGTGGGCCCCGAGCTAGAAACCAGGCTCGGACATTGGCCTCTCCCCACAACCCCGCTAGCTATTTCCTGCAGACCCACTTGGGCCTCTGCCCTCTTCAGAGGGGCTCAGGAAAGGAGTGGGCAGAGCGAGGCTCCTCAGGGGCCTAAGGGTCTGATGGAAGAGAGTCCCAAGTGCACAGTGTTTCCTGCTCTTGGAAGGGCTGGGCCAGGAGGAGGGGGTGGGGCGAGGTGGGTGCAGGGAGGTCTTCCAGTCACTAAAGCCCAGGCCACATTCCCGCTCAGGCCTTTTGTCTCCCACCTCCAACATCCTCCTCACCTCCCCACCAGTCCCAGGGGCTGAAATAGCCCGAAACTTCATCCAAGCCTAGGCCCAGGGCCCACTTTTAGTTCCACAGACTTATCTGGCTGCACCTCAACTTGCCGAATCCTGGGCTGGGTTCTGTGGGGGATACAGAGATGAATGAGGCCCAGCCTCTCTGCCTTCAGGGAGCTAGCAAAATGTACTCTGCTGGCTGTGCTCAGAGACATAAAGACGCCTGTGGAAGAAGATAGAAACGTGGCTTCCTAGGGAAGGAGTGGAGTGGCCTTGTGGAAGAGAGGAGTTTTTGTTGAATCCTAAACAATGAGTAGGATTTCCACAGGCAGACATGAGGTGCACTCTCTCTAGGGGAATAGCAAGAACAAAACTATGGAGGTGTGAAACAGAGCAGGTTCTGGAACAATTACCTACAATCTGGTTTGACCGGAGCACATGGGAAAATACTGAGCTGCTTACGGTTTCAGTGGATATGTCATTTAATTTACCGAAGGGACAAAGACGTTTTGGTGCATAGAACTGTATAAGACCAGAAAATGGAGGCAGAGAGAGGTGAAGAAACGTGCTGGGAGCCATAAAGCACAGGAGTGATTTAAGTGAGTGCTTAGTGATTAATGAGTAATTAGTGATTAGTGAGTAAGGACTAGAACCAGGGTCTCCACCCTTATCTGTCTTAATCCAAGGAGCTAACTCCCCGGAGCTGACTGACCCGGCAGAGCTTGCCACCCCTTAAGGGCCAAGAAGATGTTTGAAATGAAGAGCCAGCGATCAAGGAAGAACACAGACAAAGATTTAGCCACATGAATGTCCCTCATGCTGTTGCATGCAGCGAGGAATGAATAGCTCCGTGACACTTGATGGGAAAGAAATGCCAATTGTCTTTATTTTTCCAAGTTTATTTATGTGTGGTCCCAAACCCCATCCACAGTTGCTGAGAAGTTTAATATCGTTATTAGGGCTTCCTCCCTTGGCTCATTGGATTGTACAAATAAAACAAAGCAAAACAAACCTCCCCGGATAAGCAAAGAGCTAGATCTTGTGGAACTGGGGCAGCTGGTCCTTATTCCATGGAGGTGGCCACAGTTACGGTTGCTCATTGTGCTATGCGTTGAATTTTAATATCATTATCAGGGCTCCCTCCTTTGGCTCATTGGGTTGTACAATCAAAACAAAACAAAACAAAACTCCCCACATAAGCAAAGGGCTAGATCTTGTGGAACTGGGGCAGCTGGTGCTGGAGGTGGTGTACTTGGAACTCTTTTCCCTGGAAGTGGGCACAGTTACGGCTGCTCATTGTGCTATGTGTTGAACGTTGGTCCTTCTGTCTGTGAGCCCTGCTTCTCCAGGCAGGCTGCTTAGCTGCCGGCTCACAGCGGCCTCTCCCGGCAGCTGGCCACTAGAGGTTTTCTCCCAGCCTCCTCCTCACAGCCGTCTCTATACCAGGTTTTGCCATCCTGCAGGGGGGGGGGATGTGTGTGTTCCAGTTGGATCTCAACATCTGCCACTTGTGGACACTCACGATGTCCCACCCTCTTCTGCGGGACTGGAGGTCACTGCTCCACAGGTACGGCAGCTCCCGCTCCCCAACTGGAAAACCAGCTCCAGTCCTCTTTGACCACCAGGACTGGAAGCCCTGGAACCCTCCTGGGAGGATGTGGGAAAAATACTTCACATTCTTTCCTGAAGAGTCCACAGTCAAGAAAACCAGATATGGCTGATGTCTCAACCAGGTATTCTGCCACATTAAATGCTCAATTAATCACCCTGTTTCACTTCCAATAGCAAAAGAAATGGTCAGCAGTCGGCAACCAAAAATATGGTAAAGGCAACGTTGTGCAACCAGGAAGAATGTTTAATGACATGGAAAGAGGGTCATGATAAAATTACTAGCTGAAAAAGCAGCTTTGAAAAATAGCATACGGTGTGAACCAATTTTTTGATCACCATAAAAATTATATATTTAGACAAAGAAAAAAGAACTGGAAAGGTAAACCCCAAAATGCTTGTTTCCTCTGTATGGTAAGGTTATAGGTCATTTTTATTTACTCATTTGAGCTTGTTTTCATTTTCTAAAAATTCCACAATGAGTGCATGCTACCCTTTTTTGATGCATATTTGAAGAAAATTTTAATTTTAAATGATAAAAGTAATGCATACTCATAAAAACAACTAAGCAAACAGATGTGTGTGCCACAAAAGTGAAAACCCTCTTTGCCCAGGCTTAGCATGGGGAATCTCGGGTCTACATCGTATTTTTGTATTTTCGTATGTGGATTTATTTTTTTTATTGCACAAATAGGACTGTCCATATTATTCTGCAACCCATCTTGTGACCCTTTCCCAGTTAAATTGAGATAAGAATGATACCAACCTTATTGGGGGTTTTGTTGCAATCAAATGAGTTAATATATAAAGCACTTAGAGTGGTGCGTGGCATATAAAAGGCACTTCGTGAATTTTAACTCTGACTCTTTTAATGCATTATTTAATTTTCCACTCTGCTATGTTCACAGGCATCCCTTTACATTAGGACTACATCAACTTAATACTTAGGAAAAAAATTTATTTTTTTGAAAATGAAACAAAATACATGAATAGCTGACTTCTCATCTTTTCCTCCCATCGCTTGGAGAGGGGCTGCCTGATGGGAAATTCCCTGTTCACCTACTTTCACATTGATGACTCAGTCTGACTCTTACCATGGGCCTCAAATAGGTCATCTATTCAGCCAAATGCTGTGCTTACCTAGAGTCTTGGGGTAATCTGAACTACCGTAATCCCCCCTTATCCTCGACAATATGTTCTAAGACCCCCAGTAGATGCCTGAAACCGCGGAGAGTACTGAACCCTACATACACAGAGGGTGCCAGAAAAATGTATACACATTTTAAGAGATGTTATCTATGTAGCAGTAGTTCGCCGTAATCAGAAGTGCCTGGCAGCTGATGGTAACCACTTTCAGCACCTCTTGTCGTTGCAGAAGTCAAATGTGACTCTATATTGAGTACTACTATTTTAAAAATTTTTTCATTTCTTAAAATGTGTATACATTTTTTGGCACCCTCTGTAATTAATGCAAACAACCACACGTGCATATATATGTAAGTGTATACTAAATGTAAGATTTCGTATATATACCAGGGGTGCCAAAAAAAAAATGTATACACATTTTAAGAGATGTTATCTTAAAATGTGTATACATTTTTTTTGTCACCCTCTGTGTGTGTGTGTGTGTGTGTGTGTGTGTGTATACTATGTTTTTTTCCTATACATACATACTTTTTCACTTAAAGGAGCACGTTATGGGTTCTCTTTGGCATATTTGAATTGCCAGCATCACTACTCTTATACTTTGGGGTCATTATTAAAATCAGGGTTACTTGAACATAAGCACTATGATACTGTGACTGGTAACTGAGATGGCTACTAAGTAACTTAATGGGCCAGTAGCATAAGTAGCACAGAAACATTGGACAAAGGGATGATTCATTTTCCTGGGCAGGACAGAATGGGATGGCGTGCGATCTCATCATACTACTCAGAATGGTGCGCAATTTAAAACTTATGAATTGTTTATTTCTGGAATTTTCCATTTAATATTTTTGGACCACAGTTAACCATGCGTAACTGAAACCACAGAAAGCGAAAGCATGGAAATGGGGGCCTACTGTATTTACACCTTCCTGGAGGAGGAATAAGCAGAAATGCCCTAGGACCCCTAGAAATCTACATAGTTGTGAACTGCACAGAGGCCTTAACTCACCTGGCTGGTAGAGTTTGTCTCATTCTAGTTGTGGCTGCAAAACAGAAGAAGAAAAAAAGACATCCATTGACAGTGCAGCTGTAGGAAAACAAAAGTGTTTGTGTCATCCATCACTGAAAATGTGTCAGCAGGGAAGACCAGTTTCAATAATTAGCAATAAGATAGTGAGATTACAAAAATCGGTTCTCACCGCAGTCAACATAACTACCATCTGTATTTTGGATTCAGGAGCAAACATAAATAAAACTATATCCAATTCACAGCCCAGTGAATGCCGCTGGCTCAGAATCCAGGAAGTGTCTTCATTAAGATGTTCACAGAATCCTTATCATTTCTTAGGTTCTATCTTTTTTAAAATAAAGGATTGGTCTATTAGGATATCATGATACTCAAATCAGAAATAGACATCACAAAAAAAGAAAATTGCAAACTAATATCGCTCATGAACACAGACTGATTTTAGGACTTACTACAAAGTTACAGTAATCAAAACAATGTGGTATTGGCAATAGGAGAGACATATATATCAGTGAAACAAAATAGAGAATCTAGAAATAGACACATGCAAGTATGGCCAATTGATATTTTAGAAAGGTGTAAAGGCAATTCATTGCAGAAATGATAGTTTCTTTCAACAAATTGTGTTAAAGCAGTTGGACATCCATATGCAGAAATACAAACCTCATACGTTATACAAAAAATTAACTCAGAGTGGATCATGAATTTAAATGTAAAACATGAGAAGAATGAAAAGACAAGCTACAGACTGGAATAAAATATTTACAGTTTATATGTCCAACAGAGGATATGTATCAAGAATATAAAAAGAACTCTCAAAGCTTGACAGCAGGAAGGCAAATAATCCAATTAAAAATGAGTAAAAGACTTAATTATTTTACTAAAGATAAACACAGCAAATGAGCACACAAAAGTATGTTGCACATCATTAGTAAAATATGTATTAAAACCTCTGTAAGGGGCTGGCCCGGTGGCTCAGGCGGTTAGAGCTCCATGCTCCTAACTCCGAAGGTTGCCGGTTCGATTCCCACATGCCCCAGTGGGCTCGCAACCACAAGGTTGCCAGTTCAATTCCTCGAGTCCCGCCCCCTGCGCCTTCCATAGCTAGGACTGAAAGGGCAACAACTTGAAGCTTACTGGCACCCTCCACGGTTGGGATTGAAAGGACAACAACTTGACTTGGAAAAATGTCCTGGAAGTACACACTGTTCCCCAATAAAGTCCTGTTCCCCTTCCCCAATTAAAAAAAAAAAAATCTTTAAAAACAAAAAACCTCTGTGAGATAACATGACATATGATGGAATGGCTAAAGTAAAAATACTGACAATATCAAGTGTATCAAGTGCTGATGACCATGCTCTCAAACACTGGAACATTGTTCCAATACGTTGTTTGTGGGGATGCAAAATGGTACAGCCACATTGGAAAACAATTGGACAAATTCTTATAAAATGAAACATAAATTACCATATGATCGAGCAATTGTGCTCCAGGTAGTTACACTAGAGAAATGAAATTTATGTTCACACAAAAACCAGTACAGGAATGTTTATAGTAGCTCTATTCATAATTGCCCCAAATGGAAACAATTCAAATGTCCTACAACAAGCAAATGATTTTTGAAAACTGTGGTTCATCCATATAATGGATTAAAATGGAACAAACTATTGATACGTGAAATAACTGTGATGAATCTCAAAGACATTATGCTGAGTGAAAAAAAGCTACGCCTACTCTCTCGATTAGCATGAGAATGGTGCATCATTCCCCATCCTTTTACTTTTCATTTATATTTATATATAATCTACATTATGTTTAAAGTGGGTTTCTTGTAGACAACATATAGTAGTCTTGTTTTTTGATCCACTCTGATAATCTCTGTCTTTTAATTGGCATATTAGATCCTTGACATTTAACGTGACTATTAATATAGTTGGATTAATAGCCATCATATTTGTTACTATTCTATTTTCTATTTGTATCCTTATTCTTTTTTCCTGTTTTCCAAAAAAAGAGTCTTCCACTCTTTTTCTGGCTGTTGTGGTTTTAATTGAGTGTTTTATATTATTCCATTTTTTTCTCCTTTCTTAGCATATCAATTATACCTTTTTTTTTTAACTTTTGTTTAGTGGTTGCCTTAGATTTCGCAATATACATTTACAACTAATCCAAGTCCACTTTCAAATACCACTGCAGGACTAGTGCAAGTATCTTACAATAACAAAATACTCGTAATTCCTCCCTCTTCTCCACTGTATCTTTACTGTCATTCATTTCACTTATACATATGAATGTATTATACATATATATGTTATATGCTTATATATTACATATACAAACACATAATCAAATACATTGCTACTATTATTTTTTGAACAAATTGTTATGTGTTAGGTCAATTCGAAAAAGAAAAAGTTTTAATTTAACTTCACTTATTCCATCTCCAATGCTCTTCCTTTTTTAAAATGTAATTTCAAATTTCTGAACTATATCATTTTCCTTCTCTCCGAAGAACTTCTTTTAACATTTTTCGCAGGTCAGATCCACTGGCAACAAATTCCCTCAATTTCTGTTTGTCTGAGAAAGTCTTTTATTTCTCCTTCACTTTTGAAAGATAATGTCACAAGGTACAGAATTCTAGGTGGGTACTTTCTTTTTCTCTCTCAACGCTTCAAATGTTTCACTCTACTGTCTTATTGCGTGCGTGGTTTCTGAGAAGTCAAATGAATTCTTATCTTTGATCCTCTATAGGTAGGGTGTTTTTTTCTCTGGCTTCTTTCAAGATTTTTTTCTTTATCTTTTATTTTATGCAGTTTGAATATGATATGCTTGGGTGTTTGGGGGGCATTTATCCTCCTTGGTGTTCGCTGAGCTTTCTGGATCTGTGGTTTGATGTCTGACATTGATTTGAGGGAAGTTCTCAGTCATGATTGCTTCAAATATTTCTTCTGTCCTTTTTCTTCTTTTGGTATTCCTATTATGCAAATATTACCCCTTTTAGAGTTGTTGCACAGTTCTTGGATGTTCTGTTCATTTTTTTTTCAGTCTTTTTTTTCTCTTTGATTTTCAGTTTGGGAAGCATCTATTGACAGGGTCTCAAGCTTTGAGATTCTTTCCTCCGCAATGGCCAGTCAACTAATGAGCCCATCAAAGGCATTCTTTATTTCTGTTACCGTGTTTTATATCTGTAGCATTTTTTCATTCTTTCTTATCTTTCCGTCTCTCTGCTTATATTACCCACCTGTTCTTGCATGTTGTCTATTTTTTCCATTAGTGCCCTTAGCATATTAGTCATAGTTGTTTTCAATTCCTGGTCTGATAATTCTACATTCCCTGCTATAGCTGATTCCGGGTTTGATGCTTTCTTTGTCCTTTCAAACTGTGTCTCTCGTCTTTTAGTATGACTTGTAATTTTTTTGTTGAAAGCCAGACATGATGTGCTGGGTAAAAGGAAATCTAGTCCTGTACTGGTGTGGTGGTATTGTGTGTGGGGGTGGGGAGAAGTGTCCTATAGTCCTGTGATTAGGTCTCACTCTTTTAGTGAGTCTGTGGCCCTGAGCAGTGAACTTCACAAGTGCTTCTCAGTTTTCTGTTCCCTTAGGTGGGATAGGATGGCTAGAATGGACTGGAGTTGGGTATTTCCCTTCCCTCAGGTTGATTAAACTCTGCTAAAACCCCAGCAGGTTAGGTTCTGGTAAAATAGTTTCTACTGAAAGCAGGTCTTGTTAAGAACAGAATGCTCTGGCATACTTAAAAATGGTCACTTTTCCCCTTCTCCTGCTGGAAGCATGAGGGGATTTTTCTCTGAAATTCTCTATGAGAACCTGGTAGAGTTTCTGGAGCTAACACTCACAAAAGCACGACATCCTCCCCCCACCCCCACCCCCACCCCCACTCCGCCCCAGGGTTTTTAACTCTGACTTGTCCACACTGAGCCTCTAGCAATTCACCAATGACAGTTTAGGTTTTCCACCCCGGTGCTTGTTCCCACGAAAGTTTCTGCTCCAGTAAGTTGTGATTGTCTGTATCTGGCTGTCTGTTTCTCCAATTTTGAGCGTAGCAGTTTGTCCTGTGACCTCACTTGTCTGATGAACCTAGAAAAAGTTGTTGATTTTTCAGTTTGTTCAGCTTTTCCCTTGTTAGGATGGAGTGATGATTTCCAAGTTCCTTCCATGCTGGACCGGAAACCAGAAGTCAACTTTATGCTAATTAAAAAAATAAAAGTCTCTTAAAAATGGTTAAAAGGTACAGCATGGTACTGTCATAAAAACAGACACATAGATCAATGGAACAGAATAGAGAGCCCAGAAATAAATCCACGCCTATATGGTCATTTAATCTACGCCAATGGAAGCAAGAATTTACGGTGAGGTAAAGACAGCCTATTCAATAAATGGTGCTGGGAAACCTGACACATGCAAAAAAATGAAGCTGGACCACCTCCTTACACGATATACAAGAATAAATTCAAAATGGCTTAAAGACTTAAATGTAAGATCTGAAACCATAAAATTCCTAGAAGAAAATATAGGAAGAAACTTTACAGACATTCCCGGAGTAAGATTTTTACTGATATATCCCCTTGGGCAAGGGAAGCAAGGGAAAAAATAAACATGTGGGATTACGTCAAACTAAAAAGTTTTTTCACAGCAAAGGAAACCATCAATAAAACAAAAAGGGATCCTACTGAATGGGAGAAGATATTTGCCAATGATATATCCGATAAGGAGTTAATATCCAAAATTTATTTAAAAACTCACTGAACTCAACTCCAAAAAAAAAAACACAAACCAATTAAAAAATGGGCAGAGGACATGAAGAGACATTTTTCTAAAAAGGACATACAGATGGCAAAAAGACATGAAAAAATGCTCGACCTCACTAATCATCAGAGAAATGCGAATAAAAACCACAATGAGATACCACTTCACCCCAGTCAAAATGGCTATCATCAATAAATCAACAAACAACAAGTGTTGGCGAGGATGTGGAGAAAAGGGGACGCTTGTGCACTGTTGGCGGGATTGCAGATTGGTGCAGCCACTATGGAAAACAGTATGGAGGTATCTCAAAAATCTGAAAATGGAACTACCTTATGATCCAGCAATTCCACTCCTAGGTATCTACCCGGAGAAATCCAAAACTCTAATTCAAAAAAATTTATGCACCCCTATGTTTATTGCAGCACTATACACAATAGCCAAGACATGGAAACAACCGAAATGCCCATCGTTAGACGACTGGATTAAGAAACTGTGGTACATTTATACAATGGAGTATTACGCAGCCGTAAAGAAGAAAGAAATCTTACCATTTGCAACAACATGGATGGACCTAGAGAACATTATATTAAGTGAAATAAGTCAGACAGAGAAAGGCAAATACCATATGATCTCACTTATATGTGGAATCTAAAGAAGAGAATAAATGAATGTACTAATCAGAAACAATCTCAGAGACATAGAGAAAAAACTGAGGGTTGTTAGATGGGAGGGGCGGTGGCGATAAGGGGGAAGGTGAGGGGATTAGAAAGTATAGTCAGTAACCACAAGATTGCCATGGGGATACGAAAGTCAATTTGGGGAATGTAATCAATATGTTGTAAAGATTCTGTAGGGTATCAGATGGACACTTGTCTCATTAGGGAGACCACCTCAAGGATGATGTAGATGCCTGATCACTGCACTGTACACATGAAGCTGAAGCTGAACAATAACGAATGTCAACTACAATTTTATATGTGTATATATATATATGTATATATGTATATATATATATATACACACACACACACACACACATATATATATATATATATTTACAAAAAGCGGAGTCCAGCATTAGGAATAGAGACAGTGGAAATGAAATGGCTGTGTGCGATGTCAGAGGGTTAGTGGATGGGGGAAGGGGGGTTGTCACTGTGTGAGGGATATAAATGATAAATGTCTAACTATTACATTGTTTTGTGCACCTGAAACTAATTTAAAAAAAAAGTAAAAAAAAAAAATGGTTAAAAGGTAAATTTTATGTTATGCACATTATGTTACGTAACACCCCATCCCATGCCCAAACTGTCTCCTCCAAAGCTACCTAAACTCTAAATTTAATAGCTTCCTAAAAACAATAAATTTATTTTGTAAAAAAGAATGAGAAATTACAAATGGGGAACAGGGTGTAAGAAATGAGATGATTTTTCTAAATGCTTGCAAGATATTTCTACCTGATAACGCCATCAACACCTCAAATTCAACATATTTTGAATACTTTTTACTTACTTTGCCTCCTTGTTCTTGATTTTCATCACAGGACCACCTTTCTATTGGTCACCTGTGACGGTGCCCTCTCTCCACCAGTCTGTCAGTTGCTATGTCATGTCTTTCCTTCCCTCTTGTCCCTCTTCCAGTTCATGACCAGTTGTCAGGACTTTTGAAATTGCTTCCTAATATCTCGTTCCCTTAAGAATCAGCTTTGGAGTCAGACCCACCTGAGTTTAAATCCTGGCTCTGCCACTTACCGCTGTTTGACCTTCGTTATTTAATATTTAACCTCTTTGAACTCTGCAGGCATCATCTGTAGAACTGAGGTGATAACCACATTCAACTCACAGGGTGATAGTGAGGACTGGAAACCACCACGTGCCCGGCACTGAGTCTTCAATGCATCATCCATTGCTTTTATTGAACGAGACAGTGTATATAAAGTGTATATAAAGGAGTTGGTGCTGGATACGTACTAAGTTCTCAACCATTCCTGCCTGCTTTATATGATCCTTCCCCTCAGTCCGTTTTAGGCCCTACTGCCAAATGATTTCCTAACGAGCAGTTTTGATTATGTCCATCCCTCGCTTAAAATCTTTCTTCGACACCCTTCTGCCTGTTAAAATAAGCCGAAACTCGTTTGCCAAGTATTCAAAGACATCTTGATCAGTTCATCCTATCTTCCAGATTTTATCTCCTGAATTTCACTACTCACTGGACACCCCACCCCGACCCCACCCCCCACCACACACACCTCTGGTTTTCCTTCCTCTGTAGCTTTGTTTAAACTGTTCTCTCCCTGGAATGCCCTTCCTCCTCCCATTTTGCTCAGTAAATATTTGTTGAGTAAATAGATGGTGTCCTTTGGAAAAGCTCCCCCAGAGAAGCCAGTTCTTATCCCTGCCATATACCCCTCCTGTGGTGGAGACACACAGAGCAGGTTATGTTTATTTTCAGCAGGACTCTCGGTGGGGGAGACATATACACAGAGAGATTTGAAAGAAGTCATCCCTGCTCCACAAGCCCCTCAACCCTTCTCGAATACTGATGCCCCCTAATACTGAAGCCAAGAGATGATGTCACTCATCTTCTGTTCAGTGAACCTCTCAGTTTAGAACATACTTGTTGAGTACCTACCATGTGCTCTGCAACTTACTGGGGATGTGGGGGTCAGAGCACATTTAAAACCATCTGGCTGGTGGAGAGAAAGCTTGTGTAAAAATGGCAAACAGTGCCCGGAGAATTCAGAATCGGGTTCTAAGTTCTGTGATGCCAAAGAGAAGTCTTTGACCCCTATGAGCATGTGTACTAGAGAAGAGGTCAGAGGCAGCAGCCAGATGAGGCTTTGCAACAGCCATGCCTGGGGTGAGTCTCCGTGTCTTGCATGCTTTGAAAATGTACGGTATGCTAAGGCAAACATCTGCTATATGCTGGGGAAATGCAAACCAACGAAATTCCTGTGATAAGCTAGGCCCAGGGCAGTCCCCTAAAAGGCAGCTTTCCAAAACCCACTGGTAACTTGCTGCTGTTGCTGAAACAAATGCAGGTGGAGATTCTTTCTCCCCCACCCCACCAAGAACTAGCTCTTCACACACAGTACAGTCCATTTGGTCCAGCACAAGCTCAGTTGTTTAAAATGCTAAGACATCTTTAATGACAATAGGTAAGCATGATGACAAAGCGGTAAGCACAGGTTGAGGGAAAATTGGGCATATGTAGCCTTGCAACTTTACTCAGGACCTTAGCCCAGCTTAACTCACTATTTAGGTGCTTGACAAGTCTGTAAAGTAGGTTTTATTCCCAGAAGATTTTCAGTGCCTGTGTTATTCAGAATAGGATAAGAGTTACGCTTCGCTTGGAGCACAAACTTGGAAATCAGATGGATTTGGGTCGAACTCAGCTCAACCACTTACTAGCTCTGTGACCTTGAAACTCAGAGAGGTGCTCATTTTGTCAATTGCGCTGATACCACTGATGTTGAGGTTTGTTGTAAGTATTTAATGAACTGATGTGTGTGGAGCTCCTGACAGAGGAGGTGTTCGGTATCTGATGGTTATTGTTACCATAGTAACTACTGGGCAGCCCGCCTATGACACTTCCATCCCATACCCAACCAACCACCTCCTCCAAAGCTACCTCAACTCTAAATTGAACAGTTTCCTCTTTATTTTCCCTATGCCTCCTAATAACAATAATAGTAAATAATAATAAAAACAGTAACAACACAGCTATTATAGAGGGCCCACTACATGCTGTGCCCAATGGGGGGACTTTCGAACTTTATACGCGGTATGGCAATTAAGATCGCGAACTCATCCCAGAAAAAGTGCTACGTACCTCATTGCTGACTATCACTACGGTCACCTTCCAAGTACTCCTCTTTGGGAAGCTATGCACTGACGCCAGTGCCTAGTCCACCCTTCAAAGCAATTTTGGAACTCTTTTTCTGGAATGGCCATCAGAGCTTTCATCGTATTACCCTTGATGTCCTGAATGTCATCAAAATGTCTTCCTTTCAATATTTCCTTTGTCTTCGGGTAAAGAAATAAGTCATTGGGGGCCAGATCAGGTGAGTAGGGAGGGTGTTCCAGTACAGTTATGTGTTTACTGGCTAAAAATTCCCCCACAGACAGTGCCATGTGAGCTGGTGCATTGTCGTGATGCAAGAGCCATGAATTGTGGGCGAAAAGTTCAGGTCGTCTAACTTTTTCACGCAGCCTTTTCAGCACTTCCAAATAGTAAACTTGGTTAACTGTGTGTCCAGTGGTACACATTCATAATGAATAATCCCTCTGATATCAAAAAAGGTTAGCACCATGATTGCAACAAGTTCATGAACTTAATTATCAGACCTCGTGTATATATAAAATTTTCTCCAGAATTGCTCATATCAACCTGCCTTCCATGACCTTAGTTGCTTACTCAGTGGAATGCCCTGGCTGCTGCCCTCATTGCCTTGTCCTCAACAACCCTGCCTGGCTTATCATCCAAAGCTGGGCTAGGGCCACAGTTGCAGTGGTACCAGATCTGTAAGGTGTGACTCTCCTCTTTTCTGGACTCAGATGAAACACTGTGTCATGGGACATGGGATCTGGCACCCAGAAGTGCAGGGCAGCTAATGCCCTGTGGGACAAATGTTGACCTACAAGAGACTGCAGATGGGAGGGAGCTGACAGATAAAAGCCTCTCCTCCCCATTGCCACCATGTCCACCCTGACGTTGATGTAGCTGAGCAATTGTCTGTGTTTCTTCGTGAAGCTGTGGCCAGCTCCATAATGTAGTATAATTCCATCTAATATATACTTTCCCTTCTTTTTGCCCTCACTTCCACTTCCCCCTTCATTCTTGCTGTCCTGGGATTGCTCTCCAGCAGTAAAACATGAGCATGGAAACTTTGTCTCAGCCTCTGTTTCCCAGGAAACCTGAGCCAAAACCATGTATAAAGAAGTACCTAGTAAGTTCTAGTAAAAGAACATTTTTTTTTTGTCTAGTAAAAGACATTTGTCTAGTAAAAGACAATATGAAATAACCCAGTAGAAAAGTAGGCAGCTATGAATAAATAGTTCACCAAAAGTTAACTGTAAAAGCAACTATCAACAACTCTTTTAAAAATGTGAAAACATTATCTATCTCCCTCATAATAAGAGAAATACAAAATAAAATTATGACATATTTTTTCCCCTCATCAAATTGAATAGCCTGATGACATATGTGTCATCAAGGGTGTGGAAAAAATAGGCACTCTCATTGCTGGTGAAATATGTATCAATATATAACCTCTATGGAGGGTAGTTTAGCAATATATTTAAAAATAAAAAAACATGCACATACTCTTTAGCCCAGTAATTTAAGCTCATTGTTGTTTTCTTGGGGGAAAAAAATTGGAAATAATCTAATATCCATCAATTAGAAACAGGTTCAGTAAATTGTGGTATAGCCATTAAAGGGACAATTGTATAGCTATTAAAAACAAGAAAGAGGAGATTTTTAAATGTACTGATATGTAAAGATCTTTGATTTATATTAAATAAAGATATCTCTAGAAAGATACACAGGAAACTGTTAACAGTGTTTCCCTCTGGGGTAGGGCAGACTTACTTTGTGCCCAACTTTTTGAATTTGGTACCACGTGGATCTATTTATTCCTTATCAACTTTACTGAGGAATCAAGGAATGATTTATATAGAGTTAAACCACACCCACTTAAAATGCACAAATGCAATGAGCGTGGAAAAGTGCATGTAATTGTGAAACCACCACCACAGTCATGATACCAAACATTTACATAATCTGCCCCAAATTCCTCCTGCCCCTTTGCTGTCCATTTCACTCTCTGCCCTGCCCCTCCCACAACCACTGGACTACCTTCTGTCATTAGAGTTTACTTTGCATTTTTTATAAATGGAATCATACAGTATGTACCCTTTTGCATCTGGCTTCTGCACAGTGCATAATGATTTTGAGATTCATTCACGTTATGGGTATCAGTAACTTGTTCCTGAATAAAAGCCTATTGCATGGTTGTACCACATTTTATTCATCCAGCCAACGGTTGATAAACATTTGGGTTGGGTTGTTTACAATTTGGGCTATGTGTATAACACTGTTGTTAATCTTTGTGTACAAGTCTTTCAATGGAAATATGCTTCCATTTCCTTTGAGTAAATACCTAGGAGTGGAAAGGCTAGATTGTATGGTATGTGTAGGTTAACTTCCTAAGAAATGCCAGTTTTCCAAAGTGATTGGAACATTTTCCATTCCCTCCAGTACTGTATGAGAATTCCAGTTGCTCTATATCTTTGCCAATACTTAGTGCTGTTGGTCTTTTAAATTTTATAATGAGTATATGAGTATATTGCTGTATTATCTATTTTTAAAGATACATTTAAGATTAAAAATAAAGAAATAGTTAATTACTTACAGCCTTTCCCCCCTCCCAGGTCTGTAAATAATGTGATAATAAGAAAACTGGGTGTTAAAATTTTGAGAAGGGTGGTGTATTCATTTTCTATTGCTATGTAACAAATTATCACAAACTAAGCAGCTTAAAACAACATGCATTTATTATCTCACGGTTTCTGTGGGTCAGGAGTCCCGGTGAGGCTTTGCTGAGTCTTCTACTCAGGTTCTCACAAGACTACAATCCAGGTTTCAGCCAGGCAGTGCTGTCTGTGTTCTTTCATTGAGCTCAGAGTTCTATCCCAGCTCACATGGCGGTTGGCAGAATTCGTGTCCAGTGACCATAGGACTGAGATCTCTGTTTCCTTGCTGGCTGTCATCTGGGGCCTGCTCTTAGCATCTAGAGGGAACCCATGTTTTCTAGCAGGTGGCCCTTTTACAGGCTCTTACAACATGGCAGCTTACTGCTTCATGGCAGCAGGAGAATCTCTCTCTCCAGTCCTCTAAGATAATCTTATATAACACAACAATCACAGGAGTGTCTAGTCTATCACCTTTGCCATTTTCTATTGGTTAGATGCAGGTCACAGATTCTGCCTACACTCAATAGAGAGACTTACTCAAGGACATGACTCATTAGAGGATATTCTATGGTGTGTTCAACACAGGAAGTGTATGTCAAACTTGGACAGTGGTTCTCCAATTTGAGTGTGCGTAAGAGTTTCTGGGGGCCTGTTAAGATTAAGTCAAGATTCCTGGGACCGATGCTCAGATTGTCTGACTCATTAAGTCTGGATCGGGCCCAAGAATGTGTTTTGCTAGGGAGCAGTTCATTTCTCAGATGCTTCTGAAGCAGGTGGTCCCCAGGCCCCATCTACAGAAACACTGTCACGGAGGTTATTTCACACTATGGAGAGGGGCAACCTTGGACCTGAGTCTCCCCTTTGCCAAGAAGCAAGTGAGATTGACCGATTCCATCTTTTCTTCTTGAAGACCAAAGGAGAGGCTGGATACTGCTGATCAGCAGAGCCCTACAGAGGCAAAGGCCATCGCCAGGGACAAAGGAATCTACAAAACAGCAAAACCCTTAGGACAAAGTAATCCACTAGGACACTCATGCAAGGCAAGGCTAGTGAATCGAAGTGCAACCAACTGGTAACATCACATTTAATCAAATTTAAATTATGGTTCTGTCACTTACTAGATGTAAAACATTGACAAGTCTCTTAAACTCCCCAAGCCTCAAAGTCTGCAAAATAAGGATAATAATACCTATTTCCCAGATTTGGTACCATATATCAATGAGACACTGTCAGAAAAAAAAAAAAAAGAAAAAACCTGCATTCAGATATCTGCTAAATCCTACTAAAAAATTAAAATCTCAAAAAGGATTCCAGACTGTCAAAATATTACCACAAAGGTTGGTACTTCTGTTTCTCCACAGAGACAGCTTAAACAAAACAGGAAAGTTAAAAAAAAAAAAAAAGCAATAAAGATAAATACGAGGGACAATGAAAGATCATACAAGTGTATCATTTATATTACATGTCAAGGAGATAAACTTCCTTTTGAGGAGAAAATAAATTTAAAGATTAGATTATAAAATAAATATAACTAGTCATTACCTGTAATAAAAATAATTAAAATCTAAAGACTTTAAAAGAAGACTAAAATGATGAGAATATTTTAAATTCTCTCATGACTGTAAAAACATGATGCAAAATAAAATAGATTTTACAGTTACAAATATTAAGGATAATTACATCGAACAATGAATGCCTAACAAGTCTCAAGTTTTAGGTTTTAAATAATGTAATAATAAAGACATGCAAAAAGCTGGTAAAAATTAAAGAGGAAAACAAAAATATAATTGCATTTGGACTCCTTGGCACTTCATGAACGAGTTAATTTTCATTTTAAAAAAGAGAAAAAGGAGAACAGTAAATCATGAATGAAAGAGAAAAGCAATTTTAAAGCATATAATCCTATTTTTAATAGTGGTGGAAATGACAGTTAATAAAGTTTTATATTGACTTCTTCTTAAAGCTTTGAAATAAAATGTGGAGATTTTTATTCTTTGATGAGAAGAACTATGTACTTCTTCTGAAGAGCCAATATTACACTTGCTGGAGATGTACAAGCTCCTTGACTTGAAAGCAAGAACAGACGGTTCACACAGCACTATTCTTTTCAACATGGCTTTGGAAACACTAGTCATAGCTATTTGGGAAGGACATAAAAATATAGGGATAAAAAAATTACTACTTTTTTGTAGTTGACATGATTACATACCTGAAAGTTCCAAGAAAAGCAGCCCCTAAATTACTAGAAATAATAAATGAATTCAGCAAAGATGTAGCCAAAAGCTACCCACATAGAACAATTGCATTTCTATCCGACAGTGAACTACAGCTGCATATTAATAAAACAAAATAAAAATAGAGAAAGATTCCATTTATAACCACAAATCAGAAATAAATTTACTTGAGGGATTTTCTTTGAGCCATGAGATTTAATCCAAGAATATTATTCAACCATAACAGGAAAAGTAAAGGAGAATGTGAACAAATGGAGAGATATACGGGATCATTATTGAAAAAACAAAATTGAATAAATGTTACAGTGTTTTCTAAGTTAATAGATGTAATGCAATACTAGTTTAAGGCCTTATAAAATAATTATAGAAGCTGAATAATTGACATCAATTTTATGGAATAATAGGAAAAAATAAGGACTCTCTCACAGGGTTTAAAAATGCCTTGCAAAAAACCACATTTATCAAAACTATAGGTCTGCAAACAGAAAGAAAATCAGTGGAACATCTCCATTTGGTGTAGCATCTTGGGCTTAAAACAGGATCAATTCCAAACTGCAAACTCTTCCTGCTACAGTCTGACCCATCTCAGTAAACGGCAAAACCACCCTTCCAGTGGTCTGGCCAAAATATGTGCAGTCATCCTGAGGTCAAAAATAGATCCAGAATCGACCACTTCTCACCGCCCTGCCAGAAGCCACCCTGGTCTCTTGCCTTCCCTACTGTACAGCAGGGGCCTCCTGACAAATCTGCGGGTTCTGCCGGGCTCCTGTGGACTTTCTCAGTACCACAGCCAGAGCACACTGGGCGCCTTCGTCCTCAAGGAGCCTGATGTTCCTTTACAACTGCTGTTCTCTCCACTGGAACCTTCTTTCCCCCAGATATCTGCATGCTTGTTCCCTTCCTTCCTTCAGGTCTTTGCTCAAATGTCATCTCCTTAAGTTCCCCATTGAAAATTCCCACTTTTCACCCCCACGCCAGGTTCCCTATCATTCTTTCCTACCTTGCTTGTCATGTATCCCTCTATCACCTATTTCAAAAATTTGTCTCCCTCCCCCAACTCCTCCACCAGGATGTTTGTTTTGCTCACAGCTGGAGCCTTAGCCCCTAGAACAGTGCCTGGCACATAGTAGGTGCTCAATAAATATTTGTTGAGTGAACGAAACAAAACAGAAATTCCCACAGCATACATGTCCTACGTTATAAACTTAATTTACAACAAAGGAGAAACAATATAATGCAGAAAGATTCCATTGCTCACTAATTGTTTGGGCAATGGGATGGATAATAGAAAGGAACTTAATTACTTTAGAGTAATACATTACATCATGTTGAATAATAAATTGTAGATGGGTTAAAACACACTAATGTTTTTAAGAATGGGGAAAAATAACATGGCATGGTTATCTTGTGTTTGAAGGGGTGGTAAACATCTGACTATTGAAGAAATAAAAAAATATTGTTGAGGACGAGAACTGCATATGTAAAAATTGTTCTAAAATTTACAGTAGACACATATAAAACAAGGTTATAGAAATAAGAACTATGTGAAAATATAACTATTAGAAGTTTATTTTAAAATAGGAAAGAACTGATACAAATATATAGTTTGTGTCTGGATTTCACTCTGTAAGTTGCCAAAGGAGATGAATAGTTTACTCCCAAATAAAAAGGAACAACAAACATCACATAGAAAAATATACAGCCTTGGAAGCAGGAAAAGCATATCCAAACAACTTTAACATATCATTCTAGAACTGTTAAACTAGTAAAATCAAATAAAAATGTTAACAAAACTTTGGGGAAATTGCTTACATGTTGCTGGTGACAATATGAGTTTGTGTAATTCCTTAAACAAACAATCAGATGATATGTATCAAAAGCTATAAAAATGTTCTTATCTTCTGGACTACTTATTTCATTTTAGGAAACTTATCTTCAAGGAAATAAATAAACCAACAATTAAGCAGACAAAAAAGTAATCTATTTTATGCTGTGTAGAAAAGTGAAAAATAGGAAATAACCCAAGTACCAAACAACAGAGGAATTTCTAAGCAAACTTTCTTATAATAATACATTGAACAATTAAAATGGACAACGTAGGGACTTTTTGAACGCGAGACAATGTGAATAGCAGCACAGCAGAACTACCATCCAAGACTCCATATTTGAAGTGTGCTCTTGCTATAATTCAGCCGAAGTCACTTTTGGGATCACACCTAATTTTTGGGACAATGCATCATCCAAGACTGATTGTACCAGACAAAGAACGACCTTACACAGGATTACTCCAACTCTTCAGAATGAAAAGATAAGAAACTTCCTGATGAGGCTTGAGGCAGGAAATTAGGATTTAACTTAGTTCTTGGGTTCTGTTAACTCGGCTTCATGGATACACTTGTCCTGCAGTCAATGGAGAGGAGTACGGCTGGACAGGCACAACTGAAAGCTCAGAGGCCGAGGCCAGCCTCATCAGAGACTGGGCTCCTGCTGAGGAGGACGCAATAAACCATCATCTCAGGAGCCCCGAGCTCCTGGAAAGGAGAGAACTTCACAAGGAGCTCGGCCCTCAGAGGCCACAGGTGTGGAAGGGCTTGGGTGGGAAAATACCAGAATCAGGTTCCAACATTAGGGAATGTGGACCCAGAGCCTTCTGCTTATGAGGCAGAATGCCCGAAAACCTAGGTAGGACACATGGCAGGTAGAGTCCAACTCACAAGCCAGGTTATTAGGAAGATGAGTTTTGCCGAACTGTGCCAGCCTGCCAGGGTGTGAATTGTGATTCCACCATTTATTAGCTGAATACCTTGGGCAAGTCACTTAATCTTGCTGAGGCTTTCTTTCCCCCTGGGAGACATGTAGGATAACGGAGTACCGACCTCACAGGGTTGGTGTGAGGACTAGCTGTGACAAAGCTGATAAAGCTGCATTGGAACTCTTGTTGTTACTATATACTCAGGGTGACTTGCACGCACAGCAAAGTTCCCATGAGCACAGCTTGGAGACTCAGAGAGGGGTGGATCCCGGCAGAACATCAGGAATTTATAACCAACAGTCACTGAACTAAGTGAGATTTCACCCAGACTCATTTTTGGGGGTTGATGATGTTAATTTGGGAGGAGGAAAAAGGGAGGCGTTCAGGGTGTTCACACTGGAGAGGCTGGGCTGGCTTGAGCCTTCGGACCAGGTCGGCTGCCAGACTGGTCTGTCCCCTCACCAGAGGCTTCCTCAGAACCAGCCTTGGGGCCCTGGCTGCAGGAATTCCCCTTAAATGGTTTTTTATGACAAAGGGCTGGTCCCAAATGTACTCCAAATGGGACCACTGGGGACTAGACATGGATGCCTCACAGACACGCTGTAGCAGACAGATCCAGGAACACACCCAAGGATTTAGGAAGTGGATAGTGCGCCCCCCCGTTGCCCCACCCCAGTGATAGCCTGCGATTGGTTGAGAGTGGGTAGTGTCAAAATTAAATCCTGATGCTCATGCATTTTTCCTGGGAACAATTACAAATTTGGCTGCCTGGGGCAGTGGACGGGCAGACATGTGGAGAAACTGAGTGAAGGGGTCTGGAGGAAAGCTAGACATGTCTCTAGGGCACTTCTAGGAAGCTTTGCTATGTAATGTGCTGTGTGACTGACTCATCTTTTAAGGCTTTTTTGAAGTTAGATTTAGATTTCTTTGGAATGTTGTACTGTGATGGTCCTTAAGGCAAAGCAGTCCACAGCCATGGGATTATTTATTCATATAATTATTTATTAAGCACCTACTGTGTACGAGGCACCACATCAGGAGCTGAGATATAGAAGTAAATAAGGTACAGTACTTGCTCTCGAGTTGCTCACAGTGTGCTAGAGAGCCAGGCAAATCCACAATTAAAAGGTAAATTGTTAAGTGTCATGATAATTGCGGAGGCGGTTGAATAATGCCTCCTGCGGATACCCACGTCTGCATCTCTGTGAATGGTACCTTATCCACATGGGCCTGGAATCACACGTGTCCTTAGAAGACAGAGGCAGAGGGAGATTTGACCACACGAGAAAAGGGGACGTGAGGATAAAAGCAGAGCTGGGAGACGGAGGAAGGAGCCACAGGCCAAAGCGTGCTGGTGGCCTCTAAAAACTGAAAAAGGCAAAGAAAGGGGTTCTCCCTTCCGAGCCTCCAGAAGGAACCAGCCTTGATGACACCTTGACGTTGGCCCAGTGAAACTGATTTTTGACTCTGACCTCCAGAACTGTAAGAGAATAAATTTGTATTGTCCTGTTTCCCTGAAAATAAGACCTAGCTGGACAATCAGCTCTAATACGTCTTTTGGAGCAAAAATTAATATAAAACCCAGTATCATATTATATTATATTACATTATAATATGCCTGGTCTTATATTATGGTAAAATAAGACTGAGTCTTATATTAATTTTTGCTCCAAAAGACGCATTAGAGCTGATTGCCTGGCTAGGTCTTATTTTCGGGGAAACACAGTGGTTTAAGCCCCATGTTTGTGGTAATTTGGCACGGCTGCAATAGGAAATGAACACAGCCTGTGAAGTGACGTAAGGGGCCCAGAATGGGACAGACTCTCTATTTTCATGTTGACACACAGGCGTACAGTCATCAGAAGGGAATTCACAGAGGTATTGCCCTTGACTCTTCCAAGTTGGGGAGGACTGTTAAAGCCATTTTACCCAGAACTCTGAAGTGTGGAGAGAGAAGGCATCTTCCAAGCTCCTACACATTCATTCACTCAGCAAACATTTATGGACTATCTGCTCTGAGCTAGGTGCTGTGTCGGGTTGGACACCCATCTGAAGATGAATACAGCAGAATTCTCATTCTCAAATAGCTTACATCCAGCAGGGAAGAACTTGGTCTAAAACCTCTGGTTCGTCACTGCATTGGACCGGTGACTTACCCTCTTTGGGTTCAGTTCCTTCCGTATAAATCATAAAAAGAGTTACTTTACCAGATCGAGTGATAAAAACAAAACTGCAAAATTGAATTGTAATCTGTAAATCATAGTATAGGGTGGAATCTCAGTCTTTGCATAACCCTTCGTAACCTGCAGATTTCCCTGGGCTTTCCCGCTCCTACTACCTTCCCCTTCGAGACGCTCCCAGCTCCTCATTAAGGTGCCCAGAATTGAACCCAGGCTGTGTGACTCCAGTCAGGGCTCATCTCACCATCAGTGCTGTCTCAACAACAGGCAGAGTTATAGGCTGGTCTTTAACAGCCTCTTTTTTTTTTTTTCCTTAAAAAAATGCTGCTCAAGTGAAAAAAAAAATTATAAATGAGAAAATCACTCTTTGTCAAATCATGCGAAAAATGAAGAGAATAGTTTCTGGGAGAGATGATCCATCATCGTGAGCCAAATAGTCAAATGTTGTTTAAAGTATGTTGTATTTGGATCTCTGCTGATATTCCCATATCGGATTACATTGTGCTGAAAAATTGGTGGAGAATGTTTGCACTGGAACAAAAGTCTCAGCTCAGGGTTTGGTTCCTGGTTAAAATTAAAAGGGAAATCATTGGTCTACAAGTTATATTTGTCTTCTCTCTCTGTTTTGTTCCTCTGAGCTCCACAGAGGTGAACTGAGTGCCTTTCCTGACCAGCTGCTAGCTGCACGGAGGGCCGGCTCTGGGAATGGAGTTCAAGTCTGGTGAGAGTGTGTGTCAGCTGTGCTTCCTCCACCTCAGTATTTGAACTTTTAAACCGAAAGGTTATGATTTTTAGGGAAAGTTCTAAAGTCCATTTTAAATCTCTCCTCCTCTGTGAACTCTTCCCCGATCATTGGCTAGGCCGACTCTCTGCGTCTTTGTGTGTCTTTTTCTCTATGTCACTTTTTATGTCTCTCTGTCTCTCTCTCCCTTCCCTACACCCCTTCCTCCAAGGGTAGACTTCACTCTGTATCTCCCAGGACAGTTCAGATTTCAAATATTTTGCACCACAATCCCTACATTAGAATGTGCTAGAAATGCAAATATTTTGACAACCAAGCAATAGCTTCTGAAATAGCTTTTGTATCCCCAAATAAACATTTGCATAGTGCTATTTTCTAGGACAGTTTAGAGACAGGTACTATTACCCTCCCCCAGTTTACAGATGAGAAAACTGAGGCACAGAGAAATTAAATGACTTGCCCAAGGTCACCTTGGTCAGATCTTGTGGACCAATTTTCAGCTCTGAAAATATAATCTCCACAACCATCCATCCTGTCTTTTCCCTTCCTCCCTGGCCTTGTCTGAAAGCTTTGCACATCTATGTTTTTCTTTTCCTCATGGATAGAAATGTTATAGTCACATGTCTTTGAATGCTCCCCCATACCCATCTTGTACATAGTGGAAGCTCAGTAAATAATTGTGGATTACTTAATCAGCTCAAAACCATAGAGGATAAAAGAATAAAAGGATATCTATAAAAAATTGTAATGATGGGTAAAGATTCATGATTATATTAAGTATAAAATTGATATAAAACTGTATATACATTATGATATTAACTTTATAAAAATATAAATATACTAGTAAATACTGGAAGGAAATACAATAGAACGTTAGCTGTGGTTATCACCGAATGGTGTGGCTAAGACTTAAGTGATTTTTATTTTCTTGTTTATACTTTATAAACAGAAAAATAAAAGTTTTAGAATATATCATCCACTTAAAGGGAAACAAGAATAACATGGAAGAGACTGGTTGACTGGCAGGTGATTTATGTTAGCCCCAAGGGGTTGAGCTGTGTGAGTGGAATTTGGGTAGTGGAGTAGTCTGTGTGTGTGTGTGTGTGTGTGTGTGTGTGTGACATCTGTGTCACAATCTGATGGTATACGTGTGAGGGCATAATTTAAATGATTCCTTATGAATGAGGAAACAAAAGATCTCTCTCTCTCCTTAGTATAGTGCAAATGGCCCAGGGACTTTGAAACTGGTCCCAGAAAAGATTAGTTTGTCAGAGCTGGATAAGGGCCTCTGAGATCCTAAAATCTAATCTTCTTGTCTTGTAGATCAATATCTGACGCCTGCTTGCTTTGCGCAGGACATTGATCTGAGTTAACCTAGACCAGAAGGAGAAAGTTGAAATCATAAATGGAATTCTCGCGTCTTCCTCTGTCTGGCTCTAACATGCAGACTGGTCCTGCTGTCCTGGCAGAGGGATCCTCCAGCTTGCCTCCGACAGTGGGCTGCTGCACTGGTCTCGCTCTGCTCAAGGTTCCTGTAGTTGTCCCCAGTTGTCCTCGCTGCTGGGGGGATTGTGTCTCTGTGGCTGTATGTGTGAGGTCTTGTGGTGAGTGATTTGGAATTACATGGGGCCATGGGACTGAGCTTTCTCAAGATCCAAGCCCACCAGCCAGGCCAGCTAAGCCAAAGATAAATTGTTTTCCACTCCTGCTAGGCCCATATGACCGGCAGACTGGTCTTTATGACCCAAATCACCATTCAGAGACATCAAACAACTAGCAACTGACCAGTAATTTGTTCAATTGATCAAACTGCCTTGGATATTTAGATCTTGCCTCAGAAGGTAACATTTTGTGATCCAGCGGATGACTTCAGGAAAATCACAACTTCACATACAGAAGTAGGAGTTTTACAAAATATTTTAAATTATTTTTTCTGGTTATAAAAGTAATATGCACATTTTATGAAAAATTGAAAAATACAGAAAGACTAAGTAAAGAACATAAATCTTCCATAATTGTAACCCTTAATAAAAGCCTCTATTACCATAATTGTTTGTCCTTGCAATTAGTGGTTCCATCTACTCTTTTCCTTCCGTATTGATACACGGCATACTATATGTATTTTTTATCCCTTCTCTTTTTTAAAATATTATATGATAACCATTCCTGATATTACTCAATATTCTTTGAAAACTATGATTCCCAAGGACTGCATAAAATTCCTCTGCAGCAATGAACCACCATTGCGTAATTTTCCCCCTAATATCAGACATTTAAACTGTTTCCAAGTTTTAAAGATAAAAATGTCAGGAGGACAAATGAGACAATCAGTCCTATATATTCCTGATCAAATCACACAACAGCACCTATGAAGCATGCTTGTCAAAAAATTGAACCTGAACCTGATTAAGTCTCCAGATCTGACTTCCAATTTATAAGAACAGAGGACACATTAGGGACACAATGGCACTGCAATCAGAAAATTCCAAATTCCGGGAAACTCTACAGGACAAACAAATCAGTTTTACCAGCAGATAAAGTGCTGCGGGGAAAACACCAGGGGAGGAGAGATCTGTGGTTGAAAAGAGGCTTAAGAAGCACAGCAACTAATTGCAATGTATGAATGCTCTCTGGGTCCATATTCAAACAAACTCTAAAAAAGTATTTAAGAGACCGAAATGGAAACACTAACTTAGATACCTGCTATTAATAATATTCAGGAACTATTAGCTTTTCAGAAGTGATAATAGTATTTGTGATTATGTTTTTATAATGAATCTTTACCTTTTAAAGACATCCTGAAAATTTCACATTTGAAAGGATACATTTGGGACTTGCTTCAAAATAAGGGAAGAGGGGCAGGGAATAGTGTGTGGGGATATAGATGGGTCAAGATTGGTCATAATTATTGAAGCTGAGTGATGGGGACAAGAAGGTTCATTTTACTATCTCTTTACTTTTTGATATTTTCAAAGTTAGAAAAAGGAACGGAGGACAAGGAAGCCAGCATCTCTGGTGGCCAAATGCCGAGCTGAGTTATGGAGTACAGAGCTGTGTACTTGAATACAACAGATCTCATTTCAGTCCTGCTTTTCACTGGCTGTGTGTCCTTGGGCTGCTTACTCTCTGCTTGTTCTCTGAGCCTCAGAGCTCTTATAAAATTGATACCATAAAGCCTGCCCTCACAGGGTTGTTGTGAGGAAGAAACATAATCTTATTTGGGAAAGTGCTTGCAAAACTAAGGGGCATTGCGTATTTTATCTTAAGGGATGAGTAAGAGAGTGTGGCTTTCATAGAAAAGGACTCAGGTATACCATTTGAATTCCCTTGTTGTTTCTTTTATATTTTTTTATGGTTGAATCGTTGTCCTGGGGATTACCGTTAGCCTCTTAAGTTGTAACAAGCAGTGTAGATGAACACGAATTTCATATTGGTTATACCAGCTCTTTCCTGGGTTCCTAACAGAGACAACCGACTCAGCCCCGGGTGGCTGCTGGCCACAGCCTGTCGGTGTGGGCTTTCCTGTGGTCCGAGACCAGGGATGGGGCCACAGCAGCCATAGCCCCTGCAGGGCCTTGGGAGCGAGCCTCTCCGGTTCGGGCACTTTGCCATGGGGCTTTCCAGGCTGGCGAGGTCCGCTGTGTTCACTCAGCAGTCCCAGCATCCAGGGCAGCAGAGCCCCAGCATGCCCCCTTATCGGAAATTGGCGCAGAAAACCAGGGGGCAAAAGTGCTGCACTGGCAGAGGGGGACTTCACCGGAGTGGGGAAACATGGGCTCTTTCTCCAGGGCTGCCCAGCCGCTGACCTGGGCCTCAGAGCTGCCTGGCCACTGCCCACACTCTAATGACTTTAGCACCTTGTTCAAGGGGTCCTCAGACACCCACGCCAGCCCCAGGCCCCCATCAACCCCTTTCGTACCATGGCCCGCAGTCTGCACGAGGTTAACCTCAGCCTTCTTCCTGGTTGCCTCTGATTCACTTTCCTGTCTCTGGCCAGGGCTCAGGGGTTTGGTTTGGGGTTTGGCTGGGCTCTTCTGCCTGCATATTCAAAGCCAGAGTTCCTGACCCTGCCTGCTAACCGGCACCCACTGCCTCCCATGGCCACTTCCCTCTCCAGTCTCCTAGTTGGCCCCTGCCCTCCATCCAGAAATTCTCGAGCTACCAGGTCTCTGAATCCTTACCCTGGTAGGAAGCACCCAGCGCTGCCACCTGCCACTGAGAACTGCCAGCATCCTCGCTCCCCAGTGCCTGCCCCAAAGCGGCTGTGCTTGGCCTGGACACCGTGGGACCTGTCGGCACCAGCAGCACCAGAACACACTTGATGTGGAGGCAGTCCTCTGGAGTGCACAGGTGCTTCCCTTCCTTTAAGCCTCAGACCAGGTGTACCTGGCTTGTGTTCTTAAATAAGTTCTATGGATGCCAAACCTGACCGGTTACTTGCCCAAGTTCACATGGCTAAGCAGTAAGAGATTCAAGTCGACTACCTAAGTCCTCCTGCTCTGAATCCAAAGTCACTATTGTACTATATATATTTGACACTTCTCAAGCATCCCCGTAGCATGTGAAGCCCCGGAGAGGTTTGCTGAGATTCTCTGGCCTTTCATCTGGATACCTTCTAGGGCTTTTACGAAGGCAGGTCAGGACAGGGTTCAGTTATTTTTATTTTTGCCAATTCTCGCTTAAAGGCCTTGAAATATACATTCCATGCACAACCCAGTGATGAGTCAGAGTTCTAACCTAGCCCTATCTCTACCAGAAGCTGGGAAGACCCTTCTGCTGAAATACCTGCTCTGCTTGGCTAATGAATTGTAGTTATTCAATACACATTCCATTGGCTAATACCCATAAGGCCCTAGCAAAGCCCACCAATTAAATCCGGTCAGAATTTGCATTACTACATTCATGCATTCAGTACTGTATTAATCTTTTGACACATAGTTATTGAGTCCTTACTGTGCTCCACGTACTTGTAGGCACTGGGGTGCAAGGAGGAAAGGAGCACAGTTCCTGGCACAGTTCACAGCCAGGTGAGACAGACAAATAGGCTGTGTGGGAGCCGTGGGAGGAAGGAGCTAAGCCCTGGGCGCCCAAGCGGCGTGGCTCAGGCTGGAAAGGCCTCTTAGAGGAGGTGACTTTTAAGTTGAGGCTTGAAGGAAAAAAGATGCAAGTGTCTTCAAAAATCTTTTCTGAGGGAAGAGCTAGCTTAAGGGATAAAGGCCTTTTGATAAAAAGGGAAAAACTTGCTTAAGGGAAATGAGGGGGGCCCAGAGAGGAACAGGGTGGTAGCAGGGGTTAAGGGCAGACAGAGCGATGCCGGAGATACCTTGGAACTTCCATCCTGGCTGAGTTTGCTTGGTGCTCGTCCTTGCGGCCGTATAACCTCGGTGCCCTGAGTTGGAGGACTTGCCTTTTGGGCAGCACTGTCCAATAGGATTTCCATGATGATGCAAATGTTCTGTTTCTGGGCTACCTCATGTGGTAGCCACATGTGGCTACTGAACCTTTGAAATGTGGCTAGTGCAACTGAGGAACTGCATATTTACTTTTATTTCACGTTAATGAACTTAAATAGCCACCAAATCAGACAATGCAGCTCTGCATGCTTCTCACCCTGGTCACAGCTGAATCACGTGAGATGTCTTTAAACATTTCTGATGCCTGGTGTCTAAGCCTCACCCCTGAGATTCTGATTTTGTTAATCTAGGGTGGGGCTTGGGTATCCGTGTTTTTTAAAATAACTCAAGTGATTCTCAGGTGAGCCAGGAAGAACCAGTGATCCAAATCTTTGTCTACCACGTTCTTAGGAGTAAGGAGGCCCCTGCTGTTACAGCTTTGCCTCCGGAGTGTTTGGGCTTCCATCACTCTGGCCTCCCCAACACCCCTCTGTCCCTGGAAGGCTGCATCCTTGGTCTCCTCTCCAAGTAGGAAGATCAGGCCCTAAGTCCCCTCACACAGCCTGCTGGCTCTCCCCCTCCTGCCAGCATCACCCAGTTCCCAGCCCAGAGACAATACCCATTCACCTCAGAGCCCTGCCAGGGCCTGGCCAGCTCCTCCCCTGGACAGCAGGGGTCAGTGGTCAAGAAACCTGGTCCTTGGAGGCCCTGGGCCCTTGGACAGAGCCCAACCAGCCATTTTCCGAGGCTGGGCTAGGCTGGGCTGGAACAGGGGCTGGTGGCCAGGCCTGAGGTTTGGCTGGTTTCTGTCCGTTTTTCTATTAAACAGATATGCAAATGAGGGTGTTTGGGACAGCACTAATACAGGAGACTTTGGTAAGAAGGCTGGAGCTTGCAGAGAACCTTCCTTTCCCATGTATGTTGGAAAAAGCTTTCTTTCTGATCTGGGGCTCATCCAGCACTAGATGCTCGCCCACTCCCATTTTTGCCACCCACACCCCAAAAGCAACTTTTCTCATGAGTCACACGTGGCAGCTTATGCACTTCTTTTATTATTAAATATATAAGCAGCTTCCTATTTTTTAAATAGATATTTAAATGACTTTATATAAAATAATTCACCACTTCCAAGTATAAAAACAAAATCTCACAGTGTGTGAGCCAATGTTCCCTCTCAGCTTTCTCAGAGAAAAAGATGGGGGTTCCTGTGCAGGTGGCCGGGGTGCACACCCAGAGGTGGCTCTGGGCCCCTCCCGCTCCCGTGTCAAGAAAGTAAAGCCAACCCATTGCAGAAGCTCTTTGCTTTCTTGACTTTTAAAATACTATATGTTTGAGGGGTAGGGGTAGAGGAAGAATGCCGTTTTTTCTGTGTGTTTTTTTCCTTCCATTTTTAAATACATATTTTCTAGTATCAAATATAGAGTCTGTGACTAGAAGAAGAAGCCCTATGGGGAAAGGCTTCAGTTGTCCTTCCCTCAGCTGTCAGCAGCAGGCAGGGGAAGTGGGGCCTGCAGACCCTCGCTTTCTAGGGCAGGAAGGGAAGGTCCAGGGCCCCAGCCCAATAGCCAGGTAGGGTGGGGTCTCCCGATGGAGAGCCCAGGGTAGTAGGAGAGGAGAGACACAGCAGCACAAAGGGACCAAGGGCACTTGAGAGCCCTGTCACCGGCTGCTCAGCATTAGAGCCTTAGCCATGGCGGCAAAGGTCTTTAAGGCAGACTTGAAAGCAGATGCCTGGACCCTCCCGACCCCTCTCCCACACTGGCTTGCCTGGTCAGAGAGATGGTGGTATTGGGTAGGCGGCAGTGAGAGCTGGAGGGCTTCTAAGAGGGACAAGCCGTTCAGCCCCAGGTGCCTGCCGGCAGCGGCCTTGCAGCTGTGGTTGGGGCAGGGGACTACTACAGGGCAAGAGACAGGGCTGGGGGGCAAAGATGCCTCCCCCAACCTCAGGTCGATACCCATAATTCCAAAGACCCACTTTTAGTCAGCTCATCCTGCCACTTCTCCCTGTGTCTGCCTCTGCTTCCCCTCCCTTTGTTCCTCCCGCTAGTCACTTCCCTCTTGGGAACTTCAAAGTGCAAAATGCAGAAACCTGGGCCAACAGTACAGCCTAAAGACCAGCTCTGGCTGGAGGCCCAAGCAGTTCTCCCCGTCTGATCCACCTGGGGAGGCATAGGCTGGGTCAGCAGAAGGTCAGGGCTCAGGGGCTCCCTCAGTCGACAGGCGAGGCCGGCTCAGGCACTCAGTGCAGGAAGCTGGGGGAGAGGTTGGAGGGGCGGGAGGACGGACAGATGCTCGCTCACAGGGACGGGCGGCAGGCCGTACAGCAGGCAGATTCAGTATTCACAGTGCAATGGCTTCCTTCATGAGGGGAGCCTCTGCGCGGCATCCGGGAGAAGCTCTGGCAGGGCTGGAGGGACAGCAGGGCAGAGGCCAGACTTGGTCTTCACCTTGGCATCACCAGCTCAGCCAGGCAGCTCCTGAGGGCAGGGCTGGCCTCCCCTGTCCGCCTGGCAACCAGCAGAGGACACGCAGGCAAGTGGAGGGCGTAGACCCGTTCTGGGCTGTCAATGGAGACCTGCAGGCCTTCTCTTCCCGTCTTTCGGGCTGCACACCTTTCTGGGAAATTCAGCCGACGCTGTCCCGCCCTGCAAATATCATGCTTCTCTCTAGACACAAGTCCTTGCTTGTTGGCGTAGGGATCCCTTGGCACCCTACCAGTGGGTCCTCTGGGCACAAGGGCTCTTCCATTCCTCAGTGCCCACACTGTTCTCCCACATCCACAGGCCTCTGGGTCCCTGGCCCAGGCGTTGGATGGAGGGGAGTGGGAGAAGAACACAGCCCCTGAGGGGCAGAGGGTCCTCAGCCGGGCTTGCCAGCCTCCCTCAAGTGGACGGGAGCCTCCAGGGCCCACGATAAATATCAGCAGCGTGGGGGGCATCCTCCGGCCCCCTTAGTCCAGAGTCTGAGGGTCTAGGATGGAGGCACCCCAGCCTGGCTGCTCTGGTCTAGTCCTGGGAGGCAGGAGCTCTCATGGTGGGCAGGCCATATTCCTAGGAGAATGGCTGGGGAGGAGGGAGGTGGATGCCCCCATAGTATCTCCATGGAGAGACTGTGCTGTGCGCCCAGCTGTAGAGGAGAGAAAGGAAGGAAGGTCAGCCAAGTGGGAGTGGAGGGAGGGGTCACTGAGGACACGGGTGGGATTGGCATTAGCGTTCCTGTGGGCTGTTTGGGGTGCTATAGGCAGGACTTCCTCCCATCCTTTCCCTCCTCTTCCCAGCCACCCCAGACACCGCAAGGGACCAGGCAGCTTTCTCTGGCAGGAGTCCAAGCCACTGGCCAGACTGTCCTCACCTCCTACCTCCTTCTGGGGAACCAGAGACCACAGAGGGAGGTAACGGGGCCTGGTGGAGGTCTGAGCAGGGCCGGGGGTGGGGCCGTTGCTCAAGCAGAGGGGTCTGACAGGTAGGGAAGGGGGCACTGGAGTGTGGTTGGACCTCTCCTCAGACAAGAGCGTCTCGCAGGCCTTGGTCCAATGAGCCAAGGGTGAATCCTGTCAACTCTAGCAAAGACTGAGGAGTTTCTCATTCCCACCTCCACACCGTTCATCACAGAGGGTCATCACACACAGTATTCAGAACAGCAGAGCAGTGGTAACTGAAGAGGAAGAACTAGAGGCAGTTCTGGGACAAGGAAACTCCCTCCCTGCCACTTGGCATGCTCACTCCTAAACAACCCTCCTTCTGGAGGGGCCTTCCTGCATCATCCATGGGAGTCAGGGCCCTGCTCAGTCCCCACCCCTCCCCCGTCGTTGTCCCCTTGCCCGGCATCCTCAGAACGCTTTGTTCCCAGCCCAGAAATCCCCTGGACTCCATCCAACAATTTGACTTTGGACCTTGTGTGGACCTCCTCTCCCTGACTGTCCATAGGCCCTCCTGGCAAAGCCAGTGATGGGTAAAGAGGAAAGATGGGACCACAGCCTCTGGCTCCAAGCCCATTCCCATGCTATGAAGGGAGAAGGAAGGGGGAGCTGTAAGCTGGATGTGAGCCATGCTGGGTACAGCTGGCCACAGGCCCTGCTGGGGCAAAGAGGGAAGAAGGACCAAGTGGGCAAGCTTCAGCCCACTGCCCTATCTCCTGGTTCCCTGGAGTGGAGGGGCTGGTGTCCGCGTTTTCTTTCTGAGGGTCCCTCTCTCATCTTTCTCATCAGAGCAGCAGTCAGTCTAGTCTGGGGGCGGGCCCTGAATCTCCGAGACTCTGAGCACATGATCTGGAGAAGCCCTTAGGCTAGACCTACTGATCCAAGGAGGGGTCGGGATGTCGCCCCTGCCTTGGGGTCCCTCTATCAGTGAAATCTTGAGGGGAGGAAGACGTGAGAGCAGGCATGCAGGGAGAAGAGAGTGGGAGCGTAGAAGAGATGGCACAGAGGGCCGGCCAGGGGGCAGTCCGAGGGTGAACATTGAGTCTTAGTCCATCTTCTGCTTACAAGTCCCACGGGGGTCTGAGACATCCTCACAGCCCCACCGGTGTTCCAGCTGACCCACTTACCGTACCGACAAACAAGGGAGACCCCAGGATTACAGACGTGTCGCTTTTGCTCTTGTCTAAATAGGCCCCTCTGACTTTGAGCATTTGTCAGATCTCCTATCTTCTCGGAGTGGCCCAGACATGTCACTCTACACGTGGGAAGGCCCTAAGGCACTCGCTGGCATTTGGCACGGGGTGTAAGTGGAAACTAGTCTGCCAGTCAGCCCAGCTAGTCTGCCAGTCAGCCAACCAGCCAGTCAGACAATCAGCCTGCTAGTTAGTTAGTCAATAATCTCCCCAATCAACAACTAACCAGTTAGGCAGTTACCAGCCAGTCAATTGGTCAGTCAGTCACCCAACATGCTCTTCAGCCAGTCAGTCACAGTCCATTAGTTAGCTGGTTAACTGGTCAGCCAGAAAGCTGGTCAGTTAGAGACAACTGGCCAAGTCAACTGGTCAATCAGCCTTGAAACCAGTCAGTCAACATTTATTGAGTTCTTGGCAAGTGCAAAGAAGCCATCTTTGTATTGGAACTAAGGATAGAAAAAGAAATGCAAAAAAAAGGTGGAAGACACAGTCCCTGCCCTCAAGGGGCTTACAGCCTTTTTAGGGGTGCCAAAGGTACACAAACACATAAAATAAGAATGTTCAAATGTATAAAAACGATATCCAAATAAGTGCAAATCGAAATGGTGTTTAACAAATACAAAAGAGCAGAGGGGTATGAACTAAAGGAGCAACCAGAAGGTGGTGAAGGAAGACTTCCTGCCACTAACTGTGGATACAGGGGAAGGAAGGGAGGGAGGGTGGGGCGGCCTGGAACCACCGGCAGGCGAGGAGTAATAAGGATCACGTCCTTGTCAACAACAAGAGCAAGGACCCCAGAAGGCACCAATCAGTGGGCCGGAGATGCACGTGGGAGGGCGAGGAAGCCAGAATGAGGGCGGAAAACAATTTCCACAGGCGCAGGTGATGGCCAGAAACCACCAGGGTGGTTTTCACAGGGGTGAATATAAAGTGCACTTTGGTTGAAACAATTAAGTTGTCCAAGTACAGGATAGACAGTCGGGTTTGAAAGAGGTTTATGGGACATGGAACTAGGGGTTTTAATGGACCACAAGCTCAACATATGACAACAATACGATGCAGTTGTTTGAAAAACAAAACACAGAAAAACTAATGCAATCTTAATCTGTGTGGAATAGCAGAACACTGTCCAGATCAAGGAAGGTGAACAGTCCCACTGTACTCTGAGCTGGTCAGACAACGTCTGGAGCACTGTGTCGAGGGCTGGGCGCCACATTTTCAGAGGGACATTGAGAAACGAGTGTGTCCAAAGGAGGGCGACCAGGATGGTGAGGGGTCTGAAAACCATATCATATAAGGAATGTTTGAGGGACTCGGCCACACTTAGCTTAGAGAATTCTTAAAGGGGACATGGATAACTGATTTTAGATATTGGGGGAAGCTCTTGTGAGAATAGGAAGACAATCATAGAGGGAGGCAGGGAAGCCAGTTATGCTTCTCACGAGGAAGGACTTCCTCACGGCGCTATTGGGAGATGGCAGGGAGCTTGCCTGAGTCAGAGAGTGTGTAATTTGAAGCTGGGCGACTCCTTGTCAGGGATGCAGAGAGGGGAGGCCCCTTTGTAGTGGGACGCTAGGCCAAATGACCTCTGAGAGCCCTTCCAAGTCTAAGATTCTATGGCTCCATGAATCTAAAAGCAGGGAGGCAGAAATGATCTTGTCTGGGGAGAAGGGTCAAGTCAAGGTGCAAGCAGAGAGGAAGCTGGCAAGGGATGCACGTTAGGGGCAGCTCCTGGAGGAGCTTGGGAGCCAAGCTGAGAACAGTGTGTTGGCGATGCACAGCTACTGAAATACCCCAGGAGGATAAAGACCTTACACAAGAAGATGTTGGTTGTTTTGGGTTGGAAGATGCCAGCAAGACTAGAAGCCCAAGGCAGAAGGAATAACCAATGCAGAAGTAATAGTGCCTGGCCTCGGATGGGGTGGAGGGAATGGAGGCACTGTGGGGAGACCTGAGGACCCGGAAAGGAGAAGGTTGGCCGGCCTGGTGATGGGTGGGAAAGGGAATAGGAAAGAGGGGTATGAGTCAAGTCTGTGGGCCTCAGGGGAGTTGGTGGTATCACCAACAAGTTAGGGTGACTGAAAAAGGATGTAGCTAATTTTAAGGGATGGAGAGAGATCCAAAGCAGAGTCTTACCTTAGAATTCCCTCTACACTGGCAGTTCCACCTGTCTGTCTTCATCCTGGGTCAGGGGGCTGTGGGCAGAGCACAGAGCTGGCATAAGACTTCAGTAGCAACTGAGTAGTGAGGGATCCCCCTAAGTTTGCCCCCAACCCCCTGCACATGTGCTCCAGCCCTCTCAGATTTAGAAGACCCGGAAATGCCTAACCCTAAGAAGAAATCAGGAAATATCCCAGATATCTAGGAAAGAAGAGACACTCTTCCTCCTCTCCACCCCACCTCCTGTTCTGAGCTGCATTTTCTCAGAGCAAGTGGGAGAAAATCTCCCCCAAATCAAGAGGAAATAGACACCAAGACAAGCCAGGCCACCAGTTTCTACAGAACACCCATTCCCCCCCCCCCGAAAAAAATCAAAAAACTCTCACCTGCCCTCTTGTCGCTCCATGGGAGAATCTACTGTCTGAGGCGCTTGGTGGCTCTGGGGACAGAAAAGAGCAGGCTCACTGAGGAGCTGGGGGAGGCTGGGGGGACCATAGCCCCATCCCCAGGCAGGGCTGCCCAGGGAGTCAACGAGATGGTTACCAAAGTCTCCCCCAGCTACCCAGAAGTGGGGATCAGCCCAAGGGCCAGGGGAGCTCCCTGAAGCCTCTCTGCTGGCGATGCCCTGTCTCCCCCACCTGTACAGGCTGTCTCCTACCCTAGGGTCCTTGGGCCCAGGCTCTGCAGAGCCCCAGAGAACACCCTTCCCTGGTGCTCACACAGCATCGCTTTCCTCCCATCTGGGTTCTCAGCCTGCTGTTGGCCTAAGAATATTCTCTCCCACTCCCTGCTGCTCCGTCCCTTCCCCTTGACCTTATAGCGTGAACCCTCCCCATTCTTAAAAAAAGTCCCTCCATTGCAACACCCCCTCCTCTGTGCTCAGTCAGACTCCTGTCTTAGTGTCTGAAGAACCCAGGCTGAACCCACGCTGACCTCCCACCAGCTGGACCTGCTCCTCCACCCGACCGACCGACCGACCGTGCCACTGTCCCCAGGAGATGCCCTCCTCTCCGTCATCAGGCTTGTCTTACCCGCCGCCTGCGCCTGTAGAACAGTAGGCCACCAACGGCGGCGAGCAGGGCCAGGATGACTCCGCCGCAGCTGCTGCCGGGTACCAGTAGGCGGGAGACACGCTCCGGGGGCTGGGGCTGCTCATGGCCTGCGTCAGTCAAAGGAATGGAGTTAAAATTGGCCGGGGGCCTGGCCGCCCCCTCACTTGCTCGTCCTCCTTCCAGCTCTGTGATGCTCCTCCGGTCCCTGGTGCTCCTCTTGCCCTCCAGCTCCCCAAGAGGCAGCACATTGCCCCAGGAGTGGCCGCTGGGAAGCCTTGGCTGAGTGGAGAGGGTGGAGGGACCGTTGAGGCCGTGTGGGCGCAGTGACGAGGCCCTGGCAGAGGCTGGCTCCTGGTGGTCTCTGGGCGGGGCAGACGGATGGTCTGTCTTCTCAGGGGTGTGACTCCAGGCCTGGCCAGTGGATCTCACAGGACCCACCTTGGGCAGGGCGATGCCAGTTACATATGCTGGCTGCAGACCCTTTGCCAGTCGGAAGAGTGGAGAAGTTGCTGAGAAACGGTTGCTCGGTCTGGTGGTCTCTGCCTGGATGCTACCTTCTCCTGGCCTGGAGGAGGAAAGCTCTGCCCCTTGGGGTACAGAACCCTCACTAGCCTCTCCGGAGGCCTCTTCCAGGGCCCAGTTAGTGCCCAACACAGAGTTCAGAACGTCCTCCATCTCAGAGATGGGGGTACTGACAGAGGAGCGGGGCTGAGGTGAGTCTCCGGTGGGGCTGCCCTCGATGCCTGGGGTCTCTGGTGACTCAAAGCTCTGGCAGGTACTCCTGGGTGGTCGCTGCTTGGCACTGCCCAGGTCCACTGTGCGAAGGTGCTGCTCACTGGGCAAGAGGGAGCTGTCCTCCGTCCCCTCAGAGTCAGCCCAGCTCAAGCCAGCCATAGGAGCTATGGAGGGGGCAAGGGGCTGCTGAGGGGAGACAGAGGCCAGGTCACTGCTAGGGGTGGCTTTGGGGTACAGGCAGTTGCAATCAGGCTTGGTCACCACATCTGAAAGAACCATAGAGAGAGGGAGAGAGAAAGACGGGGAAGAGATAGAGTCACCAGCCTCCAGAACAGCTTTCCCAGACGGGGTTAAGAGGGGGATATGGGTCTGGGGGGCCCCTCACCCCCTAACTCAGCCCTGGGGCTGAGGAGAGGACAGGACTGGAGGCGATGTGCATGACGCTGGCTGTAAGCAGGGAAGGTGCAAACTGCAGAAAACAGAGAGTGGGGTTTAGAGGCACAGGCGGAGGGTTACAGTCAGCGAGGACCAGAGAACAGCCCTTCCTGGAGCTCCAGCTGGCCAGATGCCAAGCCAGGGATGCTGAGCAGCCGGCCAGGAGGTTGAGCAGTGGCCTCCAGGACTAACACAAGACACCCTCAAGCCCCAAAGACAATATGTTGGCTAGAAGCAGCAAGGTGGTTTCATGCACAGCAAGGGACCACACAGCCACAGCCACAGGAAGAAACAGGCTGGGGCTGGAATGTGGCCAAGGCTTGAGGCCTTGGCATTGAAGCAAAGACATTGGACTTAGCCACTGGCAGGTGGTAGGGCCTCAGCCTCTGCCTCGGGCAGCAAGGTTGTATGTAGGACGACACACGTGGCACAGGACGCAGAGACGAAGACACGCAGGGTATATAAGTGTGCACTGGGAGACTTTGAATGATGCTCAGACTTCAAATCCAGCCTGTCCCTTGAGGGGACATTCAAAGCATCCTGAGGACTTCTGCAGCCAGGGTATCCTGGTGATTCGCAGCAGAGCTCCTGGAGCAAGGGACCTGACTCCCAGACGGAGCTTCTGCTCTCTCATGGAACCCCCCACACACATTCAGCCAGACTGTAGAGCTGGTGGGGAAAGCCTCGGTGCCTACAGGGCTCTCCAGAGGGGTCCCCTTTTCCGCTCCCTGATCTCACAGCCACAAGCATGATCCTTCTTGATGCCTTGACATGCAGACATATGTAGGTGTGCATGCACACACATGTCAGAACAGACATGTGCCTGGGACCACCCAGAGGTACATGAAGCCACATATGTACACGAAACAAGCACATCTACACACACAGAGGCACGAGTAGCAGCCAGGCTGCCTCCCAGAAGGCCCTCCAGCCCCTGTGTCACCTCCCAGTCCCTCCTCTGTTCCACACGCCTTCCCTCAGCCCACACTTTCTGGCCCCCTCCATACTTACCTTGTCTGAAGCATTCAGCAAAGCTGGTGCTGCAATTCTTGCTGAAAATGTTCTGGTCCTTTTTAAGGAGAGTCTTTGTTTCATTAAAGACATTCTTGATCTTCTCCAGCAACCAGAGAGGCGTCTCATGGAAAGTTCGAACACAGGCCTGGAATGAGAGCAGGGCCCCCCTTCGTGAGGGCGAGTATTGGCCCCGTTCTCTAGATTCTTTGTCAAACTCCCTTGGCCTTTCTCACATCTGTCTTTTTTTTCTCTTTCATTTTCTCCCTCCTCTCTGCCCTGGTTTGCAGCAGAATCAGTCTGAGGCCGTGAGATATGTCATTTATTCCTGGGTCCATATATATATATATTATATATATATACCTATATATATATATACATATATATTATATATGTGTATATATATGTAATATTATATATATATTTATATATTATTTATATTATATATATTATATATATATATATGTATATATATTGCAGGCATGTGGTAATTACCTGGGAATCATGCAATGAATGAGAGACGTGGTCCCTGGCCGAGGGACCAGGAGGGCATGGGCACTAAATCCATTGTCACAAGTGCAGTGAGCCCTGTGAAGAAATACTGAATGATCCTAAATAAGAGCTCAGGGCAAAGATCCCCAAGGAACCAACTGAAAGATGATCAAGGGTTAACCAGGAAAGGAGACAGGGTTGGCAATGGGAATAGACTGTGCAAAGGTCCTGAGGTAGGAAAGAGCCTGAACTGTTGACAGACTGAAAGACAGCTAGAGTGGCTACAGTACTGCCATACAGGAGGAGAGTGGAGAGAGATGCAACTGAGAGAGGTCAGCAAGCGCAAGGGCCTGCAGGGCCTTGTTGGCCAGGTCCAGATCTGCTAACCTGACCCACAGAGCAAAGAGAAAACATTTGAGAAGTTGTTGGGGAGGTGGGTGGGTGGCGCCATGGTGTAGAGAACGGCCTGGAGCAGGCCCTGGGCCTGAGGGCCCCTCTCGGGTGTTGGTGTGTCTTAGAAGGAGGGCGGAGGCTACCCCAGCCCTGTCTGTTGAGCTACTTTTCTCACTTCTGCTCGTGGCGCCCAGGCTCCCCACACACACTGGAGCTCTGAGAAACTTCACACACTCCTGGGATTCCTCCCAACTCTTAAGTGGCTCCTTCTCAGTCTCCTTAGCAGGCTCTCCATCTCCATCTGACTTCTAAAAGCTGGCATTCCTCGGGGCTCAGTCGTGGGCCCACCTTTCCTTTCACACCAGACAATGCCATGCATGCCCCTGGCTTCATCTATGGCCTACTTGCTGATAACTTCAAATACCAAATGTTCCCTTAAACTGCGCCACCCAGGGGAGAATTAGGGGTTTTGCAAGGCTGTGAAGTCCTTGAAGGCATCTCTGTATCCCGTGGTCTGTGCATAGCAGGCCCTTAATAAATGTTTACCAGATAAATGATGAATGAATGTCGGGATGAGAAGACCTGGGCCCAGCTCCATCACTCACCAGCTTGGTAACACTGGCCAAGTGAACTATCCAGTTTGGGCTAATTTCCTCATCTGCAAAGTCAAAACGACTTGTGCTAGCTTCCTGCAGGGCTGTTGTAAAAAAGAGAGGAGCTGGCTCTCTCGCTTTTCTTCACGGGGAAACCAGGAACCATCAGACAGAAGGTCCCAGATGCCCACCTGTCTCCACAGAGCTGTGCCCTTCTCTCCTCAGGAGCTCTTCATCCCTCCGCGGCCATCTCCTCAGGAGACTAGCTCCTCTAGCTTCAATGGCTCCCTCCCTCCTGGAGTCGGTCCCCCCCCCCCCCCGTAATAACCAGTGCCCCTAGGGTGGGTGGCTTGTTAAAATACACATTCCTGGGCCCACCCACAGACCCAGTGCATCCGACTCTCTAGGTGTGCACACTGAAATCTATATTTTAAATAAGCTCCCCAAGTGATTCTGGTGAACCTTAACACTGGAAAACAACAGCTTTAATACCTCTCTTATGAAAAGAGCCTTCCTCTCTCAATCTCACACTCCCTCCAGCAACCTCTCTTTTTCTGCACCCTTTTGGAGCCAAACTCCTCTACAGTGTTGCCTCCATTTCCTCTCTGTTCACCCCGATCTGCACCTGCCACCAGCAGTGACCTCCATGTTGCCAAATCTAGTCTCTGGCTGGGACTTGCGCCTCCTGCTGGTCTCCCAGCCTTCCTACCTGCTCCCTACCGGCCATTCTCCGCACAGCAACCAGAGTGGTCTCAAGCCTAAATTAGATTAGCTCACTTGCCTGTTCACCACGGCTGCCCCCGCACTTTAGACAAAATCCTACATTTTGGACCCCAGGTGATCTGGCTCCCATCGCCTCTCCTTTCTCCCCGTCTGCCCAGCCTTTGGGTTCCTGAATGTACACGTTCCTGCTTACCTTAGGGCTTTGTGCATAGCATTCTCTGTTCTGGAATGTTCTGACCAGGCTTATTGTTTCCTCACCTAACCCATCTATGGACCTCAAATGGGTTTCTTACTCAGAAGGCTTCCCTGTCTCTTCCTGCCCACCCCCTTCTAGAATCCCGTTTCTCCCTCTCAGAGCCCTGTGTAGCTCTTCATGGCTCACTGCCTCACGTCCTCCAGGTCTTCCCTCCCCTGGTTTTCTCTTCTGCAATGTACCTATTGCCCTCCGACAAACCACATATTCTACTTACATGTTCTGTTAACTGTCTCACCACCCCCACGTGTAGGCTCCGTGAATGTGGGGATTTTTGTCAGTTTTTGTTTCCCAGTGTCTAGGACAGTACCTGCTGCACAGTAGGCACTCATTAACCATTTGTTGAATGAATGAATAGTCCTCAGGGTTTATAATTCCACTTATCTGTGCCACTGTTTGTTTAATGGCTGCCAACCTCACTTCACTACAAGCTCCATGACGGCTGGAACTATGTAGCTCTTGTTCATGAAGACATTGTGAAGGCCATGTTTCCCCAAAAATAAGAACTACCCCAAAAATAAGCCCCAGTTAAGATCGTCAGCCAGACGGACGCTGTTAGTATGTTATGACGATGTTCCAGAAGAAGATGACGTGACCTGTATTTGAATAAATGTCAATTGTTGTACATGAAAAAATAAGACATCCCCTGAAAACATGCCCTAATGCGTCTTTTGGAGCAAAAATTAATATAAGACTCGGCCTTATTTTCGGAGAAACATGGTAGCACTGTGTCTCCTGAATGCTAAGTCCTTAGCAAAGGTTTGTGGGAAGAAGAAAGGAATGAGCGAGTGAGCGAACAGTGACAGAGTGAGGGAAGTGAGTGCACTCTGCACCTGTGGGCAGGGAGGGGGCCCCAGAGCCACCTGTGCCTTTCCCCAGTGCTTCCAGCTCCGGACGGACCCTCCTACCTTGTCCTGCTCTTCCCTGGGGAAGCAGTCCTGCAGCATCACAGAGAGTTCCTGCAGCGTCGCCAGGGCCTTGGCATTAGAGGTGTTGTCTTTGAAACGCATGGTGTCCTCCATTATGGCTTTCACCAGGAAAAATGCCTTCTTAAGGTAACACACCGGGTCTTTCTGAGAAAGGAGAACCTGGAGTTGATGGTCTGGCCAATGTGGTCTGGGAGTCCAGGCTCATGGCCAGATGGCCCCCACCCCAGGCAGATGGAGCGCTGCAGCCCGCCGCCCCCTCCCCCAGGCCACACCACTCTAGTACTAAGGAGGATGCTGCCCTCAGCTGGCCTTTCCTTCTCTCTCTTTGGGACCTGGCACTGCTGGGGAATGGGGTAGAGGGAAAGACATGTGGATTCCGATTAGAGAGAACTTCGGGTGTCTGGGGGATGAGACTTTAGTCAGAATGGAAGTGCATAGGGAGGGTGGGTTCTGGAGAACTTCTCTCTCTGTCTCTCTGTCTCTCTTTCTCTCTCTCTCTCTCTCACTTTCATAAAGAAAGTACTTTACTATATGGTTCCTTCTAATCCTTCAGGCCGTAGAGGTACACCTCATGGTCCAAAGAATAACCTCAGTGTTTTGTCTCCCTGAAGACGACGGTGGTTGCCTCAAGAGAGGTTCTGCTTTAGCTCTGTATTCCCGGCACGTGGTCCTGTAGGTTCCCAGTAAATGCTTGTTAAGGCATGAGTGAGCGAATGAATGAAATACAGAGGTTATTCTTTGGACTGAAAGGGGGGGTCTCCAGTTCTAATGGAACTATGTATGGGCCAGATGTGGAGAAACTCAGAGATGGGAGCAACTTCTGGGCATCATGGCAATTTTGTATGAAGCACAAAGATGAACAAACAAAATACGGGATGGGGTGGGGACACTTGGAAAGGCATTACAGGTATCAGGAAGAGCTTGTGCGAAGGCCTGGGGGCAGGAAGGAGCAGGGAATGGGCGAGTGGCTGGGGCTGTGCGTGGAGACTGGAGCTTGTAAACCCAGGCTAAACAACCTGGGCTTTCTCCTGGAGTGAGGGGGGTGCCTGACAGGTTTGATGAAAGGAAGTGAAAGTAACACGTTAGGGTTCCAAGAAGTCCCTTTAGTGGCAGGCTGAGGGGTGCATTGACAGCAGGGAGCACATTTCGGATGTTCTTTAAATTGTCCAAGCAAATAATGGAGTGGGGCTGGGGCAGGACCCAGAGCTGCTGGGAGGCCAAACCAGTAGCACTTGGTGTCTGGTTGAGGATGGGGCAGGAAGAGGAAGGAAGCGGCCAGACTGACCCCCTGGTTGCTGGCCTGCCTGCTGGATGTAGGTGACATACTTAAGCAAAACATGTGACCCAGAAGACATATTGTTTTGCCTCAGGCTCTAAAGAACCTGCCTGGGTTCACATCAGGCCTTCACCACATACTAGCTGTGCTCCCTTAACCTCTCTGGGGACAATAAACAAGATGAGTGCAGCACACAGTAGTTCCATCAGGATTAAATTAGTAAAGTGCCTGGCACATAGTAAGACCTGACATGTGCTAGGGACCAGGAGAAGGGAGCAGCCAGGGAAGTGACCCCTAGCCCTGGACCCTGAACCCACAGGGATCCCCATGCCCTCACCCCGCCCAGCTTTAGGATTTCTCCGGCCTTCACACTACCACATATTCCCACCCTGGGAAGTGCGTACCACTGCGCCTTGTAAACAGCCATAACTCACCAACTGTTTCTGGTCTACAAACTCAAAGTCAATTGAACACGAGGTCTCCATCTGACTGTCAATCTGTAAGAGAGAGCCGGCCAGTGGTAGAAGGGTGTCTGCAGCTTGACTGAACTTGCCTAAGAATGGGGACTAGAGTTCCTGGGTGGACTAGGGTTTGTTCCTTATCCACCTTCCCATCAACCACAGCTGGAAAGACAGGGCCAAGGCTAGGGGAAGACCTGTGCCTCCCACGTGCCCAGTGGAGGGCTGTGGAAGAATAAGAAGTCTCTTCCTTCTACCTCCCACTCCATGAAATCTGACAGGTGCCAGCTAGTTATAGGGAAGAACTATTTATTAAAGGATATAGGACAAAATCTCCTGTGGGAGGTAGTGAGCTCCCTGTCATGGAAGGAATTCAAGCAGAGGCTAGATGAGTTCTGGGGATTCAGGATCTGTAGGGGCTCGGGCTAGATGCCCTGAAAGCCCTCCTTGGCCCCCAGAGTAGTGGTTCTGTGAGTCTAAGCCTCAGAGAGTACTGTGGCTCTTGGTCTACTTTGAATTACTGCGGCAGCTTCCTGCAGGAGGAGAAGTATAGGGGTAAGAGAGGCAGGAGGCCCAGCCCTAAGCTCAGGGCTCTGGAGCTGGCCTTCCCCAGTAGTGCCCCACCCTGCCTGGCTGGCCAGAGAGATGGTAAATTCTCTTCTGAGCAGGACAGCAGCCATGACAGCAACCTGATTCTGCTTGGCTGAACCATGTTTGGAATTGTTGACAATTCTGCTGGCCCAGTTAGCATGAAGCGCAGGCTCCTTCACGGCCCTGGGTGAGCAGGCCATCTCAGCTCCAGGGCTCAGGCAAGAACCAGGGACGTGAGGGTGGAGGGTAGCGAGTTAGGCATGAGCCTCCCCTCCAAATCTGGCTGAGGCCCTGGGTGCCAGGCTGGCAGCACATCTGGGAGTCCAGGAGCTAGAGGCAACATCTGGACACAACGGGCAGACTGGGCTGGCTCCTTAGAGGAAGCATCCTACTGGGGGACAGACGGCAGGCCTAACAAGCCTTTACATAGTCCACGATTAACATTCCAGGCAATCATTCACCCAGACAACCAGCTAGAAGCCCATTCTGTCTCCTGCCTGCAGGGGAGCCAGCCAGGGCTTCAGGGTTGGAGGGGAATGGGTCAGAGGCCCTGACTTTGAGAAGGTCAATGAGGGGAGCATCATGGGAGCTGGGTGGGGGCCACGAGCCATGTCCTGCACAGCCTTGTTTCTCTACCTGCCACCCCTCCCTGACCCTGCTCCCTGTCTTCTGCCTCAGTTTCCCTAGCAGGGAGAAGGGTAGGTATGGCCATACACTCACCAGCTGCTGCAGGAGCCGCAGGTGTCCATCCCCAATCATGTAGCTACAATTCTTCAAGTCCTTCTCGGTAATACTCCTGCTCACCAGGAGACAGACCAGCAGCAGCCGGGGGCCCAGCCATGTCTGTGATAGAGAGGATGTCATTTCTTCCCATCTCTCACTCTCTCCAGAAAACCCCATGCCCTCATACCTACAAGGCTACAGGCTCTTTCCCTCACCCCAGAATGCAGCATTCCCCAAATCCAGCTTTCTCAGGATTGCCTAACAGCCATGACACAACCTGGCTCTCTCTCGATAACAACCCAAATTGTCATCTCCTCCAAGAAGCTTTCCCAGATTAACCCAAGCCAAACCTTACTGTACACTGAACTTGTAGTGAAGATCTGGGAGGTACACTGCCAGTCTAAATTCCAATTCCACAGCAAACTCCTGCAGCACACATGTCTACCCATTATTCTGTTCCTACAACATCAAACACTGAGCCAGGCATCCTGTGAACTGCCCGCTCCTCTCAAGTCCATGTTCATGTACCGGCTTCCAGACTTTGAGCCGGAGACCTTTCCTGGCCCTTCCTCCCACCTGATTCCACACTGGGCTGGCTCTGCTACTGGAAAAACCAAGGGCCCAAACTCAGCTTTACTGGGAACCGATCCCATGCCAGAGACCTTTGGAGCCCTGACTGTGTGTATCAAAAGCAGCCCAACCAATTGATCAGAGGCAGGCAGCAGTACCAGCTCCAGGCCATCCCCGGCTGGCACCTGCCATCAGAGCCCCATCAGGCTTTGCATCCAGCCAGCTAACTCTTTACATGGCCAGGACATTTCCTGAGATCTCTCCCCTCTTTCAGCACCCACCTGGCCCAGAAGCTGCTCCCCCTGAGTGACAGGACTGGCTCTGACACCCTGTCATTCCCCTTCCTTCCTCTCTCCCTCCTCCTCACCCCTTAGCCCTCTCCCTGGCCCTAAGTCTCCCCTTCTCCAACCAGAGGTAGAGAAAAACCCTTGGGCTTTCTTTCCCCAGCTGGAGGTCGCCTCCTGGCAGCTGATGCCCCCAGATCCCGGGAAATGCTGTCAGGGTGGGGTGAGGGCTGGCACCTTCCTGAGCTCTAGGCTCTGCCTTGGTAATCCAGATGATAGGACACATACTGCAAATAAATGGCACATTGGAAAAACACGGGGAGGCTGTGACACAGCCCACAACAACCTGCTGATGTACATATAACTAAAAGCCCAAATGTTTGCCAGCTCTTACCAGGGAGAAGAGACCCTGGCCGGGCTACCAGGGAGGCTGCAGAGAGGAGGGACCTTAGTGAGACCTTGAAAGATGCGGAGATGTTGGTGGCAGAGAGAGGGAGGGTGAGGCCGGGAGCGAAGAGGCACAGGATGGCCCATTGCCATTCAGCACTGGCATGGGTGAGGCTCCTGGCCTGACCTAGGGAAGGGAGAGTGTAGAAGGGGGAGGACTGTCACGGGGGCACCTTTGGGCTGTGTTGGGCAGTTGAGGAGGTAGCCCTGGGTGGGAATGACTGCCCAGGTCCTCAGGAACCTCTGGTTCAGGGCCCAGTAGAGGAAACGGGAACATGCAGAAGGTATGTCTGCTCCAGGCTGGCTGTCACCGAGGCTCTGCGCCTGGTGTAACTGGTACGGAGGAAAGGGCCATGGGGACGGGAAGCTCAGGAAGACATCCTTGCCACAGCACTTCAAGATAGTGATGTTTGGGGACAGCAAAGGGAGGGCAATGCTTAACCCCAAGGGCAGACTGGTTTTGGAGCTGTTTCAGGCTTTAGTGTGGGAGGAGTGCAGCCCCCATGAGGGAGACCTACTTTATGGGTGCCAAAGGGGGCCACCCCTGCACCTGGGTCCCAATTTTGTCTCAGAGGAGGATCTGGACTGGCACCAAAGAGTTAACATTCTAGCTTGTATCTGGCTGGGCTGCCTCTTCTCCCGCTTCTTTCTTCCTCCCACCCACACCAGCCTTGGCGTCTGGGGCAGCCAGGAAGGAGTCTGTTGCAGGCTCAGAGAGATGCTGAGACGTCTCAGCCTAGCTGTCCATCCTCACCTGTCCCCAGTCTGTTCCATCTTCCCCATCAGTAAGGTCCCTGGAGAGACCTTGGCACCATGCGTCCTTGGGCTGTCCTGTCTAAAACTACCCCCCTTTTCTGTTCTTTTTCACTTTCCACATGGTCTCACCTCCAGCTCCTTATTTTGTCCTGCTGCTTCTCACCTTGCCCTCCCGGGCTTCCTCTCTCAGCTCTGCTCTCCCTCTCCCACAACCTGCAACTCCCTCCCTGACCCTCCAAACATTTTTCTGCTTCTCTGCCCCCATATTTCTCCTGCCATTCTCCTCCAGGGTTCCGCAGAAGCAAACCCATCGGGAGACACCTACTGTTCATGAACCGGTGCAGCCATGTACTTTCTAGGAGCTGCAGCAGGCACTGCCCTCGGTGGGGGCAGGACTTTGCCGGAGCCGTCCTGAGCGGCCCCAGCCCCTGTCCACAGCTCCCCAGCACCAAACCCTCCTTCTACCTTCCTCTACCATCACCAAGCCCAGGATCTCTCCAACGGACTGCACCCGAGTTTGCAAGAAAAAGATTCAGAGCTAGCCCCAGGCAACTCTGGAGTCTGGTCCCCCAAAACAGAATTGATCCAGCCACCCAAGTCCCCAACAGTTCCTGATTATGAGCTGTAACATGTAGAGGCTTGCCCAGCTCCTTACTTCTGCCAGCAGTTCCTGGGCACAAGCCCTGGCATTCCATAAGTGGATGACCCTGAACTTTCTCCATCCAGAAGCGCCCACTCCCCAGCAGAGTCTGGAAGCATGTGCATGGCGGACGAGGAAGGTACCCACTGGGGAAGGTGCTACACTCAGCACACAGCCACCCCGCCTGTCCCGTAGCGATAGCCCGTCAGAAGGGACAGAGGCAGGGGCCCCCTAGGACATGGAGCCCCTGCCCGTGGCTGCAAACACCTCTCTCTCTCTCGCCAGCGAGTGGCTCAGTGTACCCCTCCGTGCAATGGGGTGAGCAGCCTTCCCTTTCCCAGGGAAGCGCCGCAGCCCCCGGAGCAGCTGCAGGGCCGCCTCCGGTGTCAGCCCGAGTGCAACCCCGCCGCGCCGGCAGTCCGAGCGCACGCAAAGATGGGCTGGCAGCCGGAACCCGCGGCCGCGGCTGGAGAGCCTCGGCAGCCTGCGTGCCGACGCAGTTGGCTTCGAGGGGCTGCGCCCGCCGCCGAGCTCGCGTCCCAGCCCGACCCCGCGCCGCCGCCGTGGCCGCAGCTTACCGTGGGAGGGCAGCGCCCGGCGGCGCCCCGCGCGGTCATACGGGCAGCTGGGTCCCGGCCCGGCGCGTCGGCCGCCCTCGCTCACTCGCTGGCTCGCTGGCCGCCGCCGAGTCCGCGCCCCGCCGAGGGCCGCACCGCTGTCCTGGGAGTGCGGAGGGCCGGCGGCGGCGTGGAGAGCACCAGGCTGACTTTCACTTTCCGCAGCCGGCTCCACCGGCCAGCTCCTCGGCACAGCCTTTTAAAGGGAGTTTGGGGGCATGTGGTTTATGGGAAATCACCTTGGACAGGCGCCAGACACACACACGCGCGCACACACACACACGCGCGCGCGCGCGCGCGCACTGACACAGACACAGACACACTCGAGAGGCCCACTGAGCCGCCTCCCCGCCCCCACCCTTGGGCTGGGCTTCCCCGCCAGTCTTCCAGTGGCCTTTTCTTCTGTGCTCAACTCCAAAGCCTTCGGCAAAGTAACGCGGGCTCCACCGCCTCGCGCCCCTCCGCGAGCGCGCTGCGGCACCGAGCCTTTCCCTTCCTTTCCTTTCCTTCTGGGCTTTCCAGGCGGATCCGGTGCTCTCTCCCTCTTTCTAACATTCCTCTCAAGGGACTTTCCCTCTAGGCCTGAAAATTCCCAAATCTGACCAGGAAATGGGCTGAGAACAGGGACAAACACTGAAGACTGGAGCCTCCCCGGCTGTGCACGAAGCCGCACCTGGTGGAGCCTGAGTCAGCGGGTTTGCAGGCAGTCCCCTCCTTCCGAGGAGCCCCCAAGCAGCCCTCCTAGGGTCTTGTCTCCAATTCTTGGGGCATGGTCCAGGCAGGGAGGCTAGCTACCTGACCAGGAGGGGAAGGATTGTGTCCTGGGCTAGGGGGCTGGGAGGCTCTGCTGTGTGCCAGGGGCACTCTGGGCACTTGACCTGCGGGTGATGTAAATGCTGGCTGGTACCCTTGCTCCCTGCTGATCGCTAAAACATAGGGCGATTGGCCCCTGGCCCCTAGATTTCCCTTGGAGCTTTTGGAAATGCATTTACTGAGAAGATTGATCACGTTTTGTCTCTACATAGAATGACTGTAACGGAGGCCTAATAAGATGAACCTGTTAATATAAAGCCAACTTCAGGAGCTTTTTCTTTCTTCATTATGATTCAATGTTTCTTTCTTTCTTTCTTTTTTACTTTTTTGTAATAGTTTCACGTTTTTATGATTCAATGTTTCAATCCCATTGTGAGACCACCTCCTGGGAAATACATGATATGGGGCCTAGCCTGGAAGAGGCATCTCTTGTCACTTGTTCCAGCCCCAAGCAGTAATTTTATACTCGAAGGCCCTTGCTCATTACTGGTCCCTCTGCTTGGAATGCCCCTGGCCCCCCCTGTGTTGAAGGCAAACTCCGCATCCTTCAAGGTGCAAATCACACCACATCCTCCACCAGCAGATCCTTCTTCAACTCCCCAGGCCTTTCCCTGTGTTTCCACTGGACTTGGCTCCTTCCTCCTCGGTGGCTCTGATAAGTTGTTTGCCATTCATTCATCCTCCACATTATTCTAAAAAATATGTAAGGTAGTACTGGTAGTTATATTCTGCCCCCACCCTGGACTGAGACTTCCTCCAGGTTGGTCTTACCTCCAAGTCAATACTCCCTAGCACATAGTAGGTACCCAGTTAATAGTGATTGAGTAGAATGAGTCCATTTGAGAATCATTAATTCATTTGACAAATGTGCACCATGTGACTACTATGTAGCAGGCACGCACTGGTCCTGGGGATAGGATGACGGACATGCTGACATGGTTCCTATTTTCATGGGCTAGGGAGCAGTCAGAGCTGAGGACTGAGAGACAGGGATAGGTGCTCAGAGCCTTGAGGAAGGAAGACAAGAGACAGGGCCCAGCTTAGAGGAAGGAAGTTGAGAGTTTACGTCCGGCGGGCATGTTTGTCAAGTGGTCCCTGTACAATAATGATTTAAGATAACATATTAACACCACAGGTCTTAGGACTGATGAAAGTTTATAGGAAGTACAGTAACATGAGGAGATAAAAACTCTTGACTTGTTGGAAGGGAGTCAAATCTTACCTGCTTCCTCATTCATCAACCCAGCCCTGTCCCGGGCTCACGGAGGGACAGACACCTCTGCCCCTGGAAGGCATGCATCATCCCTGTCAGCACAAGGCTTGGGTCCCGATCCCCCCTCAGCTGAAATTCTTTACATTCCCAGGTTTGAACCCTGACCCCACCACTTACAAGCTATCTGAACTTGACAGCTCTGCCTTGTCATTTGCTGTGTGAGTGGACAATCCTCTCTCAGTCTCAGTGTCTTCTTCATCTATAAAATGGAGACGTTAATTTATCTTTGTCATTAAAATGTTCAGTAATGAATAGGGTGATGCCGGTGAAGTGTTTAGCACAGGACCTATAGGTTGTAAGTGCTATTATTATTATTACTATTAATTATCTCTCCACTCACGTTGGTCTTAAACAGTGGCGCAACATGGTGCAGTGGATTTGGGAATTCCAATGCCAGAGTTTAGTCCCCGCTCTGACACTCGTTTGCTGTGCAACTTTAGACAAAGCCCTTCCTTCTCTGAATCCCTCTTTCCTCATTTGTACAATGGAAATAAGCCCTTTCCTCAAGGAGTGGTGGAAAGGTCAAATGGATGACATATGGGGGTCTCCAGGGCAAGTAAGTACTTAGTTATGAAAGAAAACTTTGGAATAGTAGGCTATGGGATGCTGGAGCTGCAGAAGAATGACAGGGCCCTGGAAAACCGTGAATCCACAGTGGGACTTGCAGCTGTCTCATCTCTGTTACATTAAAAGGAAAGGCTGTGTGTGAATCTGCTTGACTTCAGACAGGTTTTACCACCAGTCAGGGGGAAATTGAGGCTGGAAGAGCTTATGGAGTGCCTGCTGGGGCTCCCTCGGGCAGCATCTCCTATGCTTTCTCCTGCAGTGGGCAGGTATTCCTGATTCCTGCCCCTGGCTGGCTGGCTGGCTGAGAGACCTTGGGCAGGCAGGTCCTGGCTGGATCTCAGGGCCAAGCCAGCAGGGTGGCGACATCTGCTTGTGGCTCCTTAGCTGTTCACACCTGTGCAAGCCTGCATGTTTTATGGGCAAGGAGTGTCAGAAACACAGAACTAACGTTTTTCCACCCCATACTGCTTCAGAGGACTGAGTGGAGATCCAGACAGGTGTAGCCCTCCCCCCACCCCTTCCAGAGTCACACATGAATTGGCACCATCTGAGGTGAGGGCCTCAGGAGAGAGGTCTGGAATGAACCAACTCTGTATCCCTCCTGTGTGCTCGCCTTGGTGGGATTAGCTGCTGTTCTCGCCTCTGACTACTGGTGGAGTCATGTCCGGAGCTGGGTCCTAGGGGACGCATTGAGGAATTTGGAACAATCTGAGATTTGGGGTTTCAATGATTTCCTAATGTAGCATCATCAAGAAGGCAGCGCTCAGCTGACCCCGGAGGAGGGCAGAAGGGAGTAGCAGAGGGACCCTGCTTGCCAGAATGAACCAAGTGTGGGAGGAGGGAGATTAAAAAGAGAAATGGAGATGGATGGCAGGAAGTGGGAGGAAAGCCTCATTTGCTGGTTGTCGAAATGTCATTTCCTTGAAATTATTTGACAGGCAATTTCCCCTCAGGATCTTTTTGAGGGAGTTGAATTCTATCACAAAGGGTTTCTTTTCTTTCTTTTCCTTTCCTTTTCTTTTATTTTCTTTTCCCAGTCCCTCTCTCCCTCACACACACACAAAAGTGGCCCATGGCTCTTTGGGAAGTGGACCGGGGTGGATAGCAGTGGCCTTGGAAGCCCGGCGCTGCAGAGGGCACACTGCTTTCCTGTCCCAGTGCTCCCGGCAAGGTTGAATAGGAATGGTAGCTCCCATCCAGCTGGCTTCACAGGGCCGCCGTGAAGACCTCGTGTTTGGTAAACTACTGAGAGCCAACATTCAGTACTGTAGGAACCCAGCGATATAGATGTTGAGACCACTCCTTCCCCCGGCTGGAGGAGAGCCAGCTGTCCCCCTTGTCCTTATAGCTGCACAAACACCTGTACTGGCTTCAGGGCCATGCCACCAGGAGCCTTCCCCCGGAAGGCAGGCATTGCTGGGTGGCTGTCTGTGCCAGCAGCTCAGTTCTGTCTTCAGCCCTGAGCTTACTGCCACTATCAGGTGGGGCACGTCTCCTGCACCAGGTTAGTGGGCTCCCATGGACACCTCAGAGTTGACCTGTCAATCTAAACATGAAGGAGTAATTTATCTAGAGTGAATTTTGGCTTCCTGAGTGCCTTCCCCCCACCTCACCGAGTCACAACTGCTCTGTTGAGGACACTTCTCAAATGAAAGTTTGTTCTAACCCTCATCGGAAAAAGAGAATCACAAAGAGGATGTGTCTGCTGGTGTCTAAGCAGGCCCACTTCGTGTCTCTGGCCCTGCATGACTTCAGAGTTACCTGGAAACAGGAAGTGAGAACCCAGGCCATGTGTAGTCATCATTAACGCAATAAGCACTTTTGAGTCCCCACTGTGTGCTGGGCCCTGTGCTCATCCTGGTGAGTTGAATTACATGCCCTCGCTGTTCACCAGACTGCCAGGGAGACAGACATGTCAGGGACAGTCCAACATTAGGCAGTGAGTGTAATGATGGGAAAATGTCCAAAGTGCCCCAAAGGCCAGAGTGGCATGGCTGCTGGAAGTCACTGAAAGGGGCCAGAAACCTGGAGCAGAGAAAAGCAAGGGGGTTGGAGAGTTCAGGTCCCAAACACCTCATGTGATTTAAGGTGATTCCTGGCCTGGGTTCTCTAAGTTGGTTTGCCCAATGCCAACTGGGAAGTCCAAAAGGAAGCTTCCTCACATGAGTACCAGGCATGAATGGGCAGGGGAAGCCTTTCCAGGGTTGTCCTATGTGAGGAAAGGAGAGGCAGGAGGGATGCCCACTCCAGCCTGCGGGCTCTCGTCTCTGTGGCTGCCCTGAGCACCAGCCCAGGGTCCCAGCCCAGCCCAGCCCAGCCCATCCAGACAGGTGGCAACTCTCCTTCCCATTGACCAGTGCTGGGCACTTCTCCCCAGGGAGGGGAAGAGTCAGAGCACTGGCATGTGTTGAGGAAGAGGGTCAGCTTGGGTTGAAATCCCAGCTCTGCCTCCTGCTGGTTCTGTGACCTTGGCTAAGTTACTTCACCTTTCTGTGTCTCAGTTTCCTCATCTCTAAAATGGGGATAATAACAACATCTTCCTCACAGCGCTTCTGTAAAGTCGAATTATGATGTGTAAAATGCTTAGAACATTGCCTGAAATACAGTAGATGCTATGTAAGGGGTGGAGCTATCATTATTAAGGAACTAGTGAAGCTGGAGGCACTGTCCCTGCCATCTAGTCAGTGCTGCTCCAGGCTCAGTTCAAAGACGACTCCAGTATGGCTGTGCTAAGGTCTCCTCAGCAGTGCCCTAGCCAGGGAATAGTGGGAGTGAGGAGGGGGGACACGTGGCCAAGGCTGCTTGCACTTCAGGAAAGCCCCTTTTCTGCTATGAACATCCCTCTGGATCCTGTGGGGAGGGTCCTTACTCTGGGGGCCAGGAGGATGAGGGGTGGGAGGCAGGCTTAATCCTGGAGCCAGAGGGGTGGACAGGGCCTGTGCTCACACATGGTCTGGAGCCTGGAGCTGCTGACAGGAGCAGGAATGCAGTGTGCGAAGGAGCTTCTTCCCTTCCCCTAACCACAACTGGCCCACAAAACTGCCACAACCAATAGGTCCATTCATTAGGAAGCCTCCTGCTGGGAGCCCAGCACAGCTCCCACCCCTCTCCCTCACATTCCAGCTCCCAGGAGCTGCTGGGTTGCTGGCCGCAGAGCAGCCTGGCCATCAGGCATGGAGCACCCTTCCTTTCTCTCCTTCCAAGGACAGGAGCCTGGGGCAGAGTCCAGGCAAGGACACAGTGTGGCACGAGGGCTCTGTGCAGCTGTTAAGTGAGAATTCTGTTCCCAGAATTAAGTTTCTTCTAGGAGACTACAGTGCCCAGCTCTGTGCCAGAAGCTCAGAGGAGCCAAATCTAGATGATCTGGTTTTCGACGTGGTACGTATAGTAGGCGGAGCAACGGATTGGCTGCAGCTCAAATCCTGGTATACCATTTACTAACAGACATTTTGGCAACTTGCTGGAACATTCTGAGCCTCGGTTTTCTCATCTGTACAATGGGGGTTATACTTATTATGACTGCACATCATTAGTGATAGGATCAAATTAGAAATTTCCTGGAAAACACTCTGCACCCTTGGAAGACTCTTGCCGACGCTGGCTATCATTAGTAAAGGATTCTATGTTTGAAGTAAGAACTCTCCGTTCAGATCCCAGATCTGCTAGTTTCTAGCTGTGGGAACTGGGGCCAGGTAGGAACCTCTTGTGAGCCCCAGGTTCCTCATCTAAGCGGAAATAATGCTGCCTGTGTTAGAGAGTTTGTGAAAAGTCAATACAGGCTATAACTGGACCCTTGTTTCAGAGTGGATGTCCAGTGAATATTAGTGACAATTATTCACAGAAGTAATAGTGATGAGATGGCCAGAATGAACCGGAAAGTCAACTCGGCTCAACGCATCTTCTGTTCCACTCAGCTGCAGCTCCACATGCTGTCACCACTCAATAAATACTTGCTGATTGATTCAGAATGATTGATCCTCGACTCCGGTGCCAACATCCCTTGAAAAAGATGGAAACCCCAAGCCTCCCTACTCCAGGCCCTGAGCCTGCTCTAATGGGGGGAGAGGAGACTTGCTCCCCAGGAGCCCCTTTCCCCTCCCTTCACCCCGTTCTTAGGTCAGATATTTGCTTCCCTGAAAGCTCATAAAACACTATTTCACTGAATTGTGTTTTCACTTACGCAGGAAGACTGTCATGCCAAAGTTATTTTATTATGAAGAAAGCAGAAAACCATAGAAAGAATATTTTTAGAACACCGCAATAGAAATCATATTCCAGTTTTTCTTGAATTAAAAAAAAATAATGTCATGAACTATACACCTAATTTTTTTAAGCCAACTTCAAATAAGGGTCTTCCTAGAGCTGAGTTTTAGGGGATCCTGGACTGTGGGCTCATGTCAGCTTGGACACTCTGTGCCCCTAGGGAAATTTCACTCCTCTTTGCAGGTGGGAGCCAGAACTCAAGAGGAAAACTGGACATGTACCTCTGAAATCACTAGGTCTTCTCCAAATATTAATTAACTTGCTCACGTAATGAACACCGAGCACCTACCAGTTGCCAGGCCCTAGGCATCAGGGCTACAATCACTGAACAAGACCCACTCCTTACCCTCAGGCTTGTAAACACGCTGCTCCCACACAGAGCAAGGGCTGCTAGGGGGTTAGAAGGCGGTGGGATGAGAAGAAAGTCAGGAAGGCTTCCAAGAGAAGGAGACCCTTGATCTGTGTTGAGAGCGGAAGTGCCTCAGGTGCAGAAGGGACATTCTAGAGAGAGGGAACAGCATGCACCAAGGCCAGTGGAGGTGAATGAGAGCGTGGTGGGCTCTGCGAAGTATAATTATTCTGGAATGACTGGAGTTGGGGAAGCTAAACAGAAGTGAGACAGACCAGACCAGCCCCCTTCCTCAGGCAGCTGTAAATCATTCACCTGACATTTGACTTCACCTTGAGGGAGCTGGGGGTGGGCGCTGGTGACAGGTTCAGAATCCATCCATTCAGTGAATGTTTTCTGGACTTAGGGCTCTGTCCTTAGGTTCGGAGGGGCCCATGAAGAGGCACATATGGTACTGCACGGACTTTTGTCCTCAGGAAATGCAGCATCTAATCAGAAAGTGAGGGGATGCGGGGGTTGCTTGACCACGTTTAACAGTCACAGGAAAGAAGCCTGGAGAGTAAAAGGCTAAACAGATGGAGAAGCAGAAGCCACTGAAGGAGCAGCGTCCTGGGGGCAGGGGGGTTTAAGATCAAGGATGCAAGGAAAAGTTTGTGGTCAGGAGAAGGGATGTTTCCCCTTTAAGGTCAAAGAGAAGGGTTTGGTAGAAGGAAAAGGGCCCAGGAGACGAAGTTGAGAGAAGCTTAGGTGCTCAGTGGTAGGTCCAGCTAGCGAGGGAAGCAGGAGGAGCCAAGAGAAGTCCACTGCCTTGCCTCATTCAACAAACAAGATGAATGATTACTGAGCACTACCAGGGAGAGACCAAAGCCACGGTTCCCGCCCCAGGAGCTCACGATCACTTTCTGCCTGGCCTGCTGCTCTCACCCACCCCTCCCAAGTTCTTGTGTTGAAATCATGTCTTCTAAATCCGTTTGAAATGTCCCTTCCTCAGGAAGCTTGTCCACTGCAATCAACAGGAATGCAACGGACAGGCTCCTCCCTCCTTCCTCTGGACCCCAAGATGCTCTGGTCTCCGTCTCTCTCTTGTGCGTGTCTCCCTTTTTCTGTGCACACTTCTTACTCATCCTCCAACTAAACTATGAACTTCTTGAGGATAGAGATAGCCTTTTATCTCCCCTAGAACCCAAATATACTAGTGTTCCATAAAAGTTTGTTGAATGGATGCATGAATGAGTGAATGAATGAATGAGTGAATGAATGAATTTCAAGAACCCAGGTCATTCCCCCTGCTGGAAATGACCTTCCCTTGCCTGAGCTCCTTCCTTTCCCACTGTGGCCTGTCCTGGGCTGGCTGCTGGGTCACATGTTTGTCACAGGTCCTCTGCACTTGGGTGAAGCCATGGGCTCCGGCAGGATACCAGAGCAGAAGGTTTGCCCTCACTCTGTCAGTGAGCCCGGCATGAGCAAACCTGGGGGTGGGGAGAGGGCTGTGCAGGCTCATCAAATGCTCTGGAGACCTGTGTCTGTTTACCAGGATGCTGGAGCCACCCTCAGGCCTTCCTCCGCGTGGTCTCCCCTCTCTCTGCTCTAGCCCGCGTGTCCCTGCTGGGTGATCCCATCAGTGGTCACTGACAGCCGCGTGGCTAAAACAAAAGGGCTTCACATGCGCCCTTTGTCTGATCACAGGCCTTTCTCATGTTGGTCCCAACCTCTGCTTCGGCCTTATCTTCTGTTATCCACCAGCAGGCCCCATAGAAACTGGATACCCATACACTCAGTACATCTTTATTCTACAGACTGGCTCAAGGTTAGTTGCTGGAATTTCCAAAATAAACGACAGTCCTCTCTCAAGGAGCTCACGGTCCAGCAGGGCTGGGGGCGGGGGATGGCGGTTAGGCAAGCAAGCAGCTAACTACAGCAGCTGCCCATAGTTAGTGCCACAGCAAGAAGCCTAGCTTGCTGTGGGAGCCCCAGAGAGGGTGGGGGGTCAGGAAGGGCTTGCAGGGGAGGGGAAGGGTGAGCCAAGAGAAGGAGAGAAGGGGGAAGGGGTGGGCGGTCCAGGCAGAGGGAGCAGCAAGGGCAGAGGGAAGAGTGGTTTCTTACGGCCCAGTGTGGGTGACAGAAAGTTTGATGGGGAGGGGGCTGGCAAGGAAGGCAGGCGCTGGGCCATAGAACCATCTCTACGCCATCCCCGCCTGTGGAAATAACCCTCCTTAAAGCCTGCTCAGCTGCCACCGGCTAGAATTCCTATTTCACCAACCCCTATGGCTTCGTCTTTCTCAGAACCTGGTGGCATTTGTATTCCTCTGATGGCCCCTTGTCGTGTCCCAGCTTATTTTAGCCTTACGTGTGTGCCTGCCCTACCACCTCCACTAACTGGGAACTCCTCCAGAGGAGGATGTGTCATTTTGATACTCTTCAAAAACATTCAAAGAGGACCTACTGTGGGCCAAGATTGGGGTCCTGTTACTGCACGGCAAAGACTAAGAGGGACAAATTGAATTGAATGCCTAAGTCCTCACCCAGATCACCTCTGTCCCTTTCTCAGGCTCACCATGCGTCATCAGGAGGTTGCTTGATAAGCAAGGAATCTGTCCAAAGGGAGGGCAGTGGTCTGGTATCTCCTGCTGGGTACCTTTTGGCAAATCCTGTACCTGCTCTGACAGGGATAAAAGTAACTCCCCCCGTAGGGCCTTGCCCTGAGCAAAGGTGATAACAAATGTGGAAGTGCTAGGTAAACTTTAAAGCAGGCTTAGAGGCCAGAAGTTGGGGGGCGGGGTACTTTTCCACTGCTCCCCACCAGAGTGCACTTCCAGAAGATGCTCAGTCCAGATCAGGACTTCCTGCCTGGACTAGGCCCACCAGCTCGGCTCAGTTCACTGCTCCTTTCCAGCTTGCCACCCCCCACCACTGTTTTGCATTTCTTATCAGTAAGGAGAAGCTTCCAGCATTACTAGGAGGCCCTGTGTGCGGGGCTGTGATTCCCAAGACTACAGTGTGTCCTCTGATTTTAGAGGCTGTATTTCTTGGTTCCTTTAACCTCCGGGTTGAACTGCATCCAAATTTCAACATCAGAAGAATGGGAGGTTCTCAAACATATTCAGATCGTGGGGCCCCTAGAAGCCAGAGCATATTTTGTAGAACTAAAAAATAAAACTAAAATGTAGTGTGTGTAATCTCAAATCACCCTTACCTGTGCTAAATCAGAGACCACTGTGTCCCTGACAAGCAGTAGCATTGGTCAAATATGTAAGGTTTGAAAAGCATGTCATGACCTCAAGTCCTAAGTGGAGAACAGTCTACACTCAGTCTTCAGATTGAGGGAAGGGGACTCTTTATTTATGTTTGGGGTTGTGGGGACTCCTGCTCCAGGGAACAGAATTGGAGAGCTCTGGGTCTCAGAGTTGGGCCAGGCCTCAAAACCAATGGCCCAGGGTCCTAAGGGCTTTGTTGACCTCCAGCTGTCCTGAGTTTCTCTGTTTTCCATTTTCCTTTCTTTTTTATAGGCTATTCCCACTATGCCTAAGACCCTCCCTCTCTTTTCCTGTCCCTTCCTAGAAAGGTAATAGAATGTGGCAGCTAGCTAGGAAAATGGGCCTTGGAGCAAGACCATCTGGGTTCAACTCCAACGTCTGTACTCACTAACTGTGTAACCTGGGACAAGCTGTTCATGCCTCAGTTATACTATTTGCAAAATGGGAATAATAATAGCCCTGACCTCAATGGTATTGGTGAGGAATAAGTGAGTAACAAAGGGACTAGCCCACATCATAATTAAAATGCTAATGATAAAGACAAGGAATCTTAAAAGTAGCAAGAGAAAAGCAGTTAGTTACCTACAAGGGAGTTCCCATAAGATTGTCAGCCGATTTCTCAACAGAAAATTTACAGGAAAGAAGGGATTGGCATGAAATATTCAAAGTGATGAAAACCAAGAACCTACAACCAAGATTATTCTACCCGGCTGGGCTATCATTTAAAATCGAAGAAAAGAGCTTCCCAGACAAAAGCTAAAGGAGTTCATTACCACCAAACCAGTATTACAAGAAACATTAAAGGGACTTAAGAAGAAGAAGGAGAAGGAGAAGGAGAAGGGAAAAAAAAGATTTAAAAAATATGAATAACAAAATGGCAATAACTACATATCTATTAACAATTACTTTAAATGTAAATGGATTAAATGCTCCAATCAAAAGACATAGGGTGGCTGAATGGATAAGAAAACAAGACCCTTACATAGATTGCCTACAAGAGAGTCACTTCAGATTGAAAGACACACACGGACTGAAAGTAAAGGGATGGAAAAAGATATTTCATGAAAGTGAAAAATAACAAAGAAAAAATCTGGAGTAGCAATACTTATACCAGACAAAATAGACTTTAAAACAAAGGCTATAACAAGAGACAAAAAAGGACCCAATAATCCCACTTCTGGATATTTATCCGAAGAAACCCAAAAAACAACTTCAAAGGGACATGTGCATCCATATGTTGATTGCAACATATGACCAAGATGTGGAGGCAACCTGGGTGTCCGTTAATGGATGCATGTATAAAGAAGAGGTGGTACATATATACAATGGACTATTACTCAGCCATAAAAAAGAAGGAAATCTTGCCATCTGCAACAACATGGACGGACCTAGAGGGTACCGTGCTGAGTGGAATAAGTCAGACAGAGAAAGGCAAATATCATATGATTTCACTTACGAGGTCTGACAATTAAGTTCATGAACTCATCCTACAAAAAGTGCTACATACTTCATTGCTGATATCACTACGGTCATCTTCGAAGTATTCCCCTTGGGAGTACTTATGCACTGATGCCAGTGCCTAGTCCACCCTTCAAAGCAATTTTGGAACTCTTTTTCTGGAATGGCCTTCAGAGCTGTCATTATATTACACTTGATGTCCTGAATGTCATCAATATGTCTTCCTTTCAGTATTTCCTTTATCTTCGGGTAAAGAAAGAAGTCATTGGGGGTCAGATCAGGTGTGTAGGGAGGGTGTTCCAATACAGTTATTTGTTTACCAGCTAAAAACTCCCTCACAGACAGTGCCGTGTGAGCTGGTGCAATGTCATGATGCAAGAGCCATGAATTATGGGCGAAAAGTTTAGGTCGTCTAACTTTTCCATGCAGCCTTTTCAAGCACTTCCAAATAGTAAACTCGGTTAACTGTTTGTCCAGTTGCTACAAATTCATAATGAATAATCCCTCTGATATCAAAAAAAAGCTAGTAACATCATTGCAATGAGTTTGTGAACTTAATTGACAGACCTCGTATATGTGGAATCTAGAGAGCAGGATAAATGAACAAGCAAAACAGAAACAAGCTCATAGATAACAGAGAACATTTTGACAGTTGCTGGATTGGGGTAGAGAATGGATGAAGGGAGTAGGGGATTAAGAGGTACAAATTGATAGTTACAAAATAGTCATGGGGGTGGAGAGTATAGCATGGGAAATAAGTATAGTCAGTAGTACTGTAATAACTATATATGGTGTCAGATGGGTACTGGATTTATCAGGGTGATCATTTCATAAGTTACATAAATATCTAATCACTGTATTGTACACCTGAAACTAATATAATATTGTATGTCAACTGTAATTGAAAAAAATATATATGAAAAAAACCGTAAAACAACAAAAGGGTTAACAGAACTTTTCTGTAAAGGGCCAGATAGTAAATATTTTTGGCTTGCTAGCCATACTGTCTGTCACAACTATTCAACTCTGTCATTTCTATCGTACAAGTAGCCACAGACGATACATAGACCATCCTGAGTGCAGACCAATAAAGCTATTTATAGCAATAGATGGGAAGCCTGGTTTGCCCTGAAGCTGGTAGTTTGCTGACCACGAGTCAGCAAAAAAGTGTCTGGCGTGTTGTTAGCACCTAGTAAACATTAACCATTATTATTCATTCATGAATAAACTAAATATTTGAGCCCCTATTGTATGTCAGGCACTGTTCTAGGTGCTATGAGTATAGCTGTGAGCAATACAGATAAGGTCCCTGAGCTGGTGAAGCTTACCTTCTGGATGGGGGACAGGGATAAATGAGAAAACAAGTAACAGAAAACCAGGTAGTGGTCTGGGCTATTATGAGAAGGAATTAGGGGCTGTGACAGTGACAGCAGGGTGGTCTACATTTGACGTGCTGTCAGGAATGGCTTCTCCGAGGGTGTGACATTTACCCACAGACCAGTGGGACAAGGAGCCAGTTCTGTGACAACTGAGAGAAGAGAATTATAGGGACACACCAGCTCTGGCTCCCGCTGCTGCCCTGAGCCCAGTTCCGAGGCAGCAGCAGAGTCTGCACTGCCGGAAGGACCAGGAAGAGGGAAGTGAAGAGGAAGGATAGGACAAAAGGAAAAACTCAGGGCACTGTGGTGGCCGTGGCACCCTGTTGGTCCTCAGCCGCTCTTCCAGGCTGTATTTCTTTTCTCATCGTCCCACCCCTCAGCCAAGGTCCCCTCTCACCTCTCTCCTCCCACTGCCTGGCTCAATACCCTCAGCTCAGGCCTGGCAACCATTTCTGCTCTTCACACATGCCTCTGGATCCTAGGTTTCCTAAAGCCAGCTCCCCACTACCTGTACTACAGGTAGCCAGAGGTCTCCCTCCCACTGTCCAGCAAGTGAGCTGGAGGGTCTGGATTCTGCTTCCGCCTGTGCTCAGGAAGTTGGAACTCCAGACCCAGGGGTGGATTTCACTGGAGCCACTCTCAGACAGAGACACTGGCACTGGAAGAGAACTTAGAAGTCCTGCCTTCTGGTTCACGGTTCCCAAACTGTTTGGTTGAGGAAAAAAACACCTGTGTGCATGTGGATTTGAGACCCTGCTCCAAATCCCCTCTCTTCCCTACCTCCACACCCAAATTTTCAGATCTCTCTTTCTTTTTTTTTTTTTAACATCTTTATTGAGGTATAATTGATATACCAAAGAGCCATACATATTTAATGTGTGCAATTTGATGAGTTTGGACATATGCATATACCCGTGAAACCATCACCACAGTCAAGGTAGTGAATGTAACCATCACCTCCAAAAGTTTCCTTGTTTTGCTTTGCTTTGTTTTTTGTGGTAAGAATGCTTACCATGAGATATTCCCTTTTATTAAACACTGTAAGTGCACAAAACAGCATTGCAAACTATAGGCATTGCGAGCTTTCTCTTATCAAACGTTCTGGCTCACAGAATTCTGTGTGATGGCCTAGCCCAAGGACTAGGCCACCATGTATGATGTCACTCTTCCACAGAGAACAAATTCTAAACTCTGGCAACCTTTGGAGTTGCAGCCAGACTGCCACCGTGACAGCTACCGTAGGTAAACTGTTGCCAGCCTCTCTGTCAGAGGGAAGGGTTTTCCGACCTGGTCCCAGTTCCAGGTTTCACCTTCTGGGCTCCTGTAGCCTTCCGCCCCCTCCAGTTCTCACTCCTTTAAGAAGACTTGTTAGACTTTGTCCCCAGCTGTGACTGGCTCCAGCATCCCCCTCAGAAGGCATGCGTCAGACTAGCCTGGGAGGGCTGAAATGGCGCCTCCTGTCTCCTCCGTGGCTCTCGCGGCTCCGCAGCTAGCTGTCACAGGGTGTTGAGGGCTATCTGACTCACCAACAACTGGTATTGTCAGGCTGGCTGTCATGTGGCATGTTGGGTCCCGAGTGGGTAGGCGGGCAGCATGGGTTGGGGCAGGTGTGCCCCCAGCCCCTTCAGGGGGCCTCCCTCTGCACTCTTTGTTGTCCTGTGTTGCTGTCTTGGTGCCCAGGAAGCCAGCGGGGGAAGGGAAAATCTGACCTCTCTTCCTGTCAACAATGACTTTCTGCTTGGAGCTGCCCCTTCTGGGATGAGTCAGCAGGAAGGGCAATGAGTCCCTGCCTGGAGGAGGAAGCACTGGTGTCAGAGCATTCCTTCCACAGACTGAGGCTGCCAGAAGCCTGGGCAGGGGGGTTGGGGGGGTCTTACAGCTGAAAGAGGGCTCAGAACAGGCTTCCTGCCCCCCTCCAAACGGCGGTGGTCTCCATATCCTCCCTTCTCCCCTAGGCTTCTGCAGATGGCCTGCAGGCCACACCAGACTGATATTCTGAAATACGTCTTTGATCATGTAACAGTCTGCTTAGAATCTTTGCAGGCTCTTCACGGCCTCTAGAATAAAGTCCAAATGCCTTAGCCTGGCCCCAGCCTCCCTTTTTGACTTCCAATCAGGGTGGCCTCCTCCGCTGCTGAATGGGACAGGGCCTGTGCCTGTCTCCACACCTTGGCTTGGTTGTGACCCTCCATCACTCCCTATGCCCGAATGCCTCATCCTTTCCAGATGCTCCCACACTTTTAACCCCATGTTCATTCTCACATCATCCATCCATCCATTCAAAAAATACTTGCTGAGCACCTTCTACGCCAAGCGCTGTGCCAAGAGCTGAGGTTTCTCCCACTAATAAGCTGGACAAGATAAGTGCTTGTGGAGCACCTGGCAGGCTTGCGGCCAGTGCAGAGACCTAAACAGGCCCTTAGCAGTGTAGCAAGGTGAGCTCAGGGTGCTAAGGGACACCGGAGAGGAGCGTCGCACCAGCCTTGAGAAGATCGCAGTGGGTTCACTAGAGGAGGTGACACTGCTGATTTCTTGAGGAACGGATAGGAATTAGGTAGGCAAGGGGGAGGAAGGGGCAGTAAAGATACTGGGACTGGAGGAAGCAAAAAGTAGGAAGGCCAAGGCAACAGATAGTGCATTCGAGGAACTGAAAGTTGGTTATAAAACTGGGGTGAGGGCGTGAGTGGGAGTGACGAGAGAAGAGGCTGAGTTACCCGGTGGCCCTGCACAGTTGGTACTTTATCCTAAGAACCATGAGAAGCCGATGAAGGGTTTATAGCAGAGGCATGCAATGAGCAGATTTGGACCTTAAATGGTCCAGAATGACTGGAGTATAGAACACAGATTGGAAGAGGGCAAGTGGCAGACCCAGGGACCTGTTAGGAGGCAATTTGGACTGGACCGGAGGCACTGTTGGCTTGAGTCAAATGATGGCCGGGAAGCTGAGGCCAAGAGGAAAGGTCCAGAGCTCTTTCCAGCTAACAAGACTTGGCAATTGCCCAGGCACACGGGTGGAGGCCAGAGGAGTCAAGCGTAGTTCCCAGGTTCCTGATTAGATGGGTGGGCAGTGGGGCCATTTTACTGAGAGGGACAGGTGTGCGGGCAGGGGCATGATGAGTGCAAACTTGGACGTGTTCAGTGCGAGCTCCCAGAAACCAGCTGAAGGCAAGCAACCCAGGGGGGTAGACAAGGCCAGATCTCCGGAGAGAGGTCTGTGGTACAGATAGACTTGGAGGCCCCAATTATATACAGTCATTAAACTGGGAAAGGATGAGATTTCCGTCTTGCAGGAAGCCTGCCCTGCTCCCTTCAACTTCCTGCACCAGCCAGAGTTCTCCTTTGACATATTACATATTGCTCTGTGGGATTTAGTTTTTTTCTAAGTATGTATTACCTTTCTGATCAGAGAATTACCACAGGTCAGCCAGTTAGGAGACCCTTGCAATGTCCTCATGACAGGGATGAGAGCCTGACGCAGAAAGAGAGAAGACAGATACAGGAAATATTTAAAGAGGAGGTTTAGTGGGACTTGTGATGGCTGGGTGTGTGCGGTTAGGGAGAAAGAGGAGTCACAGCTACTCCCAGCTTACCAGCATGGGAGTTGTTTAGACTAGAGGACAAGAAGAGAAACAGGTTGTGGGAGGAAGAAAAAGAGTTAAGTTTTGGACTCACTGAGTTTGTGGTGATGCCTGTGGAACCTCTAGCTGGAGGAATCCAGTAGGTCACAGGACATTAGAATCTGAGGCTGAGAGTAGAGTCTGGAGTTATACATGAGGCAGTCTCATCCACCACTCACTCTTTACAAGCTCCTGTCTCACCTCAGGGCCTTTGCATGTGCTCTTTCCTCCACCTGAAAAACTCTCTCTTCAGACATTCACATGGCTTGTGCACTCAAATAATTTAGTTTTTTATCTGGAGTAGCCCCTAACCCCATCATTCTCTATCTGCTTACACTGCTTTAATTTTCATCATAGATTTTTATCACTTCCAGCGTTCTATCATAAAGTTGTTTTATTTGTTTATCTACTTCCACCACTGAAATGTGACCTCCCTCAAGGCAGAGATTCAGTCTGCCTAATTCACCTTCACCTAGAAGGTATCCAAGAAATGCCCGAAGTGGGGACCTGGTGAACACTGGTGATGGAATTACTCACCTGGGAGTGTTTGCAATAGCGGTGCCAGCAGCTGTGGCAGGAGGGTGTCTCAGCGGAACCAGAACTGCAGCCAGAGTGGGAGGAAAGGGGGCTGGGGCAGCACGTGGGAGCTGCAGCACCAATGCTTCAGGCAGGGGAGAGGAGTTCCCAGAGGAGAAGAGGCTGGTCAAGAGTGGACCTTATACAGGCGTTTGTGTTTGCACCTTGTATGGGAACACCAGCTAGGACGGCAGTGCCAGGATGCCTGGAGAGAGGAGAGTCCCAGCAGGAGGAGGGACTGGAATACCTCACAGAAGTCTAGTCTGGCAAAGCCCCTTGGAGTAGGCCACTGGGGGCAACTTCTGTGCAGTGTGGGGACAGACTCCAGGCAGAATGGGTAGTAAACTGGGAGAGAGGAAGAGGAGAGGAGGGAAGATGGGAGAGGAGCTGATACTGCGTGCCAGGCTTTGGGACGATAACTGGGGCTGGAGGTGCCGAGGGATCATGATGCGTGGTAATCACAGCCTCCTAACTGCCCTCCTGGCCCCACTTGACACAGAGGAATCTTAACAGCATAAATCAGATCATTCGCTCCCCTGCTCAAACCCATTATTTAGAATAAAACCAAACTCCCTAACATGATAAACAAAGTCCTCCAGGCCCTGGCCCTGCCTTCTTCTCTGACCTCAGCCCCCACACTGGCCCTGTTCACTCCACCCTAGCCAAACAGGCTCCGCTGGTCCTTGAGCCAAGCACCTCCTGCCTCGGCATAGGCACTACTGTTCCCTCTGCCTGGGACTTTCTCCCTCAGATTGTCACCTGGCTTTCTCTCTTATTATATTCAGGTCTCTGTCCAGATGCCACCTCTTCCCTCTGAGAGGCTTTCCTGAGCTTCCTCAGATGGAATTATCCCACCCTGTCACCTTACCCTGCTTTATTTTTCTCCATGGCAGAAAATGATAATAGATTATATACTTATTTACTTGTTTGTTAGTTTCTTGTTCCTCTTCCCTACTAGAGTGTAAGCTCCATGAGGACAGGAATGTTTGTCTGGCTCGTTCACTGCTGCATCCCTAGCATGTAGAGAGCAGCACTGGGCACATAGATAAATACGGTGCCGGTGCCGAATGGAGGTTTAAATAAACGAATAACTGAATCTGTAAAGCTACCGTATTTTGCCATGTATCATGCACACTTGCCCCCCAAATTTGTGAGGGAAAAATAAGGATGTGCATTATACATGGGTAGTACTAATTCCATATCTATATAAATGTTTTTAATTCTTTTATTTATGCTTAGGAGTTAAAAGTGTAGCTCTAGAAATCAATAACGATATCCATATGCAAAATAATAGCCTGGAATATGATAATTAGGTTTTTTGAATTTACGACGAACTTACAACGACAAAGAGTTCTTGGCCTTCTATGATGGGTAAAAATCATGAATTTGTTACTGGTACATACAATTTCTTGTACCTTGTATCTGTTCTTATAATTATTTGTTACATAAAATTTCTTGTACCATAATATGTTTTTAAAATGCTAAAATTCCTTTATAATATAAAAAACAAGTACCTAAAGGTAAACAAGTAAAAATTTAAATTAAATTTTTTTTAGAGTAGGTATTATTATGATCATATGCATTTTTTAAAATTTATTGGGGTGACAATTGTTAGTAAAATTACATAGATTTCAGGTGTACAATTCTGTATTACATCATCTATAAATCCCATTGTTGTTCACCACCCAGAGTCAGTTCTCCTTCCATCACCATATATTTGATCCCCCTTACCCTCATCTCCCACCCCGCAACCCCCATTACCCTCTGGTAACCACTAAACTATTGTCTGTGTCCATGAGTTCTTGTTTCTCGTTTGTTTGTCTTGTTCTTTTGTTGTTTTTGGTTTATATACCACATATCAGTGAAATCATATGGTTCTCTGCTTTTTCTGTCTGACTTATTTCGCTTAGCATTGAAATCTCAAGATCCATCCATGTTGTCACAAATGTTCCTATATCATCTTTTCTTACCGCCGAATAATATTCCATTGTGTACATATATCACAACTTCTTTATCCATTTATCTATCGAAGGACATTTTGGTTGTTTCCATGTCTTGGCAAATTAAAAAATTTAAACAAGAGGTTTTCCCCCCTGTAAGTTTGAGCCAAAACGTGAGTGCGCATTATACACGGCAAAATACGGTAATCTGCAAAGCGCTCTTCTGTACAATGGCTCTTCACAGCAGCTTTGCCAAGGGGGGCACCCTCATGTTACAGAGGAGTGAGCCCAGGCTCAGAGCACTCCGGTGACTTGACCAGACAGAGCTGGAGCCCGTGGCCACTGCGGGCAGGTGAGCATAGACCAGACGCCAAGCTCTTGCCTCTGAGCCCAGCAGACCCTCTACGGAGAGAAGACACCTAGACCCTCCCTCATTTTCTCCTAGTCTAGTTGGGAAGATGAGAAGAAGATTATGAGGGGAATAAAGATGTGCCAGGGAGGAAGGTTGGGAGGGGAGGAGGAGGAGGAAGCTTGAGGAGACAGGAAGGATAGGGAGGGGTTGAGAGAGGGACACCCACTGAGGACACTGTGTCTGGATTCTGCAAGAGGCACCTTGAATCCCCACAGCCATTTCTATCTCCAGGGGGTAAGCAGGGACACCCTTGCTAATGAAGCCCTGGCCTTCTGGTGTTTTTCCCTTCTGCCTACACCCCCCCCCCAAAAAAAAAAAAAGCTCCTGGGAATTCCCCACTTCCTGGTAGGAACTATAGAGCCCTGGGGGGATTTTCCTCGGCCCAGGAATTCTGGACACTTTCCAGCTTTTTCCTTAACTTCTTCACCCTCTGCATACCAACCCCGCACACACACACAAATGGAGGGCGAGGGGAGAACCGCCTGGAGACCATGCACCTGCCCCAGGAATGACCCTCTCCCCCACATCGCCCCAAACTCGGGAACAAACCCTCTCTGTCCTCTCTTTAAGGTGGGTGAGTCAATGGCTGACAGCATAACTGTTGAACACACAGCCTCCAAAAGCAGGATGGGGCCCCGTCCACAGCTGGGGGAGGAATTTTCTGCTGGTGCAGCTCAGCATTCCTCTTTGCTTTTCTGGTGAGTCACTTCAGCACAGTCCCTGTAATTCCTGGCCCTGCCTCTGATTGCTAGAAGTGTCCCTTCCTTGCGCCTGGCCATGTGCAAGAAAGAGTGGCTCCAGGGGTGGGCTGAGAGGTTTTGGTCAGTCAGCCAGCCAGGGGTCCCCACAGGGATGAGCAGTGACCCGCTGGTGTCTGGCTCTTAACAGCAGTCACATGAATCGTGAGCACTTGTCTGGTCTGAGACATATCCCTGGCCAACTGTTTACTCACAGTTCCCCAGAGCACCTGCTACTTCTGAGCAACTCTTAATTCATTTCAGCAAACGTTGACTCTGCCCACTTAGTACAAGGCATGGGGAGGGAGAAGAACCAGAGAATGAAGAAGACACAACTCCTGTCTTCCGGGAGCCTGAGGGTCATCCTAAAAAATGCAGAGGCTGTTTTTATAACATGCTGTGGGCAGAGAGCGTGGACACTTCGAGATAAGTAAAACATCTTTCTGAACTCAAGGAACTTAGGTTGTAGCTGGGGAGACAGACATAAACTGGGAATTCCACGACACGGTGGAATTACCCGATCCTTCGCCATGAATGGGGTCATGCTTTGTCATTGTCTGTCAGTCAGCTTGGCAGCAACGCCTCTCCCCCGTCCCCTCACCCTCTCGCACCCCCCTCCCCAGAACATGAGCACCTTATAGGCAGGGACTAGTCTTCTCTATCTCTATCCTCAGTGTCTCACACAACTGAGCGTATTTGCAGAATAAATTTTACACCAACGACTTCTAAACAGTTAAGTTGCATTTTTTTTTTTACAAGACTGAAAACATGCTAAACAGAGATGCTGGCAATTTCCTGGCTTGTTGTGCAGAAACGGCTGATTCATTCTGAATGGCGACGATCAGATAAGGTCCCAGGGAGAAGGTGTGATTGCAGCGAAGCCCTACAGGATGCGGTGGAGAACAGGAAGAAGGACATCCCAGGCTGAGGGGACCGCAGATGGAAAGTCTCAGAGTCAAGAGAGAACAGGGCTCATCACAGCCCACCCGATGCATGGAGAGAGGAGTAGAAGATTTGGTGACAAGGACCGGAGGCCAGGTCAAGTGCAGTCGTGAATACCATGTTAAGGAGTTTGATCTTTGTTCTGTGGACACAGAGGACGCCTGAGAAATTTTGAGAATGGGGGTCACATGAACTAAGCAGTGTTTTAGGAAGATGATTCTAATGGTTCTGTGAAGGGTCTATTTTGAGAAAACATTGCTAGGAGTGTCCTCTCCTTGGCCTTGGCTTCTTGGGAAGTGGGGGAAGCTGGGGAAAGTTAGGGTGGGGTGGGGAGGGAATGGGGGGGAGTAGAGAAATCATTCAGAAGCAACTGTAATGCTAGGAAACAGATGACAACAAAATGAATCAGAATGGGACAGGAGGAATAGAAAGCGGCAGAATTAGTGACCAATTGGCTATTGGAAGTGAGATGGATTTTTCCAGGGGGAGTGGCCAAAAGAACATAAGAGAAGGAGCAAGCTCGGGGGGAGGCTGTGGGGAGGAAGGTGAAGCCTACTATTCTGGGTTGTTACCGGGACACTAGTTCCTTGGGATCTTGGGTAACATTGACAAGAGAAAGAATCAGAGAGGGTTTTCTTAGTCCTGATGCACGTGGACGACAGGCTATGGATGCCTTCAGTCTAACAGGACTCCTTGGAATCTTTGGTTCAAAGCTTACACTAAATCTCTTTGTACTATGAAAACATTTCGCAGTCCCCTCCCAGTTTTAGCTCTACCACCTCCCTTCTTCCCGCCCACCACCATAGCAACCCACGTAGCCTGACACACTGGGAGGTGTTGCCAGGAGAGGAAAGATGTGTGGAGGACCCAAGGGGGCCATCCATCACTCTGGATGACTTCAGTGTCCATGAGTGACCCAGCCCACACACTAGCCTTTCAGTTGCTTGGTTTCTCCATCTCTGACAACCTTGTGTCCCACTCTGTCTTGGCCACCCACTCCCATCACCACTCCCCAGACTTAGTCAGTACTCAGTACTATTCCACCTCTGAAATGACTAATTCTGACGTCCTTCTATCCTCTCTGTTTCTTCTCCCAATCACTTTGCCTACACCTGTCCACGGACTCCTCTACTCTCTCCCTGTCTGGCAACCCCCTTCTTTCTTCACCTCCCTCTCTCATGGCTTAGATGGTACGGCTCAGAATTTTATTAATTCTCTCCTAGAATGTAAAGCCTTTTTGTTGTACCACCTGGCAAAACCCCAACTGTGAATGAGCCAGCTCTCCTTTTCCTCTGAATTGTACCTACACGGTAGGTGATTTTTGCTGGAGGAGACCACATCAGCAAGCTGACTGCATCCATCATCACTGGTGCTCACCAAGCTTGATTGGGTCTTCAGCAGTACCTGCTATGTTTTCCCTAGTTAACACCTAGTCAACTCTTTGTACCTCCACTTTTTTCAGCCTTATCCCTGTCCTCAAACCCTCAACGAATTGACTTCCATCTTAACTCTCAGCGGATGACATCACCTCTCCCTTCAAAGATAAAATAGGAGCCTTGAGGCAGGAAATATTTCAACGTCTGCCAATTTTCCCACCAACCTGCCTGTACCCTTCCTCTCTACTTTGCCTCCTGGTTTAATGGAAGACAAATATCCTTCTATCTAATCTTGCCACTTATATTCTTGATTCCAACCATTGCTGGCCTTTCAGGGACCTTTCCTGTCTCCTCCTTCATCTTCACCTTCTCCCTGTCTATTCATGTCTTCTCAATATTTAAACAAGCTCAGGTCTCTGAAATTAAATCAAGCCCTCCCTTGATCCTTCCTCTTCTTCCAATTACCACCTTCGCCTCCAAAGGAAGACATCTCAAACCCCTCTCCTGTTTACCCCTCGACTCATGGTGACACATTTCCCCCCACCACAAAAACGTCAAGAAAGTCTTGTCACCAAGGCCACTAATGACTCCTCCATACCTCTTTTAGCCCTCGTGTGCTTGATTTTTTCTGCTGTGGATCATTTCTTCTTTCTACTACCCTTAACTTCTGTGACTCTCTCCTGTTTTTCTTCCTCTTTTCTCTTTGACTCAAACTCTAAATGTTTGAGTTAATCAGACTCTGCCTTAAGCCTTGCGTCCCCTAAGCTCCCCTACCCTTCTGATACTTCAAGGGCTGCTCTTCACTGACAACTGTCAACCATACACCTCTGTCTAGACCTCTCTCTTTCTCGAGCTTCAGATCCATGTATACAGTTGCCTATAGGGTTGTCAGATTTTGCAAATAAAAATACAGGATGCCCAGTGAAATTCGAATTTCAGATAAACGATGAAAAAATTTTTAAGTATGAGTATGTCCCATGTAATCTTTAGGACAGACTTATGCTAAAAAGACTTTTGTTGTTTATCTGAAATTCAAATTCAACTGGGCATCTTATCTTATCAGGCAACACTGCATAAGTTCACATCTTTATTTGAGGTCCCACAGTCACCTCCACTCCGTGTATCTACAACCGAACTTCCCATTGGACAAAATTGACCATCCACTGGCTTATACAAAGTTGTTTGTGACTCCTCTGTTCTTCTTTAGCTCCAGACTCCTCCTAAATATCCCTAAAATCTGATCACTTCTCTCCAGCGACAGCCATGCCCCTAGTCCAGGCCACTCACCACCTTTTACCCACCACAATGTCTTCTCTGGTCCCTGGTAGCGATTGCCACATAGCAGCCCAAAATATCTTATTGAAATGCACATTTGTCATGGCTCACACTGGTTTAAATTCTAAAGTCTGCAATCGTTACCATGTTCCCCCATGTCCTGTGTGACATGGACTTTGTCCACCTTTCCCTCCTCTTTATGAACCACATTCTCGACATTCTTCAGCCACCCTGAGCTTCTTTCAGTTTCTCGGAAGTGCTGAGCCCACTCTTGCGTTGGGCCTTCCCGCTTGCTGTTCCCTGGACCGATCTTCTCTCCCTCTTTTCCTTTTAGCTCTTAATAATCCCGAGTCTCAGTCCCTGTCTGTCACTCTACCTCTATTCTATGTTTCTCTTTTTGGGCACTCGTCACTCTCTAATCACCTGCTCTGTGCCTGGTCCTCTGTTAGACTGTGAGTTCCCAGAGAGCAAGACACTGTCTATCTTCTGAGTTGTATCCAAGCCCTAAAACAGTCTCTGGTCCACAGAAGGAGTTCAATTAATAATTTCAGGGATAACTGATGAGTAAGCTTTCTCCTCATTCAGCCTGGGCGGTCTCCTCTTATCTTCCTGCGAGCTCTCAGCACAGAGTACTTCCCAGAACTGGAATGGTTTCCAGATGGATTTAGAATGTACCCACAACTATGTGCCCCAGTGGGGTGTCTCAGCCCTCCAGGCCCAACCAACATGGGTAACTCAGACCCCGTCAGGCTTGTCTCAGTCTTGCACGTCAGTAGGGGGAAGCAGAAGGCAGAGAGGCCAGGGACAAGATGGAGGGCAGGCGGGCTGGTGGCAGGCCCAGTGCTGATAAACGGAAGCAAAGACCCAGCCACCAGGGCTGGATTGTCTTCAGGTTTGGCTCCTGAAGTGTGGCCTCCAACATGGCTCTCCTAAGTCCCATGAAGTCCCCCAACAATGGATGTATTGAGCTTGGGGATTGTCGGGGCTCCCAAGTGCACCTGTCCAGCAGGCTCTTGCAAATAAGGGCCTAGAAGTGAAGGAACACTCAGAGCTGTAGAGTCACCAACGAGCAAGTGACCATCAAAGCTTCATCAGCGGTGAGGATACTCCTGGGAGACCATGGGATATCCCAGGAGAGAAGACCAACGACAGAATGTGGGGAACACCTCGCTTATGAAGGGACTCAGGAAGGAGAGTAAACAACACAAGAAGTGGAGAAAGAGGAACTAGAGCTGTAGAGGGAGAACCACGAAGGTTCAGAGGCCGGAAGCCCAGGGGATAACGTTTAAAGAAGCGAAGGTTAAACAATGGTCAGCCGCCTCAACGGGGCGATCTCTGAAAAGTGGAAGCTGGGGTTGGAAAATGGGACGTCAGAGGTGACCTCTGAAAAGAAGAATGAGCTTATCTCTCTGGTCCCAGCCACTTCCACATTTACTCTGATGACCCTCCATGGGCAGAGAGAATGCTGTCCGCTCCCTGTAAGTGGGAGAACTGTTCATAATTTGGGGAATTGTCGGAGAAAGATAAAAAGTGAATCTCAGTCAAGAAGGTCATGGTTAGCCCATGGTTAGTGTCCAGTCTCCAGAGCCTGGGACTGTGTGCTGAGAATGTGGGGTATTGTCCCCACATTTCATAGGATGACCATCTAATGGAGGTGTCCAGAAACTGCTGCTCAGCTCTGCCCCTTCTTAGACCAGGGGGCTTCCTGGCTGACCCCCTTTATCTTGAAAAAGCTCCTGCAATCTGCATCTTTCTCTGCACCCCTCCTTGCCACCCCTCACTCTTTTGCTGGGCATTTGCCTCCCACCTCCCCCTTATCAGATCTCCAGAACCCGCCTGCAGAAAAAACCCCAGTCTCCCTAGTTCTCCCCTTCATTCTACCCCCAAGACAAGCCTACAACACACTTCTTTGCTTATATCTACTTCAGAGAAGCAAACAGCAAAACAAGCAACCAGTCCACCCTGGGTTGGGAGTCACAAGGCCTGACAACCATCCAAAGCACTTCTAGCTGCGCGTCATTCCTGCTCTCTTTTCCTTGTCCCTCCTGGGAGCCTCCATGGGCCTTGACCTCATGGCTTGTTCCTGAGGGTAAGGCCTCCGTCTCCTCTTCACTCTAACTCAGATATGCAGAACCCCTTCCCAGGGGCCCCCTTGTCTTCAGTGGGTACTCTGATCCTTGGCGCCCTCACCCTCCATCCCACAGAGCTTCCGACTCATTCAGGAACGTCCCAGTCAGAGGCATTTTCTCCCAGAAGGACACAGGATGGATTAATTTTTCATAATAGTATTTTACAAGTCACACGTTTTACCATAACACTCCCATGATCAAAGACCTTCCATGGCTCCCTGTGGCCTGGAAGCTGGGTAGGACATCCTTCACCGGTGCTTCACTCCCTCGGGGCAGGCTCAGGGGAAGAGAGTGCCTTCCTTTGAGAAGAGAGAGGGGAGAGAGGGTCCACTGGTTTCTGTGCCCCAGAGGCTCCATGGAACCTGGGCATACGGCTGCCCCAACGCTGCCCCACTGTGGGCTTCCAACACGCAAGGAATGGACGTGTGGACGAGGAGGAGAGAAGGTGGGCTGGAGTAAAGAATGAGCTCAGAAGACGTTGGCCTTGGGCTCCTATGTGGCTGGTTCCAGATTGCATAGGATTGGGGTTCAGGCTCAGCATCCGAGCATCCAAGGCCGGGGTGAACATCTAGCTGGAGCGCCACCTCCTCTGCCAATAACTCCCACAGACCTTGGGCAGGTGTGCTTTTCTCTAGCCTTAGACTCTTTAAGCAAACATGAGAGAACGAGAGTCAATGGTCCATTCAAGCGCTGCCACCCTACAACTCCATGAGTTTGTCTTTCCTCCCGCCATCTTCCACACAAGCTCCATATCGATCTGTTTTCTTAGGCCTCTGAACACTTTAGGCCAGAAAGGGCTAATAGACTTGTTCCCCCTTGCCAGCTTGAATCCATTGGTTATGGTGCATTGAGAAGGCATCTATTAATACATTCAGAGTCAGTGGGTAACAGCGCTGGAGTCAATTAACAATGGCTTCCACGGACAAGGGATGGAAGAGGGATGTCATGTATGCCATACATTTGCCAAACTTGATCCCTGCGCTTTCAGCCTTCCGCTCTTTGACTGGAGTCATCCCCCTTCCTGGAATTCCCTCCGCTCTTCTCTCCTGTCCTGCTCTTTTCAGCGCCCATATTCTTCAAGAAGCCGGGGAACCTTCTCACCCTCAGAAGCCTGTCCTCCTCTGCACTTTCGAAAAGCAGTGACTTTTGAGAGCCCTTTGTTTTGTTTCTAGTTTTTAGAGATGATGGACCGAGCTGCTATAAACAAAGAAAGAAACAGAAACGATAATGACTCTTCTGTTCATTTGCCATCGCGCCCAGGCAGCCTTGGGAGGTTAAGTTCATCCTGGTGGTTTATGTGTTCTCTCCCTAACGAGAATGCGAGGCTCCGGGCAGCAGGCCCTCATTGGTACCCCTTTGTTTCCAGCTGATGTGGTGCAGAGCTAGACACAGAGCAGGTGCTGAGAAGAGTTTGCTAAGTGGAAAATGTTTATACACAAGAAAGACCAGATAGTCAGATCCTGACCCATACAGACTGACAACTGGGTGCCTGAGCTGAATGTGCAGACAGGGTCAGATCCGATAGCCTTAGTCAGAGCTAGTGAGACCTAGAGACTGTTTCCCTAGAAGTCAGTTTCAAAATAGGGGAGGGACTTGTCAGTGAGAGGAGGTGGGGGAGTTCCAACTGTGGGGAAAGTGTGAAGAACACTTCTAATCCTTTCCCTTCCATACACGAGATGATTTGCACTTTGTCAAATTACTCTCTACTTTTTCCCCGCCTGTGTGCCATCTTTCCCCAAACCATGTGTGCTGGCTGCCCCCACGCTGATAATCAATCCATCAGTCGATAAATTTAGGAAATGGGTACCCTGGGGTTGGTGGCCAGCAGTGGGAGTACCCGGAGAGCTATCAATTCAGGATTGGAGCTCAGATGTTGCCTCATACAGTTGTGATTTATGGGAAGTTTTTCCCTAGCTATACTGCTGGCCTTGTTATGTAGGGACTGTCTGTGTGGCTGGGGTGGAGGTGGGGGTGGGGGGTTGGGGGATGGTAGAAGCAAAGAAAGGAAATAAAAGACCAGATGCTTAATGTTTCGGCCCAGTGGATAAGGACCCTCCCCCACGGCCTCCTATTGTGTTGGGTCACCCACAGTTTGCTATTTAATCATTCTTAACCACTGGCTGATTTGTGTGTGCTTGTTTACGCTCCCTGCTGTTTTATAGGTCCTGGAAGGCGGGCACGGGCTTCTATTTCTGTTGCCTGCCCCCCCCCTCCAACCCCACCCAGGCTCTTTGCACGAGGACACTGGGCTCATGGGAAGTCTGGATACAACCGGTTACTGGGCTGCCTCACTGGCTGAGGGCAGAGTAGCAGGGGTTAATTAATCCTAGAAGGATGGTTTCCCAGAAGTCCCACTCATCTGCTCCCCAAGGACCCACAGTCTTCTCTGTGGCACCCACTGCCTGCTCAACGCCCACCATGCCTGGTTGGCTCCGGCTGGCCTTCATCTTTCGGTCTCTTTGGGAAGACATCACTAGCCTTCAGTCTGAGTATTTCAGCTGGCTCTGTGAGCAGGCCCTGCTCCAAAGCCAATCTGAATGAATTTGGCCACCTTCCTGTTTCACGAGTCCTATTCCTACAAACATCTCCAAGCCTTCCTGCATGACTCATGGCTCTGTTCCCTCAGAGTGAAAAAGCCTGAGATGTCCTCAGCCTGTTTCTTCTCCAGCCATGCACCTATCCCCTCTCTCACTGAGCAGAATTCGCTGGACCTTGACTCTGGGCATGAGTGGGGTAGTGACCTGGACAGTGGTTAGAGAAAATCAAGGAGGGCCCCTGACCTCCTGTAGCTCCAAATCCATCGGGGCGACCAGAACACAAGGCTCGTTGCGAAACCCTGCGAGGCAACATTCGTTTGATAAGCACCACATGTGTGCAGACAGCGCCGGTCCCAGCCCAGCCTGGGCTCTCTTGGGTGGGCCGGGGTCTGGGAGGGACTCATATAAAAAACGGAAGAGGATTCTTCCAAGAGCATGGAAAGCCAACCAGTTCATCTACTCATCAACTGTGTCACTTGGGGCGAGTCACCTAACCTCTCTGGATTCGGGTTCTTTATCCACAAACCAAGGCTGTCTGATGTTGTAGCTTTCTGACAGGACGTGGCACAGAGCTGCAGCCCAGTTGCTAGGCAGAGAGAAGGGCCTTGAGAACTCACTGAGGTGGAGGTGGAAGCCCTGGCCAGCAGTGTTGGGCGTGGGACACGTGATCCTAAGCACCACTTCCTATGGCCACTAAGAGGGAGGGGTCACACCTGAGAAGCTACCGGGGCCAGAACGGCACCTTCCTCTGAGGACCAGGTGCCTCAGGCCTGGGCATCCCCTAACCCCTGTCCCTACAACTCCAATCCCAAGGCTTCAGTGGGCAAGGAAAGAACCATAGCTGGGGTGGGGGTGAGGGTGCTGCAGGAGCCATATCAGCACCAGCCAGGACAAACAAAGACAGCTCTTCCCCCAACTTGAGGCTGTTTGTTTGCAAACAGCAGTGTTTGCACTGGCCATTGTTCTGCCACCTCCCAGGCCAACAGAGGCTGTCTGTGTGCCTGCCCCGCCCCCATCAGGGGCTCCGTCTCTGGCCTCCACCAGGGCTATGCAAATCCTCTGGCTCTTTGCAGGGGCTCCCCACACATGGAATCTGAGCAGATTCTGCTCCAAACCAGCGGAGTGGCCCGCAGCAGTTTAGGAGGAAGTTTAGGAGGGGAGGCTTCTAGCAGCGTGTTAAGCACAGAAGGTGTGTCCTGTGACACCCCAGTCACCTGGCTCTGGCCATGCTCAGCACATCCACCCCCATTCCACATCCCAAGGCCAAGATTCAGAGGTGGCCCTGGTTATCATCCATTAGTGCTAGAGATTTAGGGCTCCAAGTACCTCTGAACTGGCCTCCTGAAGCCCCAAAGCCCTGAGCCCAGGAGATTAAACCTCTATGAAGTTTTGGCAAAGTCAGGGGCAGGCTCTATACACAGTATCCTGCTGTGAAGTCAGATAACTTCATTCTAACAATTCTGTCCTTTGGGATAAGGACCTTCTCTATAGATCAGTCCCAACAACCAAACAAGGTGTTTTCTTCGCCAATGGAGAAACTGGCCTAAGATGGAGGCTGGGCAGAGGGGAGACACTCAGAGGAAGGGGAAAGGAAGCTCAGCAGCGGGCTGATGGAGACATCTGGTCTCCTCGTTGCTGGACGTGAGCCCTGGGAGACAGGTGCCTGTCTTTGGAGCAGAAGCTTAAGAGTGGGACAGGGAGAGAACAGGTCTAAAGATCTCAGAGAGAATAGAGGTTGCCCTGCTCAGTCCCAGAACCACCTCTCAGGGAGAGAGATGCCCTTTCTTTGCCCTCATGCTCAGTCTCTGTCTGCTCTCTGCCACAAAGGACAGGAAATTCAGAAAAATTCCGAAGACGTGCCCATACCACCTCCTCCCTCCCGATTCCTAAGGCTTGGGCCATCCTGGGAAGCTGACCCCCATTCCAGGATTAACTGGGAGGCTCCAGAGAGGGCAAGGCCTCTGGTAAGGAAGGCTGATTGACTCAGCATGGCTCCCCAGCAGACATGTGGGCCCAGACAGGAAGGTGTTTGAGGGGGCTGAGATATGGGTGCTGCAGATTTCAAGGGCCTTGGGCCTCTGGAGCTTTGAAGTCAGGCAGCTGGGGGAACAATCAGACCTCAGTTGTGTGGCCTCTGAACCTCTTTTGACCTCTCTGAACTTTAGTTTTATTTAAGTGGGTATGATCCCTGCTATAGTTATGAGAATTCAAGCAAGTAGCGTGTGTGTGCGCACGCACGCACGCGCGCGAGCGTCTCGCACAATGTAAGTGCCTGTACATGTTCAAAGCCTCCCTGTGACTCAAGCAGGTGGCAGGGTTTTATATTCTACTCCTTAGCATAACTTTATCGAGGACCCTACCACCCATCCAGAAACCTTAGCCGAGGCTCCTTGCTAAATTGGCCTGGAGCAGCCTCACGTGAAAACTTTTGCACCCGGACAGGCCTGAGGTGGCCAGAGCTCTGTGTTGACGTGAAGTAGAAGCTGGAGCCTTCCTGAAGTCATCCTTCAAAGGAGATCCAGGGTGTCCCTGGACTGGGGTGGTGGTGTTCAGACCCCTGAAGTCATGCTGTGCTTGTGGATTTCTACCCTACCTCCTCCCTACACACGCACACGCACACGCATGCATGGACCACCCCCACAGCTGAGTAAGATCAAGGTCACCCCTCTGAGTCCACCTGTTTCACTGTGGTTTGGAAGGGCATAAGAAAGCCTGTGGGAAAGCAGCACTTGCAGTGTGGGAGCAGTGATGAGGGAGAGGTGTCTCAGAGCTGAAGTGTTCACAAGAATCCCAGATTTTCACCGCGACAGCTGCTGCTTCTCCCTGCATCCTCCTCACCTGTCACCTCCCTGACTCACGGCCCACTTGTCTGCCCCAGGCCTTGGCAGGAATTCCCAAACATCTTAATCCTGGCCATCCCCTACTTAATTTCAGATATCCAAATAAGGAGTTTTAAAATGTCTTTAAAAGAATTCCCTGGCATAGATACAATATCCAAAGTCTCTATAGTTTTGAGGCAGCTTGATGTCAGGGAAAGAGGAAATGAGGTGCAAGGTCAGACAAGGTCAGAGGAGTGAAGGAAGTGGTGTCCTGAGTCCTGGAAACAGGATGTGCACGTCTGCCCTATGGGGTCAGACCAGCCTGGGGCATCTGGGTGCTGCACTTACCTACTGAGTGACCACGGCACGAAGTTGCCCTCTCTGTACTGAGGACTCCTTCCTACCTCCTGGGGCTATAAGGATTGAATGGGATCAGGGTGGAAAGAGGTTGACCCAGGACCTGGCTTGAAGCAGGTAATCAGTAGCTATAACAACATGCATGATCTCAGTTAATGGACGCTCCATCCTTTCAGGAGCTCAGGCCAAACCCTGGGGAGTCATCTTTGACTCCTTTTTCTCTCACATCTCCCACCCAAACTACCACCAAATCCTGTTGTCTTTCCCTATAATCCAGCATCTCACCTCTTCTGACCACCTCCTACCGCTTCTACCCAGATCCAAGCCGCCATCATCCCTCCCTTGAGTTCTCACAGCGGTTTCCCAAGTCTCTCATTGGCTCCTTCAGGCTTTTCTCAACACAGTAGCTAAAGGGGTCAAATCCCCCATGGCTCTCTGTTTCTCGCACTCAAATCTGTGCAATTGCCAGCAAGGCTACTCGTGATCTCCTCACCTCTCTGACCTCTGCGTCCACCATGCTTCCCCTCACTCCTTCTGCCCCCGCCTCACTGACCAGCTCCTGTCTCAGCACTCGGGTCACGGTCTCCCCCTGCCTGGACCTCAATACCCATGCGACTCAACCTCCCCTTCCCTGTGAGGCCACTGCAGCTACCTTGCTCCCCGCCCCCTTGCCCTGCTCCCACAGCACTTAACACCTCTCGCATACCGTGGGATTCACAGCCTTATTCTGATTAATGCCTGTGGTCTGTGCTCTCTCCCTAGGATATAAGCCGCACAGGAGATCTTTGTTTTGTTCACTGATGTATCCTAGGCTCCCAAACTCAATAAATATTTGTAGTGTGAATGATGGAATCTCGCCACAACCCTATGAGGTGGTTAAGGCAACAGACTTCTTTTAATGACAGAAAACCACAGGCTTTTTCACGGTTAAGTTCTGGAGTGACAGTGTAGAGGTGGCTGAAAATATAGCTCTATGTCCCCTCCCCTCGAGGCTTCTCCCACCTTGGGGTGCTGCCCTTTTCAATACTCTGGCACAAGCATAGATGCAAACCCGTTCCTTTGGCTCCCTTCTGCACAGCTGAGGCCAACTGGAACTTTCCTCCGTTTTTACTACTTCCTACTATGGGAGAAAATTAGGGGAATTAACACAGAAAACCTAAGAATCATAAAAATGGTCTGGTTTATGAAGTGCAGAATTCTGGTCCAGTCCTCAGAGCATGTAGACTGTCTAGTTTCCAGTACCTTCTGAGATGTCTGTATTCTTGCTCAGGTGCCTGACCCAGGCTCCCTCCTCCCTGGGTCCCACCTCTCACCTTCTCCCTGCCTCCCTCTTTCTCCCTCCTGCTCCTGCAGCTAGAAACCTAACCCAGCTGTTTCCTAGCCATGACCTACGGAAGGTCACTTCTTGGGGACAGTTTCCTCTTCTGTAAAAGGGACAGCGTCGTGTCTTGACCTTCTAGTCCTGTTGGGGGGTACAGATGAAAGAATGATGTGATGTGCTTTGGGAACTTTCAAACTTTACACAAACCTGAGATAAACGGGAGGTGTACAGATGGCGTCCTCATGCCCCAGAGCCAGGATGACAAAGGAACCCACCATAGGGGCAGTGGGTGCTGCTGGTCCAGCTGGTGTCTGCAACGGCCACCCTTACCAGATCCGGTCACCCTTGCCAGGGCCTTGCGATCTGATCACAGACAAAGGAGCTTTACTTTCAATGAAACAAAAACCCTTTGGTCCCCAAACTACCTGTGAATGAAGCTGGGAATGGGGGAGCTGAAACAGAGAGAAAAACTGAGCCTCTAAGTAGGGCCATGTTTGGAGGTTCCACCAAATCGGGTACAAGATGCCAGGAAAGCTGATTGCCTGCGAGGGGCATCTTTGGAGGCAGAATTTTTATACCTCCTTGGGAAACGCTGCTTAGCCTAATGAAATCCATAAAGCACCTACTATGTGTCAGACACTGTGCTTGGAATTGGGAATACAGCAGTGAATAAGATGGACAGGGCTCCTGCCCTTGTGGAGTATACCGTCTACAGGTGAGACGGACATGAAGCAAATAATGAATATTAACCACAGAGGCAAGTGTTCCGAAGGAGAGGCACAGGATGCCCTGAAAATGTCCAGTAGGGGAACTTGATTTTGTGCAAGGCTGTGGAGGGGAGTGTCAGGAAGGCTTTCCTGAAAGTGCCGTGTAAGCTGAGAACTAGTTGCAAGGCACTGTTTGGTTATTTCTACTACATCAAAATTGGGCTCTCCGTACATCCCTGCAGCCCCCAGGGAGCAGACAGAGAATGTTGCCCTGAGACCCTTGGTGGAAGCTAGGCTGCGGGGTGGGGGTAAGACCTGGCAGTGAAGGGGCAGGAGGTACTGAGGGTGCAGCTTGGGCTCCGCTCCGCAGTCCTTCTGGACCCAGCCCATCCCCCAGCACACCCGAGCCTGCAAGATCCTGGCTGCTCAGCCACCCGTGGACGCAGCAGCGGGGCAGGGCTCCATGACCTCACTGTAATGGTGTCCTACAGACCCGCCAGCAGGAGGAGAAAACAAACACTGAAAAGTCCCCCAGAGCTTCCAAATGCCTGTTCAGTAAGACTCGGGGCTCCAAGCTGTGGGCAGCATGCCCGGTGCAGGAGGCCTGAATGGAATTCGAAAGTGCTTGTTTCTCACTGAAAAATTCCAAAGATTGCTCAACATTCTTTTGACGCCAGAGGCTGGGATTTGGCGGGAGGTGCTGAGAGCTGGGGACCTGGAGTCTGTGGGCTTGCTATATGGCTCAGGACTGTCGGGGAATAGCCCCTCTGCCCTGCTCCCTAAGGGGCAGGGGGTGCTGTGGAGACCCTCCTCCTTCACACACACACCCCCACACACAGGGGCACAGAGGTGGTGTGCACTGTGGTGGGTCTGGAAGGAGAATGGGGAAACCTGCAGGCTTCAGTAGAGTGGAGAGGACGTTCCTGTCCCCTGATGAGAACTGCCATCTTCCCAAGACAGCCTGAGACTGGGGTCCCAGATTCTCAGGCTCTGGTGCAAAGCCATGTCTTTCCAGCTCTCAAGAGCTACTGGAATAGCTCCCTGAGATCAACTCTCTGTGGCCACCAGTAAGATGAGCTCCTTCTTCCCAGATCTCTGTCTGAGGCACTTAGCTCAGATGCCCCCCTCCTGCAGGCAGCCTGCACCCTGCCTGGATTGGAATCATCCTCTCTGATAAGGAACTTATGTCTCACATGGTACCGTCACATACCGCTAATGACGGGGAACCATTCTGAGAAATGTGTCATTAGGTGATTTCGTCATTGTGGGAACATCATTGTTTGTGAGTGCACTTACACACACCTAGATGGCACAGCCTCCTGCACAGCCAGGCTGTAGGGTAGAGCCCATTGCTCCTAGACTACAAACCCATGCAGCATGTTACTGTACTGAGTACTGTAGGCAATTGTAACACAACAGGAAGTATTTAGGTATCTAAACATAGAAAAGGCACAGTAAAGATACGGTATAAAGATAGACAGTGGTACACCTGTAGAGGGCACTTACCATGAATGGAGTTTGCAGGTGTGGCAGTTGCTCAGGGTGAGTCAGTGAGGGAGAGGTGAGTGGATGTGAAGGACAGGACTGCACTACTGTAGATTTGATAAACACTGTACACTCGGGCTACACTGAATTTTAAAATAACAAGAGATTAAGTCAAGCATGAGACAGAGTAATGCAATCAAGAGATGTGGTAAACACAAGATGTATGAAGCTGCTGCTGGTATAATACGGCTTAGTGTTTCACAGCAAACTTTTTTTTTATAAGTAGAAAGAGTACACTCTAAAATAATGATAAAAAGAATAGTATTGTCAATACATAAACCAGTAACATAGTCGTTTATTCTCAATTATTATGTACTGTCCATAATTGTATGTGCTATACTTTTAGACGACAGGCAGCTCTGTAGGTCGGTTTACACCAGCATCACCACAAACACGTGAGGAATGCGTGCGCTTGTTACCATGGCTACGATGTCACTAGACTATAGGAATTTTTCAGCTCCATTATAATCTCATGGGACCACCATTATATATGTGGTCCGCCGTTGACCGAGACATTGTTATGTGGTACATGACTCTTTGTTTTTTCCGTAAATGTCTGCTCTCCTCTACTAAGGAGGAAATACTCTGGAAGGCAGGAGACTTTTTGGTTCATGTCTGTATAATTCTGCAGGACCCAGCAGGCACAGAGCCGTAGGTACAAGCTGTTCCTCACAGCATTGCTTCCAATTGTGGAAAATGGCAAGTTATCTAGATGTTCAAGAACAGGGGTTTGATTAAGTAAGTTAGAGGGTACCCACAGGTTGGCATGCTAGGCAGCCATCCGCAAGTACATTTCCAAAAACGCTTAAGGACATGGGAGAATATTAAAATCGACAAACTGCCATCATGCAGAGCTTAACCGCTCTTAACATTTTAGTGTGTTTTCTTTACACATTTTTTTCTATGTAGATACACAAATACAGTAGAATCCTACCAAAATGTGATGTGTGTGGAGATAAAATTAAATTGTCTTAAATGCGGGGTTGCATTACTGTGAAAGTCATGGAAAATGACAATTGAGGCAGAGTCCATATTATCACAAAAGGCACAATATGAAGATGTTGAAAATTATACTGTACTCAGCACACTGTACACTGAGGTGAGAAAAGCCCCAAATGACCTTTCCTGTCACTTCCTAACCTCACTCACCTCATCCTGGGAACGGACAGACAGTGGGCAGCCAGTTTGAGAATGGAAACCGATTGATAACATTCAATATCGCATACTCACTGAGTTTGACATTTTTAATTAATGAGAATCATAGTGTATATAAACATACGTTTCATAGCCTTTCTTACTTAATATTATATGTTAAAGAACACTCCATCTTATTAAATACTATTTTAACACATCCTTTATGGTAACTGTCCTTCTTTTTAAAAAAAAAGTCTCTGTTATTATCTCTGATTTCTCTCCCTTATTCATTGGGTGCAATCGCTAGGTCAAAAGCTATAAATATTTTTAAGATTATTGAAAGACATTTCCAAATTTTCCTCCATAAAAGTTGCTCTAAATTGCACTCAGCAGCAAATGAAAGTGCTGCCTGCTGCTCTGTCAATGGATGGGTTAATCACTGTTAGTGAGTGGATGGATTTGAGAGGTACTTCCCAAAGTAGAATTGTTGAGATTTGATGGCTGCTAGGGTGTGGGGGTTAAAGCAAGAGAAGCAGGACTTGGTGGTATTAGGTCCTTGGCCAGGGTGTGTGTAAAAACCGGGAAGTCTTTAGCAGAGAAAACAGGATTGGGATCTGGAGAATAGAAATTTGGTTTGGGAATACTGCATATTTAAAAGAAACAAACGAAAAACCACATAAGATCCAGAGGATAAACAAGCAAAAACATTTCCCCCAAAGAAAACATGCAAATAGAGAAAGAATAACAAAGTATTAATCTCATCATTCCATTAACTAAGATTCATTTGGTTGAAAATAACAGAAATTTAAGTTTTACAAGTTGCGTTAAAGAGGATAATTTAGGGAAGATTCCCAAAAGACTGGAAGAGCAGAAATACAGGTAGGCCCAGATCCTTACACATCGACAAGATTCTCTCTATCTCCCATCCTTGTTTTTCTCTACAAGTCTCTCTCAGACTGGCATTGTCCACGTGGCAGGAAGCGTGGCTTTCAAGAGAGTCTATGGCTCACCTTTCAAAGCTTTGCCTCCAGAGAGCTACTAAGACCTGTTGTCTCTGGTCTCAAGGTCAAAAATCTCAAGGAAGAGCTCTTTTTCATCTCACATGGTCCATCGGCCGAGGCCTAGGGTGAACTCTTATGATTGGCCACCTTAGGTCAAGTACCCTTCCTTGGGCTAATAAACAGCATCTGGCGGCAGGATTTCAAAGTGAATGGAGCATGCGTGTGAAGCACATGGTTAGCTGGGAAAGAATACTGCTCAGAAGAAGGGAGATGCTTTTTTGGGCATGCAAAATAATGGATACTCACTGGATTCCCAGCATATCCACATAATTTTCTTTCCACACAGAAAATGCCTCCTAACACCCTTCCCAATGAGATGTAGCTCACGTCACCCAGCTACTGCGTCCTGCTCCAAGTCCAGAATCTAATAACCTTTTTCCTCTGGTAGTTTTTAAAGATTTCCTTGTTATTCTTGATGTTCTGCAGATTTAGGACAGTGTAGATAGCTGTGTATTTATTTTTTATTCTACTCAGCATTCAGTGGGCGCTTCCTGTCTGAGGATTCTGGAGAATTTTTCACTATTGTCTCTTTCACTCTTCTCACCATTTACTCAAATCCTTTCTTTCGACTCCCCTCCTGGATGGAGGCTTTCAAACTCTTTTCCATGTCTCATAACGACCCTCTCATAATTTTCAATTTTAATTTTTTAAACCTCCTATGCTGAGTTCTGGGTGAATTTCTCAGCTCCCTCTTCCAAAGCTCTGGTTATTTATTCAGTTATATTTGGTCCAGAACTTCCCCCATCTGTTCATTTTTAAATTTCAAGTACTGGATCTTTTCATTTCCAGGGTTTCTAATTGTTCCTCTTTCATATCCACTTACTCTTGTTCATTTCTTTCCTCGTCTTTTGAGGATTCTAAACATGCTTATTTTACAATCATTTTCATCTTGCTCTACTATTTTCTTTTCATCTGGAAACAGTATATCTCCCGCCGATTGCTTTTGTTGGCAGTTTTTCTTCACATTAGTTTTCCTGTTTCTTTTCTGTTTCCTATTCACAGAGGATGTTTATCTTCTTTTGAAATGTGGCTGTGTCCTTTATTTTCCTCTCTTTCATACGTCTCTTTCACTGGAGAGGCAGAGTAGAGTGAAGGTTAAGAGCTCAGTTCGTTGAGCCCGCCCATGTGCAGATTTTGGCTCCATGACTTAATAGCTGCACCGCCTCAGGCAGTTTTCTTCATCTCTCTGAGCCCCACTTTCCCTGTCTGTAAACGGAGGGATAATAATAGCACCTACTTAGAAGGGTTGTTGGCAGAATTGAGTGGGTACTTGAATAGTACCTAGAACATAGTGAGTGTTTGATGCATGTTACGTATTATTTCTACATATTTGGAGAAAACGAGTCAGTTTCGGTGTAGACAGGAGTGGTGCTTGAAACATTAATTTGGAGGGCCATTTGCCAGCACGTCCAAGTCCAGAATTCCTGATGTGTCTGTCCCTCTTGGTCGAGTCTTCCCATGGCTCCTTATGGTCTTGCCCTCGTTGGCTAAGTGATTACTACAACCACCGACGACCTCCAACACACCTCACGTTCACTGCTGGCGGGAAACAGCATAACCGTTACCAATGCTACCATTTCAACTGGATGAAAAGGAGGCGACACACAGTGGTCACTGGTCCAGCATTTAAACCACATCCAGCTGGACAGGGCGGGTGAGGTTAGGGCTGTGGCTGGTGAGTATCACTGCATCCTGACACGAAGGGCGTTCTCTGGCCGCCACTCTGACTCTCCAGGTTTTGCCTGTTGGGAACACTTCCCTCGCCCACATCCACAAGACCCCTCATGCGCACAGAGGGTGGAGAGGATCCCCTATTCAGGGCTGTGCTGCCTCACCAACTACTTCCTGTTGGTCTTGGTACCTGGGAATCACCTCATGATAGAGTTTCCCAAACCTGCTGGATGATAGAAATCTCCTGGGGAATTAGGTAAAAATACAGATTCTCACCCCAGATCCTCTGACTCTCCAGGAAGAGGTGCTTGGGCATCCATTTTTAATAATCATCCCAGGTGATTCTTATCATCAGGAAAATTTGAACATTAACTACACTAGAGGTTAAGCAATCACACAGCTCAGTTTGGCAGACTTGGGATTTTTTTTTTTTTTAGCACTTCAACCCTGAAAACCCTTAATTATCTGACTGTGGGTTTCATTTGGGGGAGGAGGGTGTCTCTGTTGGTCAATAACCAGCCCCACAAAGTTGGAAGGATGAGGGGTGCTTTGGGCCCCACTGACGTGGCTCCAGCTCCTTAGAGCGTCTCCAAAGGCTCTGCCCTTCCTCCTGGGGCTCAGCAGGAAACAAGGGGATGAAGGCACAGCTGCCCTGCCCTCCTGTTCTCCCTGCTCTGGGACTTTCACATTCACACTGGTGGGGACAGGTTGGGAATTCCTCATCAGACAAGGAGTGCACAACACGAGGTGCTTGACTGGTTGGGCTCCTTCCCAGCTATCACTATTCCAATTTCCAAGATTCTCTGATTTCTTAATCAGTCCAGATCCTTGGGTCTTCTCTTCCTCTCTTTTACAGCACCCTACCAAAGGCTACAAGGAATCACTGACATTCTATTATCATGGTATTTTTGTACCAAGTCTGCCAAAGTGTAAGTCTGAATGGTGCAGGATCTGAGTCTCAAGAGCCCGTGGAAAAATAGTGTAACCAACTCCCTCAATCACATAAAACTAGGGAACATAATTTTCCTGGCCTAGGGACTGCACATGCTCATAGCACACACCCCCACCCTTTCTAACCAACCTCAATTCAGCTGTTTGGGGACTCATCAATTTCCATATCCCAGTTCAGGTTCCAATTTCTGTACTAAGATTCTTTTCAGGTTCCAATTTCTGTACTAAGATTCTTTTAGTGGTAAGTGAAGAAATACAACTCAAATGAATTTCTGCAAAAGAGATGTTTATTGGAAGGGTCATGTAGCCAAGAGAAGAGCATCCATTATGGGATTGCTGTTATAAACATTTATTGTGTGGGCAGAGTCTTCAACTCATTTGGGTAAATACCAAGGAGTGTGATTGCTGGATCCTATGGCAAGAGTATGTTTAGTTTTATAAGAAACTGCCAAACTGTCTTCCAAAGTGTCTGTACCATGTTGCAATACCACCAGCAATGAATCAGAGTTCCTACTGCTCTACTTCCTCACCAACATTTACACTGTCAGTGTTCTGGATTTGGGCCATTCTAGCAGGTGTGTAGTAGTATCTTATTGTTCCTTTAATTTGCAATTTCCTAATGACTATGACATTGAACATCTTTTCACGTGCTATCTACAATGTGTATATCTTCTTTGATAGGTGTCTGTTCAGATCTTTTGCCCATTTTTTAGTTGGGTTGTTAACCTTCTCCCTTTTTGACTTCAGTAAATCCTTCCTACTCATCTTTTAGATTGTAACTCAGTGATCCATTCCTTTCTTCATCATAGCTGCAATTTTATATTTATTTGCTTAATTTGCTCATATTTATTTGAATCCTGGCTGTTTCCCGGAGTCTGTAAGAGCAGGCACCACATCTGGTTTTGTTCCCCAGAAGTGCCTAATACTGTACCTGACACATAGTAGGTGCCGCATAAATATTTGTGAAGCGAGGAATAAACGAATAACCTCACTGAGAAAGAAGGCAGAGTGCAGAAAGAAGGCAGAGTGGAGAAAGAGAGGTCATCTAAAGAAATCACTGTGATTACAGTGAGTCCAGGATTTCCAAGAGCATATACAACAGTGGGAGGAGGCAGGGGGTCAAAAACAAATGCCAACATCACAAACCTGTAAGACTGGTGTCAGGAATACTAACATGTAAAATGAGCTGAGGCTTAAACATATAACTGAGACTGTAGAAAGACTGTTTTCGAAAAATTTTTGGAGCAAAGAAAATAACAAGGCAGCGTCAACCCCCACACGTAAGTGGAAGGGGCATTATTATTTTTAATGCAGACTCTTTTTCTCCCTCAAGCAGAGTGATTCTCAAACCGGAAAGTGTAAAGGCAAATTCCAGGAGAAGAATGTCAAGTCCAAGATCAGTGACAAGGTACGGGAGCATCTGGCCATGTCCTGTGAGCTTTGGTTTTGGATGACTCTCCCAGAACTTTGGAGATATGATTGCAGAGCCACTGTGCATGACGTCCGAGAAATTTGGGAAAGGAGCCAATAGCCAGGAAAATGTGAAATGTTGCTCGGTTTCCAAAAAGGCTTTGAAAGAATATGCACTTGGGTAAATTTAATTATCTCTGACTTCCAAACTTGACATAGATTCATGGCAGAGAAGGTTTGGAGTAGGAAACCAGGTGTGGCATGACCTGTGTAAGCATGACGCTGGGGAAGACTCACCCTGGCCTATGTACAGAACTGGACTGTCGTCATTAGTGCAGCAGGAGCTGGGTGGGCCTTCTGTTTTCAACAGTGATACAGATGGCGGCAGAGAGAGCGCGCCTGGGTTCCCTCGGCCAAGCACTGGACAACCGTACACAGGCATCAGGGACAGAGTAATTTTTGTTTAATTGTTTTATTGAGCTGAACAATGCCCCCACAAAATTCATGGCCACCTGCAACCTCAGAAGGTGACCTTATTTGAAAAGAGGGTCATTGCAGATGTAATTAGTTAAGATGAGGTCATTCTGGAGGAGGGTGGGCCCTAAATCTAGTACAACTGGTATCCTTAGGAGAAGAGAGGAGAACACAGAGCTACCCAGGGGAGAAGGCCATGTGACCTCAGAGGCGGAGAGTGTAGTGATGCAGCTACAAGTCAAGGAAAAGCAAGGATTGTTTGCAGACTCTAGAAGGTGGGAGAGACGCACAGAACAGATTCTCCCTCCGAGCTTCCAGGAGGAACCAACCTTGCCGACGCCTTGATTTCAGACTTCTAGCCTCCGAAACTTGAAGACAATAAATGTGTGTTGTTTTAAGCCACCAGGTTTGCGGTACTTTGTCATAGCCATTTAAAAAACAAATTGATTTGGGCATGTGGGGATTCAAGAGATTAATCTGGAAAATAAGAAGTGATGTGACTCTTATTTGAATCCCAATCTGGAAAAGCAAGTTACACAAGTTACAAATTATTAAGCAGCTGTTTTATCTGTTTTGATAAATCAAGAAAATGCTGAAATGACAGCATCTTATAATATTTTTGTGTATAAACTAGAGAAATGTGGGTTAGATGGTAATACAAGTCTGAGGGTTTTCAGCCAGCTCGACTAGACTGATGGATGATGACCCACAGAAGATTACCTGCTTTTGTCCTTTTTAGTGACTTGAATAAAACTTTGAATATGTTCTTATCAAATACATACGCGTATAAGAAAATTTCTGGAGATTTACGGTTCATACCAGCTTCAAAGGACACAGCAATATGAATCGGTTACTCAAAAAGGTAATAAAAGTTTAGACCACATTGATGCAGATGTACTCATAATAACTAACGTACTAATCAAGCTCCTTACCAAGAGATTAAAATGATTTTAATATAGGTCATTAAAGTGTTCACTGGGAAAACCAGGCGTTTAATGGCTAATGTTGAGACACAGGAGTAACGAAGTGAGTGTGGGAAGGAAAATGCTCAGCATATATGAATATGAAATGCGCAGCCTCAAGATTCCAAACTGTTCCTTCCCAATGGTGCTCTTCCAGGCTGAGGAGTCAGAGAAGCTGAAGCAGATCAGGGAGGAGCTGCAGGCACAACCACTGCCCCAACCAATAAGGTAAACCAGCAGGTAAGCAACAAGGCATGGTCGTTGCCTCCCCTTGCTCAGAACTTCCCCAGAACTCTCATTTCTGCCTCTCTATCTCACACTAATGTCTCCTGTGACCCACCCAACTCCCAGGTAGGCAGAGAAGGGAATTCTGGGAAATGCAGTTCCAGCTAAATTGATACTATGCAAATCCAACACATCTGAAAGACTATTTTTTAACTTTTCATTTAGAAATCATATTAGATTTATAAAAAAAATTGCAAAAAGAGTTTCTGTCTACACTTAACCCAGCTTTCCCAACTGTTAACATCTTACATTAACCATAGTGCAATTATCAAGACCAGAAAATTAACAGGGGAACTATTAACTAATTTACAGATGCTATGAAAATGAAGTCAATTGTCCCAGTAATCTCCCTTTTCTGGTCCAGAACCCAATCCAGGCTCCCAGATAACATTTACTTAGCATGCCTCCTTAGTCTCCTTCAACCTAGGACGGTTCATCAGCCTTCTGTTCTGCCACCCCACCCCTGACCTGCCTCTACTTGGCCTCTTGTTACCCAGGTCTGTCTGTCTGCCCTGATCAGTGCTGCCAAGGTCCAGGATATGGTTAGTTAGTTCCCATTGATAGAATGTTCTCTGTAGTACCAAGCACCTCTTGGTTCTATTTCCATTCACCAAAGGCTTTTCCAAAGTAAATTTGACAAACCAGAAAATGTCTAGAATGGTGAGGGTCTGGAAAGCAAGAATCCTGAGGAACCATTGCCCGAATTAGTTAACCTCGAGAGGAAAAGTCTGAAGGGGACACATTTTTTTGTCTTTAAAGTTGTCTTCAAATGCTGGAAGACCCTCATGCAGAAGATGGAGTAAACTTAGTTTTCCTCAGGGGAATGGAAATAGAACCAAGACTTAAGCTGAGACAGGTCCAATTTCTGTTTTAAACTCACCCAATTGAGCAATTTCTACAGATGATTCAAAGTCATCTCTAAGGAACAAGTAAAAGTTATTTGAATTTCCACAGGCAGGTTCAGATTTCATGTGACTCATGAGACATTCTTGGCCTTGGAAATGGATTCAATGAAATGCAATTTAATAAATATGTATTGAGTGCCAACTAGGAGAGAAAGGATCAATACACCAGTACCTCCTCTTTTCAGACTCAAGATTGTGAGAACCTCTCTGATGAGCTGACACAGTCCTACTTGAGGACGACTGGTAGGAAAAGCCACCAAGAGGGGCCACCAGGAGGAAAAGGGACTGGGAAGAGGTGACTTAACTTCCAACCCAGCTGCCCTAGCAGGGTTGGCCTGTGTGTAGGAGCCCAAGGGGGGAGCTTTCTTGGCTGAGCATGACACTGAGAGCACGGGAGTGTCCTCCTTTGAAAAACCATCACGCCTGCGCAGAGATCTGAACTGTCAGCACCATTGTAGCCGCGAGCTGGGTGTGTCTGTGGTCAACAGTCAATGCCCATGGTCGTCAAAGGACTTCAGTTCCAGGTACTTCTCTGTCGCTCACTGGCCTCCTGAGTTGGCTCAAGTGCCCAGCCATAAACTGGTGACATTACAATTTCTTTCTCAACAGAGTTCTTTAGAGGCTCAAAGGCTCTATTGAGAGGCGACGTGGGAAGGGTCTCTGTAACTAGAACAACAGTGTGTTTCAGGAACCAGCTCCGCTAACCATTTTCACATCCTTAGAGGGGTGCTCAAGCATCACCTCCTATTAATTTTCACTTTGATCTTAGGTGAGAAATTGTTGATAAAACCTTAAGTCGTTCATTGTTTTACCCTAGTTAGACAGTGGCATTCTTTGCTTTTTTTTTTTTTAACCTCGTGTTTCTAAGCCTAACTTTGCTATAAAATGGGGTGACACAGTGCACCTCATAAGGTGATTGTTAAAATTAAAGGCGGTATCAATTGTCTGCCACAAGGCACGAGGCAGCGTTCCTGGCACAGGCCTGCCATGTGATGTGAAATCAATGCCTGCTCCCCTCCCCGTCCTGCTCAGATCTTTAGCTTTAGTAAGCACACACAGAGTAGGTACTCAACAACAATTAATAACAGCTAACATTAATTGAGCACTGCTATAAGCCAGGCTCTGTGTTATGTGCCCTTTTTGTGTCAACTCATTTCATTCACACAACAATCCTATGAGATATGTACAATTACTATCCCCATTTTACAGAAAGGAAATATGAGCACAGAGAAGATAAGTAACTTGGTCAAAATCACACAGCTAGTAAATAGTGGAACCAGTGTACGAACTCACACATTCCACTCCTAGCGCCCTCACTCCTGAGTGCTATACTATACTTCGGTGTTATTGTGATGGAGACACAAATTCAGTCTCAACTAGCTGGCTGAGAGTAATGAAATGTAGGTTACTCCTTATTTGTGCTAAACCTTGGCCAAAGAGGGCCTAGTTCCACTTGTTTTTCTCTGACTTTCTAAACAACCTCAACAATTTGTTTTAGTCTGCTTATCTCCTTTAATTTGTTAGGATGATCACCTCAAGTCAGGAGGAAATTGACCTTTTACACAAGCGAGAGGGAGAAGGAAAGGGAGAGGGAGAGAGAAAGGAAGGGAAAGAGAGGGAGGGAGAGGGAGAGGGAGCAGGAGGGAGGAGAGAGAAACAAGATTAACATAATACCATGTGTCATAATAGCTTGGGTCCAGCTGGACATAAAAGATCAGGACAAATAAGGAGGGAAAAAAGGAGGTTCCTCCTTTGAGTAACATGTTTAGAAACTAACATTTTGCCCCTGAGAGGCATAGTGCAAAATAAGGATGTCCCACATCAAAGAAGCTTGGCAATGATAGAGACTAGGGCCACAGATACGATCAGTATGGAACAAAAAGAGAAACCTTGATGCAATTGGTACCAAGGTGGAGGATACAGGCGAGAAAGACGAAGAAGCAGCCAGGAAACTGGGCTCACCGTAGACACCCACAGTGCTGGGAGCTGCCACCCAGAAGCACAGGAGAAAGGAGAGTGCAGGCCAAGATGTGTGGGCAGGATTTACTTGAAGGGGACTCTAACTGGCTCTTGCCATGGTGTTAGAGACAGCGAGTATCCTGGTTTTCATAACAACTGGGGTGAGCTGGCCCACATTTATGCTCTGAGCACTGATCATGTATCTGCCGCTTGGTGAAGCCAGGATGCAAAGATGAACCAAAGGCTGTACCTGCCCTCAGTAAGTTCACTGTCTCCTGGGATAGACAGACTGGCAGACATGTGACGGCCATGTGTTTTATCTGTTTTGATAAATCAAGAAAATGCTGAAATGACTACATCTTATAAAACTTTTGTGTATAAACTAAAGAAATGTGGGTTAGATGCTAATACAAGTCTGAGGGTTTTCAGCCAGCTCGACTGGACCTATTGATGACGACCCACAGAAGATTATCTGCCTGTGTCCCTTCTAGTGACTTGGATAAAACTTTGAATGTGTTCTTATCAGATACATACACGTATGAGAAAATGTGTAATGATTGCTTTTGTGGGCCTAGGGAAAGAGGAGCAATGAGGAAGTTGGTTCAGGTACAGGGAAAATGATGTCTGGGCCGCAACTTGGAGAATAACGTGTTGTTTTCCAGGTGAGTGGCACTGAAGGGCCGTTCCTGTCAGAGAAAACTTCATCTGCAAAGACATGAATCTGAGCTCGTTTGGCCTGTCCTGGAAAGCATGTTGGGGAGTACGAGTGGAGCAGAGAACCTGTGTGGGGACATGGTGATAGATGGGGCCGGAGGGGTGGACAGAAGTCAGGTCACAGATGATGGCCTTTAGCTTATCCTGAAGGTGCTCACCCATCTTTGATGGTTTGCTAAGAACGCTGAGCAGGGCAGACTTTGCCTGCCTGGTGCTACTGTGCTCTGAGGAAGTACTTTACAGTATTCTCCAAACTACAGGTCATCATCACCCATTCGTGGATAATGAAATCAATGTAATGCTTTAAGGCTAGAATTTATTTTTTTCAATAATGAAATAGACTAGAACAGAGCCTTTCACATGACCTGTCACGAACAATCTGCTATTTTTTCCCTAAATTCCAATCTGTCATGGACTGATACTTTTGTAAAATACAATAAAACAAAAAAAATGAATTACTAGAAAAAGGATCATACTCTTGGATGTCACGGCCATGTCAAATGGCTATGAAAGTTTCTTCAAAACACTGTTTTTTTAAGCAGTTTTATTGAGATATAATTCACAAACTATACAATTCACTCACTTAAAGTATATAACTCACTGGTTTTAGTATAGTCACAGAGTTGTACATCCTCACCGCAAACAACTGTAGAACATTTTCATCACTCCTGAAAGAAACCTTCTATCTAGTAGCAGTTAATCCCTTCATACCCTCTCCCCGCATTGCATGGAAACACCACATTTTGTTTATCTATTAGTCAGTTGATGGACGTTTGGGCTGTTTCCATCTTTTGGCTATTATGAATAATGCCCCTATGAATACCCATGTACAAGTTTTGGGGCAAACATATGTTTTCTTTTCTCTTGGGTATGTATATACACCTAAGAGTGGAATTGCTGGGTCACATAACTGTGTGTGTATCTTTCTGTGGAACCACCATGCTGTTTTCATAGCAGCTGCAGCATTTTACATCCTCGACAGTAGGGCATGAGGGTTCTGATTTCTCCACATCCTACTCAGCACTTGTCACTGTAGCGCTGCTAGTGGGTGTGTGGTGACACCTCACTGTGGTGAGTGTTTGCATTTCGTTGATAGCTAGTAATGTCAAGCTTCTTTCTGTGCACTAAACACTCTTAACTTCAGCACGTATCTCCTCGCTGGCAGGCAATAAGCAGTTCACAGACCACAGTTTGAATAGCACTGGACTGGAAAATGAGAGTACACGTGTTGTTTTAGAAAACGTTTGTTGCAATTAAATAGGTGTTCAGGATTGAGGTATAAAATGTATTAGTATTTCTTTCTGTTTGCAAAGCTTCCCAACTTCCGTCTTCATCTAGAGTGGAACCGGCCACCCTTGAAAAGGGACATTGTCGTTCCGGCCAAGCGCCACTGCCCAAGCCCTGAGAAAGTCCGACTGGCAGCTGCAAAACATGAAGCTAGTAAAAAACGGTTGAAGTCTTAAGCCAACTTAATTATAAAATAGATGCACTAGTTTGAACTCAGTGAAACTTTTCAAAACAACAACAAAAAAATTTTTTTAAGACATTGTGTTTTAATGCTCTATGAATTTGATAAAAGTGTTTACATTCATTTGATAAAAGTTATTAAAACCTGACATGATTTCATGAAAATCTGATTGCTTGAAAAGAGTGTCTTTGCTCTGAGGTCTTCCCAGAGGCAGACTGTGCCTGGGTGTACCCTCGGTGGGGAGGTACGTACACACAGCGCACACGTATCCGTGGTCATGTCTTCACGTACATGTGTGCAATGCAAATGTCTTTGCTGTAACAGGTGTGCTGCTTGCCCATGTTCCTTGCAGCATGTGGAAGTTAAGCAGCGGAAGCAACCCAGATGTCCCCTGAAGGGACATCTGGATTTTAAAACTGTGATATATACATACACTGGAATGTTATTCAGCCTTAAAAAAAATAAGGAAATCCTATCACATGACACAACGTGGATAAAACTTGGAGACATTATGCTTAGTGAAATAAGCCACTCACAAAAAGACAAATACAGTAGGGTTCCACTTACATGCGGTATCGAAAGTAGTCAAACTCGTAGAGACAGAAGGCAGAATGGGGCCGGGGCGGGGGTCTGGGGAGTTGTTTATTATTCAGTGATACAGAGTCTCAGTTTTGCAAGATGAAAAGTCCTAGAGATGTGTTACACATCAAGGTGAAAATAATACCATTGAACTGTCCCCTTAAAATTAAGATGGTAAAGTTTATGTGATGTATTTTTTTTCCCATGATTTAAAGTAAAAAATTGTTTAAAGATGAGGCCCACTTGGAAGTCACACCACTTAATGGACAGAACTTGGGTGTTTGATCTGACAAAACTGGATTTAAATCCGCACACCTCTTCAGAGCTGTGGGACTTGGGTGAGCGATCTCAACCCTTGACACTTAAGTGCTTTCAACAGTAACATAGCTAGTTCTCAGTGCCATCAAGAAGGTTATCTGAGAGGAAAGTTTCTGGCAGAAATCGAGGGAAATGCAGAGCTGTGCCTTCCATGGGCAGTAGACAACCTACAGCCCTCCCCAATGCTCTTCTCTCTGTCTCCCTTCTGGTCTGCAGGAGCCAGTTTGCAGAGCAGTGGGGGTACTGCCTGGAGCTGCCTGTGCAATCACAGGATCCCTCGCTGGGGACAGCTTCCCAGCCACCCTCTGCAAACAGGACTTTCTGCTCCTTGGGAAATTCTCTGACGCTCTGAGAGATCTAGCCTGAGGGTTCCTCGTGAGTCTTTCACCGGCTCAGCCTGGCTTCTGACCTCATAAGAGGCAGCCAGAGACCCTTTGTGGGATTTTTAGATGTGTTCCAAGAGAACCAGTGGGACTTTCTGTACCCAGGAAAACTCCCCAGCCTGTCAAAACTTCATCCCTTGGCTCTAGGCTTTGCTCTCACAAAATGCACACATTCCTGAGACTATACTAATAGTTTTATAATTAAATAACTTTATAGTTCCCTAAGAGTTTTCACATATAGCGTGTCCATCCAACCTTATGACAGACTGTGCAGTTTGGTTATAATCTCTGCTTTTACATGTGAAAAATTTTAATGAGCACCCACTATACATCAGGCACTGTTCTAGGTTTTTCTCCCAAGTTATCTTCCTCCATTTAGTACATGGCCCAGGGAAGACTCGAAGCCAGGTCTTCCATGCATGCTGCTTTTCCCAGAGTGCCTCTGCTGTTGTCTGAGTGGCTTGTACCTCAGTGTGAACCATCAGGACGCTTGCACACAGCAAGTTTTACTAGGGCAAAACTTTTTTACTGGGGTTAGTGGCACCAGGCTCAGAAGCTGATAACCATTTTGTGAGACGCTGCATGAGACTGAACAAAAGCATAGCTGCTATGGGACACACATGCCAAAGTGAGGCACCAAGCTGAGAAATGTCAGCACCTCTGATGGCTATTACGTATCTTGCCCTCCTAATATATCTTGTAGGAAATAATTGCTGGCACACAGGAGAGCTGTTGATTGCAGAATAGCTAAGAAAGCGGGCACAGGAGCCAAAGTGCCTGGGTTTGGGGTAACTCACTGAACTTCTCTGTGTCAGGTTCCTTGTCTACAGAATGAGGGCAATAGTCTCCCCTCCGAAACAATGCGTGTAGAGCACTTAGGACATGGCCTGGCACAAAGCATGTGCTGCATAGTGTCAGCTGTTATTTTTTAACCACCTACAATATTTGCCTTTCAGTGAATTCTCTCAGGTTTTATAGGTATGCGATTGTATCGTCAGTGAATAACGAAAAACCAGCCAGTTCTTATTCCCTTATCCCACTTTCTATTCCACTTCCTGCCTTATCTCATTGGCTATAACATAAGCCCTTTTTGGGAATGGTGAAACCATGTGGAACTTTCCAGCAGCTAGGGGAAGGATGGATGTGAGATGAAAGTAGCTTAAAGCAGAGCGGTGGCTAAGTGTGGTGGAAAGAGGGCTTGGTTGTGGAGAAAACCCTAGAAAACAGTTAAGGAGCTCTCCAGCTAAAAGACACCTTAGAATGAGAGTTGGTTGGATTTCAGGGTGATACTGAGCCTGAAAACAAATGACTAAAACTGACCATCAAAGCAATTCTGTTACAATTTATTCATCTGAAAAGAAGAGAAAGAAGGGGGGTGGAATTCATAATCTCACTTTATGATTAGTTTAGAGACAATGGATTTAGCAGTTTGCAAATACTTTCATTTTCTATTCTATCCCCACAGTTTGTCACACGTTAGCTATTTCGAAAATACTTTACAATTCACTAATGTTTGTAAAAGTGTTTCTAATTTCCAAAGCAAATTTACACACGTGGCCTTATTTTGTCTTTACAAAATCTCCATGGTAGATATTACTGAAGCATCAGATGTGAGGCACCATAACATAGTGGTTAAGAACATGGCCCTGGATTTTAAAACCTGGCTTACTAGCTGTGTGACGTTTGGTAAGTCACTTAACCTCTCTGTGCTTCAGTTTCTGCATCTACAAAATGCGGGCAATAATATTTTCCCAATCATGGGGTTGCGTAGTAGTACGGTAAGTACCCCATAAGGGCTAGCTGTTCCTACCTGGGAACGTGATGGCTTGCAAAGCTCTCGCCCTCTCTCAACTGACTTTCTTTGATCCTCACCTGCCTGTCACACATTCCCTTGCAGTTAAACTGTGGACTGTCCCGCTACCTGTGCACCTCATGAATCTGCCTCAATCTTGAAACCTTGCTTCAGTCAGGAGAGCGATGCTCGCCTGGGTGCATGAGCCTGAAGGCTCGACCTGGTCTTCAAGAGGAGAGAGATGTGGACCTGGCTGAGTTGCCCCGCCGGGCCCTGAGGCGTGACATGAGCTCAGTTCCCCACCCCCTGGGGACCCAGGGCAGCGCCTCTGATTAGGGTGGCATATAACAATGTAATTAAATAATTAGGCCAGGGCAACAGGCCAGAGCCAGACCTGCACGAGGCGACCAAGGTGTGTGGTTGCCTGGCCTAGGAGAGAACCTCTTTCTCCCCACACGCAGTCTCAGGCTCACGTGGCTTAGCCTGGCCCTGGCCCTCTGCCCAGTGACAGGAAATAAGCCATCTCTCACACACTGGCACACATGATTAGGACTTCATGGCAGCTTCTGTTTCAGGACCTGTTCTGCTCAGTCACGTCACCGGAGACATGCGCAGAGGAAGGAAAAACCATGAATGAACAGGAAGGCAGCGGTCAGTAAACACACACTGATCGCAGCTGCCATAGCTGTTGTGCAGGCGAGGGTCCCACCGGGTGCCACCGGACCCTGAGCAAGAAGACTTCCAGGAGTCAGAGGCTTTCAGGAGTGATCTACAGGGTGTCTGAGAAGGAACGGTGTGTGGTAGGGAAGAGAAGGAATGGTGTACGTGCGAGGCAAACGCAGAAACGGGCTAGGCCCATGGCAGGGCCCCAAGCAGCTATTTGGTCGCAGGGGAAAATTCCAACCAGAGGCAAGAATCTAATTTGGCAAATATTTATGACACCTACTCAGTGCAAAGAAGAGGGCCCGGCTGAGTGACTGTGCCTGGCTCTGTCCTGGTACCACAGCGTTGCTAACAGAGGCACCTGGAGGGCTGCCAGAGCAGGCCAGGGCTTAGACAGGGTCCAGGCGCCAGGCCGGTGCTGAGGGCTGCCTAGTCCTGAGCAATGCCTCCGCCCTGCGGGGACCCAAACTCACCAGCCAGCTGGGGCCACACCCTCTAGCAAAGAACTGCTGAGTCACAGACCTTGGAGGACACTGGCCGGGCTGGTCAGGGTGGCCCTGGGGGTCGGGGGCACTGACTCTGCTACCATAAAATGGCATGGGGGAGGCAGGCCCGAGAAGAGGCATGAGCAGGCGCTCAGAACTAAAAGGTCCCTTTCTTTCCTCCCCTCCAGTCTCACCTCCTCCGGCAGTGTGGGACAGTGAGGGGAAGGAAGGTTCAGGTACAGAGCAGTGCCGCCTTACGCGTCCATTTTTCACTCTGTCCATTTCTCCACATCCTCATGGTCTGACTGTGTCACCAACACACCCCCAGGCTTACTCACCAGCTGCCCCATTGTCCTGTTTTGCCACAGGATCCCTGTCCCACTATGTGTGTGTGCTGGCCCTACCCTCTCGTGCCTCAGTGTCCCTGTGCTCACGGCCCAAAGGCCCCGAAGTAGTGCTGCAGTATCCTTCCGTTCTAGGTTCAGGCTTTGGTCCCCTTGCCTCTGAGCTCCCCGTGGGAGCCCCCCAAAGACCTGGGCTGGCAGTGTCTGGTCCCAAACAAAGTGACCCCACAGAGGGTCTGCTACATGGGTGAGAGCAGCCTTCTGTGTTCCACAGGAAATGGCATCCCAAAAGGTCAATGCAGATTTGAGCTGCTGCTGAGGTGCTCACCCAAAGATGCCTCATGTTTGCAGACCTATTTCCAACCTGCCAAGCACCGTGATTTCTGATCCTTACAGATACCCCAGAGTCACAGGGATCCCATTGCACAGATGAGGAAACTGAGGCTTGGGGATGTTCACTGGCCCACTCAAGCTTGGAAGCTGTTAAGTGGTAGAACCTGGACTGGAACCCAGGCCCATCTGATTTCCACACTCTACATTAGACCAAGATCCTCTCTCGCTTTTCACCCATGCATTAGGTCCAGATGACGGGTTGGTGATTGCCCTCCATCTAAGGCAATCACCCCTGCTTATTTCTGTCCCAGCGCCCACCACATTCTGCAGGTACTTTCTCCCTGTGCCTCCCTCAGCTACCCTAGCCCTGGTGTGCCACCTGCCCTTTGCCTCGAAGTTCCTTGCCCATTCTCTCCTGCCAGCCGGTCACTACTCTTTCTTCAAGAAATGACACCTCCTCTGTAAAGCCCTCCCTTTACAACCCAGTCACAACCCAGCAGAGCCAACCCCTCTCTCTGGGCCCCCCATATCTCTCTGCCCCTGGGCATCTGCCTGCTGTGATGTTGATACTCGAAACGGGAATTAACCATTTGTGTATCTGGGCCCTCCTTCCCCCACCAGGCCAGGAGCACTGCTTCTCTTTCTTCTCAGTAGTGGTTTATAGAAAGAAAGAAGGAAAGAAGGAAGGAAGGAAGGAAGGAAGGAAGGAAGGAAGGAAGGAAGGAAGGAAGGAAGGAAAGAAGGAAGGAAGGAAGGAAGGAAAGGGGGGAGGGAGGAAGTGAGTCCAGACATTCTGGTCCATGTCATTAAGAAGGAGCTTGCATCAGGAGGGCACCCTGTCATCTTGAGAAGCTGGAGAACCCGAGGCCAGGAGAAAGAATGACTTCACTGGCCCTTGAGCCACCCGATGGTCACATGTCCTGCTCACTTTTGGACATTACTCAGCAACCCCTCAGCTCCACCTACTCCATCTTGATTTACTCAAAGAAGGGACAGCTCACGGAGTCATCTTTCCTGCCTCAGCCCTCTTTTCCACTGACCATGGAATCTCCCTAGAGCCACCTTCCCCGTCACCCCTGTCCCTGTCTCCTGTCTCCAGAGAGGCCACCCTGGGTTTTCCCCCAGATCTCTCTCCTGCCCTCACATGGAGTGAGGGTAGCAGCCAAGCCTGAACTAGTGACTCACTCCAACTCTCAGGGCCCCGTGTTTGGTGAGGACAATGATCTCAGCAGCCCTCCGGCCCTCCGTCCTGCCAGCCAAGGGCCAAGAGCATGGCCCGCGCTTCTGCAGGCCAACCTACTCCCACGGGGGACCCTGGGAACACAGCTCCAGGGATCCCCAAGAGAAGGCTACCCCAGCTTGTTGTCCAGACCTGCTGGGCGTCAGAGCCATTGGTCTGGTCTGAGTAGCCTCAGACGGCCCCTACCTGCAGTCATGCTCCCCACTCTTCCATCCTGGGGTCTGTCGGTGGCTTGACACTGACATTCTACCATCAGAAGCCATTCCTCTGGTGAGGCCCGAGCTTCAGCACCTTCCTGGGAAGGCCAGCTGATCTTGCTTCGTTATTTACACCTGTGTGAGGAGCCAGCTGGCAGTGACAGAGCCCATTGGAAAGGGCAGGTCTGCAGGAGGGCATAGGCTCCTGGGTACAGCATCAGGACCAAGAGTGGCCCTGGGATCCTCAGGCTGGGGGAGCTGGAAGCCAATGACATGTTTACCTGAGAGAGAAAGGAAATGTAAGTTTGACCTCCCAGTCCTGTCTTGGGGCACCCCTGGATGCTGGAGTCTTTGGGAGGGGACAGGGCATGACATGGCTGGCACTGGAAGGGTTAACCTGGGCTGTCCAGATCCCTGCAGAAAGAGGAACCCAAACCTGTGCCTTCTGGGTCTGAGCAGAGATGGGAACCGAGGCTGGCCTGAGGACTCTGAAGCCCCAGCCTCCCTGGGCAGCCTCCCGCTCCTGCTCCCTCACACCCCACCCTTCCTTGAATCCTTGTCCCAAGCCCAGGAAGCCGACAGTGCTGGCAGGGCCATAAGCCACTGACTCACCCACACTAATGACAGTCTCCTCAGCCTCACTCCTAACAGCCACATGTGTCTCTTTGCACCTGCTCAGTCCAGCCAAACCGGCTCCGCTCCAGCTGAGGAAAAGATAACCTGTTTGACCCAGGCCAGGACTGTTGCAACTCTGGTCCCAGCTGCTCGGAGCGCACAGCATAGACTTCTCCCACGGAGTGTGTGGCTACTCTGCTCCGTCCGACGGGCACCTCCTCACCGCTTTCCGCACACCACTCTTGCAGCTAGAGTGGGCTCTTTCAAAAGACGGCGTGACCACATCACACTCCTGCTGAAAGCCTTTCAGTGGTTGCCCATGGCGCTGGCATATAGGCCTTGCCCTGCCGCCTGGCATTCAGGGCCTCCACGAGCAGAGAGCCAGGATGTAATGCCTTCCCCCTTTCACTTTCCCTCTGCCCCATCCACATAGAATACTCACAATTTCCTGAAAAGGCCCTGCTTTGTCACTTTCCTTTGTCCATACTATTCCAAGCCTTGGCAATGCTTTTCCCTTCATTTCCTGTCTGACTCATACATTCTTTAAGGATCTGCCATCTAGGCCTTATCTAACCTTCCAGCAAAGTAAGTTGTTCCCTACCACCCCCTCAAAGGACAGGTACCACGAGGCAGGCAGGAGCCGATGTCCCGCAGGATCCCAGCAAGGCACTGCAGCCCACCGCCAGGCCTGCAATTGGTGACCTGGTTGTGAGGTGGCAGAGACAGGCTAAGGGAGGTCAGGAGGCCTGAAGGCTGAATGGCCACGTGGCCTGGATGCTCTGAGGATTCAACCCCAAGAGAAGAACAAGACGAATATAGACAGTGTCTCGGGGCCGCCCTCATTAGCTGTACCCCTGAGCGACCATCCTCTCCCTCCTCACTACCCCGCACCCTGGCTAGGGTCACTAAGCAGGACACACCTGGAAGCACCCAGTCTGGAGTGGAGACTTCTGTGCACACCCCAACACTTTCCCACACCCCTCCCCGACTCTGCCCCCCGCCCCTCTTCTAAAGGCAAGAAGGAGGCCCAGTTGAACACCAAGGGAGAATTCCCTGGCTCTCCATGGCCTGAGGCTTGTGGTCCCTGACGAGGGGAAAAAGCAGTCCCCTCGGGCCCCTAGGGCCAAGAAGGAGAAAGACCACCCAAAACTGTCTGGTGGGGGGGGGAGGTAGGAGGGACGGGGAATCAGTTATGCTAAGATGGGGACTCTGCAGTCAGACTCGCCTTGACTCAACTCCTGGCCTGGCTCTGAGTGAGACCTTCTCTCTGAGTCCTGGGCTCCTCATCTGTAAAATGGGCTAACAGTGGTGCCCATAAAATGTTTGGCATGGAGCCTGGCAGAGAGAAGTGCCCAGCCAATGGCAGCTACTCCGACCTAGACCTGGGCAGGACCCTCCACCTCTTCAGGCTGCAGCCATCCAGGCTGTCCACCAAGGACATTGCAGAGTCAGTGCGTCAACAGGTTGGAGGGGTCTCCATGGTCACACTCAGCTTCTGTGCCCAGGCCACCAGGCCCAGAAGGCGCGTGCCCACCCCCAGCTCCTGACCAGGCACAGAGAAGAAGAAAAACAGTCAGGGCCGCATGGCCAGCTCACTGGCTCATCCCCTTCAGCATTGTCCCCGCTACCCAGGCACCCCAGGCTCCTAGACCTTGACCTTCCCCCTCTGTCCTGCCCTGTCCTCCCTGCCCTTGGTGTCCCCAGAAGCTGGTCCCTTTCCCCCCACTGAGCATGCCTGCCTGCCTTCCTTCCTTCTGGCTGGTGAGGTTGGGCCCATGGGTGCAGCTGCCAAGGCCATGATAGCTCAACATTCACGGTCTTACTTGCAAAGGCCAAAGGAACCATTTGGGACCCTCAAAGCCATTGTCCAGTGCTGGGGGTGGGGGCTCTTCTCCTGGACTCCACCCATCCCCACCACCGGGGCCCTCCCAGCAGCGGAGTCAGAAAGGAGAAGGGATGGCCACAGGGAGCAACACTCAGCAGAGTTATATCTGAGGCTCAGCTCTCCACTTACTTGCTGGGTGGCCTCTCTGTAAAACGTGGATACCCCCTCCAGGATGGAGACAGCAGTGAATGGGAGGCATATCCATCACCCTGTGGGGAAGCTGTTAGGAGGCCTGAAGTGGAGAAGGGGGGTTCAGAACCAGCTGAAATTGAGCTGCTGATCCCGCCTGAAGGGACAGAACAGAACCAGGCAGCAGGGTACGCGGTGCCCAGACAGAGGTCACAGGGTGAGAACAACACTGGGAGCTCTTGTCCCAAAAGGCAGACCCAAGGAGATACAATCTTTTAATTATATGCTCTGGCTTCCTGGGCAGCCGGCCAGGATATACCCAGCCCTCAGCCTCCTCCAGGCCCAGCAGGGACACTGCCTCCCTCTGCCCTGACCCTCTCAGGATAAAGAGGGATCCAGGGACCCCAGGACAGAGCAAAGGAGGCAACAGACCCAGTCAGGGCTGAACTTGGCCTCTTGTCTCTGGGAGACTGGGGGGTGGGGGTGGCAGGGAGAGGTGAGGGGAGGGCAATGGGGTTGAGATCAATTCAGGACTCCCCTCACAACACACCCACTAGGGCTCTTCCAAGACCTGGGTGGGACGGGGGATGGGAACAGCATCCATCTGCCTCCCTCCCCTGGGACGTACAAACCCTCTGGTCCAGATTCTCTGGAGGCCAGCTCATCACCCTGTGTAAGACAGCAGGACTCTGGGTGAACTAGAGAGGGGAGCCCATCCTTTCCCACCCAAGGTACTCAAGAACGCTTTTTTAATATGCAAGCTTTGCTGGGCAAAAAATGTGTGTCAGATTTGTCCAGGCCAGAGCTGTCAGTTTGTGACCCCTTCAGCTAGTTTCCTAGCTGGAGGGTCCCAGCATCAATGCCGCCAGCCCCATCTGCATCCAGGAAGCAGGAGCCTGGCGCTGGTGGGTCCCACAGGACAGGGCTCTGTCCTTCTGAGCAGGAGCTTTCCTGTGCAGTGTCTCTTTAAGTCAGGCAACAGCTCTGAGACGAGTATTTTTTTAACCGCTATTTTGCTAGTAAGGGAACAGAGTCTAAGTTAGAGATGGTGAGATAGCAGGAGATGCAGACCCAGCGGGCCGATTTCCCTTCTTAAGGCTTGCCGCCTCTCCCAGAGGAAACTCAGCAAACTGACTTGGGATTTGTAGAGCAGAATATGTTTACAAAGGACTTTCACGTATCAAAGCACAGATAAGCCCTTGGCTTATAGAGGAGAAGTCTGGAATACAGACAGAGTAATACATCATCCCAAGCCTGGGAGAATGAGGACGAGAGTCCAGGTCTCCTTACTCTATGTTCTAGGCTCTGTTCGTCTCAACCAGCTAGGCCAGCCCTGCACAGACACAGCCCACATCGGTGCTCATCCTCCTTACCCAGGGACCCCGGGGAAGGCTGCTTTGTCTCCCCTCACCTCTCCTCTCCGTCTCCCCCAGGGAAGGCAGAAGAAAAAGGCTGCTTGAGTTATCTTCTTTTCTCAGCACCCAGAACCATCCTCAATGCCTCTGGTCTATTCATCCACCCAATGTGAGTGGGTAGGAACTAGGTGGGCCCAGGCCGCAGCCTGAGGACTTCACATTGGTTTCTCTCAGGCGCCCATCTGAGGTCTGTGCCCAGAATCTGAAGGCTCATTTTCCTCCCTGCTCCCTCACAGCCTCTGCAAAGGCCTCAGCAGGAAGATAAGACGGGCGGCACCAAGGTAGAGGGTACGCTGGTGGAAGGGCTCTCCAGGCAACGGCAGCCCTGACCTTCAGAGAGTGGGGTCGCTCCTCTGCTAGTCAGGCCCACGTCTAGGCCCAGTCCCTCCCCAAGACAGCACACTTGGCACAGAGAAAAGGCTTCAGTCACAGGCTGGCCAGCTGTAACTTTCCTAACCCACTCCAAGCACCCAACATACTATAGGAGGTGAGAGTGCATCCTCTGGAGCCCTTCAGCTGGGATTCAAACCCCCGCTCAGCCACCCATCTGCTGTGTGACTTTGGGCATGTTCTTAACCTCTCTGGGCCTCAGATTTCCTATCCTTAAAGTGAGTACAATAATATCGTACCTACCACATAGGACAGCCATGAGGAGCACATGAGTAAATATATGTAAGGTGCTTAGGAGAAGGCCTGACACATTGTAAGAGCTAAATAAGTAGTTAGCTTATTGTTACTATTATTATTTCCTGACGCAAGAAAGACTACAGATATCAGAGCAGGCAAAAACCCAATGCCTTCATGGAGGTTTCGTGGGAGGAGGGAGGAGGCCTGTTATTCAAGGCACTGTCTGTCACCCTCCATGGGCGGGTGGCTTATATTAGGTGGAAAGAGCCATTAATAGTAGTTCCCTCTTGGGCCAGTCACAAACCTACAGACCACGAGAGGGTGAGAAATTTTACTATTGTGGGAGTGAGAAATGTTACTAGCGAGCAGAATTCCATTTTTAGAAACTGGGAAGTTATTCTGAGCAGAGGGTTGGTGTTTGTTATTTTTTAATAGCATCTGCACTCTAACAATACAGGCATGTACTTGCTCTGAGGAGAAATCAGGGCACAGTGGGGAGCCTGGCCATGCTTGTGTGGTTGCTAGGCAATCCCTCTGGCTTCCCACCCCGCCGGAGCCTAGTGGAGAACCAAGGGTGGGCTCACATCCCCGCGTCACATGTGCCAGAGCACATTGGATATCTCTGAGGCCCTCTCAATGGTGTCTAGAGAAAGCAACCTCGTTTTGTTTTCTGCCTGAGCAGTGCGTAGTCAGGGAGTGAATCAGCAGGGAAGGACATCTGTACAACCACAAGCAAGCCTCATTTTCTAGAGCTGTTGTAGTAGTTTCCTGTGGCCTGCTATAACAAATTATCATGAGCTTGGGGGCTTAACTGGAATTTATTCAGTCATGGTACTGGAGGCCAGAAGTCCAAAATCATTGTCACTGGGCCCAAATCAATGTATCAGTAGGGCTCTGCTCCCTCCAGAGACCCTAAGGGACGATCTAATCCATTTCTCGCCTCTTACAGCATCTGCAGGTTGCCAGCATTCCTTGGCTTGTGACCGCATCACTCCATCCTCTGCTTCTCCAGCTTCTCCTCTTTTATCTGTGTTAAATCTCACCACACACCAGGGTAAGGACAACTGAGCACATGGCGCTGACCCCAAGGCCCTGCCGGCCCTGGAAGTGTCTTGTATGGACCGGCAAACAGGATAGGCCTGGAGTTTCTGGGAGGAGTGGGGATGATGGCCTGCACACTCAAGCAATGACAGCTCCCTTGAGGCCTCCCGTTACTGCCACAAAAGGAAATGAGCTAAAAACCAGAGCCCAGGACTACAAATACTTTAGAAAAAAATCTTTATTTTTTTTTTAACACCATAAAATTTCAATAAAGACATGGAAAAATAGAAAATGCTAATTCTTCAGAATCCTAGCCTCCAGAGGTAATAAAAAATTTGTTGTATAAAGCAATCTTCCAGATCTTTCTATAGTCAGATGGAACCATACTAATATTTTTAAAAGTGAAATTGGAACTATACTATACATTGTGTTCTTCAACCTGTTATTTTTTTCAATAAATGATATATTTTGGGTGCCTTTCATGGCAGTACATGTAGCGTTTTCTCCATCTTTTTAAAGGCTGCTGAGGAATCCACTGTATGGATGGACCATGATTAGTTTGTTAACCTATTGATGGGCATTTGGGTTGTTTTCTAATTTTTTAGCTGAAACAAATGTGCTGAGATAATTCAGTGAGATACTAACACGGTGTTTTCCCGAAAATAAGACCAAGTCTTATGTTGATTTTTGCTCCGAAAGACACATTAGGGCTTATGTTCAAGGGATGTCATCCTGAAAAATCATGCTAAGGCTTATTTTCCAGTTAGGTCTTATTTTCGGGGAAACACGGTATCTGACTTGCTCACATTGCTATAGGAGGCTCACAAAGATGAGGATGTATTTTTCTCTCTCTTCCTTACACCACCCAATCACCCAAAGCAATCAAGCCTTGGGTGAAGGAAGTCAGGGCATCCCTAGCTCCCAGGAAAAATTAATAGGCCTTTGTTTTCTCTAAGGCTGAGCCTCACAGAGACAAGGAACCCAGTTGTTTAAGAGGGGGCAGGGATCTGTGTTTGTGGGAAGGCTTCCATTGCAAGCACACAAACACCTCCTCTCAGACTGGCTTAAACAATAGAGAGAATGTATTGTTTTCTGCGTCAGAAAAGCCCAGGGACTGGGTAGCATTCAGGTGTGGTTTGACCCAGGGGTTCATGATATCATCAGACTCTGGTTTCATTTTTTTGTGATTCTCTTGGCTCAGACCTGCTATGTGGTTTAGCTTTGCCCACAGGCTCATTTTTCTCCTTGTAGTAAAAAAGAGCTAGAGAAGTTCAGGGCCCACATCCACTTACGGCATTATCCATAGAAAAAGAAAAAGGCTTGCCCTAGACGTCCAGCAAAACTCCTGAGATGCACCCTGATTGGATCAGTTTAGTTCATGTGCCCACCACTGAACACTCATTGTGGTGGGGAGATGAGATGTCCCGACAGACTTCGTCTAGGCCATGTGCTCCCCTTCTGGAGCTCAGGTGCAGATGGCTTTCCCAAAGTCAGAGGGGTTTTCCAATAAAAATTAGGAGGTTGGGAAAAGGAAAGGAGGGAGGAGTGGGAAGTGAGGAGGTAACCAATGGGGGTTCATGAGAGTCATTAAGGATGGATGGGCTGGACGTGGCCCTGCTTAGAGAAGAACAAGGGCGTTTTCCGGACCGTGGAAACCCCACACACTTGTGCATGCAGCATCCCAAGGGGGTAACACAAGTGTACAAGGAGCAAGTTCACACTGACTCCCAAAAATGCAGCCTGAGCATCCTGGGGTGTGAGTATGTACCCTTTTTCTGGGATAAATTCCTAGAAAAGCAACTGCATGTCAAAGGATTTGCATATTCGGACTTTAATAGATATTGCTAAATTACCCTCCAACAAGGTTTTCCCCCCATTTCTCTTTCCAACAATATAGCCTATGAAAATGCCCACCAGCTTATCAATACTAAATATTATCTATCTTTCTAATGTTTGCCATCTTGATAAATTTAATTTGATTTTTTAAAACTATAAAGTAGAGTGAACATCTTTTCATACCCTTATTAACTAATTATAATTCTTCTACGGATTATCTGCTCACGGCCTTTGTTCCTTACTCTATTGAGTTGTTTATCGTTTTTGCTATTGATTTGTGAAAGCTCTTTGTAGATTAGGGACACAAACCCTTTGTTTAATCTGTTGCAAATATCTTCCCCAGCTTCTCCTTTCTGTTTTGACTTTATAGAGAGAGCTTTTGTTGTCCAGAACTTTACAAATTTTATGTGGTTCAATGTATTAGGCTTTTCTGGTTTTCTGCTTAGAAAGGTTCTATCCACTTTACAATAACAACAAAAAAATGGCCACCCACGTTTTCTTTCATGACTTCTGTGGTTTCTTTTTCTTTGTTTTTTTTTTTTTTTCCAGAGTGTTGCCACATGGGGCCAGTTTACTGCAGTGAAATACCTCTCTCTCTATATATATATATATGTTTTGTCCATTTTTCCATAAAGAAAATTAAAACATACACACACACACACACACACACACACACACACACACACACCATGACTTCTGTGGTTTCTTTATATGTTTAAATTTTTTCATCGATCTGGAATTTTTTTTATTGTATTGTGCATGTGAGGCAGGGATGAATTTGTGTTTTTCAAATGGATGGTTGATTAGGATATAAGGATTTGGTGATTCCAGAGCCTCTGTAACTTTCCCGTGGCTTTGATTTTTGTTAACATCTTGTTTCCATGGAGTGATTAGAAGGGATTAGAAGAAAAAGGGCTGGTGCTTATCTTCAAGTTTAGGGACTTCCAGGAAAGGGGGTTGAAGGGAGACTAGGATGCAGACAATGTTGGGAGGATGGGGTGCCCTGCCCAGAAGAGGAGAAGCAAAGAAGGAAGGAGGGCGGGAAGACTCCTGCTTCTCTTGAGTGGAATTCAAGGAGCAAAGTCCGTCATACTCCAGGCCCCATACAAGGGAGCGTTCTGTACTTTTTACCACCTGCTTTCTAGTCTTTCCGCCCAGAAGTCTGGACTCGTTAGTGTGTGTTCCTTCCGTAAGTATTTATTGACCCCTTACTCTGAGCCCAACAAGGATCACCATATCTGGTCTCGTGATAATGGGAGTACGTGATAATAACTCTGAAACAGCAAGAAGAACACTTGTGGGAAGTTTGCCATGTGGTAGGAGGCAGGAAGTCATTTTAGAAAGATTTCCTTCAGACGTGGCACTAAAAATTTTGTTCTTTAGATAGGTAAAAGGAATTTCCTGACTCTGTTGGAAAAATGAAAATAGCTCTGTTATTAACAGTCCTGCCCGATTGTACTTTCCCTGGGAGGGCACCCCCTGGCTATTTTAGGGAAAGGTCAGAAGTCAGGAGCACACTGAGGGAAGGACATCACCATCAGCAGCCATCCTGGTCCCCCTGGCTGGGGCTAGAGGTCAAGCGCTCATAAACAGCTGACTCCAGCAGCTTCCACAAGAGCATGTGTACATCTCTGTCCCTGCATGTCCACATTGCTCTGGAATCATCTTTTAGGTAACCTTCCCCTTTGCAAGGCACAGATTATTCATCTTGGTGTCATAGGGGCTCCACAAATAGCTGGATGAATGAATGAATGAATCAGTGATGATGGAGAGCAGGGTGCAGTGCTGGGCTGCCGGGCTGTCTGAGGGGTCAGCCTGGCTGAGGACCACGTGGGGGCAGAGGTCCACAGCAGATAAAGGAGGCCTGAGCTCAGCCTATGGAGGGAGCATGGCCCCTTACATCTACTTCCTCGCACACAGGGTTGGCTGAGAAAGGGCCACCACTACCTAGTCCCATGCCTGTAGCTCTTTGCCCCCGGGGTGGGGGACCTCCATCGTGCAGCCCCTCACCATCAATGGCAGCCGCTCCTCCTTCGGAAGCTTCAGGAAGTGCAGGCCCTGCTGGTCACCCACTCACATTCCCTGAGCCCTTTCCTGCTGACTCACTGCAGTCCAAGCTTGTCACCAGCCCGGCCCCGCTGAGGCCAGAGGGGCGGGAAGGAGGAGGCCGAGGAGACTGCATCAGGACCCAGGAATGCCCTGCTGGGCGGAAAGGAAAGGGGGCACAACTGCCCAGTCTCTGACGCTCTAAAGGGATGACCAGGAAGTGGGCTGTCTGAGGGCCCGAGTGGATGCCCCTGTCCCTGACTCAGTCACAGCCAGGCCCTCACCAACCCCCATTTCAGAGAACAAGGCTTCCCCTCCCCTCCCCCACTGCGTGTGATAAAACACCATTCACAGCCTGCCCTGTGATGGCATGTCCCCTGTGACAGCCTGTGACCCTGTGCAGTGGTGTGCGATTGCCTCCGACAGTGTGTGCTCATGTGCCGATGCCTGTGGTTGAGTGTGACTGAGGTCGTGTACAGCGATGTGCGCATGTGTGACTCAGAATCCCTGTGTATCACAGTGTCTAGTTGTGTGTGCTTCCGTGCAGATGAATGGGGGAGTGTGTGTGCCTGTGTGCGGTCAAGTCTCACTGTGTGCAGGTGTGTGACTGTGTGTGACTGTGCCCTGGCCTGGAAGTGCAGGCTTGTCTGCAGTGATGTGTGAATCTGTATGCTGCCGAGTGGCAGTGTGTGATGGAACGTGTTTGTGGGTGGTTGCATGTGACTGGGTGGGCTTCGTGTGATTCTTCAGGACCGTGAGTGTTCCCTGGCACAGGCCCAAGGAGGTTAGGGATCTGCAGTCTCTGTTCCATGGTAGGCGAGGGACGGGGTGTGTGTATCTGTTGCGTCCTCTCCCTTTTTCTAGTTTCTGCCCCTGAGGTGCCCATCATGACTCCCACTTATGCAAGGAAGCAGATGGAGCTGGGCTGCACCATGCTGTACCCCTGGGGCATTGCCCGCTTGTAGGGTGTTTTCTTGGAAGCCAGGCTGGGGTAATGCCAGCCCATCTGAGCCCTCCCAGAGCTGGCCCCAGTGCTAACAAAGTCTCAGCACCTTGAATCAAGCCCAGGCTGCCTCCCACCCCTGCAGGGGCACAGCCAGCTTCTCCTAGTCCTGGCTAACTGCTCCAACCCTCCCCAGACCTAATCTAGGTGCAAAACGGACACAGACACCCAGCTGCCCTTCTTTTCCCACTCTCTTTTACCCGGCTATTTATTTTGTATGTATGTATTTGTGCAGAAAATGTTGTCGCTTTGGGTTTTGTATGGCTTTCTTTTTAAGGCTTGTTGTTGTTTTTTAAATCACTCAGACAGCACATGCCTTTAAAGGGTTTTACCACCAAATCCTTCAGGGAACACACAGGGACGAACAAAATCATCCCATATAAGGGACTTAAAAATGCTTCAGATTTTAGAAGCTCTTACAATCCTGGCCCCTGGACTTTTCTACCTGAGCAGCGTGGGGGAGTTTCCTGTCTAACTTGCCTTAAAGGGACCCACCCTGCCCCTGACAGGTGAATCTATCCCGGCAAGAACCTCGCTCACCACCCCACCTTGCACAGCTGAGGTGGCCCTCTTCATTTTTGAAAAGACTCCAGGACCGTGGCTCTGCCTGGAAATGATAGAAATGATCCTTCAGGTTTATCTTCTGCCAATCAGACTTGGGCAACAGTTGCTCACATGTGCAAGCTTCAAACTGCTTCTGCGTCTACTGGGAAAGAATCTCTATGCTTGGGGTCTCTATGCTCATTGTCTGCCATGGCAGGTATGGGGCCAGGCTGAGGGTGAATGATGTGCTGCAGAGTCAGCCGGAGGCTGGAGCACCCTGATGGGAGAAAGTGCTGGAAGACGGGATAGAGGAAGGAAAGAAGATTCTCGAGCAAGTGTGGGTTGCCAGAGTGCCCTGTATAGAGAACTAGGCTAGGACTGAGGCAAGTGTGCCTTATCAACACCAGTGGCCCCCAGGCCTGGGTGGCAGGGGTGTTACAGAGAGAAAATCCTGGACGAGTAGCTGAGGATACCTAGGTTCTGTCCTAACTCTGCCACCCAGCAGCTGTGTGACCAGGAGGACCCGCTTTCCCTCTCTGAGCTTCAGTGTATCCACCTTGAAGATTGAAACAACAGAGGAAATAAAATATGTAAAGTGCAGAGTCCAGAAGCATGAGTAGGCACGAGACAGACATGACTTTTCAACCTGCATCCTGGAGACAGCGGTTGACCCCTTCCAGGGGGTCTGTCTCTGAAAGAACCCGTATTGTCCCCCATTTGAACTGGCAGAGCCCACCATCCTCAGATCTTATGGACACCCTGCTCAGAAGGGTTGATGGAAAGGGAATTAAATAGTAAGAAGGAAAGAAAGCTTGGAGGGAAGTGGGCAAACATGGCAGCAAGGACTGTGGGGCTTCCCATAGCAGGCTGGACACTGTTACCTGCCAAGACTCTTCCTGCGCCTTCTTCACTTGTCCATCCAACCTGCGCCTGCTCTCTCCTTCCCCACCAACCACCATGTGTCCCCTGGGGCTATAGCTCTGGACTCAACTTATTCTGGTTGGTTCTGTGGTTCAACATTCATGGGATAGGCAAGGTAAACTCAACACACTAAGCCCAACAAGCTAAGCCCCAGAGGCTAGAAAAATTAGTAAGATACAGACCTCACCTTCCAAGAACTTTTAATGATAGTAATAAGAACACCTACCAATCCTGAGTTTATACCACATTGCAAATTCAACTGCATCCACGCAGATGATGTAAATGACTGAAGCAGGGCAAATTGAGGCCTGTGGACCAATATACAAAAGGAGGCTGCCTTTTATGACGTTTTCTGAGTTCTTACTCAGTGCCAGGCATTGTGTGAAATGCTTCTGTGCATTCTTTCACTTAACGCTCTCAAGAATTCTACGAGACAGAGATTAGTGCTGTAAGACAGACTCTAAGGTGATGCCACGAGCCCTGTATCCTCATGTTCACGTAATCCCTACCCCTTGCAGGTGGGCAGGACCTGTGACCTTTTCTAACCAATAGAATGACCAGTATGCCAGTATATAACCAATACTGGCAAAAGTGGTGGGATGTCATTCCCATGATTGCACTATTTTATAAAGACCTGGTTGGCTGACAGACTGGTGTAGAGACGTCCTCTCTTGCTGACTTTGAAGAAGTAAGCTGCCATGTCCGGAGACAGCCTTTGAGGAGGACCTCATGGAAAGGAACGGTGGGAGGCCTCTAGGAACTGAAAGCAACCCCCAGCCAACAGCCAGAAAGATTTCGATCCCACATCCATAAGGAGACACATTCTGCGCACAACCTGGGTGAGCCTGAAAGGGTTCCATCCCCACTAGAGCCACTGGATGAGAACCCAGCCCTGGCTGATACCTTGACTACAACCTTGTCGAGGATTCAGCTAAGCTGGGCCCAGAGTCCTGACCCACAGACACTGGGTAGCAAATACGTGCTGTTTTACGTTGCTCAGTTTATGATAATTTATTATGAAGCAATAGAAACTCATATAAGTATTGTCCCTCATCTGTCAGATGAGGGACCTCTAAAGCTCAGAGACTGGTCAGAGTCACACGATTAGCACCAGGCACAGCAGGGGTGACAGGCCAGTCTCGACTCCTCGGGTCGATGTTCGGTCCAGGACACAGCCTGCCATGCGGTCATGGCTCTCTCAGTGACCACCAAGGTACAAGAGGAGTAATCTGTACAGTATTGATTGAAGGATCATTTTGCAATTGAACAAATTGTTGCACCCCTACTGTGTGCCTGGCACTGAAAGAGGTGCTAAGGATACAATGGTGGGCAGCACACATACTGTGCCTGCTTTGGGGGCGTGGAGGGTACAGTGGAGGACGTAGGCAGTGGACAAGGGATGTTACAAAATCAGGAGGGACGGGATGCACTGGGAGCACGTGGTGTGCAGCCCGCCTAGGCCAAGGCCAGGGACAGTCTCCTCGAGGAAGTGACATGCAGGTCCCTTGGCAGTGGGCCTGTGGGGAGTCAGCCCCTCTGCATTGCAAGTGCATGACTGAGTGGGTGAGTGGGTGAACTTTCCTGGTCAAGAGTCCCCAGGGAAAAGGAGTCTCCCAGTAATGTGAAATCACCCTGTTTCTGTGTAGGGGTGGAAGTGGCTTAGCCGTGACACTCATTCCCTAAACATCCCCAAACATCTGGAAGCTCAGGTGGGGGGAAGAGACAAAGTGGGCAGATGAGGGATGGTGAGGGGGGTGCCGGTTATGAGCAGAGCCAGAGAGAAGAGCAGGAATTAGAAAGGGTCACCCCTCTACACACACTTGGCCCCAGCTTCAGTCCGTGATGACTCAGCAGACTGAAGCGTCCTTGCTGATGAGCTGACAGGGTCCCGGAGGAAGCAGACAGCACCCTCAAACTGGGGGATTTGAGAAACAGTCAACAAAGAGATTCTTCTCAAATGTAAGGGAGGGGCCAAGAAAAGGATGCAGGAGCCTGGACCAGTAGCAACAGTCTGTTCCATTGTTAGGCTGCATGAGACAGGGGAGGTGACAAGAACTGGTCAGAGTGGAAAAGGCCACCTGACAGGAACTGTGGCAGTTAAGGGATGTAGCCAGACTGTGGCAACCCCGCAATGCACAAGGGGTGTCGGCAAATAAGTTCCCTGAACTCTCTCCTCTTTGGCTCTCGAATGCTGTAGGTGCTCCCCATGGGGTCAAGGCAGAGAGTAAGGGTACCCAGGGCTTACAGGGCACAGAGCAGGGTGGAGAAGTTGGGGAGCAGACCTGGAAGTGAGAAGAAACCCTATCCTAATTCCACAGGCTGGGGATTCTGGACGGGCCACTCAATCTGCCTGGGTCTCAGTTTCTTTCTCTGCAAAAGGGGGCTAGTGAGCGTGCTTACATTGTTCCAAATTTGAAATGCGATCATGTATATAAGGATTCCAGCTCGAGGCCCCGCATGTGTTGGCTGGCTGCCAACACTTGGTTTTTCGGCGTCAGCAACAAGAAAAGAAAGTCAGAGCCACCAAGATGTCAGGCGCCAGCACAACAACCCTGGACATCTGAACAACGCACCGATGAGGAGAGGCTCGCTCGGCAGGTCTTGGAGGCCTTGCCAGGCCTGGAGCCCAGAAACCCTCTCTCTCTCTGCAGGGGCCTGAGGGGCATACACACTCAACACCCAGCCTGCAGCCTCTTAGCACCTCTGGAGAGAAGCAGCCTCAGGCCTGCCCAGAGCTCAGCGTCTATACTGGCGGGGCGGGCTACAGGACCAGGCAGCCCAGCTCTGCCTTTATCGTGGGCCCAACTGAGAGGAAACTTGGCAGCGCTAGTCACCTACCAGTGCGAAAGCCTCCTGTGCACTTTAGACATGTGTCATTTAGGTGGGACCCTGGCAGCAACTGGGAGGGAACTCCCCGCCCCTCAGGGCAACCAGGGCAGCTGGGTTGTCTGGCTATCAGAAAGTAGCCCCCTGTCCACTGGTCTAGAGCCCCAACAGCCCAGCCTGGAAGCCTCAAGAACAGACTTTACATCTGCCTGTCTGTGATATTACTTCAGTGCCAGGAGCAAAGGCCCCTGGTGAAAACAACAAGCCTCTGCCCTTTGTTTCTTTATCACCTACATCTCAAGTTCATAGGAAGAGGTGTTTTCAAAGCATCAGTCAGGACTGCAGTGTGGTCAGGTTTTTCAAAGAAAGGAAACCAAAAAAGATCAAGAAATGAAGATTCATCAGATTATCGTCCTGCCGGGAGCGCGAGGGGCCCCAGGGAAGGGTGTGAATACGTGGGTAGGAGGCGGGCTGCTTGCCCAGCTCTTCAGGGCCCAGAAGTGAGGTTGGGGTGCAGCTCAATCTCCCTCTGGAGAAATAATGAGGGAAAGGAAGAGGCAGGGCTGCCTCTACTGCTGTTTAGGTTGAGAGATGACCCAGCGCCCACTCCTGGTGGGTCCTTCTCCACCTCCTCTGTCCAGGGAGGCCCTCTGGGACTGAGGTTAAGTCCCAGCTGGGCCTCCTTCTCTCCACACAGCTCTTGCCTGCATTTCATCCAGCTTCCGTGCTGCACTGGCACATTTCCTTGTCCTACATCACTGTCTGTAGTGCTTCTTACATCTCAGGTGCATCCTAGAGCTCAAAATGGAAAACCCTAAGTTTCCGTATCTCCTGTGAGAGAGACTGTGATTAAATTTACCAAGTCGCTTACACATAGGTTATTTACCGCAGTGTCAGGGCTGTAACATTGTTTATTTTACTTCCCTTATGTTCCTTTCGCTTCATTTTTCTGGCTGCCTTTTCGTTTATTTTACCTTGTTATAGTGAATGAATCCTTTCTCTAAAAAATTGTTTTTGAGTTGTGAAATGTCAAATAGTTGAAAAAAACATAGGGAATTACAAAATGGACAGCCTGGTACCCACCAACCAACTTTATCAAGTCTTCACATGTTGCCAAATTTGCGGTTTTTTTCTTTTTGTTGTGGTAAAATATACTAACATAAAATTTATCATTTTAATCATTTCAATTTCGTTTAGAAACCTAATATTATCCATACAGTGAAAGAGCCCTCTGACCTCTTTTATTCCTAGACTGGGAATTATTCTGAATTCAATTCTCCTATAAAAGTGAGACACGTTTTACAATCAAAACCATCCCTACAGTGAAGAAGGGCATAAAGCAAAAAGTAAAAACCCTTCTGTTTCCCCAATCTGAAACTCACTCCCCATGAAGTAAACATTGTGAAAACTTCCTGTGAATCTTTCCAGGTATTTTTTATGCACATGAACTGCGGGAGCTTGTTTTCTTTCTGAACACAAATGAACTTACTCTATGCGTACGGTCCTCCACTCTGCTTCTTGTTTCCACTTGGCCTTTTTTCCGTGTGAGTGCTAATGAATCTACTGTGTTCTCTTTATGCATGGGCTTCCACTTAATCATTTCCCGTGGATGGACATTTAGGTGGTTTCCAACAACAGTTCTTCTAAACAAGCCCACACTGAACATTCTTGACATACAGTTTTGCTCAATTGTGGGAATTCTGTATCCTCTTACCTGTAGAATAAGTACCTAGAAGTGGAATTTCTGGACAAAAGGGCATTGAACATTGGGCATCTTGAAAGACACTGCCAAATTCTCCCTCTAAAAATAATCAACCTAAACACCAGCCAACGATATAAATTCCTATCTCCCTCATCCCCAAGAACACATCTCTTCGTACCATGATGGGCCTTTTGTTTAATTCCTTCTGTGAACTGTCTGCTCTTATCCTTCTCCCTCGTATTATGTAGTTTTATTTTTTTTACATTTGAACCTTTAATCCATCTGGCATTAATTTTAGATGCAGAGTAAGATAGATATTCTTTTCAACTAACATGTATTGATGTTCCTACCCTGCAAATGGATTGAATTAAGTACCAAGCTAAAGGACAAAGCAGATTTCTCTCCACTCCTAACAGGTCTCATTTAGTACTCTGTCACCTCGAGGCTCTAGGTTGAAAATGGAACATCCATAATGGATGGGCTGGACACAGGTGCTCTGCACACAGCCAGTCAGTTAGTCATTCAGCAAATGGGCAGCAGTGGGTACAATCACTGGAACTTTGGTTTTTCCCCTGAGGAGAAGTGTGTTGCACATGTGAGAAGAAGGGTACACACATATTTGGTGGCTAGAGAAGTAGACTGTGGCAGACTGTGAACAGTCCACCCAAATCCATTCTTGGTCTTCCATTGTGACAGAGTGGAAGTTGGGTACATGGCTGCCTAACCAGACATAGAGTTTCCCAGCCATATTTTCAAGGCCATACAACTACATTCTCACCAGGAGAATTTGAGTGAGCCTGGTATGTGCCCCTCTGTCTATGACGCTTTTCAAATATGACACAAATTCTGCAAACCCTCTTCCTGTCACGAGGTGGGTATCTGTGACCCTCCACGTGAACCTAGGCAGTCTTCAACAGAGAGCACAGTGGGAAGTGAGGTGACTTCTGAGACTAAGGCATAGAAGGCTATGTGCTTCCACCTTGTTCTCTGTGAACACCTGCTCTTGGAGTCCTGAGCTTCCATAAAAGAAGTCCAACACCCCTGAGGCCACCAAGTTGGAGAGGCCACCTGATGGTACCCTGGGACAGGCCTGGCTGAGCCCTGCCTTCCAGCCAACCACCAGTGAGTGAAGATGCCTCTAGATGATACAGCCCCAACCAACCATTTGTGTCACCCCGTCATTTGAGTCTGCCCAGCTGAGGCTCCAAATATTGTAGAGCAGAGACACAAGCCAACCTGTCTGTGTTCTGTCCAAATTCTCCACCATTCCTCACAGATAATGAAATGGTTGGTGTTTGAAAGAACTAAATTTTGGGGTAGTGTGTTATTCAACCATAGATAATTGGAACCAAACCAAGGCCTAGAAAACTCTTCCCCTTTCCTGCTGGCTCCGACCGAGATACCATAATGACCCAGCCTCAACTATGCTGAGGACAACTCCCCATGATGACAGAGCCACAGAACGAAAGGAACCTGGGTCCCTAAAGGACCACATGGAGCACTGCTGCCAGCTCAAGGGTTATGTGAGAGAAGACTAAATGTCTTTATTCTTTAATTCAAACAAGCACAACAGAGATACAGCCGTGAGCAAGACAGACAGGGTCCCTTTGACTGGGGAGGAGGGTGGAGGGAGGAGTCCCAACACGGATCAACCCCCACCCCAAGTTATGCAATTGGTTATTTAATGCCAGTCGTAAACAGTTCTAAGCAAAGATACACAGGGAGCTGTAAAAATAATTCAGAAGGACTCCGAGTGTGGGTGGACATGGAAGGTAGCCCCTCACAGTGGTGCTTTGAGACTAGAAGGGTGAGTAGAAATTAAGTAGGACGGTAGGGAGGGAGGAGAGGAAGAATGTTCTGGCACCAGAAGTGGGTAGATCATGTGCAAAGGCTCTGAGTTAGGAAGGAAAAGGTGGATTTGAAAAAAAAAAAAAAAGAGCCAATTGTGGGTCTTGTGGGTCCGGCTAAGGGGTTCAAATATGGTAGCATCTGGAAGCTGTGTGGGGAACAGACTAGGAACAGGGAGACCACCAGGAAGCTGGTGGAGATTCCATCTGTAGTGGAGGCTGTGGAGATAGAGAGAAGTGATTAAGTTTCAGAGATATGTGGGAGGTGGTTGATAGGATTTGAGGGGTAAGGAAAACTTGTTGAGAGAGAGGAGTCAGAGATGAAACACCAGTGAGATGATGTCTGGTCTATGAGCAAATTGTAATGTCATAACCAAAGCAAACCTAGTCATGGCCAAGTCCAAAGTCAGCTCAGAGCAGGAGAAAGAGGATTGGAATTGTAAATAGATGACTTTGAGCAAGCCACCTTTCTCATCTTTGTCTTTATGATATGGAAAAAACCTACTATACATGAATGCTTTAAGCATAAGGACAATGTCTGCATTCATTCACCCAAAAACATTTAGTGAGTGGTGTCTACGATGTGCAACAAATAAGATTAATACATAAAGGACACAGTGTTTTAATGAAAGTGCCTAGGAGAATAAGTAAAGCAGGGAAAGAGATAGAAGGAAGAGGTAAATTTTTAGATAGGGCATGTAAGGTATATAGTCATAAGCAGGGTAATCCAGGTTCTGTGGAATCTGGGGGGGCTCTCCTTTAGAAAAAGAATATAAAAATGTCTTATTTTTGCAAATTTCACAAAAGTCTGTGGCCATATAAGTAGATTTCTAGGGCCTTGGACAGGGCATGTATGAGGGAGGGGGCCCAGTTTCTCAGTAAGTCCATCTCTGCTCGTGAGTAATAGAGCCCTGAGAAGGGGAAGAGTGTGACTGTGGGTGTCCCAAAAAGAACCTGTTTTCTGTGACTTAGAGCAAGTCATTCAATTACTCTGATCTATAAATGGGAAAAACAATATCGTGTCCTTATAAGGTTTCAAGGAGTAAGTAAAAGGAATGTAACCAAAGTTCCTGGCTCGTAGCAGTGAGTGGTGACTATTATTTTAATTTTTATTCCTATTCTACACAGATGGACAACAATGGTCTCAGCCTTGCGGAAGGGTCAGAAAGAATCAGAATAAGAGGGGGATTGTGGGCCCTGAGAATCGTCAGGCCCCACGTTGCCTGTGAGCACTGGGCCTAGTGGTTCCAGGATGTCCACATTGTGTGTGTGTGTGTGTGGCCTTTGACCTCTGTGGGGTCTGTGGCAACGGCCCTCGTGTGCTACACTCTGGGGCACAACCTATGGAAATCACACACCCGGTGACGACCCATCTACTCCTACTCTGCACAGTGGCGCTGGGTTGCAAACGAGGCAACAGTCCCAAAGAGTGAGATCACTGCGGTGGGTGTTGGACGAGTTGACGTGGCATGTGCCATCAGCATTCTGGAAAAGTCTCCGGCAGATGAACGTGTCCCTATGGATGTTTTGGAAGATATACTCAAAGGAGAAATGATGCATCAGCAGCATGGGGCCTTGTTTCTTCAAACACCTAAAGCTGTGACAGATAAAGACAACTGTGTGACTGCCGTTGTGGTGGGAACAGCAGGAGCCCGCCAGCGAGAGGAGGAGTCTGCTGCAGGGGAAAGTTAACGGCTTCAAGTTCATGATCCCTCCGATCCTGTACAGTCCTGATTGCATCGTAATTGTGGTTTCCAACCCAGAGGATATTCTCACATACGTTACCTGGAAACTAAGTGGATCATCCCAGCACCGTGTGATTAGAAGTGGGTGTGATCTGGAATCCGCAAGATTTCGCTGTTTTATGGCTGAAAACTTGGCATTCATCCCAGCAGCTGCGATGGACGGATTTGGGGAGAACATGGCATCTCAAGTGTGGCTGTGTGGAACGGCGTGAATGTGGCAGGCGTTTCTTTCCAGGAATTGAATCCAGAAATGGGAACAGAAAATGATAGTAAAAAATTGGAAAGAACTGCATAAGATGGTATTGAAAGTACCTATGAAGTCATCAAGCCGAAAGGATACACCAACTGGGCTACAGGGTGTAGCGTGACTGGTCTCATGGAATCCACGTTGAAAAATCTAGTCAGGATTCACTGAGTGTCGGCGATGGTGAAGGGAACATATGGCACTGGGAATGAAGTCTTCCTAAGCCTTCCAAGGATCCTGAGTGCTTGGGGATTAACCAGTGTTATCAGCTATAAGCAGAAGGCTGATGATGAGGTCGCTTAACTCAAGAAAAGCGCAGACACCCTGTGGGACATCCCGATGGACCACAAAGACTTTGGACCTCTAAGTTCTAGGCTGAAGACATTCAAAAACTCTAGTGTGATTAACCACTGGAAATTATATAACATCTTCATGATTCCAAAAGTTCTTTAAGCAACCAAGATGGATTTGTTGGAGGCCTATTATCTGTGTATTCTGTGCACATTTATGACCATCTCAGCCACAAATAGTTTTCATCCGTGTACACGGATCACAGTTTGCTTTTATCTTCCTAGGTATGTGAGTTAGTGATCACAGAATCAAAGCCCATGCTTGGTTTAATGTTTACAATATGAGCCTTTGAACAAGTAAAATTAACTCTTGTAAAAAATAAATAATAATAATAATAAAAGAGAAAAAGAGTGGAGGCTGGGGCCTTGGACAGGCCTGGATTTCGATCCTGCCTCAGCTTCTGCCAGCCTGTGAGCACAGCGCTGACTTCACCTGCCTGAGCTGCCACTCTCAGCTGTCACACAGCAGGACTGTCCTAAGACTGTCGCACAGGAGGTTGTGAGGACACAACGTGCAGGCACGCACAGAGCCTGAGGTCCCTGCTCCTGCCTTTCCTCTCTTCCCTGTCAGACACACGCTCTGGCACCTGGACCTGGACCAAGGAGGAGCGGAATCTGATGGCTTCGGGCAGCCAGGCCCCGGTTGTGTGGCTGCCACAGCAAATGCTCTCAAGTATATAACAAAGCAAGCTTGACCCATGGTGGGCACTGGTGACGTACGATGACCTAAAACAATTAAACCCGTAATCAGAGGGTGCTCCAGCTCGGCTGCTGTGGGTTGGTTTGCCCACGAGTCACAGTCATATTCTGGGAGTGTCCCTCGGCCGGTAGCCCTCAGACTTCTGTTGCTAAGAGATAATGAATCAAACGGTGTTTCCAAAAAAATAACCACTACAAAATGTTCCATGACAGAGCCGTAAGCACAGGCCAAATGAAACAAATATACTGTTACTGATAAGTCCTTCTAAAGAGCTGAGGAGTGGGGTGGCCAGGACGTAGCCTGGCCATACACAGCCTATGTAAATTACTGGCTGGCCAAGGTTTTGAATATAATAAAATAGACTCAGTGATATAACTGTAAGGGAAATTATGTAACGTCTTCATGATTCCAAAAGTTCTTTAATAAACCGAGATGGATTTGTTGGGAGCCTATTCTGTGCATGTTTACGATCATCTCAACCACATATATATTTGCAGGCAGTGACTAAGTCTATCATAATTGTAACCACCCCCGTTTGGCACAGTGCCAGCATGCAACAATTGATTGAATTAACATAGCCGTTTGCAGCCACCTCCACTATTGCTCTGCAGCTGGAGCCACAGGAACCAGTCAACCAGGAGAAGCCCAGGATAAAGCAGGGAAGAGCGTCCATCAACAGGGAAGTCAGCAAACAAGGCACTTGCAAACAACTGGTTGTCATCTGGCACCTAGCCTGTGGGATTTTCCTGGAAAGATGCAGCCATTCCGCCCTGTGTCCTCACCAAAGGCTACTGGGTCACCTTTCGGTGATTGCTCCAGGTAGATGGGTTAGTGCAAATTACCTGTCGTCTATCAGGAAAGGCAATCCTGATGTCCGCTGGCCACTCTCCCGACCTGGGAGCAGAGCAGTGTAATGCCAGCCTAACCCTCCCTTCCAGCCATCCCCCACCACCTCTTCCCCTCTCAACACCCCCAAGCAGCCCCCTCTGCTTTTTATCTGGCCAGAAGCCTGGCTGTAGTGATTTCACGGTCTACGTTTTATCTCTCTGGGTAGGTAATGGAGGGACGTGTTCTTCTCTCACATTTTGCAGGTGAGGGAGCCAACGTCAAGAGACACAAAGGGAAGGGTCAAAGTCACACAGCTAGTAAGTCAGGAGGCAAACTCGTGCTTCTGGCCCCAAATCCCAAGATTTTCCCTGCTTACCAGACCCCAAGTGCCCTGTGACACATTGTACAGGAAACCGCCGGGTGTTGCAACGGCTCCCAGGAGAAGGACCCGGTTTCCACGGGCCAACCCTGGTAACCTTTGGTCACTGTGTGGCACCCAGGGGACCAGACCAGAGCCACAAGCACTCTGCCTTCCTCCTTCCTCCAAGGGGCAGAAGAAGGAGGCCATGAATCAAACAAATAGTTAGGATCCCAACGTTGGAAGCTTCTTCTGCACTCACTACCTGCGTGACTTCAGGCAAGTTACTTCATCTTCTGCAGTGCAATTTCCTTTCTAAAAATGAGGACAAGAATAGTACCTACCTACTACGCGGTTAGAATGCACGAGAGTAAACAGATAAAAGCGGTTAGCGGGATCTGTGGGAAATACTTTGACAATTGCGAACGGTGGCAGCAGCCTCAGTTATAACAATATAGTCATTTTCAGCATCACCTACATCCACTTCCGCTCAGGGCCTGAGATGCAAGTGAGCAGGAAACTGGTGCCAACTGGAGTGTCATTGGTGACTGCCCTGTGCCATGAGGGCCTCTGGTGACAAAGGGACACATTTCCCAGGGTTCCTGGTGATAGATCCTTCATTTTTCAGAAGCTGGGCTCAAAGAATGGAGAAGTGGATTTCCTGCCTCTCTAAACACATGTGTTTCCAATTGGGTCTCCTGGGCTGGAATTCCCCCGGGGCCCAGACCAGGCCAGCTCTCTCCACTGCCCAGGGCCCCCCATCCTCAATCATTCTGGGCTCCTGTCCTTGGCCAGGCCCTGGGGGGCTCAAAGGCAGACTGCTTCCTCCTGATCATTTATGAGTTCCATCCGTTGGAGTGGGACAGAGCATGGCAGCGTGGGGCCCCTCCCACGTCTGTCTGAAAGGTGCTACTCTAAGACTCTTAAAACCCCAGCCCAGGGAAGTGCATCTAAAAGAAGACTGGGGGGTGGGCAGCCAGATGGCTCAGTTGGTTAGAGCATGAGCTCTTAACAACAAGGCTGCTTGTTCGATTCCCACCAGGGCCAGTGAGCTGCGCCCTCCACAACTAGATTGAAGGACAATGACTTGGAGCTGATGGGCCCTGGAAAAACACACTGTTTCCCCAATATTCCCCAATAAAAAAATTAAAAAAAAAAAAAGTAGAAGACTGGAGGAAGGGGGAGAGGAAGTCTGATGGGGGAGTTTTGTCATAAACTTACCAGCCCTGCCAATTGGCACCCGCCCCCAAGGCAGCGGCTCCAGTTATCCTGTGGGGTCAGGATGCTATTTCTGCTGAGTCATCCTTTCTTGCCCAGAGGGATCCTGGCCCAAAGCCACATTCCTAGTGGGGTCTGAGTGCCACAGAGTATGGAAACTTGCTTTCTCACCAGGCCCGCAGGTCCCCAGCCCTGCACACAGGCTGGTCTCTCAGCAGCCTCTGCCGGCAGCAAACACTCTTCTCCCAGGCTGTGTGTATCCCCCCAGAGCTCCAGCCCACCCTAGACCCTGAGCTTAGGGTAAAGGAAGTACAGCTGAACAGCGCTGGTGTGCCAGTGCCAGAGGGAAGGGAGGAGAGGCTGGGCCTAGGGGAGGGGGCCAGAGGGGGGATTAAGGAACTATTTAAAATTCCGGTCTGCCACTTGGAAGGCCCTCCTGCCAGTGGGGGTCCAGCAGCCCGGTAGGGAAGAAGCCTACTGCCCTTAGACAGGCCTGGGCAGGGACCAAATCTCAAGCCAAGGAGGAGATGAAGCAGTCTAGGAGACTTCAGCCCTGGGTCCACATACTGCCCCCCACCCAGCAACTCCAGCATTCACTGAGTGCAAACCCTCAGGGTCCCAGACAAGCAAGCTGGCCACACCTTCTATAGAGCTCATGCTTCAGGAACACATTGTGAACACCAACTGTGTGCCCAGCTCTGTACTAGCCACTTGTCCCACAGCAATGGACAAGGCAGATGTAGTCTCATCCCTGATGTCTTCCCCATCATTTCTAGACCCACCATCCTTGCCTCCACTTATGCTGTTACTGTAGGCTGCTTGGGTTAAAATCTTGGCTCTCTACTTCTGGCTGTGCGACCTTGAGCAAGTTACTTTACCTTTCTGGGCCTTCATTGCCTCATCTGTAAAATGGGGGCAAGCTAATACCTACTTCACAGGGATGCTGAGATAGGTAGACGAGTTAATAATATTCGTGAGCTGTTTAGAACAGTTCCTGGCACAAGGACCTCAGTGTATGCGTGTGTGTGTGTGTGTGTGTGTGTTCGTTCCCGGCTGTCCGTTTGCACAGGCTGTTCTGCATCTGGGATGCCTTTAGCCTTTTCTGTGAGAACCTGTAAGTTCAGCCTGGGCAGAGTTTCCAGAAGAGAAGACCAATGGCGGGGCAGACCCCAGGTCAGGTCATGACCCTGCTAAAGTCGCCAGCACTGGCAGAGCCTTTTCCTGTCTGCCCGGGGGTTTTATACACCCCTGTGAGGCAGATGAGGGAAGGGGGCTCAAGGAGGTAAAAAACTGCCCGAGGTCACAGCCCTGGTCTGCATTGGACCTGACAGTAAAGCCTGGGTTTTCCGACTATAGGTGGTGATGTCCCGCCCCTCCTCACAGTGCTGGTCCCTGGCGACCTTCAGCACCCTGAGGCCATCGCCAGAATCTCAAAGCTCCCCCAGCCTCAGTACCCAGAAGATGGGGCCTTCCTGGCCCTTCAGAGGCCCTAGATTAAGTAGGATTTGTCTCTTAGTTCTGGACAGGGCTGTGGAAGGCCTCAGGATAGGGGGCACTGGGCTGGCAGAGCCCGGAGGACGGCCCCGCAGGAGGAGCCCAGCCCAGGAAACTCTGAGCAATTCCGGCAGACCACAGGGCCTTCAGGCTTCCTGCCTTATCCACACAGGCTGCCCTGTCAACGTCAACGGGTTTGTGAAACCCTGTCAGGCGGGCAGTGGGAACTCGAGGGGCCCCAGGGTTCACTGTCTGTGGTCACCATATTCCTTCGCAGTCCAGGAGAAGGTGGCTTTCGAAAGACCGCCATCCACACTGTAATTGGATCCAGCTGCTGTGGGAGACAGGCACCTGATGGTGGCCCCACCATCTCAGTTCCCAGGCCTCCAGACCTCAGGGCTCCTCCCTGCAGGCCCATATTTCCTGGGCCCCCACAGATGCAGGGAGTCCCTGGATGCAGCTATAGGGTGGGCTCTGTAGTTGAAGGACTTTGGAGTGAGAGATAACATGGGTTATAAGCCCAGTTCATATTAATAGCTTCCCTAGCTGTGTGACTTTTGGCAAGTTAGTTAACCTCTCTGTGCCTCAGTTTCCTCATGTATAGAATGGTGATAAAAAGCACCTAACTTGTGACAAGGACAAAATAAAATAATGTATATGGAAGATATGATACAGTATCTGGCACACAATGAGCTCTCAATAAATACAAGCTGTTGTTTCAGTAACCACTATGAGTGACAACAGAAAATGGGGGTGCAAATGCTACCGCATTTCTTCGATTTTGACTTTTAATTAAACCATCCAGACCCAATCAATAAGACTTGAAGTATGTCAATACTATCCTCTTGAATCTTCCCCTCCCTTTGAATTCCCCAAGAACCCCACATCTTATGTGCTCCAAAAGAGGGAGGTGGAGGGCCCAGCTTCCACCCCAGGGCCAGGAGAACTGGAACTCTGACCAGTCCTGCTGCCTGTTGACACTATTCCCACACAGTCAGAAAGAGGAAGCTGGCCCTGTGCACCCAGAGCCCCACAAGGCCACATCCAGGAGGATGACTCCAAGTATGGCCAAGGCTGCCCTCCGGCCTGCAGCAACATGGTTATACATGCCCATATGAGGCCATTCCCAGTGCTGAGTCCCTTTTCCTTCCCCAGGATCCACGCTGGGGTTGGGGTTACTTCTCCTTTCCAGACCCTACAGCACAAACAGTCTCATTATTCCTCTGTGTCTAAAAGTCCCCAGAAAGCTGTACACCTCGGCCACCCCCAGGCACCCGCCCTCGACAGCTCGCCTCACCTTCCCACAGACCATCAAGGTAACGCAACACAACAGAAGAATGGGCCAAGCCTGGTGGCTCAGGGGGGTTGGAGCGCCGTGCTCCTAACTCTGAGGTCGCCGGTTCGATTCCCACATGGGCCAATGAGCTGCGCCCTCTACAGCTAAGATTGTGAACAACAGCTCTCCCTGGAGCTGGGCTGCTGCGCGCTGCGCGGGTGCCACGCTGAGCTGCTGGCACCCATGCCCACCAGTGGCCGACACAACTGGCGACCGACTGACTCAGTGCAAGGCTCATAATACCAGCATGGGCCAAGGAGCTGTATCCTACACAACTAGACTGGAAAACAAAGGCTTGAACCGGAGGGGGAGGAGGAGATGGAAGCAAAGGGGAGGTGGGAGGAACAGAGAAGTGGCCTCCAGTGGGGCATCCTGCCAATACTACTTTTCTTCTCGGTAACTAGACAGGGAAAAGGCAAAGTTGAGGCCAGGACAGCAGTGGAGCCTTCTCTCTATGTTCCAGGAGCAGCAGATGTGAGCTCCTGGAACAGGGGGTGAAAGGGTTGGATTCCGGTACCTCCAGCGCCTGGTGCCAGAGCCTGAGTTCCACCAATATGTCCATATGGGTCAATGAATGCTGGTTGACTGACTGGCCGAGCGACAGAGCGCAAAGATCTATCTGAAGGAGGGGATCAAGCAGAGAAGCCGGACTGCACAGAAGAGGAAAAATAAACCAGGAAAACCAGGGAGTGGGGAAGCGGATGGGTCTGCCAGAAGCAGGGGGCAGCCTGTGGGAGCAAAGGAAAGAGGATGCATTTCTAGGGCAGCCTGAGAGTGAGGGACAATCAGGGTAGTGCTAGCGTTGCTGAAAGACCCGGGAGGCATCTCTGGGAGAACCCTAGGGAACTCTGGACTCCTCAGGTGCATGGTGGGAGCTGGGGAACATGATGGCAGGACCTAGTGGAGACAGCAGCCCCACAAGGGAAGGAGTAAGGGAGGGATTCCCTCCCAGAGGGATTCAGAGACAACCATCAAAATTGTAACTCCACTCTGTGAAGGGACTCCTGGGTGTAGGTCAACAGCAAGCATACCGCCCTTGACAGTGTCCAGAACTCAGGCTGCGGGACAAAGGGCCTCCCACCACCCAGAGGCTGCTCCACCGTTCTCTGTGTCCATCTCAGTGCTAAGACTCCAGCCTCCAGGGGCCGCTGGGGCCTGAGGAGCCTGGAACTGACCTGGGCTCCTTTAAGAGCAACTGCAGCAGGCCACTGGGGTCATGGCCTTTAGAGCCCAAGGACCTTGTTCAAACCCCAGTGCTGCCACCCACCAGCTGTGTGACAAAGTACCCTCTTTGAGCCTCAGTCATGCACCTTGCCACCAGTATGGACCTTATGAAGTTGTTTGTGAGGATTCAGCGGAAGCACGTAAAGCACTCAGCACAGAGCCCAGCACATGACATATAAGATAATGGTGGCTTCCTTTGTGATTGTGCTGGTACAGGTGTGCCGAGGAACCAGGTAAGGGTGACAGAGACCCCGCCCAGCCTTGTGCCTTCCAAGAACCTACTTGGCATCTCCCCCACCTCCAGCTGGGTCTCCAGGCTGAGCCCTCACCGGGGAGCACAGGAGGTTTCTCACCGTGGCAGGGAAATTGATGGTTTGGAGGTGTGGGCAGCCACAGTGACCGTCTCTCTGCAGGACGGATGCGGCTTTGCTGACAGAGAGTCTGCGGCCTGGACATGCCAGCGGTGCAAGTCTGAGGTCAGCAGTGGGGAGCCGGCCCACCACGGCCTCGCCGCTCCCGCAGGGCCCCACCAGGGAAAGGCATCTGCTTTTAATCAGCTGCCCCTTGGTCCAGGGAGGGGGCAGGGGCCTGAGACCTCCTCTAAGGGCCCAGTTCTCAACATACAGAATGGACACTGAGGGCAAAGAAGGCAGAGAGAAGCTCCAGGAACCCAGGTCGAAGAGAAAAGAGCTAGAGAAAGAGTTTTATTGTTGTGAGGTCACTCAAACGAAATCTTTCACTCGTGCCCTTCTGCAAGTCCTCGCCTAGCCCAGCCTAGTCAGCCCCCCCAGGTCCCCCAAGCTTGTTCCCCCCTCCAGAGCCTTTCATTCATGCCCTGTGCCTGGGGGCCCCTTCCCTGCCCTGTTCACAGCTGGCACGCCATCCTTTAGTTGAAATCCCATTTCCTCAAGAACACCTGACCCCAAGGTTGGTCCCCGTTAAACAACCTTCTGGGGCACAAGTTGGTTTGGAGTTCTGTATTTATCGAACTCCAGTTCTCTGACTGCCTGTGTTCTTTCACACCTCTGAGAGCTTGCACGGTGGGACCTCAGCCTGTGGTGGCTGTCCCCACCACGGGGACCATGCTGATGCCCATCTGGTCTCCAGTGTAGGCTCAAGGCCACCTTGGCAGTGCAGCCTCCTGCTGCCCATCCCAGGCAGAGCAAGCAGCCCTCTGTGCCACCACAGCCCAAGCCATCTGCCTGCTCTCGGCATTGCCCCACCGGGCTGTGGCCCAGGGGCCATGGAAATCATGTCTTATTCCCCTTTATCTCTGGGACCACAGGCCGGTCTCTGGACCTAGAGTACAGTGTCCTGGGCTGAGCTCAGCACGTTCCTTGAGAGAACGAAGTAAACAGAAGGTCTTGATTTCCCAGGTGGCAGGGGCATTAAAAAAATCCGAAATCCCCAAAGCACACCAAACAAATTGAGAATCCTTAGGTTTGTGGCCTTATCAAGGGGTACGTTTTATCACATCTACCCCCAACACACAGTGCCCAGGCAGCTCCAGGACAGACCCTGCCTCCATCGGGCCAGCTCAAGAAAATGGGACAGATGTTATTTTTGGAGACTCCACCACACACACACACACACACACACACACACACACACCTGTTAACATCAGTCACACATACACACATGTACATACATGTCCTATGTCATCTACCACCAAGTACCTCCTTTCTCACCTCCAGCTAAGGACCCTACTCCACCCTCATGTTCCAGGCCTTTCCTGACCCCTCTCCCACCAAATCAGCTGTTTCTGAGTTCTGGGCCTACGCCGACTCCTTGAATACAGCCTACTAACTGGGTCGTGGAGCCAGACAGTGCAGGCCGAGCTACTGGTAGAGACTGGTCATCAAACTCGAGAGCTGAAAGGGACTTCAAGCCCTACCCATTTTACAGATGAGAACAATCAGCCAAGAGAGTCAGACTCAGAGGGGCTTGGTGGGCAGGGCTGGGCTGGGAGAGGGAGAAGGGCCACCAGAGAGCAAGAGCCCTTGACCCCCGGCCCCTCACTGAGCATGCCAGCTGCCACCTAACCTTCACAGCAGCCAGAGTGATCGGTCCTGCCAGCCCCCTTGGCAGATGTGGGACCAGCCCGCAGAGCCATCTCCCACATGGCTGGGTTTGCCCCTGTCTGTCCAGCTCTGGCCCTGAAGCCACATTGTTCACCACATCCCCAATGTCGCCTGTCACCACTTGCTGTCCATCATCACCTACTGAGTCGCACTGTACGTTGGAGCGCCATTCAAATTCATTGTCCCGATAGATTTATGTGTTTAGTGAGATTATCTTCCTGCAGACCAAAGTCAACCGTTTGGAAGGAAGGGTGGTGTTTTCTCACTGCCCCTCAGAGACTCCAGTGGGCTGATGGAGCCAAGGAGGTAACATCCAAGGGGAGTGGAGACAGGCAGGATGTGAGCTGCTGGCCCTGTTGTGAAGAGGAACCTCACTCTCTGGCAGGTGAGTCACTTGCCCCAGGCACATTGCCAGAACAGCCTCTGGCCTTTGCCCTGGCTGTGCCCCCTTCCAGCCTCGGTCTGGTCTGCTCTCCAGGCAAAGAATAGAGCAAGCCCTCACGCCCCGGAAGGCTGGGGTGCATTAGTGGGAAGAGGCCGGAGAACACTCCACCTCAGCCCAAAGTCTCCTTCTCCAGCCCAGGCGGGCATCCTGGGTGCAATGGAGGTGCCAGTCCCCCTGGCGCCCACACAGCCCTGGGAACCAGGGGCTCCAGGGACGTCAGTTCAGAGTTTCTTCCTGGCTTCCTCCGACTCTTCCCCGTGCTGCTCCCAGTATCAGAGCCAAACCGTCAATCACCCCACAGTCCCTCAGGCAGGAATGTGGCCGCCTCATAAAAGTCACACCCCCCACCCTGGGGCTTCTCAGCCAGCAATAAGGCTCCACCAGATTCCTGGTCTCCTTCCGCCACCCTGTCCCCCACCCCCACTGGGATCTTAGAGTCACCCCCACACACACATCCCAGAATCGAGAGGGAACTGTGTCACCCAAGTGAAACCACCTTTAGATTGGAGGTGGGTGCCCAGAAGCCTGAAACTATCCCCACAACCCGGGGCCTCCCCTCCCCCTCTGCACCCACTCCGACACCTTCTGTGCCCCTCTTTTCTCCTTAAGACACACAGGCCTATATTTTGTGTCTAGCACCCCATTCCCTAATTTGAGGCTCTGAAAACCACCTCTCATCTTGCCCCGGTACTTACACCCACCCTCAAAGGAATGGGACATGGCTCTGGGGAGATTTCCCTGAGGAAGTGGAGAGGCCAGAGCAGTCGGGCCAGCAGGGAGCCTCTTCCTGTCTCTCTCCTCCTCAATCCCCAGAACTCAGCACCCTTAAAGTCCCAGTAGGCCTGGCTCGGGGGCAGACTCAGTCCTGCCTCAGGGACTTTCTGGAAGGAAAGAGAGACCCACACCCGGCAGTGCCTGTAAACAAAGGGAAAACTATGCAAACACTCGGCCCACTCAACAGAATGGAAGAATCCACAGCTGGAGGGACGCACACAGGTGCAGACCACACTGCTGCTCAAGTGAGCTACACTGAAGGGACCGGTTGGGGCTGCGGCGCCCACTCCAGGGCCCCAGCCCTCCAGGGTTCCTCAGGCCGCTTCAAATATTTCAGAAAATCAACAGACATCTTACATTTAGCCATGGTGAGGCTTCTGGGATTCACAAAAATTCCAAGGCTCTGCTTTGGGCTGGAATTACATCAATGCAATGCAGAAACACTGGCCAGCTTGAGCTGATAAACATTCTGAGGGTCTGTGTACAAGTATCAGATTAAGAAAATGGAGAGAGAAGTAATCGCTAAACAACTGCTACTTCACAAAATCTTTCCAAACATGGAGCTGGTAGTGGAGGAAATAATAAAAGGGATCTTAGATGTTTATTTCCTTAATATACAAAGAGCTACTACAAATAAATGAAAAAAAGATGAATAGCCCTCCCCAAAATGGTCAAAGGCCAATAACATGGGATTCACAAAAGGGGAGGGGGAAGAAATCAAACAGCTACCAAATATAGGGAAATCTGCTCAGCCTCACTCCTAAAGGCATTGAAAACTTTCAATGACATATCGTTTTTCACCTATCAAGTCAGCAGAGATTTACAAGTTTAACATCAGTGTTGGTACAGACGTAAGGAAATGGGTGTTCACGTTCACTATTGGTAGAACTGTAAATTGTTACAGTGTTTTTTGAAGGCAATTTGAAAGCATATATTCAAATTTTAGGCAGCTGGCAATTAATCGACAAATAACAGTTGTTGATCTCAGCACTGTTCACAACGGCAAAAACCGGAAGCAGACTAAGTATGCATCAAAAAAAAAAAAAGAATCTGGTCACTCAAGTCTTTACAGTGGATTTTGCAGTCATTACAAAGAATGGGTAGATCTACAGATATTAACACAAAAAGATGTCCAAGATATGACATTAAGTGGAAAAAAAAAAGCAAGCTGTAAAATAGTATTATAGTGTGGTCCCATTGTGTTAAAAAAAAAAAAGCACATATAGTGACTTGTACCTACGTGTGCTAATCTTATAAAGAGCGTATCTTAGAGATAAACAAGGCATTGTTAAGAACGATTCCCTGGGGACCAGGATGGGACAAGGGAAAGGGGTGGGTAGAATGCTTTTAATTCCTATATGTCCTTCTCTGCTGTGATATTATTTACCACAACTTTTATTTTTAAATTGATTTTTTTATTGAGGTATGATTGACATATACATTATATTAGTTTCAGGTATACAGCAAAATGATTTGATATTTGTATATAAATTGATTTTTGAAGGGGCCCCTGGCAAGAAAAAGATGAGAGCGCCAGTCCCAAGGCCCAGAGTGGGGAGGCTTGGAGGGTCCTCTGCAGAGGAGAGGAGCCCTGTAAGCACTGGCCTCTCTTTCCTCTGGAAGAGGAGGTCCACGGAGGGAGGCCTGCCCTCTCAGCACCCCTCTCCCACTCAGACAGGAGACAAATGAAGACTGGAGAGAGAAGCCAACCCTTTCATGCCAGCACAAGCCGTGGAGAGGCAGGCGGACTTGCCCTGGCGGCGTGGTCCAGCCCCTTCTCCTCTCACCCCTTCTCAGTGCTCCCCCATCTCTTTCTCTCAGGACTGGACAAAATCTCTGACCCACGAGAACGGGGTCTGCACAAAATCTTTTCTAAAAAGAAAAGAAAATGTGAAAAGGCCCACCGATAGCTGGCTGTTTGAGAACAGGTTTCTGACCAGACGATCTTACAGCCTTGCCAGAGATGCTGGAGCCAAGGGTAGGCTCTTCTGGGAGAGGAAGACTTTTCTGGTCTTCGTGTGATTCCTCCCACCCACCCACCCCACCTTAAATCCAGTCCTGTGGAGGCAGAGTGTGGTCACATGGTGCTTAGCTGGGCTGTCAGCTCCTTGCTGGGGCTGTCCCTTTGCTTCCCTGACCCTCAGTCTTTCCATCTGCAAAGTGGGGATCGTGGCACCTTGAGGGTTGATGTGAGAACAAGAAATGATATAAATAAAATATATAGCACAATGTTTGCCATGCAACAAGTTGTCATTCAAAAGCATATAGTTAAGTAACCTTATGGTGGTAATCATTCCGCAATATATACGTATATCAATTCATTATGTTGTCCGCCTTCAATTTACATCAAGTTTTGCATTCATGTCAATCATATCTCAATCAAGCTGAGGCGGAAGCATATATAACTATATCTGCTCATCAATATCCTCTAAACACAGCCTCACCTCTGTGCCTCTGCTCAGGCTGGTTCCTTGTCCGAAGTACCCCTCCTGCACCCCTCCATCCGGCAAAATCTTACTCGTGTTTCAGGCCTAGCTCCAGGATCACCTCCTTTGTCAAAGCTTCTGCAGCCCTGGCTGAGCAGAAGAATCTGTCCTGCTCAGAGTTTCTAGGCACTTACTTGTCATGGCCCTTCCAGTGCTTACTGGCTGAGTCACAGGCACTGTTCGTGCTGTGCTCTGGGTCCCTGGGCTGGAATGCTGCCCTTCCATCTTGTGTCCCTGTCTCTAGCACTGAGACTGTTGGATAGATCTTTGTCAAATACGCACATGAATGACCTCCCCCATCCTGGCAACCTTGCCTCAGCCTCGTTAGGGAAGCGAGTAAGCTCAGGGAATGGGACTTCTTTATCCCTAGTTGCGTCCTTGGATTTGGTTTGGTTCCAAGGTGCTAGGGTGTCCTGAGGGGCCCAATTCAAATACCCAGTGATGCTGGGGCTCCCTCCACTGGAAGAGAGGGGCTGGAATACTAAAGGCAAAGGGGCACAGCTGGAGAGCTGACTAGGGTGGGGATGTATGCCCAGAAAGGGTGGGCGCCCGCCCCAGGGCTGTCAGATCAGATCACCTGACCTGGCAGCTTCACTGGCCATACTCTGACCTTCTGAAAAAAGGAGCGAGCCTACCCCTACGTCCAGTTGTGCACAGCTGGCTTGTTCCAATGGGGCCTGGAGTTCCTCCCAAGCCCAGAAGGGCCACTCTACCCCAAACCCGGGCTAAGGAAACATGGTGGATCAGTCCTGCCCCCTGCTGGTCTCCGAGGGAATGGCCCCTCAACTGGTGAGGTTGGAGGCGAAGCTCCAGGGACCTGGTTCCAGTAACACTTTCCCAACCGATTTCCCACCACTCCCTCCTAAAACCCATGGCGCCAGGAAAAGCAACTATTCTTTGTCCCTGGAACACACTTGCCTGTGTGCCCTGACCTCCCGCCTCTACCAGGCTGTCCCCTCTTCAGCAGTGCCCTTGCCTTTTCTCTCTGCTCCAAGAACCATTTCAAGTCCCAGCTCCTGACTGACTGCCCAGCTCCCGGCATCCTCGCTCTGCTGCCCTTGGCCAGAGCTCAATCCTGTTTCCTTAGCTGGTGCCCATCCTAGTCTCATTTGCACCTGGACCAAATGATGGTCACACTGGAGTGTGCACAAGCTCGGGGTGCAGCACAGGGCCCCGCACACAGTGACTAATCAGTTCCCGGGAGCGGGGGAGAACCTCAGGCTTGCATTCCTCCCAACAGCCCAAACGTCCTGGAGAGCCTGGCAGGTCCATTGGGACGGAGGAGGATGGTCTCAGTTCAACGTATAGGTCCCCCATCAGCCTCCAGGCCCCCTGTCCTCCCCGGAACTTGTGACATGGGAGAAATACAGGTCCAACGGACGCCAACCCCCTCCTCAGAACAGACTTCGGGGCCACTCCCTCCTTTTCCACCGCTGCTGCCGTCCTAACTTCTGGTTCCTATCTACCTTCTTCATTCATTCATTCATCCATTCATTCACTCAGTGATCACACATGCGGTGCTAGGCTCTGGCTTGTGTTACACAAGAAAGACACACCCTGTTCTCAAGAATCTCATCATCTAGTGGGAGAGAACATTGAGATCCTTACCAATATCTCGCATAAAGGCTTCTGGCAGAGATATAAGAGGCTGTGTCATCTCAGATCACAACCCCTGGTCCAGCGGAAGGGCAAGGAGGGTCCAGGTGCCTTCCAGCCGAGGGCATGCTTGGGGTGAGATGGGAGCCTGAAGGGCCAGGACGAGCACGAGGGGAGGAAGAAGCCGGGCAGGGTCTGGAGCTCCGGGTTCCTCTCTGCAGCTGGGCTCAGGTGGGAAGGGTGTGAACTGGAGAAGAGGCAGAGGCAGATCTCAAGTACCACGAGCAAAGCTAAGGAGTGAGATTGTTTTTTTCTTAAAACAATGGGAGCAACTGAAGCATTTGTAAGCAGGAGGATGACATGTGTAGATCTGAATTTTAGAAGGATCTGTTGGGCAGAGGTGGGGAGGAATCAGAAGGGACACTCCCTGGGAAAGAGGCATCACATGGGAGGTTTGGGAGGCTGTGGTAGGATAAGGCGTAGGGGAACGTCTGAATTAAGGCAGGAACAGCAGAGAAGGAAAAGTGAGCAAAGTGGAGATTTAAAGAAGAAAAACACAGGACTCAGTGACCGGAGGTGGGGAGTGGATGGTGGGACCACAGACTGAGATGGGGACACAGGAAGAGGAGCAGGTGGGGACTATGGAGAGAGCAGGCTCAGCTGAGAGCTCGGTGAACTTGAAATGTCTGGGAAACATTGGCCAAAACTGACCAACAGATGGCAATGGAGCTGGATCGGAGGTGCAGAGAGACTGGAGCCTGAGCCGTCAGCGGAGGTGTCTTCAGCTCCCAGACCGTGGCTGAAGCAGGAGTGGGTGCTCTCGCCCAGGATCAGTGGGTGAGGAGAGCAGGTCGGTCGAGATGGAAAGTCCTATTTGTTTTCGAGGTTCTGTAACTAATTGCTGATAGGACAGGGAGGCAAGAACAAACTGGGGCAGTTAGTGGAAAGGCATTCACATCAGAGAACACGAGTTCATATCCCAGCTCTTCTAGCTAGGCGACCATTTCTTTATGTCTCCAAGCCTCAGTTTTGCATTCATGAAATGGCCCTGTTAATACCTACTTTGTAGTATTAAAAGGAAAGGGGGAAAATTAAAAAAAAAAAAAAGGAAAGGAAGTAATACCCATAAAGGACGTCACAAGGCTCCTGGAAAAAGGTTCAATAAATGAAAGCTGCTATCATGAACAGCAAACACAGAGAAGCTATAAAACTTCCAGATTCTTCCAAGTCTGCTAGTGTTCCTGACTGGAAGCCCCTTTGGGTCTCCACCCACCAATTTTGTTACCAGCTGGATGAGCAAATCCAGGCAAGACTTAGATGTGCCTGCAACTCCCACGTGTGTCCACAGAAGGGCAGCTCAGAAGAGCGAGGTGGGATAGGACCGCAAGGAAGTTTGAGGGGTCAGGGAGTCCATTAGGACTGAACTGCCTAGTTCCCCTCTGTGAGGGGAGCTCCCCGGTAGGGGGGCCACGCAGGAAAACTTCAAGCTGCCCATCCAATGAGGTGGCCGCCCTGACCTCAGTTTCCTCATCTGTAAACTACCAGGCTGGGACAAGCCACCGCTGAGGTCCCTCCCACAGGGACTGCCTGTGATTCCACCTTCTCTGGTTTCCTGCCTGCGATTCACCTGCTGTCCAGCAGAGGGAGCCGGTACCTCTTCCCACGCCGCGTGGAGCCAGTACGGAAGAGGCTGGTTAAGGGCTGGGAAACCTTAGTGTAAATTACCACTGTGCGGGTCACGTGACATGCTTAGTGCAGGGCCTGACCAGGGGCCAGCACTCAGTAAGTAGTAGCCGTGGTTGTCTCCACTGCACAGATGAGGAAATTGAGGTTCCAAGAGTTTAATTTGAACCAGGAGTTCAGGCACTGATGATGTCTCGGCCGCTCCGGGAGGTCATGATACTATCTCTAGATACCTGAAGACTTGCCTTAAAAGTGGTCCACATTTGGTAGATGTTCCAGGGATGCAGGCCTAAGGAACGATGCTCTATCTGTCAGAGCAGGCTGGCTGGGACAGGGACTGTCTTGGCTGTCTGTGGCACGCTGTCCGAGGGAGTGATTCAGGGAGTCAGAAATTGAGGGATGGTGGGACTATCTCAGACCCCCTCCAGCCCAGTGGCCACATTCTGAGAGCACTAAAGGGTCAGGAGCAGTGAGTGCCTCTCCTGAGTCACAGAGGCCACTGCCCCATCCAGGGCCTCGTGGCTGTCCACAATCTTCTTGAGACATGGTCAGCCTCCGGACTGGAGATACCTGGCATTTTCTCTGCAGGCCTCTGGGTCCTAGTCACAGGCCGAGCCCCAGCCCCACCAGCTGTTCCACAGCGGGCCCCTCCTGCTCAGGGATTGTTCTGGAATCCTGGTCAGGCCTCTCAGAGAGCAGGGTCTTTGGTGAACTGGGGCTATGTTCACGGAGCTATGACCCCTCCAGCCTGTTGGGGAGGACAGTGGAGCCACAGATTAACTAGTCAGGCTTGTGGGAGCCCTGCAAGGCTGTCTGCCCAGGCCTCTACATGGACGAACATTCTGGGCACAGAAGGTCACAGTTGGAGAGGCCAGGGCTCCTGGCTCTAGCCGCTGCCCAGTTGCAGAGAAGAGCAGAGCAGAGCAGGATGCTGGAGGGACGATGCCTGTTTGTGACACAGGAATACCCAGGGGACTGAGTGGGGAGGGCAGGAAGCAGTCAGAAGGGGACAGCCTCTCAGGTCCAAGCTGGTCAAAGAACATCCTAGCAATGGTCACTTCTGGGTGACACACTTAAGTCAAGACATTGCCGACTGGAGAATGGTAGAGTACTGGCTCACATCCGAACCCCTGGGGAGACTGTAAAATGTGGAATGGGAACTCCTTCTTGGACCATTTTGCCTTTTCAGACAGGCTCCTAAGGACTCCCATGGAGTCAGTATTTGAGAAAATGCTCCAGAGAGACCGAGACGGCACTCTGCACCCCGAGGTGACTGAAGGAGCTGGGCACAGCCAGCTTAGGGAAGAGATGCCTGGGTGGGATCAAGTCTGTTGTGGCTACACAGGGAGAGCCGGAAGCAGCAGGAAAGGCTCCCGGAGAGGCCGACTTTGGGGAGCATATTAATGGGGACCCTCCCCTGCTCCAGACACGGGATCCCTGTTGTCTTGCGTAATCTTTGCAGTCACTACCAGCCCTTTGGACAAATGGTGAATCTGCAGCTCAGACAATTCTGGTTCCAAGGCCACAGGGCTAAGAGACAGAGCCAGGGTTCAAACAGTGTTTCTGACTCTGAGGCCCTGACTCTCTGGTGTGTATAGTACCACACGGCCTGCATTGCTGGAGAGGTAGCGAGCACCAGGTCACGTAGAGGTCCCCAAGAGCAGCAGGATGCTGCTAAGGGGGCCTGTGCTTTGCGCGTAGGCCAAACAATGTGGACTGAGGGTGTGTAGGCCAAGAAACCACGGAGAGGCTTCTAGACTCTTCGTCTGGCTCTGTGCTCCACTGTCCACCACACACACACACACACACACACACACACACACACACACACATCTCCCCAAGGTTCAGGGAAGGCCAGGACTGCATGTCCAGCACCTCTCAGGGTCAATCAGAGTGAGGCCTGGCCCCAGGCCAAGACCTGTGTGGCCTCACTGGGGAAACCTGAGATTCCTCAGGGGCACAGCCCAGGACCCCTGAGACCCCCCCAAAGGCCACAGGGCACAAGGGGGAGAGTTGAGCCTCCCACTGGCCTTCCCAGGCCCCCAGCCTCTGATCTCAGCCTTCAACAGCCACCCCTGGGCAGGCTAGAGTCCAAGGTTGCAAGAGGAGTAACTTCCTTGGACATTTATGTTTTGTTTTGTTACTTTAAAAATTGCTCTTTATTTTGTGTAGGGTGGAGTGGGAGTGAGAGGCATTGATTACAAAAGTAACATGTTCTTTTAGAAAAAGTTGGAAAATTTAGAAAAGCACAAAGAAGAAAGTAAAACGACATATAAGCCCCCATACAGCCCTAGAGATAATTGACCTTGTTTTTTTTGGTTTTGTTTTGCTTTGCTTTAGTGTCTTTTCAAGCCAGGCCTCCTAGGTTCAAATCACACTCCTGCCACTTATGTGTGTGTGACCTAGGACAAATTACTTAAATTCTCTGTCTCTTTGTGCCTTAGTTTCTTCATGTGTAACTTGGAGATGAAAATAACAGAACCTACTTCAAAGGGCTGCGGTGATTATTCCGCGTACTTAGCTGAGTGCCTGTCATAGAACAGGAGCTGAATAAATAGACACACATGGTGACTTGTTTTCTATTTTTAGATTTTCGTGATTGCAATTTTTCTTACAAAATTGAGGACTACCATTTTGTAACAAGCTTCTTTTCACTGACTACTGCATCATGACCATTTTCTGTACTTAGATTTACCTGACTGCAATGTTTTTCTGTTTAGATTCATGTGATTACGAGTTTTGTTTAGATTTTTTTATGTTTCCATTTAAATGATTTCAATTTTCTTATTTGTTTATTTCACAAAGCTAGGATCTTATGGTAACTAACTCCCATGTTGTAGCCTGCCTTTCCCAGCTAATGCTGCTTGGTGAACTTTGCCCTACATCGCTGAATAGTCTCTGACACAAGGTTTTGAATGGCTGCACTGTGGTTGCCTTGCGCAGGGGTTTGCAATGTAGTCAGGAGCACATGTGCATGGTCGGGTGCTGGCCAAGCCCCACCCCCGGCACAGCCATGGCAGGCTGGCAGCTCAGGCCCAGAGAAGGCAGCCCGGAGTACTGGCCCTTGTGGAGATGGGACAGATGTGAGCTGAGCCCGGTCGGGCCCCTCCCTTGAGATCACTGAGTGCAAGCCCTTCCCAGCTTGGCCAAGAGTCCTCTTTAGCCTGATTTGCCTATGAGCTTGTCCTGAATCATAGTCCAAGGTCCAGGCTTCTGGTGAAGGGCTCTCCTGATGTCCCTGAGGGACTTTTCTCCTGGGCTGTCTGGGCAAATGGGGCTGGGCGAATCTGGACCCCTGGGACCACCTATGTCCCTGGATGAGGGGTGGGATGCAGAAAGCCCAACCCTGAGTCCTCCTGAAGTCCTCTCTCCCCTCACCCCGCTTCCAGTCCATAGTGCCTCCCACCTGCTCTGCCGAGGTGGGAGTCTCCATCCCACTGCCCTCCCATTGCCCAGGCCCGTCGTCCTCCCAAATCACTGCAGTGGGTGCTCCTCGGTCCCCCTGGGTCAACCCCACTCCCTCTACAACCTATTCTCCCCTCCACAGCAGGAGGATGTGTCTAAAACACAACTCAGATCCTGCCGCTTCTCACCTTAGAACCCCCAGTGTCTTCCAATCCATTGCGCTTGGAATAAAACCCTGGCTCTGTGGTCCGCATTGCCTGTGCGCCATGGCCGCCGCCCACCCCTGCCACACTCATTCCATTCCAATCTCCCTGGCTTCCTTCCCAGTGGCAGGACCTTTGTCTTGCTGCTCCCCTGCTGTTGACATTTCACACACTGGCTCCTTCCCTCCTCCATCTCAGCCCCTCCTAAATCCCAGGTACCTCCCCAATCACATCAGCCTCTGGATTTCCTTCCTGTCACTTATCAGGGCTTTGATTACGTTTATCTTCACAGTTGTGCTTTTCTACCTGTAGGATGTAAGCTTCAAGTGCAGAGACATCATCTGTCTTGTTTACTCCTCTGCCTGGCTCACAGAAACAACTGGCTCCCATATGCCAGCACTGGGGGCAGCAGCGGCAGAGACGTGATCTGCTTCTGTGCCTGCCCAGCGGCCCCGGGGCCAAGTGTCAGCCCCTGGCCTGACCACCACCACTCAGGCCTCAGCCTCCGCTCTGACACAGAGGCTGTGCCTCGCCCATGCAGTGCAGCAGGAAGGGCTCTGGCTGGACCCTGCGCTGGCATCTGGTTCCATGAGCCTGAGGTGCTCCGAACTGGCCCTAGCTGCTCATCCCTAGGGGCCTTTCAGCCACAAGCAGGCCTTTTTCTTCAAACACCAGAGCCCTGCCCTGCCCTGCCTCCCTCGCTGCCCTTCATGGAAGCAGAGCTCTCTTTCCCCGGCACTGACCAGGGCCTGCTCTGGAGTTTCCAAGGGGCCCAGGCCTGCTTCCTGGGCCAGGCCAGGGCAGCCTGGATGGGCTCCTCGGCCCCTTCAGCCCCAAACCTGGGCACCTGGGTCTGCCCCTCCACCCCACTCCTTAGCCGCCTCTCTCTATGCCCTGAGAACCAGCAAGTGTCAGGGCCTTTCCCAGGAGGCAGCAGACTGGGCACATCCTCGTCATACTTTTGTGTAAAACCGTTCAATGACTCCACTCACCGCCAGCTGATGAAGACACGCACATCCCTTGCTTGTCACCTGCCACCACCTCCCCAACACACACACACACACACACACACACATTTCACGCTCTGGGGCCATCCCCCATTTCTCACCATGTGATTTCACCCATCCATCCAGCAGGACTGCTGCTCCCTCCACCTGGGCTTCCCTCTGCACACTAACTCTTGGCGGTACACCTGTGTAAGTTTTGCAGCGTTGGCCCCTGCCTTCCTTCTTGTGGGAAGTCTTCCCTGATGCCCCTGAGCTGAATATGCTCCTTTGTGCCTGGAATGCCACAGTACACGTGTTTGTTTACAAGTGCTTCTCTCCTCTAGACTGTGGCAAAAACAACTATCCTGGGTCCTCAGGGATCCGAGTCTGATGGGGACATGCCCGTCAATGTAACACGTGCAGTAACGGAGGGACACTGGTACACATTGTCTAGGAGCCAAGGGCCTGAGAACCCACCAGGCCTGGGCAGTGGGAAGGCTTCCAGAGGATGCAGGGCTTCCCTGTACACAGGGAAGCATCTTAGGTGTTTCCCATGGGCAAGGAAGGGACAGAGAGAACAGCAGGTACCCAGGTACGGAGGCATGACTCTTCTAGGAATCATGAGACGGAGTATAAAGTACAAGGGGCAGGGAGCTGAGGGAGATAAGGCAAGACTCAAAGGCGGGAGCGGCAAATTCATGAAATTCCTGGTTCATTCAATAGGAAATACGGCGCTATTCGTGACATTGGGATATAAGAGTGAATAGAAGTCTCTCGTCTATCCATGAGCTCATGTGCCACTGCTGACCAATTTATCAAGGCGATGGCTCAGGGGCGAAATGATGCCAAAAGTAGCCCAAGTCCCAATTATCAAGGAATGTAACACGGAAAGCTTTTTAAGGAATTCTTTCTAAATCCTTTGAAATCCAACATCTGGAACTTCTCGGTTTTCTAGAGTTAATAAGAATCTAATAAATTATAAATATCTTCAAAGTTTTAATAAACGTATGCATCAGTGATGGGTTTTACACAGGTGTGAATGATCAGATTTCCAGTTCAGGAAGATCCCCTGCCACAGGAGGAGGGGGGACTAATAAGAACAAGACTGGAGGCAGGCAGGTTGGAGACTGCCGCACGGTCACAGGCAGACAATTGACAAAGGTCTGAGCTCAGGCCAGAGCAGGGGGGTGGGAGGAAGGTGGATCTCTGGGGACGTACTGAGGACCTGGGACTCAGGATGGGGGATGGGCTGGGTATGGGGGCTGAGGAAGGACCTGGGGAAGGTCCCAGTCCCCTGCTTGGACACTTGGCTTGGTGTTGGTGCCTTCACTGAGCTGGGAACGTGGGAGAAGAGGCTGGGTTGTTTGGAAGGAGATACTGAACTCAGGCTGAGTTCCAAGGTGTCCCCTAACATTTACCACAGTGCCTGGCAGACAGGAAGCCCTCAGTACACAGCTGTGGGGTGGATGAATGAATGAATGAATGAGGTCCAACAGCCTTCAGAGGCTCACAGCTCACGGAGATGCCCTGAGTCCCCACCTCCTTCCCTTCCCACCTGAGCCCCGGCTCCTGCGGCCCCAGCTAGGATGACTTTGTCAAAGCATGACGCCTGAAGCTTCCTTTGTACAGAAGCATCAGTTATGGCTGCCAAATCCCCAGGGGTAGGTGGCTTGGCCTCTCCATCCCTCCTAATGCCCCTCTGCCCTGGAGTGGTTCCACGCTGGCAGGTGTCCACAATGCCTGGCACTGAAGAAGCCCCAGGCTGCAAAGGGTTCCCGTCTGAGGAGACCCACTCCCAGGGGCACTGCAAAGGGCTAGATGCTGACAATCAAGGGGTAGTCCTTGTTTCCCTGCCCAAAGCTTTCATGGGCCCCTGGGAAGATGAGCCCCAGCGCCAGCCCTCCGTGAGAGTGCCCGCTGTGCTCGCACTGATGGGGGAGAGGCCTGTGGCAAGGAGGGGGCCTGGCCTGAGCTGGGCAGGGGCACGGTCTTGGCTGGACACTTGGGCCAGGGTTGGGGGAGAAATGCAGCTACAGCCTTGAGGAAGTTGGGGCTGGGACTGGGGGAGACAATGAAGGGACAGACTGTCCTGTCCTGAAAGGAGCTGAAGGACCAAGAGCAGAGACCCAGACAACAGAACCACCCGGGAGCTGAGAAGGGCTTGTTCCCAGGAGGCTGCGGCCAGGGGCTGGCCCAGCAGGCACCTACCCCTGGGCCCCTCAGCTGCTGCCCGATGGACTCACAGGTGGGAAAGGCCTGTGGCCAGACTCCAGCCCCTAGAATCAGGGCCATCCAGGGCAGAGTTGGCTGGGGTAAGGGCAGAGGAGGAGGCTGCGGTCTCCTGGGATGGCCCCACAGAAGCCAGTGATGGGGGTGAGGACAGGGCTCTCAGACCACAGGACGCTCCTCACACCCACCAGGGCCCTGACCCTGTGCCCTCGAGGCCACCATCACGCTGGCATCTCCCTCCTGCCTGGCTCCCTTGGTTTCTGATTTTACATCTTGCCTCCCTGGTTAGAAGGTGAACTCCCAGAGGACAGGCAGCCTGGCCCACCTTGGGTGCCAAGGAAGGTTTTTAAATAAAATGAAGCACAAGGACTGGGTAGGTTCATAAAGAGGAACAGAGACAGGCCTCAGTTTCCCATCTTTGCCCAAGCCAGGCAGGCATCCGCCAGACGTTCAGAGGGCATTGGGTAGGTTGGGGAAGGAAAGAGAGAGGAAGAACTAGAATTGAGGGTTGGGGGGATCCCTGCCGGCTGGGAGGGACAGAATAAAGGACAGAATGAGGAGAGCCCTACCCAGACAGGAATCTCAGCCCTCCACGTAACGCCCATGGTGGTGCCAGTGCCCGGTCCCCACCTGCTCTTACATGATCCATGTCCTGCCCTCGGGCAACAGCTGGGCACACACAGTCATACACTCCCACGTGTAGCGTGTGTAGCGTGTGCACACATGGGCACACAGGCCAGCCCCCAGCTTCCCCGAAGCGGAGGGTCCACCTCCAGCTGCCCGTCCCCTGACCACAGAGACCAGACTCTCCTGGGACATGGGTACCCTGTCCTTCTTGTCCCAGTCCTGCTGCCTGAGGCTGACCTGGGGTCTCAGAAGAGGTACCCAAGAGGCAGAGGAAAGGGGAACATACCCTAACACCAGAGGCAAGCAGAGGAGGGAGCTGGAAGCAGGGGTCTGGCTAAGCTTGGGACACCTGTTGGCACACGCTCTGCCACAGGTGCAGGCGTCAGTGTTGGTAGGTGGTGTCCTAGGAGGCCTCTCCACCCATCAGAGTCCAAAGAGCACAGGTGTGGCTGCCTGGCCTCATCCCCATAAGGCCCTCCTGCTCACCCAGGACCTGTCTGATCACAAGGCCTCTGCCTGTGGCCGCCAGCAGGGAAGCCACTGCCCTCTCACCACAGCTCCCGGTCACCAACCCAAACACCAGACCCCTTGGGAAGACCAGCCACCAGGCCTCACAGGACTCCAGGTAAGTCCTGGCCCTCAGAATGTCAGCGCCCAGCTAGCAGCAGGGGACCCCCCAGGGGGTGGGAGCAGCTCAGTGGCTTCCCAGGCCAGGGTCTCCAGCCCACCCTGAGATGTAGCCAGAAGGAGCAGCCCCAAGAAGGGCTTGGGACTCAGCTGTGGGCTAGCTGGCCGGGGAGCTGGACACGGAGCCAGGCTCCAGGAGCATCTCTGGGCTATTTGTCCCAGTGGTCATGATATAGACACTCTGAGCCCCTGCTCTGAGCCCCTATTCGGGAGTAAGTGGGGGAAACTAGACTGCCACAGCCCCTACACCCCTGGCAAGACAGACCAAAGCAGCAAAAGCTGCAGCAGGAACCATCCTGCCATAGGAGGGAGTTGGGAGCCGTGCTGACCAAGGCAGAGCTCTTTTTCTCTTCTGTAACTAAAATCAGGAAGTAACAGGAAGTACTACAGCTGGGGAGCGGGGATGCTAGAGGGGCCGGGGCACGCAGGAACAGGCTTCGAGCATTCCTCACCCCGGGAGAGGAGAGGGGTCCTCCCAGACAAGGGAAACACAGGCCCGGCAGCAGCTCCACTATCCCTTAATTGTTTACTAGCAACTCATTTCTCCATCACTGAGTCATCTTATCAGATCCTCGGCTGTTTTCATAACAGTCCTAATAAATAGGGGTGTGGGCTGCTCTCTGACACTTTGCCCAGGGTATTCCAGAGTTTCTGTATGATGCAGGAATACCGTGGCAATGGATGGCCATGCACAAAACTGACACCTACCCAGGATGCATACACACCTCGTTCAAATAACACTTACCCTTGAGCCACAAACCCAACGAACTCCCACCCCGCCCCGCACCAACACGCACACCTCATTTACCTCCATCTCATTGCAACATCCATGTCTCCCAGACTCCTCTGTGTTAGGAAGGCAGACAAGACAGCAGTGGCAAAAGTCTGTCCTTAGGAGCTCACAGCCCAGTGACAGAGGCACATATACAAACAATTCAAGCATGGAGTTGGCAGCCAGACAGGGCTGGTCTGTTCTCTGTTAAACACTCACCGTGACCTCAGGCATGCTGCCTTCTTTGAGCCTCAGTGTCCTCATCTGGTATATGGGATAATAACAGTACCACCTGGCGAGGATATTTTGAGGATTAAACAAGTTGCTGATGGTAAAGTCTGTAGAACAGTACTGGGCACACCGCGCCAAGGAAGTACAAGAAGATGGAAGTGAAGATTCAATGACATGTGCATCAGGGCCTTGGCCCCAGGCTCACAGCCCAAACCAGGTGGCTATCGCTGTTAGAGAGGAACTGACAAGGTTCGGTGTGGCCTTAGGAGGGCACTCTGGTCAGGATGGAGTGGGATAGTCAAGGAGGGCTTCACTGAGGAGGTGATGCTTGAGTTGGAATTTAGGGTTGGGTGGGAAGGGCTCTGAGCAGAGGTTTCAGAGTGTGGAAAGGCAAAGAAAGAGACAGGAGACTTAGTAAGACATTTAGGGGAGTGCAGATCACTGATAAATCCTACATGGCCCCATCATTAACATGCATGCACACGTGTGCACTCACACACTCCTCCCGAACGGGTCCCCAGCTTAAGCGCCAACATTCGCCTCCTCCCGATATGCAGAATTGAAACAGGCTCGGACAGCGGTTTGCCTTGGCAGGAGAGGCTGCTGAATCCAATGCCTTTACTACTGACAGAAGCTGGGTGCAGCGCATCCCGCTGGCACCTATTCCTGGCCACACAGCTCTCCTGAGCTCAAGGAAATGACCAAATAATCGGAGGCCAGGGGCCTGCCTTGGGGTTCACAGTCCCAGCCAGGACGGACGGCTCCTCAGTGGAAAGCATGGCTGGGGATGGTTCCGGAAAGGCACCCGGAGCCAGAGCTTCGGTTCTTGTCCTGGAAGCCCCAGGGGAGAGCGTGGTCCCAGTCTCAGGCTGGGTTAGGGACGAGATGCAATGGCAACATTGTACCCCGCTCTGCCCTGGAATTCCTCCCCCAGCCCCGACTGTCCCTCTGGCTTCTAGGGATCATCTCGGCAGTGTCACCATGTCCCGGCCCAGCAGCAAAGCCATTTACAGTAAGCTCTCTCTCTGCTCCCCTCTCCCTTCCCTTCCCCTGGGTTCCCTGAACCCCAACTCTCTAGTCTCTGCCTCCTGACGCTGACCATGCCCTGCAGTTGCCAATGTCTCACCGGGTTCTCTGCCCCCCCTTTGCGTTGCACCCCCGCAGTGCACCGGAAGGAGTACTCGCACAGCCTCACCTCAGAGCCCACCCAACTGCAGCACAGGGTGGAGGTAAGTAATCTGGGGCCCCCGACAGCCCTGATTCAACCCAAGATTTTCCATGTGCCTAGCACCCTGCCGAAAACCAGACATCCCGGACAAGGCCCTGCCAGGGAAGCCAAAAGCCTGACCCAGCTAAATCAGATGGGCTGGGGTCCAACAAGCCTAGCTGAGCATCTGCTAGGTGCCAAGAAGTACTTAGCACTTCTTGGGTAGCTGGGCATGGGCAGGGAGGGCGGGCTAGAGGTGGATGTCCTATCCCCAGGCAGGGACAAGTAAGTAGTACAGCGATGGGTCCGCAGGCACCTGCGACCCCCCACCCCATCCCCACCTATCTCCTGACCCAGCCCCTGCACACTAGTCCCCAGGGTACTGCTCTTTGCCAAGCATCTGGCAGGGCAGGAGGAGGGAGGAGAGGGGAGTTGTCTGGGCTTGAGCTCCCAAGGCTGGCATGAGCTGCTTGGAAGCTAGAATGGGGCTCTGGCCCTGCCTAGGAGGAGGACACTGGCACTGTGAGATCTAGCCGCCTGAAGGGCTGTCAACAGAATGGCGGTGAAAGCACAGAGTGGAGAGTGTGGCGGGGAGAGGGTACACCTGATCAGGCTGGAGCCTCCGGGTAGACACTGTCCCCGGGCAGCAGCAGACGTAGTGCTGTCAGGGCGAAGAAGCCAGAAGGGACATGGGGTGATGGTCTGGTGGTTCCACAGGGCAGCAGAGATAGGGGTCCCCCAGCCAGTGGGTTGGGGCCAGGGGTATTGGGCTTCGCGGCGGGGGTAGAGGTTGGGAACTGGCTTCATTTAGGCCCAGCCGGCGAGAGAGCAAGAAGAGGCACGTCCAGGCTGCCAGGGCATTTCTTCATGATGTCAGGGGCCCCTGAATATGGCAGCTCCTCCTACGGAGAAGCTATGCAGAGAGCAGGGTGGTGGGATTGAGGGCAGGAGGCAGACAGTTCCCCCAACAAGGCGTGGAGGGGACAGGGAGAGGTAGGACTGTGACTTGTGAAGTTGGATGGGAGAAGGGAGGGGTCGCCTCGAGGAGGGACAATAACAGCAAAAACCTGTTGGGATGAGCAGACTGGCCGTGGGCAAAGGCCTCAGTGGAGCTACGATCACTATGGACGTCACCGGGCAAGAATCAGGGAGAAGGCGGGGCTTGGTCTTCTTCCGGAAACAGTGGGAGGTGATAGATGAGCAGGAGTAGGAGAGGCATTCTGGGTGTGGTGACCAGCGTGAGCAATGGCATGGAGTCAGGAATGCTAGGTCAGTGAGGAGAAGGACCACGCTGGGATGGTAGATTCCCGAAGGGGGCAAAGGAAGCCAGGGACAAAATTTGAGGGTGCTCTATCCCAGCCAGAGGAGTTCAGACTTTACCTGCTGGGTGGTTGAAGCCACTACTCAGCCCTCAGCCCCCTCAGCTGGCCCGGACAGGTAAAGGCCAGGTCCTTCCTCCAGAGTCCTGGACCCCCTTACGCAGCCCATCAGACGCCAAGTCGGGGCCCTATCCTCGCTCGACTGCTTCTGGCCCTTACACTGGCCCTTGAAGGCTACTTTACTGGGATTGCTTGGGACTCCCCCACAAGGAGGCTAGGGCCACGTATTCTTCTTCTGCTGCCTTCCCCCCACCCTGCCCACCACCACCTGTGATCCCCCTCTCCACACCCGCTCCCATTCCTGGGCTTCCTCTTCTCTCCTCAGCACCTGATGACATGTAAGCTAGGCACTCAGAGAGTCCGGGAGCCCAGGGACGCCATGCAGAAGCTACAGGAAATGGACGCTCAGGGCCGGGTGTGGAGCCAGGACTTGCTCCTACAGGTCAAAGATGGCTGGCTCCAGCTACTGGACATCGAGACCAAGGTCAGCCCTCCCACCGTACCCCACAATGGGTCATGGCTAACCCAGGCTGTGGAAAAGCAAGCACCAGGCATGCACTCCACCCCTCCACGCCCCAAACAGCAGCCACCCCTCCCCATATACAAAACACACCCAGGCCTAGGAAGAGACAGGGAACAGAGGTCCAGGGGTCAGAAAGGAGATGACACCCAGCCCCAGGCCACTGGAGGGCTGGGGCAACCCAGGTCAGAAGCTCCCAGGAGCTACCCTGGCTCTCGGTGACCTCACAGCTGACCTCTCCACCTCGGCCAGGAGGAGCTGGACTCTTACCGCCTGGACAGCATCCAGGCCATGGACGTGGCACTTAACTCCTGCTCCTACAACTCCATCCTGTCCATCACCGTGCAGGAGTCGGGCATGGCAGGCAACAGCACCCTGCTTTTCCAGTGCCACGAAGTGGGGGTGAGTGGCCAGGGGTGGGATTGAGGATAGAGTGGGTCTGAGGCCCAACAACAATCACTCTCTCCCTGCACCCCCCCAAACACACATATATAACCGGCCTAGTTGCTTCTTCCTCCAGGCAGAGAGACTGAGAACCAGCCTACAGAAGACCCTGGAGGAGGAACTAGAGCACAGGTAGGCAGCCTCTGCCCCAGCCCAGCTGCAGGACCGCAGAGCTCGGGCCCAGGTGGGCCAGACACTGGCCTGACATCTGGGGGAGCCCAGGAGCCTGTGGCCCAATGAACCTGGACCTGGAGCTGGGGAGGGGCCGGGCTGGGATCAGGGCACAGATGGGCAGGAGGAAGGCGCTAGGGCTGGGCCCAGAGAACATGAGAGGCTCTCCCCAGAGCCTGACATGGGGCTTGAAAAGGCCCAGAGGTAGACAGATGAGGCAGGTAGGAGTCAGGGAAGGGTCCAGATGGAGATCTAGAGAAGTGTGGGGAGAGCCTCTGTCCCAAGAACCCTGTCAAAGCTGTGTCCTCAACATGTGCTCAGCCGATCCCGATTTGGAGCCCTTCACCAAGGCCAGGACAGATGGAGGGGTCCTCCTCTAGAAAGACCTAAGGAGCAGGCACCCCTCTTGGAGCAGGGTCCCCCTCCAGAACAGCCGCGCTGGATGGCACCAGAGCGCAGTAAGTTTGGGGCATGGGGACAGGTCAAAAGAAAAGGTTTAGATCAAAGATCGAAGGGGCCATGTTCCCCTTATATTGCAGACGTACCACCTTCCCCGAGGAACCTGTCACGTCACTCCAGCATCCGAGAACCAAGTGCCTTCCGTCCCCCTCCTCCAAGGCGGCCGCCATCTCCTGAGGACCCACTGAGGGATGAGGTACCTGCAGAATGTCTGGGCTTTTGCTGAGGCTTTCTGAGCCTGGTGGAAGGGAGGACACCAACCCTCCCCCTCCCTCCAGGAGACCAGGTCCCAGGATGGCCAAGACAGGCCCTGGGCTGAAGACAGTCAGGGAGGCTTGGGCAGGGCCAGTTTGGGGAGTTCCAGGGTGAGCCTAACTGCCCACTCAGAGCCACAAACTGTTTGTGGTCCAGGAGGTGCTGAACCATGTCCTAAGCGACATTGCGTTATTCGTGGGACAGCTGAAGGAAGCCGAGGCAAACACCCATCGTAAGAAGAAGAAACTGGGGAAGAAAAAGGACAAGGGTCAGAGAGGTGGGTGCTGAGAAACAAGGGAGAAGGGCAGGGGGGTCTTGGGATAACCTGTGACCCACTGCCGTCTCCCCTTGCCCCCCATAGGGGTGACCCAGGCGCAGTACATAGATTGCTTCCAGAAGATCAAGTGCAGCTTCAACTTTCTGGTATGTGTCTCCCCACAAGTTCCCAAGCCCTCCTGCCCCCAGCAATCCTCCCCCCAACTCTGGTCTCATAGATATCCCAAGTTTCTCTAGCTTCTCCCCCTGGAAACTTCCCTGCCCTCTCTTGGGACTTTTGGAGAGTGCCAGGTTCCCAACCAAGGCCCAGAACAACTACGGACCCTGGGGTCCTGGTGAAGGTAGGGTGGGATGAAGGGTGATGATGCCACCGCCCTGTGTCCCCAGGGGAAGTTGTCCATGCAGCTGCAGGAGACGAGTGCCCCTCAGTTCGTGCACCTCCTCTTCGAAAAGCTGGCCTCCGTGAGTTCGGGGAGAACAGGGTGGTGAAGAGGTACAGGCTGAAGTGTAGACGGAGCAGAGGGCAGGGGGCAGGCAGGGGCAGAGGGGGTTGTGGGGTCTGCCCCTCACTCACCCCCAACACACCCTCCTCAACCCCAAGGCACCGTCCTTACTGTGTACAACACCCCTGGGCAGACTACGGGGGCTGGGGTTGGAGCCAAGGACACCAGGGCTCTGAGGGTGCCGGGGAGGAGCAGCAGGCCTGAGGCCACGTGGCATTGCAGAAGTGGGCAGCCACGGACTCCAGGCCCTTTCCCACTCCAGGCGGGCTCTGTGGGATCCTAGGCTTCCTGACACCTTCCATCCCTCCTCTAGATCCTGTCCCAGTGCCCTTACCAGGGCCTAGCAGCCCAAGTGATCTCACCTCTCCTCACCCCCAAAGCCATCGACCTGCTGCAGTCCTGTCTAAGCCCTCCTGAGAGTAACCTCTGGAAGGAGCTGGGTGTGGCCTGGACCACCAGTCGGTGAGTGAAGATAAGGTCTGAACTGGATGGGGGGCATAGGGCAGGACACTGGATGTGGCAGGCTCTACATTGTGACAAACCAGAAATATCTCAAAACAAATTGTGGGACTCTACGTGGAGTTCCCAACTTTTTATTAGACTGAGTATGGATAATTTCTTTGTAAAATCAACACTTACCATCACCCACCACTGAAGGAAAGGCATTCTCTCAGAAAAGGAGAAGGAGAAGGAGAGAAAGAAGAAGAAGAAGAAGAATTCACAAGAAAGTAGAGTTGGCAACCTTCTATCAAAATATTTTCTCATTATTGTCAAGGACAAAGTTTTCACAATCTAGCCTAGAATTTAAGAATTACTGACGTAAATATGCTACAAGTCTAACACCAGTAAGACCTGGCAACCAACTATCCGAGGAGTTAAGAGAGAAAGAGAGATTGCATGTCCGTGTGACCATGAGATGGGCCACTGGACGACAAAGCCAAACCGATGAGCCCAATAGGGAGTGGGGGTTGCCACCAGCTTGGATGCGCTGTGCTGAGGTGTCAGTGGAACATTCCACAGAGACAGGCTGGCCCAGCCCTGAGGTGAGATATCCAGTGCTGAGCCCCAGAACTCACCTTCACGAGCAAGATCTGCTTGCTCTAGCCTATGAGAGAAGAAGGGAAACTTCTATGTGTAGGTGGAGAAAGGAAAAAAGTGTGAAGGAGGCAAAGAGAAATTCCTAAGAGTTAAAAAGAAGAAACAAAAAAGCAGAGGCATAAAAAACCAAGAGAGAAGAGTGTTTTAGAAGAAGAAGTCCATCAGGAAATAAGCCAGTCGTTCTAGTGTGTTGTTTGTCTTGAGAGCAGTTCTTTTCAATTTAGCCCCATTAAAGGATTTGTTGTCCAACTCATCTAAAGACATAAATTATAATTCAATGTAAACTATCTCTTTAATTGTGGTAGGAAATTTACCATTTTAACATTTTTAAGAGGATAACTCAATGGCATTAAGTACATTAATAAGGTTGGACAACCATTACCACTATCCATTTCCAGAACTTTTTCATCATTCCAAACAGAAACTCTGTACCCATTCATCATTTAACAAAACTCTGTACCAATTCCTCCCTCTCCCCAGTCCTTGATGATTTCTATGCTACTTTCTGTCTGTTTATCATTTTAAATACAAAATCAGGTCAGATGTGCCCTAAAATGTTTTCTAATTTCTTAAAATAACAAAAAATTAGTGTGTAAATGGATTAAAAGGCCAAGAATACAGAAAATAGACTAAAGAGATATAAAAACATTCAGAAGAGTTGAATTTCAGGCAAATTATACTTAGGTAACTTGATTTTAGGCAAATTGGCCCAAAGCTGTAAATAACACCAAATGCTATGGTCCAGAAAGATAGAGACCATCCAAGGCCGTTGGATTTGGCAATCAGGAGATTATCAGGACTTTAGAAGAACTGGTTTTCAATAGAGTAATGGCAGAGGTAAAAATCCAGTTGCAAGAAATAATGAAAGAACCAGAAGAAAGAGAACATAGGCAGGATATATAGAAACTTTCTCAAAAATTTGGAAAAGAGAAGGTAATAGAATGACAGCTTAAAAAGAGTAGGAACAGGATCAAGGGAAGATGAGTATGTTCTTTTAGGGGAAAAGAGAAGGAATCAGTTAAAAAGCGTCAGAAGAGGGAATAATATATTTGTTCCCACTGAATAAATATTTATTAATTGCCGCCTATGTGCCCTCCGCTGTCCTCGGGATAACAAGGTCTCAAGGAGCTCGATATTGTCAGAAACACAGACATGTAAGAGTCCTGTGCAGTACAGTGTGAGAAGAGCAATAATCCAGGGTGTCTAAAGTTCAGCAACAGAGCAGAGAAGGAAATACTCACCTTTGTTCTTACCACTTTAATTTGAAGCCCCAATCAGTGCAATAAAGTATCCAGCGTGTTCTTACGGAGTTGACATATCTGCACTTCAGGGGCACAGGTGAGGCTGGCCACGGATACCCGCACTGTGGGGTCTGTTCATGCCTAACTCTTTGCTCCTTGGTGGGTGTTCGGGGCCCTTCCATCTGTGCACATGGGCCATGTCCTCCATTACCCACAAGACCCTGAGGCTAGGCTCTGCCATCTCCTCCCTCCCCATATCCCACAGCTTGGCACAGAGTGGACTCAGCTTTGTTCTCTTCCCAGGGATGACTGGCCAGGCAGTGAGCCTCCGCCCTACCAACCCACGTTCTACGATGGTTGGCAGCCTCCAGAACCTTCCAACCAGGTAAGGGGAGCTCGGTACAGAATCCTACTCCTAGTCCTGGCTTCTGGCTAGTTTCTGCCTTCTCAGTCCAAACCATGCAGGTGGGTTCATGCAGGTACCCATATCTGGGTGGGGGGCAGGCAGGGGATGGGACATGAGGCAGCTGTGTGTGAGTGGATCTGTGGTCTGATACCAGTTTCCTACCTCCATGCTGGTTGACCCACTGCTTCCTTCTGCCCCACAGGCACACGCAGGATACCAGGACTCTACTCCCCTCCAGTAAGCCCTGGGCTTAGTCGGCACTGTATGGTTGTGGGGAGGGTGGGGTGGGACTGGTGCTGTGGATCTGTGGGTGCCACGTCTCAGAGACACTCTGGGCTCTCTTTTAGCCCGACACGTATGCGTACAAGCACACCCCTCCCCTACCTTGGCTGGAAAGCAGGTCTTTTCCTTCCCGAGCTCCAATCCCTTCTTCTCGCAATGCTACACACATGCCTCTAATTTCTCTGAGCTCAGGTATGAAGTGCTCCGAGGAGAGCTCAGCTATAGGAACGTCCACTGTTGGAAGAGTCTTCAGAAATCAGCCACATTTCAGGCCCCTCCTGCCTGCAGAAACCCCAACCTCAAGCCCCACCTAACACTGACCTGCCATTAAACGTTGTGGAAACACGAAATTCACCTCCAGACTCTAGGCAGGAGATATATGAGGCTTTGGGGCTGACACAGGGGCTCAATCTTGGAGGCCCGTTTCCTAACCCTGTTTCCGCCGGGTGGTGGGGAGTAAGTTCTAGGTCAGGGAGCATCTCACACTTGGCTCAAGAGGAGACACACAACCATGGCCCTCGTCCTGGGGACCCCAACCCTGTGCCCCTCAGCCCCAGACCTGTCAAGCCAGCCCTGAGAATGCAAGTTCTGTATGAGTTTGAAGCCAGGAACCCACAGGAACTGACGGTGATCCAGGGAGAGGTGCTGGAGGTGAGGCATGGGTTCGAGCCTAGAAAAAAAGGTTGTGGAGGGTGGGGGTATAGACAGCCTGGGGTGGGTGGGGTGGGTACGGGGCTACTGGGGCGGGTGGGCTAGAGAGAAAAAAGGAAGGTGGGAAGGGAGGAGGCTGGCTGGACAGAGGCTCCTGTGACAGAGTTAGTGGCTCTTGGCAGGTTCTGGACCACAGCAAGCGGTGGTGGCTGGTGAAGAATGAGACAGGACAAAGCGGCTACATTCCCAGCAACATCCTGGAGCCCCTCCAGTCGGGGCCCCCCGGGAACCAGCGAGAGTCACCCCCTCGGGTACTATGCAGCCTAGTCTAACGAGAAACTCTAAGGCCTGGGTCGCGGAGAGGGGTGGGGAGATTCAATGACAAGTGGAGGAGGTAGTCCCGGTTTGATTTCCTCAGTATTATCACATGCTTACTGGGTGCCAAGTTTATCATGGGGCCAGAGCAGAGAACAAGGCTGGTCCCTGCCAAACAAGCAAATCATGGAGTGAGATAAGTGATGTGATGGCAGCCGAGAAGGGTCCCACATCATGGGGGCTGTGGGTGGCTCTGAGATGACATGGCCTCTGACTTCCAGTTCTCCCAATTCCAGGCTCCAATGCTTCGACTTAGCTCCAGGCCTGAGGAGGTTAGAGCCTGGCTGCAAGCAGAGAACTTCTCCACTTTGTGAGTGCCTAGAACCTCTGAAAAGGGTGCAGACAATAATCCAGGAAACCCAGAGCCCCAGAACGTACAACCTGACCTGCACAGTACACAACAGACCCATAGGTGCTGCCCTGTCACAGTGCTGCCTCCCCTGAGAGAAAGAGCAGAAGAGATGTGTTCATGCCTCCGTTAGAGCACTAAGTGGGGAGCCCCTGCCATGGGGAAGGCAGCAGGATCAGGGGAACTCAGGAAGAACGTTGGCTGCCAGCCACACCCTCCCCAGCACAAGAGTCTCTTCCAGGGCACTTCTCCCTTCAAACCCACGAGTTCTGAAACTGGATTAAGCCAAAATGTGTATCTTCCTCCTTCACCTCCAGATACCCTATTCCATGAATTCTCCTGTGACCCCAGCCTCCAGGCCCAAATAGCCCCTTCTCCACCCAATTACTCAGGCCCAGGTCCTTCTGTCCCACCACTGACAGCTCCTCTGTTTTTGTTCCCAGCACCGTGAAGACTCTCGGTTCCCTGATGGGGACCCAGCTGCTTCATATGAAACCCAGGGAGCTACAGATGTTGTGTCCACAGGAGGCCCCACGGGTCCTGGCACGGCTGGAGGCAGTCAGAAGGACGCTGGGGGTGAGGATACCCTGTGTTCCTGAACACCATTGGAAATGTGGGGTGCTCCCTGGGTGACAGAGGGTGTGCCGGGTAGACAAGCCGGCAGGCCCAACCCTGGGGTGGAACTGAGTGTGGTAGGTACTGAGCACAAGCTATTCCCCCAGGGGCTTGATTTCATGTCCTCAGGCATGCCGGGAGGCGCCAAGCTAAGTACTGGCATGAGCTCTGGGGCGGGGAGGTGTCCTCCCCTAGCACCAGCCTCATCTCAATCCTTTGCTGTCCTCAGATGAGCCCTTAGGCATGAAGATACCTCCAAGACCAACGCCTTCTCACAAGCAAGATAGAGGATCTGATACTCTTTAGAGTCCCGAGAATTCCTCTTTCAGTTCCCCAGTTTGCAACAAGCCTCACACCCAGCTCACAGCAAAGAGGACGAGGAAGTCCAGAGATTGGAGCAAATGGTGCTCTTGCTGTGTTGGGATCCCTCCCCAGTTACCTCCTATTTATTGTCTCTCTCCTAAGCCTGAGCACTTACGCTTACATTTGTCAGGACTCTGTTTAGTCCCTTCCCTCCCCAATAAAAGCATCTTTAAGTTATGTGCCTCTCTTGAGCTCCTTCTGGGCCAAAGGCAGGGAAGAAGGAAGAGCTGGGACACTGGGCATGAAACAGAAGCAGCTCTACATCCATCCCTGGACCAGAATGAATGTGAGTGCGAGTTCCCACTGCAACCTGGAGCAGAGTGTCAGAATTTAAGAATTAAAGCCCAAGTTCGGCTTACTCTCTTTCTAAACAAACTCCCAAATAAGGTTATGCTCACCATCTTTATCCTTCTGTGTCCATTTCTCCCAGTACATTCCAAGGCACCCAGCAGGGCTGAGGGCCAACATCTCACAGGAGCAAAGAGTATTGGGGCTGACAGTGGTAGGTTTTGATCAGCCACACTGGCTGGTGATCTAGAGAAACATGAATAAGCACGTCTGGTGCTCCAGGCTCTATACTTGGCAACTTCCTCTTTTAATACAACTTTTGTCCCCTTCTGTCGGGTGAGCCAACCTTGAGCTCCCTCCCGAGCTTGTCTCTAGTGGCAGAGCACAGCAGACGCTGGACTGGAAGTCCAAAATCCACCAACTGTCTGTGTGAGCTCTGGCAAGCCATTTCACTCTCTGGGCTCCTGTTTTCTCAAAGGTTAAGTGAAGAGTTTGGACTGTCTGTGGCTTCTAGGATTTAGCATCCATAGCCTTCTTCAATCTCATAACTGTCATAGATTCCCTAATCAGAGGCGCTGCCCTGGGTCCCCAGGGGGTGGGGAACTGAGCTTATGCCACGCCTCAGGGCCCGGCGGGGCAACTCAGCCAGGTCCACACCTCTCTCCTCTTGAAGACCAGGCCGAGCCTTCAGGCTCATGCACCCAGGCGAGCATCGCTCTCCTGACTGAAGCAAGGTTTCAAGATTGAGGCAGATTCATGAGGTGCACAGGTAGCGGGACAGTCCACAGTTTAACTGCAAGGGAATGTGTGACAGGCAGGTGAGGATCAAAGAAAGTCAGTTGAGAGAGGGCGAGAGCTTTGCAAGCCGTCACGTTCCCAGGTAGGAACAGCTAGCCCTTATGGGGTACTTACCGTACTACTACGCAACCCCATGATGGGGAAAATATTATTGCCCGCATTTTGTAGATGCAGAAACTGAAGCGCAGAGAGGTTAAGTGACTTACCATGGGCACTTGCGCTTGAAAAGGCAATTCGCTTATCGGGCCTTGTTTATCTCCTATAAGATGGGCATAAACCCTACTTCACAAAGTTCTGAAGCTTAATTATTAATTGGAATAAATTAGCTAACATATGAAACACCTAGGCTATTGCCTGGCAAATCACAGGTGTTCAGTAAATGTTGGTCTTGTACCTCCAGTGAATTGGTGACTGGCCCTTGGTCATCTTGGGAGGAGAGATCCAGCCATTATTAATCTGCCCATGTGCGTTTGCATTGTTTTCCTTTTTTCTATTTAGTAAAATGTCCTTTGAATAAGTCCCACCCTTGCTTCAGCCAGACTAATGGGAAAGGTGATTTCCTACACCCAGGCTGGTTGGTGGGGGTACTCAGGGTCCGAAGTGGCCATGCTGTGGAGTCCCCGGGCCAGAAACCTTCTGAGTAGCTCTGAACTCCTCCCCCTCACACACCCCCTCAATGCACACACCAGGCATGGCGATTCCCTGTTGGTCAGAGTCACGGTCTAACTTTCGGTGTTTGCCCACCTGTCCCCCAGCCCCACCCCACTAGCTAAATATTTACCCTTTTGCTGCGACAACATTCGGATATATCCAAATGAATGTTTTCATCCGCTGACTGCGGAGTTCAAGTTTATCCCATAACACAAAAAACTTTCCCCTCTACTGCGGAGTTCGAGTATATCCCCAAGCACTTGACTCCAGTGCCAGAACTCTGTGAGTGCTGCTATCAACACATAAGAACAGGAAATTCATGTTTGTGTTTGTCACCTGTCCACCCTCGCAGCATGCCTTTTGTGCTCTGGTGCCAGGTGGCTGGTGTAGTTATTTTGCATTTCTTATGACAGATTGGAGTTTCTTTATCATTACATTAGTTTTCTCTGCTGCTTATTAGGTAAGTTTTTATTTTATGTGTATTTCATAGCATACTGAAGTAATAATACATCCCATTGCCAAAAGATATACAAGGTCTGACAATTAAGTTTGCAAACTTGTTGCAATGCTATTGCTAGCCTTTTTTGATCTGAGAGGAATTATTCATTATGAATTTGTACCAACTGGACACACAGTTAACCAAGTTTACTATTTGGAAGTGCTGAAAAGGCTGAGTGAAAAAGTTAGACGACCTGAATTTTTCGCCAATAATTCATGGCTCTTGCATCACACCAAAGCACCAGCTCACACGGCACTGTCTGTGAGGGAGTTTTTAGCCAGTAAACAAATAATTGTATTGGAACACCCTCCCCACTCACCTGATCTGGCTTCTTTCTTTACCTGAAGGTAAAGGAAATATTGTAAGCAAGACATTTGGATGACATTCAGGACATCAAGGGTAATATGACGACAGTTCTGATGGCCATTCCAGAAAAAGAGTTCCAAAATTGCTTTGAAAGGTAGACTAGGTTCTGGTGTCAGGGCACGGCTTCCCAAGGGGGGTACTTTGAAGGTGACCGTAGTGATACTCAGCAATGAGGTATGTAGCACTTTTTCTAGTATGAGTTCGTGAACTTAATTGTCCAACCTTGTATATACAGTTCAATGGCAGTAGTAACGAAGTGTTTCATATCCAAGATATTTTTCCCTCTAAGTTCAGAAATGAGTGGCATGAAGAGAAAAAGAAAAATTGATGATGAAGCGATAGAAAGGGGCTTGCAAGAAGATAGCGAACATAACTCTGAAGACAACAAGGAGAAGGAAGACGAAGCAGAGGAGAGCACTGACCATGTAACATCAGCTGAGCCACCTCCGTCTACAAGCGGAACATCACGTTCCCTGACGTCTTGGCATAAGGTTTAGAAACATGAAAGATAATTCTTTTTTCTTTTTTTTTTTAAAAGTAATTGCTGTTTTTTAGGTTTTTTATTTTATTTTATTAGGGAATATTGGGGAACAGTGTGTTTCTCCAGGGCCCATCAGCTCCAAGTCATTGTCCTTCAGTCTAGTTGTGGAGGGCGCAGCTCAGCTCCACGTCCAGTTGCCGTTTTCAATCTTTAGTTGCAGGGGGCACAGGCCACCACCATGTGGGAATTGAACCGGCAACCGTGTTGTTGAGAGCTCGTGCTCTAACCAACTGAGCCATCCAGACGCCCCATGAAAGATAATTCTTTACCTGAATTAGATTCTATTCCAGACTTTACTGGAAAATACCATGTTCTTGGTTTCGACAATTTAGAACCATATGGGTGTTTTACTAAGTTTTTTTCCTTTGTCTATTTTTGTTTGTTACCTATGAAACAAACAGATATGCTGAAAGCATTCTATCTCAGATTGAAAAACTCTCACTGAGGTCTAGGTATAACAAGTGGCAAGATGTTAATGACCAAATTATTAAGGCATTTGTAGCTGTTGAAAGTGGGATAGGGTTGGTGCACAAGGCAACATTAGAGTCACACTTTCAGGATACATATTGGTGGACTCAAAACTCCTGGTCTTAACACTATTTTTTTTTTTTAAATTGGATTGTGTTATTGAGTTTTAAGGTTTTTTGTTTTGTTTTTGTTTTAAGATTTTATTGGGGAAGGGGAACAGGACTTTATTGGGGAACAGTGTGTACTTCCAGGCCTGTTTTCCAAGTCAGGTTGTTGTCCTTTCGATCTTAGTTGTGGAGGGTGCCGTTCAGCTTCAAGTTGTTGTCCTTTCAGTCTTTAGTTGTGTCGGGCGCAGCTCAGCTCCAGGTCCAGTTGCCGTTGCTTGTTGCAGGGGGCACAGCCCACCATCCCTTGCGGGAGTTGAACTGGCAACCTTGTGGTTGAGAGCCCACTGGCCCATGTGGGAATCAAACCGGCAGCCTTCAGAGTTAGGAGCATGGAGCTCTAACCGCCTGAGCCACCGGGCCGGCCCTAACACTATTTTTAAAAGGGATAAATATCAACCAATTAGGTCCTTCCTTCATTTTCCCAATAATGATGATGAATCTTCAAAGACTGATCGACTTTCAAAAATCAATCCCCGAATAGATTTAGTGAAGAATACATATATTTCCGCCTATAAATAGCAATAAGGAATTGTGTGTGGATGAACCCATATTGAAATTCAAGGGGTGTCTATTTTTTATTCAATATCTTCCCAGTAAACCAAGTACAAAGTGGGACATAAAGATGTGGTCACTCTGTGATTCACGAGCAGGATTTCTGTTGCGGTTTGATGTATATACAGGCAAACACTCATCTCAAGATAGTCAAGTTGGGTTGGGGGCAAGGGTGATGTCCAACTTGCTAAATGGATTTGAAGGCAAGGGACATGTAGTTTATACAGACAATTTTTATTCAAGTGTAGAACTTTTTGAGAGTCTAAGATTGAAATAAATTGGAGCATGTGGTACAGTGTGTGCCAATAGGAGAGGACTACCTTCAGATATAAGGATTTGCAAGCTGAAGCATGGGGACCTCCTGGTGATATAGGAAAATCATGATGGATCAGTGCTCACAGGGAGAGTTAAAATGATCTCCAGTGTTGGGAATGGTGGTGTCAGGGAAGTGCATGTAAGATCAAAAAAGGGAATGAGAAATGTGTCAAAACCAAATATTCAAATTCTGCACAATTCATTTATGGGTGGAGTTGATTATTTTGATCAACTCTGTGCCACTTATCCTTTTGATAGGAAGTCTAAGAAGTGATATCAAGCCAAGTGGCATTTTCTCATTGAAGTGGCTCTAGTAAATGGCTGTATATGTTACAACATTCAAAACCCTAACAATAAACTGAGCCAGCGGAAATTCAGGGAAAAAGTTATAGAGGGCTTATTAGATGGATTTTCAAGAAAAGATGGAAATAAGAGGGGTTGCAGGATGTCTGCATCAAAAGAAATTAGGCTGACAGAGCGCTATTGTCCTAGGCAATTTGAGGACAAGAAAAAGCTGCCTGATTGCTCTGTGTGCATGCAGCACTATGTCCTCACACAATGTGCAAAAAAAGGGAAAGGTGTTTGCAAACGAAAACAAACCACGTATTATTGTGCTATGTGCCCTGGAAATCCAGCAATGTGTGTGTTGTTCCTTGTTTTGAGAATTATCACTCAAAAGAAAAATATAAACAATCCTGTCAGTGTTCCAGGAAGGAAGTTTAGGAAAACAGATGTACATTTTTCTACATTTTTGTGTTTTTCAAGAATGAATAATAGGAAATTTTTATACTTTAATGTAATCATTTATTTTAATAAAATGTACCACCTTAACTGTATTTACTTAAAAATACAGATACGGGGGCTGGCCCGGTGACTCAGGCGGTTAGAGCTCCATGCTCCTAACTCCAAAGGCTGCAGGTTCGATTCCCACATGGGCCAGTGGGCTCTCAACCACAAGGTTGCCAGTTCAATTCCTCGAGTCCCGCAAGGGATGGTGGGCAGCGCCCTCTGCAACTAAGATTGAACACGGCACCTTGAGCTGAGCTGCCTCCTGGATGGCTCAGTTGGTTGGAGCGCATCCTCTCAACCACAAGGTTGCCAGTTCAATTCCTCAACTACCCAAGGGATGGTGGGCTGTGCCCCCTGCAACTAGCAACGGCAACTGGACCTGGAGCTGAGCTGCGCCCTCCACAACTAAGATTGAAAGGACAACAACTTGACTTGGAAAAAAAGTCCTGGAAGTACACACTGTTCCCCAATAAAGTCCTGTTCCCCTTCCCCAATAAAATCTTTAAAAAAAAAAATACAGGGTATCCGATGGACATGTGTCCCATTTGGGAGACCACCTGAGGGATGTAGATGCCCGATCACTGCACTATACACCTGAAGCTGAACAATAATGAATGCCAACTATAATTTTATATATAAAAAATACAGATACTGTAATTATTGTAAAATGGTTATTCAGTGTGAAACTGTCTCAAGGACTTTTCTCCATTTACAAGATTTTTTAATATGTTTTCTTGTGGCTTGCACTGTCAACAACAAAGATGTTTTGTATGCCATATTGTGTAACATTTTGTAATAAAGTTTTTATGTCATCAATGCCATTAAATTCTAATTTATCTATACTTAAATCTAATTGATGCCATTTAATCTGTTTTGAGTATTTTTGCTAAAATTCAACATAATGGTAAATGTATTACCATATATAACAAAAGTTTAAAATAAAAATAATGTCACTTGTATACAAAGCAGCTCAAAATGTTATTATTAAATGCATAAAATAGTCCAAATATCAACTTTTTATTTTTTGTGGATTTTTGACACATTTTGAAAAAAATACTTCAAATCACTTAACGCAGTGAAAGGGTTTACAACACTACTCTGACTCTCCAGGAGTAACCAGAGCCATCACGGCCTGGGCTGTGGGCGCTCTTCCCGCCCTGACTAGCGCTGTTAACGGACCAGAGTCCCAACCCCAGGTCCCCCAACTCGCGCGCAGAGTCCCTCCTCGCTCTAGCCTCGGGATTGCCGGCCCCGAACCCCAGCGACTGCAGAAGTTACCCCGCGCGGAGTCCCGTGGATACGCGGAGGGAGGGAACAAGGATGGGAGGGGGCGGAGTCAGGACACTCACGTTGGCCCCGCCCACTTGCGTTGGCTATAAAGTTCCACGCGTTCCGGCGTCTACCTACAGTCCTCGAAGGCACGGAAGCAGTGTCACCATGTCGTCGTGCAAGTCGAGTGTGGTTTTGGGTTACTGGGATATTCGCGGGGTAAGTGAGTTCTCAACGGCCGAGCCGCTGGGTCAGAAAGACTGACGCGGAAGCGGCCGGGGGCTCAGGGTCCGCGGTCTCCCAGAGAAAGGGCTTCCCTCCGAGCCAAGCCTCCCTCGCCGCGACGCTGCGCGACCAGGGCCCCCCGAGATCCCGGCCGCGGAGGCCGACCCCTGCCCGCTCCCTGGGATCCCGGGCCCCGGCAGAGAGGGACTGAGGACAGCCAGCCGCCGCTGCCGGTCTCGGGGGTTGTTTAACGACCTACTCGGCAGGGTGCATGGTCTCGGGAGCCCCTGGCGGGGAACGTTAGCGGGCTGGGGGTGGGGGCCGGTGGGAGCTGCGCAAGCGCTGACTTGGAACTCTTGCCTCCAGCTGGCGCACGCCATTCGCATGCTCCTGGAGTTCACCAATACATCCTACCAGGAGAAACGGTACACGTGCGGGGAAGGTGAGACCGCTCTGGGTTGCCAGTGCGCCGCCGCGCTCAGTCAAGCTGGCCCTACAACAGTCCCTGTCTCTTGTGTCCCAGGGGTGGCATCACCCCAAAATCGAGGGAGATTAGTGTCCCAGTCACCCGGGAGCCCTCCGCTGTGTCCTGTGTTGGGAGGGAGACATCCTTTTTCTGGAGCTGGGATTCTCCTTGTGCCGTAACCCAACTCCGTCTCAACACTTAACCAAATAGGCCCCAGAGATTAAATGGTTAAGCTTTGGGGCCTGGGAATGTAAGGTATTGGGACTAGGTTATTTTGTTAGATCTTTCCCCTGTCCTCAGGTGGGATTAAGGAAGTTGGGTCCCACTTCATTCTCTCTCTTACAGCTCCTGAGTATGATAAAAGCCAATGGCTGGATGTGAAATTCAAGCTAGACCTGGACTTCCCTAACGTAGGTGGCTGTAGGAGAAGAGGGGCAGAAGGGAAGGCTGCCAACAAGTGTATCCTTGCTGCTTTTTCTCTGGTCTAGGGGGATCTAGAATAGGGTTCTTAACCTGGATAGAATTCGTATAGTTCAGGGATCATTGCACTTGAATGCAGAAAAATCCCATTTTCATTTCCATTAACTAAAGTTAACAGTCCTTCTGTTGTGAATATAGGCAATAAGTGACACTGGTTATTAGCCATGTCTGTGACTTTGTCTAATTTCTAGTAGAAATTGGGTATCTTCATATCACGTGTTGCAGATATTTTAAATAAATATTCATCATACTTTGAAATTGTGAGTTATTTAATTCATTAATAATCTCATATTACTCTATTACAGTTTTGTTTCTTAATGTTTTCATAAATCACATAAATATATGTAATTTGCTTTATGCATTTGAAAACCTTATTCTGAGAAAGGGTCCATGGCACACACATGCACACAGATTAAGAACCCCTGTCTAGATTAAGGTGGGGACCCAATTGCTACCTTCAACTAATTTTCTTCTTCGTCCTGACATAGCATTGTCTCTCTACTGTTCACTTACCTGCAAGTCTCACCTTCCCCAGGAGTGAGAAGCAGGAAAGCCAGAGAGTCAGGTTGTTCATTTGACCTGTCCTTTTCCTTCCAGCTGCCCTACCTCGTGGACGGTAAGAACAAGATCACCCAGAGCAATGCCATCTTGCGCTACATCGCTCGCAAGCACAACATGTGTGAGTTGGGATCGGGTTGGTGAGGGAGACCAGCTGGCTGCTCAGCTGGGAGTGGATGATGCCAAAGGTGAGTTCTTGTCATTTGGTCTACAGGCGGTGAGACTGAAGAAGAAAAGATTCGCGTGGACGTCCTAGAGAACCAAATAATGGATTTCCGCATGCAGCTGACACGAATCTGCTACAACTCGGACTATGTGAGCTTCCTTAGCAGCCAGGCATTGAGGGAAAGGAGTAGATAGGAACCTAGGGGTCAATTCTCCATTCTGCTCCTGCTACCTTCCCGCCAACCCAGTTGTCAGAGTCGGAAACAGAGCTGTTTGTTTTTTTGGGGGGGTTGTCTGTCATGTAACTCTGGTGTTGGCCCCTCTTTCCAAACCCTTTCGTTCCATCCTGCCGCCCCCTGCCTGAAGGCAGTGAGAAGAAGACATCTGGAGAAGGGGCCACGAAGTGTCCTCACTGGCCTGTGTCCTGATTAGCTGTGCAGATGATGACAGCTATTCTCACTCACTCTTTTTCCCTCTCCCAGGAAAAGTTAAAGCCTCAGTACTTGGAACAGCTACCTGTACAACTGAAACAGTTCTCCTTGTTCCTAGGGAAATGCTCATGGTTTGCAGGGGAAAAGGTAGGAGGAAAGGAAGGAGAGGGGATACCTTTCTGTCTATGCAGATGCTCATGAACTCCCTAGACCTGACCATCTTATTGTCCCTCTAGCTCACCTTTGTGGATTTCCTCACCTATGATGTCTTAGATCAGAACCGTATGTTTGAGCCCAGGTGCCTGGAGGAATTTCCAAATCTGAAGAATTTCATGTGCCGTTTTGAGGTGAGGTTGCCTGCACCTTTCTCTTACAAGGGACCCCACTGTGGTCGACACCAACTTTTGCCTAAAGGGATCAATGGTTAGACACCTGCAAACCTTTAAGTCTTGGGAAGGGCCTGGCTTCTGTACCCTGAAGGTACTGTCTACAAGAAATGGGAAGGGGGAGGAGGAAGCAGGCAGCACGTGAATGTTGCTGGTTTGAAATAGGTCTGTTGGACTCCGTTAGAGTGTCGTGCTTGGTGTGCTTTTCCTTCAGGCTTTGGAGAAAATAGCTTCCTACATGCAGTCTGACCGCTTCTTCAAGTTGCCCATCAACAACAAGATGGCCCAGTGGGGCCAAAAGAAATTGTGCTGAATAGGAGGCCGACTTGCGCGGCTTGTTCTATTCCATCCTACCCGCAGGGGTCCTGTATTCTCTCTTCTCTGCTCTTTCCTCTTCAATAAATAGCACTTAGGCGACTGGTGTCCAGCTGGATTTCTCTTGGGAGTAAAGGCTGGAGGAGAATAAGGATACGTGGAGAATTACCAAGATGTGAATTCAGTCCCTGCAACATTGACAACCCCCCACCTCCCAACTGTTTTCAGTGGCTAGCGGGCCTTGCCCAAGCCTTGAGATTAAGAACTAGAAATAAAGGTGAGATTGCACAGTTGTAGAGAACAGGTGCGTTACATGGGACTGGAGCCCCTATGAAGACGTGGTAAAGACATCAAATAAAACCGTGGTTCTGTGTACTTAACTGGAGTTCAGAAACAGACTCTCATCTATGGGAATTTAGTGTGATAAAAATGGTATTTCAAACTGGTGGGCTAACCAATAAACAGGTTTGGGACAATTACCTACGAATTAAAAGTAATAGAATGCCACCTCGAAGTACTCACCACAATTAATTTATCTGGAATTTAAAGCCAAATGTTAAACACAAAGCTGGAGAAGTGTTAATTAAAATATAAGAATGTTTGGGATCATAGGGTAAGCAAAGTTTCAATAAGACATGAAAAAGCCATAAAAGGAAAGATTTGCAAATTGAACAGTATCCACATTTTAAAACTTTGTATGATAATGCACAAATAAGCAAAATTAAATGACAAGTGAGATAAAAAAGGATCAACATAAAGACTATAATGAACTATAAATCATTAACTCAGCTTTTAAAAATGGACAAAAATCTGTAAACAATTACAGAAATAAAAATACTGATGGCCAAAAAAAGGATAAAACATGTTTATAATCCAAGTAACTGCAAATTACAAGAGACCATTTTTCCATCTATCAGATGAATAAAAATTAATTTTATAAATATTGGCAAGGCTTTGGGAAAGTGATACATATTTCCTGCTGCTGAACTTATTAATTGGTATACCTACTTTGGAGGACAATTTGTCAATATCTTCTCAAACTCCAATCATATGGTGTGGCCCAGCAATTCTATCCTATTAAAAACTCAGGGCGGACCGGTGGCTCAGTTGGTTAGAAAACGAGCTCTGGGCAACAGGGCTTCCGGTTCGATTCCCACATGGGCCAGTGAGCTGTGCCCTCTACAACTAGAATGAAGTCAATGAGCTGCCATTCAGCTCCCCGGTGGCCAGATGGCTCAGTTGGTTGGAGTGCGGGCTCTCAACCACAAAGTTGCCGGTTTAACTCCTCGATTCCTGCAAGGGATCGTGGGCTCCGCCCCCTGCAACTAACAACGGCAAGTGGACCTGGAGCTGAGCTGCGCCCTCCACAACTAAGATTGAAAGGACAACGACTTGGAAAAAGTCCCGGAAGTACACTGTTCCCCAATAAAATCCTGTTCCCCTTCCCAAGTAAAATCTTTAAAAACAAAACAAAAAAACCCACATACCTAAGGTAAGACTGGTATTGTTTGTAGTAACGAATAAGTGGAAGTCATGTAAATGCCCATCGATACTATGGAATACCACAAGGCAATTAAAAAATGAGATTGAGGGGCCAGCCGGTCGCTCAGGCGGTTGGAGCTCCGTCCTCCTAACTCCGAAGGCTGCCGGTTCGATTCCCACATGGGCCAGTGGGCTCTCAACCACAAGGTTGCCAGTTCAACTCCTTGAGTCCTGCAAGGGATGGTGGGCTCCACCCCCTACAACTAAGATTGAACACGGCACCATGAGTTGAGCTGCCACTGAGCTCCCGGATGGCTCAGTTGGTTGGAGGATGTCAACTCAACCACAAGGTTGACGGTTCGACTCCCGCAAGGGATGGTGGGCTGCGCCCCCTGCAACTAGCAAGGGCAACTGGACCTGGAGCTGAGCTGCGCCCTCCACAACTAAGACTGAAAGGACAACAACTTGACTTGGAAAAAAATCCTGGAAGTACACACTGTTCGCCGTTAAAGTCCTGTCCTCCTTCCCCCCCCCCAAAAAAAAATGAGATTGAATTATATAAGCTAATGGGGAGATCCCCAAGACACATTGTTGAATTTTTAAAAATAGGTTGAAAATTAGCATATACATTACGATACCTTTTATGCTTTAAGAAGGGAAACCATGAGGTAACAAGCATTTTCTACAGATGCATTTATGTATGTGAAATGCATAGAAAAAGGTCTAATACACCAAACTGATAACAAAGTTTACTACAGGCAAATGGGAGAAAGATCCAGGCTCCCGGATGGAAGTTAAAGACTTCGGAAATAAGCTAAGGATTTATTTTTTTATTTTTTAACTCGGGGAATGGATTCATGTATTACTGTGTGATAGAAGCTAGTTTTCAGAAAAGAAAGCAAACTTAAGGGAAACGGACTCCTATGGAGATTGAATTGGCACTACTCTTTATTTGCAAAGCAAATTCTTTGAGTAGTTCCCAGCTTAAAACAGTGAGCTGAGGGCCAAATTGCTGTCCCCTGTGGACTAGGAGCCAAGAGACCCCGTGATGTCAGGGGTGCTGTCTCAGGAGGAAGTGATACAGACACAAGATATTAAGCAGACAGTTCAACTGCCACCTTTCGCCTCCCCTGGCGGCAGTAGTTAGATATCCAGGCCAATGTCTAGGATATGGGGAGCCTTTAGCCAGAAGAGGTGTACAGCTAGGAGTTTCTCTGCCATCTGATAATTCTTGACAGAATTTCCACAGTGTGAGTAATTTCCATAGAGTGAAGTGTGCCATAAGGGAAAGCCTTGTGGATTTAGGGGAGGCAGAGAAGTTGAGGATACCTCTAACTAGATAGAGGATATGACCAGAAAGGGAATATTTATTGCTGTTGTGGACGGAAAAGGGGCTACATGTTAAACCTGACAAACTCAGGAGAGTGAAAATAACCACATAGGATAGTGTGAACATAAAAATTCCTAAGGCCGGAAGTCACATCTTTGACCTGTAGCTTCCTTAACAAAGGTTAATCTTTACCTTAAATGAGCCTGTCTGTCATCTTTTTGCATCTAAGATAACATACCTTTGGAGTAATCCCTTTTTTTGGACCCCCTAGGGTACAACCTACCACACCAGGAAACTACAAAATCCCTCATTGTTATCTTGTTCCCCAAATACCATCTCTGTGTGCTATAAAATGCTATTAACTATCCTGTACCTACCAATGTAAAAGAAGTGTGTGTCTCCCCATTTTGCTTTTTATCCAATCCCAGAGATTCCCCCGAGCCCGCCACTTTGCTTTCTCTCACCCCCTTAATCTACAACCAGTGGATTTCATGTAACCTTCCTCCTTTGATTCTAATGTATAAAATAAGTAGCAAGGGCAGCCTGGTGGCTCAGCAGTTGGAGCGTTGTACCCCTAATGCCGAAGGCCGCAGGTTCAATTCCCACATGGGCCAGTGAGCTGTGAACAACAGCTCCCCCTGGGCTGCACTGCCATGAACAGCTGGAGGTCGGTGTGCACTGCCATGGACTGCTGTGTGCTGATGTGTGCTACCGTGAGCGGCTGGTGGCCGCGCTGGCTGGCAGCGGGCGTGAGTGGCCAGCAGCCAGTGTGAGCGGCTGGCAGCTGCTGAGAGCTGCCATGAGCCGCTGTGAGCGGCTGGCCAACGACTGACTGCCTGGGTGGGGGGAGCGTATGGCTCATAATACTGGCATGTGCCAGGGAGCTGTGTCCTACAACTAGGCTGAGAAACAACGGATTAAAAGTGGGGGGTAGGGGTGCAAAAAAAAAAAAAAAGAAATAAGTAGCAAAACAACCATTTTCCAGAGAATTTTCTCAATCCATTGAGACTGCTTCCTGGCAATTGTCTTCAGTTTGGCTCAGATAAACTCTTATAAACTTTCCCTTAGGCTGGAAGTTTTTTTCATTGTCACTGTGTAACAATATTACCACCAATGTAGCAATCTAAACCCACACACATTATCTCACAGTGTCTGTGGATTAGGAGGCTGGACACAGCTGTACAGGGTCTGCTGCTTCAGGCTCTCATCTGAAAGCTGCGGTCAGTGTCAGCCAGTCACCTCTCAAGGCTCAGTAGGAGAAGGGTCTGCTTCTAAGTTCACATGACTGTGGATAGAATTCAGTTGCTCTGACCTGTTGGATAGAGGGCTTCAGGTTCTTACTGGCTGTCAGCTGGAGGCCATCCTCAGTTCCTTGCAAGGGGGGCCTCTTGCTTCATCAAAACCAGTAAGGGGGAGAGTCTCCTGGAAAGAGGGACACTACCATCCTATGTGACGTAATGGAAATGACATCCCATCAGCTTTCCTGTGTTCCATTAGAAGTAAATCACTGGTCCTGCCCACACTCAAGGAAGAGGATTTCCCAAGGGTGTGAGTACTGGAAGGTGGGATTATGGGGGGGTCACCTTAGACTCTGTTCACCACAGGGAAGAAGGCAAGGAAACAAGAAATCGGCCCTGTAGTCCTCTGAGAAAAGAATCCTGGGAAAGACAGATGACAGAAGACAGGTAACTGGAAGGGAGAGGTTTAAAAAGCATAAGTCTGCAGGTGAAATGTATTTTGATAGTAGACAAATCACATGTTCCAACCTTTTCTGTGAAAATCCACTTAACAGTTCTCCAAAACGAATGCTCTTACTGGCCCAGAAAGCAGGGAAGGCCACTGAGAGGAATAGACCCATCCCACAGGAGATCGGGTTCCCTCAGTCCCCGTCTGCCCCTAACTAATTCCAACATGGGCCAAGAAGAGAAAGCTGTCACAATGGCTGCCTTCAAGCCAGGAAGGAAAGTGGATGCCCTATCACCTCAGAGGCACAGAGGCCACACAAATGTTGAGACATTAGTATACTAGTGATGGGTTTGTACAGTAGCATCAGTAAGGGCTGTCATGCCGGGTGTCATGCGGGGTCTCTAGTCCCGCTCCCCACACAAGAACGCAGGATGTGGTGAGGCCAAAAAGGAACACCCACAGAGCCATAGATAGGGGAGTCATACCACTATAGTCTTGCGGCACTGACGGCTGGGTTGGAGACACAGGAGACAGGATCCACACAATCTGCAAACTGCCGTCGGCTTCTCCGCCAACCAAGCAACCCCACTTGCTAACTGCAATCCGCGCTTGCTAGCTCAGCCACCATTCGCTGCTAGCGTGGCCACTACAGTTACATTAGTGGCCAAAGGCTCACTGGTTACAGCTGACGGCCAACTAGCCACAGCTGATGGCCATCCGATCACAGCTGATGGCCATTTACTACCTGAGCCAGCACCTTTCCATGTGAGGCCGAGAGCCTGGAAACTGCACTCCTGGCTCTGTCCCGACAAGGGCTTTAAAAAAAAAAAAAAAAGTGATACCAGTAGGAGCTGTTCCCGAAAAAGTATTAGAGGAACTCATTTGTATTCATTGTTGAAGGTTGAGCAACTGGATTAAGGCATTTCCAGTTCAGAAGACAATAGCTTCTGGGACTCAAGAAAAATTTGTTGTGAAGTTATTTCACTGATGGGATGGGCGGAGTGGGTGACAACAAGGTACGGACATGAATCTGCCTGTAAAGCCACTTAAGAGCTTAAGACAACACGTGGGGCCTGGATTTCATACCGAAATTGCACATGCCTTATCCTTTAGCAGCAGGACTAGGTTGAGCAATGAGCCACACTGATAAATAGGGATTGGGTAGGTTCAGATGGATGGTTGGGGAGATGGAAAGAATTGACATTTAGCCAGTGATTTTTCTAATGTGCACATTTGCTCATGTCACTCCCCTGCTTAAATACAATTAATGGTTTCTCAGCCGTTAGGAAAAAGACAATCCCTTCCTGCATACAAAATCCTTCATAACCTGACACCTGCCCTGGGACCCACAGAACACTAGGTTCCAGCGTTTCTGAATCCCCCAGGGAGCCACATAGACGCTGGAGTCAGGTTGCTTGGCTTCATATCCTGGCTCTGCCACAACGAACTGGTCTCCTGTGCCTCGGTGCCTTCTCTGATAAATGAACCGTCCTTCACTGGGTTGTCATGAGAAGTAAGCCTCTCTTTCTAAAGCACCTACCTTGAACAGACCAATGTTATATAAATGTATAAATATAAATTATCCACAAGCACCATGTTCTCTTTTATCTTCATGCTTTCGTACTTGCTGTTCCCTCTGTCGGGAACGCTTTGCTCCAGCACCCTCGGCCTGCCTAAAGCCTATTATCTTCTAAGGTAAGCTCAGAAGTTACTACTGTGTTTCTCTGAAAATAAGACCTAACCAGAAAATAAGCACTAGCATGATTTTTCAGGATGCTGGTAATATACAATAAGCCCTAATGCGTCTTTTGGAGCAAAAATTAATATAAGACTTGGTCTTATTTTCAGGGAAATATGGTAGAGCTTATTTTATATTACGAGCATCCTAAAAAATCATGCTAGGGCTTATTTTCTGGTTAGGTCTTATTTTCGGGTAAACACAGTAACTCTGGGAGGCCAAAGCTGATACCCCTCTGCAAACCATTAGTGATGGTCACCAAAGATTTCTGATTGTTTTCTTTTGGGGGAAGCTTCACAACCCTCTTGAACTTAAGGGTAGCCTTGTGACTTGCTTTGACCATTTAAATGGGAGTAGAAATCACACAAACTTTCCAGGCAGAAGCTTTAGGAGCCAGTGTGTGCGTGGCCACCTCATCTGCTTCCAACCTCTGTGATAACTCTGAGAGCAGGTGCCTGCTTGGAGCCTCCATCAGTCTAAATCTCTGACAGCCTCCAAAAAGCCAGGTTTCTGTTAACCAACACAGGACATAAAGCTTGAGTTAGAAATAAATGTGTGTTAAGCCACTGAGATTTGGTTTATCCTGACCAACATTCCTCCATCTTTCAGGCTAATTTAAATGTGCCTATTTTAAATCTGTGCCCATAGGATTCGACTTTTTCGTTGATGAGTACTTACCAACTGAACTCTTAACTGCTTGTTTAAATATCTGTCTCCACCACTAAACCGTAAGTTGCCTGAGAGCAGGGACTGCGTCTTCAGTAATTTTTTAGTGTAGCGCTTGTATAGTGCCCAACACAAAGCAGGGACTCACGCCATGTGTTGATTCCCTTTGTTCAAATGAGAACTGGAAGGAGAAAAGTTTGCTTCATGTAAGTGCTTAATGCTCTGAAGGAACTTCTGAAAATTCTTCTCTGTTCTGGTTGGGCAACAGAACACTAAAATGGGATACCCTGTTCTTGTAACGTAACAGGATCAGTAGGGATCATTCAGGTAGAAGTGCTTGGAGTCAGGACAGAAGTTCAAGTTCACAGAGGGCCCGAGGACCAGGAAAGAACTCTGATGCTGGAGAGTGGGGTCATTTCGTGGTCTGGCTTGCCCGTTGCTTAGGCCCAATTGAAATGAAATATTTCTGAAAACCGACTGGGATAGTTAGACTCTTTGGGGATTTTCAATGGAAGTAGCTACAGGTGACTCACATGTGAGATTTAAATCCAGAAGAAAATATTAAAATGGATATGTTTGTATTTAAATTTCAAATGAGTAGCTACTGCTATGTGTCCCCACATCGAGACAGAGGGTCAACTTGAGGTTATTAGAAAGGAGTGTTTTCAGGGGTGCAGAGGGCTGGAATAGAACAAACAGGATGGTATTGTGTTACAATTCAAGGAAGTTAGAATAGGTCTGCATTTTATCTTCTATGGTGTAATGTTTCCAGTTGTATCAACAGACATTTTTTTTTGATCTGTGACTGAAACTATCTGCTTCCTTCCAAAGTGATGTTTCAAATGAGAAGAGAACTAGAAGAAAGCAGGAAATTCAGAGCGCTGGTTGGGCCTCTTGAACAGGACTGTGCTGTACAGGGGGACCTGGGGGGCTGCCCCACAAAGTGGAGTCATTTGGGAGAAGCCAGATCTGATTCAGCAGGAATAAGACAATTCGCATTTACAGGAAGAGTTGTTCCAGAATCCATCAGGCTTGGCCCCTCTTCTCTGCTTCCAAGCCTTGAGTTACCACGTGGTGGCAGGCAGGTTCTCTGTGTGTCTGTCATCAATAAAGGTTTCATTCATCATGCCACAGAAATCTTTAAAAATATAGGCTAATAAAGTGGGATGATAGTGAAGGTGAAAGTGGAGGAATGGAGACAAGAGCCAATCCAGGGAGTGACTTTAGGTTGCTGCTATCAATGCAACTAAAAGCCTTGTTTTGCAACATCTCTTCAGATAAAAGCCTCATCATGCACTGTGCCTTCTGAATCCTCTCACGAAAGGTGGTCATCCTATACGCATTGTAAATACATGCAGAACAGTTTTTCTGCATATCTGAGTGCAGGCTGTTTTCCATTACATCATAGAAGTCACCTAATTTTCCCTTTTTTTTCTCTCATTCCCTTAGTATTTTATATAATAGGGTTAACTGGGGGGTCATTGACATTATGTTTTAGTCTGTCATTTTCATAACATCGATCTGAATATTACCCAGAGATCCCCAATTTAGAAAGGGGTGCAGCAGTTGATGATGACACTTTAAGTTGTACCTACTTTGGGCAAAAGAGGGTGGATGTGTTTTTGTTTGTACAGGGATGGTTGCCTTATGTTAGGCAAGAGCATTTAATGGTGGTGGCTATCGTAATGATCGTTTGGAAATACACATGTGGAAAGGAATACGTCTGTGGCAAGCATCCTCTTGCAGATGTATCCTCTGCATCTTTGAAACACCCTTCTTCCAGATGGGGGATTTCTCACAAGTCCCGCCTCCCCAAAGTAGAAGACTGCTAGTTGACTCTCGATATCCAGCGCCCCATCTTCTGGTGTCACAGAATCTCCGTTTCTGGAGAGTACATAACTTCCCAGGCAAAAGATGTCATTCCCAGTATGATTACGTTCTAGCCAATGAGATATAAGCAGCAGTGTTACATGTTACTTCCAGGAAGTTTCCTTAAGAAGGAAAGAACAACCCCTATTCCTCCTTCTGCCTCCTGCTGTTTGGAATACAGATGTGACGGGGTTCCAGCAGCCATTTCAGACGATGAGGTGACACAGAAAATGGAGATAAAAGTAAGCTTCAGTAATTTTTTAGTGTAGCGCTTGTATAGTGCCCAACACAAAGCAGGGACTCACGCCATGTGTTGATTCCCTTTGTTCAAATCAGAACTGGAAGGAGAAAAGTTTGCTTCATGTAAGTGCTTAATGCTCTAAGCACTAAGCTCTGAAGGAGCTCTGAAGGAGCTACACTATAAAATTAAGAAGCTGAGTCCTTAAGGCTACTTACTATGAAGCCAACATTACCAAGGCTCAGCTGTCCACCTTCAGAGCTTTCCTTCAATCAGCTTCTGTCCTAGTTAAGCCACTGTTAATATTTAGCTATGTACAACAGAACTTAATCCTAACTAATTCACTTGGGACCCAGGCTCTGTGAATTAATTGCACACAGCAGTACAGACTTCAGCCATAAAGAAGCAGGCCCTGAGAATTTGTTTTCTGGCAACGCTAGTGGGGGAAAGATCAGGATTTTGGAGGCAACAGTGGTGAGACATGTGCATCCAGTGCCACGTGTCAGGGGTAGGCTCTCCAGTGTCTGTGCCCAGCAATGGCCGTGGAGCATTCTCTAGAACAATCCCACATGTACGTAGTTAGGGCCACTTCCTGGCTACCCAGTCTCTAAAACCAACTCCCTGGACCTCCCAGGGATTCCACGTGCTACCTGATACCTCTAATAAATCATTTTCCTGTTTCAGCAATAAGGAGCCACTCCCCTTAGGTCTATCTTAAAATAAATATCTTTAATACCTTAACCTTTATCTTACCTGCTTTAAACCACTGACTTAATCCCAAGATTTTCCCACTTTTCTGGGTGTGGGAGTGATTGCAGTTGAACACCAAAAGTCATTCTTCTTTTGAAATATGGGTCTACCCTTGTGACGAGGTATAACACGCAACTGAACCTTCCAAATGGAATGTGAACAATCGTGACCTATGCAACTTGTGCCTTACTTGCATAATGGGAAGTTGCTTCCTTGGGTTTTCTCTATTTTCCTTCCAATACTCATGATATAGCATCAACCAAGATGATGAGGAAGCACCGCAGGGATGGCAGAGCCACAAGATGGAAGGAGCCTGAGTCCCTGAGTTACTTCATGGAGCAGGGCTGCCTCGACAGCCTGGACTATCTCCCATGGAACATGGAAGAAGAATAAACTTCCATTTTCTATAACCTGCTGTCTTGGGGTCTCTATCAGCTTTATCTTTCTCTGCTAATACCGTGATAATGGAGGAATACTAAGGCAGGAGACTTAAGATTACAGACCCATGCAGGAGACACCAATGCAGGAAACCATGTTCTCAGAGTATGACTCGTGTTCCCATTTTAGAAGGGAAAGATACACACTAAACCATATGGCCACACAGTCAGGAGGCACCAAAGAATCCCCCGGTCTTGGGGCCTCTGCTAGATCTAGCCACAATCAAATCGGTGTTTTTGCTTGCCTCAGTTTAAAGTACATACGTTCTACTATTTCTACCCCAGACTTTAAAACGCATGTTTTTACCTCTTATAATTTTGACCACAATGTTGAGGAAAAAAGTTGTTTTCATTTGCAACTGTCTTCATTATCACATCGCTCCTCCTTTTTAAGGATTGAGTTTTGTTTCTTTTTTTAAATAATCACCTATTACGTTCAAATCTAAATCTAATATTTAGGCTTTAATATAGCTATTTCTCTCTCTCTCTCTCTCTCTCTCTCTCTGTCTCTCTTTCTTTCTCTCTCTCTCTCTGTTGATTAGTTGGCTGGTTGTTTTTTAATTATGCCTTTTTGATTTGAGCTTCTAGATCAGAAGTCTGGTAACTGTGGCCATCTGCTTTTGAAGTTCTATTGGAATATAGCCCCACCCACTTATTTATGTATTGTCTATGGATGCTTTCACACTACAGCGATAGATGAGTAATTGTGACAAAGACCATATGGCACACAAAGCCAGAAATATTTGCTATCCAGCCCTTTACAGAAAACATTTGCCAACCTATTCTATATTGCTTTTTCTCTAATATTTTTATTCTCTCTGCTTATCTTTTATCATAATGTCACTCCTAATTTCTATTCCTTTGTATTCTTATCCCTTCTGTCTTTAAGTTAAAGTTTAACATGCTTTTGGCTTAACTTTTATCTTACCAGTTTCATAAACTTTTATTAGCTTTGCTGAACTTTTATCTTACCAGTTTTTTTTAATTAATCATTTATTTCTTAATGATCTTTAACGTTAGTCCTATTGCTCCCTTTTTATTCAGTAACTGTAAGAAGTGCACTTGCAGGCAGTGACCATCTGGACCAATGCTCAACAAGATTCTTCTCCAAATCTTCTCCTGTTATGAGCTAAGTCTCAAGGCTGTGCCTTAGGGAGGCCCAACTCCTGTCCTGCCACTGTTTGAGTAACCCACGCATCAGATGGCTATTTGACGAATTCTTCACCTTTGTAGCTGTCAGGCCCACATCACCTCCTGGTTGGCTGCCTTTTGGCCCAGGACACTAGGCCTGTCCATGTCAGGTCAAGTGATTCAAAGAGCAGCTGGACCCTATTAAATGCTTAAGTTAGAGCTGATGGCTCATTCTCCCAGAGTCGTACATTTAAAATCTTCTGCGCCTTATTCTTTACCTCCAGTGGCTGAGATTCACTAGATCCAGAGCTCTAAATCCCAAAAATGGCTGTAGAGTTTGCCAGGGTTTCGCCTAGAGATAATTCAAATTTCCAGCTTTTATTGACTATGTTCAGGCAGTGTGATGGATATGAGAGATAAAAAGTCAAATTAGACGTGGATTCGCTCCTCAACAGATTTATGATCGAGTTGGAGAGGAAAATAGTGAAACAACAATTATAATATAGTGGAGTGGGTTTTGTTGAGATGTCAGAGCACAGAGGAAGGGTACTTACAGCCGGGAACATCCTGGAAAAGGTTGACAGAAGGTAGTCACCAGGCTCCTACACTATCAATGGACGGTTCAACTCCCTTCTCCACCACCCAAGAGCCCCCTGAACTATGATAGAGTACTGTGAGCTTACAGAAGGCACTCCACGAATGCTGGATTAAGAAGGCACCCAGACACAAAGGCCCCCTCTTCTATAGAGACCCCGTGCTGAGGCACAAGGTACAGAGATAGAAATGAGCGCGAAACCTTATAATCCTAACTGTCCCCCTTCCTGTGCGCGCGCGCGCGCGCGCGCACACACACACACACACACACACACACACACACAGAGTTAGTCCTGAGTCCAGTTAGTCCTGAGTCCAGTGGCCAAGAGGGAAAAGAAGACAAGCATGTGTGATTAAGGCTTTATTAGCGAGCAGGCAGGGCCGAGCAGGGACCATGCTCGGTGAGCTGGTCTTCAGGGCAGTGCTGGGAGCTCAGCGGTGAGATCTGCAGGCCAGGGGTCCAGTCAGGCTCCTCAAAGCAGGGCAACTACTGAAAGGAACATCAGTCTGGTTGGATTTACTGCAAGAGGGGTAATGTGGATGGGGGTAGGAACATTGCTGAAGAAAAGTGGGGAGCCGACGCTTTAGAGGGCTTGGAGGAAAGGGGGTGGGGAAGACGATATGAGGCCAATAAGGCATATGGTGGGAGGCCGAAGGGAGTAAAAAAGAGAAAGAAGTAAGAGAGCTGGTTCGAAAGGTGCAGAGAAGTCCATCTGTTCTCCAGGGCCACTGTGTGCTCCTTGCACCCCAATCCCGACTGTTACATGGACCTACTTGTCGTCCCAGAGAGCAACCTTTAGAAAGAGAGGTACTGGGAGGAAATGGCTAGACTTCATGTAGGCAGAGAGCGTCAGGCCTTGGGGTGAGCAAAGCAGAACAGACCTCAGGTGTGCCGAGCACCTGGGGCTCATACACCCCATTCTAAATACATGGAGTTCAGGGCAGTGGTGAATACTCAGGGCTGAGCTCTCCAGGCCAGGGGTCCGGTTGGGCTCCTTGAACCAGAGAAACCACTGAAAGGAAGGCCAGTCTGGTTGGCTTTAGTGCAGGAAGGACAATATTGGGGAGAGACTTCACAGAGAAAACTGGGGTGCTGCATAGCATTTAGAAGTGGGTGAATTGGGACTGGGGAAAGAAAAGGGGCTAAATAGGGCCTCAGTGAAGGAAAGAAAAGGACAAATGAACAAGACAGCTGGTTCTGGTGGTTCTGGGATATCCGGCTCTTCTCCAGGGCCCAGGCATAGCAAGCACAGCGCTGGCTTCTTGCACCCTTCTCCTGGCTGTGAAGGCCCTACTTGTTGCCCCACGAGGCCATCTTTCCAAAAAAAGGTCTTGGGAGGAAGCGACTGGACTTCATGTATGCAGAGATCTTCTTCAGGCCCTGAGGGTAGAAAAACAAGGCGAGACTTCAGGGTCTGCTGCCCCCCTGGAGATCAAGCAGCCCCACTCTACGCACACCGACTGCAGGCTCCGGGCAAGCCTTCTTTGTGGGGTCAACCGTTGGGGCAGAAGACAGTCTACCTGGCTGGGGTCCCCAGCTCTGGTAAATCAATGCTTCCAGTTTCCTGTAACTGATGTGATATCTTAGTAGAGTTACCACATGATAAGACTCGACACGGTGCTAGGTGCTTTACATCCACTAGAGATGATGAGAGAGGTTTAGAATCTCCATGCAACTCCCTACAAGACAGGTTATACAATCACCATTCATCAGAAAGGAAACCGAGGCACACAGAGCTCAAGCACCTTCCTCACACTCACACAGCTGGCAAGTGGGAAGGGCTGCAAGGCAGCCTGGCGCTCTCTCTCTCTCTCTCTCTCCCATTCTATGGTCTTTGTGCTGCACTCCCCTCCCACACAGGAGGCCTTGACCCTCCCAGTCTGCACAATCTCGTTCCGCAGAGAGAGAATCCTGGCTTGGCAGGGAACACAGAGGGACCCAACACAGCAAAGAGGCTCAGAAGGAGCCTGTGCAGTTGCAGACTTGCCCAGATCACACCCAATGACTCAGCAAAACCGGGATGAAAGCTGATAGGAGACTGAGCAGCAGGAGAGCCAGGCCAGGCCAGACTCTTATTACGCCACTGAAAGGAGGAAGTCAGCGGTTTGGCCTGGTACTTGAGCCCAATCTCACTGGGCCCCAAACTACCTCATTCCCGGTCCTGCCACAGCCAACTCGGCCTTTGGCAGGTGAGCACCATGTTCCCAAGATAGAGAATGCCCGGGAAGTACTACAGGATTCAAAGATCCTCGGACCGCCTGTCCCCAACAGGCCAGGCCCCAACAGGGCAGAGACTGTAGCCAACAGCTGTCCCCATCCCTCGCTGCCTGTCGGTCACCCAGCTCTTGCATCATCACCAAGGCTGATCAGTTTGGACTGGAACCAGAGCTGATAAGAACTAGATGAGAAAGCAGATCTCTTGGTGGGGAGTGGCAAAGGGAAAGATTGCAGGCTGAAAAATCCTGATGGGCTGATGCCTGAAATTCCCCAAACGTTCACAGAGCAGACTTTGTGACTGACTGCCGGGGACCGATGATGAGCCGTGACGTGGGGTCCACGCTCTGCTCCGCCAGCACCAAGCTGGTCCCACAGCACCACACCGCTTGGTACCCCTGTACTGCTCCAACGGCACTGAGCCCCAGGAGGGGGGTCTCCAGGGATGGGTCACCTGTGCATCCCCTCTGCGCCTGACACAGTGCCTCATACAGAGTAGAAGGGAAATCAGTGAACGTGACACAACAAATGACTACCCCACCTCAGTGACAGTATCTTGGGTAATTGGAGGGAAGAAGGAAAGAATGGGAAGGAGGAAAGTAAGAAGGAAAAAAAGTGTCCAACACAGAAATCATCAAGATAAAACCCTTCCCCAGGGAACCCATACAAGTACACACATCCCAGCACGGACACCCCAGAAACCTCAGTACTGACCGCCCCAGATGGGGGATCTCATTCTGCAAAGCTGTCTGGAGATCCGGAGTTAATATTGTCCGAGTCTTTGAGACTTAGTGTCAATCCTCCTTGTCTCAACTCCACTAATTTTCCTACATACAAACTACTGAACATTCTGCTTCATCCACACTGTCCGGAGCTCGAAACCCAGGCTGGAGAAGGATCTGAGCTTTTCCTTTCAGTGCAGGGAACGGGGAGCCACTGACTGCTGCCCAGAGAACCCAGCGCTGACTGGGAGCCCAGCACAGCCTGCCCTGACTCTGTGACCTTGAGCAAATGACCTATCCTTTCAGCCTGACTTCCTCATCTGTAAAGTGGAGGTGATAGATCTACTATGTAGGAAAGTTGGAAACATTAAATTTAACACAACCTGTGTAAGATGCTGAGCACAGACCCTGATATAGCAAGTCTTCGATGAAAGCTAATTATTCTTCATTTTAGCTCCAGTCTCAGGAAAGCATCAGGGAGACAAGGGAAGACAGTAGAGATATAAACAGTTGGAGGATCAGCGGAATCACCTCGAAGCGGGACACAAAGTCTTTCAGGTTCGGGAAGGCATCCAGGCACTTGGGCTCGAATGTACGGAGCACGTCTAAGACGTCATAAGCCAGGAAATCCACATAGGTGAGCTGCAGAGAGGCAAAGGATGATGGGTGCCTAACTCTGAACCAGGGAAAACGTCATCTCCCCCACCCCAAAACCTTCCCCTTACCTTGTCCCCCGCAAACCAAGTCCTCTTTCCCAGAAACTGTGAGAAGAGCTTCATCTTTTCAGGGAGCGCCTTCAAGTAATCAGGCTTCAGTTTCTCCTGAGGCACAAAATAGCTGTCACCACCCTCAGACGCAGACTCCTCAGCAGACAGGGAGGCCTCCCCAGGGCAGTGCCTGACCCCCAGCTGCCAAAGATGAGCAGCCACGGGCCCTGACGGCACCTGCCTCAGTGCCCAGGCTGCGATTTAATCGGACCTGGGTTCTTTGAACTCCTACTGGGTACCAGTTCCCATCTGTAAGAAGGACTGGGAAGGCACAGAGAAAATCCAACGTGTTCCTGAACCTGTCACCACTCATCTCAAAACACCCTGCTCTGGGACAGACCCTGGGGTGCGGGCAGAACTTGGCAGAGCCCTGGACTCAGATGTCAGGCAGCATCAAAGCAGCACAGACTAAAATGACCCAGGGAAAGAAGTCATAAGTTCTAGCTGGAAGGACATAAGCACTTTCCGGACAGATGAGGAGAACGTCAGGGACTGAGAGCAAGAGGGAGAGGCACAGAGGATCTGTGGCTGCCCGTGCTGCCTACTGGGCACATGTGCTGACGTCCTCGGGGTCCAGGAGGCAGTGCTGGGCTAACAAGGTGAACACACTTTAAGAACTAAACCTCCACCCTGGGGGCGGGACTCTATTCTAACATGGAAGGAACTGCGTCCGTTTTCATGTGAGGCAGTGGGAGTTATGAGGGTCACTCTGCTGGGAGTATAGAGACCAGGTTGGAGGATCAGAAGTTCCAAGAAGGCCAAATGACAAACAGGACCAGAGCAGATGGGACACAAGAGTCCAAAGTCCTATGGAAACCTACTCAGCCTAACAGAGCAGGAGGGGACTCACAAATTCAGGGCTGTAGCAAATCCTGCCCAGGGACATTCGGGTATCCATAACCTCGTTCTCCAAAATGTCCATACGAATCCTCTCCTCCTCCGTCTCCCCACCTACAGACACAGCAGAGATGCTCCCTCACTATCCGCCCCAGCCAGCCCAGGGGCATAGCCACCGGAACCCCAGCATCCTGCCCTCAATCCCACTCACATAGGTTATGCTTGCGAGCAATGTAGCGAAGGATGGCGTTGCTCTGGGTGAGTCTGTGAGCGCCATCAATTAAGTAGGGCAGCTGAAAGGTCAACAGGGGCAGTCAGCCATAGGCTCCCCTGCACCCCCTCCCTTCATCAAGGGCAGAGACGACACTGGCCTCTCAGTGTTTGGCCCACGGGTAGGCACTGAATAAATATATTTAAAATGAATGAATGAGCTGGAACACAGAACGTCATGGAAAGGCAGTGAAGAGAAGCAGGAAGCTGAGAGGCTGAGCAGAAGCCTCTATCCTGAAGCCTCTATCCAAGCTGGGAAAGGAGATTTCAGAGCAGAGGCAAAGTTCAAGGCAAGGTTCAGTCTCCCACAGCGCCCCTGCCTCTGCACCTACATTGGGGAAGTCCAGGCCCAGCTTGAATTTTTCACTCAGCCACTGGCTTCTGTCATAGTCGGGAGCTGTGGTAGAGAAGATGGAGTGAAAGAAACTTCCCAAGGCCAACCCTCTGTCCCAGGGAACCTACCGAGGAGTCAGTGGCAAAGCCCCTGACAGGTGGATCCGGAATCTGAACCGCTAAGTCTCTCATTCCAGGTGTGGGGGGTGGGGGGGGGGACGCTTAAGAGTCTCAAGGACCCACATGGGTAAGGCTTGCACAAGGTGGAGGCAAGCCTTAGGGGAAGAAGCCATCCCAGGAACTGCACACAGGGGGCCCAGCAATCCCCACTCCTGTCCTATTTGGAAGGCCAAGCTGTACTCGGGGGGCTCAAGGAAGGACAAGCCCCTGCTCCAGCTGGCGGAGGGCATCAGCGGCGAGCACCAGGCGGCCAGGACACCCGCGCTTGGTACCAAATCAGCAGGAGTTGGGCCGAAGTCGGAACGCAAGGAGGATGCCATTACCGTCCCCCATCGCGTACTTCTTCTCTTCATAGTTGGAGTCTGTGTACTCCAGCAGCAGGCGGATGGCGTGAGCCAGCTGGGAGAGACGGCCGCGACAGAGGTCAGAGATGGGGGTTCCGACTGCGAGACAGACTCTCTGCTGCGGGTACCCCCAGCCCCCCAACACCCCCACGCCCGCCTGAGAAGGAAAGGGGGCGGAATGGGTCTTGGCTGCAGCCAGCCCTGAGGAGGACCCTCGTGGTCGAACCGGCCCCCTGCTGCGCCGCATTTCCCCGTTCGCCCGCCTCCATCCCCTCCGCCCGGGGGGACCCCGCGCTCACCCCGCGCAGGTCCCAGTATCCCAAAGTCATGGTGGCCATGGCGCTGATTTTCGTGCTCTGAGTTCGGGGCTTTGGCCAACACGGACTTGAAATTAAATCTTCCGACCGAGGGGCGGAGCCTAAAGCGCTCACAGCCCTCCCCTAGGCTCCGCCCCACTTCGTCCCAGAGGAAGTGATTCCTGGGGCGACTGCAGCCCTACGGCAGCCGCGGGGCCTCCAGGGCCCGGGAGTGGGCGCCACGAGGCAGAGGGCGTACGTTCTCAGGCTCCCGGAAGTTCCTCAACGACTCTGCGGCTCCCCTCCGCCCATTGTCCTCTCGGCTAGATCAGAGGGAGTTGGCCATGCGCTTGGGAGACAAGTCTGAATCACGAAAAGAACTCGGCTCCTCTCCTTTCTCTCCCCCTCCGGGCGCCTCTCCCTTCGCTCCCCCTCCAGGCATTGCTCAGCTTCGCCCCGGGGCTGCAGAGTTCTCGCGGGTTCTGGGAGGCTCAGACTGCCATGGTAAAGCCAAAGAGTGGCGCCCCTCAAATCGAGTTTCAATCAGCACGTGTCACAGGAAGACCAGCCAGTCTGAAAGCTCCGCTAGACCTTAGAATCCCTGACAGCCTTGTGTCTTCAAGAACAGGCTATCAGTGGGCTAGGAACACCCAGGACCAGGGGCAGAGTAAAGGAAATGTGTTCTCAGTGTTTTCCTTTCACGAACTTTGGAGGACCCAGCCCTTTGCCTAAGTGGCGAAGAGTGATAAGGCTCACATAGAAATTAATCCATTAGCTTTATGGGCTAAGTGGTGAATCTACATCCAGAAGCAGAGAGGTGGGGTGTCGAGGTGCAGACCAGAGATGTCCTGCCAGCCAGCGACATGTCCCTCACATTGACAAGGAGACTCCCCTGGAGCATGGTGGTCACAGAGGGAGTGTGAGGGAGGGGGGAAGAGCTGTCCTTGGAGGGTCCAGAGAGGCCTGTCCTGCTGCAGGGGTGGGGGGAAGGGTGGCTGGTCAGGAGCCTGGAGGAGCCCCGCAGGACCAGTTAGTGCGGGTCCATTGGTTCCAGCCCTGACCCTGGCTCCTGACACACGTGTGCTTTGAGGTATAAGAGGGTGGCTATATAACCTTTGATGTACCTCTGTGATCTGTGACCTGTGGTACAACATCTACAAGAAAAATGTCCTATCTGCCACCTTTCCTCTTGGAAGGCACAAGACTATTTCAAAACTAAGAGAATAGAACATTGTTTGATTGTGGTGATTTTCTTTTTTTAAAAAAGGGGGGGATATAAAGTTTAGTGGATATATTTTTGGATATGTAAAAACTGATGAGTGGAACTTTAGAAAACAATTGGGCTGACAAGTTAGAGGGCCATTCTGGCTAGCAGTATGGAGACCAGAGCACCCAGTCCCCTGGCGACCAGCTGGCAGAGTGCAGGAAGGAAATAATCTTGCACTGGGGGCTGTCGCTGCAGGCAGCAGGAACATGACAATGAGTTGGGCAGAGAACATGGTGGATGGGCTGGGAAGCCTGGTCCTCCAGGATACATATGTAACTCTGGCTGTCAGACAGCAGGCCCCCTGAAGCTCCCGCACATAGTTCCAGAGCCAGGCAGCACTGAGGCCTGACTCTCATATGGGGAGAGATAAAGAAAAACACACAAATAATATAACATATAAAACAATATATATGTAGATATCACACTTAGTTAAAGCGCCCAAATCTTAAGTGTACAATTCTGTGGCATTTTACATATGAATAGTCATGGAATGACCGCCCAGATCAAAACAGAACATTTGCAGCACAAGTCCCTTCAGTGAGCAACCCCACATACAAGTCACCATTCACCTGACCTCGGTCAACTTGGATTCATTTTGCCTACAGATTTTCGTGTAGATAGAATTATATAGTACATACTGTTTTGTGTCTGCATGCTTTTCATCAACACTGAGTGAGAGTCAACCATGTTGTTGCGTGTAGCAATACATTATCTTCATTGTAGTATATTCATTGTAGACAGTATTCCATCACAGGAATAATGGAATCATAATAATAGACCAGTTTATCTGTCCATTCTCTCATTGATAGACATTTGGATTGCTGCCAGTTATTGGCTATTTCAAATAAAGTTGCCTTGAATGTTACTGTAGGTACATGTCTTCCAGAAGACGTAAGCACTCATCTGTGTTGGTACATAGCAAGCAGTAGGATTCCAGAGGCATAGGGTAGATGTTTAGTTCTGGTAGATCTTGCTGGTATTCCAAAGTGGTTCTGCCACCAGCAATGAATGACACTTCCAGTGACTCCATAAATTCAACAATTGTCCATCCTTTTCATTTTAGCTTATGTGGATATATAATAGGATCCAACTTGTTCATAACTTCTCCAATATCTAATGACTTTGAGCATTTTTTCATATGCTTATTGGCCATTTGGAAATTCTCTTTTGGAAAAGGCCTGTTCAAGACTGGGCTCCTTTTTTCATTAAGCCCTTTTTTCATTATTTTTGGATGTATCATTTTTGGACAAAAATCCTTGTTGATTTTCAATATTTCCCCCAGCTGAGCCTTGCCTGAATACCAGACCCACAAAATCAGCAACTGTTTATGGTGGCGCATTTTGGGAACTCCTGAGCTACTAGAAACTTCCTCGTACGCAGCCCACTCTCTGGTGTGATTGCAATGCCAACGGAGGAATGGTGACTGGTGAATGAGGGTGGAGGAGAGAAACCTAGCTTTAGACTGCTCATGGAAGGGTGTGACATGGGTAGAAAATTAGCTCCTAGGTCTCCATAGTAACTTTGGACTTGGATACCTCAGAATGTCAAGAAGAACCTAAAAGCTTCTGAAGATTTTTTTTTAAAAGGCCATTACTAAAAAGGGATTTAAGTCAGGCTGGCATCACCCTTCTCATCAGCAGTGCTGAATTCCAGAAGCTGGGGATTCCATCAGATCTCTGAAAGTCTTCACTCTAGTTCAGTGTACACGAGGATAGACATTTTCAGATCTGCAAGGACTAAAGAAATTTTTCTCACAGATACCTAGGAAAAAGAAGGAATCAACCAGGAAGCAAGGTTCTAAATGACAGCTGTGCAGCAAGCCTAGAGGGTACCTTGAAGACATCTGAGAAAAGAGGAAAGATGGGATCCTAGAGACTTGACAGATGTGATAAAGCCAGACAATCCTGGTTCTCTCCACTGGAGATTCCTGCCACCTCTGGGCCCAACTCACTAAGACACACAGCTCTGCATACTGAGCCCCCCATAACGGAGGATGAACGAGTGAGACACTGAGGCCCAGAAAGAGGCCTCCCTTCTATAGAGAGCCGGATGAGGCTTCCCACTGCAACGGTGTGAGAAATGGGAACAAGAAGTCTCAAAACATCTTCCGACTACATAGCAGCCCCAAGCACAGAGTCACTGTCAGTGTCACCAATCAGGCCCTTGGAAGCAGTGGGGCCAGCTGGAGAGTTCAGGTGACCAGGAGAGAATGAGACAAGACATACCAGATGTGATTAAGGCTTTACTAGGGATCACGCACATCTGGGCAGGGTCCACGCAGGTGAGCAGGGCCTGCACCCAGTCAATACTGGTCTTCAGGGCAATGCTGGGAGCTCAGCATTGAGCTCTCCAGGCCAGGGGTCCAGTCGGGCTCCTTGAACCAGAGCAACTGAAAGGAAGGTCAGTCTGGTTGGCTTTAGTGCAGGAAGGGGGGACACTTCACAGAAAAAACTGAGGTGCTGTGGAGCTTTCAGAACCAGGGAGAATTGGGATTAGAGAAGGGAAAAGGGCCAAATAGGGCCTCAGTGAAGGAAAGAAAAAAAGGACAAACGAACAAGACAACTGGTTCTGGCGTTCCGAGATATCCGGCTCTTCTCCAGGGCCCAGGCATAGCAAGCACAGCGCTAGCTTCTTTCACCCTTCTCCTGGCTGTGAAGGCCCTACTTGTTGCCCCACAAGGCCACCTTTGTATACACAGGGCTTGGGAGGAAGCGACTGGACTTCATGTATGCAGAGATCTTCTTCAGGCCCTGAGGGTAGAAAAACAAGGCAAGACTTCAGAGTCTGCTGCCCCCCTGGAGATCAACAGCCCCACTCTACGCACACCGACTGCAGGCTCCGGGCAAGCCTTCTTTGTGGGGTCAACCGTTGGGGCAGAAGACAGTCTACCTGGCTGGGGTCCCCAGCTCTGGTAAATCAATGCTTCCAGTTTCCTGTAACTGATGTGATATCTTAGTAGAGTCACCACATGATAAGACTTGACACGGTGCTAGGTGCTTTACATCCACTAGAGATGAGAGAGGTTTAGAACCTCCATGCAACTCCCTACAAGACAGGTTATACAATCACCATTCATCAGAAAGGAAACCGAGGCACACAGAGCTCAAGCACCTTCCTCACACTCACACAGCTGGCAAGTGGGAAGGGCTGCAAGGCAGCCTGGCGCGCTCTCTCTCTCTCTCCCATTCTATAGTCTTTGTGCTGCACTCCCCTCCCACACAGGAGGCCTTGACCCTCCGAGTCTGCACAATCTCGTTCCGCAGAGAGAGAATCCTGGCTTGGCAGGGAACACAGAGGGACCCAACACAGCAAAGGGGCTCAGAAGGAGCCTGTGCAGTTGCAGACTTGCCCAGATCACACCCAATGACTCGGCAAAACCGGGATGAAAGCTGATAGGAGGCTGAGCAGCAGGAGAGCCAGGCCAGGCCAGACTCTTATTACGCCACTGAAAGGAGGAAGTCCAGCGGTTTGGCCTGGTACTTGAGCCCACTCTCACTGGGCCCCAAACTACCTCATTCCCGGTCCTGCCACAGCCAACTCGGCCTTTGGCAGGTGAGCACCATGTTCCCAAGATAGAGAATGCCCGGGAAGTACTACAGGATTCAAAGATCCTCGGACCGCCTGTCCCCAACAGGCCAGGCCCCAACAGGGCAGAGACTGTAGCCAACAGCTGTCCCCATCCCTCGCTGCCTGTCAGTCACCCAGCTCTTGCATCATCACCAAGGCTGATCAGTTTGGACCGGAACCAGAGCTGATAAGAACTAGATGAGAAAGCAGATCTCTTGGTGGGGAGTGGCAAAGGGAAAGATTGCAGGCTGAAAAATCCTGATGGGCTGATGTCTGAAATTCCCCAAACGTTCACAGAGCAGACTTTGTGACTGACTGCCGGGGACCGATGATGAGCCGTGACGTGGGGTCCACGCTCTGCTCCGCCAGCACCAAGCTGGTCCCACAGCACCACACCGCTTGGTACCCCTGTACTGCTCCAACGGCACTGAGCCCCAGGAGGGGGGTCTCCAGGGATGGGTCACCTGTGCATCCCCTCTGCGCCTGACACAGTGCCTCATACAGAGGAGAAGGGAAATCAGTGAACGTGACACAACAAATGACTACCCCACCTCAGTGACAGTATCTTGGGTAATTGGAGGGAAGAAGGAAAGAATGGGAAGGAGGAAAGAAAGAAGGAAAAAAAGTGTCCAACACAGAAATCATCAAGATAAAACCCTTCCCCAGGGAACCCATACAAGTACACACATCCCAGCACGGACACCCCAGAAACCTCAGTACTGACCGCCCCAGATGGGGGATCTCATTCTGCAAAGCTGTCTGGAGATCCGGAGTTAATATTGTCCGAGTCTTTGAGACTTAGTGTCAATCCTCCTTGTCTCAACTCCACTAATTGCCCTACATACAAACTACTGAACATTCTGCTTCATCCACACTGTCCGGAGCTCGAAACCCAGGCTGGAGAAGGATCTGAGCTTTTCCTTTCAGTGCAGGGAATGGGGAGCCACTGACTGCTGCCCAGAGAACCCAGCGCTGACTGGGAGCCCAGCACAGCCTGCCCTGACTCTGTGACCTTGAGCAAATGACCTATCCTTTCAGCCTGACTTCCTCATCTGTAAAGTGGAGGTGATAGATCTACTATGTAGGAAAGTTGGAAACATTAAATTTAACACAACCTGTGTAAGATGCTGAGCACAGACCCTGATATAGCAAGTCTTCAATGAAAGCTAATTATTCTTCATTTTAGCTCATCTCAGGAAAGCATCAGGGAGACAAAGGAAGACAGCAGAGATATAAACAGTTGGAGGATCAGTGGAATCACCTCGAAGCGGGACACAAAGTCTTTCAGGTTCGGGAAGGCATCCAGGCACTTGGGCTCAAATACACAGTGCAGGTCTAAGATGTCATAAGCCAGGAAATCCACATAGGTGAGCTGCAGAGAGGCAAAGGATGCTGGGTGCCTAACTCTGAACCAGGGAAAACGTCATCTCCCCCACCCCAAAACCTTCCCCTTACCTTGTCCCCCGCAAACCAAGTCCTCTTTCCCAGAAACTGTGAGAAGAGCTTCATCTTTTCAGGGAGCGCCTTCAAGTAATCAGGCTTCAGTTTCTCCTGAGGCACAAAATAGCTGTCACCACCCTCAGACGCAGACTCCTCAGCAGACAGGGAGGCCTCCCCAGGGCAGTGCCTGACCCCCAGCTGCCATAGATGAGCAGCCACGGGCCCTGACGGCACCTGCCTCAGTGCCCAGGCTACGATTTAATCGGACCTGGGTTCTTTGAACTCCTACTGGGTACCAGTTCCCATCTGTAAGAAGGACTGGGAAGGCACAGAGAAAAACCAACGTGTTCCTGAACCTGTCACCACTCATCTCAAAACACCCTGCTCTGGGACAGACCCTGGGGTGCGGGCAGAACTTGGCAGAGCCCTGGACTCAGATGTCAGGCAGCATCAAAGCAGCACAGACTAAAATGACCCAGGGAAAGAAGTCATAAGTTCTAGCCGGAAGGACACGAGCACTTTCCAGACAGGAGGAGAATGTCAGGGGCTGAGAGCAAGAAGGAGAGGCACAGAGGATCTGTGGCTGCCCGTGCTGCCTACTGGGCACATGTGCTGACGTCCTCGGGGTCCAGGAGGCAGTGCTGGGCTAACAAGGTGAACACACTTTAAGAACTAAACCTCCACCCTGGGGGCGGGACTCTATTCTAAGATGGAAGGAACTGCGTCCGTTTTCATGTGAGGCAGTGGGAGTTATGAGGGTCACTCTGCTGGGAGTATAGAGACCAGGTTGGAGGATCAGAAATTCCAAGAAGGCCAAATGACAAACAGGACCAGAGCAGATGGGACACAAGAGTCGAAAGTCTTATCGAACCCCGTCCAGCTTAACCAAGCTTGAGGGGACTCACAAATTCAGGGCTGTAGCAAACCGTGGCCAGCTGATTAGACGAGTCCATAACCTCGTTCTCCAAAATGTCCACACGAATCCTCTCCTCCTCCGTCTCCCCACCTACAGACACAGCAGAGATGCTCCCTCACTATCCCGCCCCAGCCAGCCCAGGGGCATAGCCACCGGAACCCCAGCATCCTGCCCTCAATCGCACTCACATAGGTTATGCTTGCGAGCAATGTAGCGAAGGATGGCGTTGCTCTGGGTGAGTCTGTGAGCGCCATCAATTAAGTAGGGCAGCTGAAAGGTCAACAGGGGCAGTCAGCCTGCACCCCCTCCCTTCATCAAGGGCAGAGACGACACTGGCCTCTCAGTGTTTGGCCCACGGGTAGGCACTGAATAAATATATTTAAAATGAATGAATGAGCTGGAACACAGAACGTCATGGAAAGGCAGTGAAGAGAAGCAGGAAGCTGAGAGGCTGAGCAGAAGCCTCTATCCTGAAGCAGCCTCTATCCAAGCTGGGAAAGGAGATTTCAGAGCAGAGGCAAAATTCAAGGCAAGGTTCAGTCTCCCACAGCGCCCCTGCCTCTGCACCTACATTGGGGAAGTCCAGGCCCAGCTTGAATTTTTCACTCAGCCACTGGCTTCTGTCATAGTCGGGAGCTGTGGTAGAGAAGATGGAGTGAAAGAAACTTCCCAAGGCCAACCCTCTGTCCCAGGGAACCTACCGAGGAGTCAGTGGCAAAGGCCCTGACAGGTGGATCCGGAATGTGAACCGCTAAGTCTCTCATTCCAGGTGTGGGGGGTCGGGGGGCGGGGGGGGGGGACGCTTAAGAGTCTCAAGTACCCACATGGGTAAGGCTTGCACAAGGTGGAGGCAAGCCTTAGGGGAAGATGCCATCCCAGGAACTGCACACAGGGGGCCCAGCAATCCCCACTCCTGTCCTATTTGGAAGGCCAAGCTGTACTCGGGGGGCTCAGGGAAGGACAAGCCCCTGCTCCAGCTGGCGGAGGGCATCAGCGGCGAGCACCAGGCGGCCAGGACACCCGCGCTTGGTACCAAATCAGCAGGAGTTGGGCCGAAGTCGGAACGCAAGGAGGATGCCATTACCGTCCCCCATCGCGTACTTCTTCTCTTCATAGTTGGAGTCTGTGTACTCCAGGAGCAGGCGGATGGCGTGAGCCAGCTGGGAGAGACGGCCGCGACAGAGGTCAGAGATGGGGGTTCCGACTGCGAGACAGACTCTCTGCTGCGGGTACCCCCAGCCCCCCAACACCCCCTACGCCTGCCTGAGAAGGAAAGGGGGCGGAATGGGTCTTGGCTGCAGCCAGCCCTGAGGAGGACCCTCGTGGTCGAACCGGCCCCCTGCTGCGCCGCATTTCCCCGTTTGCCCGCCTCCATCCCCTCCGCCCGGGGGACCCCGCGCTCACCCCGCGGATGTCCCAGTATCCCAAAGTCATGGCCATGGTCAGCGTTTCGTGGTTGCAGGCATCAGAGACCCGCGGGAACTTCATCCGGGTGCTGGGGCCGCGGAGCCCGGTGGAGGCCCCGCCCCGGTGTCCCAGCCAATCTCAGCCTCCTGCGACCGCGGCACCCGAAGCCCCAGAGTGAGGTTTCTAGACCCCAGGGCGCGTCCAAATAGTCCATGTCCGCTACGGACAGGCCGACCTTGAGATCCCAGGTCTGGGCGCCGAGACGTGGAAGCCCCTGGGCGGGCTTGCCTGAGTCCCCCAGCCGGTTCCGGGGCTCCCGCCCGCGTTGTAACCTCGGGCAGTGCGCCTGGGACACAAGTCTGAATCACGAAAAGAACTCGGCTCCTCTCCTTTCTCTCCCCCTCCGGGCGCCTCTCCCTTCGCTCCCCCTCCAGGCATTGCTCAGCTTCGCCCCGGGGCTGCAGAGTTCTCGCGGGTTCTGGGAGGCTCAGACTGCCATGGTAAAGCCGAAGAGTGGCGCCCCTCAAATCGAGTTTCAATCAGCACGTGTCACAGGAAGACCAGCCAGTCTGAAAGCTCCGCTAGACCCTAGAATCCCTGACAGCCTTGTGTCTTCAAGAACAGGCTATCAGTGGGCTAGGAACACCCAGGACCAGGGGCAGAGTAAAGGAAATGTGTTCTCAGTGTTTTCCTTTCACGAACTTTGGAGGACCCAGCCCTTTGCCTAAGTGGCGAAGAGTGATAAGGCTCACATAGAAATTAATCCATTAGCTTTATGGGCTAAGTGGTGAATCTACATCCAGAAGCAGAGAGGTGGGGTGTCGAGGTGCAGACCAGAGATGTCCTGCCAGCCAGCGACATGTCCCTCACATTGACAAGGACACTCCCCTGGAGCATGGTGGTCACAGAGGGAGTGTGAGGGAGGGGGGAAGAGCTGTCCTTGGAGGGTCCAGAGAGGCCTGTCCTGCTGCAGGGGTGGGGGGGTGGCTGGTCAGGAGCCTGGAGGAGCCCCACAGGACCAGTTAGTGCGGGTCCATTGGTTCCAGCCCTGACCCTGGCTCCTGACACACGTGTGCTTTGAGGTATAAGAGGGTGGCTATATAACCTTTGATGTACCTCTGTGATCTGTGACCTGGGGTACATCTACAAGAAAAATGTCCTATCTGCCACCTTTCCTCTTGGAAGGCACAAGACTATTTCAAAACTAAGAGAATAGGATATTGTCTGATTGTGGTTATTTTCCTTTTTTTTTTTTAAAGGGTGTTACAAGGTTTATTGAATATATGAAAACAGATGAGCAGAACTTTAAAAAATAAATGGATTTAGAAGTAAAACGTAAGACTGGTGCACTACAGAAAAGTAAGTTTTAAAATTAGGTAACAATTTGTCAGGATAGCAAGGTATGACCCTAATATTAATAAAAGTTTCAAACCACCAAGATAAATGTGTAGGAGGTATTGAGTAGAACACAGAGGCTTTACCTAATTCCTATTGAATCATAGAAGTCAGAGGTCTACAGATCTCTGCTAAGTGGGGAGGTGGGAGCTGGCAGAACTCAGTCCCTGTTGTAGACACTCCCCACCCATTCAGATCTTGCCAGTTTTCTAGGCTCCATATCTGAGTCCAGGCTCAGGATGCAGTCTTCGGATCAAGGTGAATTCCAGGTGCGTTTGTGCACAGGGAGGCAATATTGGCACAAGTGCTGCTCCTCTTCATAGTTTTATTTTTCCTATTACATTAAGAATTTTTGTCTTTCTCATTTTTATACATCTTGAGCTTGGAACACTAACATCACTCGAGCCCCCTGAGAAAATGTACTTTTTAACAGCTAACATTAAACAGAATGATATTTAAAACAGGCAGAACAGATAGTGTTACATTAGCATTCATCCATTCCTTTATTGAAAAACAGTAACTGAGACCCTGTCATCTGGTAGGCATGGTGAATAAGAATGCTGGCTGTTAAAGAATGGAAGTTGGGTGGGAATCACAAGGGGGAGATGTTTTTAAATATGAAACAGATTTTAGTGTGAACTGGCATAAGTGGATTGGAAAGGAATCGTTTTGTTTGTTTTTATTGATCTTTCTTAAATGTATGCACAGCTCACATTTATTTCAATAGTTAGTATTAGAAGTGTTTTGGTCTTCGTTTAGAAGTTTGGTGATGTGTTTGTGACCAGAAATATGCCTTAGGAACTTAACTCTTGTTTATATCAATTAACCTGTGGTAAAATTTGTTTCCTTATACAGCGTTTCACTTAAAGTTGCAGTTTCAAAAAAATAAATAAAAATAAAGTCGCAGTTTCCAAGAACCTATCAATGACGTTACATGAGGACTTACTGTACTCTTGCTTTTTTCTTTTTTAAAAGGCCCAACTCTGCTATCATTCATTCAACAAATGTTTCAGTACTCTATGTGTTGGCCTCTGTGTCTGACTCTGAAAATACAAAAAAACAATCCCTATTCTCAGGAAGCCTATGGTTTAGAATTCTGCTGTGCAATATGGTAGCCACAGGCCACATGTGGCCACTGAGAGCTTGAAATGTGGCTAGTGCAACTGAGGAACTCAATTCATTTTATTTAATTTTTATCTACTTAATTTTAAAAACTGATACTCAATTCAGTCATTGAAAAATTTTTTAGATATGTTTGGTTGAGTATGTGAATCAATTTTTTCAACTGTAAATGTTTCGAAATCTAGAGACGGGTCAAGTATGTACAATGAAAATTTAGGGTCCTAATCGAGATGTGCTCTAAGTATATACCTTGGATTTGAAAGACATAGTAGGGGGGAAAGCTTACACAATATCTTATTAATATTTTCAAATTGATTTATATGTTGAAATGATAATATTTTTGATACATTGGGTTAAATAAAATATATTATGAAAATTCCTTTCTTCTTACTTGTTAATGTCCCTACTGGAATACTTAAATATTTCCACTGGACGGTGCTGGTCTAGAGCATGAGGAGATCAACAAAAAAGATCACCTGACATGACAGTGCCGAGAGGCAAATCTGCCCATGCCTAGGACACAGGAGGGAAAGGTCAGGAAAGTCTAAGAGAGTGAAGTGTGAGTGACCTTGGGAGGTACACTCAGATGTACGTATTGCCATTCTGGGCAAGGGGAGGACACTGAAGCGTAAAGCAATGGGCACTTTCCAGGGACTGCACGGGGTGTGGAGTGCTGGTCAGAGAGGAGGCCAGTCTTTTCAGCTGGCAGCCACCACCCATGGTCAAGAATGCAGTTGAGGTGGATGGCCGGTTAGCTCAGTTGGTTAGAGCGTGGTGCTAATAACACCAATGTTGCCGGTTCAATGCCCGCATGGGCCACTGTGAGCTGCGCCCTCCTTAAAAAACAAAAACAAAAGCACGCAATTGAGGACCGCAAAGGCACCATGTGTACTGGGGCACCATGTGTACTCTGCCCCACACTTAGCCTCCCTTGTTCAATTACAGTACAAACAAAGAAAGAAAGCTGTGGTTGCAATGGATTAGACGATGAACAAGAAGATGAAATTGTATTAGAAAGACATAGGTAATCCCTGGCCAGCTCATTTAGGCACATGCCCTGGTTGCCCTGGTTGGGTTGCTTAAATTTTTTTCTCCCCCCTCTTCGGCCTTCCCCCACTACTCTGGGTCAAGCTGTTGTTTCTCAGTCTAGTTGTGTAGGACACAGCTCCCTGGTCCATGCTGGTATTACGAACCTTGAGTTCCCCCCGGCTGAGGCAGTTGGTCGCCAGTTGTTGGTTGGCTGCTCACAGCAGCTCATGGCAGCTCTTACCTGCTGCTGGCCACTCACGCTGGCCGTCGGCCACTCACAGCAGCATATGATAGCCCGTGGCAGCACTCAGCAGCCCGTGGCAGCTCCTGCCAAGCTCCGGCTGCTCACGCCAAACTCTGGCTGCTCACGGCAGCCCAGCTCCAGGGAGAGCCGTTGTTCACAATCTTAGCTGTAGAGGGCGCAGCTCACTGGCCCATGTGGGAATCGAACCAGCGACGTCCGCGTTAAGAGCACAGCGCTCCAACCACCTTAGCCATGGGGCCGGCCCTGCTTAAATTTTATTTATTTATTTTTTAAATCAGCCTTTTCCCCAGCTCTGTTGACTTGAAAGCAGTAGTTTTCAAACTTGCTGCACAGTAGAATCAACTGGAGAACTTTTTAAACACTATTGGGCTCCTCACAGACCAATGACATCAGAATCCCCGCGGGTGGTGGCATTTGTGGTTTTGAAAGCTCCCTAAGTGGCTCTCTTGTGGGCCAGGCTGAATAATTGCTTTACGGCATATGGTGCCTCCTTATCAAAAAGACAGTATCTGCACTTCAGGATTTTGTCAGATGATGTAAGTCTGAACTCTGTCACTTGATACTTATTAAATGCTCAGCTGCAAGAAATATTATTCCTTTATTGTTTCTGCAATTCATTCATTCCTTTAGAATGGATTAAAACCTTGGGTTAAAACAGACTTTCCGGAAGTGAGTCTTCAGACCACACTTCAAGGAGATGGTGATAGGGCGGCCGGACGCTCAGTTGGTTAGAGGGCGAGCTCTGAACAACAAGGTCGCCTGTTCAATTCCTGCATGGGCCAGTGAGCTGCACCCTCCACAACTAGACTGAAGACAAGGAGCTGCAGCTGAGCTGCTGGAGGGGCGGCCGGATGGCTCAGTTGGTTAAAGCCTGAGCTGTTAACAAGGTTGCCGGTTCAATTCCCTCATGGGATGGTGGGCTGTGCCCCTGTAGGGAAGACTCTATAGAAAATTTGCCTTCATTGGTTGACGTGAGCTTCTGTCTATTAGCTTTTTGTCTGTTCCTGTATGTGAGGTGATTTCTGTGCTGTGATCAGGGGTTGAGTAAATTCCCCCTTTGGTCTCATTCTCCTGAGCAGGAGAGATATGAGATGAGGTTTGCTGTTCTGTCTGTGCTGTGAGGTGACGGTTAGTTAGGTTAGGGTTAAAGAAATTCTTGATCAGGGGTTGAGAGAATTCCCTCTTTGTTCTGTCTGTTTCACCCACATCAACAGATGAAGTGAAGAAGTAGTTAAGTTATATCAGGACGACAATACAGGCACGTTGCCAGGCTTTGGAAGACCTTGGGCTGATGGTCCCAAGCAAGAACAGTAGACATTGGTTATCCGGATGAATTGGCCCTTTGGCCGGATGGGCAGCGTTCATATTAGTAACTGCCGGACCCTCCCGGAACTGGCCATTCCCGGAGGGGGAGGCAGGAACACAGAAACTTGGCTCTGGGGTGCATCTAAAGAGATATGTAAGAAAGACCTCAGACAGATTGATTGATTTGATTGCTGTTTTCAAGAAATTGCTATTCAGAAGATTTGCTGTTTCGGGACTGCTTTTCAGGATTGGATTGTTTCAGAGTAAGAGATCGGAACTTGCCTCAATGGACAGTGGAGACTTCTTTTGTTGGTGAATTGTCATCATTCTAGCATCTTTGGGAACTTGTATGCAGCTTGCAGCTTGCAGTATCAGAAGACTTCCTAACTTCCAACAACTACAACAATGCCAACAACAACATTCTTGGGAGCTAGCAAGCAGCGGTGTGGGAGACGCCTGAGTTTCTCTCAGCTACAGACCTGGCAAGGTTTCGATTTATGACTTTTCCAGTGCTGTTCTCCCCCAGCTTGGTGAGCTTTAGACATCTGCTGGAATAGTTACTATCCTATAGAGCTTATTACTGCTTTTGGATACTCCTTACTGATGTTATTTGTTTATTGAGCCAAGTGATTTTAGATAAATAGTAAACATATGTTGAGACCTCTTAAACTTACATGTATGTGTACTCCTTTGACATGACGTTGTTATCAATGTGTATAGTTTAGTCTTAACCACCTTTACTTTCTGTCATTAGCACATTCTATTAATTGCCTTTGTCTTTTGCTGTTGCGTATTGCTAAATAAATTAATTAGCCCCACTCTAGCATGTGTTCCCCCCTTTTTTCTTCTCTGCTCGTCATTACAGCCCCCTGCAACTAAAGACTGAAAACGGCAACTGGACTTGGAGCTGAGCTGCGCCCTCCACGACTCGATTGAAGGACAATGACTTGGAGCTGATGGGCCCTGGAGAAACACACTGTTTCCCAATATTCCCTAATAAAATTTAAAAAAAAATTGTGATAAAATTCACCATCTTAACTCAGACCGCCCTTTTGGGGCCCCTCATAGAACTGCTCTAACAGAACCGAGCTTTGGCATTTTGACAATTGCCTGCTGTTACAGGAGACCCTGGGGAAACTCCCCTATGGCATTTGAGACCCTCTGACACTCCAGAAACAAGTGTTGCTGCTGTGGGAAGCAGAAGGGATTAACAGCTTAAGGCTATTGTGTATTGTTCTTACAAAAGGTACCCAAAGACCTGGGAGTTCCTTCTCAAATTGTTTCTTATGGATCTTGGACAAAGAAAAAACCCAGGTGTGTTAAGTCTCTCTTGCTTTTTTTCTTTCTCATCAGAGGGAGAAAGCTGTGACTCAGAGCCCAGATGGACAGAGGGAAGTACGACTGGCTATATCGCCTGCAGCCCACAGTGCCTGTCCTGAGGAAAGCAATAGGTCCTCTGCCTCAGCAAGCCGCCCAGGGTGTTCCCAGGAGACCTGGAAACAGGTAGCTGGCACTCCTCAAAGGCCAGTGGAGGGAGCCAGCCTTGGGTCATCCATCCGGGCAGTGGAAGACGTGCCCCTTCAGGGGACGACAAGGACGCAGGCAGTGGAGACGTAAAGGAGGCAGAACTTTTGTGGCAGGGAGCCCTGTGATGTCCCTCACATTGTGATCCAAATACAGCCTGGCTCAGGAAAGGAAGGCAGTCCTCATTTTGGTGGACCCCAAAACACTGCCTTAGAAGGATGTTGCAGCAAATAGCCCCCTGAAACCTGTCATTGGATTTTCCCGTGTGTATAATGCACATAGTCGTCACTATAATGGGATCCTGCAAGAAATATTTCTCTAAGGGATCCTGACTGAAATAAACGGGCTTTCCCCATGCCACCAGTTTGCTCTTTTATTTTATAGACAGAACTGCATAACACGCTGTGCTTCACTCTTTGCCTTGCCTTTTGGGAAAGTCACAGCTAAATTTTGTCATCTGGAAAGAACAGTCTCATGATGTCTATTCTGTGTAAATCTGACCTCTGACTCAAAAGATAACCCAGAGCATGGAAGAAAAGTTTGCAAAGCATGCAGTATCTGATAAAGGCCTCATATCCAGAGCTTGTTCATTTCAGAACTAAAATCCCATTAGTTCTAGGGGGTAGAGGGGTTGTGAGATGGGTGAGAAAGATGAAGGAATTAGGAAGTTACAAAATAGTCACAGGGATGTGAAACATAGTATGGGAAATACAGTCAATAATATTGTAATAACTATGTATAGTATCAGATGGGCACTAGACTTATTGGGGAGGATCACTGCTTAAATTATATCAATGCCTATCCACTATGCTGTACATCTGAAACTAATATAAAGTAATATTGAATAGCAACTATAAAAAAAAATTCTATTAGTTCTGTTTCCTATGGACTGTGGATGATAAGAACAGTGAGATTTTGGGTAAAAACCAAACTTTGCAGAGTTTCTTAATAACAGTACCAGTAAAGTGAGTGGTTATTAGAGAGGTAAGTGGAAATTCCCCAGGTTGGTAAACAGAATCAAGGAGAGAAAAAAGCATTTTTTTTTTCCTTTCCCACAGTTAAAGCCATAGCTCTCTGGCGAGGAAAATCTTTAATCTACTCTGAGAAGAAAACAGAAAATAACCAGAATTTATTTATAACCCATTGCAAGAGGCATTTGTGTAAAGTCCAGTTGGAGAACCGAAGGGCCTTTGAGACTTTGGTCCTTGACTACATTCCACCTTTCCTTTCTACCAGGATCACATTGTTGGCTGTAGGATGTTTTAAAAACATCTTTGGCAATGCCTCTAATGTTACCCCACCAACACTGAGTTAATGTGGCCAGTGGACCTCTGCTATTATCAGTAATATCATGAAGTGTTTTTGCTAACCTCTATTTTAAATTATTTGGTGGCATGAGTCAGCCATTCTGAAAGCACCAAAAAATTATCCTTATGCAACCTTTCCGACTTCTGAAATTTTCCACTTTCTACTTTTCCAAATCAGGGATTTTTTTCCTCTGACAGTTAAAAATAGCCTCTTTGAATTGCTCCAGGGGCCTCTCTTTTCTCTGTGATTACGGGAGCAATTGCCTTGGTTAACGCTGTGTAGCAGAGTGGTCAGCTAAAGCATTCCCGCGAGATTCCAGGTCTTGCTGCTTCAAATGATGGTCCACTTTATTATAGCTACTTCCTTAGGTCACAGCAAATCAGCTAAAAGGATTGCTGTTGTTGCTGCTGTTGTTTTAAACTTGTCCAATTTATATGCTTTGTCGAAATGAGAAAACTCTTCATTTCTAAAGCACACCAAATTTGCGTGCTACCCCGAAAGCACATCTACTGTTAGTGTATAGTATACACTGTATACACTTGTTTCTTAACTTCTTACCAGCTGGCAGGGCCCAGGGAGGACAATTATTCTAGTCTTTGGAGCTGATTGAACTTCTGGAGTGGTATATATTTTACGGGTGAATTTAGGTCTGTGAAAGCATTTTTAAATATGAACAAATAAAGTTAGGCCAGGGTGTTCCCAGGTAATTTCTAACAAAATGATTTAAAGAGTATGGGAAAACCACTGAAAGTTATAAGAATCATCTGGTAAAGAGAAGAAATCTCAAATAATCTGCGCATAAAATAACTTATTCATTTTACAGGAAAGACCCAAATTCTAAGTTTACTCCTTTAATACATTATTTTGGTAACAGATCTATGTAGTAAAGGATCTCTGTTAATAGTCTTTCATTTGTATGCATTTAGGCATATATAGAAATATAAGTACAGAGGGTGCCAATAAAATGTATATACATTTTTAAAAAGGAAAAAAACTATTAAAATTGTAGTACTCAATATATACTGATAACAAAAGATGAATACAAGTCATGTTTGATTTCTGCAATTACAAGAGGTGCTCAAAGTGGTTACCATCAACATAATTTTAATAGTTTTTTCCTTTCTTAAAACATTTTTTTGGCATCCTCTGTATAACAGATAATTCTTTAAAGTTTTTAACTACGCATAACTTTATAATGTAATTAACTTATCAGTATATTAACTAAAATTACTTATATCATTAATTTATCATTTGAATAAACTGTAATAATTTTTCTAAGTAAACAGAAAATCACATTATATATATTATATATATGCATATATATCTGTATCTCTCTTGAATTACTGTATCCAGTACAATTAATCATCTATGCTAATAATTGTCTTTAATTAGAGTAAGTAATCTTCTTTTCTTTTATTTTTCTCCCTTTCTTCAGCCTCCCTATCCCCGCCACCTCCAGTTCAAGCCATTGTTTCTCAGTCTAGCTGTGTAGGACACAGCTCCCCAGCCCATGCTGGTATTATGAGCCTTGCGCTCACTCTGGCTGAGGCAGCTGGTCGCCAGTCGTGTAGGCCACTGGCCACTCACAGCAGCCCACAACAGCCCAGCTCCAGGGAGAGCTGTTGTTCACAATCTTAGCTGTAGAGGGCGCAGCTCACTGGCCCATGTGGGAATCGAACCAGCAACCGCGTTGTTCAGAGCTCACGCTCCAACCAACTAGGCCATCCGGCCACTCCTATGTCAATATTTCGAAAAGGCAAAACCAATAGACATGCATTGTCATCCAATGCATTCGCATATTTTGTTACTCTACTGGCATTTTAAGAAATAAGGACAGTTTGACAACATGGATGGATCTTGAGATTATAATGCTAAGCGAAATAAGTCAGACAGAAAAAGTAGACAACCATATGATTTCATGATATGTGGTATATAAACCAAAAACAACAAAAGAACAAGACAAGCAAATGAGAAACAAAAACTCATAGACACAGATAATAGTTTAGTGGTTACCAGAGGGTAAGGGGGATCAAATATATGGTGATGGAAAGAGAACTGACTCTGGGTGGTGAATACACAATGTGATTTATAGAGGACATAATACAGAATTGTACATCTGAAATCTATGTAACTTTACTAACAATTGTCACCCTAATAAACTTTAATTAAAAAGAGAAAAGAGAGAGAGAGAGAGAAAGAGAGACAGAGAGAGAGAGGAGGGACAAGGACTGGCCGGGTGGCTCAGGTGGTTGGAGCGCCATGCTCCTAACGCCAAGATCGTCGGTTGGATTCCCACATGGGCCAGTGAGCTGTGCCCTGTACAGCTAAGCTTGTGAACAATAGCTCTCCCTGGATCTGAGCTGCCCTGAGCAGCCGGAGGTTGGCAAGAGCTGCTCTGAGCGACCAGCATGGGCCTGCCGGGAGCTGTGTCCTACACAACTAGACTGAGAAACAACGGCTTGAACTGGAGGGGATGAGGGAGGTGGAAGAAAGGGGGGGCAAAAAAACAAATAAGGACAAAGTAAAATTATGTTTATTAACCAGTGTTTTTGTATCTTCCCCTGCCCCTTAGAAACCATTTATTTGTGTTCCTTCTGCTCAGAATCAGGAGGTCTTATTTGTTCCCTGATGGGTGATGTCCCAAAGACACAAATCACACAGAGCATCCCATGGATGGTCACACTGCAGTCCTCGTGGGGGCTTTTCCACCTGAAACTGCACCCCCTCCAAGCCATACACCCACTTCTTTCATTCTTTCCCCCTAGAATCCTACTAACTTCTGTGTATGTCTTTCTAATGGGCACAGTTTCACTATGACAATTGGAAATGACACTGGACACTTAGGGGGAACTTTGAGGCAGACAAATTGTTCATTTGAGAGACACCTTAAAATAAAACAAACAAAAAACCCAACTGTCCAAAAGTTGGCTTAGGAAGCTAGATTCTAATGTAATTCGCACTCAAAAATTGCCTTGCTGAAATATTCTTTGGCTTTGCTGAAGTATTCTTTAGCTAAAGCAACTACAAAACAGCACAAATTGTCTCCTGAATCATGGCCTTTAGCCATTAGTCAGAATTAGTTCCTGATGTTATTCTAATGCCTTTCCACTTTTTTGTTGATGGTTTAACACCAAAATATAAACAATAACTGACTGGCAAATCACTCCTTCGCAAGAACTTCAGCATTTGGCTAAGCATTTTAAAGAGACTTTAAAGACCAAAAGTAAAAGAACTGTTGTGAGGAACTCTTCGTGCTGTCTAAAGAGATCATTTCGTTTGATGCAAAAGCATCCCCTCCTTTGTTTGCATCCTTTGGGGATTAATAAGTGCTTGTGTTTTAATTTTATGCCTTGTTTTTGTGTCCCAGGCAGGGTGAAGGCTTCAGAGCTAGGCCGGGGTGTTCCCCTCTAGTGCTTACTCAAGCCCCCACCCAAACCTTGAGAAAAGTAACAATGGACTGTCATGCCTGTCAAATCTGAGGCTTTGGGGGCCGGCCCGGTGGCTCAGGCGGTTGGAGCTCCATGCTCCTAACTCCGAAGGCTGCCGGTTGGATTCCCACATGGTCCAGGGGGCTCTCAACCACAAGGTTGCCGGTTCAACTCCTTGAGTCCTGCAAGGGATGGTGGGCTGCTCCCCCTGCAACTAACAACGGCAACTGGACCTGGAGCTGACCTGCGCCCTCCACAACTAAGACTGAAAGGTCAACAACTTGACTGAAAAAAAGTCCTGGAAGTACACACTGTTCCCCAATAATGTCCTGTTCCTCTTCCCCAATAAAAATCTTTAAAAAAAAAAAAAATCTGAGTCTTTGGGGTCAGACCACACTTTGAGGTAGGAAGAATAGGATTTCCCCAAAGTGGGTATTTGTTTCCAATCACGAATAGTCAGAGAGGCTAGTCTCTGGAGGAGAAGGTGGGGAGGGATGAAGGCGGGAGGGAGGCGATTTGACTTGGAATCTGAGTCAAACTGGGGGGAAGCCCATGTTCATAGAGGCTGAATTTGCATCTCCTGGTGGGGTGGGTGGTCTGGGAGTTACATGAGACTCTCAGTACTGTTTGTGCCTGTGGCTGCTACCGGTCAGCCCCTCCAGGAGACACCAGCTCTGTTAGTTCGGCTGCCTAGTGTTGGGAGATTCCTTTTCTCGTCTGTAAAATGCGAATAATAACAGGGCCTACCTCATGAGGCCACTGTGAGGATTAGATGAGATGAAGCCGTTGGAGCTGCTGGCACATCGTGTTACCTGGGAAGGAAATAATGATGATAATGACACTTGCTTTTTTTTTTCCCAGTCCCACAAGCGCTGTTGATGGACAGCGAGGGCTGAGATCCCCAGACTGAAGAGAGCATCCCCTGGCAGGGCAGGATCCTGCCCAAAGCCCTCCAGGCTCCAGGAGCAGAGAATGAGCCGCTGGTGGTGAGGCAGGTGGGGAAATAGTGAGAAGTGGAGGGTGGTGGGGGGAGGGGGGCGCAGGGGAGAGGCAGAGAACAGAAGAGCATCTGAACTGAGGCTGAGGCCCAGCCACACGGGTGGCTGCTCCCTTTTTGGCTTGCCTTTTTTTATTTCTTTCCAAGTTTCTTCTCAAATGGGTAACTCTTCACAGGCTGCCAGAAGGAAAGGCATGTTCGGGCACCACGACACCCATTTCTCACATCTCACGAAACGTGCACAACATGCCTCAACAGTCCAGGAGGCCTTCCACCCTTGAAATCAAATTCCCTTCAACGCCCTCATTGTCATGAAAAACTAGAGTTTTAAAACGTGTAAATCAGACCCTTTACTGACATATACGAATGTTGTACTCTTTGTGAAACTGGAAAATCAATACTAGTCAGAGCTAAGTGCCCCAGAGGTATTTCGTCTGAGTTATACAAATATCGACCAAAGGCCAAAGTAGGAAAAGCTTCAAAGTAAGCAGATCACAAGAAAGAAAAGAAACCTATCAGACAGACTGAAAACAGGTGTGGGGACAGAGCCCCAGAGAGCAATTTCCAGGCTCTCGGCCTCACGTGAAAAGGTGCTGGCTCGGGTAGTAGATGGCCGTGGGCTGTGGCCAGCTGGCCATCAGATGTAACCAGTGAGCCATTGGCCACTAAGATAACTGCTGTGGCTAGGCTAGCAGAAAATGGGGGCTAGCAAGAAGATGGTGGCTGGCAAGGCGCGGATTGCAGTTAGCACGGTGGAGTGTGGGTGGCGGATTGCAGAGAAGTGGATGGCGAGTTGCCTTATAGTGTGGCTCCTGCTTCCTGTGTCTGCAACCCAGCCTCCAGCGAGACTATAGTGGTGTGACTCCCCTGTCTATGGCTCCGTGGGTGTTCCTTTTTGGCCTCACCATGTCCTGCGTTCTTATGCGGGGAGCGGGACTAGAGACCCCAGAAGAGACCCCACCTGACACCCTACATGACAAAAGGGTAGGTAAATTTCCTTACAGCAGGAGATGTGATGCGTAGACTGAGGTCATTTGATTGACATATGTTGGTTATATAACTAGTTGCTTTCTGCGCATACTCTTACCCAGAATGCATACAGAAAACCCCCTGAGGGGGTTGGGGGGGAAGCCTTAATGTTCATTCCATTCTAATTGCATTATAATCAGGCTAGAGTTCACCTAAAGGACAGTTTTTGGCAGTTTGCACATGTGCGAAGAACCAGTTAAAACCAGTCGGGCCTTATCTCCCCTTTCTAGAGGGGTTTAGACATCTTAGCATGATTTGTAGAGGATGAGCCTGGGCGGTTCCTGGGGAGGGGAGACAGACCTGGGCAGTCCCCCTTTAGGGTCACTTTTATTAACCCCGTTGTTTGCCTTATCAAGTAGTACACATATAAATATCTCACAGGTTCCTTCATCCACCACATTTTTATCAGGCATCTAATATGCGTCTTGTGAAATTCAGCACTGGACAAAATAGACAAAGTTCAGACTTCACAAAACTTCCATTCAGTGGGGGTTATTTGGGGATTAGATCTGTTAATATGTGAAAAGCACTGAGAGGCGTACCTTGCACATAGTAAGTGTTCAATAAATGTGTGTCATCCTTAGTCCACGCCTGGCTCTGGGCTCTCTAGCTGTGGGGTTTCCAGCAGTCCTCATGATATTTGGGTCTACGAGTTCTCGTCTCAGGTCCTTCGAAGCTCTGTTATTCTCTGAGATTTGATCCCACATTTGGCTTCAGGCCTTTTGCTTCATTCCTCTGAGAACAATACTGCCTCTGCCTCTCCCTACCCCTACAGAGGGCTCAGCTCATCAAACCAGCAGAGGTTAGAAATAGTCTTTCTCTTGCTTTTTGCCTGAGAGTGCAGGTTTCTAGCATCAAGTAGCAGCCCCCTCTCCCCTGCACCCTTGAATATCCCCTTCCTCTGGCCTCTGCTCCTAGTGTCTGGAGGAACAATAACTTCTTGGCAGCCAATTGAAGTACAACAAAGGTGTTTGGGAAAGGCCTGCTTGCTTCTACTGATAATCCCAGCCAGTATTTATTGAGCATCTATTACGTGTCTACTACATAGACATTTTCACTGACTTCTCAAAATATCTCTTTGAATGACATATTTCTGCCCCCATTTTATGCATGAGAAAACTGAGGCTCAGAGAAATTAAGGAACTTGCCCAAGCACACACAGCTAGTAAGTCATGGGGGTGTATTTGACTCCACCCATCCAGTCAATCCCAAGGCTCTACCCAGAACACCACACTGCCTGCAGAGTGAAACCACAGGATGCGAAGAGCCAACGACACCTCAAGATGAGTTCCAAACACCAGGAAGCTGATACTGAACGAAGTTGGCAGGAAGCAGGAGGCCCTCACGTGCCAAGCCCAGTGGATGTTTCTTAGAATGCTTTGGGTCTTTTGTATTCATTATCGACAAGAAACACAACTTCACAAGGCCAGAATATTCCAGAATGTAGACCTTACAAACACTTGAAGTGGTGTAAACAAGGCAACAGATATGCCAGAGAGAGACCATAGCCAGAAAGAATGTGCTGGAAAGCTTCAGAACAGTGCAATAGGCTGCAAAGGTCCCTTGTATTGAACCTTTGAACTTTTAGACAACTTGAGAAGATTAGTGAACCTCTAAAGAAATACAAAGAAAGTGTGCAGAGAAACGGGGCGAGGCTGGTCGGGGAGCAATGAGTTGGATCTGGCGAGAGCGCAAATTGGTTTAAATGTTTGGCCCCAGGAGACTGGAGCTGGGCCTTACATGCATTCAGGAGGTCTGACCTAGGGTAGGAGAGAAGCAGGAATCCCAGGTAGCCTGGGTGGTGTCTGCTGTGGGGTGAGGAGGGGTTCTGTCCAGGTGGAGCATCAGGGGTGGGGCACACCCCCAAAGAACAGGCGATGAGAGTCGGGGTCTCAGTGGGGATTCTGGGATTCCAGACCAACTCCAGCCTGGCTAAGAACTAACTGCCCAACTAAACAGAAAGCAGAGGTGACATGGCCTCATGCAGACCGGTGGGGAAGGAACGGCTATGGCTTCTTCATGGCACTGAGAGGTCAGGATGCTCCTCGGATTCCCAGATTCCCGAACCTTCAGCAAGGAGACCAACTGCACCCCTCCTCCCCCCCCCACCTCCCAGGTGCTGCGTCTGAGCCTTCTCAGGCTCACCCTTTCTCTTGGCATTGGCCGGGCCCTGAAGATGTGCGCAAGGCTGTAGGTGCAATACTTGGGGCCGGCTGAATCCTCTGAGCTCACCCTGCTCACTGCCCAACGTGCAGCACCCCTCTACCCTAGAGTGGTTGCAGGCGACAGAAGAACGGGAGAGGAGCCCAGAGGGATTTTCTGGCCATGAGTCAGCACTGTGAGAAGACCGGTGAAACCCGAAATAGCCCACGTTTACTAGACTTCCAGGTTACTGGAAGGCTGCAAGTTTAAGTAATTAATTGGCACTGAGTCCTAAGTCCCCACCCCATTCCTGAGGAGGACTGCATCGTCCCCTGGCGGCCAAACATGCAGCTCCCAGGCGGAGAAAGATCCCGCTGGGTCCCTACTGCTTGGGGAATGCCCAGCTTCGCCCCTGCAGCGGCTGAACACCCCCTTCCCAGGCTTCCCATAGACCCCTCTGCAGCTCCCCACTGGCTCCAGTGCTCCTGCAAGGGACATATCTCTGACCACGTGAGAGGGACAGACCATTAGGTGCCACCCCAGTTATCAAAATGTTCTTCTATATTTTCCTCTAAAAGAACATCTTTAAGACATCTGGAATTGACTTTTGTGTATGTTGTGAGGTTGGTGTCAGCATTTTTCCATATGCATATCCAATTGACTCAGCGCCAGTTATTGGAAAGCCATCCTTTCCGACTCCCAGTTTTGGGGTAAGTTGATGACAGCAGTTTCTCTTTGACTCAGGGCAGGAGAAGGTGAAGGCACTCTGTTTTCTCTGTCTTGGAAAGGGGTTACCCTCAGGACTGTATCAGTCATAGCCACACGAGTAGCAAATAGTCCCCAGGAGAAAGATGATTCTGCTCAGGATCCAGGAGGCAGTAAGGAAATCAGGGAATGACCCCAGGGACCAGAAGAGGTATATAGGTGGGACATTCACAGGGAGGCCACGGGATGAGGTTTTGGCTTGGCAGGCACGAAACAGAAAATGAGGGTGAAGAGTTAACCCCAACATTGACTGGGTCACAGAGACAAGACAGCCTCAGGGGACAATTTTTTTTTTAAGGGGAACAGGACTTTATTGGGGAACAGTGTGTACTTCCAGGACTTTTTTCCAAGTCAAGTTGTTGTCCTTTCAGTCTTAGTTGTGGAGGGAGCAGCTCAGCTCCAGGTCCAGTTGCTGTTGCTAGTTGCAGGGGGCGCAGCCCACCATCCCTTGTGGCAACCTTGTGGTTGATAGGACACGCTCCAACCAACTGAGTCATCCAGGAGCTCATCGGCAGCTCAGCTCAAGGTGCCGTGTTCAATCTTAGTTACAGGGGGTGGAGCCCACCATCCCTTGCTGGACTCGAGGAATCGAACTGGCAACCTTGTGGTTGAGAGCTCACTGGCCCATGTGGGAATCGAACCGGCAGCCTTCAGAGTTAGGAGCAAGGAGCTCTAACCGCCTGAGCCACCGGGCCGGCTCCTCAGGGGATACTTTTGAGCGCAGGGATTGTTAACCAGGTCCCAGAACTGCAACCACAATCAGAATGCCCCATATGTGGAAATCCACAGAGAAGAGGAGCTGGTGAGACCAGGACATAGCCAGCCTTCCCTCACAATCTGAAGGGCCAGTCCCCACCCTGCCTGGCCATGATGGTGTCAGGCAGGGTGTCAGGTGGGATCTCTAGTCCCGCTCCCCACATAAGAAAGCAGGACAAGGTAAGGCCAAAAAGGAACACCCACGGAGCCATAGATAGGGGAGTCATACCAGTATATTCTTGCTGGAGGCTGGGTTGGAGATACAGGAAGCAGGAGCCACACTATACGGCAACCTGCCGTCCACTTCTCTGCAATCCGCCACCCACACTCCACCATGCTAACTGCAATCCGTGCTTGCCAGCCACCGTCTTCTTGCTAGCCCCCATTTGCTGTTAGCGTAGGCTCTACAGTTACATTAGTGGCCAAAGGCTCACTGGTTACAGCTGACGGCCAGCTAGCCACAGCTGATGGCCATCCAATCACAGTAGATGGCCATTTACTACCCGAGTGAGCACCTCTCCACGTGAGGCCGAGAGCCTGGAAACTGCACTCCTGGCTCTGTCCCCACAATGGACCCTTTGGCCACCTCGTTCACAGAACTGAAAGGGAGAGGTAGTGGGTCACAACGGATAGAGCATTGCCTCTGGAGTCAGACTCCTAGGTTGGCATCCACCACTTACTAACTGTGTGACCCTGGGAGGGTGACTGACTTAACCTCTCTGTGCCTCCATTTCCTTCTCTGTAAATGGCAATAATAATAGCACCGCTTCATAGAGCTAAGTTGAGGATTGAATGAGACCATACATGTAAAGTTCCTAAAACTGCCTGGCATAAGGTAAGCGCTTCACGTCCTGTCCCAGGGACGCCCAGGCCCAGGGGCCAGGGCAGTAGTGTCCTCTTCTCCTGTAGCCTTTGGGACACTGACCCTGCACTAGAAGATGAAGAGCGACACCCCCGACCCAGCCCCAGGGTGCCTTCCTCCCTCCTCCTCCTCCAGGCAGGTTCTTCTGGTCCTTGCAGAACCTCCTCCTTGGGGTCTTGCCCAAGTGCTCCTGACCCAGAGCTTCCTCCCCACCCTGACTACCGCAGCCCACACAAGCCTCTGCAAAGGCTCTTAGCAAGGAGCTTTGTGGGGACAGAGCCAGGAGTGCAGTTTCCAGGCTCTCAGCCTCATGTGGAAAGGTGCTCACTCGGGGAGTAAATGGCCATCAACTGTGATTGGATGGCCATCCGCTGTGGCTAGTTGGCCGTCAGCTGTAACCAGTGAGCCTTTGGCCACTAATATAACTGCCATGACTAGGCTAACGGAAAATGGGGGCTAGCAAGAAGATGGTGGCTGAGCTGGCAAGCACGGATTGCAGTTAGCAAGTGAGGTTGGTTGGCAGAGAGAAGCAGACGGCGGGTTGCGGACAGTGTGGCTCCTGCTTCCTGTGTCTCCAACCCAGCCGCCAGCGAGGCTATAGTGGTATGACTCCCCTACCTATGGCTCCGTGGGTGTTCCTTTTTGGCCTCACCATGTCCTGCGTTCTTGTGTGGGGAGCGGGACCAGAGACCCCTCAGGCTGCCCTGCATGACAGGCTTCATCCCCTCAACTAGGACTGGGGTGTGGCCGAACAGAGGCGGGCAATTAGACCTTCCTCAGAGCTCTGAGGGTTCTAGGCAAATCCAATCAGAGCAGATGAAATGCACTCCTGCAGAAGTCATCCTAACACTAAGAGGGGTGAAGATGGAGAGCTGGAGCAGCCGCGGCACTCAATCAGGATCTGCTGAACGTGAAAGACGTGGCCCACAGACCTGAAGGAAGAATGTGGTAACTGGAGAATGGGGGTGGAAAGGGGGTCTAGGGCAGCACAGTCAAAGGGCCAGAATGTCCCTGTCTCCAGCCTTGCCCAGGAGAAAGGGTGTGCACATCAGCTGGCCCCCGACAGCTCTCCTCCTAGGGGAGTCCTGGCTTAGCCTAAGCCATAGCTCTCACTGTGGGGATTCATATGTGAGCCAGCCTGTCTGGTGGGCTGGTGGGGTGCTTGAGGTGATGGGCATGGATGCCTGGAGAGGGGGCCTCAGCCCAGCCGGTAGCCAGGAGCTGCAGCAGAAGCCAAAGCCGTCCTCACAAGGGTCTCAGTACCACCACCTAATGGAAAAATTGGGAACTGCAAAGGGCTACCTGTCGAGGGGCAAGTGGAAGCAGAAATCCAGCCTACACAAAGGAACTCGCCCTGGCAGGGCTGCAGCCACCTAGAGGGAAGGACACTCTTTTCTCTACCCGAAGATGTCATCGGTCCCATGAGCTATCGGGACTTGTCTGCTCAGAGGGCCCACCTTTCCCCAACTCACACAAAGCTGGCATGCGGGTGAATATCAGCCCTGGGTCTGCGCATGACCCAGGCATCCAAGCAGCTGGGCAAGGTGTTTGGTGCACAGGGACAGGGTGTGGCGGAGAGGGAGGGAGAGAGCCACACGCCTGGATGCTTCACAGGGAGGGCTCCACGCCCAAGGCCGACCGTCTCTGGGATCCCTGGACATGAACACAGGCACCCCCACAACAGCTTTGAGGCACCCAGGCAGCTCTGTGGGCACTGGGCCTGTTCAGCTCCAGGACAGGATTGGAGTGGAGCAGGGGTGACCGTAGTGTCATCTGATTTATACGCTCATGTAGGACGCTGCTGGGAACTCCCAGATGCAGGAGCCAGTGGCATTGGTGATACAGCGGCTGCACCTGTACCCTTCAGCTGCGGTGCCCAGGGACCCCAGGGCCAGGCTGCCACCTACATCGAGCAGAGTATGCACGGACAAGAGCCCCTTGTCAGTGACCAGAGACTGAAAGCCAGCCTGCGCTCTGCCCACCAACCTGCGCTCCCCAGCATGAGGCCGTGTCTACCCAAGGAAGGGGCGTCTTTTTCTAAACACACAAAGGCACTCTATGAGCTCACAGGGCTATGCCCGGGGGCACACGGGGACAGAGGAGAAGGAGGCCCAGGGCCAACACCGGCTGTTCAAAACCCTGCTTCCAATTCATTGCTCACCAAGCCACTGCTGGGGGACTTTTGAAAAAGTCCTCTCCCTGGAGTTCTGATTCCCCGATGTAAGTTGGTGTGTACGGAGCTTCCCAGGTCGACCACGCATCTCCTTTGAGCTGGGTCAGAGGGAGTCAGCTCCTGTGCACTGGTCATCTCTGGGCGCCGGGCAGATCGAGGATCTGGCCTGCAGAGTCACCTCCTTCCCTCGGCAGCCTCTCGAACACCGTCTCCAGCATGACGTCGGCCACTATATTTACGCACTGAAGCTCTCCATGAGCACTGCAAAGGAGCCTCCCTTCCCTTCGCCTCCCCTCCCCCCAGCACAGGTCTCTCTCCCAGTAAATCCTTCCTGACTCAGATGTGAGGACACAGCAGCATCGGGAATCCATGGTCGGTTGGGGAGAAGGAGGTGGGGGCGGGAGAAGAGATGGACACAGCAAAGAAGCAACAGGGCCAAGCAGAGCAGGGTCATCCACACCAAGAGGCAAGACATTTTCTCCAAAAAGGAGCAGCAGTTGATCAGCCCCAATGTCTCAGAAATAACGAGGAGACCAAGGTGGAGAACTGGCGTTGGAGGGGGACACCAGTGGGGACAGTCTAGGAGAAGTGGCAGGAGCCCAAGGGTGGGTGGGCGCAGGGGGACAAGCTATAAGGAAGAGGAGGATAGTATGGTGCAGGCCACTTTATTAAAAAGTTGTTCAGATTTACCCCTCACTGGGTTGGTATTGCTACACATAGGGTGGCTCTGCCCTCCTAACAGGAAAAAAACAGCAGGCTCTGGTCAAGACAGGCCACGCAAAGAAGTGATTACACAGGCTGACTGTTGTCGGTATTGTCTGAGGTTCTCCACTTCCCTTTGACGAGACTGCAGGCCTGGCATCTCAGCGGTATCCTGGCTAGAGGGCACCACGTCTCGGATTTGGAATTCAGTTGCTCCAGGTCTTTCAAGATTCTGGTTTGCCAGTCCTCCAGAAATGTACACCTGTGCTTCTCCTTGGAATTTGGAGTCAAATAGACTTGAGTTTGAATCCTGGCCCTACACGAAAGGCTGGGAATGGATTGGTACTCTCTCCCTTTTGCACAGCACCCCCAAACCTGGGAAGTCAGGGAGGAGGGGGACTTGCCCAGCTAATAAGTGGAACACTCAGGTTTCACATCTGGGTCAGCTTCTTATCTGCATAATAGAACCAGAAACTCCCGCCACACATGGTCATTGCACAGATCCAGAGAAGATGCCTGTGGCAGGAGGAGGTGCTCTGAATCTGTCCAGCCTAGTTAGGGAGGCAGGCGAGTAAAAGGGACCAGGCGAGACCAGAGGCTGAGCTGGTCCCCTGGCCTGGTCTGGAGCCACTCACAGCCCTTTGCTGCTGCGTCTGATTCTTGGAGGCCCCACCCTCCTTGTAACAAAAGTTAAAATGCACCCACACTCCCTCATTAAATATAACACTTCTTGGCTTTCAATGTAAAAGGACTTTTATAAATTTGCTTTTGAAATAATTTGATGAGTAACTCATTTAATTTACTATTGGCTATAATTTCTCTTCCATCATCTTGCACAGTCTGGAACGCTTGCCAAAAATCCAATTTACAAATTGTTTTCAAATATAATGACATTTCTGTGGATACCAAACTTAACAAATATTAAAGTTGACATGCTTTCGGAAGGCGTTTCGTTAAACACTTATCAATTCTGACGTCGTCATTCTCATACTTTGCAGCCCCAAAGTTTTTCTTTTGAGTCTTCACCATTTTCCAGGCCTTTGACAGCTGGCCCAGCCCCCTGGATAGAAGGGGTTTGCTCCTAAAGCAGGGCGCTTGGACCCTCCCCACCTAGAGACAAGCCAGCCACCTTCCTGCAGGTACAGCTGCAGGAACGCCCACCCCAAACTGTCCAAGCATCCTAATTTGGGCAACTTGATTTTCATTTCAAAAACAAAATGCTTTGCCAAACGTTGGGTTCGATGTGTTTTAATGCTGAAGCCTTTATTGGAGTTTCATGTAAATAAATGTATACACGAGGCAATACTTTGATGGGGCAAATGTGCCGATGCAGGGTTTGGAACTCAGAATCATTGTCATCTCCTAACCAAGCCCTGCTACCCGCCTGGGGTCCTGGGGCGCAGCTCTCCCTCTGCTCCTCTCAACTCCCCCAGGAGGGGGCGCCAGGGAGGTGAACCAGGGCAAGGTAGCGTGCGCTGTGGTTGGCCCAGCTCTCCATACCACTCAGCCCTCAATGTTTCGTGACTGACAAGAGACAGTCCGCCCGTGGAGACGTCACTCAGAGCCAACCCTACAGGGCGGACTGAACCAGGTGGGTGGTCTTGTTTGCTTGTTTTATTGCCCTCTGTTTGGGGCCTTTTAAAACAAACCAGTTTTTTTAATTCCCTCTGCCTCCCACCATCATTCCCCTCCCTTCTCCACAGAAATGCTGAGGCACGGACTCCTTCACAAAGGTGTCACACAACGTCGCAGACAGGTCAGGAGGGGCATGACACGAAGGCAGGAGGTGGAAGGTAGAGAGCAAGGAGAGGACTTCATCCTGTTTACACACTTTGATTCATTTGTGTCACGAAGCAGTAAAAGAAATTCATTATCTTGGACCTGGTTATTTCACTCAGGGGCATCTAGACTAGGGGAATAGTCTGTAAAGACTTCTAGGCAAAGATAGTAATAGCTAATAGGTATTGAGCCCTTACTTAGTGTTTTTTATCCAGAGACTGGATTGACTGAAAATCCAAAATCAACCCATGAGGAAAGTGCTATTACCACCCCCATGAAGTGGGTGAGGACCTGGAGGCACCGAGAGGGGAAGTAACTTGCCCAAGGTCACACAGCCCAATATTCAAACCGCGGTGGTCTGGCTCCAGAGCAAACACTGTCAGTCATGACATTAGGCCATAGTTATTCTTAACCTAGAAGAGCTGGGATGGTAAATTATGGTGAGGCGCACCATGGGGCAGTGAACAGTAATTAAAATTTATGTTGATATAGTATTTTAATGCAATGTGGGAAGACTTGTTAAAATACTTAAAACCACAAAATTACACATATATGATCTCAACGCAAAAATGCCTTTTAAGAAAAGAACTGAAATATGTAAATATATTTTTAAAATATGTATCTCAGCCATGCAGATTATTAGCAAAGATTTGTTGCCATTGGTAGATGATGAGTGGGCTTTTTTTCTTGTTCCCAATTTTTCCCTGTCTTCCAAATTTCTCTAATGAAACTTACTTTCTTTTCAGACAGGAAAAAGTATGAAGGCCTTCACTTTAAAATGATTTTCTCTCAATAAATGTATGAAAGAGAAATTTCTGGGGGAAAAAGCAACCCAGAAGCAATTTGTTTAAAAAGACAGTGGGAAGGTTGCTAAGGAACTCTTTAAACGGGTAGTATTCTTAGAGCGAGGTCTGAGCGCACACTGAGAAGAATGTACAAGGCATGGAATGAAGGAGGCTAGTACATGACAAATTCAAGGAGTAAATATGGAGTTCTTGCCCTCAAGGAAACTTCTAGAGAAGACACAGCACAGTTTTATTATTAAATGTATATAACTCCTTGAAAATTACGTTCCTTTCACCCTGGAAAAAGTGTTCCTTGGGCAGACGAGACCCGGAGGTGGGGGGGCGGGATCCCTGGATGCTGAGGCCCCCTGGCTTCCCATCCGGGTTCTGCCCCAGGCCGTTTGCACCTCCTAAGCCTGCTTCCCCAACCAGAAATCAGCCAGAGTTGTACGATCTCTAGCTCACCATCCAGCTCTAACATTCGGTTCTGTGATATGTAAATGGATAGAACCAACTGGCGAGAGTCTTTAGGGAGACTGAAGGACCCTGGGTCTTGGCCAGGAGCGAGCCTGGCTAGTGGGCCGCAGGACGCAGGGCCTCAGGAGAGCTTCTGCTCTGGGACACTGGGCAAGTGTCACGCAGCGGGGGGAGTGAGCTGGTGCAGACGCAGCAGGCGGGGGCTGAGCAGGCTGACAGGAGAGCAGGAGGAAGCCAGCCTCCTGCTCCCTCACGACACCCTCAATTACACAGGCTCACGCTGTTCTAGGGCTAATTGCTTCTGAAGCAGCCAGCCTGTCATTCTTCCCACAGCAGCAAGCTTCTCTGTCGCCAACCCAGGACCCTGCACAGCACAGGGTACATTCCACTTTTCTTCTTGGAGGTGCTCCAGAAATTGTATATTAAACACGGGACAAAAGCCGGGATATTAGATTCCTGAGCCATACCTTCCAGCCACTGAATCAGAATCTGAGGGTAGGACCTGGAAATGGCATTTTAAACAAGTTCCCCAGAAGATCTTGAGGTCCCCAGGGTTTGAGAACCACACGGCTAGGCCTGCTTATAAGTACATACCCCCTAATGTTCCAGGCTGTCCCAAGAGGCTGGAAGGGGGGAGGAAGTGGAAGGAGAAAAGTATGACGACGGCCTGGGGGCGGCAGATGTGCCCCCGTGGGCCTCTCCTTTCTCCCACATCTTCCTTTGTCAGTTCCCACATGCACAAACACACGTCACCAAGCCCAGTCACTCCCCTCAGAATTTGCTTTCCCTCCATCCAAAATGTCCCTGGATCCAACCTCAGCCATCCCCACCGCAGCTCTCCCTCTCCCAATAGAGACCCCACCTGCCTTGTTACTTAAATAATCTTTATTTCTCATGCACTAGGAAAGATGGGATTGTATGAAACACTGTATTTCACAGCAAAGGCCTCGGTCCGGAAAACAACATAGGGGACCAGCCAGGATCCAAGTCTGGTCAAAACTCTGGGGACCATACGGGGATACCACCCCTAGGGCTGGTGGCAGATCTAGGACCTTCCAGCTGCAGTGGCCCCAGACATGGCACAGGGTGGCTGCCCCTCCCACAGAGGCACAGGAAGCTGACACCAGAGGAGTATGTGGACCGGAGGAAGGACGGAGACGGCCGCTGGGCAGCGACGTGGCAGAGGTGGCGGTCTGGCGCCTCCAAGGCCTGAGACCAGGACGGCAGGGCTACAACTGAGCTCTCAGCTGAGCTCTACGCATCGCAGAGCTGCTGGAGCTCCACGAAGCCCCCAGCAGCCCTGTGCTCACAGATGTGTTCAGACCCCACCCGACTATCCCTCAGCCATGTAAACAAGACGGGGGCCTAAACTTAAGCCTTGGCCAAAGCTCAGATCTGCCCAGGCAGGACTCCAAAGGCTAGAGGGGCCAGCCCTCCACAACCATCCCTAGCCCCAGTGGACAACCAGGCTTCAGAGGATCCTGGGATGGGGCCACCAGCAGGGCAGCCCTCAAACCTGGGCCATTGGGCCACCTGAGCCAAGACAGGTGGAGCAGATCCTGGCACTGCTCTAACTGGGGTGACACAGAGACAGATACAGGTCAGAAACATGCCGGACAAAGAAGAACGTACACATGCAGAGACCACAACAGGGTGGGAGGGGTCCGAGGACAAAATATGGTCCAAGTTCTGAGACGTGGGGGCACCATGTGGGCCAGGCTCACTGAGGCCCCGGACTCATGGTGACACCTGGCTCCTCAGGGATGGTCTCCAGCATCTCACTCTGAACAGCCTGCGTGATGAGCGCCAGCTCCTGGCACAGGGTCTCGTGGCGGTAGCTCACGCGGATGTCCGGCACGTTCGTGCGGCGGATGTCATTGCCCTCAGGACCCTCCTTGGTGTAGTTGGGTCCCAGCCAGTGGCTCTTCACCTGCAGGGTGAGGGGGTAACGGGCAGGGCTGCAGCCGGCGCTGAGGGGCCATGTCCCACGACCCCTGGGACATTCCCCAATGCAGAGGAGGGGCGGGAAAGGGGATGCCCAGGTCCAGGCTAGCGGGTGCCGGTACCTTGTGAGAGAAGCCACTCATGAGCACACTGTTGCGCGCCAGCTCACACATGTCGCAGGAACTGAGCTTCCACACCTGGGTGGCGATGCTGTATTCTTCCATCAGCGGCTCCTGCACGGGCCAGGATCCCTTAGGACAGGTGCCAGGCCCCGTCACCCAGTCCCTCCCGGGGGGCCTGCCAGGCAGCATGCCGCACTCCACCAGCAGGGGGCAGCACCAGCCCTGAGACCCCAGTGCGGGCGGTGTCCTCGTCCCAGAACACCCGCCGGCCTGCTGCCCACCGGGTGCCCACCTTGGTGAAGTGGAACTGCAGAGGGTCATCAGTGGACAGCGAGACCATGAGGCCGCGGGACAGGTACTCAGGTAGCGGGTTCCGGTGGTAGCTGAGGAAGAGGCTGTTGTTGCTGAGCGGCGACATGGCGATGCCGATCTGGGCCAGGTAATACAGGTACTGCAGGACCGGGGCCTGGGCAGGAGACAGGCGGGCGCGGGGCCGGTCAGGTGGCCGGGGGCTGCAGGGCACACCTGCTTCTGGGGGAGACAGGCCACAGTCGTGGAGGAAGGAGTCCAGGCTGGGCCTGATCCGTGGAGGCTCATGTACAGTCAGAATCCACGTTGGCGCCTCAGCGTGGAGGCTGGGGTTACAGGGGGCCAGACGGGGGGCTGCCTGAGGAAGAGGATCAGCCGCCAGAGGGGCCCAGGTGGGAGGGAGGCTGGGGGTGCAGCCCTGACCTTGCGCAAAAGCAGCCCGTGCGAGATGTTCTCAGCCAGCATGAACGCCGACACCAGGTGGTGGATGGGCCCAGCCTCCCCGCAGTGTGGCCGCAGCACAAACGTGTGGAAGCCCCTTTGCCTGGGGGACATGAAGACAGCGTCAGCTCTCAGGTCTGGCTCCCTGCCCCAAGACTGTGTGGGCCTGGGACGGGGCAGGGTTAGATTCTTGGCTTCAAGGCGTGAGCCATGGAGCTCCAAGGGCAGAGAACCAACCCATTAGGACCGTGCCCGGGGCAAGAAGTAGGTCTGGGCTCTGGTGGGCCCAGCCCAGGGCAGGCCCAGGGCCAGGCCTGTTGGGCAAGGTGAGAAACAGCAGGGCGAGAGGAGATGCAGTCTTGGCAGAGCCCACACCTGCGCAGGTGGTTCAGCATGGCCATGTTGGCGAAGGTGTAGTACAGGTAGTAGGCGTAGGGTGGGTTGTCCTCCTCCACCCAAGCCTCGGGCAGGGGGCTCTCCAGGTTGAAGACATGGTTCTCGGGCTTGGACTCATCATCCACGCTGTCAAAGCCATCCACCTGGCACAGGACTTTGGGGTTAGGCCCAGAACTGCCGCCAGGCAGTCTGTCCTCCCCTTCCCCATACCCAGCCCTGTGCCACCTGCTCACATGCTGCAAGAAGAGGTGCAGCTCCGGGTGGCTGGCGGGATGCACGGTGGCCTCGAACAGAGGCAGGAAGATGTTCTCCAGCATCTCCTGAAAGTTGGCTAGCTGGCCCTTGGTACGGTACACATCACTGCAGGCGGAACGTAGGCACAAGGGTGCGTGCAGGTCAGGGCCGGTGTGTGAGGACACCAGCAGGCCAGGAAGGGTCGGACCCCAGCCCAAGATCACGTTAACTAACACTCTGGAACCAGCCTGGGTGGGCCAGGCTAGACAGACCATGGGTGGGGCCAGGCGGGCCCACCTTTCACTCAGGGACTCGGTCAGCCATGCCAGGAGGACAGGAGGCAGACTCTGGCCCCTTGACCTCTGCCCCCTCGTGTTCCCTCCCACTCCCAGGGACACTCACAAGAGGCGGGGCACCTGCACGAGCCAGCGCACGTTGGGGGAGTGCACGCGATGCATCACGGCCCAGTGTGCCAGCTTGTCCCACTCGTCCCTCGAGCGCCCATAGATGGACAGCCTCAGCTCCGCATTCTGGTATTTGCTCTCCTCCAGGTCTGCCATCACCTCCTAGGGACATGCATGAGGCAACTGTCACCCTCAGGCTTCCCACCAGTCCTCGTCTTTGCACCCACTGCCACGTGTCCTCAGGCAGCCTCATGCCTCTGACTCACTGTCCTCACCCACCCATGGGTGCCCCTCATATACCCAGGTTCTCACTCAGGCCAGGGAGCACTGCCCAAGGCCCACGCTGCCCCCGCGCCAGGGTCTTGGCAGCCACGCCTCCTCACCTTGATGATGTGAGCGAAGTACTTCCCAGAAACCTTGTTGTCCGTCTTGATGAAGATCTCTCGGAGGACAGATTCCCCAATAGGGTTGTACTTGGCATTGAACTTGTCAAAGCGATGGAAGGTGTTCCTGTCCTGGGGTAGACAGGCAGGCCCAGGTCACCCCTGACCCCCCAGCCCACGTACGGACCCAGAGTCCCTCAGCCCCCGATGCTGGGACAGACCGCATGCACGTCCAGCGTGTCCACACTCAGGTCATAGGCCGTGAGATTCATGCTCTCGAAGACCTCCCGCAGCGTCTGCTCACGGCCCTGCTCCACGTGCACGATCTCCTCCAGGTGGCGCTTCATCGCCCGCTTGATGAAGCGCAGTAGGTGCTTCTGGTTCATGCAGGATGAGGCGTGGATGTGCGTATCCACCTGGGATGGAATGGGGGCTGCTGGGTCCACCGCGGCCACGGGGTGGGGAGCACGTCGAGGACCTGGGCAGTGGGATGGGAGACGCCTCTCCAACGTGGGTGCTGTGCGGGGGCCCAAGTCTCCTGGGGGAGGCTGGGCTGGCCAGGTGCGGACCCACCTTGCGGATGTTGTAGAAATCTCGGTGTGGCACCTTCTTCTGGGCGGCCAGCTCTTTCATCTCATTGAGCAGCACATGCATCTGAAACTTGGAGCTCAGGTACTGCAGCCGGCGGTAGCAGAACGACTTTCTGGCAGGAGGAGAACAGGTGGGGGCTCAGGGTCTGTGGGGAAGCCCCTGAGGAGCAGAACAGAGGAGGCGGCGGGAGGGTGCAGGACTGAAGCTGCCCAGGGGGCAGCAGGCTACTAGGACTCGGTGACTGAAGCGGGGAGAGACTGGTGACAGGTGTCTGCGGCAGGGCTGGGGCTGGAGAGTCCAGGCTCAGGGGGAGCTGAGTGTCTGCGACCAGTGGGGACTCACATGGGGCCGTTGATAATCAGCGCCATGAGCACATTGACGTCAGCCACAAACTCCTGCAGGTCCGGGTATGGCAGCTCCACCTCAGGGCAACTGGCACATGGTGGGGGGTGAACGGGGAGCTTGGGTAAGGAGAGCAGGCAGGCCCTGCACCCCCCGACTTCCCCCCAGCACATCCCATCCCTCTTACTGCACATCGGGCTCCCTGCGGGTGTAGACGTGCACCACGCCCTGTACCATGCGCAGACCCAGGCCCAGGTCCCCGGGCATGGCGCTGGGCTCCCAGTACTCATAGGGGTGCTGCTCCAGCGCCGGGGGGTGCACCGGAGCGTCTGCAGGGTGAGGAGGGTGGGGTCAGGACCAGGGCCATCTGCCCAGCCCAGAGGCCCCGCAGACAGAGGGGGAGCGACGTCAGGCCCCCGCCCCCGCCTCCATCCCGGAGCCAGGCTGCGTGTGGGAAGGGGCAGGTAGTGAGGTTCCTGAGCCCCAAGCTCAGGGAGCCTGGGACAGGAGGGCACTTGCAGCAGGGCAGGGACGGGAGTCCCACCTGCAGACACAGGGGTGTCGGGGCCCTGCTCATAGGTCCGCGTCTCCAGAGGCTTCTCAGCCAGCTGCTGCAGATACCGGCGGGTGGTGGTGCAGAAGCCCTGCAGCGACAACGCCATGTACTTCTCCCGGATGAAGAGGGCCCGCACCACACTCTTGGCTGCGTCCAGCAGGTCTGTGAATGGCACCTGGAGACAAGGACATGTGGTCACTCTCTTCGGTCTCAGGCCCAGGCCAGGCTCACTCTCAGCTCTTCCGTCAGGCCTTGGCCCCAGAAACATTCAGACCATGCACTTCCCAGCACATCAACCAGCTTCCAGAAAGACCCTCTGCCCCTCCAGCTTCCAGAAAGAGAAACGCCCTCTCTAGCCCCACCCCCAGTTCCCCAGGCTAGGGGAGCGCACCGGGACCCACGGCCCTGCCCACACTCACCCCACACTTCTCGTCCCCGGCGATGGTGACCCGCTGAAATTCCCGCTCCAGCACCACGTCACGCTCCCGCAGACCCCGGTCGCCTTGCCCCTCACCCTGCTCCTTGTAGAGCCTACGGGACGCAGGGCACAGGGAAGGGGGTTGGAGCCTGCAGTGCGACAGGCCCCAGCCCCGCAGCCCCGCGTCCCCACAGCCCTCTGCCCTCCTCACTGGAAGTCCAAGTCACTGTCCGTCTTCAGGAAATCCTGCTTGGCCCGAAGCAGGATGTCGGGCTCCAGCCTAGAGGTGAGGGGGCGAGAGGTCAGGCAGATGACGAGGGACGGCCCTGGCCCCAGACCCCTGCCCTGGCCGGTGCTGTGATGTGCTGTCACACGGGGTCCTCACAGGGCTGTGGAACCCTGCGCTGCGGGTGCTGCTCTTGCCCCACTTTGGAGATGAGAAAGCACGTCCAGAAGTTAAGCCTGTGCCCAGGCTACACTGACAGCGCCAGCACCCAGCAGCCTGATGCCAAGGCCTGTACTTCACACCCAGGGGGGCCCAAAGGAGGGACCCGATGGGGCTCTGAAGCACCTCATGGAGACAAAGGGACCCTGTGCGCCTCCCCACAACCCCACACGGCCTGTGCGCCACCCCACCCCGCGGCTGCCTGGCTGTGCTTCCACCATACACAGCTGTCTGTGCCCCTCACACACAACTGCCTGGCTGCACCCCCACCACAACTTGTATGGCTGTATACCGCCGACTCCGAGGCTACCTTGCTGTGTCCCCTCCCCCCCCAACCTGCAGCTGCCTGGCTGTGTCCCCCAACACCGTGGCTGCCTGCCGGCTTCTGGGGCCAGGGGCTCACTTGACATCTTGGCTGATCTGCCGCTCCAGGCGCTGCCTCCGCTCCTCCAGCTGCTCGATGGGGCTCTCCTCGGGGAACTCGTAGGGGGCACTGCGGAGCTCACTCTCAGCCAGGGAGCGGCTGAACAGCTCCTGGTGGAGGGAAGGAAGGGTCAGTGTGGCTTAGCCCTCAGCCCCCGGGCCCTCCCTTGCAGAGTCTGGGGAGGGGGTGAGGGCAGCAGGAGCTGGGGGTACCTGGAAGAGGCTAGGGATCAGGGCACAGCCAAGCATGAAGTCAGGGGACAGGAAGCAGAGTCAGGGCATGGGGACACAGGGCGAGGTGCCAGGCGATACCTCCGCGATCTCCTTGCATTTGTCATCCATAGACGTGCGTAGGTCGAGCGGGAAGTGCTTGTGGCAGGGGGCAGGGCCTGGCAGGGATCGGGCAGACTGCAGCGGAGGGGCCCCCAGCCCACCCCGAGCCTCTGTGGAGACAGTGATGCCCGGGTCAAAGGGTGGAGGGCAGGATCTGGGTGCAGTGGAAGCCCTGGGCCCCCGCCCGCCCTGGGCCAGCTCCGCAGAGAGGCCAGGGCTTGGAGAGTAGGCCGTCCCTTCTCAGAGGCTGAAGAGGAGGCTGTGTGTGACTCCCAAAGGACCTCACCTTCACAGCTACCACAGGGACCCCTCGCATGTTCCAGGTGTGAGGTGTGAGGGTGGGGTGGGGGTCCTAAGTCTGCCCCTGGAACAAGTGGATTCATTCACTCCAGGAATCAGAATCTGAATATTGGACTAGAGGCCTCTCCCTCAGGCCATCCAAACCTCCATGTGAGAACCTCCCACATGCGGCACACGCTCCAGGAAGGCGCCAATAAGGACCTGCGGCCACATCAGCGGTCCCCAGCCCACAGCTTCCAGAGCAGGCAGTCCAAGCTCAGACCTGCCTCTGGACTAGCAGGTCCTCCTCTCAGAGGGCCAGGGCCCTATGTCCTGATGTCCTACACCTACAGAGCACGGGGAAGCCACGGCTGCCACTCAGCTCTGACCTGGGGACCAGCCCTCAAGGGAAGAGGAAGAGAGGACGTGGAGGACCTGACTGGCAGCAGGAACCCTACTGCCTCCCCAGAGGCCTGCCCTCTCCCCCAGGACCCCAGGGCTGCCAAGATGTGCCTTGGTCCCAGCCTGTCCCTCCCACTGCTGGCTGCCCCTCCAAAGGGAGCTGCCACAAACAGCCTGCGCCACTTAGAGGCCCCAGAATCTGGGCCGGAGGCCCCAGGGAGGGAAATATCAGAGGCCAGGGTCTCAGCGCATGGAGGGCAGAACTCAGCAGCACCAGTAGGAGGCTGGCACTAAAAGCCTTGAGGCTGCTAGTCTAGAGGGGATGCCTGTGCTCCCAGCCCACCGGGAAGGACCCTCCTGGCTCAGCGGCCCCACCCTCCCCAGCAGGAAGCCCTCCACACCCAAATGGGCTCTCCCAACCAGCTCTCGGGGGTCCTCCCTTCCAGCACCCTCCTTTCCCCTCTCCACCAGGACTGAGGGACAGACTGGAGGCTGTGCCCAGGTAGAGTGTCTTAAAGTCCCTAGGCCCACTCCCCGGCGCCCCTGAGTCTGGTCCCAAGGCTGGACAAAAGGAAGAGGAGGTGCCTGCCCCAGACCCAGGACCCAGCACCCACTTGTCCTCATGCCTGTCTGGGTCCTACCTGCAGAGTTCAAGCAGCGCCAGCCAGCAGCCCAGTGCCCCTTGCCCGCCTGTTTGCTGAGTGGCCGGCAGCCCTGTGCCCCTTGCCTGCCTGTTTGCTGAGTGGAGCTGCAACCAGTCCCCCAGGACAGCTCAGGGGCCGGCACGGGCTGTACCAAGTGCAGCTGCATACAGGGGAGACCCTGGGATGACGGCAAGTAGGGGGCTGGGGGAGCTCAGGAAAGCCCAGAAATCAAGGGAAGGAGCATCAAAGTACGGAGATATGAGGAACCCCAGAAATGAACAGGGCCTTAACCTCTACAGTGCCAGGGCCCAGCCCAAAGTGGGGCTCCCAAGGGGCTGGAACAGGGTAGGCTGATATGGGCAGGTCACCCTAAGCTGGCAGGGAGGGGCCAAGGCTCCTTAAAATGTACTGCCCCAGTGTATAGTGAGTAGGTAGAATCTGGCTGGCCAAAGGATGGGGGAAGAGGAGTACAAAGAAAGAGGGCAAGCAGCCCCTGTCTCTATACCCAGCAGCCCCAGGCCATCCTCCTCTGCCCAGTGGCCTTGTTTTGCCTGTCCTCTGGGGCCCTGCCTATGGGGTCCCTCGGGAGACACAGGGCCTCTGCCTGGGAGAGGAGCTGGCTGGCAGCCCTGGAAGTGGCTCAGTCCAGGCAGGGACCATGACGCCCCGCGACTGGTTCATGGTCCCCTAGACCTCCAACCCCCGTTTCAGTTGTGATGGACACATTGCCCAGGAAGAGAGGGACAATTGGGAGAAGAGGGACTAAAATTTGGAGGACTTGAATCTGACTTTGTTCCCATTTATTAGCAAGTCTCTACCTCCTGGATGACTCGAGTCCTGTCTATAAGCGGGTGATAAGTGGGTCCTGTCCTGTCTAGCCACAGCTGCCGCAAGGCTTACACAGATCTGGCTCCGAGTATCCAGTCAAACACGATAATCTGTGATTATGAACTCCTGGGACCCTCCCAACACATCCCACCCACCGGGGAGGGTGGGAGGTTCTTGGGCCCAGGGCAGGCCAAGGCAACCAAGCAGAGAACGGCAGCAAAGAGAACAGAACCTGGCAGGGGTGGAGATGGGGGTGGTGATACTATCTCTTACTTGTAAGAGGGCAGCGAAGGAAGAGGAAGGAAAGATGAGCACCTGCTCCACCCCTTAGGATGTAAGACACAGCCTGAGGTCCTTGCTTGCCCAAGAACTCTGATTCTACACAACTCTTCCCCACTCCAAAACCCCTCTACGGGCCGCTGACCACAGACCTCCAGGGGTGGTCTGGAAGGGCTCAGCAGGAGCTGAGACAAAGGCCCTCATCTCAACCCCCTCTCCTATCAGGATGGCCCAGGGCTTCCATAGAAACGCTGGAGTGACCAGGACAGGTTCCAGCAGCCAGAGCCATCCCCCCAGCCTGCCAGGCCACTGCACGGGGCTGCCGGGGTTCACTGGAGGTGACAGACAGGCAGTAACCCCCACACTCCCTGCAGCCGGGCCTAGAAAACCCAGCTGCTGTCTGCTGGTCCCTTCTCCCAGAGTCTGTGTCACAGCAACACACACACACATACACACACACACACACACACACACACACACAAAATCACACGGGGGGAAGGGGAGGGAGGGTATAGTTGACCAAAAGCCAACCACTCCCACCAACTCCAAGATTCTTGCCATCCCATCTACTCTCTTAACCAGGACTCACTGCCAGGACTGCCTCAGTAGGCAGCGAGGTGCCCAAGGCTTTGACCCACAAGTATGATGCTCCCACCATGTGACCACCCAAAGGTACAGATCTGGCCCTGGCGGACACACCCTCTGGATGGCACAGACCTGGGCACAGAAAACACAGACCCTCAGGACAGCACGGATCAGGCCAGCATCTTCAATGGCATAAGAAAACATAGGAGGTGGGTGGTCAGGCTAGGTACAGACAGCTGCTGAGGGGGAGACTGGCTTGAGCTAGTCACCAAGGTGGGGGTGGTGTTTCTTCAGCCACAAGACCTGGGGACAGCAGATGGCAGGGAGATATCCCTTAGAAAGCAGACCCAGGCAGCCGAGCCCTTAGGGAACTGGGCACAACCGTACCAGGCTGCCTGCTCCAAATGGTGCAGAGATGCCTACCAGAGTGGGAGCCGGAACCAAAGGGTACTGGAGCACTTGCGGGTGGGCAGCAGGCCCAGCCTGAGCCCTGCATGGTCCGGCCCAAGGACACCAATACTCTTGGGGACGCTCACGAGACAGACCAGGAATGAGCACACAGCAAACGATCACAGTTGCGCCCCCGGCCTTGGGATCCCAGTGTCAATGAGTGTGCCCTAACATCAGAGCCCCGATGAGGGGTCAGAGATCTGGGGTCCTAAAAAGAGGAACTAGCCATACGAAGACAGCCTGAGCCTGCCTGGCAAAGGCACAGCTGCTAGCACTGTGGCCACTCTGCAAACCAGTCAGTCCCACTCAGCCCCCACTCCATTCATACACTCTCCATGCAAACAGCCTTAGCACATCCACACGCTGACACGTGTGCAAACACACCTCTTGCTGCACCCACACCCATGCCCACTCCGTTACAAGGATAGCATCCCTGACATGGAAACGTCCACCCCACCTCTCTCCCCCCACCACCTCCCAAGCCAGCTGTCCCTGGGACCGAGGACGAGGCACACCACAGCAGAGAGGGTGCAGAACCACCCCCCCACACCCCCCCACCCTCTGAGGGGACCAGTGGCCTGGGCCAGAAGTGGTGGAGCAGAGCCAGTGCCTGGGTCAGGATGCACACACTCACCTGGTGCTGCAGAGGAGGGCTGCTGGCTGGCACGCTTCTTAAAGGGATATTTGGCCTTGGGTTTGCCCGGGCCGGATGGATAGGATGCCATGGCTCTGGTCGTGGAGATGGCGGGGGAGTCTGAGCCGCACCAGCTGGGCCTGGCTCTGCCACATCCAACCCCTTCCTCCGCCCCGCCCCCAGCGGGAGTGAGTGATGCAGGAAGCAGAGGCCCCGCCAGCGGAAGAGGCCCTGGCCACGATTTCTGTTGTCTAGGCAACCTCCAGGAGGGGCCTCCATCCCCGCCCCTTAATCCTCCCTTCCCCTCCCTCATCCCAGGAGTGACGTGGGCCTGGGGAGGGATGGAGGTGCGAACAAGATCGTAGAGAGCCAGCACCCAGCACGCCACTAACCCTCTCTCTGGAGCCCTGGAACCCGCCTCCCTTGCCATGACTCTGGGGCGAGGGCTCAAAGTCCAGGCTAGCTGGACTAGCTAGCGTGAGAGAAAAATATAATAATAAACAAGGATCCGGCGTGAGCTCCCCCAGACTCAGAATACGTTCGGCCCAGGGCAGGCGCAGTCCGTGAACACCCAGTCCCTCTAGGGCAGAATCCCCTTTTTCCTTCTCTATCTGAACCCCGGCCCCAGAGTAGCGCAGCTCTGGGAGGATGGAGTAGAACGGAGAATCCCAGCCCGGTAGGGAGTAGCCTGTCTTGGGAAAATTCCACTGTCCAGCAGAAGCTACCTTCTCGGAAGGCAGAGAGGCCAGGAGGCAGGGGCTTCTCTGAGGGTCTGGGAAAGAGACCCGGCGTCTCCCGCCTCCTCTCTGTTTTTCCACACTCAGGCTCTGCTCTCCCAGGCCCTGCTCAGGAGGAGCTGGCCGCCTTCGCTACGTCTGCGGGCTATGCTCAGTCCGCTACCCTCGTCAGCCAGGACACTGCACGTCTCTATCCCAGAGACCCTTCCCCCAACACAGGCACACACACTCACCTGAGGCCATGCTGCCCGAGCCCTTAAAGGGAGCGGGGAGGCTGCCCGCCAGGGTCTGCACAGCCGGGAAGCCCGGGTCTCGAGGAAGGGGATGAGGGCTGGGGCCCAGACCCGCACCAAGTCGCTCTAAGAGCCCCTGCCCCGGCACGGAGCGGCGGGAAGTAAGGCAGTCTTTCAAAATTGCCGGATGTCAGGAGGCGGGCCCCCGCCGACCTTGGCCGCAGCACTGGCCTGGAAGACCCCTCAGCTCCCGCACTCCAGAGGCGAGCAGGCCACGTGCTCCCGGGACAGCGGGACCCGGAACTCGCCTGGGCTTCTCTCCACACTCTCTGGATATTCGGGGTCGGCCTCCTGGAGCTGGACTGTGGGGTAGTCACGCAACAGGTGCGACCCCACCGAAATCTGACCAGTGCCGCCGCGCGTCTTCGCGGGCCCAGGCCCCGCCCCGCCCGGGCCGCCAGGCCCCGCCCCCGCCATTTTTTCCTCATCCCGGCGCCACGTGGTCTGCAGCCACTACGCAGTCGTCACCGTCGGATCGGTGCAAGTTCTGTGCGTCAGCTCGTCAGTAAATGGGATGGGGTAATCGCACTACCTCACTCAAAGGAGTTATTGTGAGGATAAATGTTCACCACCTTTGCGCGGTGCCTGGCACAAAATAAGTGCCCAATGAAAGGTAGCTATTATCATTGCCCCAAGATTCACTTTTCGCAGAAGTCCTACACCAGCATTCTCACTGTGGGTGTCTGTTTCCTCCTGGCAGGCATAGATAGGCAGGGTGTGCCTTGCATTCTGGCTCCCCTTCCCACATTTATTTCTATATTTGTTGATTAAGAGCTTAGGCTCTGTAGCCAGAATGCCTGGGTTCAATTCCAGACTCCTCCACCTACTTCCTGACTGACTTTGGGAAAGTTATTTCTTAGCTGAATTTCTATTTCATCTATAAAATGAGTGTAAGAAACCCTGCTTTGTGGTGGTTTTTTCGATAAATGAGCTAATATAACTGCTCACAACAGTGCCTGACCTTTTACTATCCAATTAATATTTGTGTATTATTGCTTTGGCCTTGGCTTTAACATTCCCAGAGGTTTATTCACCTTATAGCCTATAAAGAAGTGGAGTTGGTCTGTTGTGGGGACTGCAGATACACCGCCCAACCAGCATCTCCACTCTCAAGTGGCTGAAAATCATACCTAAAGGGAACTTACAAGGGAAAGTCCCGAAGACTTCACTGAACATAATTAAGTGTATTAGCAGCAATTAATCTTTTTCCTATTTCTCCATCTTGTGGGAGCCCTTTACCCCCCCACACTCAGTTGCACAAACGCTGCTTATCCAGCTCCTCCTAGTTCTCACCACCCCCATAGCCAAATTCCTTCCCAAACTTTGCCTCTCCCAACTCTCCCCAGGCTGGACCCTGAACCTTATTCTCACCTCCACTGATCCCTGCCTACTGCTCCTAATGCTGGGCAACTCAAAAAGCCATGGTCTTCATAAACACGGGGGAGGAAAAATTCACCTTACAAAGAATCAATAAAATTGAAAAGAGGACAAGGAAATGCCATGTTTACCCATCAAATTAGCAAAGATTAAGGGGGGGAAAAGTTCTGGGCAGCCCGGTGGCTGGGGTGTTTGGAGCACTGTGCTCCTAACGCCGAGGTAGCTGAGTGGATTCCCACCAGGGCCAGTGAGCTGCGCCCTCTACAGCTAAGATTGTGAACAACAGCTCTCCCTGGAGCTGGGCTGCCGGGAGCAGCTGGAGGTTGGCATAAGCCCGTGGGTTGCTGTGCGCTGCCATGGGCTACTGTTTGCCGCCATGAGCGGCCACGGCCAGCATGAGTGGCCAACAACCATCGTGAGCTGCCGTGGGCTGCTGTGTGCTGCCGTCAGCAGCTGGTAGCCATCGTGAGTGGCTGGCAGCCATCATGAGTGGCCGGCAACCAGCGAGAGCTGCCATGATGCTGTGAGCAACTGATTGACGACCAGCAACCGTCGACCAGCGACCAGCGGACTCAGCCGGGGGGAGCGCAAGGCTCAACACGAGCATGGGCCAGGGAGCTGTGTCCTACACAACTAGACTGAGAAACAACGGCTTGAACCTGAGTGGGGAGGGGAAGGTGGAAGAAAGGGGGGGGAAGTCCTAATGCAGATGAGGGTGTAGTTAGTGAGCTGGAACACACACATATACCACTGGGGCATAAACATTGGCACAATCTTTCTGAAAGCCATTTAGTAATATATGATCAAGAATCTTTTAAAATTTCATATTATTTGACCCAGTAATTCCACTTCCAGGAAATTATTCTTCTAAAAAGAGCTGCCAGAGAAACATGCCCAAAGTTTCACCACTACAATGTTTATCACACAGAAAGGTTGGCAACTTTAAAGGCCCAACAGGGAAACGTTTAAATTATGTTGTATACATACAGTGAAATACAGCTGTCCTTGGAGAATTTCTTACTGAGGAGGAAATGTTTACAATGTAACGCTAGGTGAAAAATAAATGGATGTAAAAATCTGTACATACAATATGGCCCTAATTATGTGACATATATGCATAGAAAATAAACACACCAAGAAGTTTACAAATGAATACCTGTGAGAGGCAGAATCGTGGGTTATTATTTATTTTCCTCTGTATACTTATTTGCATTTAAAAATTGTCTGCAATGAACATCCATTACTTTTATAATCAAGGGACTGGAAAACAACGAAAGTCTGTAAAAATCGGTAATAGCCTCCACCCCATCCCCAGTAGACCCTCCTGGGTCATAACCCCAGACTAAACTGATCTTGGGGCCCTGAGGAATGTTGAGGCTGTTGGGCTCCCAACAATGAGTAATAAAATAAATCTCAAAATTAAAAATCAAGCACCAGGTAACCAAGTAGAATGTCAACTATGTTCTAATAAAAATGCAAATTTTGACGGTTTTAAGCAGTGGTATCTTGCATCGCGCCAGGTTTCTTCAGGACTCCCCCTTAATCCAGACCTACCTATTTACCTACCTAACCAGCCCACAGATGGCAATCCCTGCCCTCCACCCTGCCCAGGCAAACCGGTTCATTCGTCCCTTCATGCTTCTCCCTAGTCCCACGTGCATCACACCCTTCACCGTGTAACTCGCCTACATTTCCAGGCCATTTGGTATACTGTCCCTGCTGGGAAATCTGCCCTGATTACACCCAGCAGCAATCTCCCCACCTACATAACACCAGCAACAGCTCAGTGGGGTTCCATTGTCTGTGTAGAAGAGAGTTTGGGAAATGAAGGAGTGAGTCATTCCCTACAACCTCACGTTGGGGCCTTAATGATGTCTTTGAGCCTCTGGGACCTAAACACAGCTTCTTCCCCTCCTAGTCTATTCATCAGATGGTTCCTTAAACGGCCCTCCCTGAATCGCAGGTCCCCACTGACGACAATGCACTCCTTACTTCTTGCAAGAACTGCTTCTCTTAGCCCTGGCCTGCAGCTCACTTACGATGTCAGCCTCCTACCTGCGCCAGACCACTCTCCGCAAATATTAGACTTGGGAGAAAACACCTGCAGTCTTAAAAAGATTCTTGGCCAGGAAAATTTCACAAACCATACCCTATGCCCAGATCCTTCCAGAACTAAGCTGTTCAGCTCATTTCTCAGCTTCTCCCAGCAGCCAGCCCTCCTCCCCAACCCTAGTCACCCAGCAATGTTTACAGCACCATGCAGCTGTATCCATCCGTACTTAAGTCTTCCAAATCCTTTGTCGTTCAAGGCCCTTCACTGGCTAGCCCCAATTTCCCTTTCCTGCCTCCATCTCCCAGCCCTCCTCTCCACGCAGTGTTCCTTCACTTTCACTCCAGTTGTCACAGCAAACTTCCCAGTCTTCTCTGAGCACACTTTGCACCTCCTGCCACCCTGCCTTTTCTCATGCTGTTTCCTCTCATCAAAATGCGTATCTTCCATTTCTATTGTGTTCTGCTTCTTTGTTGAAAGCCTGTTCATTTTACAATTGTTCCCTCCTTTCTTCCACTATAGAAGTTATCAATTTGACTGTTAGATGAGTGACTCATTCTTTCTGCCCCGGGGTGGAGGCTAGGTTTTAAACAGCTCTGAATTCTCCAACACTAGCACAGTGTTCCTTTAATTAAATGGTTTCTCTGTGAATTTACCCCACCTCTTGCTTTGGACTGGAAAGTGTGGAAGGCAGCTCCCCATTCTTCATGTCCTCCCCACTCCAGCTTTACCCACAAGTCCCCACCACTGGGTGTAAGACAGATCCTGAGATCTCCCCTTAACTCAGGAAACAGGACCAAATTTGTTGAAAAATAGTGATTCTTTTTTTCACTCAAAATGATTTGGTTATAAGGGCTGTGAACTAGGACACCTGAGCTCTAGCAGATTCTGATGCTAATTTGTTTATTAATATGTGGATCATCTTTCTGTGCTTCAGTTCACTCACCTCTAAAATGGGAATGGCACCTATAGGCTTAGTCTATTCCACCAGGACACTGAACTCAAATGTGATAATAAAGTAGAAATGCCAGCGGAAAGGCACAGGAGATAGAGACGGGGGTGCGGGGGAGATGGAGGAAGCAAGAGGTCACTGGCATCAGGATGGTGCATGCGTAGCAGTGGGTCTGTGCAATCAGAGGCCAGGTGAGGGCCAGGAGTTCTCTTACTCAGCCTAGTTTTGGGAACAGGAGCCAGCAAGCTAGGAAACAAGCAGAAGCAGCACAGAAGTTTGCAGAGGTGGTAGTTGAAAAAGGAACAAGCTCAAACATTTTCCCCCACATGTGAAACAAGTCAGTTGTTCCTTTAACAAAGCTCAAGTGCTGCTGTTACTAAGCTCATGCATTTGCCTGTCTTTTTTGCCCTAGTTGTTCTTTCACTGGCTGCTTATGTGGAGGTAGTAGAAAGAAAGATGAGCTGGTGTGTCTGTGTACTAAGCTCTAAGACCTTGAACGAGTTACTTAACCCTCAAGCCTCAGTTATCCAGTCTGTAAATTGGGGACCAAACACTTACCCTGAAGTCCGTGTGAGAATTAACTGGTATGAGCCACATAAATTGACTAGCATGGTTCCTGGCGGTCCCTTGCTGTGAACAGTGCAGGCTTCAGCACATCTCTGGCCTAGGTGTAAGTTACCAATATTGCAGGAAGGCTAGGGCAGGTATCATTACTGAAACCTTATAGCCAAGATTCCAAGACACTCACAATTTCAAAGACAAGCTCTCGTTTTCCCTTAAGCCCACAAGCACCTGCCAATTTTTGATTGGGAAAACATGATCACCACGGAAGGCACCTTGGTGGCTGCCTATTTCTCCATCAGCCCTGAGAAGCTGGGCTCCAGGCCCAGTGCTTGGCATACAGATCCCCAGATATGCAGCTGAAAGGAGGACGATGGTGGGTGGCAGCTCAGGGTTCCTGGTAGGTGGAGAACTAAGTTCTACCTCCCCCTTTCTTAGTCCAACTGGCCACCGGTGCACTATCCCAACTCTAAAAGGAAAGTTACAGCCTCTGCGTTCAGTGGTTCCCTACCTTGGCTGCACGTTAGAATCACTTGAGGACACTAAAAAATCTTCATGCGTGGATGGCACTCCAGACCAATTAACTCAGGATTTTTTAAAAAGCTCTGTAAGTCAATTCCCATGTACAGCACAGGTTGAGAACCGCTGTTCTGGATCAGGGTTTTTCAAACTTGGCAGATGACGATAATCACCTATATTAATTTAAAAGTTTCTCAGGCTCTGGAATTGGCACTATTACTGGAACTTATTGATTCTAAGATACACCCTTTTAATAATCTGTATATTTGAACATCTTTGAAATCAGATCTGGCATCTAAGTTTTGATGAAAGACAAGCATCCCAGGTGATTCTTATTATGATTAGGCAAGTTTGAGGAAAAACCTGAACTCAGTTGTGAACTGAGTACTCAGTTCAGAACCTGAACTCAGTTCCCTAGTACTCCCTAGACAGTGCTTCCCAACCTTTAATGTACTTGAAGTCGCTTATGATCCTGTTAAAAAAGCAGGTTCTGAATGAGAAAAGTCTGGGTTAAGGCCTGAGATTCTGCATTTCTATCAAGCTCCCAGGTGACCCGTGCTGGGCCTTGCACCACGTTTGGGTAGCAAAATTCTAAAGTATCTCCTTCTGAGGAGACTCCCCCAGCAACACATTTAAGTAAACTGAAAGAATTGGCACAGAGATATATGACCAATGGAGAGTCTTTGATACATGTCTGGGAGGTGATTGCTAGACTGCATTCCAGCAATTCTGAGGCAGCACAAACCCCCCCACTAAAAATCAGCAGAGTTCACTCAGCAAGTGAAATTGGGCCTCGGGTGGCTTTAGTGGATAGAGGGGAAGGAGCACCATTCACTTTACCATATACCCTTTTTCCTTCCTTCCTTCCTTCCTTCACCAACTTTTATTGAGTTTATGTCCAGTAGTAAACCACAAGGTCTGAAGGATTCGAAGATGAGTCAAATTTGGCCCCTGATCTCCAGGGGGAGGGAACTCAGTCTAGGGGAAACCCATTTGTAAAACAGACAAAGGACAATGTGGTAAGTGCTAACAACAGAAGTATGCACAAAGAGATGAGCCAGCATAAAGGAACTATGCTAATAGCTTCCGGGTGCAGCAGTCACTGGAGGAGCTGGAAGAAACGTCTAATCTTTTTGAGGAAGGGCACCGGCCCAAACAAAAATTCCTTGCCAGGACCGGCTGGCCTGCTATGGGGAGGAGTGTGCATTCATGCCTTGCAGCCTTTGGAACCAAGACCCTAGAATCTGGACTGAGTGGAGCTTCCTATGTTTGGTGCCTCTAATCTCTAGCTCTGAGATGCAAGGGACTCGGAGGAAAGGACTTTTAGGGGATCAGCCTTTCAAAATGATGGGACAGCCATTATCTGATTCCAGAGCTCCAGTACCCACATCCTATCTTCCTGTGTCAGAATCCAGCAGATCATTTTCCTGGTCACAGAAACACTTGAGTCTCTGCCCTTTGTCATACTGAGCTCTTAATTGGCTTGGCCCATCACACTGCTAGATATAAAAGCCTCAATCCCCAGACTAAGTAGGTCTCCAGCTGGGGTAGGAGTCTCGGCCAAGACAGGCAGGGACAAGAACCTGCAGCCTGCTCCCTCACCCAGTCCCAACAGGCCAGCTTTTTAGGAGGCCTGAGAACCTGATACTGGATCCCAATTTACTTTTTCCTTATCTTCCATCTCATTGACAGGAAACCCTAGAAGAGAAGCTTAAGGGCCGGAGAAAGCAGCCCAGGAGGAGACAGCGGAAAGATGGGGAGTGGAATCAGTGCTGAGGACAAAGAACTGGCCAAGAGGTCCAAGGAGCTAGAAAAGAGGTTGCAGGAGGATGCTGACAAGGAAGCGAAGACCGTGAAGCTGCTGCTGCTGGGTGAGCCACGGAAGTTGAGCCAGAGAAGGAGCAGGCCCTGCTCCTTCCTGCTTATCCTGGATGGAGGTGGGTTTTAGCCCACCCCACGGGAGGTGGGAGGGCAGCTCACTTTTCTCTCCCCGTCCAGTCTCAGGGTAGGGGATCAGGAGCTCCAGGGCAGAGCACGGCCACCCCAGGGAGATGCACAAGGCTCACCCTTAAATCAGGATCAGTGCAAGGCCCAGGACTGACCCTCCTGTCTCCAAATCTAACCAAACCTAACACCTCATGGCTTGGCAAATATCAGGAACCCTGGGCTTGCAGACACTGATCCAATCTGCAGTCAGAGACCTGAGTCAAGGACTCAGAAGAGGGCAGTGCATTCGGAAGTCCTACCATACCATCAGTGTCAGGTAGTCTTAGGGAGAGACCCAACTGGCCAGGATACTGGTTCCTTCTCCTTGCTCTCAGTAAAAATTTTAGAAGTAGGTAAGCCCTGAGAGGAAAGGAACGGAGTCTTTGGCTACAGCAGTGCTTTTCTGGCTTTCTATTCAGTAGCTGCCTCTAAAGCCTGTGCCAGATGGGAGCTCATCCACTGGATGAGCTCCTAAGCAGATCACAGGTCAGGGCGGAAAACAGAAAAGCACCTCAGTGGTTGGTCAGAGAAATTGATCATGGCTGTAAATAAAACCAAGACAACAGAATTTGGAACACACGGCTTAGGGGAGAAAAACCACCACCCAATGGTAGTACAGAGGGAGGCAGCTGCTGCAGCAGAATGACTGGCGGGCTGGGCTGGCTTTCCAAGCCCAGGAGCTGCCTGGGAACTGGAGCCTCCTGCTGAGGCACCTCCTCCCCTCCGCCCCACCCACAGCTGATCTGTGGCATGACCCTAAGGACACACACACTGCATTGCGTTATCTCTGTAAGCTGGACCCAGACTTCAAATTGCCCAGGAGGCTACAGAAGGGGGAAGACATAGCAAGGCCACTGAGAGATCTTTTAAGACTAAGCAGCTTTCTTCTCCATTCAGGACTAAGAGGCTTACAGGAAACACGCAAAGGCTAAGCAGGAAGGGGTTAAGGCATCAGGGGTGGTACAGACTGGGGGGAGAGGGCTGAAGGGGTATGTGGGTTTTCGGTGGAGGAAGAGCAGAGTGTGAATGAGGATTATCAGGGCCTTTTTGTCAATAAGGGGAACAGCATGGTGATCAAAAAAACAAACACAAAACAAACAGTATTTTAGTGAGGTGATCCAGCTCTCCCCAAATCTGCCCTAAAATCATTCTCCTGAGTAAAAATGGTCGGAGAAATGTGTTCAAGGCATTCTCCTGACTCTATCAGTGATTCTCAATGAGATTTTGCGCACTCCCCACCACACCAGCCCCACCCCTATTACCATGGAGTCATTTTGAGTTGTCACACTGGAAGAGTGGCGTGCTACTGACTTCTAGTGGGTAGACTTCTACTGACTTTTTTTTTTGAGGTTACATGACCCCACTTGAGGGTTTTTTATATAATTATGAAACATGCTAAAATCACACAAAGTGGCTATTCCTGTCCTGTCCTGACTCCACAGTGGGGCAGGTGGGAGCTACAGGGTCGCTGGTTTGGGTGGCCTCTGGGGACATCTAGATGTCGGGGCTCAGAGGTAGGCAGGTTAGCAGAGCCCCTGGTAGAGACCAGGAATGCTGCTAAACACTCTACAATGCATAGGACAGACCCCCACACAACTGTCATCCAGCCCAAAATGTCAATAGTGCAGAGGCTGGGAAACTCTGCTCTAAATCCAGGTTGAATGGCAGAAATTGAGGGCAGCAATCATCCCTACACGCTGTCCCCTAACAGCTCCCAGGCAAGCACAGGCCATCTCACTGGAGGGCTGGGGAGAACGGGTGGAAATCTGAAGCATAAGCATTTCTCCTTGCAGGTGCTGGGGAGTCGGGAAAAAGCACTATCGTCAAACAGATGAAGTGAGTAGGAACAAAGCCCTGAAGGATTGAGGGGAGGGGGAAGTCAGAGCCAGTGGAGGAATGGAGGAGGAGGAGGGGCTCTTCAGCCTTAAGGAACCCAGATATAAAGGGTATAGAGGACCCAGTGCCCTTCATCCGCACGCCCTTTGCCCCTCCCTCTCCACGTTGGGACCGCAGTAGGAATAGAGCGATTGGGTTCTTATCACCCTATAAATCCTCCCAGATTCCCAATCCCTTAGGTCTGGTTACTCAGGTCCAGCTAAGGGCAAGGTGTGCGCTACTTGCAGAATCATTCATCAGGATGGCTATTCGCCAGAAGAATGCCTGGAGTACAAGTCCATCATCTACGGGAACGTGCTGCAGTCCATCCTGGCTATCATCCGGGCCATGTCCACACTGGGCATTGACTATGCTGAGCCAAGCTGTGCGGTAGGTGGTTAAGGGTGGACGGAAGGGCTAACGAGAAGAAACAGACCAGTGGCCAACAAGCTATGAGGAAACAGGTCAGAAAGGTTTGGTGTAACTAAAATCCCACCTGCTGAGCTCAAATCTTACTTCAGTCCTGAGAAGTATGCAACTCCTAACTTTATGATGAATGTTTGCAAAAATCTGCTCAGCTTCCCTTGCTTTTTTGTCTTATCATTTAAATTGCTCCCCTTGGGCTCTTTGCCCTGGCCATGGAACTTTTATAAGGTCAACACCTAGTTCCAGCATTGGCCTTTCCCTAAATTCAACAAAGGTGGTGGGTTCCTGTCTGCCATCTTGTCTATTTCATGGTCAATCTGGTTTTTAACCTTCCAGTCTCCCTGCAACAGAGGACCTATTTTTTGTTGGCGACAGACTTTTGGATTAAGGACGGGAGATGGAAACACCACCAAGGAAGCCCCTGGGACAGACCGCTATCTGCTAGCCACCACAGGACTGGATAGATTTCCACCCTCTATATCTCAGAAGCCCACTCAAAAATTAATCAGTATTTTTCTTTCAATAGACTCTTCAATGGACACTGTCTCCACTTCAGGCTTTGGGAGCAATGCAAAATGCTTTCCTTCCAGCAGTATTCCCAGAAGCCTCCTGGAAAGCCCTGACTCCTGTGTTGTTCTCAGCCAAATTTCTACCTTACAGGAGGACGGACGACAGCTCAACAACCTGGCTGACTCCACTGAGGAGGGCACCATGCCTCCTGAGCTGGTGCAGGTCATCAGGAAGTTGTGGCAGGATGGAGGGGTGCAAGCCTGCTTCGACAGAGCTGCAGAGTACCAGCTCAATGACTCGGCATCTTAGTAAGACTGATTGGGGACAGGGAGGGAAGAAGCGCACGCCACATCCTAGGAGAACGTGTACCCAGCTTAAAATCCCAGGTGCTGAAAGCTGCAGGCCCTAGGACTGAATTCAGCCTGCGTACCCATTTTGTTAGGCAGCAGTGTTTTACTGTGCGTTGAATTTAATGCCTGTAGGAAGGGACATCCGCCTTAGTTCCCACTCCTCTGTACTGCTTTACAACCAGCTCAGTGCAGCCTACAAAGCTGAACACCCAAAATTCAACAGAGGTGCCCTGTTTAGCAGCCCTCTTAATTCATACTTGCAGCCTCTCCTTTCAGAACCATGAACACTAGGAGTAGACTGCACTTCTGCCCCACACTCTCCCAGGAGGCACTGATTCATGATGGCCCTCTCAGGGCTCAATTTTCTAGCTGGTAACCCAGGCTCAGTCCAATAACCAAAAATGAAAGTCTCCTTCACCCACAGCATCTTATGTCAGGGTGCTCGGACATGGGACACAGAAATTGCCAGAGCAAACCAAAGGAAGTTGGTCAGAGAGTAGCGAGAACCATCTTTGCAAAGCTGGTTCCAAAAATGTAAGGTACACAGTTTATCAATCCTACCTCAAACAGCAAGTATCACAAACGGGCATAAGCTTCCAACAGACCCGGGCTTAGCCCTTGTTCTGTCACCTAATCTTGTAATAAGGTTATTACCTTTTACTGTCCCCAGAGCACTCTCACTCACTCACTGAGGCCCAGGCACTGCCAGGTATATCAGGCATACCATCTCGGTGCATGTTAGCAATAAGCCTTCAAGGTAGATAGCACTTTTTATTAGTCCCACTTATCGATGAAAAGCTGAGGTCCAGAGAAGTTAACTAACTAACTTGCCCAGTCATATAGATAAATGGCAGAGGCTGGATTTAAATCCAGGTCTATTTGTCCACAAAATTGAATGTTGTTTTTTGTTTGTTTGTTTTTACAATATACTGCAATCTTGACAAGTTACTTAACTCTTCTGAATGTTTCCTTCACCTGTAAAATGGGATCTGATGCTGTCTTAGGAGGTTAAATGAGAATTTAAATGTGAAAATGCCTGGCACACCATAGGCACTTGAGTTATTTTCCTTCTCTCAGTCACCTCACTTCACATCTGTCTTCCTCTTGCCTCCACCTTCTTTTTTAAACTTTTTTATGGTAGCTGTCAAACATATACATGTCAAACATACATAGCTGTCAAACATATATATGTCAAACATATATTCTACAGAAGGAGAATAATACAGTGAGTCACCTGGCTTCAATTGTTATCAACTCATGACCAGTCTTTATTTTTTCTGCATCTCCCACTGGATTAGTTTGAAGTAAACCCCAGATATCTTATCATTTTGTCCTAAAAATTTCATTATATACCTCTAAAACAAAGGACTCTTAAAAAAGGAACCACAGCATAATCATTACACCTAAATACTTAATAATTCCTTAACGTCATCAGATATCCAAATCAGAGTTCATTCAAGTTTCCCTAATTATCTCAAATGTTTTCCCAACTTGATTCAGGATATAAACAAGGCCCATGCATTGCAGTGATTCACATCTTAATGCCTTTCTAGTTTCTTTAATCTACTGCTTCTTGATGGAATTTTTGGCACCCATTTTAGCCACCGAATCTCATTCAAGTGTCTAGAAAACTTTGCAGCCAGGCGACATGCCAGGAAAAGTTCTCTGACTCACGAGTGGAATCCCTGCCTCAATTGGGCTTGGCCCTTAGACCATCCCACACTTCCTTTTGGAAGGACACATGAGGAGCTGGAGGAAAGAATCCTAGATTTAACAATATGGATTCCAGTCCTGATTCTACCACTACGTTAGCTGTATGATTTCGGGTAAGACTCTTTACCTTTCTTGGCCTGGAGAAAATGGAATGTCATCAGTGCCAATCCCTTTCCTCTAGCTACCTGAACCAATTAGAGCGCATTACAGCCCCTGACTACCTCCCTAATGAGCAGGACGTGCTACGATCCAGAGTCAAAACCACAGGCATCATTGAGACCAAGTTTTCCATCAAAGACTTGAATTTCAGGTGGGTACATGGTCCCCTGAAGGCACCACAAATACCATATGGTTCCCTGGGGGCACCTATCAAAAAAGGGCATGGGCATGATTGTTGCCCTTCACTAAAGCCCAATCTGAATTAGTGTCCTACTTCTCCCCCTCTCCCCCCCATTCCGCATCTTGCTGACTGGCCCCACAGTGGCCACCTCTCCAGGGGTAAACACCGAGTGTGTGCGGGTCATAAACTGGGCATACCTATGAAGCAGCTATTTCTTCCCTCAGGATGTTTGATGTGGGAGGGCAGAGATCAGAGAGGAAGAAGTGGATCCACTGCTTTGAGGGAGTCACCTGCATCATTTTCTGTGCAGCCCTCAGTGCCTATGACATGGTGCTCGTGGAAGATGACGAAGTGGTGAGTGGCCTTTGCACCAAGCAGCCTTGATACACTTTCCCCATGACCCCTCCTCTGGGCTGTGCGTCACTTCAGTTGGGTGATTTCAGTCAACACTGACGGTCTAGTAGACCAATCCATACCTCAGACAAATGATTCTACAAAAACTTCTTCTGCAGGTCCTAGGTTAGTACTTTAGAGCTCCAGACTACTGAAGGAGCTTGGTCTCAGATTAGACATCCAAGTATCACTTGGACAGCAAAGCTCATAAAAGAAACTGATTATTAAAGGAATATGGGATTATCAACTCGGGAAAGCACAGAAGTTACACTTAGTAACCTCCCAGGCTGCCTATGGAAGTGAAGGATAGGTGAAAATGACAGAGCAGAAAAATCACTGTGTGATGTGTTTCTTTATGTAACATGACAGAGGGGCTGAACTAGTAACCTCTCTTGGCAGCCTAACTACCCACTGAGTGACTAAGGAGAGACGGCAAAGCAGGTTTCTCACATGCCACTTCAATTGGCAGCTGGAGGATTACCTGAGGGTGATTCTCTTGAGCCTGGCAGAGTTTTACAAGACAGGAGCTCTGCAGGACAAGCGTCAGCCCAGCCAGTTACCTTCCGAGTTTGAGACAGGATGTCAAAGGTGTGGATAATGTTAATTTTCCATAAGCACCTGCTCTATAAACAGAGGCCCACAGCTTACTGATAGAAGACAAAGCTTCTATCCTCCTACCCCTTGTTCCAGTTTTTTCCTTCTCTTTAGCAGTTCAAGTTCACATTAGAGCACGCTAAGTATTTTCTTAAATGTCTTACAGAGCCATTCATTTTCCAAGATCTCTTCCATCTTTAACCCCAAAGTCTAAGAGGTCTTAAAGGGTTTTGCAGGAGTATTAGCAATGAGAAAAGGCTCCATATTAGATTTGTTTTCTTTATTAGTTGAAAAGATTGAGCCCAAGTCAGCTAATAGCATACTTCAAGACCCTAAAAGCCTGCTGATCTGGGGCATTGGGCAACCTCTGGACTCTGCAGATAAATAGCACCATTTCTTACTCATTCAAAGTGGCAATCAGGAAGGAGATAAGGCCGAAGTGCTTATGGTGCAGTACTAGGAAATTCTCTAGCCCTCACCATTAGGCACCAGGTGGGCTAAAGAATCCCTATGACATTCCTGCCCAAACTGAGATCCAGGACTCTGTAACAGAAGCCTATCCAAATCATACTGGAGACACAAATGGACACAGGCTAACTCGGGCGCAGTTTCAACCCTGGACGAGCAGCACGCATGAATGTCAAAGTCCTTAGCTGTGCCCTGGCTGCCAAAGATCTGCATAGTATTTACTGTACACCTAGATGCCTCCACGATCACTGCCACTCGACATGCCTGACCTCACTTAGCTTTCGTAAGAACACTATGAGATAAGGAAACTGAGACTCAGAAAAGCTCGGTAATTTTTCCCAAGTCACACAACTATGACAGAGAGAGGATTAGAAGGAAACCAGATTTCTCTGGCTGTACTACTCCACCACACTAAAAAGAGATAAGCTACTCCCTACCTTTCCTTCTACATTTGGAGCACTAGTCGCTCCAAGAACAGGAGGTAGACATACCTTCATAAGCCCAATCTGATATCTCTGATGGTATTTCCTCTTAATAGAATCGTATGCATGAGTCGTTGCACCTGTTCAACAGCATATGTAACCACAAGTTCTTTGCGGCTACTTCCATTGTTCTCTTTCTCAACAAGAAGGACCTCTTTGAGGAAAAAATCAAGAAAGTCCATCTCAGCATTTGTTTCCCAGAGTATGATGGTAAGTGTCAAGGGCTCGAGACAATGGTAATGCTTTCTTAGTAACACTGGTGATTGCCTCATTTCCATTTCGATACCAAGGAGACGAAAAGGAACTTGTCTTTAAGGAACTAAGTGTAACTCCCTTGTTTTGCAGAGGTGATGATCCCTTTCCCCTTTAATACTCATTCCTCTTATGAGCTTTGTGATGTCCAAGTGATACTCGGACGTCTAATCTGAGAAACTTGGGCATTCAGTTATAGGTTTAAATTCAGATGTCTCTGGAATAGAGCAGACATTAAATGCAGGAGAGCCACCGATTATTACAATGGTACCTACCAGAAACCAAGGGTGGAGACCTACGAGTAGATACCTCTCTCCTCAATTTCTTTGCTTAAGTGAGAAACACAGCGCAACAGAGCTGTCTAACACAGCACTGTGAGAATCAAGTCAGTCACCTAAAAAGTAAGTGAGCAACTAAGAAGGGTTAATTTACCCCACTTCTTCACTATTTTTCTGGAAAACCAGGGAACAACTCTTATGAGGATGCAGGGAATTATATCAAGAGTCAGTTCCTTGACCTCAACATGCGAAAAGACGTCAAAGAAATCTACAGTCACATGACCTGTGCTACAGACACCCAAAATGTCAAATTTGTATTTGATGCAGTTACAGACATTATCATCAAAGAAAACCTCAAGGACTGCGGGCTCTTCTAACCCTCATCATTCCTCAAGTATACTGTCTATAAACAGGCTTGGAATCTGGGTAATTCTAAGCAGAAAATTACAGGTCGACACACCATGGCATGGAGAATGCATTCTCCCTTGGAGATGGGAGTGTGCATGACCGCACTCACTGTCTCACGCATTTCTTTTCAAAGTGCAGTTTAAAGAGCACAAGGCCAGGAGTCAGAAGACCCGGGTTCCAGCACTGGTTCCGCAACTTACTACACACTGTAAATACTTCATTTCTTGGAGTCTTGAGTCCCCCATCTATAAAATGAAGATAATTTCTCTACTACTTTACAAGGTTATTCTGATGATCACAAACAAAACTGAAGGGAAGACACGTAAAGGTCACAGAAAGCCTATCTAAAAGCTGCCGTTTATGAAATCCAACACCAGGTTTTTAGATGAACTATTCCAAGCAAAACAGCAAAATAAACAAACCCCCCAAAAAACAAAACCTCAGTAACCTACCACTCGTTTTTCTAACAGACCTCTATGTGCCTTAGCTCAGAGATGTGTATCACCAAATAGATGTTTCTTAGTTTCTAAGGCCCACATCTAAAAAAAATCATCTTTATTAAGAACAGACTATCCCTCTGCCCCCAACCTGCCCAAAAGCCTGAGTTTCCTTTATTTCTGTAAGTACCTGTTCCTCAGTTGTACAGACACTTTCTGATAAAGTTGGAGGACATCAACCCCCCACGTACCGTACTGATTTTATTGCTGCCCCTTCTCTATCACAGAATTTAGAGTAAGTGAGCAATCCTACAATTCTCACTTCAACTGCTTCATGTTTTAGGAGAACAAATAAGGTATCTGATCTTGCTTTGGGCAATAAAATCTTTGCAGTTTGGTCCATGTGACGCCTGGCTGTAAACATCTCTTCTAACAGACCAACAAGAAAATTATTCCTTTGAACGCCTTTGAGGGGAAATGAAGCTTGTGTTTATCTTGACAGGAGGTGGTGAAGTCAAGTATAGATTTAGCATTTACAACTACTAGGGAAGGCTCTTGGCGTCAAGATTTCGTATATAACAGTCAATTAAAATGAAAATATGCCCCTTGCCAGAAACACACATTCACACTTAGGCTGCTACTGGCAATATTGATACTAGAAAGCCATATGAGCTTGAAATACACTTAAGAATAAATTTGCAGCTGTTAAAATTGGCTTCATTTAATAGTCTTTCTGATTCCTTGAAAAGAAACCAAGTTGGGAGAATTATCAGAAAAATGAGGGAAACTACTTTGCCCACTGCCGATTAAAAAACTTAAGCCAAAGAAAAAACCCCAGGCAATAGTTCTTCCATCCAAGAGCTATTCAGAGATGATTCTAAACAGAGCGCTCCAACTATCACTAACCTGTGTGCTTTCATTCAACAGACACAGGTTCTGAGTCTATTTTTTGGTTATCATGAATCCCTCTGGCAGTCTGGTGAAATCTATGGGCCTCGTCTCAGAATATTTAAAAACATATAAAATTCATAGAATTACAAAGAAAGCCAACATACTGAACACAGTTCTATCTTTGCTGATCTGAAGCAGCAGGTTAAAAATCCTCACTATACCATGGCCTTGTCTATACAGGCCCCAAACATAATTTATCCGGTTTATTCCATCTTCAAATGGGGTAGCCCCACTTCCCCCAAATCATACCAGATTATTTCTAATTTTCCAATTATGTTTATTTTCAGAGTTGCCTGGCATACCATACGTTCCACTAATTCTTGTTTTTGTTTTTTTTTAATTTACCGAACTAGGTGGAGATATTGTGTTAAACAAAACGTTTCTACCCTTCACGAGGCCTTTTTTCTAACATCCTCAGTTTGTTCTCTGTTGGACCAAGTGGGTTCCTATGCTGTTCCTATATACCTCCATCAGAGTACTCAGCACCAGTTGTTCAGTTCCTCAATTAATTAGGCACTCCCTGAAGCCCACGACCATATTTTGTTATCTTAATGTCCTAATTGTTTATTAACTTTTCCTTGATCTTTGACTCTAGGCAGGAACTGGTTGTGGGCCAAACTATAAAGGCCTAACGCGGGCTCCTTGGTTATCGATGTTCATAGAGAATCCACCCTATAGTACTAGCATGAAAACAGAGCCAGTGGGGTAGGTCTTCTGATAGAACAATCTCTAGCAGAATACAACAGGGGTATACTTTCTCTTTTTCTCTGGTAGACATCCCAACTTTTAACTGGTTTATAAACTTACACATGCCACCTTGTTTGAACACTTTATAAAAACTTTAGTTTGAAGGATGGATGGGGAAGAAGCAGTGCCTAAAGCAACCGTGTTCTATAGCTGCTTTACTGAGGTTAGGATCTGGTTATTCATCTTATAACGTTTTTAAGCCAAAACTCTTCTGGCGAGTCTACATGGGATAAAACGTTGGGACCCTGTCATCTATTCACCTGTACCTAAGAACAGTCAAAATCATTTTCTGAAACTCTTGGCCAACATCGGGCTGTCCTATAAGTAAAGGAAGAGCTGTCACCTCAAATGCTCTGCACAGGCTTCCAAAAGAGTCATTACTCCTCACCCCAGTGTGTTTGGCAGGCCCAGGGATGGTTCCCAAACCTTACACTGTTAGAGCTTGAGACAAAGTGCACTGGTTCTTCTACGCAATTGGCTTATTTTTCTCTCATAGACTTTTTGATTAGTGTGCATGAAAAGTTCTCTTTGCATAAAATGGCAAGTTAGAAAGCTTAAAACCAAAACTAAGCAATGTACTTACTCTGCTGTTTTTATCTTCTTTTGCTTTATTTTAAATTTACACTAACTATACTGTTCAATTTTGTGTACTTTTATAAAAGTCATTAGAAATTCTTTTTTGTATTAAGGTAGGTCAGAAACAAATATTCAACCCTATTTTCATGAACTGCAATCTTAATTCTTAGAATGCTAAAGCTAGAAGTAATTTAAAAACATTCCAGGCCAATCACTAGCGATTTATAGATAAGAAACTGAGGCCCAAGTTGGTGGAGTATCTTTATCAAGATCACACTGCTAGAGAGTCGTAGAACAAGAACTCCAAAACAGGTCTTCTGAATCAAAAGCCATTGGTCTTTGTATACGCACCATGCTACCAACAGTCCACCATACACGGTATGTAAAGTCAAAGCCAATTTTCTCATTCTCTTAAGCTTCCCCCATTCCCAATCAAATTCTTGGTTATTTTTTTAATCATGCCATCTCTAAACCATAATATTTAACAAGATCATCTCCAAACTAAATACCAATCAGTCTCAAAAATGGCATGTGAAATTAGCATAAAATAACAAAAATAAGAAACAGCTTTAAGATATAATTTCCTGTTCACATACCTTGGTGCACTTCCCTTGCACAGCAGGATTAGACACTGATGATGGTAAAACAAATGTAAATTAGGTTTCACTTCATATGTAAATCTGATGAGATTTACTTTTTTCCCCCCCACAAAAATATAATGATTGACACAAAAGGACATATACTGTGTGATTCCACTTATATGAGGTACCTAAAGTAGTCAACTTTATAAAGACAGAAAGTAGAGTGATGATGGTTACGAGAGGCTGGAAGAGTTAGTGTTGAATGGGTAGAGTTTCAATTTGGGAAGATGAAAACAGTTCTGGAGATGGATGGTGGTGATGATTGTACCACTGTATGAATGTAGTTAATACCACTATATACTTTAAAATGATTACAATGGTAAATTTTATGCTTTGTATATTTTACCACAATAAAAAAAATGGAAAATATAATTGGAAATGTGTTTTTATGTTTCTGTGGATAAAAGGATCGATGAAAGCAGCACAAAAATTCAGTCTTAAAACAATGTAAAAGACACTGACTTGTAACAGTTCCTACTCTGATAAAAAAATTCATTTACACGTACCCCAAAAAGTCCAAATCAGGGTAACCCATCCCCAAGCATTCAAAACCCACTCTATACTCGGAGATGTGCCGTAGACCAAAGTGTGCCGGCCATGCTGGGTGGAGAAGGTGGTGAAGGGTGAAGCGCTCTTACCTCCCCCGGCCCTCTCTACCCGGCACAGCCCCTGGAGCACAGATTCCAGCAGGACTTCAGTGTTGGGCTGGGGACCACAAGTGTGCCAGAGCCTCTGGTGGTCCTGCTAGGTCAAAGTGTGAAGACATTTCTGTGAAGCCAGACAGACAGACTGCAAATTGCAAAAGGGAAATTTCTGCCCTTTGGCCATGAAAAGGAAAGCACTAGTCTAAATAGAAAACAAAGAACTAGATTTAAATGCAAAACAAAGACCCTTTCATCCTGCTTCACAAATTTTAGAGCAATTTATAGCTGAACTTCATTTCAGGTCTTCAAAATGAATATGGGAAGTGATGCTGAGAAAAGACAACCAGCTACAATGAATACATTTGTTGGTATTGATTTAGGAGATTGCTTTTTTTGTAGTGCAGTCTGATCTTGAGTATCATAAATATTTACAAAACATTTTTAAATGTCATTCCTATTGGATGAGAACCATAGAACATTATAGCTAGAATGAGTAATTAAGTCCATCTTTACTTAATTAATACATGACGGGTTTAGGATTGAAAGATTTCATAGCTAGTTGGAAACAGGAAAAAGACCAGAACCCAGTAAGCCGAACAACTCTCCAACTTCATAAGATTCTGAGAGGTCTCAGCCTTTATCCTACATGAGCATATGAATGAATAGTTAGAAAGAACAGGTAATTTCTTGCAATTTGTTATGTCTACTGGGATTCTCCCGTACATATCAATAAGCCTCAGTCAAAATGTTTGGATAATCCAAAGGAATATGGGCACAGGCGGGAGGATAGTAGAGGATAGGATAAATAAAGGTTAGGATAGGATAAATAGAGGATAGATAAATCAGGTTATTCAGATTTTTTATTTTATTTTTTTTAATTAAGGAGAGTGCAGCTCACAGTGGCCCATGCGGGGGAATCAAACCGGCAACCTTGGTGTTATTAAGACCATGCTCTAACCAACTGAGCTAACCAGTAACCCCCAGGTTATACAGAATATTTCAACTATCAAAGATCTTAAAGCTTTGAATGCTGATACACTGAGACTGTGTAGCCCAGCAATGTATTTACTTAATATTTGATTATTTCTGCTACCTTGTTGATTCCCAATTTCAGGCAAAGAAAACTAGGCACAAAAGCCTTTAATGTTTGACTTTTCAATCATTCCCTTTACCAACCCCTCCAAGGCCCTCTCAAAAAGACTTTCATCCCATGGTTTGGACTATCTAGCTTTGCTCTTTACCCACCAACTGAATGAACTGTCATGTTATTACATATACAGTTACCTCTGTCACAGGATTTTATCTTTACTTTGGTGTACCTTTCAATTTTCACTGCAACAATAAATGCAGTGAAATAAATTAATGTTTGGAAACCCCAAGTTTCTTGTTTTAATTTTATATAAAAACTAAATACTCTGTATCTAAATGTAGGAATGTTCTTTGACCAAACAGTCCCCATACTATTTTTTTTGGAGAAAGGCACTTTAAGTCATGTACAAAAGGTGCTTCTTATTGGCAAATAAAAAACAACTTAGTTTGTTACTAGTGATTTTGAAGTTATGTCTACTATTCGTGTTGATCTTTAATATTAGATCCTATTCAGTTTTCCTCAAATATCGGCCCTGTTTAGTGCATCAGAACCACCTGAAGAATTTATTTAAAAATACACACTCCCAGGACCTGCCTCAGACATCTAGACATGTAGTAGTTTAGCCAAGGAATCTATGTATCTCAATCTTCCACCTCAGGTATCTACTCCTATATAACATTCCTTATTATCTCTTATTCCTGAGAAGACTTGAGTCAGGCCACATCTAGGCTCGACACAATATCAGAAATCAACTGTCCTGCCCTGACTTGTTCTGAAGTATAGTCTCCCCAGCAAAAGTAACTCATAAAAGGTTATGAGACAACGGGGAGGTGGGAGGGTTGTTTAAACCTAAACAAAGGTACAGAAGCAAAGATGTCAACCATCCTGGAAGTCAGTTAGTTCTCCAGTGCCTCACTTAATCTTTTACTTCCTGCAAGTTAATAACAAGATCAACTCTCAATTTCAAGTCTCAAAGCAGCCTGGTTTGCTCTTCTCCTTGGATGGCCATGAAGCTATGTGTGGAGCCGTGGCTGGTCCAAAGGCAGCTCTCTCTCTGTACTATGAAGCCTGAAGCAGACACAAAAATTACCTGGCAGCACTGGGAGCTTGAGATAACTGTGCTCTTCAAGTCAGTATCACATATGGAAGATTTCACAAGTCATAAGAGTGAAGGGAATTAGTGTTATTTTTATAATGTTTTTTATAAATGAGTAAAAGACTGGTTTTGTTTTTAACATCTGGAAGCGAAAAAAAAAATCAAAGGCAGGGTTTAACCGGAATGAGACTAACTTTACCTTATATGTAACTGCCAGTACAAGGAGCTCTGCAACAGCCAACTCCAAGAACTATGCTGCGCTAAATATATGCTAAATATATAAAACTAAATGTATAAACTATGCTAAATATTTGAAGTAACTAGTCAGGTCAGGCAAGAAATATGCAAAGAAAGTCAGAGCTACAAATCGAAGAACAGTGGCCAGGATAGAAGAATATACGGTGGGCAAATGAACCAGCAGTTATTTTTAAATACTCCAAAATGTGCATATAATAAAACACAAATAGAAAATATAAGATAATAAAAAATAAACAAGAGAACAGCTTTTTAAAATTTGGTCCATTCTTATAATGCAGCACCTTGTGAAAAATAATCCATCAGTGAAAGTAATAAAATGATACACTGAACCAGATTTAGAAATCAAACTGTCCAAGATGAAAATGTCATCTCAAAATCCACTTACGAATAACTAAAAGTTTTTGGAATTTTACTGGCAAGAAGTGTAATCTGTTGCAAGGCTGAATTTTATAAGATTAGGGAAGACTGACCATTAGGGAGCAAAATACTTCCTCTTTACATAAAGCCTAACGGATGGCAATTCTACAGCCCAAGGTTTTAATCAGCTGGAGAAGATATGACTGTCAACAAAATAAAGCTATTATTGCAGTTCTTCCTGCCAGGGTCTATTTTTTATTTATTAAAATTTAATTTTCTTACATGTGCTGATTTCTTAGATGGTCCAAAGCCTGGCCACCTGAATTGTGAAACAAGATCCATCACAAATCTCCAGTATTCTCCACAGACAAGACACATGGCAACTTTTGAGTTTCCTTGTTTACAAATATCATTCCTTTTTCTTCAGGCTAGTAGATATGGTGTTTCACCCCCACAATCTGGCTCTGCTATAAGGAAAAAAATCTTTTATTTCAAAATATGATAGTGATTTGAGAGGCTGATGATCAGAATAACCTTTTTAAAATTATAAACTGCCAGCCCACTGGCCAAAAATCAATCTCTGAGATGGAGCCAGGTGATTTTGACTTGAGGCGTGCTTGAAAAATCACAGACTTAAATTGTGTCCCTGTGTCCTCAAGGAATGTGCATTTAAGTAAGTTATTACTAATATTTGGGATGGTGGGGCAGGAGGTAATCTTCACGTAAATACAGAAAAAGTGGAAATGGTGTACAGGCAGAAAAGTGGAGAACTATTTCTCATTAACAGAAAAGCTAAAAAATGAACAGATCAGACAGATGTATTTAAATGAAAATATAAAATGCATTTCAAAGAAAAATTCACTTTTTTTGATAATCTGTTATTTTGGATTATCAACACCACCATCCCATTAGCCCAGACTACAGAAAGACTACAGTTAAAACACTGGACCAGTTCTCATTTCCAGATGATCCCACATTACAGAATACAATAAAGAAAAGATATATTCAAAATGAACAAGAACTATCAACCCTATTTACATTGTGGGCATAAGTCAATCACCAGTTGAAGATGATAATTTCCTTTCTTTTATATCCAGTTTTCCCAACCCTAAAAAAAAAATTTGTTAGATAATACAGTTTACCATCTGCATAGTTAAACTTTTCCAAAAAGGATAAGAAAAAAAAAAAAAAAACTACCAACAAAGGCACTGAACTACTGTGGCTTGCTTTCTGAACCAGCTTTGGTGACCACTAAACTTTTTTTTTTGTTTTAAACTAGTGAAAGGTCACATCTAAAGACGACATAGAATCCAATCCTAAAAGATTGGACCCCAAAAGGCACTGCTCAAACTACTGATGTGGAATGCTCAAAATGCATTCTCTTCATTTGCCTTTCCCCAAAGGTACGTTCAGTATTTCGTGACATTTGCTGTACACTGTACAAAAGGACCTGCAGGCTGAGGTGAACATACCTCTCCACACAACCAAAATGTAAATCTGGAAAATGGATTAAGATTGAATGTCACTTACACAGATAGGACGTAAGACCCTCAGTCTGGCCAAGATTCAACAATACTATTACATCAAAAGACTAGACCTTCAGGGAACCCTTCTACTTAACACCACTCTCAGACAAAGGCCAAAGCACACTGAGCAGGGACAAAAAGAAACAGAAGAAAATATTTCCAGAAAGGACTAGTTACAAACAGGAACAAACCTGGACTCTTTACTCACCATTTTAATACTGCTGCCAACTATAACAGATTAAAATCTGTACACACGACAAAAGTAGAAAAGGTCCCAAAAAGCAACAGTTTCGGCAAAAGAAGGTACTAAGGATTACTACAATTAACAGTGCTACAATAAAAACAATGGCAAACAGCGATTTGGCACCACATTTACAAAGTAAAAGCATGCGCTGTTAATACACTTTAGATGCTTCCAACAGAAAAGACCATGGAAGATAAAAAAAAACAAGGGGCATCTTTTACAAAACTCCGTATGACCGAGACAAGCAAGCAAGAATCAAAGCGGTCAATTTAGTAGATATGTAGCAGCAAAGTCACTGGTTCTGTTTGAAATTTAACAATTTGCATTTCTAAGTGGCAGATGCCCTGGGTGTGTCTGTATTCAAGAAGCTGACTTTATCATACTACAGAAGCATTTATCTAGTAATCAGCATAAACCAGGTTAACTTTCAACCCTAAGCTTAAAAAAAAACAAACAGCTAGAATCTTATTACAGAGATCTCCAAAGTAATTACCATTTAGAAACCATAACGGTACTTTTGACAGGATAGTAACATAAATTTCATCCAAAAAAGCCATATTTATAGCCCCAATAACTATGAAGAATTAAGTAATTATGGAAATATAACATTCTGACCATACCAAGAGTTAAAAACAAAGAGTTCCTACTAAGAGGGATATTTTCAAGATGATCTGATCATACCATGTGCATAGTTAAGACTGTATTTTAATCAAGATTCTTTTGCAAACAAAGAAATAAAATTTAGTAAAGTTATTCTTGATGGGAAAAAAACTTAAAAAAAATGAACTACTGGTGGTCTGTTAAGAAGGAAAAAAATAAGAGTTAAGCTACATATTGAAGTTCTGGAATGCAGCACCTCAATTTCACATCTGCCCTAAACATTTGCGATTACAAAATCCAAGTGATGTCTTGATGAGCGAATCATACTTTACAAATGTTCCAATTCCAATGTCTGACTTTAGCATCTCGTGTCAATTAAGAGTTCCCTAATACAGAATATTGTGCTAAAGAGTGCTAAGATTCTGCATGCTGCTGCCATTCCCTGGTCCCGTTCATGCTTGCAGCTGCCCAATGAGACAGCTTGAGAAGTCTGGTCTCAACACTCCACACTGTAATAACTAGAAAAGAAGAACATTCTACATTAGAGGAAATTTATACAGTCAAGAGACATCACTATAGCTCTGTAACTAAACTGCTCCAAGGTTTACCTTTTATTGATATCAACGCTCTTCAATAGAGTCCACATTCCTTTAAGTTGTTTTTAATGATGACATCTGTAACAGCATCAAAAACAAACTGCACATTCTTGGTGTCTGTGGCACAGGTGAAGTGGGTGTAGATCTCCTTGGTATCTTTTCTTCTGTTCAGATCTTCAAACTGGCACTGAATGTAAGCAGCTGCTTCTTCGTATGTATTGGAACCTGAAGCAGACAACCAATGTATTCTCAGTTCAAATCCTAACAGTTGCCCGAATTCAACTAAAGTCAGGCCATCACCACATGTGAAGAGATGGAATAGGACCCAACTAAATATAGACAGATTTCTGTATTTCTATAATCTTTACATTTTTCTTGACAGCAAACTCATATCCTTATAAGTAAAACAAAATCATCACACACAAAGATCCACGAAAACAAAACTTGAAGTTTCTCCTTTCCCTTTCATTTCGACTTTTCAGATAAACAACCTAGAAAGTGTGGAAGGAAAACTCGGGAAGTAGGAGGACAAATTTCTAGAACACACTTGCTTAAAAAGTCAGGGAGCCCGTGCTCCTTCAAAAGGATAAGCCATACTTCTTTTCAAAATCATTCCAGTTTTAAGGGAGCTTAGCCCCAGAGCCTTGCGGCAATAATTTAAACCAAAGGTAAACTAATAGATGCAAAGGGAAGGGCCCTGAATGACACACTTTTAAGCAGTAAATTTTACGTTATGTGAATTATATCTCAACAAAGCTGTTATTTTTTTTAAAGGCGGGGGGATCAAAAGTAAATCCCATTTTCAACATGTGTAATTAACTCTTCATCACCTGATTCCTATGCCACCTTGTCACCTTCGAGCCTGTACAGTAGCCCTAGAAACTGGCTGCAGAGCAGGAGAAACTCAACAAAGACCACACACAGTTATTCCTGTGAACCAGGGGCTATTTTCAGTAACGTTAAGCAAGACAAAAAATACCAACAACTAAGCATATACCGGGGGAGGAAAAAAATGTATACACATGACTGTATTCACCTTTTGTTACTGGTTTATATTATTACAATTTTAATACAGTTTTTTTTTCTTAAAATGTGTATACCAGGGCAGCCGGTTAGCTCAGTTGGTTAGAATGTGGTGCTAACACCAAGGTTGCCTGTTCGATCCCCACATGGGCCACTGTGAGCTGTGCGCTCCTTTAAAAAAAAAATAAAAAATGTGTATCCAGTTTTTTGGCACCCTCTGTATAAAGAAGACTAAATAACAAAGAAAAGCTTAAGAAAGGAATATTATTTAAACAGAATAAAGAACTGAACAAAGACAGCTTGGTAGGTGCTTGAAATAGGTTTCTTGAAATGTGCAGAACTTTTGTAAATTAAAGGAGACAGATGATTGAAAAATCAATTTTTGTCTGGTAGGAACATATTGACACTTGGGAATTCAGGACTGTGAGAATCCTTAAGAATGAAGTCAAGAGAAAATAGGCTTGGAAGTTCACCCCCCCACACACACCCCCAAAAGGGTGTGATATTGAGGGGTCTCTGCAATGCGTGAAGATTTCCAGCTGGAACAGTCAATCCTTTCACTTGCCTTAAGTCAGTCTGTCTCTCCCATGCTAAGACTTGGCTACTTTCTGTATAAATTCACCCAGCTCACTTCCCTCCTCACTCTGAACAGATGAGCACATGTCCAACTTCCTTGAGAAATCAAGGCCATGGGGCTTAAACTACAATCTCAACTTTTTAGCCCAACACCTCGCTTAAAAAGTTACCAATATCTGCACTTCGTTTTGTACCTCTGATCCTAGAGTGTCTTCCTTCCCCGTTCAAAATTCAATTGCTCTACCTAGACTTTTAAGTTGAGGTAAAATTCACACAACACATAATAAACCACTTTAAAGTGTACAATACAGTGGTATTTCCTGTATTAACAACCTTGCAACCACCACCTCTCAAGGTTCAAAACTTTTTTTTACCGCCCCAGAAGAACACCCCATTCCCATGAAGTAATCACTCCCCATTCCCCCACCGCCCCCTAATCTCCTGGTAGCCATGAACCAATCTGCTTTCTGTCTCTATGGATTTGCCTATTTTGGATGTATCATGAAAAAAGGAATCACACAAATGTGACCTTTTGTATTTGGCTTCTTTCACTTAGCATGTTTATGGGGTTCATCCAAGTTGTAGCTTCATTCATTTTTATCGCTAAACAACACTCCATTGTCGGATATACCATTGTTTACCCATTCATCCTTCCTTGACTCGATTCTTCCTTCTCTCACCTGCTTACAAATCTTGCTCCCTCAATTACATCCACTTTTTATAACTTCCCTTTTGCTATAGGATCTTACCCCTAAGCCTATAAACATTCTTAAATCTCTCCTTCCCCCGTAATCCAAGCTGTTCAAGAGTAGGCTTGCACTGGTCTTCATTTCTTCACTTCCCACTCAGTCAGTAATTCACTGTACCTGGCTCTACTCTCAGCGTGTAGAGACACTCTTTCAATGTGTACCTTATTTTGTTTTTCTGCACACGACATCGCACTGCTCTTCACTTTCTAAACTCTCAGTTTTTGATGCTTTGGCTCTCTGGTTCTTCTCTTTGGGTCCTATACAAACCTTTCCTTCTCTCCTGCTGGCATTCTCTCATCCATGGTCCTCATTCTGTGTCATCACCCTAAGTCATTCACTTCGTTGTATTTACACATGATCTCAAGCCAAAATATCTTAACCCCCAACCTCCCCCCAAGCTCCAAAGCCACCTATATAACTAACTGCCTATCAGATAGCTCCACCTGGATGTTCTAGATACTTCAAAATCAATATTCCTAATTATGAATTCAGATCACAGCACCAGCACCCAATGAGACAGTACTCTGAGAGTACCTGTGACGGTTTCCACTTCCTTACCCTCGCTACACACTTTCACTGTATTACAGTGAGCATGTAGTGTCTGCTGGGCAAATAAGTGTTCCCTTTCCCGGAAAACACCCAGCCCTGATCTAAAGGTCACCGTGGTGCAGCACTGGCAGTCACGTTTGCGTCCCTCACTGTGACTGACTGACTGAGCTCAGAATTTCTCCCTGGTTTCACCTTGCCCAGGATCTCCCTCCTAGGAATCTGAATCTGGGGACAACCGATCTCATTCTAGCCTGGTCTTTTAAATGGAGAGACACAGAAACTGTGGCAGGGCCATTTTTTATCACAGAAACTGAATAACTGAAAAAGTCGGTAAGGAGAGAGAAGAATAAAGACATGCAGAGAGAAGGTGAATAAAGAGATGTGGAAAGAAGTATTTCTAGGGTTCTTGACAGCTATTTCCTAACTCTAACTGCATTCTTAAGAGATGTTTGCATTCTTGCCCTTGGCTTCTGTGATATAGATCCCTGTATCTTCACCAAAAGCTTTCATTTGCATCCTATGCGAGTCCTTACTAATTCGACTCCCCTACTGTCGGTCTATCTCTATGGCCTGTATTGCATCGTCCTTCTAAAGCACAGTTCCTACTGTATCATGTACCTCAATTGTTAGTAAAATCCCCCAGCAGCTCCCCAGTCTCGGCAGGAGAAAGCAGGCCCTTCATGAGCATCCCTGCCCATCCCTCCAACCGGGCCTTCCCAGCACTTACAGCTCCAGCAATACCAAATTCCTTCCAGGTGCCAGAACAAACAATGCCCTTTTTGTATTTAAAAAACCACCTCCATACCTTCCTATATGCTATTCCCTCTTCCTACAATGTTTTTATTCTGTCTGCCTGGTGACTGCTAATTCATCCTCTTACCATCTCACTCCAAGTGTCATTTCTTCTTGAAAAAGACTATACCGACCCCGAAGAGAAAACCATTGCTTCTGTTCTTCTATTAAGAACACTTTTTACTACAATGAAATTCTATATGAGTGTGTGTGTCTCTCTCCACAATCAACGTCCGTTTCTTGAGTGCAATGACTGTACCTTTCCTTGTATTTTCTTGAAACGTATTTATACCAAATTTTGATTTTTATCTTTCTCTATATGCCTCAAAAAATGAGGACAGAAATATAAAGATCAACCAGTAAATTAATTATGTCTGGAATAGCACTTTAGACTTAAGGGGTCTGAATCACACGCTTAATGTTGATACCTCTTACCAGTGAACACTCTATAAGGATATACAGGCATTGTTCAAAACCACAGGTAGTTGCAGGAATGTCACTTAAGTGTTGACCTAAGATGTATACCTCCAACAAAATCTTTCACAACCCCTTACCCGTGTATTCTGGGTAACAGATAGTTAATGGACTTCTCTTTATTTTTTCCTCAAAAAGGTCTTTCTTATTGAGGAAGAGAATGATTGAAGTGTCTGTAAACCATTTGTTGTTACAAATGCTGTCAAATAGTTTCATGCTTTCATGCATTCGGTTCTGAAAAAGAAAACACAGGATGATAGGTCAGCGGCAAAAGATACAAGTAGATTAATGGTTCATGAAAAAAGACCAACAAGTTTTAAAAGTACCCATGGCACCCATGGAATTAAGTCAGACACTGGTAACACAAAAGCTGGGCCAATCTCATCTTTGTAATTGTTGGAGGTTGGGAGGCGGGAAGAAGGACTGGCTGACAAGAGGACTTAATCCTCCCCACAAGGCAACATGCTGTTGTATCTCTTAAGTGTTACTAGGGCATGGGTTAATATTTTGAAAAGCTAATCTCATTGACAAGGAGAAAAATTAAGGATATTAAGTTTTGGTTCATTGAGCATGTGGATGCACAGAGTCTTACTAAGAGTTATTTTCCATTTGCTGGCTGCATTAGACAGGCTTGTTCCCAGAAGCTCCAACATACCATCTCCTCGTCCTCAGCCAGAACAAGGTCATAATCACTGAGGGCCACACAGAAGATAATTGCTGTCACTCCCTCAAAACAGTGAATCCACTTTTTTCGTTCTGATCTTTGGCCACCTACATCAAACATCCTGAGCAGGGAGGGGAAAAGCACAAATTCAGCAAGGTCACACACATACTGCTCCCTAAACTCAAAGTTAGGGAACTTCACACTATTACTTACTCCAAATCCCATTTATAATAGAAAAACAAACAAAGGAGCTGATAAAAATGTTGTCAAAACATAAATAATCATGTGTGGTTAAAAGTAAAAGAGAACACGCAAAAATAAAATTTAGGAATAATCAAAATTCTCATTTTAAATATATAGTTGAGCCTCCTATCAGAGCTTATCAGGTGTGCTAAAAAGTCAGCAGAATAAGCACTAAAATAAATTAAGAGGGTAAAAAGACAGGAAAATAAAGATCTGAGTAATACAACTTATAACAAAAACTAGTATTTTTTAATAAATATTTACTGAGTGTTTACCATAGTGCCTGCCACCACCCTAAAAAAATCTTAAGTACATTAACTCATTTTACACTCATAATGCTCCTATAAGTACTATTATTAACCCCATTTTACAGATAAAGAAATTGAGGCACAGATATGTTAAATAATTTGCCCAAGGGCACACTACCAACAAATGGGAACTAGGGATCTGAACCCAGACGCTCTAACTCCAGCACCCAACCTTTTATTCACACCACCATTCTACCTCTCAAATGGTTTTCCTCTTTAGTTGAAAGAGAGCAATGAAAAAATATAAATCCCCAACTTGCATTGTTTCCATAATCTCTCCTTACTGATTCAAAAGTTTGTTTTCCTTACTTTTTTCTTAATTGAGTTATAATTGAGATAAAATCTTACTAAAAGGAAAAAATATTTTAGAGATTAATTATGGAAAAAAGTAAATTGTATTTTATGGTAGGACTCTAAGACCCTAATATCAAAAAAAACCAATGTTTCCCAACTCCAAGTCTTATCTGAAGTTAATTAATAGTAACAAAACCTCAATTATTCACACACTTTATGTTCCACTCTGGATGAGTTTTAGTCCACTAATCCCTTCTCGAGGGCTTATTTAATATCCAAAGGAAACTGCTGAACTTCTGTCAACAGTGCCTTCATCTACCTCCTATAGTAAAAGGAACACGCACACAGCTTTGTCCTAAGCTGGTACTAGAGTCTGAGGAGGTCTGCATACAAGTGGTTAGATACTCTTAAGATACATGTTTGATGAGAATGATAAAAAATTTTAAAGGGTAAACTCTGCCAAGCTCGTTTAGTGTATCAGACCTATAATGACTAGGGGTCTATTTCCCAAGATTATTTTCCTTCACAGATTAAGAGAAATGAGAGCGAGTTGAGTAATTTCTCAATGTGTGTTTGAAAGAGAACAGTCATCTTATCTCTTCATGACCCAACTTTTTCTTTTGATTGATCTTGCATAGTTCTTTTCAACCTTTGTTCATGATACCTGTAATGATGCAATCACAAGTTGGCTTTAATACAGGGTATAAAATATAAAACCTCACATTACAGGTTGTAGGGACGCTAACATCATATATTTCACCATAGAAGTCTTTCAAGGGGCGACACCACTGGTGGTACACCAATAATTTCAGCTTACTCCTCTATTTTCTTCTATAAAGTCCATAAAACCAGTCAAACACTATGAAGTTCCCAAGGCGGGCTTTTGGTACATATTAACATTTATAATATTATTCACTAACAGATCAACATTTTATAAACATTACCTCATAACTGAGAGGCAAGTAAGCAATTATACAATGCCTTGCATATAGTAGATGCTCAATAAATGTTTGAATAAATGGATAGTGGTTTTGCCTAGAGAGAAGAGGAAAAGGAAGAAATGATAGTACTTCATAACAAGATATCTACATGGCAACAATAAAGTGGGTGCAGCACCTTCATTAGATCTGGTTATTGACCCTGACATAAGACCAGTAGGATTTACCAAACTAATGATCAGTCTAGGACAACATCAACAAGAAAGTTTCCCACACTTACTAAAGGTCAGCATTTCATTATAAATGGATTAATAATCTTATACCACACAAAGAGACACCTCATTCTTTTGGTTTCACGGGTGATAATCCATGTGGCCTTTGCTACTCTGGTTAAATAAATTCATCAGTACTAAAGATAAGTAGTTCTTCTAGAAACACTCAGCTGAACTGTTCTTTTCCTATACACCAGGTTTCAACTCTGTTTTGGTGTATTAAGATTTCAAGACCCTAAGAGGTATTTATCAAGTAATACCTAAACTCTGTGTGGACTGAGTGGACTGAAATAAAATTTGTGTTTTATTGTCACAAATCTTCTGAAGCAATTATTTTCAAAGAAAAGAAAACTGAGAGGATCTGGGCTAGAAATTACATTTGCATAAAAAATAAAAATAAAAAATATTAACTGATAAAAAAAGTTATGTGTGTGCAATAATTCTCAGTATCACATTTCTACATACAAGCATAATGAGGTAGCTAAAAAGAACATCATGTATTGAAGGGGAGAAGAGTTCACTCCTAATCTCAAGTCATAAAAACAGAAAACAGGAACCAAAAAGACAGTTCTAATATTTACAAACGACTATAAACACAGAGATAAGTTGAAGCGTATTTTAGAGTTCCCAATGCTGATAAGGAAATCCTTTAAATTACAATAGTAGAACTTTGTCTCTCTAAAACCACCACTGTTTATGTCATCATACCGCCCCAAAATGCCTCTATCCCAAGATTGATTTTCCATCCTGCACTATGTCAGGAACTCAAGAGACTGCGCACCAAGCAGTCCAGGAGCCGTGACAACCTCAGCTCCATCCCATTAAACTTAAAGGGAAAGGCAATGCATTAAAAAGGGACTGACCCTGGTGAGAAAAGCATTTCTGTTTTAATACCAAAATGGCAGAAAAAAGCCACATAACTAAGCCCCAAAACTGATTTTCTATCCTTTTTAGTATTGCTGTTACCCTTCTAAACAACAAATAGTTTATACCTGTTTTGGTGATTCCAACAAAAAAGCAGCTTTTGAAAAGAATAAAATTAAAAATAAATTGGTAACAGTATGATTACTTTTATTGATACCTAAGTTACAATTTAATTTTGAATTTAAGTTCCTCCAAATGGACAAAAATATTTGATGCTATTTGGAGACAGAAGAAATGTTTGGGCCCCCACAGTTAAAACATTCAAATACTGACTTTTGAATACGGTAACTGTCTAGACCAAGGAATAAAGCCTAGAGAAATTTTACCCTGATTAAGAGAAACTAACTAAAGGGAAGATATTTGCGTTTGGCACATCTAGCAAAAAGGCTAATGACTTACTTGAAGTACAGGTCTTTGAAAGTGAAATGTGTTTCCACAATGCCTGTGGTCTTCACTCTGGTCCGCAGGACATCTTGCTGAGTTGGAATGTAGTTGGTTTGGGATATTCTATCCAAATCATTTAGGTAACTAAATAAAATACACATTTATTTTTACCTGGTAAAACCAACCATGTGCACAGAGAGTTAACAGATCAAATCAGTTCCTTGCTAAAAGTAGATTCTGAACCTGTCACTACAGTGGCAGACCAAAATCAGATCTTCATTGTCACAGAAACAATTATTAGAAAAAAACGGGAATCAACTAGCACAGGACAATTAAAGCCTGTTCTAAATACAATATACAGACAGCTGTGCATTGCACAATACAAAAAACAAACCAAAACAAAAGCTCTCCCACATTTAAAGTGAATGGGTCATCCGTATGTTTAAACATTTGACAGGACATTAGAGAATGATGTTTGAATTACTAACATTTTAAAAATCTATGCTCAACAAGTATTTCGTTTCCATTCACGAAAATAGAAAGTTGTGGGTTGTTTTTAGCCTCAAACAAACTGTAAACACCTTCAAAGAAATTTGTCAGTGGAATAATTAAGACTGCTTCCAAGCTAAATTAAATTCTTCATAATTTCAAGGTTTCCTAAAGATTTTTTGGCTAAAACAGTGAGGAACAGTGGACATCATTATAAGTGAATCATTAATGATCTTCAATAAAAATAAGTACTATCACTAATGTTAAGGAATCAGTCAAGCTTAGATCAACAATTATGAAAAATAAATAAATCATGTCTTCAAGGTGTAGTTGGAGGATTCAGAGCTTACTGATGATGGAAAAAAATACAATCTAGCTTTGATGACTACTGGGGAGTTATTTAAACTAAGTATCTGCAATTAATAAGTATTATTAAAAGATGGGCAAGAATCCTGAAATGTTTCTAAAGTCAAATTTTCATTTTAAAAATGTTTTTCAAATATCATTTAATTTCTTATTATACCAATTTCAAATATCATTTAATTTCTTCTTAAACCAATTTCTTCTTATACCAATTTAATTCCTTCTTATACCAGGATGGGAAAAGTAGGAAAACATATTGGAGAAAATACCTTTATGCTTTAAAAGTGTCTTCATTTAGTAAGGAAATGGATACAAGTAATAAGAACTTACCAAGCCCCCAAAATGCATGTTAAAAAAATACATTCTGAATACAGGTCTCATAAACAAACATGTAAAAGAAGCAAAATAGGATAGCATGCTATAGTTTAATGGAAGTGTTAATTCCAAATTTGCTAAAACTACTGGTATGTAACACTCAAGAGAATGTCCTCAACAAATAGATGCTTCAATTTTGTTCCAAGACTCAACATTTTCTTTCTGCATAAAGTCTGCTATTGTGATCTGGCGAAAGATTTATAAGTGGTGGCTAGTACCAGAGAAATCCATAGTCACAGAAAGTTGGATGCCTAAAAAGGGGTATCACAATTTTAAATTCCCTCTTTAGTTGGCAATCAATGCAAAGCCCTTATACCGAGGGAACTTACTGAGTTGGAAGAGATCCAGGACCCAGCTGCAATAGAGTTTTCTCCTGTTTCATTTGCTTATTATAAACTACCATAGAGCTACTTTCATGGTGCCAAGTCTCCCATTGACATTCCAAGAAGAAAACACTTTTCTCTAAGTCATACAAAACAACTGAGGGTTCCTATAACCAAACTGAAACAATCTTTGTAAGGGATCCTATGGACTTCTAAACACTTCCTTAAGGATAGGCATTCAACTTTCTCTAGAGTCACCATGTTATTTTCTGTTAGTTCCACAGAGAAAAATTACTTACTATGAAGCAGAATCATTGAGCTGATATTCCCTGGATCTGCAGAAGCAGGCCTGCACCCCACCATCTCGCCACAACCGTTTAATCACTCCTGCTAGTTCTGGAGTCATGACTCCTTCTTCGGCGCTGCCAGCTAAAACAAATAATTGCCGGGCATCGTCCTGAAAAAAGAGAGACAGAAGATTCTCCATTTTTTAAAAGACTTGACAAGAGTTTCTTTAAAACACACACACACACACACACTATATTATTTCAATGAAAGGCAAGCGCAGTGTGAGAATTTACAATGAAGTCTTTCCCCCTTCTCACTCCACTACAGTCAGAAGTGCAGAGCTGAGCTGAGGGATGATTTCACTCCCCCTACCACTTCTCCCCACACCACCATCCCCTGAAAAGATCTCTTCTCACTGGCCTGTAAATCTCCATCCTGGTTACTCATAATTTTTGACAGAAAAAAACTGGCCTGTGAGACAGACACATGTAATTCATTCCTATTCTATTCAAGGAAGCACACAATAAAAATAGAAATGAAAAGACTAGCACCTAAGAGGTAAAGTCGCAACATGTCCAAGGGAGTAAAACAAGTTTAAGGAAAAACTGTTCTCTTCTTCCCCCTGCAGTTCAGATGGAGGAACAGGAAGAAGCAGAGACTGGGACATTTAAGAAGTCTGGAAACCTAGTGGGGGGAATAAATCTCTCAGGGAACATTCAGTCTCTAGACTTCCCCAAAGGAATGATAGTCCTCTAAATAATACAGGGGAAGAAAGGATGCAGGTGGAAAAGAAAGTTATACAGAGAGACTTAATCAAAACTTCATGAGTCATAAACATAGCTTTGCAAGTGGTTCCAGTTTTTAAACTTAAAATATGGGCGAGGGAGAGAAGACGGGAAAGGGCCGTGAAACTGACTTGTCTTACCCTTCACAGCCCTATTTGTCAGGTTGTGTGAAAACGGAAACCCGTCTCATGGGATGATTGCCACACCTCCATTTAATATTCATCTGCCTCAGAAGATTTCTGAGTAATTATAAAAATGCATATACTAAACGCATGTAATGGGTAAAGGAAAAGGAAGGGAGGAAGTGGAGCAATCAATTCTATCACAAGTTGTCATTAGGACAATAAATGAGCAAGCAAAACATTTCAGACCATAGGGGAAATGACAACCAAAAACTTCTAAGCAAAGCATAACAAATCTAACCAGAGTGCACTCCAATGAATTCTGCCAAACGCAGGGTCTTCAGCCTTAATGACTTTTGCCGAGATAAAGAAACTTTCTCTACCACCTACATTCCCATTCTCTCTTTTCAGAATTTTAAATAAAGGAATGAAATGACTGAGAAAAGCTGAAAAATTACAGAAATTGGCGAACACACTCAACAGTGAGCACGTCCTCCTACATATATGTCATAATGCTTTATTTAACATTTGACAGTTCTATAGTCCCTTGGTTCTGAAATTTGACCTGTACACTCATGCAGGAATTCAAAAACCTCAATAAAGCAATTACTTTTTTATTTTAGTAACACCACGATTCTAATTTTAGAAACTGTAAAACAGAGAGCTATTGCTACATAATTTTGCTGTTGCAACTTTGTAAACACTGTTTTAGGAGGAAACATTTTGCCTTTACCACTTAATCTCTTCCACTGACCAATCTTGTTTCCCCACTATAAACCTTTATTGGTCTATAAAGAGGCCCCTCTATACAATGAATGTCATACCTTCACCTACGCAGACATGAAAAGCAACCTATCCCACATCCAGCTCTATGTTTTTCCATTCGCTCTCTAAACAATCATAATAAAACTAGAGGATAAGAGAAGAGCTATAAAGATAAATTCTTACATGTGGAAACAAAAAAGAGAAACTTCAAAAAATTATATAGGATTGTAGATTAGGATGGGTGGACACTGGAAAGGTAGATGATACAGGAGGCCTGAGAGGAATTAATGATGCCATCTGCATCTGGTGACAAAGGAGTGTTAGGAGCCAAAGATTAATGACACTGATTCGACAAACTAAAGAAAGGAGAAGGAGGGATACTATGGTCTAAATATGTTGAAATCCTAATGCCCAAAGTGCTGGTGTTAGGAGGCGGGGCCTTTGGGAGGTACTCAGGTCAGGAGGGCGGGGCTCTCATGAATGGGATTAGTGCCCTCATAAAGGAGACCCCAGAGATATCACTTCAAGACGTCTGCAACCTGGAAGATGGCCCTCATCCTACCATGCTGGCACCTGATCTTGGACTTCCAGCCTCCAAAAGTGTGAGAAATCAATTTCTGATGTTTATAAGCTACCGAGTCTATGGTATTTTATTATAGCAGCCCAAACGGACTAAAACAGAAAATGTCAACTGCATCTGGTGACAAAAGAGTGTCAGGACCCAAAGATTAACAATAACCAATTTGATAATGGAAATGAAAGGAGGGATCATCAAGAGATATAAAGAGGACAGAGGGTGAGAAATAAAAAAAGGAAGAAACTAAGAGACAAAGTAAATAAGATGGCGAAAACGCCAACAAAGAGAGGGAAGAGAATAAATACAGAATTACTGACTGGTTACCAGATACAGCAAATACAACACAGAGGTAGAGCTAGGTATAAGAAATGAGAAAAGGGAGGGAGAAAACAAGAACACAGGAGAGAGTTGGTAGGAAGAGCGGAAAAATGGAAAAGAAGGAAGAAAAGCAGGAGGTGAGAGAAGGAACAGACAGGAGTAAGACAAAAACAAGGCCTGTTCTTGCCTTAGCTATCACACTGTTCCCTTCTCAGAGGCTTAGAAAAATCAAGTCTCTACTTTTTGTGAGTTGGTACCTTTTAACAAAAACAGAAGTCATGCCTCACATCCCTCTTCCATTCTTCTTTTGCTACCTTTCCAACCCTTATTCTTGCTCCTCTTCCCTAGGCCATTTCTAAGATTTCCTAGTCTAAATACCACCCAATTATAAACACCCTTGTATTATTTTTCCCTTCGACAATTTCCCCACTGGTTTATTGACTATTCATTTGCTGAACTGAGAGTTACTTAAAAGAGTCCCTAAGCTACTTCACAGACACATAGGCGTTGCCTTCCCAGGAAGGCTCCCCAGGCAGCTCCCCAAGTCACTTCCTCTTATTGCCCATGGCAACTAAGTATGACATACTGAATACAGCTGATAACTTAGTTCTAGAGAATCATTCTACACATTCCCAGCCTTCTCTTGGAATTTAGCTGATGATGACATAAAAGATCCCCTGCCTTCATTTTGTCCCTCACACCACTGCATCAAACATCCTAATTTACAAACTAGAACTTTAGGGCCCACTGAGTATTATAATTAATCAACATGACTTTTGACTATCTGACATGTGCAAGAATTATATCAGGACATGGTAGAACCAATTCTATAGTCTATAGCTCGGTGTAGTATTTGAACTACATTCCTGAATATCTGAAAATTGCCTCTAAAATGTAGGCTTAGTATGCATGTCCGTACCAAGTTTATTCTGGGAAACTGGTGTTTACCTTTAATCTCTACACCTCAGAAAGCATGGCAACCTCTTTTAGATTATATCGATTTACTATCATTTGTTACTGTAAATTAAAAAACAGGGCTGTAAGAGAAGCAAGTGAATGAAACAGTTATCACAGAAACCTATAGCATATCCACAGAATCCCATTTCCTAGAGTCTCCTTTGTGTGGTAATCTAATATCTCCTAAAGCAGATTGCTAACACTTCTCAAATGAGCACACAGAACTTCGCTACATCTTATCTTGTTACTTAAATTCATTTCCCTGAAAGACGAAACAAATTTTGCTTAACTGCACCTACTGAAAAAGAGCAAGTAAAGAGGAAATGAGAAACACTTACAGCTCGGGCAGCTTCCCCAAAGTCGATTTTCAGTCGTCCCATGGCTCTTATGATTGCAATGATGGACTGTATAGTATTGCTGTAGACAACTACTTTATACTGTTTACATTCTTCTTCTGAATAGCCATCCTCATGAATGATTCTTTCAAAAGAAGAAAACCACAAATCATTACCATGGACCTAAAATGAAAAGACGCTATGGACCTGTATGTATCATGAGGAAATGTAGTCTTACAAAAAAAAGGCCATGTTTCACTTACTTCATCTGTTTCACAATGGTGCTTTTACCAGATTCTCCAGCACCTGAAAGAAAAGAAAATCAGACTTTGAATTCATCTGTAACCAAACACAAAAGCATGAAATCAACATGAATAATTCCAGATTAATGGAAACCACAGGTCCTAGGGAAAACTTTGGTGAGGCTTTCTATCAGGAAAAACTACTAAGCTTCTTTCTCCATTAGAGTTTTTACTTTCTTTACATAGCTCAGCAAGTAAATATAAGTCATTGAGTGTCCCGGGGCCTAGCTGGTATCACTTGTGCAAAGCAGGCGTTCTGAGGGAGACAGGCCAACATAAACACCTCTAGGACCTCATCCTCTACGTGAAACATCATGATACAGACATGAATATACGCAAAAACGAAATGATTAGTGTTTGGCCTATTCACTTTTATCCATTCCTCTATCAATGCCCATGGACCCGAGGAATGACTCAAGAGCAATCCTCCCAGCCATGGACCTAAAGAGTCCAAAACAGAAGCAGAGGAGACATCGTCTGTCCCCACCACTTTTTCACTGCATACTACCTTCCCAAAGCGCTTCCCTCCTCGCCAGCCAGCGGGGAATCACTTTAATGACGAACTCCTTGACGTTCCACCTACATTTCTCTAATCAATTCATTCTCCCACCTCTCAAGATGCCTGCTTCACACTACCGCCTCTCCCTCAAAACTTACAAGCCACTTTCCACTTCTCTCATCTGATGATCCTGCCCCTCTTATTGAAAAAAATTAAAGCACTCAGAAAAAAAATCTCATTTTCTCATAACCAAATCCACCTATCTACGTTCACTTCCATGAATATTCTCTACCATCATCAATGGACAAACCGCCTCTGCCAATGTCTTAGACTAACCCTGCCAACTGTGCACTTACCCGCCTCATCGCACCTACTCAAGGTCTTGGCTGCTGCAACTATCTCGTGTCACTCAAATATCAAGTTTTCTCTCCCCACTGGGTCACTCTCATCAGTACACAAACTTACTGTACTACCTTCCACCTTAACATCCACACACCCCGCTCTTACCTTCCTTGACTCCACACATCTTCCTTTAGCTACCACTCCATTTTTCTCTCCTCCTCTTTACAGCCAAACCCGAGTTGCCTGTACTCATGTTCTCCAGTTCTGCACCTCCAATTTTCTCCTTAACCCACTCCAACCAGGCATTCCTACCCACCACTCCACTGAAACCACATCAAAGTCTCCAACAACTTCTATCTTAACAAACCCAGTGGTCAATTCTCAGTCTTCATCTTACTCGATCTCTCAAGCAGAATTTGTCCAAGTTGATGACTTCTCCCCTTGAAAGATTTTCTTCACAATGTTTTCTTCCAGACCCCACATCCTCCTGGTTTGACTCCTACCCCACTCCTCAGTTTTCTCCTTCCTGTCTCTGAATTTGAAAGCTTGTGTTGCTTTCTTGGCCCTTTTCTCTACCTATATTCATTCTCTAGGTCATCTCATCTAATCTCATGGTTTTAAACACTCATAAACTGGTAATAATGGTGAACATCTAGCAAGTACTGTGTGCCGGATGCTGTTCTAAGAACTTTGTATTATTTAATATCATTTAATCCTCACAATAACCCTATGAGGTAAATATTATTATTATCCCCAATTTATAGATGAGGTAAATAAAGCAGAGAGAGGTCAAGTTAACTCGTCTACAATTACACATTAAGTGGCAGAGCTGAAATGTGCATTCACACAGTTTGGCTCCAAAGTTGTACACTGCCTCTATGCTAATGATTTCCAAGTTTAGATCTCTAATCTTGGCTTCTAACCTTGGCTACGAACTCAAAGATCTGAATCACCTATGTGACATATCTCATTAGATTTCTACTAGTAGGCATCTCAAACTTAAAACGCCTCAAACTGAGTTACTGCGTCCCCACCTTTACCCCCCAAATCCTGCTCCACCCTGTTTTCTCATCTCAGTAAATGTAAATGACACTAGCATTCACTCAGTTGCTCAGGTTAAAAAAAGGTAAGTGACATGTAACTAACATTCAGATCAAATGTGGGGGCCAGTACCAACATGTATAATAAATATTAGTAAAGCCAAATTTTTAAAAGTAAATATAAACATAGTGCTAACAGCTTCTTCTTGCACGATGGATCAACATGAGCACACTGGAACCCACAGGCCTCCATCAACGCAAAAGCTTCCTAAATAGTCCCATGCTTCACACCTTCCCTTTCCTGTGGTCAGTTTTCCACTCAGTAGCTGGAATGAACTTTGTAAAATGTAAATCAGATCATGTCACAACTCTGCCCCCAAACTCTCCTATGGCCTCCAATTACACTCCAAATAAACCCCGTGGGCAGTGAGGCCCAATGTGCTCCGGCCCGCTCACCTCCTCCCCCTCTACTCCTAGCCTTCTCCATTTTGTTCTCTCTGCTCGTCAAACCAGCCTTCTTGCTTTTCCTCCAACATACCAAACTGGTTCTCAGTGAACCTGATCCTGACTCATGGTCTTTGCATTTACTATTCCTTCTGCCTGGAAAAGTTTTTTCTTCTTCATTTAAGTTTCTGCTTCCCCCACAGAGAACAGCCTTCTCTGACTAATCCATCAAAAAGCCCTACCCCAATCATCCTCTCTCCCTTGACTCTGGGGGATAATTTTTCAAAGTACTTGCCACTTCTTCACATTACAGATTTGTTCATTTCCTGTCTTCTTCACTAAAATATAAGTTCCATGAAGGTGTTTTTTTTTGGGGGTGGGGGAAGGGGAACAGGACTTTATTGGGGGAACAGTGTGTACTTGTTGTCCTTTCAATCGTAGTTGTGGAGGGCGCAGCTCAGCTCCAGGTCCAGTTGCCATTGTTAGTTGCAGGGGGCACTGCCCACCATCCCTTGAGGGAGTTGAACCAGCAACCTTGTGGTTGAGAGCCCACTGGCCCATGTGGGAATTGAACCGGCAGCCTCTGGCATTAGGAGCATGGAGCTCCAACCGCCTGAGCCACCGGGCCGGCCTCCATGAAGGTTTATTCCTCCCTGTATTCATTCCCAGGGCCTAAAACTGAGACTGACATAAATCGATTATGCAACTTAAATGTTGCTGAATAGATAAATGACGAATGTTTAATAAATATGATTCTTTACTAAATATTTCTCAATTCTATCAACCAAAAATGTTAAATAAAAATTCAAATAACTTAAAAATTCCAGACATCTACATTTTTACAAAATCAAAAGGGATATTTACATATGACTTTATCTCTGTTCTTATCACCTAATCAATAATCACAGGTAGCACTGAAATAGTTAATTTTTAAGTAGCACACAGAGAACTTTCTAATGACACTGTTAGAAATAAATAATTTCTCCCGTGCATCTGAAAAAAAACCCTGATGATTCAGTTCTGGGGAAGAAAATACAAAAGCATGCCAATTATATTTGAAGTAGTTTAAAACAGAATTTCCAGATAATCCCATGTTAGCAATAGCTACTAAATTAACTAGGAAAACAGAGATTAATGAAGTAATGTGCACCATTCTTTTACATAGTGAAAACAGCATTTCTACCATTTATGTTGGATTATTTTGAGTGAAACAGTAAGTTTATTAACCTCAGAATCAATTTCTATCCGTTGCATTAATTTGTACCCTGTGAAGGTGCTGATTAACTGTATTTATATTTACCTCTCTGTTTTTCCAAGGCTACCTGATAAAATGTCACACTGCCCTTTTCTTTATTACGACTATATATATATTCACCCACGTTATTAAGCATCCAGTTCCATCTCTTAAAAGAAGGCACCTCTTACCGACCACAGAATTAAACTAAGGATTTGTTTTAATGGGTGTGCCAGGGCACTCTACACAAATAAAGAATGAATCGCTTTATACCAAAAGTCTTTGACCGATTCAGCTTCTAGATCACCATGAAAAATGCCACCATCTTACTTTTCTTCCAAGTACGAAATCTAAGAATCATCTGGAACCCACTCTCTCTTCTCTCCTTACATCAAGGTGTAACAAAATCTTCTCTCTTCTTATGCATTTCTCAAATTAATCCTTTCTACTCCTCACATGTCAGAGCCTGACACTGCACCCACGGTGTTTAACTGCTGTCATTTTCTCAAACTTCTAGCTCAAAGCCCCTCTTCCTTCTCATAATTTCCAAATGGCACTAGTAAAACAGCACCAATCTATCTAATAATTACCCAAATTCTTCTAACTTTTCTATAACCCTTTCTCATTAGGTCTGAACTCTCATTTTTACCTCAGTCCCCTGTGCTCTATTGCTTCAGCAGTCCCCCTCTAATAACATCCCACCCTTAGGATTTCCACCAAACCGCTTCCCGTGTCTCACCTCCCTCTCCCAATTCCTATGTGGTAACTGGAACTTCCTAATTTTACCTACATCTTTTCACCTATCTTCCTTCAAAAGTTTAAGGGGAGATTCATTTGTCCAACTTCAATCTACCAGGGTAGTAATCATAAGGATATAAAAAATGGGATCGACACAAAGGAACTGCAAAGACAAAATCTATGTCTTGGAGAGGGAGAAGCTGACGATAAGTCTGGAGGCAGAAGGGATGGGACTGGACCGGGGACAGGATATGCAGGGGAGAAAAGACTGAAAGGTGCCAGAGACAGGAGGGAATGGGAAAAGTTTGACTTAGAAGATTTATTTTTAAAACAATATATATCTAACGGACATCCTGTATCAATAAGAAGAAAGGATGAGGGTAAAGCTACAGAGATTTTTGAAAGAAAAAGGGCAAAAGAAGCTAAGCTAGGGGTCTCGTTCTCAATAAACGCAAGGTAATCTGTAGAGAACAGAGGGGTAGAATTAATTTAGAAAATCATCTTCTAAGCAATCAAATAAGAAGTGTGTGTACAGGTTAGCATACATACATCACCAACAATGTCAGATGAAAAACAATTTACCAGTACACACTCTATTCTAGAATCATTATATTTACCAAATATGTTCTAAATTTTATTTTTAAGGAGCTCCTTAAGAGCAGGCACCATATCACATGCCCGTCTATTTCTTCCCATGACATATACATTATGGGGATGAAAAATGAGAGATGGTGATTTCTTTGCAAGATTTTTTTAAAAGGCTAGTGAATTGCTAATATAAACAAATCATTACCATATGAGTAAACACCTTCAGCTCACATACACACTGATTTTAAAAATTAACCCTGAAAGATGGCTGACCTTTAAAAAACACCGCGTCACCTGATGCCTTCTCTTTCTTTCATTTTGACTAAACACTTAAAAGCCACTCCACAGAAGGGACCTGAGTATACTATATATACTCTATTTTATATTTCTGTGCCCTCAGGCACAATGAATTTCCTTATCGGTAAAACAGGGGTCGACAGAAGATACTTAGATCAATACCTGACACATAGTAAATATTCAATAAATGTTAACCAGCTATTATTTGTGAACGCTGTTTTCACTGTTTGGAATACCAACCAGTGATGTTAAGGCCCAAAGAATTTAATAAAAACTCCTTAGATATTGATGTTGGTTCAAAATCCCAGTAGAAATGGTATAACTATGTAGCAGCTGTTCCCCAATGATAAAACCCTAGATGGAATCTGGATTCACACTCTTAGAAAGCAACTTGTAAACCTAACGGCTCGGCAAACTACGTCAGAGCATGAGTCATTTTCTCCACCCCACCCTGAGGAACAGAAAAAGCTCTCTTCCTGAAATCTATTTTCAACCCTAGATATGCCTGTCTACTACCTGTCCCTCACTTCTCACCCATCTGTCCCTATACAGCTCTTCTACCACATGTATTAGTGGTTATTCCAGGGGCACTTAAATCATCTCCTTCTCCTTTTAAATACTTGTTTTCCGTGGAGAAATCCTGGCACTTCTAAAAGTCCAGGATTATACCTAGAGCACAGCCCCTTTCTGGAGGTCGGCAAATTCAGTCCCAATATGGCACTATTGTGGACAACACTCTAACCAGTGCTAGACCAAGGCACGCTCTTGGTCGCTCTACAGGCCCCCATTACCAGACAGATGGGATCATACGACAAGGATAGGCGTAGACAGCTTCTCTCCACGTAAGGCCGAAAGATTGGCCATCAAATCAATCTGATTTTTCTAACTTATTCTCACCTTTCACATACAACTCAGTCACTTACAAAGATTTTTTTTTTAGTAAATGATACCATGTAGTAATGGTATGAAGAGTAGACTTGAGTCCTAGCTCTGCCATGACTGACTGTGTGACCTCGGGCACGTCATCTAGCTTCACAATGCCTGTGTCTTTATATATAAAATGTGAAGAGCTTTGGCCTAGATGTGCTCTATGGTTACACTCTAATAGTCTGTGACTATAATTATTATAAGGCCAAGAGCAGACGAAATCTCTAAATCTGACACACAGAGGCTCAAAAATCAAACCATGAATCCGTATCTTCCTATTAACTCAACCGTGCACAGTAGCTACCACCATAATCCAGTGATCAGCAGCATGTTCTCCAATCATGTACTCTTGATCAAAAGGGACAAAGAGTAGAAAGAATTAGTGCAGCAACAGTAAGGAAGTAAGGGTTGTCTGACAGTGAACTCCCTATATTCAGGCTCAAGGGTTCTCTATAATTACAGTCGCAAACTAGCAGACCATTGAAGTTAGACTGCTATTCTTTAAAAAAAAAAAAAAAAAAAGTGAATATCCCTAACGAAAGATCACAGTCCACGCTAGTTCCAATCATAAGATTATTGCTCTCAGTGATTCCTTTTTATTGACAGGCACAAGTAGCTAACAGCAAAAATTCAGATTAAGGTGAAAAATGACATTTTGTTCAAATGCTTTTGAAGATACTACTCTTAAAAACCAGTTGTTTCCTAATTCAGTAAAAGAAAAGGTTAGCAGAATTACAGATGAGAAAAATGTCATGGAACAAATAAAAATTGTTACTAAAAAAAAAAAAAATTGTTAGTCTTTTTTTTAACAAAATTTTTTTGTTTGTGTCTGGAACTGCTGGACACTGAGACTTCAAATACAGATAAGCTTAGAAATTTATGGTCTCGTGGGGGAAGTTAGATCTATTTTTCTTGTGAAATTGGCAAGTTTCCTTAGCCTAGACTATCAGAATGGTATTTTTTTCCCCAGCCCACTGTCTCTCTAAACATGCCAAGCCTCTGCATATAAACATCCTTGAAAATCCTATTCAGTTCAAACTTCAGCTCTTTGCTGAAGCCCTCCCATTCCCTCGGAACAACTACTCCCACCAGATGGCTGGCATAGACTCTTCATTCCCTTCCAGCGTCCGTCCCAGAGGTTGATTTTCACAATTGAGTTCCATACTGTCCTTTCCCAGCCACCTCACCTCATTTTATTTCTACGCAGCTCTGGCTACTGTAAAAAAAATCATTTGACTATCTTTCCAGTTCCTACTCTCCTCACTTTTCCTAAGCTGCTAATTAGTTTCCTTGGTTTTAATTAAAATGGTAATGAAAACTCTTTTTGGTGCGACCCGAAACCCCTCCCACACCTGTGTCCTTCTCCCTGAAGGCACTCTGCCCAGGCTCAGCCTGGTCCTACAGGCTCGTGTCAAACCCCATAATGGTACTGCGTGGCCAAATTACTGTAATTATTTGGGTTTGCACCTATGTAGGACTCCTCGAAAGCACAAAACAGTGCCTTCTTTTTGTGTCTCTCCCTCCCTGCCCCCATCTAGAGCATAATCTAGGACAGAGTAGGCACATAATAACTATGGGATGAATGGCTTGAGTTTCTGTGAGATTCATTGGTTACCTAATCACATTTTGTAAATGCCAGTTGCAAAGGGTGGAATTTTTGATGTGGGCAGTTAACAGGAACAGATTTCCATTCGTCTGCTGTCTTTCCTCAGCTCCACACCCATTCCTGACTATGCCTTCAACTCTCACCCCACAACTGTACCTGACAATACCGGGGGTGTCAAAAACATGTATACAAGTGGACACTTAGGTCAATGTTGCTCAAGCAGTAGTTCGCCATAATCAGAAGTGTCTGGATGCTGATGGTAACCACTTTGAGCTCCTCTCGTAACTGCAGAAGTCAAACGTGACTTGTATTCATCTTTTGGTATCAGTATATATTGAGTATTACAATTTTAACAGTTTTCCTTTCTTAAAATGTGTATACATCGTTTTGCCCCCCTCTGGATATTTGGATTCCCTCACAAGTCTCCTCCTATTCTCCCTGCTCCCCACTAAACCCTACTCTCAAACCCTATCCCAGCTCCCTTGTACCCCCCATCCACTTCAGTGAAACTGCTACGAATCTGTCCTGTCCACCCTGTGTCCCAACACTTAAAAGAGTGTATGAAACATAGTGAGTACTCATTAAATATCTGTTCAGTGAATAAATGAACAAATATCTTAAGGATAAAAGATGGCAGTAAGTTGCGATTAGGACAGAGAAAATGGTCTCTTCTCTGAAAAAGATTTTTCTAGGAAGCAATCACACACCAATCATCAAAAAGCCTTAAAGCACATATAAGAAATTTCTTATAAAACTTAATCGATATATTAGACAATTTCAGAATATCTCCCTTCCCATAACCCCTTCTAGAGAAATCTCTACTTGCTTCCTCAGTGGGCAATGGTCTACAGGATCTGGGCCACTCCCCTCCCTGTGATTGGATCAGGAGTAAATACCTAACACAGGAGTCACCCAGGCACAGGCTGACAAAGGGCCTACACCCTGTGCGACTTAGCTCCAATAGATGAGTAGGAACAGTCAGAGTATCTGACGAATCTGCACAAGGAGATACAGAAAAAATTATCCTGCCACAATGTGTGAAAACCTACGCTACCATTATAGGGACTTCATGCTTCGTGCACATCAATGTCATAAAGGAAAGGATTCAGGAGAAGTTGGTCTGGAGAGAAAAGAGAACAGACAAATGTACAGACTTCAAGATGCCATGAGAGAGGAGAGAGGGCACACACGAACGAAGAGACAGAGAGTGAGGAAACCAAGGAGACAAAAAAGACAAGACAAAGGAGAACAAGAAAAGACAAGAAAGCAAAAAGAGGCAGAAATAGTGAAGACAATGCGAAAGAGAGAAACAGAAGGAAGGCAGAGACAGCAGCCTGGCCAACGCCGGACCTGCAGCCCGCAGTTCCTGCAGCCTGATTGCTCCACTCTTCCTGCATTCCCATAAAACCTCTCTGTACTCGAACAATAATTCCCTCCCAACTCTTTGAGCTGGCTTGAATCAGTTTTCTATTCCTTGTGACCAAAACGAAAAAAAAATAAATAAATGGAACTGCCTTTAAGTTAATTAGAGCCATTTATCCTTTTGTGGCCTTTAAGCATTTTAAGTTGGTTTTATTAAATATTGAATACATCAAAGGGAATGTTTATGACATATGTATAACAAAAACATCTGTGCACCTATCACCAAATATTAAACATTACCAGTTATCTTTGAAGTCACCTATGTATCCCTCCCCAATATAAATTCCTTTTTCATTAAATATTTCTACAAGGTAAATATGCAATGAGGGAGGGGAGATATTAAAAAAAAAAATCCTAACAACCAAAATATGTCCGGCTTACACGGTAATGTACGGTTTGTTCAGTTTCGCATCTTTCTCCGATTACAGGGACACGAGCCTATCGTTTTAGGAGCCTTATAAAGCAGAAAGAGAATAGCCATTTTCACACTCATAAATCACCTACGGAAGATGTTGGTTTGATTAAGGACGAACAAAAGAGGCAGTTCACTTAGCCAAGTAGCTCTCCTCAAAATGTTATCACTGAAGAATATGAACAGTAACCTGAGGGTCGCTACAGATCACGTGTTCTCTTTGGGTACCTGGCCAATTAAGAGAGAGAAATGGGGTTTCCACCTTACTTTTGCAGGACATAAAGAGACTGCTGAAGGGAGCAGTCATTTGTGAGTTAGAAAGGGGATTAACTTCTGCGGCGGCCGCAGCGTTCTAATTTTGTCCTCTGGTGAGTAAGTCTTCTTTCACTTCTTTGAAAGCAGGTCAACAAAAAGCCATTTTGATGCTAACACTAAATTATATGGTATGTACATATGACATGACCGAAAACTAATTTTGCAAAGGTACATTTCTTACTAGCCCTGCCTCAAAATGTTCTTGTGAGATAGAAATGTAAAATACTCAAATCAACACTCTCCGAATGCCCGGCATCCCTTCCCCATCTTATCTCCTCCACCCCTCCTATACCAACCTTCATTCCTGGCAAATCTATCTACTTGCTCACTCTTGTTTCTGAGCCTTTGCACATACTATTCCCTCGGTCTAGATTCGCTTCTCTCCAGTCTCTGCCTTGAGAGTTCCTATTTATCCTTCAAGGTCCATCTCAAATGTCACCTCCTTTGGGAGGACTTCCCTGATATGCCTGTTTCTCCTCCTCCTCCTTCCAAAATTTGGCTATCCCTTCTGTAACCACATTCCATATCTATTACCTTTGTTTACTTGTCTATCTCCACAGCTTGAATTGCTTAAGAGTTCTGTCTATTTCTTATTTATATTTCCAGTCTAGGAAAGTACCTGTGTACATGTAAGAAATTACATGTAAGACAATCAGATATCTAATCATATGTAGCTTAAAAAATGAGCCTCTTTTGGACAGCATGATAATGAAAACCGAAAGGCAATAAAGAATAACTTTGACTAAATGCAATGCAGTGTCCTGGACTGAATCCTGGAGCAAATAAAGAACATTAGTGGAAACACTGCTGAAATTGCAATAGAGTATGAAGCGTAGTTAGTATTAATGCATCAGTATTAATCTCCTAGTGCTGACAAATGTACCATGCCTGTGTAAGATGTCAACACTAAGGGAAACTTGTGAAGAGTATACGGGAACTCTATGCACTATTTTTGCAGCTTTTCTATAAAAAGCTTATTAAAAAAACATTCAAGTTGTCTAGAAAAAGTTGAAATATTATTGAGGACATGAATGTGGATATTAATTTCAACCATAACAAAAATAAAAGAATAAGAAACATACTTGTCTTAGACATAGAGGAAGGAATGAAACTATTTTTCAACAACCTGAAATGAACCAAAATATGTGACGATTTATTAATGCTGCAAAATGGTGAAAAAGATTTCCATCATTAAACTGAAGTAGCTCGATTGTTATTTTCCGAAATATATAACTCAGAATTGAAATGACGACACGGAAAGCTTACGGCTGCATCATCATATCACATATATCAGAACTGCGTTACCTGTGTAAGTCAGGAGAGTAATGATGGCATTACATCAAGCAGAGCCCCGTTTTGAAGTTAATGATTCCCATGTTCTAACTTCAGGAAACAGAGGGGGAAATGTTCTTTTATTAAAGGTATGTCACTCTAAAACAATTCTTTTGTAATTTACAGTAATTTGTAAAATGTAATTTTTAAGGTCCTGGGCACAATCCATTTCCATACAACACAATCCATTTAATAAGAAAATATAAAAACTAGGGATATCAATATATGACTAAAACAGAAATCCAAATACAGTGTTACATTTCCATAATAAATGCTTAGAATTAAATGGAATACTATTTTAGCTTTAAAATCCAACTATTACAGGTAGACTAATTACAAGATGACAAGAATCAAGCTACCTCAATAATTTCAAAGAAGTTTGATTTGAATGGTCCCTCTATCAGCAGTGTAATTAAATGTTAACAGCAGGCCACACGATCCACCCAGAAGATACAAACACAATTTAAATATATAAATAGAGTGTATGTTTTGATCATGGAGAGGACATGCCTGACTCTACCCAGTTGTAGATTTACATGAACAGCAAGAAAAATTCAGAACACTATCTACTTTTAAGTTAAACAAAAACATTTTGAGATGTAAAATACTAACATCATTCAAAAAACTAAGATTTCTTTGTGAATATTAAACATTCACCCATTTGAGAAGTAGGCTTGATGACAAAAAGAGGACCATGGCAACAATGAACACAATAATATCTCAGCTAATCCTTAACGACCTTTCTTAAACTTTTCAGTACCTTCCAAAGTGAACTTGGAAATCAAAAGGACATTCTTGTCTAAAGACTACATCCTCCTGAAACTTGTCTCTAAGATCACTAGGCCATTATTCAGGCACAAGTCAAACAAATTTGGTCTTTTTGGTATCCTCCTTCTTTACTTAAGTTCTTATCAGATATATTCATTTCTGTTACAACTTAATAGCAAAACATGGAAAATTGGATATTTCATTTACATAGAACACTGTATCAAAACCAGTACAATTAAACAGATCTTAACACAAGGTTATTCAGTTCAAGCAGCTTAAATTACAGAAATGATCCATATGATTGTAGGCAGGTAACAGGATAGCCTGGATAGATAAAGACGTAAAGATAACTAACTTGCTAAATACTGAAAAAGAATTATACCAAAACGAAGCCAGTTAAAAATGGAGGGGAAATCAAATACTAGAACAATGTCTTTTTCTTTCTTTTTCTTTTCTTTACATTCTCTTGAACATTTACATTATGGGCACTTTACGAACCTAAGTCTTTCAGGTTTCTAACTACCTTCCCTAATAGCTTTATTATGTTAAGTTCAAACTGAAGAATAAGAGAAATAACACAAAAATAAGCCTCTTTAACGACTTGCTAAAGTATTCCATCTGGTTGATAATATTAACTCCAAAGACGAGGGACCCCTGAAATCAGGCCTCTTGTGCAGAAGAAGGAAACTGAAGCTCAGAGATCAGGGCTGATCTCCCAATTCTCAGTCTTTTTGCCCTTCGCCCTACATTGCCTGGTATCTCCTATTCCTGAACTGAGTTACCAGTTCAAAGAGATACACTATAATAGTCTACCGTATTCTGTTGACCAGAAAACAAATTTTAAAACACATTTCAGAAATCTGAACAAATTTAGTGTCCACTGTCTAGACATTTCTTATGAGACCCACATGTTTTTTGGTCTTTACTGCTAATATACTAACTAGCTCCTGAGTACTTAGAGCATTTTTTACTCTCCACTTCTCCTAAGCCCCACCCCCCAATACAACAAAACCAAACTAAACATAAGGAGAACACAGCATGGATAGCTAAAATCTATGAGCAATCTGCTTTGCCAAATGTTTTTACCTACTCTCTAATAAAAACCTCTCTAAGGAAGGTTATTCACAAGGAGCAAAACCGTCCATTTTATCCCTTCCCTTAGCTTTGGACAATTTTCTGGTACTCATAAAAATGGGCGGGGGAGGGAAGACAGCCAGGAAAAAGCAGGGATGATGAAGCATAGACCCTGTATTGATTATATGCATTTAAAAAAATCAATGCCTGAACTACAATCGAAGGTAATTAAATGCAGGTGACTAACTATTCTGAGTTGGATGTGTTGATCATGGGAGTTCAAGACCCTGCACCCTACCTCAAGTTGAATTTAACTACATCTCTCACCCATACAAAATGGCAACTTAATGTTGAGAATTAGCAGGCATATTCTTGTGAATTAATGAAAAACTAAAGCAGTGATGTGTTTAGTTCTTCAATAATTCCATCTCATTCCATTAAGTCCAACTTCAATGGAATGAGTGCCTACAAGATGGCAGGCACTGTCATCTATTAATCGTTAACTCTCTAGCCATGCGTGTTCACAGAGAATCTGACCCACCCAGCCCTTGAAAGGGCGAGCCTTGTGGAACTCACAACACCCCCTCAACCTTGCCCTAGTCCCACGAAGCTGACAAGATTGTGATGGGCACCTGACAAGGCTGGGCCAGTCTGATATTCTTTCCTGGGAATCTGGAATGGGGATCTGAGTCAGAAGACGTGAAGCACTTAACTACCAGGTCAGACATGTGTAAGCCAGAGGAGTCAGAGAAAGCCGGAGCTGAAAACTGGGAGTGAGCAGAGAAAGCTGATCTGAAGAGATGACTTAACCAATAAAGCGGAGCAAGTGACCGGAGCAAGTGACCTTACTGCTGCAGGAGAAATGGGCGCAGGGGGCACGAATCACAATCCACCTGCACACAACCTAGCTGGAGTTCATTTACCTATCCTTGGATGTCTGATGCCTAAGAAGTTGCCTACTGTGCCCCTTCAACAAACCCCTCCTTGACTGGAACAGGTATGAGTGAGTTTCTATCACAGGCAAAACATTTTAGCATTATATTAGGTTCTGCAGCAGATAGACAAGAAATACGTAGTTGTCAGCCCTCAAGGACCACATAATTAGGAGCAGCCAAGTATACAAATAACCATAATATCAGGCAGACAGACTGTAAGAGGCATAAAAGTACTGTAAGGTTTCAAAGAGAAGGACAGATCAGATTCAATTAAGAACATCAAAAAGGTTTTATGAAGGGAACTAAATAGTAATCATAATAGATAGATGATGGTCTGGAATATTTTTAAAATGTATTTATAAGAAAAAGAAAATGTTGGAATGATAAGTCGCTCAACAATAAAAAAATTACTTTTATTGGTCCATGAATTCCAAAAATCTGGTAACAACTGAGTCACAAAATTTGGCAATTGACTGGTTAAAAAATGAGAGCAAGAGTTAAAAAACAAACAAACAAACAATCAAATCCCATTTTCAGTCTAAGTAATTTTGAGATGATGATGCTGGAACAGAAAATTTCACTGCAAGCAGATTTAGGGGAAAGAAGCGAAGAAGGGAAGCAAGTTTGCTAGAGAGATTGCCCTGAGGTAAGTGGCAGCGAGCAGTTCCTTAACTCACTGGAGAAAGGGGAGAAAAAGGAGCCATCTGACATACAGAAAACACATTTCTCAAAAATTCCAAGTAAAAAACTGTCCTCTCAAAGAGGAAATAAGAGACTCTTCACAGTGTCTAGATGTTTTTCTTTTGCATTTTGAACATTCCTTTTTTGCACAGCTACTGATTTTCCTGGTCCAAGATGAGGGACTTCAAAAAATGGAAGTTAGGTAATATTGTGGAAGAACCTGATGAAACACTATGGCCCCCGCCCACCAGAAAAATGTATATAACATAAAGTTTGCTATTTTAGAAAGGTCATGGATTTTCTGAAGCACTAAGGTATACACATCCCCCAGGTTTGTTTTTTTAAATACAGTAATATTTGATGAACACCTATTATGTGCCAGGACAGACAAGGGCAAGTAGATCTAAACTCAGACTAGTTCGATAGCTTCAGAGTGATGAAGTAAAAATGACTTACATGTACATCAGAAGAGGTATTCTACAGTAAGAAAATTCTTTGTATACTGTGATGGCTATATTTTGCTTATAAAAATAGCAAAGAAGACAACTTTAATTTCACACATGCGTTATGATATGGTTCAAGCAAGAGCATCTGTCTGTGCAATCTATTTGAATTTGTCGACTTAACTTGCTCAAGAATATAAAAAAAATCTTACTTAAAACAATGAAACATAAAATTTAAAAGCAAACACAGTAGTTTGATTTTTACTGCTTTTGAAGTTCCCTAAGTCACCATGTGTTTAATTTCGTTTTTAATTAAGTGTACTATTTATAAAGTCCTGAATAACGATTTTTCTAGACATTTGGACAAGTTCTACTGGTCCAAGTGCTGCCTGCCAAATCCTGCCATCTGGAAGAAAGCCTCACTGTTAACAACTGTATTACAATAGGCTAGGTCCTGAGGGGCTCTCCAGTGGTCAATGTAAATCAAAACACCCACGAAGATGAGACACACCTTAAATTTCATTAACTAACCGATCAATACAGACAATGCTAATGCCTTGAGCACTGTGGTTTCTATCAAACATATGAAAGGCCCCAGGAGCAATGGAACATTAGCTGGTTCCTGCTGGTTAACAATAAACACCGTTTCCCCAAAAATAAGACCTAGCAAGACAATCAGCTCTAATGCATCTTTTGAAGCAAAAATTAACATAAGACCCAGTCTTAAGACGGGGTACAATATAATGTAATGTAATATAATATAATATAATAGCTGGTCTTATTTTACTATAAGACCGGGTCTTAAAATTATAATATAAGACACCGTCATATATTATAATTTAAGACCCGGTCTTATATTAATTTTTGCTCCAAAAGACGCATTAGAGATGATTGTCCGGCTAGGTCTTACTTTGGGGGAAACATAGTATTTTAGGAGCACCTACTATGTGCCAAAGACCATGCTCATTCACAAATAATACCTATTACACAGAGACTGGCAATCTAGAAATACAATTTGAATTGACGTGTTCCGAAAGATCAGGTATTCCAACTGAAAGCTCAAGCTCCAATGCCTAACTTTCCCCCTACATCCAAAAAGCTGTTACCAAGGCTTCTGCAATCTACAAACCACCAAACATGTTAACATGAAGAGACTAGCATGGGCACCCAGCACACACTGGAGTACAAAATTAGGTTATGGTGCTGCATCCTGTCCTCTCCGGCTTTACATCACGGAAATTTGGCACTTCTCCTACAGTGACTTCTTTTTCTCAAAATCCATTGTTTTAAAAAGTAAAGTTCTACTGCTTACAAAAACCATTACTCCCACTTATTGTCCAACAGATCTCTAGAAAACACTTATAGTGAAGAAATGTGACTTGATTTACTGGTAAGCTGATGCCAGGGCATTCTATATGGTTTACTGAACCCTAGAAGCCAGTGTCTCAAAAATGTGAAAACTAATCGTGCAGAGTAAAATGCATCTGACTGCACATAAACGCCACTTAAAACGTATGTCAAGTAAAATAAACAGTAATTCCCGAAGCCAGGATTTTTAGTTTGAAGAGACCAAAAAGATAAAACATCTCACCAGAAGTCTCTCACAGCCTGTGTAGTAAGTGTGTCCAATTCTGTCATTTTTCCTAAGATAATTCCATTCCCACTGCACAGCATCCCTAACAACTGTTCAACAAACACCAACGTGTAACCTATTGTTCACTGCATCTTTGCCACAAACCTCAAATAAGCCAGTCCTTAAATTTCCTCAGCTCACACCATCTCCCCTTTATAAAAACAAGCACTTAGAAAACCTTAAGAAAATAAAAATGATCGAAAAAGGTGTTCAAGTATATACAGTCTCTGTACTCAGGTATAAAGCTCTTTTCCTTTATACCGGAAAACTTTGGATTTATCTCCACCACACACTTTCATGTTCATGGATAATCCAGGGTTCCTCCACCTCACCAACAGTTCAAAATGTCCACTCTCTAATAAATGACAGGGTGGTCCTTTTGGGACCACTCTGTCCTAGTCTCTCTTTCTATTTATAATAATTATTCAACTATTCAAGCGTTCCAGCTACTTACCCTGTCTGAAAGTGTCCCCACGCTCTCACCTCACAAGCCATTAAACAAGCCCACCACACCATCCCGTCCTCCTTGCCACCAACACATTCCAACCCCTTTCAAACCTTCCCTAATATCCTTCTCTTCCTTTATGAGCTTCTCCCACATACCTCACAGTCTAAAGGTCCTACTGCCCCAAACTCTTCGCTAAACGCAATTCCAGCACGGTCACACCCTCTCCAGTCTAATTCCTACAACCCCAAAACCCTACGCCTGGTACTTCACGCCCTCCACCCCCTTCGGGGTCCTTTCCCTCAGGGCCCCCAAGTGCCTAGGCCCTCCCGACACCCGCCAGCCCCGCCCCCAGCCCCTCACCGAGTAGCAGCAGCTTCACTTCTTTGGCCGCTTTCTCCCCGTCCTCCCGCAAGTTGCGGTCGATCATCTTGCTCCGCTCCACCGCCGCCTTGTCTTCGGCGCTCAACGTGCAGCCCATGGCGGCGGCGGGAGAGGGGACCGGGCCCGGGCTCACTCACACACCGCGGACACTGCGATTCGGACGGCCGAGACAGCCTCTTCTGCTGGGCGGCGGCCCTCTCCGTCAGCTCGCCAAGCGCCCGGAGAAACCGGATATCCGGCGTGTACGACACTTCCGGCAACGCCCAGCGGCTGTTCCTGTTTGAGCGTCTCTAGCTGGGGTAGAAAAGGTGCAACCGGAAGCGGAAGTACGGGGAGCCGGAGTAGAAGGGCGTGGCCCGCCTGCGGTTCTCCGGGAGTAGTCGGGTCATGTGGGACTCGCCTTGCGGTGCTCGACGTTAGACCTCTTTCACCTGTTCGGCTGCCTTATTTGGATAAATGTAAAAAAACTGGGGACTAGCTTCTTTCCTTCATGGCGCCCTCCCGAAGTCACACAGATTTGTTTTGGATGAATGGGGGGGGATTCCCAAATAAGAGCCCATAGCCCGCACGGAAATTTCTGCTGGGACTTTCTCACTGGCCAGAAAGCCCCCTTTGATCTCTGGATTTGGAAACTCGGGTTCCCTGCCTAAGTTAGTGTAGGACACCTTCTCTGCCGGGCTCGCCTAAGCCAGATGAGAGCAAACTGCAGAGCCTGGGCCCCCGCCGCACTTCACATCCGGTATCTAAGACCGACCATGCCTCGGTCTTGAGAGATCACTTTCTGCCTCCTCCTCTAGCCTCTTGCCGCCTGCTGTCTGGTCTTTGGGCCGTTATGTACGAATTTCGGTGGGCTTGAAAGTTGCCCAGCCACTAGGTTAGCCAAGGGCCACATAGTAGATGCTACCCGAAAGGTAAGCGTGTAGTTTCTCCATAAAATTTCCATGCTTTTCCCAATATAAGCCTGTTTCATCGCTCACATACCGTCTGCGTCAGGGGCTTAGGACGTCCACCAACATTACTTACTCTCAGTCCCGCACCCCAAAACAAACCAGTGCATCCTGTGAATCTCCTGAAATTTCCTGTTGTGGTACCACACAAAAAGGGAAGTTCTAGTAAAATTGGCCTCTCGGCTCTAGCATCATGTGAAAATGAATAAATTCCCTATGAAAGCCCCAGATTGATGGTCTTTTTGTCACTCATAATGTTGGGTACTACCGGGAAGGTGACCCTAAATTATCTTTACTGCCAAATAGACCCACAAACACCATACATTATAGAGAGGGGAACACTTGTAGCCCCCCAAAACCTTTCCCTGTGATTCAAACTACTTCCCTAATAGAATCTGAACCTTAGAATATAAGGTCCCAACAGAAAGGTCTATATAATGATTGAATAATTAGAGGGATTTCTTGAGAGCCACCTTAAACAGCCTCATCCCCCGTAGCTTAATACCAGTTCTTCAGTTTGAAGTCTCCTACCCATTCCCTAATAACTTACAATAAAAGGGACTGCTTTCCCATGATCGGTACTTACAGGGAGAAAGGGCAAGAGGAAAAGGAAGAAAAACCAGTATTTATTGAGTACCTGTTTGCCAAGTATGGCTAGGTGCTTCCACATATCTCTTAATCCTCACAACAACCCTGTGAGGTAGGTAATGTTATCCCCATTTTTACAGATGAGGAAATAGGCTCAGAAATTAAACATCTTTCCCAACTTCACACAGTGAGTAGGTGTTTATCTGACTCCAAATGCACCCCTTTACTACTATGCCACTGTGTTACCTGGGAAAACCTGACAACAAGGTTTTCATCTAGGATTGAGAGTTACCCCAACACGACCAGGGTGCAGGAAAAAGTAACTGACAGGACGGTTACTGATTCTTCCGTGGATTAGGGAGGTCAAATTGTGTCCAGGAACAACTTGCACAGCTCAAGATTACACATCGAACTTTACCCAAGTGATCCTAGTGGCTAGAAAACTCTTAGGAGGTTGTCATGGCAGAAACTGTTGGGAAAGTTCTCAGCATAATAGAATCTTTTATTTCCTTCATGATCTACTCAAAATAAATGGCAAACGAACCAGCATATGTCAAATTCTGTAATAAATGCCAGTGAGATCACAGTGCCAGGAAATTTCAGCCTGAATTAGAGTTATCCTTGAATTTAAATTTTTCTTCTTTGATGTATGGGAAGGAAGGGTTGGAGGGCAAAGTCAAAGGAAAAGGCAAAATAAATTAACAAAATGGCTGCCAGACAACGTTGAATGTCCTCCCCACACCCCTTTACCCACTTACAGACACCTTTCCTGTTTCCACTGGACACACACTGCCACCTACTGGCAATGCTTAGGGCCTACTAGCAGATCAGTGATGTTTGGAAGAGTTTTCCCCTATCTAGGAATGAGATTCCTCCGTTAGGAGTCTATCTTAAAAGGGAGGAGAGATGAGAATATGTTTTGCAATCACAAAAGACTCTCCCCGTTGTATATACTATCTAAAGGATTCCCTCAATATAATAGGCGCTAGACTAGAGGAAGTCTAGTGGTAGGAAGACAGAAACCTGATAATTTTCCTAGATCTAAAGGGGGAAAGCTGTTTGCCTAGTTTCATTGAATAAGGTATTTTTTCAAGTAGAGTTTCATTTACAACCCCCACACTTTACGTAGTCTGCAGGAAGCCTCCGTGTAGGTATCTTGCTCTAATGGACTGAACTCTCATAAGTTAGAACCACGAACAAATTCTCCAGTACATTTCTCACACACATTCCATAGCACTTCACCAGAGGTGAATGCTCTGTGAAAATGCAAGGTACCTGGTCAAATAAGACTGAACTCCTTGAAGGCAGTGACTCCACATCCCCTATGTGGGTCCCAGAAAATATTGGGTATTCAACTATTATACACTGAATTGAACCGAAGGAGTCGATGTTGATAATCAGTATAACTTTTATAATAAAAATTATTTATTGGCTGTTTAAAGGGGAAACTAAACCACTCCCACCGGGCCATATTCCCCTTCGATGCTCAGTGAGCCAGGAATTTGTTCAAATACAGACCACACCACCCTCTGGTACTCCCTCGACCCTTTAATGTTACCTGATTCAATTGAGGGAAGTGGATGGACAAGTAGTCCCAGATGGATGTCCTATCCAGTTTGCAATTATTCCCCTTTCCTTGAAAAATACCACCACCGATACCAACCAACACAGTTCCTCCAGTCTCAGTCAGCGAACAGCTGAGCCCCACTCCTGTGCCCTCTCTCCAACCCAGGGCTGCAGATAGGAGAGAGGTTTAAGTCTTTGTCACTGAAGCTAATTTTGAGAGCGAAGAATGGGAGTAGGGAAGCATTTAATGGACTATGGAAACCCCACCCTACCCGTTCCCAACCTTAGTCTCTGTACCCGATTGTCCAGGGGGCTGGAGGTGGGTCACTGCCACGAGGATAGAGATCAGGGAGGCCAGTCCTAGAAAGAAAAAAAAATATTTACAGTATTATTGGTCAGGGTGATTGCCTGGCCTCTCTGTATCCAAACACCTTCGCAATTCAAATGCTAGCCCCTACTTTCAACCATTCAACCCCCAAGCTTTCCACTTCTTTATCCTGAAAGACAAGAAGATGGAGCCACCCTGTCTTATTCTTGCCTCTGCTGAGATCAAGCCCCAAGCCTATCTCGCATGTGCAGGAGAGAGACAGAGAAATAGAACAGAAGGGCTGTTCCTGGAGGGTGAGAGAGAGCTGCAGTCAGCTTTCCTGTCTTCTGCTCTCTGTATTCTGATTGATACTTCCATTGCTTCTAGACAAACTCAGGAAAGGAATGTACCCTGCAGACCCTCTCACTTTAAGGAAACCTTAGGTCTAAAACTAGGCAAAGATCTAGTCATTCAAATGGAAACATTTGGCTGTAATTTAGTTCTTTTTAAGGAATTTAGTTAGTTCTTAGCGAGGAGATGGAAAGACATGGGTCATTTTCTTACCTTGCCTGGGCGCAATTAGTGTCTTGGACAATTACACTGAAAAATGAAATCTCCTAAAGTGTCCCCAGAATAACTCCAAACCTGGACTGCTGCCCTGTATCCTCCACCTCCTACCCTTAGCAAGTTTCCCTGCTTCCTGAGGCATGGAAAGTGCACTCACCTTCGTGACCCTTTACTCTCATCACCAGGTTCCCTCCCCCAGTAGTCAAAGATCATAGCCATGTCCAAGGCATTTGCCACATGTCCATCCTGTTGGCTCTGTTCCTGACCCAGGAAACACCAAGCAAAAGCTGTGTGCAGAGACCCCAGCCCCAGCCCCAGGTAGCCGGGCAAAGGTGATCCCACAAGGTGCTCCTTGCAGTCCTAACCACCTCCTAGCCCCTTTTCCCTCCAAGTGTCCAGCGGCCCATCATGATTCAGGTCGAGGGGAGGGGGCAGGATGGAGGTAGCTGTCTGACATGATGATGTCGCTGGTAAGTCGTTGCTCCAGGAACTCAGAGGTCTCCTCAGCTATCTGGCCTGGAATTCGAAAGTCAACAGCAGCTGGCTCCTGCTTGGGGCTGGGTAGGGGTCGGGAAACCCAGGATTCCGTGGGACAGCCAGTCCCTTGAAGGAACTGCAGGAAGTTCTCCTCAATGGACCCCTCCCGGCTAGGTAGCCTCAGCTCTTCCTCTGGAGCCTGCTTGAAGAAGCAGACAAACTGCTTGCTGAGTTCCCCCCGGATCTGCCGATTGAGACACCCATAGAAGAAAGGGTTGGAAGTGAAGCAGAAATAGCCGATCCAAGTCACCACATTCTCCACCTGCCCAGTCGAAATGGGCTGAGCACTTAGGGCAACGTAGAGGTGAAAAGAAAAGTAGGGCAACCAACAGAGCAGGAACTGTCCCCCCACAGCCAGGAGGACCACTGCCGCCTTCCCTCCCCCAAACGTCCGGTGCGGGGTGGTCTGGTGGGCCCCCGAGCTGGTGACCATGGTGGAGCGGCTGCTGAGAGACTCAGAGCGTTGCCGGGGCGTCTCCATCCACGTGGGCAGCGGTCCGTGCTGCATGGCGGCCACGCGGGCCACTCGGAACATGCTGCAGTAGACCACGAGGATGAGGAGCAGGGGCACCAGGAAGTAAAGGACAGCGAAGGCCACCACGAAGAGCTGGCAGGAGGTGCTGTGGCTCCATTGGAGCGAGCAGCCCGGGGGGATGCTGGGAGCTCCTTCCTCCCTGGACACCCTTCCCAGCACTGGCACCGAAGCCATGGCCACGGCCTTCACCCACACCCCCACCAGCACAGAGGCCACCAGCCCCAGCGTCATGCGCACCTCGTAGCGCATAGGATGGACCACATAATAGTAGCGCTCCACATTGATGGCCGACACCGAGAGAATGGCCAGGCTGACAAAGCACACACTCAGGAACAAGTAGAGGCGGCAGGTGACCTCCCCAAAGAGGTCATGGTCAAAGAGGGCGGAGCTGGAAAGCATGGCCAGCGGCATGAGGGTCAGTGCAGCCAGCAGGTCCACCAGGCAGAGGTGGAAGACGAAGACAAATTTTCGGAGAGCGGGTGTCTTGGCGATAACAGCCATCACAGCAGCATTGCCAGCCACAGCGGTCAAGTCCAGCAGGAGCATAAAGAAGAGGGCCACAGATTCTGAAGCCACGTCCCGCAGCCCCACCTCCGGGACCCCACTGGCAGTAGAGGGACCTGGGGTTTGAGGGAGCCTCCCCAGAGTGGAAGAGTTCCCTGATGACGGGGGGATGGGTGAGGACTCCATGGGGCCGAAAGAGGACACCCAGGACACCTCCTGTCACAGGCCCATCCCCCATCCTAGTCCAGTGACCCTGGGATGGCAAGCCCAGGCCCAGGCTTCCCAATGCTGTGTGTGGGGATGTGGGGAGAGGGTGCCTCCTGCTGGAGTCTGTCTCTCAGGCAAGCTCTTACTGCCAGCCTTCGAGGCTGGGCTGCTGGTCCGGAGTGCCAGCCCAGTAACTGAGGGCTCAGGAGCTCATCTCTCTGAGAGGAGGTAGTTCCAGGTCTGCCTTGGTGACTGAGAAGACGCAGGATGAGGGAGCCTTGGCTCCTTCTTTCCCACTTCCTTTCCTCTGTTGTCCATACCCTCCCCCTCTTTCAAGGACTGTTATCCAGAGATTCTCTGTCCTCTGTTCCCCTTTCCCAGGGTTCTGCTGAGCTCTGGGACAGTGCCCCAGTTTTAAGGTTGCTTATGTAAATTTCCTGATTTCTTGTCTCCTCAGAATGGTAGGAACTATTGGGGAGAGCAGAAGGAGCACAAGATTTGGCTTCCAGTCCCAGGTCTGGGAATTACTAACTCAGTGACTCTTCTGAAGTTCAGAAGTTTCCTCATAAGGGCATCTGTAAAATAAAGGGAATGATACCTACTTCACAATCGTGCTTAGAGGGTACTGTGAGATTTATAAATAATACCACTCATAATAAGCAGTGACATCCACATGCCAGGCCCTGCTCTAAGCACTCGGTGTGTACTAACTCATTTTCATCCTCATGCAACCCTCTTGGGTAGATACTATTCTTATCCCCAATTTGCAATTGATGAAACTGCAGCCTAGAGAGGTTAAGGAACTTACCGAATGTCACAAAGCTAGTAAGTGGCAAGGTCCGGGTACAGCCCCAGGTGGTCTGGCTCCAGGGCCAGTACTCTTCCAGCCCGCCGTGCCATGCCTCACTTGGTGGTACACTTCCACAGTGGCTGGAACGTAATCGGCATTCAGTAAATAGTAGTTGAATTTAAACCATCTCTAAAAATGTCTCTCCCTGCTCTGGGACTACCACTGAGAAGAGATTCCCCTGAAAGGGGGAAGGATTGTGCTTTGACAACTCTGACAACACCACCCCTAAGACAAAGAGCTGACACTTTGGGAGTCTTTAAGAAGGAGCAGTCAAAAGAAAATGTCCCAGCTAGAAGGAAACTGGGAGTTCAGCTCATCCAGCTTCCACTGCTCCCAAAGCCAGAAGGGCATACGTCACCTGAAAGCTGGCCCTCTCCACCCACTCATTGACTTCTCAAGGCCACTGTGCCCCTGCAGGTGGGAGAGGAGCTGGCCCTAACCTCCTACTCCCCAGGGCCCCAGATCTCTGCTCATTGGAGCTGACCACCTGAGGACCCCTGGCCCAAAGCCCTCTTTTTCTGGGACTGTTACATGTCACAGAACGGGGAGGGAGAAGCAGGCATCTGTGTAAGAGAGGGGTACACGTGAGAGTGGGTAGGTGACTGCGACTGTGGAAGTGGGTGAGCATGAAGCAGAAAAGAAAAACTGGAGGAAACTGGGAGGTGAAGAAGCCTGGGGTTTCGGCATCTCTCATTTCTCCAGATCACATGGCAGATCAAATATGTTTTATATGACTCATTGTCCAGGCTGAGTTTGTATATAATTGAATTAAACTGCCCAACTTTAGATTTTAAAATTTTGAATTTTTTTTTTATTTCCATATACTATTCCTGCAGTCCAGATTCCCTCAGTGTGGTGTGCTAAGGTATGCAAATGAGAGACAAACTATGGAGATGCCAAGATGGATTTTCTGTAGATGAGTCACAAGTTTTCTGGGTCCCATTTTCCCCATCTGTAAAATGGGAGGGTTGGATTGGACCGCCTCCAAGGTTCCTATCTATGATAACATTTGATGGCTCTGTGAGTTCCTGGGCTACAGAGGGCCTGGCAGTTGCTCAATTGAAAAAACCCATCATTTCTCTGACTGTAACACGGAGGACCACGTGGGGCAGATGGGCCCCCATCTTCTTCCATAGTTACAGCCTACAATCACCCTTGGTTTTAGCATTGCCACCAACCTTGCACTTATTTAACTTCTAGCGTGCCAGGCAGGCAATAGGTACGCAACACGATTTTATGAATTGAATCAAACTCAAATTGATCAGTTGAATGTCTGCTGCCAATACATACTCCAAGAACACTCAGTCAGTCAGCTGTGTGCCAGCCAGGAGCCGCTCTCCTGGAAAGAGTAACCTGGGCTCCCACACTCGAGGCAGCCCTAACTTTGGACAACCGCCCTAGAAACATGCCTTTCTCCCTAAGGATAACGGGAAGCTCACGTCACCGTTAAAATGGCCACATAGATTCAGGGGCTGCAGAAAAGATGAAGAGAGAGACCCAAAGTGAAGATATCAGCTTCTCACAAGACAGTCTACCAGAGAAAAATGCAGACAGAAATACCAGGGAGGCATCCTGGCCTCCCCATGTCATGACTCCCTCATCCCTTCTACCTGAGAGTGGGGCCCAAGAGAAGTGGCTCTGAGGCCCTGGGAGCTGAAAGAGTAAAGGCCCAGCTGCATGGACCTGCATGGACATCAAGAGTCTGCCAGCAGGGCCTACCAGGGTCCCAGACTGAGGGAAGCAGACATGCTTTCCACGTGGAGATGGCGGGAGTGCTGAGCAGCCATAATGGAGCCCTAAGCAAGAAAGCTTTGGATATTTCTCTTTTCCACAGCTCCCTTGGCCTTGCCGGTATCTCCACACTGACTCCTAAATTCCAGGATTCCAACTGACCTCCTAACAGGTAGACCGATATACCTGCTCCCTGGCCCTCCCTCATCGCTGGGCTGGGGTTGAGGAGGAGAGGGCTGTGGTGTGAGAGTGTCATGGGGAAGCCCGGGAGCCTCAGTCCCTTCTAGCTCAGATCATCATGCCTTCTCAGATGCTCCTCTCCTCCCATTGCTTCCTGCCAGCTACACCTCCCCCGCCCCCACCCACCCTCACCTCCAGGACCTCTCAGTATCTGAAGGCTTTGCCACCCTAGGGACTGAGGTTTGGGCCTCTAGCAGGGACCTGGTCAAGTTTCAAATATCCTCGTTTCAAGATACAAGCTGCATATCGAGGCCCAGCCAAAGGCCACAGAGGGTCAGTGGGCTTCATGCACCTGTTTCCCAGATACGGAGCTGCCACCCCAAGGACCCGAGCCTGGCCTTTCTTCAGACAAGAGCATGCCCTTCCTAAGCCAGGGGACGTTTCCAGGGGGCTGCGGCACCTCTCCCTGGCAGAGTTGCCCACACCCAGGACACAGAGTTACCCATCGGCCTGGGTGCCAAAGGACCCATTCGTAGGACGTAGGGGACTCATCTCGATGACATGGAGCAAGACAGATGGAGAACCCTGTCTGTCTGCGGGATGTGGGTACTCCTGCTGGCAGGAGATCAACCCCATCTCTAGGCTTCAGAGATGCCCACACCCCAGTACTGCCTTCGGGATACCTGGGAGCCATCCTTGGCATAACTGCCCACCATAAGGTAGGGTGGGCTGGTCCCCGGGATGCAGGGCGACCCTTCTGTAGGGAACCTCAGCACCCCGCACCAGGCCCCGGTCTTGCCCCCATTCCTGGCCTAGTCGGCAACTCCTACCTTTGCTGAGCAGCTCCCGGTTCCCATGTGATAGCTCCTCTCAGCTGATGCTTCTCCAAGGCTGCTGAAGCCGGAGCCACTGCAGTGAGCGTGAGAGGCAGCCGGCAGAGCAGGAAGCTCCGAGAGCTTCTGGGTCCTAATGGCCTCCTACTTCCCACCCAGCCCCTTGGAGCCACTTCAGGCACCCATGCCCTCAGGTGAGGCCCCCAGGATCAGCCCCTGCCCCTCCCACTGCCCTTAGGATGCTTGAGTGTCATCTCAAAAGCCTGGTGGGGCCAGGTGATGGGAGGCAGGGGAGACCCTCCTGGTCAGCCAGATGTAGGCAAAAGAACACTCGCAGTCAGAACATCCAGGTTTAAGGCCTGGCTCTGGCACTTACTAGCTGTGTGACCTTGAGCAAGTCACTTCCCATTTCTGACCTTGGTTTCTTAGCTGTTCAAAGAGGATATAAGATAGATGATATCTGAGGTTCCTGACAGTCCTGAGATTGCATGGTTCTAGGTGACCTGAGAACCAAGGTGCTTTGTAGCAGGCCAGTCAGTGCAGACACAGAGCCCCAGGCGTAGGCCTGGCAGAGGCTAAGGCTCCTGAAGTGGCCCAAAGTCTGGCTCCTTGGAAGCTGCTGAATGTGTATGGAAGGCACTTCAGAATATTGGTTCAGGAAGCTAGAAGGCACTTCAGAGTGACAGTCATGTTTGAAGGGGTGCTAAAGGCCTTGTCCTAATCCTGCACATGCCCCTCAGAAAACACATTGTTATTGTTTCCTTAGATTGTGTGTTTACTTGGTGTGGGGCTATGAGCGCTGATGGAAATGGGGGTATCTATTAATACCAGCCCTGGGCCATTTGTGTTACCACCATAACCTGCTCCCTGAAGGCGGAGTGGGAGCCAGGTACTCAGGAAGCCTCCGATTGGTCTGTAGGACTGGACAGAGCTGGGGAACATCAAGTATGGAGGGTCCAAAGCCACGCAGTGAACCTTTGGTGGTGAGAGGAAGGGTCATGGCTTCCCACGCGCTATGAAGAAAACGATTAGTGCCCCCAGGTAGAGGACTGACACCCTAGGATAGGATCCTAACATGGTAGAGCTGAAAGACATCCTATAGGCCAAAGCACCCACGTTTCTGAGGCCCAGAGAGGTGACGAGATGGTCCAGAGCCACACATGGCAGAGCCACGAGCCTAGACAAGGAAATCAGACATGACACCTACTCCAAAGCCCTCTGCCCTGAGACGTGCCCAGCCGGAAACTCCTTCTGTCTCTAAAAGGGGAGATAGGAAATTCTGGAATTGTTTACCAAACCCAACCCAAAGAGCCATAAGAACAATGAATTACCGACCAAGGGAACTCAAGAGGGACAAGGTGGCTGCCCCAGGTCAACAACAAAGAGGCCGCTGACTAGCCCAGACCCAACTCAGTAATCTCGACTATCCCCAGCCACCCTTTCCTGAGCCCTTATGAGTGCCAGGCACTTAACACACAGTCCCTTTAATCCTCATACCAGTTCTATGAGGCAGCCATTATTCACCTTAGTTTACAGATAAGGAAATGGGTGCCAGAGAGTACGTGACTTTCCCCAGATCACATAGTGAGTAAGTTCCGGAGCCAGTATTTGAACCCAGGTCTGTTTGAAGCCAAAGCCTTTACTCCTTGCTCCAGGCCCCATGGCCTCTCTAGAGGCCTGAAACGGGACTCTGGGCGGAAGCTCCAAAGCGATTCCATGGAAGCAGCTAATGCCTACCAGGAAACAGCTTACGACAAAACAAGATATACCTGAGTACCGGGAAATCAAATTAAAATATTACATTAAACCTTGTAGACAGAAAAGTGATTTTTATCAAACCCTGTGCTGTCGTGTTGGCAAGATCATCTTGGCATCAATCAAATCCTCTGGGATCAGGTAAAGCCCGCCCCTGATCAACACCTACTTCCTTCCCGCAGGGGCCCAGCCCAGACTGACATGGCCCCCTTCCAAGTGTTCAGAAGAACCAGAGCAGACTCAAGTTTATTAGAACAGGATTAGAGTAAGAACACTAGATTGGTCAGAAAATATTGGTTCTAATCGAGCTCTCCTTTGTTGATTGGTGTTAAGAATTGACCATCTGTGCCTTAGTTTTCCTATCTGTAAAATGGGCAAAATATTTCACTCCCCAGCTAATCTAATAGGGATAGGAAGCCTGCAATGCAAACATAGCCTTAGGGGAGCTAATACAGTCACCCTGACTGGTCAAACAACTGTCATGGGCGCCAGCAGGCAAAGTCTCCAGGTCCTGAGGCCCCTCCCAGAGAGCTGCTGGGAAAGGTGGTTCTAAGGAGGCAGTGGACCTAGCGCATCCTCTCAGTTACTGGAAGCTATCTTGGCTCAGGAGTGGGGAGGGGGGAACTGCTTATCCTGGCCTGGAGGCAGCTGCTGCTGCTGATGATGATGATTACAAAAAGAACCCCAATGATGATGATGGTGTGAGTTCTCGAGGACCCAGTCTGGGGAGGCACTTCTTATCCTCCATCTCATGAAATGATCTCAGTCAGGGTTTGGAATAGCTATTGACACTACATCCCCTACTCACCCTGCCAATCCTTCCTTTTAGGGCCTAGCATAAGGGAGGAGATGGAAAAGACCAAGATGGAGAAACTAGGGGTGGTTCCATGAACCACAGCAGAGATCCATGTCCCCCAGGCTGCATGCACACCCAGGACTGGGCTCCGGTTACAGGTCTGGGGCAGTGACACCCCTCCCCTCAGTACTGTGGTAGGACCCTTGTTGCTGAGACCTGATTTCTCCATTCCAGACTGGTTCCTTGGTGCAGCCCGGCCCACCCTCGCCTACCAGCACCTCTTGACAGGGCTATGTCTACCCCTCATCCACCCTTTCCTGTCCCCTCCGATAAGACCTTGAAGTAGACCAAGTTCATCTTTTATTCATCTATCTATTTATTCAATAAGTATCTGTCAGATGCTTTTTATATGCCCACAGCCCCTCCCTGGAGCCTTTACCTGCCTAGTGGCACCTACTGCCCCCCTGCTCTGCTCTCTCTGCCTCTGTCAGAACCTGCTCTCAAAAAAGAGGCTGATAAATCCATTCGCACCGAGAGCAGCTTAACGCGTTCTCTCTCCTAGGAACATTAACAGTTTAACAGGGAACAGAGGGGAGAAGCTGAATGTTGAGATTCCAGCACCGACCAGGGGTGTCCCTGAGATCCCAAATCATAGACTGTCTGTTCCACCGCCCACTCCCCAACCTGGCCTCGTCCCCCATGGCGCCAATATCACATCCTCCCTGCAGCCACCTTCATCCTCATGGACACCCAACCCTCCCCTCCCCCAGGAGAGTAGGCTCAGAGCTGGGACCTTGTATTCAGAGCCCCCTGTGCCTACTCCCCATGACCCTGCCCCCCTGCCCACCATCTAGGAGCCAGGCTGAGGGACTGAGGAGGGAGGCAGAAGAAAGCAGAGGTGAGAGCCTTTCCATTTCCTTTATTCCCCCACAGTCTGGCCTATACCCCCTGCCAGGAGCCAAGATCCAACGGTATATTCAGCCTGCAGCTGCCACTGGTCATGTGAGCCCATTGCTAGGTTACAGGGACCCAAAAATAAATCCTTCCCAACCAGATTAGAAACTGGGGGCCTCGGATGAACCGAGCTCAAAAGAGTGGCAGGAACACCCACAGTGCATGTGCAGGCCAGGCCTGCTATGAGACCAGGGAGCCTTCGCCATGCTGCCCACCCCCATCCATCACCTGGGGCTCAGTGCTGGACCCTCAGAAAAATTCCCAGAGAGTCCTGGGTCTTTGAGAACTACACAATAAATACGTCTGCAGGCAGAGTGGCCCTTCCTCACTAGCAGTCGGGGACTGCTTGGACAATACCCCTCTGTCTGACTTCGCATCCAGCCTCCCCCTCCATCGGCCTGCCCTTCTGAATGCACCTGCAAAGCACCATTAACCATTTACCCTATGGCCTATGGAGCAACCTGTACCAATTGCCCTCTTTCCGACTCAGGAAGCAAGATCTACCAGTAGGCACAGTAGGGGCACTTGCACATGAGTGGTTTCATAACACTCTTCTGAGTTAGTGTCAATAACCCCATTTACTGATGTGGAAACTGAGGCTCAGAGAGGTTAAGTGGCTTTCTCAGAGCCACACAGTTGGGATTCAAATCCCAGACCTATATTTACTGAGTCTGGGGATGGGGCAAGGAAGTGGACAGGGAAGCACAGAAAGGAAGGGGGAATCCCTGAAAACCCTTCCCTGGGGCCTGGTAACTGGGCACTTTACTTGCTCTGAAATGGGCGAGTTGTCTCGCCCTGCCACCCACCTCCACATCCTCCGAGCCAGCCCACCTGCCTCCTTCTTCATGGCTTAGGACTCTGTCATCTTCTCTGGTCCAGGTCCTAGGTGGGGTCATTCCTGGTGCTCAGGCCTCTGTGTGTGGGGGAGGGGGCGGGGGGGGCGTAGGTCATGTACAAATCCCCATTGAGCTTTACCCTTCTACTTCAGAACCTCGACGTGGAGTAGAATAGCAGAGCTGAATGGGTCCTAGGAGGTTAGGTACCACGTTTATAGATGAATAGCCCCAAAGAGGGGAAGTAATTCGCCTGAGGCTACGCGGCTAGAAGGTGGAGATGTGAGCAGAATCTAAGCCTCAGACTCCTACCCCTTTTTCTGCCTGTCACTAAGAATGCAGACAGTCGGGGGTCCATCATACCCGGCGCTGGAGCCGATCTGTAGTTCCCCCAACATCCGGGGTCCTTCCTCAACCCACCACATCTCCAAGGCCCTCTCAGCCACCACTTCTCTTCAGCAAAGTACTTCTCCTCACTGGCAAGGTTCTGAGGAGGCCCAGACTCCCTACTCACCTTACTGTACAGGTCCTTGCCTCCCCGTTCTGAGACCACTCCTCCGGTTTCCTGAAGCCTTGGAGCACCCCCTCCCACCCCCTTCAGCTCCCAGCAGCCCGGACTGCAGGCTTTATTTCACTTAATTCCAGGTATGTTTATTGAGCACCTGCTATATGCAAAGCTCTGGATAGGGGGGCAAGAGAAAGGGATACACAGATGAAACACGTACAGACCTTGCCCTTTGGGGCTTATAATCTAGAATAGAGATGAAGCAGGTTATAACTTCAAAGGGGAGTCAAAGTGCTGTGGAGATTCAAAGGATAAAGTGAATACACTCCCTCAGGAAATCTTCATGAAGAAAGACTTCATGAAGACAGACTTCATGAAGAAATTGGCATGGGTCTTAAAACAGGGGTAGGATTTTAACTGGGAGTAATTGAAGGAGGAGAGGAGGCGAGTAGTCCAGGTGGAAGATGCAGGCCTAGGAAGAACATGGGGACAGGCAAGTTTACAGAATGTCAGGACACAGCGAGTTGTCCAGTTTGACTGAAAAATAACCTGCCTGTGAGACTAGAGAGGTAGGTTGGCTGGAATGTGGAAGGCCTGGTAAGCCAGACGGAAGAATCAGCCCAGTAAAATGTTCTGAGCAAGGAAACATAGGGCCACAGAGCTGCCCACCTCCTGTCTTTTAGTGAGTCATTCAGTATGTATCTACTGAACTTACAAGTTCCAGAGCAAGGCGGTGAACTCAAGCTGGGATTTCAGGCCCAGAGGGAGGAGAAAAAAAAGCATATGGGTTATCAAGGCGTTAGTGTCTGTGAATACACCACAGGGTGAACTCAGAGGAAAGGGGGGGTCAGAGAAGAAGGAAGGCAGAGATCAAATGATACTCATATTTCCCAGGTGGGCTCTCAGAGCACCTGCCCACGTCCCCGGAAGTGACCTGCACGTCCATTCTGTGGGGAGGAGACCAAGGGTGGAGTGGTAATTCGAGTACCTGCAAATTCTCCCCTCTAGATTCATGGCGTCATAAGAAGCTGCCCAGCCTGACGTGCAGGGACAGGGCACTCTGGACCATCCAGCTGCTCGTTCTAGCACTAGCCACCCAGCTCAGGCCAGATCCGCAGCTCTAGCCTATGAACTGAAGAGCTGGGCTGGGTTTCTCAACTTGGGAACTCTCAGCAGTGCCTGGTCTCTGACTCTGGGGGGCGCCCCTGCTCTACGTCTCTGGGCAGTCCCTCCTAAGTAACCGGTCCTCAGCCCCTTCCGCCCCACTGAGCCTTGGGGCAGCCTGACCCTTCCTTCTCCAGACTGGGCACCGCTGCTGGGTACAGGGATATGGGCTCTGTGACCTCTTTCCCAGACATTTTCCTTTCCTCCAAAGTGCTCACCCTGCATTCTAGACCCTCCAAAAAACAGGACCCTCCCCCTTCAACTCTCATGTCCCTATGTCCAAGGAAGCCTCCGACTCTCAGACCTAGGACTCCTCAGGGACGTCTTGTGAGTAGCCCTGCAGAGGGTGGGAGCAGTCAGCCCTCGCTCACCTATCCGAGGACCCTATCAGATAATGGTGAGTAAAGCTCGGTCTCTTGGATGGTCTAGTCTGGAAAGGTAGCCCTGGAGGTCTAAATCAGCCCTGCACTGGGGCACGGGTCCTTGGATGGTGAGGACCTGGACGGGGAAAGAAGAACCAACGGCTCGGTTTCAGGGCCCCAGGCCGCCCTGTCAGCCAGCAGCCACAAGAGGGCAGTGTTGGCCACAGAGCTGTAAAGCGTCAACTGCAATCTGAGGGTGTGGGGGAAAGAGGCTTCTTCGTTCCAAACCCACCGGCTTTGTCCCTCCTGGGGTACTTGCTATCCTGTTGGCCCCGACTTTTCACCTTTTGACCTCCTACAATTTCGACTGGGAGGGCCAGGCAAGAGGGCCAAGGCTCCCAAGAGAAAAATCCCTCCTACTCCCACTAGGAGGTGGTTAGGAAGAAATGGGCAGGCTGGGATCCTGGAAGGAGCAGTGAGCTCAGAGTCCAGAGGTTGCATCCATATAAGTGAGCAGTACACTGGGGGCTACTCTTCTAGCTTCTCGGAGCCTCAGCTTCAAATGAGGGGTTGGACTACGCCTGTGGACGCTCTCTAATATCCTCTGCAGCTCTAGATTTGGAGTCTGAGACAGCAGCTGCTGTCCTTGAGTGGCTTCTCTCTCTAGGGCCCTGACCGCATGAAAGAGTCAGGCCCTGGGGCAGGGAGTGGGTGCAGGAAATAGCAGTGGGTACCTCTGCTCTCCACAAACCAGGTCATTCCTCTGGGAATCACAGTCAGAAGGAAATTCAGTCCTGGGACTGGGAAGTGGCCCAGAGGCCGATGACCAGGGTCCACTGGGCCCCAGAAAGACCTTTCTAAGGGGCTCCATCTGATTGGTTTGTGTGCAACTGTGTGAATGGTATGATGCTGGAGGCTGGCTGAAGACTGTCCCTTCCCGGCCCAAGCAACCCCCAAAACCATAGGGCCAGACTCGGCTACCCTAAAGTGGAGGCTGCAGAAAGCCTAGACCCCTTCCTCCTGCCTGTGTACTCCAGGAGACACCCTATGTCACCTTGTCTCCTCCCCACATGGCTCTGAGTCCTGCTTCCAGCTCCCTGCCTACACCTGCACCCCCAGAAAGCAAAGCCCACAGCCTTGACTCTAGGGGAGGGCTCCTGCCTGGCCTTCCCGTCTCTGGACTCGCCACCCCCCCACCCCCACCTTCCCTCTAGACCAGCTCTGTTCCCTGTGCTTCTTTGACCCCAAGCATTCTCTCCTGACTCCTGTAATTTCACACCAGGCCCCTGGACCCAGTCTGCCCAGCACCTCAGCTTCCCCATGGGGCTTCTGATCTGGCGCTTGGGGCCTGACCCCACCCAGCATAGGGTGTCTCCTGCTCCTTGCATCCCGTCTCCTCTTTCTTCCCTGATGGCTCCATTTCTCACTTTTTCTGTCTCTTATTTGGCTTCCCTCTTTTGATCTCTCTCATCTGCTCTCCGTACCCTGTTCTCAGAGCTCTCCAAGTCTCGGCCTCTTTGCCATGGGCCTCTGCTCCCCCACCTCTATGCCTCTTTGCCTCAGTATACACCTTTCCCTTTCCATCTCTCTCTCCACCCTCACTTCCTCCTCCGCATGGAGAACATTGAGAATCTGATCCATCCCTCCCTGGACTGAGGGTATAAATAGCAGAGGGAGGCTGGGTTAGGAGCCAAACTTGCTACCAGCCTCTTCCTTGCAGCCCCAGGCTGGGGAAAGTCCTGGGCAGGGTCTCAGGGGCAGGGGGTTGGAAGGTTGGGATTGAAGGCCACTATACAGAGTGACAGACCAGACAGAGAGAGGGATGTGACAGCGAGCTGGGAGTCCGAAGCTTCACATGCAGGCCGAGTTCTCCCCACCAGCTGGTCCACGCCCACCTAATGTGGTGTCCCTGCTTCTGTTGCTAGAGAAGGAGCTCTGGGTCAGAAGACTCCCCAGGGCCACTCTATGGCCCTGCCCCTCCTCCAGGGTGCAGATGCGTGGGCCCAGGTGGCTGCCAGCAGACAGCAGCTGGGGACTGGAGTGGAAGTGGTGCCCTCAGGAAACAGGCCGCACTCTCACCCCAGCCAGCTCCCTGGCCTAATTAGAGACCAGAACGGGCATTGATCGTCCCTGAGCTCATTATGTCACAGCTGGGGAACAGCTGGCCAGTTTTTTCCAGGCCATTAGCTGTGCCATGAAGTGGAGAGAGGGAGGGGTGCACACACAGGATCAATAGCCTGTCTGTCTGCAGGGGAAGCGGCCTGGTGGCTGCCTTCTTTGGCACGCTGGGCTGTGCTTCTCTCTGGGGCTGCCCTATGCTGAGCTCCTTCCAGCCCAGAGTCTGGACAGCCAGTCTCTGACTCGTGGCTTCTGGCTGGCCCTGACCTGGCCCACGCAGACCCTCTGAGTCTTCTCTCTCAGGGGATTAGAAAGGCAGGAAAGAGGTTCAGGTTACCCACTCTGGTCTCAGAGGAGACCTTAAAAGTCCAGCTCCCCCCACCCCCACAGCAAGATGACACGTAAGGCAGCTGTTTCTGCTGGCCCCAGGCCCACCTCTCTGTGCCCCTGTGCTTAACTGGGTTTGGTTTCCTGTGGGTGGGGAGATGGTAGGGGTTGCTCTGACCCTTGGGGAATGGCAAGTGGTGGAAGGAGGGAGGGAAGGGTTGATAGTTCTCAGTCTCTCTCCCTCTGCCAGGTAGCGGGTCGGCTGGGAGTCACCCAAGGCAGGAGGAAAACTGTCCACTATGCCCGACCCCAAGAGGGGAGCTCCGCATTATTTAATGAACTGGCTTTTCACTTTGGGAGTTATAAAGTGTCAAGGCTGGAGGAGACCTCCAAAGTATCCTGAGACGTGCCCCATGTTTTACGGAGGGAGAAAGCAAGCTCGGATATGCCTGGCTGACTGCTGTCAAGCGCTTCGTTTTAGTTCACTCTGTTCATCTCTGGTTCCATACTGAGAGATAATATAGTCCCAGGGTCTCTCAGGCATATGTTCTTGGGCTGCTGGTGCAGACTTCACTCATCAGTGGAGTTGTGGGGTCTGCTGGGCTCCCCCTCCCTCCTGCCTCCACTTCGCACCCCCCAGCACCACCAGGAAAAACACCACCAACTGCTGGGAGTCCTGTTGGATTCAGCTGCTGGGTTCCTGGGCAGTTGCCCCACCCTGCAGGACAGAGACCAGGCTGTGCACAGTGCCCTCTGCTCCCCAAACACCCCACCATAGCCTCCGCTTCCGGAATCAGCAGTGAACAGAGCACAGGAGTCCAAAGGCCTGAATCTCAGACTTGAGTTCTTTTCAGACCCAGCTCCAGCCCTAAAGAGCTGGCCAAAGGATATAGCCGGAAGTACATAAAAGGCCAGAAGGGCCCTTAGCATTGATTCCTGATGTTACAGATGAGGAAACTGTGTCCCAGGGAGGAGAAGGGATTTGCTCAAGGACATCCAGCTGGCTGGAGGCACAGTTGAGAGCAGGTCTGCCAACTCCCAGGTGACCAGTGTTGGTTCTGTTCCACCACAGAGCCTTGGCTCCAAGGTCCAAAAGCCACTGACTGAAATCAAGTGGATCACCCTTGACCCTTCCAGCATGTCCCAATAAACCGATCCCTCTTTCTCAGGACTCTTGGAACAGACAGGGGAACCTGGGGGCAATCAGAATGTACGCTGGTCACACCACTGCTACCAGAAGTAGCCCTTCTCCTGTGAGCCTCTGTCAGGTCAGGAGCAGCTGCTTCCCAAGTGATCGAGCCGACTGGCTGGGCTCTGCTGTCTGATGTTGCTCTGTCTGTCTGTCTCTCTGGATCCCAGAGGAGCGTAGGGTAAAGGAAACCTAGTAATAACCTGGCACTGCTGCAGCTTCCTCCCTGCCGATTCAGAGGGATGCAGTGAATTAGAAGGAATTAAGCATTGCTCCTTAGGCCAGTGTTGCGATGACACAGCCACGGGCCCGAGGATCAAAGAGGCACATAAATGAATTCTGGGGCCAGCTTCCCAAGGCCACTGGCAGGAAAGCCTTATCCTCATTTTCTTCTCTCTTGGCTCCAGAACAGCCTTAAGCAGCAGGCGCTAAGAAGTCAAACCCCTGTGGTTCCAGATGGAATGTGGGGGGTGGGGGTGACCAGACAGCCTGCAGAGGGAACCCTAGCAGAGGGCACTTCTGGGCAGGGATCCTTGTGGCAGAAGAGCGCTGAGAAGCCACGGGCACAGGAAGCAGCACCCCATCGGGGCAAGAAAGGGAGTGAGAGAGGTGCCAATGACGTCAGAGTGTCTGCGGTGAAGGGGGTCACTTGATATCTCATTGACGCCATTTCTTAGCCCTGTCCACTGGGAGGGTCCTGATCTCTCTGACTGATAGGCTATTGTGACCTGTGAAAAGATGCTGAGAGCAGTGTTTGCCTCGCAGGTCGCTGTAGCTTTAAGGCTCACAGGAGGGAATGCTGGAGAGGTGAGTGGCTTTGACAAGTGTGTAAAACAGGAATGATGGTTTTTATTACCGCGCTGCTATCTACCAGCTCACCTGTGGTACGTGGCGTTAGGACCCTGATTCCTAAGTTGCCAGAGAATGGTTTGTATCATCACACTGTGTGCACGAAAGCAAAGGGGTTTCCTTCTAGAAGGGGACTACCCAGGCCACGCTAGCCGATGTTTATGAATTTATCACAGCATTCATCCGTCCTCACAGGGTCTCTGCTCACAGAGAAGGCGCCTAGAATTGAGGCTTCCAGGACGCACGTGCGTGTGCACACACACACACAGACAAACGCACCGGGGCAATCCCTGGTGGCTTTGCCATCAACCCTCCTCCTTCCCAGGTGCTGGGGCTCCTCAGTTCTCAGTCCGTAAAGGGAGTCATCTCTCTGAGAATAACAACCTTGTGTTGGTAACTGGGTAAAGCACTGAAAGGGGTGTCAGGGCTGAAGGGACAGTTTTACATTCATTAGTTACCGTTTTCCGGAAGAAAGAAGATGCTCCTAATGATTTAGACTCAGTCTCTGGTTGTGTAACTTACAAAGGACTGTCACATACACTATTATTTAAGCCGCATGGCACTCTTATGAGACGCATACTAACGCAGGAGGCTCAGAGAGGGGAAGTGCCTTTTTCCAGATCACCCAGCTGGTAGGTGACAAGCTCAGGACCCAATCTAGGTCATTTATCCCAAACCCTGTTTGCTTTCTATGACACTTTACTGCTTCTCACCTCTTACCTTCCAACTCTCACCAATTGTCTCTCCTGCTTGAGTCCAAAGGCACAGACGTTCTGTATGCTATACATTCTAGGAGCTTTTAAAATGTTTTATTTTGAAATAATTTCAGATTTACTGAAAAGTTGCAAGAAATATACAAAGCACTCCTGTATTCCTTTTATTCAGTTCCTCGATGTGTTTCACATTTTGAATTTTACCCCACTTGCCTCACTGTGCATATGTCCCCTCCCTCCCTCACTTCCCCTTCATACACACGTACATATGTCATTTCTGATCCATTTAGGAGTGATGCCCCTTAGCCCTTAACACTTCAGTGTGTATTTCCTAAAAGCAAGGAAATGTAACCACAGGACAACATCAGAGTCAGGAAACCAACACTGATACAAAACCACCATTTAATCCCGGGACCCTATTCAAATAACATTGTTTATACTCCTGGGACCAAATCCAGGTTCCGTTCAGTTGTCTTTTTAGTCTCCTTCAATCTGCAATAGTTCCTCGGTCTTTCCTTGTCTTTTGTGGTCTTGATAGTTTTGAGGATTACAGTCCTGTTACTTTGTAGTATGTCCCTGTAGTATGTCCCTCAGCTTGGGTTTGGCTGATGTTTCCTGATGCGCGGATTCAGGTTGTGTGTTCTGTCAGGAATGGTACAGAAGTGACATCGTGTTCTCAGTTCCTCTCCACAAGGGGCACACAATGATTTGTCCTGCTTCAGGGAAGTTAATTTTTATCACTTGGTTAAGATGATGTCAACCAAGTTTCTCCACTGTAAAGTCAATTAATAAGTATCGTGTACTAAATTTAAAAGTATTATGGGGGAGAGACTTTGAAATTGTGTAAATATGTTCCTCATCGAACATTCACCCCCAAGTTTTTGCACCCATCGATGATTCTTGCCTAAATCATTTATTACTAGTATGGTTGCCAAATGGTAATTTTCTAATTTCATCTTTTTTTTCTGTATTTATCAATTGGCATTCTAACACAAGGTAGTGCCTTCCCGTCTCCCTATTTATTTATTTATATCTGTATTAACTCATTTATTTCTATTTTATTTAATGGGTTATAATACTAATACTAAAATTTATTTTGATGTCTAATTTGTCCAAGACTTGGCCTGTGGGGGCCCCTTCAAGCAGGATTACGTGTCCTTTTGACATGTTCCTATTATTCTCTGAGCACTTCTTTACTTTCTAGGACAACAAGATGCTCTAGGCTCATCTAGTAATTGCAGGTCAGTCCTGGTTCCTTTTAGTGGAACATGGTATTTAGGAGCTGAGATCTGGGTGATTGGTGTGCTCACTGCTGTTGGGGCATCATCGCTTCTAGGACCCTTCAGCAAACAGAGCTAGAAATATATATGTACACACACACACATCGACATCTATTTACCTATGTTAAAAACATGAGTTCAAACTAATTATCCCAATTTTGATCTAATACCACTGGGCTTCTTTCCTTTCTATAAATGTAACTCCTTTCATTAACCATGAGAAACACGATTCCCCTTATCCTCAATATACTTTCTATTTTCTCGATTCCTCTACTTGCAATCAATCTCCAAACCACACACACCATCTTCTCTGTCTCAGACTCACCAAACAGGCTGGTTAGACTGGCCCAATTTTGGCCCCAGGACTGCTGACCACATCAGCCTTGCTGGCTGAATCCTTCAACCAAATCAAAGGGAAAGGGGAGAAGAAGGGCACGGTCTACACGAGGTGTGATCAAACAATATGGTGAATATTTAAAAAAATGTATTACAGTAAAAGACACATTGCCATTAATCCCCCTCAAAACACTCCCCCTCACTTCAAACACACTTATCCCATTGTCTTGCCACTTTCTGAAGCAGTTCTGGAAAGTCCTCTTTCGTGTCTTTAATTGCGCTGTCGAGGCTGCCTCGATGTCATGACTGATTGTGACTTTGGGGAAGAGCCAGAAGTCGCACGGTACCAAAACCAGTGAATAAGGTAGATGAGGACACACAGTAATGTTTTTATTTGACAGAAATTGCCCGTTTACCAGAAGTGTTTTGTGACACAGAACGTTGTCATGATAGAGGATGATTTATGTCACACTTCAAAACACACTTTCTCCCAACCGTAGCTCACACCCAACTGACTGTACCGAACAAGTTGAAACTTGTCACACACTGTCACTACATAAGGTTCAATGCGCAGCTTCCCGTATTGAAGATCCCCGCCTTTCCGTTGGACGGCACTCAGCAGTAGCATTCACTGTATTTTGTGATCACAACAGAAAGGCTCCGTGTCACATATTGCTTCTGGTACGGCAATTTCTGTCAAATAAAAAGTATTACGGTGTGTCCTCATCCACCTTCTTTACCAGATCTGGAACCATGTGACTTCTGGTTCTTCCCCAAAGTCAAATGACCACGAAAGGTAAACGTTTTGAATCAATTTAGGACATCGAGGCAGCCACGACAGCACAACTAAAGATATTCATGAAAGAGGACTTCCAGAACTGCTTCAGAAAGTGGCAAGAATGATGGGATAAGTGTGTTTGAAACGGGGGTAATTTGAGGGAGATTAATGGCAATGTGTCTTTTACTGTAATAATTTTTTAATTTAAACATTCACTGTATTTTTTATCACATCTTATAATCTTTTAAAATGATTGGATTTATTAAAGAACTCATCTTTATCACATATTGAAATCACAGCCATTCAGACACTTGTCACATAACCCATGATATCTGTCCTAATAACAGCACTTCTAATTAATGTTTCCAATAGAGTAAGAGCCAGTGTTTTTGAAGTTATTTCTAAATTAATCTGAAAAGCAGATTATACTATGTGTATATTCTTCATTCTGCATTTTTAAAGCTCTTTCTTAATCTGTTTTCTTATTTTATATTCATGCTAACTTTGTGGAGATGATAAAGTAGAGGCCCTTTGCCCTACTGATAAATTCAGAAACAAAATTTCTAAGAAGGTATGTTAGAGACTGATTGGTTGTTTACCAAACCATTTCCTTTCACCTCCTAGGTGCATAGCTTGACTATATTTCCCAGCCTCCCCTACAGCCACATATGGTCATATGACTGAGCTTTGACCAGTGGATTGTGGGCACAGTGATGAATGTCACTTCCAGACCTGACCCATGAAACCTGCCACACAATTCTGCATACTCCCTGTCTCTTCCCCCATCTGCTGACTGAACACAGAGGATCCAGTAGAAGATTCCAAAGCCTGTAGCAGTTTGCAGAGCCACAAAATGGACAGTGCTGGATTCCTGAACCACCTGTGGAAGGCCATCAACCAAACATCTGCATTGGACTGCCATGTGAGTGAGATGTCACCGTCTGTTGTGATAAGCCACTGAGACTTGGGGGTTATTAGTCACATCATTTAGCTCACCCTAACTAATACAGAAAGGAAATGAATTGTCCAAGTTTACCCTTTAGAAGCGATAAAGCATAATGTTGAACGGGACCTTCTGCCCCCTACCTGAGGGCTCTTCTCATCAAATCAGCCCAGGTCACAGGCACTTGGTACCTCCAGAGGCTGTAAGCCTATCCTTCACTATTCTAAACGTGACGGTTTCCTCCTTAGCCCAAGCACGTCGCAGCCCCACCATTTCTCCCTTCCCTTTCCCCAAGGAGACCATGGCCTGGGTTTGCTCTTTCATGGGTTCATCTTCATCCGATGAAAACATCTAGTTTATCTAACACCTCACCTCTGCCATAGGAAGACTTACCCCCCCCTGCAGAGGTGAGTTTTTCCAGTAAGAGGAGACAGCGCTCCAATTTCCCACCAATGGACTCGGTGGTTGGAAATGTGGAAATGGTGACAGGGCCTGTAGCCTGAGAACAGGCCAAATGCCTGGGAGTGAGGATGGGGGCAAGTTAATTTCTTCCTCTGAACACAGTAGGTCCGCAGCAGTTATTAGTCACCTCCACTCCCTGGCTTTTCGTAGGCTGATAACTACTGGTTCTAAGTTAGCACAGCCCAGGCTGCTAGAAACTTAAAATCTTTGTGAAGAAGCTGTTCTTCCCCTTCTTCCTCCGGGCAAGACAAGTTTTTAAGACTGAGAGAGAAGTCAAAAAAAGGAAGAGGGGAATGCAATTATATGGGGAAAAGGAAAACTCGGCCTAGAGATGTGGACCCAAGAGGCATGGGGAGCTTTCTTACTATCACAGTCCAAATTTCAGAGTTAGAGGCATAAAGTCATATTTCTAGAGGTAGGCAAAGCCCAAGGTTTCCCTACCCCTCATTTCATAGAAATGCCTCCCCATTTCATAGGACCAGCCTGACGAAGGAGTATGGCACTAGAACCCAGCCCTCTTGGGTCCTGTACCAGTGCTCTTTGCACTTTTCTCCTCTGCTTGCAGGTCTGACGGCAACCACTCTGTTCAAGCAGTTGGAGTAGCAGATGTAATTAGGATACTAAGTGCTAGAGAGCGTGGTCCCTAAGGACCCATCTCTTCATGACCTTGGGCCACCCCTAAACCTCCCTGAAGGCCTTCCTGTGCTCCTACAAGAAGCCAGCTCCCAACACCCATTATGGTCTGGCACAAACAGTCTCTCAATGCCAAGGTGAAGCTGGAGTGGGGACACCTCCACTGAGAACTCCAGAGCATCTGCGAAGGGAACGCGTCTCCAGACTGGAAAGGCATGGAAATTTCCCTGAACCCAGAAGCATGCTTGGAATAGTATCAACGGTGGCATCACCACTCCAGCCCGGCCTTGTGAGTGAGGCAAACCTCAATCAGGAGATAATTAGCTTGCTGTTATTTATTCCCTGCACTAATCAGCAGCCCACGGTGGAGAGGGCTCCCACCCCCAGAGCGGTGAGCGTTGTTGGGGACCTTTAGTTACCAGCCAGGAATCAAGTAGCAGAAGACAAAGGGCTGGGAGAGAGAAAGAGGGAGGAGGAGACCCGACCCTAGGACCCAGGAGCTGCAGGCCTTTTGCACAGTGCACAGATCCCCCAGGAGAGGCGGCATCACCGGGAGCCCCAGGCAGTGCTATGCTCCTCTGTGTTTTGTTCTTGGGGTTGGGTTCTGGTCGATAAAGGGCGGCTGGCGTTCAGCTCCCTGTTCTGCCTCACTGCAGTCAAATTGCCTTTTTCCAAGGCGACTTTCAAAAAAAGATGACATTTATCAAAACCTGCTGAGTGGTGACCTTGGTGGGAGGGAGAGAGGACGGGTGTACTGTCTGTGGAAGCAGGCAAAGAAATGAGGAAAACCTGGAGGGAAGAAATGCTTTCATACCTCAAAGTTGCTGGAACAATCCTGGGGAGATGGCTCTCAGTTTGAGGACGTGCTGACTGCACTCCTTCCTGCCCCCTTCCTCATCCTCACCAGCACTTTCTCACGGGCAGTCCCTACCTCTCCAGCCAAAATAATAGACTGATGATGCTCCATTCAAATAACGATCTCTAGGAAGGGTTCAGACCTGTGACTTGATATCTTTGCAAAACATAGAACCTTAGCATCAGTAGCAGTTCCAGAAGTTCTATGTAGAACAAACTAAGAGGCTACCATTTGGTTGGAAGGCAGGGAGCGAGGGGAGCAGGAAAACTTGTCCTGGAGCTGTGTTTGCATAGCAAGTACATTGGGGTTTTTTGGTTTAGTTTTCTGACTATTGTACATGTATTTGGAGCGGCATGGATAAAGCCCTACCAAGTCACTTCTCGGCCCCAGCTCTGCACAGAATACCAGAGTTGGAAGGGATTACGGGTCATCTGGTCAACCTCTGGCCCTACATAAGACTCCTGCACAAACTTGCTCCCTTCTCTTCTCTGGTTTTCTAAGCCCTTTACACACGGGCTCTTATATCACCTGCCACCATGCATTGTGACCATCTGTGTCTCCTTTTCTGTCACCGAACCATGGCACTTGAGAACAGAGACAGTTTCTTATGTGTCTATCTTTGTACTTCACTTTTCTACTCCTAAATACTCACAGAAGTTCTTGTTATGTGTGAATGGGGGTGTGTGTGCGATAGAATGAATGAACAGAAAAATGAAGGGACATCTGTGCAAAGTAGTCATCCAGCCCCTGCTTCAGTGCTTCCTGTGATGATGAATGCATTATGTCAAGATGGGAAAGATCCATTATTGGACAGTCGAAATGTCAGAAGATGTTTCTGTACATGGAATGGAAATCTGCCTCTCTGAGACTTCTACCCAGTAGGACAGTTCTTCCCTTTAGAGACCCAGAAGAACAAAGGTCCTCAATCTAGGATTCCGTGGAGAAGCCTTAAGAAGACCCCTACCCCCAAGAAATGTGTGCAATATGATGTGTGTCTGCCCACGTGCCTAGGAAGATGGAATCCATTGGTTTCACAAAGGAGTCTATATTAATCTATATTATCAAATTTTAGAGCCACGCTTCATTTGTTTACTCCCTCTTCCTTGTGAAAATGTATACTAGACAAACCAAGAGGCCTCAAACTGCTTACTCTCTTAGATTTTTCCCTCCTTACTTTTCCAAAGAAAGCAGCTCCCAAGTTGTTACGTATCTTGAGCAAAACTAACTCTGCTACTCTAACCACAGATGAATAGATGGGGATTAATTCACATACCAAAGTTAAGTATGTATGGGTTGGGGCACACAGAAGGCCAAAGGAAAGGGCTTCCTAGGGATTTTGCTCAAAAGGGTGTTCCCTATTGGATGGTGATAATTTGATTCATTCAAAGCCTCTTATTGGGGAAGTAAACATCCTGGTGGTACCCACAGTAGGTGGGTAACTTTTGGTTTGCAAGCCTTTTTCTGCCATTTCAAACTACTGTTTCAATTCTCCAAGTCTTGGAAGCAGTGGGCTTAGAGTGACCACAGCTAATATGGCAACGTCCTAGCTATAATAAACTACGAATAAAACCTCTCTTTCTGAAACCTATTAGGTATGACTCTTGGCAGTTCCAAACATTCTGACTAATTGCCACTCAACTTTTTTTTCAGCCACTCAACTTTTCAGAAGTGGTTATTATGACTTCCTCCCAAAGTAAAATTTTCTCATTGCTAAGCCATCCTTCATATATGAGCTACCAAAGTATTCACCTACATTCTCATTTAATCCTCAGAAAAATCCTATAATAGTGGTTCTCAGATTTGGGGTATAAAGAATCACCTGGCCTCACCTTCAGTACAGATTCTCAAGCCCCCATGTCCAGAGGTTCTAAGCAAGTCTGGAGTGGGCCTTGAAATCCTCTTTTGAAACAAGTTCCTTAGAGACTCTGAGGTTGGCAGCCTGAGGCCCACACAAGGAGAACGTTGTCCTGATGATCAAAATACTTCCCGGACTCCTCCCATGAAAATTCTGATTCAGTGGATCAGAGGCTCCGGAATTTATACTTTTAATAGGGCAAGTATCATAACTTCCACTTTGTATGTGAGAAAACTGAGGCCTAGAGAGACTTATCCACAGTGATTCAGCTAGTTGATAACAGGGGTGAGACTAGAATCCAGCTCTCTGGATACTCAGCCCAGTGCTCTTTCCTTTGGGCCACAGAGGCCATACGTACACCCACACAGAGTCCTGAACATAACAGGCAATTGACAGAAAGTTACACTGAGTAGAATCCACATGCTTACTTTCTAGGTCCGAGAGAGAAGAAACGATTTCTACAGCATATCTGCATCCCACTCCACCCAACCTCACCCCAAGGCGGATAACACAGTGGTCTCCCGTAGGGGCAGAACAGATGTTTGTGAGACAGTACATTATGACATGATTCCTGGACTGTTTACTGCTTCATCAACAACCTCTGGCTGTACTACAGACTGTAAATGAGCTGCCCAGAACTGATCGTGATGCTCTAGCTATGGTCTGACCCAAACTGAGTGCAGCAAGAGCTCCCATCCCCGTGGTTTTAAGGATTGCTGCCTGTTCCGGGGAACTGGACCTTGCCCTTCCTGCTAACAGGAACTGACTGCTCTCTTACTCACGCTGGGCCCATCTCACTCCTCAGCCTTCACTGTGGCCTCCTAATCCTAGCCTCCCATTCATCACCAACAACACTTAGAACTCTGCTCTGCCCATAACCTGGGCCTGAAAGCCCTGGAGAGCACAGGCCACAGATCACGGTTTTCTCCCTGGTTCTCTCTGCTTTGCACTATCCCTGGAAATGGCATGGTGCATTCCAAAGATGTCCTAAACAGGAATGAAGGACATAGTCCACTCCTACCTCCCCACATTTATAGAGCGCCTACTGTGTGTTAGAGACTTTGCAAGGTGCATGAACTCATTAAATCCTCACAACATAGGTATGCTTAGTGTGCCCATTTTACAGGTTAAGTAACTGGCTCAAGTCACAAAGTGAGTGAGTGGCACAACTAGGATTTGATCCCAACTAGCCTGGCTCCAGAGACAGTGCTCTCAACCACAAAGCTACACTCCCTCTCCAGGTTAACTCAGCTCTGCCATGAACCAGGTATGAACTTAGGTATCACTGCTTAGGTATCTTTCAGCACTGGTAGTCTAAACTTCTCTCATTATAGGTAAGGACCAGACCAATGAACATGATTAGCCTGAGAACCGGCTAAGAACAGTAAGTGGTTGAAGAGTAGAAACTTCAAACATAAATGAATAGGTAAGAACTTCAAGAGTTAGTCAAATGGCCTTAGATAAAGAAGAAAAATCCTTAACTATAAGCTTAACGTTTAGTTTAACTATAACCCTTCCCCAATTCATAAAAGCATTGACTTCCTCCGAAACTGGAATATTAACTTTCGAAATATACTACCAACTAGTCAACGATTCATATCATTTGAATTAACTGTGAAATCTCACATTAGTTAGAATTTTAGATATAACGCCTTTAGAAATCAAAAGAGAGGGTTGCATGTACAGGAAAAGAGAATATTTTCAGACTTAGGATAAAACTTAATGAGAAAAATTACTGAGCTCCTTTTGGAGGACCTCCTGGTTCTCCAGACCCACATGGCAGGACCTCCAAGATTGTCTTGTTACAATGCCTTAGAACCAGTCTTCCATGTCTGGGAGGGTCTGGTCAGCTGCAGGCTGACCTCAGCCCTAAAGGCTGAAATAACATTTTGAACCATGAATTTATTTGTCAGCAATATTTCCAACGTACATCTATCTGATGACTCAATGCAGGACTATTTTGAGATGACCATACGTGGGTGTCAAAAGTCAAGAAAGTGCTCATGATTTAGCCATCAGGATTGATCACCTCAACGGAAGCAGAATAATAACCCTGATCATGAGCATGAGCTATAGATTAAACAAGGTGCCTTTGGATTTATTTGACAAGCCCGAGAAGCCCAGGACACTGAAAGGTGTTTATAGCACCCATCCACCTACACCAGTCATTCCTTTTCCGCTCCCTAGTTAATATGCACATCCTTATGGTTTCTGCAACTCAAGTATAGCTCCTGGAAAGTGTTGAGGTGGATGGAGAAGGGTAAGAAGTAGCAAAAGGGGAGTCAGATGTCAGTTGTCCAAAAAGAGGAACTATATGCCTCCTGATCAGTAAATAATGGGTAAGCATGCTAAAGGGCAAGTTAAAAGGGTCAGTAAAAGGGTCAGTGAAATGAGCGAGGGCTTCTGCAGGTGGGGGTTGGGGGGGGTGGCAACAGGAATCCTCCAGATTGAGCACCTTCAGGGAAAACCAGAAATGGAAACACGGGTGAACTGCTAGATTTAGAAAGGGCTCAACCCCATGGTAAGGGCTTAAATTTCAGTGCTTTAAGCAATACTTAACAAAGGACTCACCTTTATTGCCACCCCTCCCAGATAGCTTCATTTTAGAGCCCCTTCCTTTTGGAGAGGCCCCAAGAACTACAAAAAACTGTGCTGATATTAGTAACACTACTGGGTTCTCCAGAAAATGCAATTTTTAAAAAAAAATTTAAATATTTTTTAACATTAACAAAATTTTTAAACTTAAATTTTTATTTAAAATTTGTAAATAGTTTGAAATTGTAAAAGATTGTTAAGCCAGAGAGGAAGAGCTTGAAAATATGAATGAATGTTCCAAACAGACAATAAATACCCTAGAATGTGGGAACCAGGCAGACAATTGCTCAAGGTAAACTGTATATATGTTGACAATAAGACCAGTGGCCTCTCCTAACTCTCATGGAGAAAACTACAATGCTTAAAAAGACAATACTTATGAATGACAAAGCACTTGCCCAGCTGTTAGTTCAATTGATCCCCCAAAATATTCCTATGACATAAGCTCAGGTGCTATTCTTGTTCCCTTTTTACTGATAATGGAATGAGATTTGAAAGAACAAAGTGAAATACCCAAAGTCACACAGCCAGTATACAGCTGTGACTTCTCCAAGCCCAACTCCTCTACTCCATCCTTACTCCTACACCAGCCATTGAGACTAACATATAATAAACATGCTAATGTAATGCAATTATTAAATCATAAATTAATTCAACATATTTTGAATGCCTATTAGGAGCCAGACCTAGGGCAAATCACTGCTCTCAAGGAGCTTGCAGTCTAATGAAGAAGCACACATGTGAACAGACAAAATAGTAGTTCTATAAGGACATATGTATACAATGTGAAATGGAATCACGGAAAAGAACACCTAACTGTGCCCAGAAAATTAGACTACATTGTCCTAAAGAATAGTGGCCAGCTGCATAGTCTTTAAAAAGGAGTCAAAATGTAGCTTCTTAATAGGTATCTTCCTCCAGTATTCTCCAGCTCTGATTCTGATGGCCAGTACTAGTTATTGAGAAAGAAAAAAATACTTCTAGTGTAGAGAAGAGCAATTCATCCAGTCTCGTAACATGATAGACATATCCAACGTCTTTTGCTCAAATGCTGAGCTGACCAAACAACCTTCCAAACTGTATTTAAGAACACTTGGTTGATGATCCATTCCAGCAAAAGGAAATAAACACTCACTATTTATACAGTTGCTATTTATACTGCCAAGGTCCTCTTTTTGTTTTGAATTAATAGACAGTTGTTCTGGTCTAGAAGGCAGTTGCGGGAAAGGTATCATGAGTTAATTCTCTATACCAGTGCCATCCAATGGAATGGAACTTTCCGGGATTATGTTCAATAGGGTAGCTAGTCACATGTGGCTATTGAACATTTGAAACGTGGCTAAGGAAACCAAGGAAATGATTTATAATGTGATTTAATTTTAATTAATTTAAATAGCCACGTGGTTTAGTGGCTATGGCTTCGGCCAGCACAGCTCCAGACCCTTGCTATTCAAAGGGTGGCTTGTGGACTACCAGTGTCTGCATCACCTTATTAGCTTGCTAGAAATGCAGACTCTCAGGCCCCACCCTAGACCTAATGATTCAGAACCGTCATGTTAACAAGATCCCCAGGTGGACTATATGCACATTAAAATTTGAAAAGGCCATAGTTACCTCTGAATGAGCTGGAAAAAGCGGGGGGAGGGGGGGGGAACTGAGCACTGTATCTGTGGTGACCTCTCTAAACTGCAGACACCCACACTTGAGTCTGGTGTCCAGCATAAGGGGCCTTCTTGTTTCTTTGTATCTGTCTCTTTTCCATCCCTTAAACTTAGCAGAAAGGGGAAGTGGGAGAGAGAGAGAGAGATCTAGAGCAAGCGCCTGGAACACTGGGTCTAAGGAAAGTTAGTGAAAGATATGGGGTTCGGGGGGTGAGGTGGCAAGGGCATGTGTTTCTTAGGGACACTTTACAAAATAAAATGATGGAATTTCCTTGATAATTATTGAATATGGATGATGGGCATATGGGAGTTCATTGTTTTATTTTCTCTACTTTTGTGTATGTTTGAAAATTTTCAAAACGACCAAACAGATGTGATTTCAGAGCTGATGTGCGAATGTGATAGCTAGACTCCAAGGTGACCCCTGCCCGTGAGATCCTTTGCGTAATCTCCTTCCATATTGAATCAGGGCTGGTCCATGTGACCAAAGTGGAGGTAACAGGGGTGACCTCACAGAGCTAAGTCATTGTAACTTTTGCATTGCTCTCTCTTAGATCTCTTGCTCTGCGGGAAGTCAGCTACCATGCTGTGAGGACACTCAAGCAGTCTGGTGGAGAGGTCTTTATGGAGAGGAGCCAAGGCCTCCTGCCAACAGCCAGTCACAGGAGTGAGCCACTTAAGTGAGCTTCTGTGGAAGTTGATTCTCCTGCCCCAGTCAAGCCTTCCAATGACTGTAGCTCATCTGACGTGTGATTGAAACCTATAAGGGACCTCCAAGCCAGAATGTCCTGCCAAAATGCTCCTGAATCTCTGACCAAAAGAAACTGTGAAAGACAATAAATGTACATCATTGTATTAAGCCACTGAATTTGGGGTCATTTGTTATGCATCAATAGAGGACTGATGCAATGTCATTTCAGGATTTCCCACTCCCTGACATCCTCCCCACTTTATCACAGGTGCCTGAAATGAACAAGAAAAAGATCTCTGCACACTATGTATAAGGTAAACATGCTAATACCCCTTTCAGAGATTATGCATTCACTTAAATTCATGGCAAAACGTGACAGATATAAATTCTTTTTCAAACTCTTAGCAGACTAATGTATTAAGACATTAATTTCAGTCTTGCTCTTGCTGTTGTAAGAAACCAGAAAGAATAAAAAGGTAATTTCTCGTTCAGGGTTTACCATCCCAAAGCTAAAGTCTTGAATTGTAAGATCTGGGCTCTTCTTCCATCCCCCCTCACCCCATGCCCAACCCCCAACATACTATGAACAACTTCTTGGTGTTTCAAGGGCCACCCTAAAGAAGACCCCCACCCCTTCATCTTGAGGATTAGGTAATAGAGGAACTATGCCGGAATTGCTCCAAAAGGGGAGGGGAATGAGCTGCCACTGGTTCAGGAAGAGAAACAGCGGGCCAGGCCCAAGGCTTGAATGACTTCCCCAGGCTGGAAAGGGTGTTGAAGTTTCCAGGAATGGAAACCTGTTCCCGGCTTCTACGCAGCCGGTGTACGTATGTGTTAGGGGCGTAATGAGGATTGCTGAATGGGGTCTGAGGAAGTGGGATCCCTGGGACCTGGGCAAGCACCAAAGCCCCCTCCTTATCCCCACCCCCCATTCCTGCCTCTCTGGCTTGCAGACTGTGGAGCTGTGCTCTTCACTGGTACCTCAAGGGTGGTGGTATAATGGCATCAAGACTGAAAAAACAGAAAGTCCTTCCCTAAATCTTTCCCTAAAATTGTGGGACTTCATAGTCCTAGAGAGAGGGGAGCAGGAACCTCCGATGGTGACTAATAAATTTCCCGCCAACATTGACAGGCGGGAGCTGAACCAGATTTCTTTAATTTGTAAAATTAAAAGACGTGTTACGCTTCTTGCCCCGGAGTCAGTTGCAGCAAATTCACTTCAGTGGGAGCCACTTTTCCTGAGAGTGGTTTTGGTAAGTAGGAGGGGGTTGGGGGGTACGGGGATGCAAGATGTAATAGAGAAGTCAAGGGACCAGATCCCCTTTCCTTACAGTTTCCGTCACCGGGTCCCGACCCCCGACACAGTCCAGGAGAGACTGACCCTGCGCGCTGCCGCGGGTCGGGCTCCGACACAAACACACGCACGTGCGCCCCGCCCCCGCGCGCGCACGCGCCCCGAGGCTCCGGCGGCGGCGACGGGCACGCGCGCGGTGCTGCTGCCCCCACGCCGCTCCCTCCGCTGGGATCGCGGCGCCTCTGTCTCCCTGCACCACTCCACGCGGGACCCGCGGACCCGGAGGCGGCGGCCGTGGTCGGTGGACTCCGGGGGGCGCAGCAGTTCAGACGGCGGCGCCGGGAGGGGGGCGCAGCGGAGCTCGGCAAGTCCCCGGGAGGCGATGTCGCCGGGCGCGGGCCCCTGCGTAAGCCGGGCGCCGCGACAGGCCGGCCGGTGAGGCGCCGCCGGGGGAGGTCGTGACGGAGCGCCCGGACCCGCCATGGGCTGAGACACGTCTTCGCCGAGCAGGTGCAGTGACCAGAGGTCCCCGGGGGAGCCCGCCCCGACAGGCCCAGGGGACCATGAACCCTGTTGGGACGCCCCTACCCAGCCGGTGCCCTGTTGACCTTCCTTCAGCAGCTCCCCGAAGGCCCTGCTGACCCCGCCTCCAAACCGGCCAAGCAACCCCTGTGAAACCAACAGTTTCTGGCATCCCGGGCATGCCTCCATCCTACACTCCTGTGGCCCGGCCCAGCAGGCCCTGTGCCCACCTCCTCTGGCCCAGTATTTTGAGTCCACTGCCTGCACAGTGCCTGGGACTACCCGGCACCTCTTTCTCTTCTAGCCCAAAGGGGGAGGGGGGGTGCGGGAGTGTCAGGGTGATGGGGAGGAAGATGGAGGAAGACCGAGGGCCAGTCCTTTCCTCCAGCGGGCCCTGGTGACCATAAACTCATCTTCTCAAGCCTGTAGTGACAGTGACTCTTCTTACCCCGCCAGAACATGCCCGGGTGACTCCCTCCCAGATCTTCCTAGTGGCCTTCCTCACCCTCCCCAGTGACACTATGCAACCCCAGCGTGACCTGCGAGGCCTCCGGCTCCTGCTGCTGTCCTGGTTCCTGCTCCTCTTTGAGGTGGCCAGAGCTGGCCGACTGGTGGTTAGCTGTCCTGCCGCCTGCCTGTGCGCCAGCAACATCCTCAGTTGCTCCAAACAGCAGCTGCCCAACGTGCCCCACACCCTGCCCAGCTACACCGCGCTGTTAGACCTCAGCCACAACAACCTGAGCCGCCTGCGGGCCGAGTGGACCCCCACACGCCTGCCCCACCTGCATTCCCTGCTGCTGAGCCACAACCACCTGAACTTCATCTCCTCTGAGGCCTTCTCCCCAGTACCCAACCTGCGCTACCTGGACCTCTCCTCCAACCAGCTGCGGACACTGGACGAGTCCCTGTTCAGTGGACTACAGGTACTGGAGGTGCTGCTGCTTTACAATAACCATATCATGGCAGTGGACCGCTCGGCCTTCGAGGACGTGGTCCAGCTGCAGAAACTCTACTTGAGCCAGAACCACATCTCCCGCTTCCCGGTGGAACTGTGTGGGCTCCCCAAACTGACGCTCCTGGACCTCTCCTCCAACAGGCTGAAGACCTTACCATTGTCCAATCTGCAGAAGCTGCCCGCGTGGTTCAAGAATGGGCTGTACCTACATAACAACCCCCTGCACTGCAACTGCGAGCTCTACCAGCTCTTTTCACACTGGCAGTACCGGCAGCTGAGCTCCGTCGTGGACTTCCAGGAGGACCTGTACTGCATGAGCTCCAAGGAGCTGCACAATGTCTTCAACCTCAACTGCAGTGAGTACAAGGAGCGTGCCTGGGAGGCTCACCTGGGAGAGACCTTGACCATCCATTGTGACACCAAGCAGCAGGGGATGACTAAGGTGTGGGTGACACCAAGCAATGAACGGGTGCTCGACGTGGTGGTCAACAGCACAGTGACAGTATTTGAGAATGGCAGTCTTCAGATCAAGGGGGTGCAGGTTGAGGACGGGGGTGTGTATACCTGCTACGCCATGGGGGAGGCTTTCAATGAGACACTGTCTGTGGAGTTGAAAGTGTACAATTTCACGTTGCACGGACACCACGAAACCCTCAACACGGCCTATACCACCCTGGTGGGCTGTATCCTCAGTGTGGTCCTGGTCCTCATATACCTGTACCTCACCCCGTGTCGCTGCTGGTGTCGGGGTGTCGAGAAGCCTTCCAGCCACCAAGGAGACAGCCTCAGCTCTTCTATGCTTAGTACCACACCCAACCACGATCCTATGGCCGGCGGGGACAAGGATGATGGTTTTGACCGGCGGGTGGCCTTCCTGGAACCTGGTGGACCTGGGCAGGGTCAAAATGGCAAGCTCAAGCCAGGCAACACCCTACCAGTGCCCGAGGCGACAGGCAAGGGCCAGCGGAGGATGTCAGATCCAGAATCAGTCAGCTCGGTCTTCTCTGATACGCCCATTGTGGTGTGAGCAGGATGGGTTGGTGGGGAGATTCTGCCCCAGGAGAGGTAATGCACCCCTGAAGGATTTGAGGGGAAGAGAGGGCTGGCTGCCCAAGGGAGTGGGTTCCCCCTGACCTAAGGGAATTGGTCATGGTCACAACAGCAGGCAAGACCCCAAGCCGGGTGTGGCTGCCATGATTTTCAAATATGGATATATTCTCAGGCAGAGGCTACACCCCTACCCAAAGCCCTGGCATTGGTGGAGGAAGAGGGGCGTGTCGGAGTTGGGTGAGAATGAGGAAGGGGTGGGGGGAAGAGCAGATTCCCTAAACTTTTTCGAGGTCATCCCTAGCTCCTCCAGAGAAAATCATTTTGGGGGGAAAACCACTTTTTTTTCTATCTCTGCCCACCCACACCTGTGATGGAGGTGTGTTGGGGGAGCTTCCACAGGAGCTACATTGGGGAAAAGCTGTAGTTATCTTCTCTGGCCAGGAAGTCACACTTCACAGCTGGGGACATTGGAGACCTTTAGAAAAATGAGTCAGGAAAAGGCTGAGACCTCAATCAATAACACTCCCCAAAGCTGCTGTGAGACTTTCCACTAATGCCTTCCTTTTTCCCGCTGGCTTTGAGTGGAGGGATCTTTGCAGGAACCTGGACTGTTGCCTGTCTGAATGGCAATGATATGAGATGTGGTATCTGTGCCTTGTCCTGGGACCAGTGGCACAGAGGGGTACAACATGAACTGAGGAGTCCGTGTCACAGCATAAGTAGCAGCACAAAACTTGTAGATGGGGGATACACTCCAGATTGGCTAATTTTCTGGTTGGCGAAACCCTTGGCTAGCATTTGGTTCCAGCACCTGTGTGTCAGACTGGGGTGGGGGATACTGAAGGCAGAGCTATTACGGATGCCTGCCAGACAAGGGATGTGGGACCACTTCACACGAGGAGGAGGGTAAACCAGCATCTCTTATGTAGCATCCAGCTGGACCTACCTGACTTTCTGTGTATGCCGTCTCTTCATTCAGTCTCCTTAGCAAGCTCAGGTGGGATTCTGAGTTTTCCCTAAAGCTGCTCTGCAGAGGGTAGAGTCCTGGAAAGTCTGGTCCCAGCTGGGTTAGACTGAGCTTGGGGATGGAGAGGACCAGGTATGTATCTCCTCTGTGTTGACAAAGCTGCCTGGCTCCTCTCAGAGATCTCATATCTGCCACAAAGCCAGAGCATGGGATTCCATCATCCAGGAGGGTGGAATTGGATACTCTTTGCCCTAGAATGGCATTCTGGAATGTGGCTTAGAGTTCTGCCTCTCCACAAGGTTCCAGGCAGTCTTGTAACAGAGACAATCAGTGGTACTAAACTTGCAGAAGGGAAGCTCAGCCACCTCCATCCCTTTCAGCCAGAGATCTATGCAGTTGTGCTCATCAGGCCAAAGGAACTTAAGAACGGGCCCAATATTCCACTCCATCAAAGGTTACAGAATACTTTGGGCATGGAGATGGCTGCTCCCTTTTAACTTCTCCCTTTGACTAGACTCTAGGTGTTGGGAGACGGCTGCTCCGAGCTTTGGCAAGGGGACGAGCAGGGCAGAGGTGAAAGTGTTCTCTGACGTTGGCCTTTTTCAGTCTCTCCCCCCACCAAGTTCCTTGTCCAGTGGAAGTTCTCCAGGTCTTCTGGTGTATTGAACTGCTCCTTAGATTCTAAGAGGTATCATTAGTCTGCGGGGCAGGGCTGCTTGCGAGGAGGGCCTGACTCCTGCTGCCTAGTAAGATTGGGGAAGGGGACTGGAGCTCAACATCTTCCCCTCGTCTGCTCCTGGGAGGTCGACTGCTGTCCATCCCTTATTAGTAACCGCGTTTTGTTGAGAGGTGCAGCATTTCCCTCGAGTACTTGCATGCTCATAGATACGCATGCTTATAGGTACGCATGCACACCAGCGCCTTGCCTCCCACCAGGACAGGGATTCTTTAGTCCCACTAATGTCCATTTTCAGAATGGCCTCCACCTATGTGCACAACTTCATGCACCCAACTTTCTTGCCCTATAGGAGAGACAGTGATCACGCCAGGCTCCCCAAATACAAACTCTTAAGACTTTTAATTTCTGAACTCTCTGAAGCTTCACCCACATCTCCATGGTACTGAATAACTTCTCTGCAAAGCCTGGACTTAGGAGAACCACAGGTTGAGAACCTTGGGAGAAGGGATGATGAGGGGCTAGCCCATTCTTCAGCCTCCTCAGAAACCTTCCTTGGATTCAAAACAGTATCTATGAGAAATACAAGTACAGCTAGGTCAATGAAGGATCCAGAAGGAAACTGGCAGAGGACCCAGCAGCTTTAAGTTGCTCTTCCTGTTAACTACCCTAGTGAGATAGGCAGGAGGGAAAAGTTGTCTGGTTCAATTCCAGAGATTTCTGAAGATTTTGTTAGTGAAGCTCTGAGAACCAGGACTCCCTCCTCAGACTTACAAGGGAGTCTGGGAAAATGTCACCACCGTGCTGCAGTATCCCCTCCAGGAGCCATCTTGGGCTCTGGAAAATCTTTCAAGTGACTGTCACAGGAAGCAAGCCTTCTGGGGCATTCTAGCTGAGTGCCTGAGGACCAGTAAGGCCATTTTCTTCAGAAGTCCCACCCAGCTAGGGAATAAGAAAAGGCCCTGATGCTCCAAATCCCCCTACTATTTCCACTAGTTTGGCCCTAGTTGGAGAGACTGGAAGATGTGCCTGCCTGATCCACCATGACACTGAACTGATAGCCTCTTCCATGGTTTCAGTTGCTAGAACCCAAAGGTAGCTTTCTACTTGGAGGACTTGGTACTCAGCATATGTAAGCTCGCTAGAACCCTGTGTAGGAAACTGCCATATCTGGTTACAAGAAAAGGCTGAGAGATCATCCTTCCCCTCCTCCCACCCACACCCATAAACCAGACGTGTCTCCCAGGAAGCAGGTGTCCCTGGAGACAGAGTACGACAATCTGTCCATGGGACTATTTGTGACCTTTTTTCTTTGCCTGTATTTATGGGTCTCCTAGGAAGGGCCCAGGAGAGGGAACACCCCAGCTGGACAGAGGACAAAGCCAAACTGATTCGTTTTTCTGTGTGTTCTTACCTCTGTACTACCTTGTAGTCCTGCTGGCGAAGCAAGCTGGCTTCCCCGTGTCCAGGACGCTATTCCTCCCCCTTGTGTATACCCAGGCTGGCAAACCTTGGAGCCTCTGGGCTCTGAAAACTAGACAATGATCATTAAACCTGGCTTGAGTCTCTGTTCTGGCATAGTCTGTGACTGATTTCTCTTTTCAGCCTGTGGATGTAAGAGTTCAGTGTCCCTCAGAAGGGTGTGACCTGTGTCAGGAGAGAATGTTGAAATGCTGTTACAAGGGCATGGGTAGAATCCATATCTAGGCATTAAGATAGACGAAGCATCGGCAAACTTGTTCTGTAAAGAGCCAGAGAGTAAGTATTTAGGCTTTGCAGGCCACACAGTCTCTGTGACAACTAGCTGTGCCGATGTAGCAGGAAGGCGGCCCCAGACAGTACATAAATGAATGAGTGTGGTACTGGTCCAATCAAATTGTATTTATGGACATTGAAATTTGAATTTCATGCAATTTTAATGTCATTTTGAGTTTTTTCAACTATTTAAAATGTAAAAAACTCTTATTAGCTCACAGACCATACCAAACCAGGCAGCAGGCGGTTTGGGCCAGCAGACCCTAGTTTGCCAACCCAACATTCTCAAAAGAAATGTCACTGACACTTTTGTAGGAGTTTAGAAATTCCATGACTCGGGGCAAGAGCCTGTAGATAATGAAGGCTTCCTGGATCCCTGGGGAGTAGGGTGGCCTCCCTGCAGAGCTCTCTTAAAAGTCTGGCTCAAGCCGAGTATTATGGAAAAATGCTTGGACTGGGTTAAAAGAAATGGTGGAGAGCAGCTCACTTCCACAATATTTTGATTATTACCGGTATATTTTCATGTTGTAGATGGTAACCACCTTAGTTTGGCTGAAAGTTTATTCATCTAATGGGCAGGTTAATATTCCTTGACAGTTCATGTGTCCTAGGCCATACAATGGACAGAGAAACAGCTTCCCCACTTTCTTGGTACAGACACAGCCCAGCAGAAACTGGACTGGATTCTACTGAACTCTGAAGATGCAAATTCTTTGTCTCCTCCCTTGGTACTTCTGGAAGGGCACTGTTATGGTAGATTCCAAAAGGAGAGGAAATGGTTTAAGGAAAAAAGAAATTAAAAGAATCTGAATTTGAATAATTACCTAATTTCTTACATTGAAAAAATCTTGACCAGATGGCAGCCTTACTCTCTGGACAGTTGTCTTTTTCTCGTTAGGAGAAACCACCAAAGTGGTGAGGGATGGAGACACTTTACACCCAGCCACATCAGTCAAATCAACCTTGACAGGCAATGAAAGGACAGATGTTGATGCCAGAGTGCCCCAGAGTCTACATTTATAAGCATGTTTCATCTTTGCAAAGCAGTTTTTGCTCTGGCTGAGTTTGGCCAGGAGGATGAAACTGGTAAAAAGAACAAGTCTGGGGCAGATGACTGGGAGTGACCTCGTGGCCGGTGCCAAGCCCGGTCTCTGGGCCTGAAAAGCTTTTTTTTTTTTTTTTTTTTTTAACTTTATGTGTTTTTTTCAGGACCCATCAGCTCCAAGTTAAGTAGTTATTTCAATCTAGTTGTGGATAGCATAGCTCACAGTGGCCCATGCAGGGATCAAACTGGCGACTTTGTTAAGAAGCTCAGCTTTCCGGCTGTCCCAGGGTGGGAAAAGTTTTGATACTTCTCTCTCCATCATCCCAAGGAAGTGCATGGCTGCATCTCCCAACCCACTCACAGGAAATTCCCTAGATTCTGGCCAAGATGTGCAATTTTGTTTGCCGTGTCTTGCAGCACCTCCCCTAGTTCCTGTTAGGGGGCGTTTCAGGGGAGTGGGTGAGGCGAATGTGACAGTTGCTTTTGAAGAGGATCGGCCAGCCTCGTCTCTCTTCTTCCTGATCTCTCAACTCCTTTCCTTTCTGCAATTGGAGTTCTTGTAGCCCTTCTCTTGTCTCCCAGGAAACCACTGGTGAAGCTTCACTTTGCCCACCCACACAGCAGTCAAGGCTCAGGCCTGTGCAGTAGGATGGTTGGCTCTTCTGGTCTGCCTACAATGAGCTTATGCTGGATGCTTCCTCTCCTGGGCACTGAGAGAGGAAGGCTAAAGCAGCTGCCACGTGCAACCCCTTCAGGTTTATACACTACTGGGTGGAAAATGGCTAGTGGTAAAGATGCTCAGACTTGCCCTGGTCTGCCCTAACTAGTCTACATCAGCCCGGTTACTGCCCCAGAATCAGAGGGCATGGAACCATGCCTTAGAGGCGCAGTCCTCAGGGATCCAGGATGTGGAGCCCTGCCGGGACTCCTAGGCACCCCACAGTTCTGGAAAGCAGAAGGTCAGAGTCAATGACCCCAGTTAGGGGTGTGTGCACGTGCAGGTGCGCAAACACACACTCAGGTTGCGGAGCACTGTAGCGAGAGAGAACTCGGTGCCGCTTCCCCCGCCTCCCGCTGCTCCCTCACTGGGCAGTTTGCTTTTGTGTGGGTCTAAACAGGAAGGTGTAGCCCAGTCCTGGGTATCCGTAGATAGCACCATGAGATAACTGGGAATCGCTTAGAGAGAGAGAGGTGTGGGGGACCCCTCATGTATACTCAGTGAGACAAAGAGTTGAATTCTCTGGTACCACAGAATAGCCTGAAGTAGTAGCTACTTAACCTGCTTTTAGCAGAGGTTTAAAAATCACCTGGGAAATTCTGACAAAAGCAGGTAGATGAAAAAGTGGGGCTCTTATTCCCTGTACAGTAGCCAAGCCTTCTGGGTGGCTGGGTAGGGGGACGGCTGTCTTGCGGTCATGTGTGTCTGCTTTGAGCTTTGCCTGGTGCTGGCGTCTGCGTCACACCGCCCTCCAGGGCACTCCTCGGGCACTGTCCTGCCCGTCAGCTGTCTTCCCTGTGCCTGTAATGCTAAGAATTGCCCACAGTGCCTGATGAGTGTTTCATTCCTGGATCGCAGGGCAGGAAAAAACCCAATTCAGATAAAAAGACGAATACTGCAGCCTCTAAGCTGCTGTTAGTCCGCCTCTCTGTCCATTCTAGGCCGACTGCAGGCTGTTCTCAGACAAATGGAATGGAAAATATCCTTCCTCTAATTTAAAATTTAAACAGAACTGCTTTCATGGAGTGTGCGTGTGTGTGTGTGTGTGTGTGTGTGTGTGTTTTAATTCCTTTGAGGAGATGACTGTGATCCTACTCCAAGAATCTGAAACAAGGAAAGAGAAACCAACCTGTGGACAAGCTGGGCCTGAGGGCCTGAGCAGGCGTGGCTCAGCCTGTGGCCCTTACTGCTGCTCTCCCCTCCCATCCTGGCTTGTCCCTCAGGAGAGATTTGCATGGACTTGTGACCAGCAGCCCCAGACCAACCAGCTCCAGGAAGTCCAGGCTGGACCTAGGGGATAACCGCACTGCCTCCCAGATTTCCCAGGAACCCCATGACTTGAAAACACCAGACAGGCGGCGCTTAGGGCAGGCTGCACTGGTCACAGCCTGGGTGCCATTCCTGGCAGGAGTGAATGAGAGCTGACCTTGCATCTAGGAGGGACTGTGTCTGTTCTCTTGTGATGGCAGCAGCAATACAACCCTCTGAGACCCGGGGCCCCTAAGCATCATCCACCCGTGTTTCCTGCCTCCCTCAGAGAAGCATACAGCCCAGAGCTAGGTGGAGGGGGGGGAGAGAGGGAGAGAGGGAGAGAGGGAGAGAGGGAGAGAGGGAGGGAGGGAGGGAGGAGGGAGAGAGGGAGAGAGGGAGAGAGGGAGAGAGGGAGAGAGGGAGAGAGAGAGAGAGAGAGAGGCAACAACATAGTGATACCACCTGTTTACATGTGTTTAATGCTTCGAACTTTCCAATGCCCGGTCACATGCATTCTGTCGTCTCACCCTCACAACAGCCCTGTGAGGTAGGTCGAGCAGTAAGTGATTTGCTCATGGCCACACCAGTGTGAGGGGCTGAGTAAGCCCGCACTGCACGTTTCCTCATTCCCAGGTCAACACACTTTTCACTTCATGACGCACAGGCTCTTCCTGCCCACCAGACACAGGCAGCGGGAGCCTCCGTGCTCCTTAAGCCTGCAGAGGACCACCAAAAAGGCTGAGGTCGGGCGTCAGGACCGGAGATGTGCCCTGGAGGCCGGGACAGGTAAACAAGAGAAGGCAGCAGTACTACTAGAGGGTCAGGTCAACAGTCACCACCGCTATTACCCTTGTCAGCGGGGCACGCACTGTGTTCCCTACATCGTGAACTGTCAGGTGAAAAGGCCTTATTCGTTTACTCAGAGGCATCTCAGGACCCACTCCCACAGGACAGAAGCCTCCCGCCACGGCTGGGAGGTGAGACTCCTGACCCCTCCCTGCCACTGCGCTTCCCATCTGTGATACTGCAGCCCAAGGAGGGGGAAGGCGAGGGCTGGCTGACTCAGCCTGCAAGTGCTTAGAGATCTGCAGCTGAAAGGCCTTGCTCTGCTCGGCTAATGATTATTATTAACGCTGAACAGGCCTTGGCACCGCAGCCAGCTGGCTCGGGAGGATGCCCAGATCTCCCACAGTGAGGTTTTAAAAACAAGACCCATGGCAGCCATGCACGGGGGGTGGGAGGGTGGGGACAATGAGAAAGAAGGGACAGGCCAGTATCGGAGTGGGGCGGGACAGTCTGCCCTGTGAGAGGGTGAGGAGAGAGGAGGCACCGGCTGGCAGGACCGACCAGACGACCTTTGATGCAGCTGAAGAGCCAGGAAGGTGAGGCTGGAAGACTCCCCAGAGGCAGAGTTCCTGCCATTCGACACCACCCCGGTGGGGCTCAGGGGGGCGGGGGGGGGGGGGGGGGTCCAGGAAAGATGGGAGCCTCTGAACCCAGAATGGTTGTCCTATTGCCATCTGGATTTTGATGCAAAAACCTGTCTTTCTAATGTCCTCAAGGTTGAGTCTGAATATAATTAGAATCAGGACTTAGTGAGCCTGATATGCAAATTTGTGCAAATGACATGCCTTTTTTTTTTTTTTTTTTTTTTTAATTTGAGCACCCTGCCTTTTTTAAAAAGGCAAAACAGGCTGACTACTAGCAGCTTTCCTTAGTCAGGGGACAAGGGCAAAAGGGCAGCCATTTGCTTCTCCCCAGAGGCCTCTGCTTCATCATTAAGGTGCCCAGCTAATACCCCAGATGGGGAGATAGGCGGAGGTGGGGGGAAGAGAGCGGGTAGGGAGGAGGAAATACACAAGCAGGGCGCATGTGCAGCCGGCAGCGACCAAGATCCCAGCTGGAGGACGAGTGCCCTGGCACTTAGGTCTAATGGTTGTCCAGCTGCCGCCCCAGGATGTGAGGGCAGGTGGTGATGGAGGGAAAAACACAAAGAGGGGAGGGGAGTCTCCCCAACAATCTGGCCAGCAGGGAAGAAGGGCTCCGCCTGGTGACCTACTCCCTATACTGCAGTCAGACGGGCTAAACAGGAGACCAACTGTGTGCCCTCCTCTCTGCCCTGTGCCCCTGCCCTTCAGGTCTACTGGTCAGAGAGGCACAGCTGCGGCCCCTTCCTCCTGCAGAATATAAATGACTTCCCCCTTCCTCCCAGGGCTGGGAATAGACATCAGCTGGCACAACCCACGCAAACTGCCGGCTGTCAGCCAGCCTGTCCACCCGCCCACAACACCCCACCTCCCGCCCCCACGCCCTACGCCCCACACCACCTGGGAGGAGGAAACACCTCAGGCAGGCTTTCTGGCATTGCCTGTTTAGCTCAGAGCAACCTGGTGAACCTTACCCAGCCTCTCCCTGCTAAAGACAGGGCGAGACTCCCAGCACTGGCTGTGACGGGCAAAGAGGAAATGAAATCCCCGATTAAAGTGACCCCAGGTGAGAATCTGCTCTATGCAGCCCCAGTAACCATCTCTCCCAAGTTCAGACCACACTGAGTACTTTGAGAAGGGAGAAAGGACAATAAGACAGGAACAATCACCCTCTGCACAGCAGGGCCCCCTTTAGCTGCGCAGGGCTGAGAGATGCCATCTGACCCAGAAGGAGCCTAGTGAGTCCACTCAGGACGCTTCTGCCTTTGCAGCCCCCATTCCTGTACTGGTAAATCACACCTCCCAGAGAGGTTTGCATCTTCGAAAGACCGGGAACATCCAAAACGCTGCCATCTAGTAATGCCTACCTCTGCTCCCAAGACAGGGAGCTCCAGCCCCTACACCCCAGGCCTCCCGGAGTCCCACTGAGCTGGCTCTCCCGGCCTGGCCATCTTCAGTCCTTGCCATGATCTATGTAGGTCCCATCTCCCCACCTGAGCCAGATCACAGTTAACCAGCCGGCATCCAGCCCTCATTGCTGAGGGCAGTTTGAGGAACTACTTTCAGTTTGGAACAAAAAGGGGTCTCTGGAGGGAAGAGGGCCCAGGCCTTATTTGCTAACTGGTACCAAACTCAGCCTGCTCCCGGGTCAAAGAGCTGGCAAGAGACGACAAGAGAGGAAAGCTTAGCTGACAAGGTAAGACGAGGGCCCAGGGTGACCCTGTTTTCCCTAGATCAAAAGGGCCCTGCTCCGCTTCCTTCGTTTTTATTTTGTTCTAAAAGCTTTGGAATAGCTCCCCAAAGCTGTGTGCTAAGGCAAGAACCCGAGCCCCAAGAAGGGTAAACCACGAGATGCTCAGGACTCCTTTGCCTCTGAGAATGGATGTCAGGGGAAGGAGCGCACCCATGCCCTGCAGCCTCAAGCCCAGATCCTGAGGTGGGCTGAAGGAAGACCAGCTGGACCAAGAAGCCCAGCCAGGAGCCAAAGGCTTGGCTAAGCCAAGGCCTTTCTGCTCCTCCCAAAGTTTTAAAGTGACCGTAGTGCCTTTATTCTCTGGACTTCAGCAGACCCTCACCTGAGCTCCTTCTCTCCACAGTGCCTGATCCCTGTGCCCTGGTCCAGGGGCCAAATCAGCAGAGATTCCTGCCGGGCCAGGAGGGCAGACCTGTCCCTCCAGAGGGATAAGGGGATGATGAATGTAAGAATTACATCCTGAATCTGCTGAGTGGTCCAGCCCATGGTCCAGAGCTGGACAGGTGTTCTGTGACATCAACCTGACAGACACTGGATGTTAGAGATCATTTAGAAATACTCATTCATTACACAGATGAAGAAACTGAGGTCCTGAGACACGTGACTTGCCTAAAGTCACATAATAGAGCCTAGGAGGACCATAACACCTAAACAAGACCCATGGGCTCTGTCCACTACAACACACGGCTTTCTCAAAAGTGACCCAGGAAGCCACAGGTGCTATTCCTAAGTTACAGGAACCCAACTCTTCATCAGGCATGCAAGTAAGAAATGACCACACCACCACCACCACCACCACCACACAACCCTTCTGTCTTCCATCAAGAATGGAAGCTTCAGGATCAAGCTCCCCATCACCTTTTACTTGCATCCAGTACATGTCCCCATTTCGGTCCACTGAATCATGTCTACAATCGTTGTATGGGTTTCTGCAGCCCTTGGCCCAGCTAAGAAGTACAAAAACCCTATCAATTTGGGAGTGGATCCCTTGAAGTTCACCAAGGGAACCACTGACGTCCAGGTCAAGTGTCCCATCTAGATTCAGAGTTTGGAGGCACTCACATTTCCATTTTCTTCCTTGGCAAGTAGGAGCTGGAGATCTGGTGCATGATCACCAAGGCCGGATAGAGGGGCAATGCCAGGCACAGGTACCAGGCTGCACCTTTGATCTGGGCCTGGAACCACACTGAGTACATGGCCAGGAGCACCGTTACCGTAGCCATCAGGTAGACCACCAGTCCACATGTCAGATGGTAGAGCTTGAGGCGAGCCACCCTTGAGACCCTGGCTGCCCGGGGAAAGAGGAGGCAGAGGCCACACAGTGCTTGGCCGCCAGTGGCCAGCAGTGTTAGCGCCCCTACCCAGCTGTGCCAGGACACCAGGTGGGGCAGCTCACTGCGGGTCCTGCTGGAGACGATGAAGCCCAGGCCCAGGGCTGCACAGAGGATGGCTAGGGTCTGCCCCGCCCAGTGGAGTCCGATCCGGGCCTTTCGGGAACAGAAGAAGAACGGGGAGTGCTCAGGTGAGAAGAGTAGGATGGCCTCAGCCATGCAGAGGCAGAACTGTGAACACAGGAGAGGGCCAGTGAGCCTTAGGCCCAGCTTGGAGGCCTAAGAAAAAGGAAGTGCTTTCATACATCCAAACAAGGAGGACAAAGGGTGGGGGTTAAAGAACTCCTACCAGGACCTCACAGGTCAGCACTGCCTGGCACAATTGGGAATGAACACTTGAGTGGAAGTCTAGTCATTCAGGCTGACATCATGCCCCCACCCTCCTCCTCCACAGACAACGACTCCCATTTCTTGGCCAATGGAAACAGCAAATGTTAAACTTCCCCTTGAATTGCGGGGGAGGAGTGACTAGATATTACCCCTTCCACTTCCTCCTTTCAGGCGCTGGTGGAGAAATACTTCCATATCCTCCCACTCCCTTCAACCACCTGATACTACCTACAGCCCAGCCCTCCATGTTTCCCAATCTCATAGGTTGCAGGGAAAGATGGGGCCCTGCCTGTTTCTCGCACCTCTCTGAGCCTTAGCAAGGCTGAGCCTTCTGAAGGCTGGATGCGTCCCTAGGGGCATATCCAAACAAACCAGTTGCAGGTAGAAGCCCAAACTCACCGCCAAGGCCATGAATACAGGGTGCCAGGAGAAAAGACCTAAGAATCAAAGAGAACAGACTGACGGCTGGGCACCACTGTTTACGCCCCTGAGGCTGGCTGGAGCCCAAAGAATCTGGCTAAGGGGAAAAAAATCAGTGTACTATCCCCTACTATTCCTAATCAGGAATCATGACCTCAGGGCAAAGTGGAGCAGCCAAGGGGCCTTAGGGTGAGCAACTAAGAGGACAAACATACACCAGTTGGGCCTGGGTTCCCCACTGAGCACCTCGCAGCTGTCAGCTGAGTCTTAGAATAAATCTCGCCTCCCTCCTTTAGTTGTACTCTACGTAAAGGGCTCTGCTTTTGATAATGAGTTTAGTTCAGTTGTCTGCTTCCTCTCCCCAGCACCCAAAGCCCCATCCTTCCAGGACCCACACCCCCGGGCCCCGCCCCACCGCACCCTTACTACCCTCCACAGTCTGTACCGCCCCCACTGCTGGGGTCCCTACTCCAGCGCTCCCAGACGCTGCCCCTCCAGCATCTCGGCTCCGCCCCCTTCCCTAGCCCCGCCCCGCGCACTCACTGGTTCCTGGCCGGGACAGCACAGTCAGAAAGATGGTGAAGCCCAAAGCTACCAGATGCGCCAAGATCCCACTGCCTCTCCGCAGCCAGCGAGTCAGTCTCGGCTCCCTCGCTGGAGCTGGAACCAAACCTACCTCCAGAGCCTGCATGGCCGGGCCGGGCCGGCGCACGCTCCCAGCTGCCAGGACGCGTCTTCCGGGTTTGAGAACGCGGAGGCGGCCGCAGCTGCGGAACAGGCTCCTCCCCCCGACGCCGCTGGCAATGCGGCGGATTCGCCCACAGCGCCCTCTCGGGGCTGGGGGGAAAGCGCGTCTGCCCCGGAGAGCCCCTAGGGCAAAGGGCATCTGACAGCGCCTGACCCATTGTTTTCTAAGCCGACATCATTGTATCTTTATGTCTACAGGGCTTACGTCTCATGTAGCCTTGGAAATTACATTTATGGCAACTGATTTCACCCAAACCCCAAATCACAAATTTGGTACACTGAAATTTGAGCAGTTTTCCAGAAATAAAGGATTTCCCTGGCTGCCCACTATCTCCTACCACCCCTTCTGTCTTGTTAAGGGAATAAGATTCTTCCCTGCCTAAGGGAAGGAAAGGACAAGGCCTGTGCCTAAATGAATTCAGGTTTGAGGACCAAACGAGGGAGATGTAATAGTCTGATACTCTTATCTGCACCGTAGTTGTCCCCAGTGAGATAAATGGAAGAACAAGGGCACTCTCAGGCCTTGCCACCTCCACACTGTCTGCTCAGCCCTGGGGAGCCAGGCGATCCTGGGGGACCAGGGCCTCCCACACTCTTGCTGCCTCCCACACCAAGGGAAGTTCTGTAAATGATCATACCTTTTCCCTTCCTGCCTCCAAAAAAGGTGTGGTTCAGCTCAAGGAAGCCTGCCTGGAAGAGGCTGTACCCCTTCCTTAAGGGCAAACCCACAGGCCAGGGAAGAGAAAGACCAAAACAGGCTGTCCCAGAGAAATCACAGACATCCTGAGAGCAGTTACCAACTCCATTCAAGCTCCCCCAGTGGTGGAGAAAATAAGGTGAGAAGGGCAGGAACAGCTGAAGAAACTGAGGCAATTAATTCAGAGATGGGATGGAAGCCCAGGGTTGCTGGAAGACCAAAAAAGGGCCATAGGCTGACTCCCACATACCCTCAGGGCAAAGATCCAAGAGTAGTGTCAGAGGTGTGGCTTCCCTCCCCGCCATCAAGCTTCCCTTCCCAATGGGGCTGAAGTAGTCTCTGGGGTCAAGATTCTGGGGAGCCTTGCTTACTCAGAGCCACATGCTCCTCATCCTGTCTAGAAAGAAGACTCCCCCAGTGATATAAACCCCAGATATCTCCACACTGTTTCAAGGGACAAAAATATATGAGCATGAGACTTTTGTAGGCAAGTGATGGGAGCTGGAGTCTGGCTATCATTCAGCCTCCTCGGGACAGTAAGGACACTCCTTTTGTTACATTTTTTTTTCCTTCCTTTTCTATTTCTGTTTTCATATTTTCTTAGCAGCAACAGAACAGGGAGACAGTCTTGAGGTATTTTAAAGAGGTTTTTTTTCTTAAAAAAAATAATATAAAGTTATAAAAAGCGGCAGCAGCCTGGGGCCCGGATCTGGAGGGGAGGAGGTGCTGGCGGCTCCATCACAGTGGGCAGGCACTTTCTCGTTAATGGGCTTTTGACTGTAGGAAGACAAGAGGCAAGAGACAGGGTCAGGCTGGGGGCCTCCCAGTCCTCCTACCCAGTGTGAACCACAAGAGCTAAGGCTTGATTTCCTCCTGCTGGCCTGGTGAATAAAGCTGGGCAAGGGGGAAGATGAATGCCAGCCTAGCAGGGGCAGGCTGGAGAATACCCATGCCCATGTATGTACACACATACGCATTCAGGCCCTGGGCAACTGTTAAACTCACTACTCTCATATGCGTGCCCGAGATGTTGGTATGCATCTGGCCCATGCTGAAACCGGGAGAGCATTTCTCCTTCCGACCTCCGGCAACGCCCTCCTGGCTGACATCATATGGACAGCTCCTAGCATGCTACTCCAGGGCTCCAGCAGCAGAGAAGCAAACAAAATTGAATACTGGCTTGACCAGAAGCCCTGGAGAACTTGCCTGGCACCTGAAAACCCGAAGTGGACACATGTGCAAGGTGGGCATACATGCATATGTGGGCCTTGAGTTATGTCCCTGCCCTTCCATGCCCTGATGCCCAGGGACAAAACCAATGAGCCAGACAGGCCTGCCAGCCCTGCTGCGCAGCATATTAGGCCACAGCTCAAGGACCCAAGCTCAACCTCACCGCCCAAACCTTTCCTATCAGAGCTCATGGAGTCCAGCTTCCTTTCCTTCATGGACAGAGGTAGCTCCAGTTCCCGGAGTGAGGGCCACAGCCAAATCAGAAAGTGGCCCTTTGACTGAAGCAAAAGCAGGCGTTGGTGAGGGCGGGGCAGCAGCAGCAGCATCTCCTTAATCCCAAGGGAGAACGCCCATCAAGCGAAAGGCTGGGATCACCTTACAAGGAGCTGACCCACCTCTCCCTAAAGAAGATGTCCCAAGAACTCTGCCTCAACTTCCTCTTTCTTCCCTTCCTTGCACAAACATATACTCAGCACCTTCTCTGTGTCAGATTCCCACCGTGCGCTCCACCCTCACCCACCCTGACCCTTCCCTGCCCATACTCTTCCGGGAGCTGGGCTGGTACCTTCAGTGTAGAACACTTCTCCTCAAAGGCCAGGGCTGGCCCCGGCTTCTTGCGGCGTACAGAGCAGGCCGCATCGGCAGGGGGCGCAGCCTGGCCGTGCGTGGCCTTCACTGGCCGGCAATAAGTGGCCAGGTTTTTCCGCTTCTTGGCTACCTCCTCCTCAGAGAGGCAGTTGGTTGGCAGGGCCTTGGCTGGGTGTCCAGCCATTCCCCGGGTGTCCAGCTGGGAAGCCTTGACTGGTGTGGGGGGCTGATGAGGGGAACCCCGACAGTCCAGGGGCCCGGCCCGCTTCCCTCTTGGCCCCACTGTCCCATTAAGCCCCATTCCCAGGGCTGTTTTAGTCTTGGCTGAGAGGCCCCGGCAGCCAGAGGGTTTGCCTTTTCCAGTGGGTTCCAGGATGCAGGTCCGTTTGAAAGTCGTGGGGCCAGGGGATAACTTTCGTTTTCGAGAAGGGGCCTCCAACTCGGCCCCATCTTTGCCTCTGGACGACTTGCTGGCCTTCGAAGGCGGGAGCTTGCTGAAGGACGGGGATGGCGTGTTGGCAGGCAGTGGTGAGGTGATGGCCTGGCTTCCGCCCATGCATTCCGCCTGGCTGCAGGCGGCTGCCACACTGGGGGAGCCTGCAAGGTAGCTAGGGACAAGGCTGTCCTTGGTGGGAGTTGTGGAAGCTGGGCAGGCAGGTCTGGGGGGTGGGCCTGAAAGGCGGGGGCAGCTGCCCGTAGAAGATGGGCTCAGGGGAGCAGACAGAGAGGAGCTGACAAGGTGGGATGGAGGCTCAGCCGCTGGTGGGATCTTCCTGCAGCAAAAAGAGAGCCCCCCTGTCATGCCAAGCAAACAAGAGGGCCTGGCCTCTCCACCTACCTACACCAGTCTCTCTGCCCCACCTAGTAATGGCCCACAAGCCCTGGCAGTGCTGCCACCTGCCGGCAGATGCTGGAACTGAGGATTAGGAAGAAGGCACAGAGACAAGCAGGAATGAACTAGTAGTAGAGACCCATTAACCACCTCATTTTAAAATCTGTTTGGACATGCCCTACTCCCAGTTACCCAAAAGGTACTGGAAGTGATGGATAAGAGTCAAGAGTCACTCCAAGACCACCCACCACTCATTCATGCCCTGCCTTAGCCCAGCTCCAGGCGGCCAAGTTTCCCCACCTCCTCTTCCTTCTAGCTAGGGTCTTCCTGGCAAACGGCCAAGCCACATCTATAGGTATGTGTGAAGAACTAGGGTTTCCAAAGCCCACATATGCCTGGGGCCTGGGGAGGGAAGTTCTGAGCCCGAAAGACTCACTTCCACATGTGTGAGCTGAGGTGCCGTTCCAGCATGGAGCTCAGTGCCGAGCAGAACCGGTCCAGCCGGCGGCTAAACACGTAACACCCTGGACTCACCAGCCGGCTCCCAAAGGTGCAGAACTGGAGGCAGAAGGAAGGTACATGGTTAGTGGGGCCTGAGATGACAGGGAGGGCACCTGCACACAGGATCTGACCTCCTCCCCACATTGTGGGCCAGGAGAGCTAGGCCACCCTCCACCCCAGGTTCCTTACCGCCTGTGGCCGTGGCGGTCGGGTTGCATAATGGCAGTCAGAGGGGAGGTGGAGGTCGTCAGATGTCCCCTCCTCCTCACTCTCCTCGCTGGAGGCCTGGGCCCCACCCCGGGGTAGGGGGAAGGGGAACAGGCCTGGGTCCCCATCACCACCACAAGGGCCTTCATCATCCAACTCACTCTCAGAGGAGGCCCGGGACCTGGAAGGGCCAAAGGGGATGTGAGGGGGATGTGACAGGAGTGGGTCAGGGAGGGGCTGTCCCTGAACCCGCCAAGCTCAAAAAGCCAGGGCCACACACCCTGCTGGGTAATCAGACAAAGAGGAAGGGAGGACAGGAAGGGAGGGAACAACAGAGCTCACAGAGTAAGAGCCAGAAAGATCAGGGGCCACAGCTCCCAAGGGATTCTTTCCCCAACCCCTTCACTTCCCGGGCCCTGCCTCCTCAGGGGGAAAATCTGCTCCAGATTCGCCTCCTCCAGAAAATCTTCTGAGTTTAACTGCACCCAGCTCTGGTCAGCCCAGTCAATTCTCTCAACCCCCTTCTTGCATCACATATTCCTGTGAGCCTGTCTGTGAGCTGAGCCTGTGTCGTGTGTCTGCCCCTCGTGTTACAGGCAGAGATGCGTGTGTGTCTCCTTCGGCAAGGCAGGCTCTCCCCGGGGTCCAGCGCAGCCTCTGCACACGAAGGGGCCAGCGAATGAATACACAGTAGGACTGCCTTACCCAGGACCCTGACCCTTTCAGCTCCCCAGTTACGAGTTTTGGCCTGTCGGAAGCAACTGGGAAAACGTTTTCATCCTGGGTGTTGGAACTGGCACACTACAGAGGCTAGGGTACTGTGGCATGCTTGGTTAGAAACAGGGAGTCACCTATTTCCACCCCCGCCAGGGGCCCCAGGTCTCCCCACACACTGGGGGCGGAGCGAGCAGCATCTTCTAGGAGACTCCCTGGGCCTGTCTCCAAGGGTCCCTGATGGCTTGCAGCCAAGTGTCCCCAGGTGAGGATGGGGGCTAAACCCTGGACCGTACCTGGGCAGTGCACAGTATGAGTAGGTCTGCTTGGCACGAGCAGAGAAGGTGCTGCTGGGAGCGGCTGCCACTGCTACAACCTGGCCTGAGGGGGGCTCCTGGGAGGGGCGCTCAAGAGCTGGCTCCTTGCGCCCTGGGCTCTTCTCCTTGGGAGACTCCCCTTTGCGGGAGTTGGCCTTCAGCTCTGCCACGAGCACATCAAAATCCTTAGCCCGGCCTTGGACCTCCCGGCGCTGGTGCACCGAGTGGATCTAGAATACAGCAGGATGGAGGGGTGGGGAGGGGGGTGTGAGCTGAGCAGGGGTGAGGGGCAGCGGTGTGCTCTGGCCTGGGCAAGCGGAGAGAGAGGGGGTGTGAGTGTGATTGTGGGTGTATCTGTGTGTCTTTGTTTCACTCCCCTATAGGGTAAAACCCTCCTTTGGGATGGGGGATCTGGAAGCCACCCCTGCCTGCTGCCCCCACCCTGGGCCCACTGTAGGCAGCCTCCCCTCCCTTTGCCTGGTGTGGGCTTCACCCCAGCCCCAGCGCTGGGTCTTAGAGAACATCTCAGCTCCTCTCCCTGCCCAGGGCCCATGTCTGCTCCGTCCTCCCTCGCTGTGTGGTGGGAGGGGGGTTACCTTGCAGGTCAGCAGGCGGGTACAGATCTTCTTGGTCTCTGGATTTATTACCCCACACTGCCTGTTGAGGTCACACTCCTTCCCTGTGGGGAAAGCAGTTCCCATGAGTTCCAAGGCCATTTCCAGTTGGCCCAGGGAAGGAGAGCTTGGCCTAAGGCAGAACTCCCAGCTCTCTACGCGGGAAGGCTGCAGCCTTCCAAATAAACTCATGTGGGCACCAGCAGCTCTCTCCTGGGCACAAGAACCATCCCCGTGCCCATTACCATCCAGGCACTCCTTTTGGGGACTCTGAGCCCCAGCAGGGCAACACGTATCAAAACACAAAAGCAGTCAGACATCTGGGATGCCAGGGAAAGTAGCTGTGGGAGGTGTCAGGTGCCCTGAACCTAGGTGAGAAAAGATAAAGGTCACCAGCCCAAGGTGAGGAAGAATAACTTCGCCAGGTTAAACCTGGATCCCTTAGCCTGAATCAGGAGACCTGGGCTGGAGAGAAGCTTCTCAGAGAGCAAGCAGGTCGAATGTATATCCACAACAAGGGGTGACCAGGGGCTCCTGGATGCTGGCAACTTGTGATGGCCAGGTCCATTCCCTCCTGGCCACCTCTGCATCGGGCCCAAGGAGAGAGCAGTCCAGTGGAGTCCCCACTCTAACTGCCTGACCGCAAGACCACGACTACTCACGAGGCATTTTCCGATGGGTTTTGGGGGGCAGCCTGGCCCCACCAGGCTCCTTTTCAGGAGGGCTGACTTCAGCCCGGTGACTAGGGCCCTCGCTGGGGGTTATCTCGATGCTCTCTCTGCCAGGAGGTTCTTTAGAAGGGGGTGCCATGGGGGTTTTTCCAGGGGAGTCCTTGGTGAGGCTGCCCGGCTGGCTGAGGAAAGCAGAGGGTGGGGCCACCCTGATTCCGTGTCCATCGGGTTTCGGGAGACTGGACATCTTCTCCAGATTCACCACAGGCATGAAAAGGCTACACATGGAGAGAAGACGTGAGCTGGGGGTAGTGAGGCTGGGCCTGGGCCCTGGGCTCTAGCCCAGAGCCATCTCCTTCCCAGACCTGGCACTTAGGTGGGCTCTAGGAGGGGTGCAGAACATGGGAAAAGGGGACCCCATATTCCCCGGAGCACATGGAAGGGAGCTGCAGACAGAGCTGGCTATGAGCAATGCTCATGGCTCCACAGCTCCCTCCGTTTGTGTCAATCCCTCCCTGGGCTAGGGTCAGGGCCGGTCTTTGGGAGTCTCCAGCCTCTCCTTACCAGAGGTTGTCCTTCTGAGTCTTCTCAGGAGGCTGGTGGCCACGGCTCCGGGACCCCTGGCCCTTCTCCCTGGAGGAGGTTTTGGTGGAACCCGGGGCCCTACAAGCGGGGCCCTGCCCATTCACTACATGGCATTTCTGAGAGCTGGCAGGGGCTGGAGGTGGGGGTGGGGCCCGGGCGTAAAGCTTGCTGAGGGGCCCATGTCTTCTTTCTGTCACCAGGAGGTGGAGAGAGTAATCGAGGTGAGTGGTATCAACTGCCTCCTTCCCCAACCTTCTAACCCTGCTCACAGACTCACGATAGAGAATCTGGAGATTCCATAGCTTAGATTTTAAATGTGCCTCCTTCCCTATGAATTTGAGCCTCCAAGACTCAAAACTGTAGGAGTAGACTCAAAACCGGCTTCCTGAACCTCTCAGTTCTTCCCTTAACGCTACCAGATCTGCTAGAAGTTTGTCAGACAATAACCCCAGCCTGCCACAATCTTCCACCCCCAGGACCTTCCTTTCCCCAAGGCCTCCCTCCAGTACACACATGACCTCCCAACTGACCCTGACCTCACAGTTCCACATTCCACCTTCCCTTGTCCCCTCTAGCTCCTCCCTAGGGCTCCCCTCACCGCAGTGCTTCTGGAAAGCTTGAGGCTTCACCACTTGGCTGCAGTGGTTACACACAACCAAATAGAAGTCGTCATGGGCAGGGCAGTGCCCGAAGATGGACATGTCTGCAATGACAGAAGCCCTTATCACTGGGGCTGGGGACCCCAGGGTTTCCCTGTAAGATCAGTGAGCACTCCCACCCCACCACTTAGAAGACACTTCCCCTCCCAGCTGACATGACAGGCTTTCTGCTCCCAGCTTCCAGAGTTCAATCTAACCAGTCCCTAGGAATGTGGGCTTTCAGGTGAGTGGGCACCAACCACCTATGATTAGGATGTCCCACAACAGGTCACGTGAGCCAGGGGAATGGGTGGACTCAAATCTATCAAAGTGAGGATCCCCAGACCTGCTGCTTTAAACAACCACCTCCTGGGATGCGGTGGAACAGGGGAAGGTGGTCCTGTCTGCCCTGGGCCCCAGCCCTAATGTGCATTGACTCCTACCTTCTTTAATGAGGGTCATGGCATCCAGCTTCTTCGGATTTTTGTTACTCTCCTCCAGCTCAGCTCCTGGAGGAGAAACAGCTCAGAAGGACCATCCCCTTCCCAGAAGCCCCATATCCTAGCTGGCCACGGCCTGCAGTCTGGAGTCTGGCAGTAGGACACTCCCTGACAAGCTCCTGGGGCTCAGGACCACTTGGAGAACCTTTCGGTGGGTCATTCTCCAGTGCCCCCTTCTTCCTACATCTGCTACTTCTGAAATGAGCTGGGCCCATTAGGAGGGATCCAGCCATCTTTCTTATGGACCCTTTACTCCAAGGTGCAGTTCACGGTTCCACTGCTGACTTTTCTGGCTTGCTTCCCCAGTTAAATGGGAAACGGTCTTTAACACATTTTACTCTAGATCCCCAAGATCCTTCTTGAGATTTCTCAGGTGGGTCCTTTCTGCTACTCTGTAGCATCCCAAACAGAAACTCTCCCAGGTCCCCATCCCCATGAACTCAATTTTGTTCCACCTGGGTTACCATAGCATCGGCAAAGTCACACCCAGCTTCTCAGGTCCTGCATTGATAGGACAGCCACAGAGCAGAGAAACTGCTGTCTTGGGGCCCTTTGGCATCTTCAAAGGGTTGCCCTTGTACCTCAGTTTCTGGGTGGATGACAAAAACATCTTAGCTGTGCAAAGCAGCTCTTTCCCCATCCCCCTACCTTACTCCTCTCCCCTCCCTCCTCTACGCCCCCTCCCTGTCCCTTGGAAAAAAAAATCAATTCTGAGTCACCAAACCCGTCTGATTCCATTTCCGGTTCTCAAAGCACCCAGACCCTGACAATGGCCCCATCCTTGCCCACCCGGCATGGGGCAGTCCCTGGGGTGGCCTGTGCTCCCACTTAGATCTGCTTCTGAAGCCTATTAACAGATTTGCCCCTTTCTAGGATGAGAAGATTGTCGACAGTCTTATATAATCTCCAGATATGAGGGGTGGTGGGTTAGGCGTGCAAGAGACAAGGGCCAGCTCCCACTCTTAAGTCCGTTAAAATGCAGTGATGGACAGAACTGAGCCGGGAGTCGGAAGTCTCAGAGGAGAACAAGTGTCATCAGAAACCGCATGGAGCGGTCCTCCTCCTCCACCTCTTCTCACTTGCAAACTTCTTCAGGGGCGTGATGCCTGCTGTTACCCCAAAGGCCACGAGGCCAGGGCCCCCCCCCCCCCCCCGGGGCCCAGGAGACAAAGATCAGGAGAAGGGGCTGTCAGCCCGCTCACCAAAGGCTCTCAGGGGCCTGGAGAAGGTGGGGGTCGGGGAGAGAACCAGGAGGCAGGGCAAGAGGCCCGGGAAAGGACGGTGGGTTGGAGGCATGGATGGATGGACAGAGGGAGGGAGGATGGATAGATGGATGGACCGATGAACTAACGCGGAGGGGGCGGGGGTCTTGTAGCACGGCAGCCGGCAGGCAAAAGCCGAAAAAGAGCAGGAGGTGTGGGGCAGAAGGCGAAGGAACAAGGGGGGCTGGGAGGGGGGCACAGAAGTGGGGTGCGTGGGAAACACGTGGAGAAGACTATTGCGGATGGGGAAAGCCCGAGGCAGGTGCAGAAGGGGCGGAAGCTGGAGGACAGCAAGCAAGGAGAAAGATAAAAGCAAACAGATGTGGAGGCAGGTATTGGGCACCAGCAGAGTCAGAGGTGGGCAGGGTGGGCTGCGGGGCGGTGAGCCGGCGCTAGGACCCGGAGGCGCGAAGGTGGAGGAGCGGGCGGGCACTAGGACCCGGCGGGTCCTTTGTTTGGGGGGCCGGGGAGCCGGACGGCGGCTCCCGTCGGCGGCTCCCCTCTGCTGGCGGGGACCCGGAGTGGGGGAGGGGAGACAGTGATGGGGTCCCCAGACTCTAGGGGAGCTTCACTCACCGTCGGTCGCGGGCAGGTCGGCCCGTTCCACCCACAAGCTCCAGCTCTGTCCCGCGAAGTCATCGAGACTCGGCACCCGCCGCTCCAGAGCGGCCATTGCTGCCGCCGCGCGTTCACGCACCGCCATCACCGCCGCGGACGCGCGCCCGCCCCGGCGCCGCCGCCGCGCGGCTCCCACCCCCCCGTCCCGCCGCGGGCACTCCTCCTGTCTCCCTCCCACCTTTCCAGCTCACACTTTGCGCAAGCGCAGCACAGGTCTCCTTCCCCTCACCCTCCCTCCCGCATAGCCTTCTGGGAAATGTAGTCTTGAAGGAGGTGCTGAGGCTTACGGATCTTGCAGCGAGAGCCCTTCCGAAATGCACATTTGAGGGGGTAAAAGAGACCAAAGCCCCAAGATCTTCTCTGCCAACCCTTGTACACACATTCTTTCTGCTATCAACCCACCCTCCCAGGCTCACTGCACACACACCCCAGCCCCACACCTCTCTCTGCTCAAGACGCCCCTCTAAGCCATGCCTCCGCCCGCTGGCTGGCGCCCCTTCCCGGGCTGGCGGCCACGAATCGACTCCAGTCCCCTCTAGATGGAATAGGGTAGGTGCAGGGAGGTGGGCGCTGTGAATCAGAAGGGCAAGGGGAGGGAGTCTGTCGGATGAGCTGAAGGACACAGGGGTTGGAGTGGGGGAGGGTCCAAGGCTGCCGTGTTGTGCCTCCTCTGTGGGAACTCCATGCTCCCCTGATGCGGAACAGAGGGTTGGAGTGGCGTTGTCCGGTTTTGGGAGGATCTAGCTGAGCTGACCAAGATCACCTGTCAGGATGACAGAAGGCTATCTCCGAGCCAGAGCCAGCCCCGGAACTGGGTTTGCAGCATCTCTGCTGATCCGTCTCTCTCCTCCTGAGCACTGCGATCGATACCCTGTACCGCCTCTTCCCAAACCCTGGCTGGATCTTGACTCCATCCATCACTTTGGCTTCTTTTTCTAATGAATATTTTCTATGCTGGAAATGCTGCTACCAGACCTCAGCATAGGGAGATTTCTCATCAGATCTGTCATTTTCCTTGCTAAGGCCTGGAAAATACCTTAATCATCTACCTCTTTCTTCTCAGCTGATAACATTTCTTCCCACTCTCACACAATCGGGACAAAAGCGCGCCCCTCCCCATCACATCAAAAAAGATACACGAATTCTCTTATCCCTCAACCTCTCACACCTCACCCCATATTCATTCCTTCAGCTAAGGGGGAACCGAATTGGAGGCAAATAATTCAAGGTCTGTGACTTCAAGATCTCAGATTTTCTTCTCACCTTCACCCAAGCGAGGTCTAAGTAACTCAAGGATGATCTATGAGGGCAGAGACTCTTAACCTGAGAACCATAGATGATCCCTAGGGGGGTCCAGGAGTCTGGTGAAATCAAATGTAATATTGTGCCCAAGTGTATTTTTCTAGGGAATGTAGGGCATGATTGTCAGAAGGAGAGAGGTGCAAGTTTGTTCAGCAAGTACCTTTATAGTTAAGAAGGCAAAGCATATGGCCCTCAACTCCTGACAGGAAGCTTGTCTGGGTCACAGATGGTAAGAGAACAAATGGAAACAGCATTGTGGAAGCCACTACCTCTCTCGCCTTTTGAGTTTGCTCTCAATTTGCTAATGAGTCTCGGTTACTTTGGACTAATTGATGCCATCAAAAGAGATGTCGCCAGACTGGCAGGAACAGCTCCTCAGTGTGCAGAATCTATTGCTTGAGGTGCAGAGTGGGGAAGAGTGGAATGATATTTTGATGGAAATGTAAATATTTGTCCAACAACTTAAAGTAGGGGGAGGAAGAGAAAAGAAAAATCCCCATAAGGGCTCCAGTCTTGGCTCCTTCATGGCAAATGCTTGAAGCACTGTTTATTCCAATGTGTAATAACAAGCACCAGAAAACAACATGCAACATTCTCCCCCTACCCCTGATCTGCAATCCCGGAAGTTGGAGACCTATGACCATGATAATGGAGAGAACTCATGTTCAGGAAGGGTCATAAGTGGGCACACTGGCAGGGTCAGGGTTTACTAGGGCAAAGGGTAAGTGCCCTGCTTGTTGGCCTCCTGCAGCAGCTGGAGAAACCAGACACCTTCTTCTACCTCTGGCCCCACTAGGCAAAGCCGTGATGCCAGCCCTGGTTGGAGGAGACATGAATCCTATGCGGACAGCCCTGCCCTTGGGCACTTGGCCCAGCCTTCTGGAAGTAATGAAGTGAAGTAGTCTTTCCTTTTAGGGTGGCCAGGGAGAGAGAGGCCATAGCCTAAATCAAGGCTCTTCTGGCTGAGGACAAGCCATCCTCTTGAGGAGAAAGAGCCTTCTCTGCTCTAGGGAAAGTTCTGGGCTAAGAGTCCTTGGCAGGACTTTGTACCCACCCACTCCCCTTTCCCTAGTGAATGGCCAGTTGCTAACTCTGGCCTCCAAATGAGAACACTTTATCCATCACATTTCAAATAAATTATAAATACATACACAGAATCCAAACAAAGTTACAGTAGAAGCTGCTCACAGACCCTCACAGGGGCCAGCTTGAAAAAAAAATGAAAGTCACCCCTTTGTTCTCTGTATCTCTGGAGCTGCAGGCAAAACTGTCTCCCCTTGTCCTTGAGTAACCATGGGGACAGCTCAGGACAGAGAGGTTCAGACATAGAAACAAACATTCTCATCCCCATCTCCTTTTTTCCTTCCTCAAATCCCTTCCCCAAAATCCAAAACAAAACAAAACAAAACACTAGTTCTTTCACTGAAGGACTCTGGAGCAGTTGAGGATGTAAATCTCACACTCCCCCGACGAGTGGGGAAACTCTGACTCAAAGAAGAAACGATTGGCCCAAAGGCAAAGGTCCTGACTCCTGGGTCCCCGGGTAATGCACATATTACTATGAATGATGTTTGGGGAAGTGAGGAGGTTCGAGGGGTTGACTCAGTCCTGAGGAGAGAATGGCACAGGGTACATTCACCGCTGGGGTAATAAGTGGGCTAATTGGCACTGGATTGGACAATGGCTGGATTCTACCTTTTTCGTCCTTCTCTGGGAAGCCTTATGGCGAGGGAAGACTGGAGTGTTGTGAGCTGAGGAGGAGACAGATACCCAGTTAGCATTGACTCTTAGGCCCTGGGGTCTAGAGAGGGACTGAAGGAGGTGTCAGGAAGAGGAGACACACCAAAGACACATATGGAACTGGGTCCCGAAGTGAAGAAGCACCAATAGCGTCGGCCTGCCCTGGACTGGTGTGTGTGTGTGTGTGTGTGTGTGTGTGTGTGTGTGTGTGTGTGTGTGTTGGGGTGGAGGGGCGAGCAGGATAGAGTCTGGGACAAATGAGGAAGCAGGATAGGAATGAGGGCAAAGGGAAAGGGCGTGTCCTTTTGTAAAGGTAAGAAGCGGAAGTATGAAAGAGGGGCCAGAGAAGGAGCAATGAGGTGAGGGTGGGGAAGGTCAGAGAGTAAGGAAGAAATGGGCCCATCCATCCATGTCCTGGGGCTTTGGGGTAACTTAGCCTCGTGATGGTCCTTTGGGCCCTTCCAAAGCCCCTGTTTCAACCCACAAGAAAGGAAGGAAGGCCTGGACAGACTTGGAAAAGGCTCTTGAATGCCTCAGACCCAAGAGGCTGGGGAAGGGAGATGGGCAGAGGTGTTCCATGGGGGAGGGCTGAGATGGAGATGCTCCTAAACCCCACGTGTTGTGTCCCAAGTGTGAGACCAAGCCCAAGAAGGAGGTAAGGGAGGAAGGTAAGGAGTTTCTAGGGCCAGTACGAGTTCAGGGTGTTGGTGGAAAGTGCCCCAGCCTGGAGGGGCGGGAAGATTGAGGGAATAGAAGAAACTGATTCCGGCAAGTTTCCTGGCTTTAGTTTCTTGAAGTTTCAGCTCAGTTGAAATTTATCTGCTCCCCACTGAGTCTATGCCTCATCAGGACTCCCTGAAGACTGTTTTCCAGGCTCGTGGGCCTCCCTAGTTCACACATGGTGGGCTCTGTGCGCAAGAAGAAGCCTGAGGAGTGGGAAGCATACTGAGCTTGGGCTGTTTGGAAATCAGTGCAGACAGAGGGCCTGGAGGGCAGTCACTGAAGAGGGGTCACTAAACCACTTGTGGGCCCTCCCTGCAACGGACCAAGGAGGAGGCTGCCAGCCAATTTCCCCTCCCCCCACTTTTATTGAGGCTGGACAGGTTGATAGAAGTGGCTGCTAGGAACCAGTCCAAGGACTCTGGTCCCCTGCCCCCAACCCTTGCCTGCAGCAGAGGCTGTGAGGGTCCGTACAGCCCCAAGAAAGATGCCTGGGTCCAGGCAGTAGACAAGCACTGAGTTCCTGCCATCTGGGACTCCAGCAAAAGGAGGGATAGGAAGCCACTGGGAGGGCTGTCGAGGTTTCTGACAGCTGATACCTGCCCATCCATCGATGTCTCAAAGCTCAAAACCCAGAATAATGGGGGAGGGGAATTAGAGGAGGAAGAAGAGGGAGGTCCTGGAAGCCGGAGGTGGTTGAAGAGGTGCCGTCCTGTTCGGGAGTAGCCAGGTGGGGGCCGCTTACTGCTTCTCCACAGCTCCCTGCTCAGCCGCGCTCTCCTGGCTGGGGCCCTGGCCCTGGTCCTGGTTCTGCCCATGCCATGGGGTCTCCTTGAACACAAACCAACAGTTCCCAGCCCACAGGAAGAAGTTGATAAAGCCGAAGAGCTGCAAAGACATCAGGAGAGTTTGTGAGAAGAGTAATGGAGTATCAGGGGAACAGGGAGGGGAGTACCTGTGCGGGGGCGACGAAGGAATGCAGAGGTACAGAGGGCTCCAAAGACTAAAAGACCGAGAACTGGATATTGAGGCGGAGTTCAAGGCCATCACCTGCTAAGTGGTTCTTTAGTGAACGTGTCTAACTCTGTGTACAGCATGCACCCACGCTGTGGCTTGGTCACTAAGAGAATCTGGCCCCTGGAGTGGAGCATCCTGCAAAGCACAGCCAAGGAGCAAGGGCTGTTAGTAGCGCTTCCCACAGCACAAGGGGGACCCTGTTCCCAGAGCCTTGCGCAGGTGGGTGTGGCCAGAGCTGTCCAAGGTGCTCCTTCCGGAGGGCCAGGGACCCCGCCAGAGCTATAGTTAAATATTTATTCGAAATGTTTAAAAACCTATCAGCGGGAAGTATTTAGGTGGAAATGTACTGATGTCTGCAATTAACTTTGAAATCCATTAAAAATAAGATGGATTGACAGATGAAGAGAGGCAGGTAGATACATGATCAAGCGAATGCAGTAAAATGTTAATGGTACAGGCTAGGTAGTGAGTACGTGGCCGTGGGTGTTCGTTGTACAATCCTTCCAACTCTGCTGTATATGTGAAAATTTTTACAATAAAATGTGGTGGATAAAACCTATCAGCAGTGTTCCAGCAAGGTCGAGGGGCTGCCTGGTGTGCCAGCCATTAAACCCTTCAGTTACTGGGCCTTCAGGGAGGTTCAGGCCGTTTTCAGCGCAGGCCTGAGGTGGTTGGGATGAGAGAGGGGCATTTGACAAGCTTGAGGCCACAGCTATTTACCAACTGATATGTAAACAGTCCAACTGGGGTGGTCAAAACTGTGCAGACCAGCTGGACCCACCGTGGCCCAAAGGCCTTTTCTAGTCTGGAGGCCTGAGTGACAATGAGCCCCTTCTCACTCACCCTGGGCCTGCTCCCAACTTTAAGCCCAGCCACAGCCCTGTGCTCCCCCTTCACACACACATATGGTAAAGAGGCAGGAGGAGTGGGAGGCAGTCACAGACAGCAAGCCTGGAGGTGGGGAAAAAAGAAGGGAAATGGGAAGGCAGTGTGCAGAAGAAGGAAGAGACAGGAGGCTAAGGCTAAGTGGCCCTCAGTGCCCCACCCCCTGTCCCAAAATGTCTTCTCAGGGTCAGCTGGGGGTCAGCAGCCAGCAAGAGGCACAGGGGGCAGTGGTTCCAGGTGCAGGGGATACCGGCTGTGGGGACACCTCTGTTCTTCTCAGAGCCTGCTGCTAGGACTAGCTTGGGAAGCTGGGACCTCTTCAGTGACCACAGGTCTCACCACAGAGATGTTGGCCAGTCCCATGGAGGGTGTGGCCCCGGCACTGCACTCTACTTCATCTCCATGGCACACGGACATGGCTGCAGTCAGGCTGGATGGCTGTGTTGCCCCCTTGACGTCAGTCAGGCCCTTGCCCCAGGCAGCTGCTGCCACCAGCCAGAAGAAAGTGAAGGAGACAGTCACACAGAAGTCCTGGGAGGAGCAGAGGGACAGGAAATGCAATCATACCCCATGATTCCCCACTTCTTTTCCTCTTGCCATAATGCATTGGGGTCCTGGGGTCCCAGGACAGGTGCCTCTTTCTATCCTACCCAACACCTAGCACCTCAGGGAGCCCAGATTGTCCTAGAGAATCTGTTCACTGTCACCAAAGGAATTCTGCCACCGGGGGCTACACCCTGGCCATGCCCTCAGAACTGAGGTCAAGGAACAGTGTACCAGGGCATCTGCTAGTCAGCGTCACTCCAAAACCCAAGTGGGCTAAACTCCCCAATCTCCCTTCCCAGCCTTTCCTTTTTCAAAAAAAATTTTAATGGGTTTTTCTTTTTTTTATTTATTTTTCAATTACATTTGTCATACAATACTATATTAGTTTCAGGAGTACAGCATAGTGTTTAGGCATCCCAGCCTTTCCTTTGATCACCACTGCTCAGCTACAACTGGTGGCAGAGCGAGGGCAGACTGCAGAAGACAAACAGGGTCCCCTAAGGCACCCCTTCCACCTTGCATGCCTGGGATAGGGAGAAAGTAAAGTGGGGATAATATTAATAATAGCTAACACTTAGTGAGGCTAACTATATACCAGATATTTTACATACATTTTAATTTTATCTCCCCAGAGGCTGTGAGATAGGTACTATTTTACTCCCATTTCATAGCTGAGGAAACGAGGTTTAGAGAGGTTAGGTAGCTTTTCCAAGAGCATACAGCTAGTAGGGGACAGTGCCAGGATTTGAACTCAGGTAGTGTGACTCCGGAGCCTGCTTCTTGGTGCTATTGTGCCTTCCTTGAGCAGAGCAAGCCATGGGAAGTTAGTAGAGGCAGAGTCCTGAGACGTGGGCCTTCTGCTGGCCTGAGGAACTGTGGGAGCTACAGCACCTGAAGGGACCAACAGCAAAGAGCTGGAAAGGAAATTCAGGAGGCCCCACATATGGGTGTCAGGGACCCAGCAAAGCCACCATGTTTGTTCTCGCCTCCAGCTCTGACCTCAGCCTCAGAATGTAGGTCTCCTCAGTTTCTCCCCCCAATACTTTCTGGCCTGTGCCCACTCACCACCAGTGGGAAGCGCCTGTTCTCCGTGTAGAGGTTGTGGAATCGCAGGTAGAAGACCAGCGCAGCCATGGTGTAGAAGAAGGAAAAGATGCCCAGGGTCACGAAGAACTCGGCGGGGGCAGAGAAGTCTCCCAGGAGGTGCATGGTCTTGGAGTTGGGGTCACTGTCGTCACAGAGGGGCATCTCATACTGGACCCGGTTCAACCTGCAGGTGGCAGGGGAGGCCACCTTGAGTTCAGGGCAATCATCTGCCTGCTGAGGGGTGGTCTGAGCTCGTTCTCACCCTAGGACTCTTACAGAGCCAAGACGGGGGCGTGCCGGGAAGCGTGTTTCTGGAGGGAACCTTGCACTCAAGACAGGAACTTCCCTGGAATTCTGGTCAAACCCTGCCTCCCATTCAGCCACCCCCCCCATACTCATCCACGCTGCCCAGATATGGTGACCATGTGTTTCCCAGTATCTCCAGGGCCCTTTAGGTTACAACCACAATATCTATAGTTCATCTATTTCTGGGATCCAAACCACCAGGGAGATCAGCTTCATTCTGCTCCAGAGAAGGCGCAGGCCGCAGTGACCAAGTTAAGGTTGGAATCAGCCATTCTCAGGCCTACGTTAGGCCCTTCAGTGAGACAATTGGACAAAACAAAGAGAAAAACAAAACACCCTAGTATATATAAGAGACAGTTCATCTAACTTGGCTGCTCCTTCTGAAAAGGTGAGAATGTCCTGATTCTCCTCTGAATACCTGAAGCTCTCAAATACCCAGGAAAGACTATCTTCTCCTACCTCCTGCTCAGGTGTGCCTCCTTGTATTCTGGTGGTATCAGATATGCACCCCCATCAACTCTTTGGGATTTAAGTAATAACAAACATCCTTACCTTCAAGGCGGGGCAGAGGATGCCGAGGCTCTGGGGGACCTACCCAACTTGCCCAGACTCCCATGAGCCTCCAGCCCAAGCTGCATGGGTCCTTTCCGTAGGAGCTGTCGTTACCTGCTATTGGTTCTCTATGGACTGGAACACTTATAAGAATGGTCTGAGTTTCCCTCATATTTTTTTCTGGTCAGTGTGTCTGAAATTCCTAAAGGGCAGGAAGGACCCAAGTCCGGAGGGGCACACCGCGAATGGACTATAGGTTTCTGGAGGAGGAAGAGACCTAGCAGGTCCCGCCGATCCAGTGAGAGAGGTTGTGTGGGGTCAGGATCGATTCCTGCTCACCTGAAGGGATAGCCGAATGAGACAATGATGGAGCTCACGTCCTTGGCTTCGTTGTTGCAGCGAACCATTGCTCCTGTCTCCCCGCTGTAGGAGCCGCAGCACCCGAAGGCGAAAATAGCAAAAAGCTGAGGAAGAGTGAAGCGCCTTTGAGTGTCAGAAGGCCACGGCTGGCCAAGGTACATCCCTTCAGAACCACCCTCTGACTCTCAGCAGGTGCACCTATGGGGTGGGGGCAGCATTCCCTTTGATCAGGTTCCTCCTGGGCTGGGACCCATGACTTCCATTCATCTTTCAGCCTCACGGTGCTGTATTCACTGCACAGGGTGCTGGACCAAATGGCCAAATGGATAAAGGTGACTTTGAGTGGTGTCTGGGAGGGAGATGATGAGAGAGGAAATGGACAGTTTCTAGGTCTCCTCACTGGATGTGACATTCGGGATCACAGGTAGCCTCCTTCGGATGATGATTAGCCCAAATCAATTTAGGCTTTTGGAAACTTCTAGCTCAAAGCTGGACTTGACTTTGCTCCCCAAGGGAGAAGTACCCTGGAAATAGATTCCCCTGTCCCAACCTAGATCTGGCACGCATGAAATTCTTTCTATTTCTCCTCTGAAGCCGTCATTGAACCCTGTCATTCATTGCCTTGGTGCTAACTTTGACTGGCTTCCTGCCTCAGCGGAGGTGTCTTTAGAGGGGACAACTTCTGCCAAGCCTTCAGAAGGGGCAGGGGCCATGCTGCTGTCCCATGGTACCGCCAGCCTAACCCCACTTCCCCCAAAGGCACCTTTCCTTTCAGCAATAGTGCTGTCCGCTGACAGTCCTGGCTCAAGCCCAGAGAAAAGCACCCTCCACTTGCCTCCACTGCTTTCCCAGTGGTGTCTCCCTTTGTAATCTGTTGATGCTGCTACTTCTCAGGGTTTAGAACCAGAGGGGTTTCAGGTCACTTGAATTATTTTCCTCTCATTTTACTAAACCTCCTCTCTTGAGTGAAATGCAATTCCCTCATCTTATGATTTTCAAATCTCTTTCCGGGAAAACACACTTCGATTAGAAAAGGAGGTGATAAGTTGGAATTCCTTATCCTCCCATATCATCTTTCAGGCCCATGTCCTTGGCTCATACGTGATGTAACTATTCTTATTTAGCAGGGAGCTTATTCTCTAAATTGTTCATTTTCTGTATGTTCCTCTGTGGCTTAGTGTCTCAGACATTAAGCATCTAGAAGAAAGCTAATCCACACCCCAGTCCTGCATCCAGAGTTTAGAACAGAGTTGTGTGCGTATTTTTTGGCTAATGCTCAAGAGGGTCCTGGAATGAAAAGAGACCGGAATTAGGAGTCTGGAAATCTGGCTTCTAGTGCTGGCCCTGTCACAAGTTAGCCGGGTGGCCTCTAGTAAGTCGCTCTGCTCTCTGAGTCTGTTTCCTCACCAGTAAAATGAGGGGTTTGGAGTAGGCAATCTGGAGGCCTTTTCCAACTCTGCGATTCTCTCACTTTCTGAGGGTAATGCTATTAGTGTGCTCTTGGCCGGGCTTGCCAGCAGCTGCACTCAGCCCCCGGGTGGTGTCTGGTGCCACGGCCCCCCCGCATTGCCTGGCCAGGCACATCTCTGTGCTGGAGCCAGACCCTCCTTCCGCCCCCTTTAAAGGTCATAAGGGGCACCTTTCTCTTTCCAGGAGGTTTCTATCAGACAAATAAGAATTGTGTCCATTAGAAAGATGTCCAAGAAAGGAAATAGTATAACCTCTCTCCAATGCCTAACCAACCTCCTCATCTGACTTAAATTTACCAGGCTGCTGTAGGGCCCTGGGGACTCATCTTCCTGACAGAGCTGGAGAGAAGTCACCCAAAGCCTCTGCATTATGACCCTGTACATACTTCAAGTCGCCTACCTGGCGTCACAATGGAACTTCTCTAGCTCTTCCTCAGAGGAATTCTCTACTCTTTTGTCAGCTCTGTGATTCTCTGATTCCTCTGAAGAGTTTCTTTATTCCTCTTAGCTTCTGGTGTCCAACTGGACATAATTAGGGTGTCACATTCTAGGAAGGGCAGCACAGTTGGATATATTTTTACCTGTTGGCAATTAGTCAGTGAATGGCTGTACACAGGTTCCTTAAGAACGCAGGTATTCCTACCTGGGGGCAGGGAACGCTCAGTTATGGAGCCTTCTCTCTGACACCGGCACTCTCTTGACAGACACTCCTGAACATCTTCAGAAAGATGACATTTGCTGAGCGACTAGTATGTACCAGGCACTCGGCTCTGGGGACCAGTACTTACCAGTGAACAAAAGAGAAAACAGTCTCTGTGCTGTGGAGCTCAGACCCTAGAGCTGTCGTATCCACAACAGTTGCCACTAGGCAAGGGTGCCCATTTAAATTTCCATTAATCCAAATTAAATAAAATTTAAAATTCGCGGGCTCCGTCACGCTAGCCACATTTCAAGTTCTCAACAGCCACATGGGCTAGCAGGGGCCATACTGGACAGCCCATTAGAGAACTCTTCCATGATCATCAAAAGTTCTGCTATGTCTACGTGATATCTCGAGGTTCTAACAATCCTGAACCCTGCTTTATGATTCCTTTATAATCAAAATAGACCCACAATAACTTTAGTCTTAACTGTATTCTATTCTGATTCTTTGAAAGCCAAGACTCTCTAAACACTTTATATAACTCGTTCTTAACCAGAATATATAATTAAATCTGAACATCACACAGTGAAATAGTGCCAGATGACAGAAAGTTTGCTCTAAGTGGACGAAGGGCGAAATCTGAGGGGAATCTCACAGGTTCACAGAGCAGCAGAGCAAAAAAAAGGATCTCAGAGCTTATCAAATGCCACAGTCTCATTACATAGAGGTGGAAACTCAAGTCCCAAAGGATTGAGTGCCTTTCCCAAGGTCATATTTAGCCAACGTGAGGTCCAGGCTTAGGATTTGCATATCCTGATACCCTGTCCAGTGCTCTTTCTACTGCATTCATCCATTAATCAAGTTATTGAGCGTCTACTTTGTGTCAGGTGCTGGAGACATGAAGATGAATGAGACCAATCCCTACTCTCAAGAGTTTACAACCAGAGAGGAGAATGTCAGGCTCAAACAAACAAACAGCAAAAAACAAAACCTTGCTTCACAGAGTTATTAGGGCCAAAAAAAGAGATCTCTACTATGTGCAGCGAGGATTATAAGGAGGGAGGGAGTAGTTCTGCACCTGGGATGAAGGAGCAGAGAGACACCCTCTCCCAGCCCCCTCCATCTTTCTGCACCAACTTTGCTTTCTTTCCTAACTGTGCCAGGTGACTGAGCCACAGAGAAGAGCTGGAAAGAACTGAAACCACCCCTGTCACCAAGTACAAGTCTCTGAGTTGAGTAAACTGCTCAGAAAAGACAGGAACGAAGGCGAGATAGAGTCCTTGGGACAAGGGGGGATCTCTGGAGTTCTGGTGCCAAGCAGTCTCCCTCCTCTGGAACCTGCATTGCTGGGGACAGCGATGGTCTTCACTGCCCGCCTCCTCCTCCTCCTGCCCCTGCATCTCTTTTGGAAGATATCAGAATAGCCTTGCCCATTTTAAGGCTGAGTCTCCACTTTGGTGCTGACGTGCTTGTCGGGGATAACCTGTGTCAGTCCTGAGAACACTAACATCCCCAGTTAAGGCAGGGCACAACGAAGACAAGTTCTGCCCCCAAAGCCTGCTCCCACAATTACCTCATCGACTTATGGACTCTGCTGGTGTACTCTCACATTTCCCACACTTACCGAAATAGGGGATTTTCATTACACAGACCCCCAGAGTCAAATAAGTGACTTTAGCACCTCAAAGGTGAATTGTTGATTAGGACACCCCCCGTTAATGATACTATGATTCTTAAGGGAATAGCAACTGAGTAATCCAGAAGATTCTTTTGTACTTTACCCTTAAAGTGAGGATTTGGCAGTGACATTTGAATAATCTCACCAAAGGACAAGTCTAGCTGACAGTTTGCATAAGGGGGAAAGTTAAGTGTCAGGGGAGGTTTGAGAATAGAAGGGAAAGGGACCAACACTTACAGAATACCTCCTGGACTGCCAGACTTGCCATGGTCTTCTTGAATGCTCAGATGCTTTACAGATAGTACCTCCTATAATCCTCCCAGTGAGGCCATGTGATAGATCTTACCCTCACTTACAGATGAGAAATCGAGGCCCATAAAGTTTCATCACTTACCCTAGGTTCCACAGCTAGAAAGCAGAGGAGATGGGATTTAAACCAAAGCCCATCCGACCTCAAAGTCTGCTTTTTTCTCTTTTAAAAAAACTAGTTTTCCAACAGTTGGTCTATGCACGTTATTTCACTAGCTTAGTATAGACTTTGTGAGACCAGAATTGGAATTGAGGTGAGATTAGTTAATTTTTGAATTTCACAAAGATGCTGTAAGCCAAGCTCCTGGCTAGTAAAAGAATGAAAGATTAACATTACTTTCTTCTTATCAGGATTGCAGTAAAAAGTTTTCAATAATCATTACAATAACTGCAAGATTTATGCCTCCCCCGGCCCTACCCCCCACCCCTTTTCCAGTCAGGAGAATTTGATCCCTCCAAGCAGGAAATGAGTGAAACTTCCCAAGTGACATTTCCCCTGTCATTTCTGGTGCTGTGTACTTTTATATTAGCTCATCTGCAAATATTCAAGGCAAGTAAAACTCACGCTCTGAATTTAGGTTACGAGGATGGTAGTAAAAGCAAATCGAGTCTCCTTACGAGGCTGCCCTTCAAATGAAGGCTGAGCTGAGAGTCCAGCCCTGGATCCCTGGATTGAACATTATGAGAGAGAGGTGTATCTTCTCTCTAAGAAGTTGATGATCATAAAAATCAAACAGGTCTTGACTCTTAGAGATCAGTGCTAAGCCTGAGAAGAGACTGCATCACTTCCCTACGCATCGTTTTGTGCAGCCTTTATAGAAATGTTGTGGGTACTGGGGGCCAGGGGTGGGGGAGGGGATGCGAAAAGGATAGAGGGTTGAAAAAGGAAGCTTTTCAAAATCTCCCCATGGAAGATGATTCCATGGTCTAATAACCTCATTGTTCTCCTAGTCCCTTGACAGTATTTCTCAATTTTCCCTTAGATCCATTTGTCTAGTTTAATGATAAAATTGTACTCTTACATTTCAGGCTCTGCTCCTCCAGATTGCTCATAATGGTTCCCTAGTTCTGAATGGCAGTCACATAGAGCCTTAATATCATTCTGATATGGCCCCCTCTGGTACCCAGGTGGTGGGTCACAACAGGAAAGTGGGGGGAGGTGAAAGAGCTCAGTCAGCAGTCTGTCCAACTGTTCTTGAGGCAGTAGGGAGAGTGGAAAGTCCCCACCAGGTCCCAGAGTTTGCACTTGGAAGCTTTCCAACTTGGCCTGTAGCCCCAGTCAGGGTCTCAGATATCTCAGCGATAACCCCAACTGCATTATTGCCCCTGAATTCCAGATTTGATGATTCTCATCCAAACAGTGATTTAAGAGTCCGTGACACGGTGCTAAGTCCTGTCTCCAGTGAGTTAAAAGCCTTTTAAAACTCAATCCTCTTCAGTATTAATGGTAACTTATTCCATAGCTGAATTCTGTGCTAAAAGCACATTAATAAGTTATTCACACACCATTTGGTGTGTGGATAGTCTAACTTCAAGCTCTTCTGGGATAGTACACTAAATGCTCCCAACAAGTCTTTATGATTTAAAAGAGTGACTGCACCTGTCCACATGCCTTATACCCAGGAGGCCTTGGGCACTGGGAAGGACAGACAGCATACCACTGTCGCAAAGTACCAGTGAGGCAAGGAGATTGTGTTTACCCTAGACCCTTATGGGGGAAACTGAGGTTCTGGGTGAGGATTTCTCACCTCAAGGTCACAAGCTAAGTTGAATGAATGGCAATATTCTAGAATGCCAATCCATTTATAGCAGAAGGGGATTGGTGTGATCAACACTTGAATAATGTTGGAAACTGAGGTCCAGAGAAGTGACTTGCCCAAGCTCACATAGCTGAAAAGGCAGGTCGAGGACTGGAACGTAGAACCCCGGCTTCCCAGCCCAATGTTCTTATTCTACAAGCCGCATTGTGGCCATACTGTGATTTTTACTCTTAATTTTTTTCTTTTATTTAATCCTAGAGCCATGAACTCCACTCATTCATTCATCCACCCCCTCAGTCAGTTACAGGAACCCAGATTACTCTAGTGACTTCAAAAGGGCAACAGCCAGCTGGGGGACACTGTGCCCTGAGTCCACCTCCAGGATCAGTCAGGTCCTGATGGGTTTGGTTGTGGGATGGTTTCCATCACCTGCCTCTTTCCCTCCTCTGTCCTCCGCGGCTTTCCTCATCCCCCTTGTCCTCTGCCCCCTCCCGACACCGAGGAGTGGTATGTGCAGGATCAGAGTTCTGGAAAGGTTACACCCGAATCCTCTCGCCCGGGTGAAATGTGAGCGCCCTGGGCAAGGGCTCCTTGCACATAGAAGGAACGAATCCCGGACTCCGCATGCCTCGCTTCTCACCCTCCAGCCACCAAGTGCTGGAGCAGCAGCCCCAGCCCGCCCCTCCCCCGCCCACCTGTCGCCGCCCCCCACCCTCCCACCGCGACCGGCCGCAGGACCTCCCCGCCCCCCCACTCTGGCCACATTGCTTCGGGTCAGCGTCACAGCCCAGGCTCCCGAAATAGCCCGCGGCCAGGACAGCGACTCACCCACTGGAGAACTTTGATGAAGCCCAGCGGCTCCTCCAGCCGCCGCCAGCGCAGCCCCACTAGCAGGCGGTCCACCTGCGAGACAGGCGGGCCGGGGGTCAGTGTGGTGGGGGACCCCGGGAAGGCGCTGCTCCACCTCCTCCCACCCACACTAGGGAAAGGGGGCGGCATAAGCGGGTAGAAGGGGAGTTGAGAGAGCCCCAGAGGCTCGAGGGGAGTACCTGCTGGCGCGGCGACTTGTCCGCCGGGCGACTCGAGCTCTCCGTCGAGGACATGCTGGCGCAGCGGGGCCGGGGCGCGGCGCTGGGGCTCGGCTCCCTCGCCCGGAGGCTGCGGGGTCGGCGGTCGAGCTGGGGGCTGCTGGCCCACGGTGGGGCACGCGAGCGGTGGCGGAGCGCTAGCGGCCGGCGGTGGCCCGGGATCCAGGCTGGCGAGGTGGGTCGCGGGGGCGCTGCTGCTCGCTCTCGCCGAGGTCACGGCCGCCGCGCTGCCCCTGCGGCTGCAGAAAGCCCCCGAGCCCGATTCAAACTTCTGTCAAACTCGACAGCGAACTTGGCAGCCGAGTCACGTGGCGTGCTCTCGGGAACCCTCCTCCCGCCCCCCGCTTCCCCGTCTGCCCGCAGGGCGCCTTAAAGGGACCCGTGGCCTCCGTGGGCAGCTGGGCCACAAGGGGGCTCCAGTTCTTTGCCAGAAGCTTTCAGGGCCGATCCCACGGCTGCTCCAACCCACTGCCAAAGTCCGGCACTAGCCTGGCTCTCTGGGATGCACCTGTTCCTAGCTTATCTTTCCTTATTTCCCTTCTTCGTCGTGTTTCTCTTCTTCCACACCACAATACTCAGAAACTTAAGGATTTTCGTAAGATAGTGTCAGTGCTGAAATAAGGTTTTAAACCTTACGGTTAACAAACCACTTGCTTTCAAAATCTTTGAGAGCCGGTACAGATGAAAAGGGCAATAGAATACACATTGCTCACTTTTTATTCGGTCTAGTTAGGCGTTGCTTTGAATTTTTTTAAACAACAAAATGCATTTGTATGTAACGATTTAAAAGTTATTAATCTTTTAAAGGTATAAACTCAACGTCCTTTAAAATAGCCATCACTGTTGAAATGAGTGAAAATAAAGTCTGAGGAACAGGGGGTGCAGAGAATGTCATTTGTATTGAAAAGTTGACGTTGTTGCATCATGATCGACCTTAAATCGGTCTCTAACTTTCCAAAAGTGTTCGGCAGGAGCCTCCAGTGAACAGCCATGAATTTTACACATTTGGGGTTACCGGGGTGTAAATGGAAGGAGTGAAAGGTTAAGAGATTTGTCCAAGGTCACGGAGTGAGCCAGCAGGCGGTGCCAGGAGGGGAGAACCCGCCCTCGCCTCACATCCATCTCCTCAGTTATTCTGGGAGGTCTCCTCCGGTACTTCACAAGGACTGTGTTTTGAACAAACGTTTACATATTGTTAATCAATTCATTCCCCCCACTGAGTAAGTGCCTTTCTAAGGTTGGGGTAGGAGGGAGTGGCTGGGATCAGATCACCTGGACTTGATGGAAACTTCTCCCGGTAGGTTGCCATGAGAATCTAGGCTAAATAAGGAACAACTGAGTCCCCAATTCAGTTCTTAATACATTATTCTGTCGTCTTAGTTTCCTTTTCTATGGAATAAGGATATTAATTTCTGTCCTACTTACTGCATAAGGTCATCGTGAGGGTTAAGTGGTGCAATGTGTGTAAATGCCCACACTACACAAATATAAAATAATACTTCTTACCAATGTCTACAACACTATGCATACAGAATACAACATAATCAGAAAAGAATCAGAATAAGACAGCAAAAATCCACATACCCACCAACCAGGCTTGTTAACACTTTGCTTTGTTTGTCTCACCTCCATTCTTTCAAAGCAAAACGAAAATTGTATATAAAATCAAGTCTGCTTGTACCTTCGAATCATTCCCTCCCTCTCTCCTTTCTCCCCAGAAGTAACCACTATCCTCTGCTGAATTTGTTTTCTATCAGCTTCATGCATATTTTAACACTTGTACTCTCTATATAACTATATATAGAACCAATACATAGAAATTCACTACAGTACTATTTTTCAGATTGTTTTAAACTTTATCTAAATATTATGTTTTAGGTAACCTTCTTAAACTTGCTTTTAAGTTAATGTTGTGTTTATGAGAGTCATCTAGCCTGACATATGTACCTTTAGTTAGTTCATTTTAGTTACATAGAATTCCACAACATACCTAGACCACAGTCACAGTGTACTTACTAATTCTCATATTGATGGACATTTTGGTTATTTCCAAATATGTACTCTTCCACACAGTGCTGCATGGAACATGTACACATCTCCTTGTGCACATGTGCATAAGTTGCTACACAGTACTGAATTTCCAAATTTCATTTTGTTTTGATTTTCTTAAACACAAAGGTAAAAAAATAAAATTTTATGATCCATTATATAAACTGAAACAAAAGTTTTACAAAACATTCTCATATTTGCTATTCCATCTCATTTAAAAAAATTTCTGGTCATCCAAACATAGATCCTGCTTTTGGGGGTCTAAAGTTTATAATTTGAGGGAACTCTTTAGAAAAAGAATACAAAATTATAAATAAAAAATTAGTAACCAGGCTTTGGAAAAAGGTTTGCAAGTGAGAGGGCCTGAAACAAGCTTCATTAGTTTTAGAGTAAATATCCCTCTGAGTAGACATACTAGATTGATTTAATGGTTCACTAATAATAGGTCTCTATAAGCAGTTTGATAAAAATTACTCCATATCTAAAAATGAGCTAGCTAAGTCTTAAGATGTGAACATTTCAACTTTGAGTTTTGATAAATGTATATATCCATGCAATCACTACCATGATCATGACATAGAACTTTGCCATCATTCCAAAGAGCTCCCACTTGCCAATCCCTAGGCAACAACTAATCTGCTCTGTCATTATAAATTAGTTTTGCTTTTTCTGGCATTTCAAATAAATGGAATTATGCACTATGTACTCTTTTGTGTCTGACTTCATTCACTCAGCATAATGATTTTGAGATTCATCCATATTGTTGCACTTATCAGTAGTTTGTTCCTTTTTGCTATTGAATAGCATTCCATCATATTATGAAATATTATCCATCACAGTTTGTTTATCTATTCACCTGCCAAAGTATATTTATGTTGTTTCCCTCTCTCTCTCTCTCTCTCTCTCTCTCTCTCTCTCTCTCTCTCTCTCTCTCTCAATCCCTCTCTCTCACTTTGCTACGAGTAGAGCTGCTATAAACATTCTTGTATAGGTTTCTGAGTACACATAAGCATTTATTCCTAGGGTGAGTACCCAGAAGTGGGATTTCTAGGTTATATGTAAATAAATGTATGTTTATACGAAACTAGAAAACTGTTTTCAAGAGTCTCTGTGCCATTTTGCTTTCCCATCAATGAAGTGTTCTAGTTGTTTTGCATCTTTTCTAGCACTTGGCATTATTAGTTATTGTTTTTTTAAGCCATTCTAAAAGTATGTAGTGGTAGCCCATTGTGGTTTTAATTTGCATGTCCCCAATGGCTAATGATGTAAACATCTTTTAATGTGCTTATTTGCTACCTGTGTATCTTCTCTGATGTAAACATCTTTTAATGTGCTTATTTGCTACCTGTGTATCTTCTCTGGTGAAGTGTCTCTTCAAGTCCTTTGCCCATTTTTTTAAAAAAGATTTTATTGGGGAAGGGGAACAGGACTTTATTGGGGAACAGTGCGTATTTCCAGTTCCTTTTCCAGGTCAAGTTGTTGTCCTTTCAATCTTAGTTGTGGAGGGTGCAGCTCAGCTCCAGGTCCAGTCGCCTTTGTTAGTTGCAGGGGGTGCAGCCCACGTGCCCCCTATCTCTTGGGGGAGAAATGGAACTGGCAACCTTGTGGTTGAGAGCCCACTGGCCCATATGGGAATTGAACCGGCAGCCTTCAGAATTAGGAGCATGGAGCTCCAACCGCCTGAGCCACCAGGCCAGCCCCCTTTGCCTGTTGTTTGTTTCTCACAATTGAGTTCTGAGAATTCTTTATATATTCCGAAAGCAAGTCCTTTGTTGAATATGTGGTTCGCAAATATTTTCTCCCAGTCTGTAGTTTGCCTTTTCATTCTCTTAACACTGTCTTTTGCTGAGCAAGTGTTTTACATTTTGGTGAAGTCTAACTTATTTATTTTTTAATGGATCACGCTTTGGACATCACGTCTAATAACTCTTTTCCTAACCTTAGGTCACAAATATTTTCTTCTATGTTTTATTATGTTTTATAGTCTTATGCTTTACATTTAGATATTTTTGAGTTATTTTTGTGTAAGGTTGAGATTTAGGTCAAGATTCTTTTTTTTTCTTTTGGCATGTAGATGTCCAATTGTTCTAACACCAGTTTTTGAAAAGACCATATTTTCCATTTAATTGCTTTTGCACTTTTGTGAAAAAAATCAGTTGGCCATATTTGTGTGAGTCTATTTCTGGACTCTACATGATCTATGGGTCTGTACCTTTGCCAATAACAGACTGTGTTGGATACTGTAAATCTTAAAATAGAGTAATATGATTCCTCCAACTTCTGTCTTCTTTAAAATTATTTTAGCTATTCTAGTTCCTTTGCCTTTCAAATAGATTTTAGGATCAACTTATCTATATCTACAAAAACTTCTGCTGGGATATTGATTGAAATTGCATTTCTACAGATCGGTTTAAGCAAAATGAATATCATTATTATGTTGTATTTTCCAATCCATGAACACAGTATGTGTCTCCATTTATTTAGGCCTTCTTTGGTTTCTTTCACCAGCATTTTCAGTTTTCAGTATACAGGTCATGTTTTGATAGACTTATATATGAGTATTTAATTTTTGAGGAGCCATTATAAATGGTATTATTTTAAATTTAAGTTTCCATTGGACAATTGCTAGTACGTAGAAATATGATTGATTTTTTTCTGTTGATCTGGTATCCTGTGACCTTTCTAAACTTACATTTAAGTACCATGAATTTTTTGCAGATTTCTTGGATTTTTCTATATGGACAATTATGTTGTCTGAAAATTGGGACATTTTTATTTCTTTCTTTGCAACCTATTTGCCTTTTATTTTTTTCCTTGTCTTATTGCACTGGCTAGGATTTCCAGTCCATGGTGAGAGCAGACATCCTTCCCTTGTTCCTGATCTTAAGAGAAAGTGTTCAGCCTTTCACCATTTAGTATCATATTAGCTGTTGGTTTTTTTCCCTTTATCAGGATGAGGAAATTCCTTTCTATTCCCAGTTTGCTGAGAGTTTTTATCATGAATGGATACATATATATATATATATATATATATATGTATCCATTATATATATATGGATATATATATATGTTTTATAGTCTAATGCTTTACATTTAGATATCTTTGAGTTAGTTTTTGTATAAGTATGATTTTTAGGCCAAGGTTCTTCTTTTTCTTTTGGAATGTAGAAGCCAATTGTTCTAACACCAGTTTTTGAAAAGACAATACTTTTGAAAAGACTACACACACACACACACACACACACACACATACACTAGAATTTTTTTTTTAATTAAAGTTTATTGGGGTGACAATTGTTAGTAAAGTTACATAGATTCTAGGTGTACAATTCTGTATTACATATCTATAAATCCCATTGTGTGTTTACCACCCAGAGTCAGTTCTTCTTCCATCACCATATATTTGATCCCTTTTACCCTCATCTCCCACCGCCCACCCCCCTTACCCTTTGGTAACCTCTTAACTATTGTCTGTGTCTATGAGTTTTTGTTTCTCATTTGTTTGTCTTGTTCTTTTGTTGTTTTTGGTTTATATACCACATATCAGTGAAATCATATGGTTCTCTGCTTTTTCTGTCTGACTTATTTCACTTAGCATTGAAATCTCAAGATCCATCCATGTTGTCACAAATGGTCCTATTTGATCTTTTCTTACCGCCGAATAGAATTCCATTGACACACTAGAATTTAAGAGAAGTTTTAGGTTCACAGCAAAACTGGGCAGAAAGTGCAGAGAATTCCCACCTTCCCACCCCATCCCACACAGCCGTTCCCATAATGAATCATTTATTTGTTGCAATCAATAACCCAACACTGACACATCATTATCAACCAAAGACCATAGTTTACATCAGGGTTTACTCTTTGAGTTATATATTCTATGGGTTTTGACAGAAGTATAAGGACATATATCCACCTTTATAGTATCATACATAGTAATTTCACTGCCCTAATAATTTTCTGTGTTTTACCTATTCATCCCTTACTACCCCCAACTCCCTGGCAACCACTGATCTTACTGCCTCCATGATTTTGCTTTATCCAGAATATCATAGAGTTGGAATAATTCAGGATGCAGCTTTTTCAGATTGGCTTCTTTCAGTTAGTAATATACCTTTAGGTTCCTCTAATTTTTTTCATGGCTGGATAGCTCATTTCTTTTAGTGCTGAATTATATCCCATTGTATGGATGTATCACAGTTTATGTATCCATCATCTGCTGAAGGACATCTTGGTAGCTTCCAAGCTTTGGAATTATGAATAAAACTGATATAAACATTCATGTGCAAGTTTTTATATAGACATAAGTTTTCAAGTCATTTGAGTAAATATCAAGGAGTGTGACTGCTGGATTGTGTGGTAAAAATACATTTAGTTTTGTAAGAAACTGTGAAACCATATTCCAAAGTGTGCCATTTTGCATTCCCAACCAGCAATGAATTTTTTCTCCAAGTCCTTGTCAGCATTTGATGTTGCTAGTGCTTTGGATTTTAGCCATTCTAATAGGTGTGTAGTGGTATCTCATTATTGTTTTAATTTACAGTTCCCTAATGACATGATGTTGGACATCTTTTCATATGCTTATTTGCCTCCTGTATATCTTCTTTGGTAGAGTGACTGTTCAGATCTTTTCCCCATTTTAATTGGGTTGTTGATTTTCTTATTGTTGAGATTCAAGAGTTCTTTGTATGTTTAGGATAAAAGTCCTTTATCAGATATGTACTTTGCAAATATTTTCTCCCAGTCTTTGGCTTGTCTTATTCTCTTGAGAATGTTTTCCACATATCAGAAGTTTTTAATTTTAATGAAGTCCAACTTTTCAATTTTTTTTCTCTCATAGGTCAGGCCTTTGGTGTTATATTTAAAAAGTCATCACCATTGGTGAAAACCGAAGGGGGAAAAATTTCGTCAAAACCCAAGGTTGTCTAGATTTTCTCCTCTGTTATCTTCTAAGAGTTTTATAGTTTTGCATTTTACATTTTGGTCTATAATCCATTTTGAGTTAATTTTTGTGAAAAGTATGAAGTCTGTATTTAGAGACACTTTGCATGTGGATGTCCAGTTGTTCAAGCACCATTTATTGAAAAGCCTATCCTTTCTCCATTGAATTGACTTTGTTCTTTTGTCAAAGACAAGTTAGCTATTAATATATTTTTGTGAGTGTATTGATTCGTTATTGAATATTGAATGAGTCTTGAATTTTGGGGCATGATGTGTTATTCTTTATGTATATTCTGTAATATATATTTATATATTATCTATTATATATCACTGAGTTCAATTTGCTAATATCCATTGAGGACTTTTGCATCTATGTTCATGAGGGCTATTGGTCTCTAGTTTTCTTTTTTGGACTGTTTTTGTTTGGTTTTATTATCAAGGTAACGATAGCCTTCTAAAATGAGAAAACGCTCCCTTCTTTTATATTTTCGGGAGAGCTACTGCTTTTTATTTATTTTATTTTATTTTATTTTATTTATTTATTTATTTTTCTCCCGCACACCATTCCTCTCTGCCCTGCTGAGAGCTACTGCTTTTTAAAAAACTGACATCATATTGTAATCAAACCAACTGTACAGTCAAGGTATCATCACTCTCTCAGCACTTTTGTAAATCCATAAAATTATTCCTTAGCAATATTTCATTTTTTAAAAATTCTGCCTGTTAGTAGTAGAGGCACACTACAAAAGGAGATTAACCACTTGCCAAGTTTCTGTCCTGATAATTTTTTGTTCAATTGTTTTAGATAATCTTGGGAGACACTAAAGGCTTCTTGGACTTTTGGTAAAATGAATTCTACTATCAGGAATCCTAATTCTGTTGGATTGGGATTTATAAACTGTTTATAAAGGCCTAATACACTTCAAAAACCATTTAATCTTCATACATTCTTCAGAAGAAAATAGTTTAAGGGAAAATATACATATGAGAGTAAGAATCAACAGCTGTTATTGTAATGAAAAATAAAAATCATGACAATTATTGTGTGAAACAATGATTTAAAGATTTGTTTCTTTCTGGAACGAGTTACACAGAGAGAGCATTCTTACATAAATAAGGGCATAGAACTACTGAGGGGTATTGGTGATCAGCAAATATTTGCCTGAAAATCGGATGTATGAAGGAGTGTAATAGAAAATCAAATTGGAATGGCAGTTGGGAGTAAGGGCCTTGAGTGACAAGCCATTAGAATTTATTGACCACTCATTCTTAAATTTTGAGCAGAAGAGGTAATACAGAATAGTGGTTAAGGACCCACGCTCTGGAGTCAGACAGCTGTGAGTTCCAAACCGAGTTCTGCCATTTAGTAGCTATGTTTTCTCTTCAAGAGATTTAATTTTTCTAAGCTTTTATTTTCTTACCTGTGGAATGGGGTTAAAGATAGTACCTACTACAAAGGGCTGTGGTAAAGGTAAAATAAGATACTGTATACAGAATCTGGGGCCTGGAACACAGCAAGTATTCAATATTAGTGACTACCTGATTGAACTGTGCCTCAGGAATACGAGAGTCTGACACCCGTGTGTATCAGTAATATAAGCACATGGCTTTCCTTCTTAAAACAGAACAAGGCCTTCCGAAGTTTATGCCGAGAATATTTCAGAAAGCAGAGTCTCTAGGTGGAGTGGCATGTCTCTGATTGAATGAACAAGATTTAGAGGCTACTCTGACTGAAGATCAGGGAAGAGGGAATCATGATTACATTACCATTTTCTGTATTCCAGTGTTCTGGTATACCGTACTGTTTTTCATCACTGAAACTCAGGTATTTTTGTTGATGTAATACCATTCTTTTAGACATTAGTCAGCAGTTTCATTTGCTCTTCTTAGCTGTCTTCAAACCTCTGCCCAAACCCTTCTCATCAAGACCACCACAAGCCCTCTCCTCTCCTCTTTACCACCCAGTTCTAGCAACTTCCTACCTCTTTCAAACTCCTTAATCCTCCACTACACTCTCTCAGCAAAAGTGCTGAGCAAGGACTCGGCAGGAGGAGCCTTCAAAGTAGGAAATGTCCCCATAGCAGGCAGGGAAGCATCACCCCACCGTCACCTCCAGTTAGGGCCACCTCTCTTGGACTCACAGGACAGAAATCATCTTCAATCAGAGCCAATAGTCTTGAAAACTTGGTGAGGAGCTTAACTGGGCAGGGAAGTCTTGAAGCTCTTCCAGACCAGTTCCATCAGAGGTGACGCATGTGTGAGGGTGTATGTGTGTGGGGGTGGGGGTGGGGCGAGCAGCGAAGGGGCAGAAAGCCGCAGAACCAGCAGTGGCCAGAGGACGTTTTGTAATGCATTCACTATAATTTTTGTTTTAAAACGTATTCAATAATATTTAGTTTCATTAATTTTTCTTAAAAAAACTAAATTCTGAACATGTGAAAAATAAAATACAGTTTTGGCTTTGCAGTAAATTAAAACAGGAACATTAACAATATAATTTTGCTCTAGTATTGTAACCACTCATTGAGAGAGGAATCAAAGATGGTTTAAAGTGGGAAGAACCATTGAGGACAGTTATACAAATAGGGGATGTCATCAGGACTCTCAAACATTGTCCTGTATTATAAGATATGTTGTCATGATTAGGGTCCCAAACTGTTTTTTTATTTGTTGTTTAATGAGATTGGTTTTGTAAGTTTTCCTTTGCCTTCCTTTCGTATTCGCATCTAGTACCAAAATACTGAATTTTATTTCATAAAGTGTTCGAATTTATAACATTTAAAAAAAAAATCAGTGAAACTGCTGCTGCTCTGCTCTCCTCTACGTTGGTTTCATTTTCCAGTGGAGTCTCCCCCATGAAAGCTCACATCAGTCCTTACATCTTAATAACCTAGTAACAGTCCCATAAGAGTTTCAGGAAAAGTTCATTGGCCCATATTGAGCCACACCCCCATTGTGAACCAATCGCTGTGGCCAAGGGACTGGCCAGATCTTGGACCTTGTGGGTAGTACCTAGTACCAAAACCACGAAACTGAAAGTTGGAGAGAACTAGTTTCCCCAGAGGAAAATGAGGGTGTTTTTGCTTAAAGAAGAAAGAATAGATAGTGAACAAGCAAAATCAACAGATGTTCACTACGTCAGATAAGTAAACCTGTTAAAATTGCATCTAGAATCATGGCATGTTGGGTCTGAAAATCTAAGAATATTTCCCATAAATAAAGCCCAGGAAACCTGGTGTATAAACTTTGTAGCATCTATTTTGGTAGTTTGCAGAGCTCAGGGCATAGAGGTGTTCTTTAGTGGAATCATTTTCCTGTGTCAGCTCTTTAAGTATGGGCATTTCTTAGGGTTTTATTCTCTGAATAATTAAGTTGTCACATAAATGATCTTTGGAGAAGATGAGCTGTACCATAATCTGACAAGCTCTATTTCTGTCTTTCAGAATTGCACCAGCAAATCATTATTAGGTAGCGAAGAGAATCTCACAGGATACTTAAGCCACCTGGAGTAGAGATAGAACAACTCAAGTGTAGAATTTAAGAGCTAAAGGAATCTGGGATTTCTTTCCACAAAGCAGCTAACTTTCAAAATGAGGAGTCAATTCAATAAATACCAACTGAACAGTGTTTCATCACTGATTGCTTCCACTGTATTGATTTCCCCATTTTTCTAGATTTTGCTTAAGGCAAGCCATTCATGGCCAAATGGTTTGGATAAGATAAATTCAACCTCTGGTTTTAAAGGTAGGCTCTGATTGACTTATGGCAACACTTCTGGTCATGGTAATTCATTCAAGGATGGGCACGTGATCCAATTTAGGCCACGTGATCCAATTTAGGTTGACTTTAGGCCAAGTCAACTCTTGGACATCTATTTGAATGAAAAAGAATATGTATCTCTATTTCCCCCCTCACTCCCCCACCCTCAATTAGATGTAAATACAAGCACATACCTCAGGAACTACTGGCAGCCATCCTGCACCAGGGAGAGTTTGCTGAGAATGAAGCCAGTCTCAAGAAAAACTAAAAGAGAAAAACCAGGTCCCTATCACCTTATTTAAGTAGCTGGATCAAGCCGTGCCTGAAGCCATATACTTGTGGACTTTTCAGTAATGTGCACGAATAGTCAGTTTGAGTAGGATTATCTGTTAACCTGTTATTCTGACACCAAACCCAACTGCAATACAGTTCTGATGCTTGATCACCTGGGGTTAGTGTCAGACTACCTAGGTTTAAGGGCAGAGTCTTTAGTAAGATGCCCTTACTTCAGGCATCAGACAAACTTTGAGGGCCCTCAGGCCATTCACACTCCTGATCAACTGGAGAAAATCCAGGGGTTTCAATGACTCCCCTCAGGTTCAATAATTCACAAGAATGACTGACAGAGCTCAAAAAAGTGCCAACACTTAACCATTACAGTTTCATTTAAAGGCTATAAATCAAAGCCAGACAAATGAGGAGACACACAGGGTGAGGTCTGGAAGGATCTTGAACAGAGATTCCATGCCTTCTCCCTGTGGAGTCAGGACGTGTCATCTTTCCAGCACACCTGGGTTCACCAACCAGGAACTCCTCTGAGTCTTAGTGAGCAGAGGTTTTATTAGAATTTCATTATGTAGGCACGATTGATTGGATCATTGGCCACGTGACTAAATCTTCAGTTGTTAGAGATGTTTCCTTTAGCTCTTCCTCCTTTGGGAGTTCTCTAGATATTTGATTATTTAGGTCTGGAGTTCAAGAGAAGTGGGGGCTAGAGACACAGATTTTGGAATGATTAAAGGGACAAATGTGGGAATGCATGAAATTGTTTGGAGAGACTGAAAAACAGACACCAAGGACAGAACCCTGTAGTATCAAAAATTTTAAGGGACAAGGGGAGAAGGTCCAATAAGGAAGAGTGAGAAGGAATTTCCTCTATTTTCCAGTTATTTTTTATGCCCATAAGACGTGGCACATGGCTTCACCTCTCATGCCTGTAAAGCCTTCCCTTCCCTGGATTCATACCCATCTCTTATAGTACTTTATATAAATCTTTATTAGCACTATTTCACTGCATTTGCATTGTATGTCTGCTTCTTCCACCAACCTGAAAGCTCCCTCTGGGAAAACTTTATTCATCTTTTTATCTGCAACTCTTAACATAATGCATTGTAGGTGCTAAATGAATGATGCATGGAGCAGGGAGAAGTTAATCCACAAATAGAGTGTGTAATATATAAGCATTAGAAAGTGTGAATATGCCTTTTATGCCTTTCTAAAAGATATATACATGTTGGAAAGAATTCACCAGTGAAGCCATCTGGAGTTTTCTTTTTAGAAAGTTTTTAAATTATGAATTCAATTCCTTTAAAATATAGAATTTCTATTTATTATTGTTTCAGTCTTGGTAAGTTTTCTTTTTCAACAAAATTTTCCATTTCATCTGAATTGTCAAGTTTATTGGTATAAAGTTGTTTTTAATATCCTCTTATATTTTTAATGTCTATAGGACCTGTAGTGATGTCCCCTTTTTTATTGCTGATATTGGTAATGTGTTTTCTTATGTTTGTCCTTCATTAGTTTTGACAGGAGTTGATTAATTTTTCAGTCCTTTTTGGACTAAGTTTTGGCTTTGTTGATTTTCTCTTATCTATCTGCTTCCTATTTCATTGATTTCTGATTTGATTTCATTTCTTTTACTTTCTTTACTTTTTCAGAGTGTTGCCTCTGACTGGCACTTCACCTGTATCTTTAAGAAAGTCATTCTAACTCTTTATGGGTAGTTCTCTCGCCAAAGTGGCCCATTACAGGAGTCCCAAGTCTCAAAGAAATGAGCACATATTATTACCCCATCATGCTCAGTCATTAGCTAGGAATAAGTTGTGGGAAGTGTGGCCTCAGTTGTGAAGACACTGATGGATCCAGATCAGCAGCTGGGGCCATCAATTAACTATGCTCTGCACAGCAGGAAATCCAGTGGCCATTTTCAGAACCACCACCATTCACTCCTTTGCCCTATAGACCTACTTCTTTTTCCCCCTTTCTTCTGCCTCCTTCCCCCACTCTGGTTCAAGCCCTTGTTTCCCTTCTTTCTCAGTCTAGTTGTGTAGGACACAGCTCCCTGGCCCATGCTGGTATTATGAGCCTCGTAAGGCTCCCTCTGGCTGAGGCAGTCGGTCACCAGTCGTCAGTCCGCCGCTCACATCAGCTCATGGCAGCACACAGCAGTCCACGATGGTTGTGGGCCACTCACGCTGGCTGCCAGCCACTCACGCTGTCCCTCGGCTGCTCAAGGCAGCCCAGCTCCAGAGAGAGCTGTTATTCACAAGCTTAGCTGTAGAGGGCGCAGCTCACTGGTCCATGTGAGAATGAACCAACGACCTCGGCGTTAGGAGCACGGTGCTCCAACCACCTGAGCAACCGGACTGGCCCGACCTACTTCTTCCTGCAGGTTTCGGGATAAGCTCTTCCATGGTTCCCAATGCTTCTTTCTTCCTGAAGGGAAACTTAGAAGAGGAAGGTTAGTGGAATGAACTACAACAATTGGTCTGGAGGTTACAACTGAAACTTATTCTCTTCTTTTTCCAGTATCCACTCTAAATTCCCCTCACCCTCAGTTACCATCTGTCACACAGGGTGTCCGGCGGGGTCTCTGGTCCCGCTCCCCACATAAGAACGCAGGATATGGTGAGGCCAAAAAGGAACACCCATGGAGCCATAGGTAGGGGAGTCACACCACTATACTCTCACTGGCGGCTGGGTTGGAGACACAGGAACCAGGAGCAACACAATTCTCAACCCTCACTGTGCCGCTTGCAGACTCAGCCACCATTTTCTTGCTAGCCCCCTTTTTTTTTGCTAGCGTAGCCACAGCAGTTATATTCATGGCTAATGGCTCACTGGTTACAGCTGACGGCCAACTAGCCACAGCTGATGGCCATTTGATCACAGTCGATGGCCATTTACTACCTGAGCCAGCACCTTTCTATGTGAGGCTGAGAGCCTGGAAACTGCTTTTTGGGGCTCTGTCCCCACACTCCACCCCTACAGGGTCTTCTCGCCTCACAATCTACGTGACAAGCGTCTTCCGCGAGGGGCCCTGTGCGAGGAGCCTGGAGGTGAATGCTATTTCCTGGATACAGCCAAGCTCTCTGGTCACAGCCAGGGTTTCTCAGGGCACCACCAGTACTTCTGGGCACAGCCAGACTTCCTGGACTTCTTAGGGTACCACTAGTCTCCCTGGACACAGCGAGGGCCTCTCAGGGCACTGCCACTCTCTCTGGACACAGCCAGACTTCCTGGACTTAGCCAGGGCTTCTCAGGGCACTGCCACTCTCTCTGGACACAGCCAGACTTCCTGGACTTCTTAGGGTACCACCAGTCTCCCCGGGCACAGCCAGGGTTTCTCAGGGCACCACCAGTACTTCTGGGCACAGCCAGACTTCCTGGACTCAGCCAGGGCTCTCAGGGCACTGCCACTCTCTCTGGACACAGCCAGACTTCCTGGACTCAGCCAGGGCTCTCAGGGCACTGCCACTCTCTCTGGACACAGCCAGACTTCCTGGACTCAGCCAGGGCTCTCAGGGCACTGCCACTCTCTCTGGGCACAGCCAGACTTCCTGGACACAGCCAGGGCTCTCAGGGCACTGCCACTCTCTCTGGGCTCTCAGGGTACCGTGCTGGAACAACAGCAGCTCACAGTCAAGGTGCTTACATATTCTCGATGGCGGCCGGTCAAGACACAATAGCAAACATCTGCCAGTTCCACTACATAGTGGTATGTTCCCAAACAAATAGTCAAGCTGTCCATTAAATTAGGGATGGAAGGCAATTCTCCATAGTCCATAGTCATTCGCCAGGGCTGTCCTGGGGGTGAGGGATGACCTTGACCTCACCCTCATCTCCCAAGGAGGACTCAGCAAGTGTTTCCTCCTGGGACTAGAAGTCCTGCATCTGGGCTGCCTCAGCAAGCACTTCCCAGCCCACAGGGCCGCAAGGACCTTCGCTTTCTCAGGCCTCTGCTGGTTGGGGAACTGTCCACGTCTTTCCACCCCTCCACGGGGTCCAGCTCTCCGGCAGCTGCTCCTCCTGGTCTTCCTGAGATTGAGTGTTCGAATGCACAAACTGCTCCACCGCCCTTCGGAGGGCTTTGGCCGGCACCATACCCTGCTCGCAGCGCTATGTGTCATGCAGGGGATCCTGCCGACTACGCCATGTGTCACGCAGGGTGTCCGGCGGGGTCTCTGGTCCCGCTCCCCACATAAGAACGCAGGATATGGTGAGGCCAAAAAGGAACACCCACGGAGCCATAGGTAGGGGAGTCATACCACTATACTCTCACTGGCGGCTGGGTTGGAGACACAGGAACCAGGAGCAACACAATTCTCAACCCTCACTGTGCCGCTTGCAGACTCAGCCACCATTTTCTTGCTAGCCCCCTTTTTTTTTGCTAGCGTAGCCACAGCAGTTATATTCATGGCTAATGGCTCACTGGTTACAGCTGACGGCCAACTAGCCACAGCTGATGGCCATTTGATCACAGTCGATGGCCATTTACTACCTGAGCCAGCACCTTTCTATGTGAGGCTGAGAGCCTGGAAACTGCTTTTTGGGGCTCTGTCCCCACACCATCTTAGCAGGTCTGGGTGGTGTAGGAGATGGTGTGATCCAACCCTTTATTCCTGAGGGGTCTGAGCTCCTGGTAACCATACCTTTCTCAGGCCAGCTCTGTTGCATGTCTTCAGTTAGCATGGGGTAAGAGTATCAGGAGATGCCCATGTGGACCACATGGATTCTATAAAAGAAGCAGTGTTACCTTCTTTTGATCAGTGTCATTATCCTTGTCACGATGGTGACTCCTTTTATTTTGCCTACTGGTCTCTGGAATGAGTCCAAAGTACCCCAGTAGCAGTCACAGCTTGTAGTTCAATGGGACCCTGTGTCCCTTAAAAGGAGTGAAACCCCTTTGGGTTTGTGGGTATGGAGAGCACAGCAGCCTTTAGTGGGTCATTGGCAGTGAAGGTAGGTGGGACTATTGCTGCATCCACGCCTTGGTAAGTGGACCCATGTATTTTTCCTGTTGGGGTAATAAAGACCTCTGGTTTAACGTGTATAACCCATCCTGAATGATAGCATCCTACTTTTTCAGTGTTGCCTCTGACTGGCACTTCACTTGTGCCTTTCAAAAGTTATTTTGGCTCTCTGAGGTCAGCTTTTTCTGGATGGTGTGGTATGACCATTGTGTCCACTCCTGCATCTCTTTTACCATGAAGCAGGTGCCCTGGTCGAATGCTATGTTAAGCAGGATTCTTTGCCTGTGTATCAGGCATTCCATAAACCCCAATACAGCAATACTGGCTGAGGATCTGTGGGTGGAAAAGAAAAACCTGTACCCAGAATAGCTATCTATCACTGTGAAAGTGAACCACCGGTCCCTCCAGGAAGGGACCCAATGTAGTCAACTTGTCACAAAGTAGCCAGTTGTTCTCCTTGAGTAATAGTGTGATTTTGGGGCTCAGCATTGGGGTCTGAGTTGCTGACAGGTTGGATGTTTAGGCATCAGTAGCTAGATCAGCCCTGGAAAGTTGGAGTCCTGCTTTTGGACCCATATTTAACTTCCATCTGTGACACTGTGGCGACTCCATTTATGTACCTGTATTGGTTTCTTAGGGCTGTCTTAACAAAGGACCACAAATTCGGTTGTTTAAATCACAGTTCTAGATGCTACAAGTCTGAGATCAAGGTGACAGCAAAGGGCTGTTCCTTCTGAGGGCTGTGCAGGAAAATCTGTTCCATGCTTCTTCCCTAGCTTTTGGTGGCTTGCTGGCAATCTCTGGTATTCCTTGGCTTCTGCTGCATCACCCTGGTCTCTGTTTTTATCTTCACATGGCATTCTCTATGTGTATCTCTGTCTTCACATGGCGTCTGCTTATAAGGACACCAGTCATATTGACATAGGGGCCAACCTGCTCCAGTGATGTCATCCTAACTAATTACATCCACAACCACCCTATTTCCAAATAAGGTCACATTTTGCGGTATTAGGGGTTAGGACTTCAACATACGAATTTTGGGGGGATAAACTACAACCCATAAAATGTCCATCATGCTGGTCTATGGTGGCTGGTAATGACAACTGCATGAGTCATTTTGTCTACTTGATTGTTTAGTGCCTCTTCCATGGTGGATTCAAGATGTGATACAAAAATTTTCACACTTCATGCCCACTCATATTCACCCATGACGCTACCCCAGACCTTGTCTTTGATCTTCCAGTCCTTTTCCTTACGGTCCCCCACCAGAATGCCAGGCCATTGACACCAGCCCAAGAATCTCTCTATATGTTCTTAGTTCAGTCTGCTTCTCCTTATATGCAAAGCAGATGACCAGGGATAATGCTTCCAACTTCACCCATCAGGAAGATTTTCCCTCTCTGCTGTTTTTCAAAGCCTCTCAAGAATGTGACTATAATGCAGCCACCATATAACTTTGGTTTGCACCCACATACTAAGCTGACTTATCCATAAATCAAAGTCAGCTTTACCCTTCCTCGTCCTTCAGCTGGTCGTGGTATTAGTGCAGCTGTGGTGGGTGACATGGGGGTCTGGGCTACCTGGTCCTGCAGCTTACAAGTGCCCCAATTGCACTTATGGAGCTCCATCTACAATGTACCATTTCCATCTTGCAATAGATGCTGCTCTGTCTGTCTGAACCAAACCAGCCCATAACAGGCAGTTCTGGACACATGATTACTTGGTATCCTATGGTTAAATGTTCTATTTCCACCGAGGCCCAGTATCACACTAGTAGTTCTTATAATGTGTATAATTCTCTGCTGCAGAGTCCCAGGGACTGTATTGTGATTTTTTTTTTCCACTGGCGCTTGCAATAAGTACTGAACAGAAATTTACTTCGCACAGCTCTGGAGCCTAACGGTCCAAGATCAAGGTATCAACAGGTTTGGTTTATTCTGAGGCCTCTCTCCTTGGCTAGTAGATGTCCACCTTCTTGCTATGTCCTCACATGGCCCTTCCTCTGCACACACAGGCCCCTGGTGTCTCTTTGTCTCCGAATTTCTTCCTAGAAGGACACCAATCAGGTTGGATTACCATTCACCCTAACAAATTCATTTTTAACTTAATTGCCTCTTCAAAGAACCTCTTTCAAAATAGTCACATTCTGAGGTGTTGGGGGTTTAGGACTTCAACATATAAATTTTGGGGAGGGCACAATTCAGCCCATAAAAACATGTAAGAGATTCATTAGGGGAAATATCTGAGAAAGATAAAAGGGAGGGAGTAGGAGAAGGTGGGAGAATCTGCAAACTGTGATACAGGTCTGAGGCCTATGAAGGAGGGAAAAGAAAAGGTTAAGTAGACGGTGTCTCAGACTGTAGCACAGTTCTAAGAAAGTGTGAGCTAGGCTGACGATCGTCCTCAAACCAAAGCTGCCCATTAGAGGAGTCCCAATCATTGTAGCAATGAAGTTGCAATATACTTAGTCACAGGCCAGGATTGGCCAATTATTATTTCTTGAGGGGCTTGCAAGAGTCAAAGCTAGTTAAACTTTCCAACATCCTTGGCTAAAAAGCTTTGCTTATTTTAAAATATTCTTACAAAATGATTGAAGTAAAAAAATCATATACAAGGTGAAGCAGCCAAATCTAAAATGTTTTAATGTAAATAACAAATTGTAGCTGCTAAAGACTAATGGACAGTTGGATTTGGGGGACACAATATTTAGGAAGAGCAAAGGGACCAAGATTAGACTGATCTGCAATCACTTATGAAATTCTCCACGTAAGTCTATTTTCTGCCATTTGCCCAGGAGTGTCTGAAAAATGTGACCATATGTGACATTTGCTAACAAATTTGAATATTTCCAATATTTATTGGAATATTAACTTTACCAAACTATTTCATTTACTTCCATTGGAATTGTGAGGCTTCTAATCTATAGACAGGAAACTATCACATTTTATTGTAATACAGTTTAGACCTCTGTGTTTCATCTGTAAAATAATTACAGCAGCTTTCAGTTAGGGGATTATTTTCCTTTTTCTGGCAAAAAAATGTACAAAAAGCACCAAAATATCTGAAAGTTCTCATTCTGTGGGTGTAGAACTTTCATTAATGTCCAAATGATCTGTATTTCTTCAGGAACAAACAGTTTTTATCTCTCAGTACTTCATCTAAAAAGGCTGTGACCAACAAACTTCTTTTTAAACCCACAAGGAAGTTAAAAAAAAAAATACTAGTTTTAAATTTTAAGAGGAGCAATTTGAAATACTGAATTTTCTACTTACTCTTAATTCTCCAAGTGACACATATATTAATCCCAATGTGGCTAGTATGTTCATAACAATCAAGAAATACTTTATTTACTCAACAATTATTTCTACAGCATCTACTATATGCCAGTTTCTAGGCTGAATAAAACACAGCACTGGTCTTCAAAGAACTCACATTTCAATTACTTTCGTTTTAAAAAAATTATTTATTTTTATTGTGGCAAAATAGAAAACAAACCATTTTACCATTTTTAAGCATACAGTTCAGTGGTATTACATATATTCACACTGTTGTGCAACCATCACCACAATCCATCTCCAGAACTTTTTCCTCATCCTATACTGAGATTTTGTACCCATTACACAATAATTCCCCAATCCCCTCTTCCTCTGCCCCAGGCAATCACTATTCTACTTTTTGTCTCTGTGAATCTGACTATTCTGGGTACCTCATAAAAGTATAATCATACAATACTTGTCATTCTGTGTCTGGCTTATTTCACTTAGCATAATGCCTTCACGCTTCATCCAAGTTGTAGCATGTTATCAGAATTTCATTCCTTTTTAAGGCTGAATAATATTCTACTGTATGTACATATGTACCACACTTTCAATTTTTGGGTTTATAATTGATGACTGAATATGGGTTTATATTCAATTATTTTTTAAAATAGCTAATCTCTCGTTTTATTTCTTTCAAAGAGATAGATACCACAAGGCTTTTAGAGTTACTTTTTTTTACAGTAGTGTCTATAGTAGCTGCCCAGATGCCAGTTCCCTGCTTTTGCTGCCATTACCCAAAGGACCAGGTTCTGTCTTTTAATGGTTATAGTCTTAGGAACAATTCCTGATCCTTTTCTTCTGTATTTCTCTTTATGAGTCATCAGTTATACACAGTTATACACACTTTCAGGTGTCTTTTTTAAAAAGTAATAATTTCTAGTTTACGTACAGTCAGAAATATTTATATGTTAGGCAATTACAAGTACATAAAGAATTCAGTTTGGGGTCAGTTCTTACCGGTTTCTTTATTCAGGTAGAGTCTCCACTCTACCCTGGCTATTCTGCCACTGTTTATTTTGCTCCAGGACCCATATGCCTAACTCTCCAACATGGTTATATACCTTTCGTAGTGTCTGAATCTAGCGGAGGTGGGGGGGGGGGATGCTGGTAAAATTACCTTCACCATGCAGAAACCTGAGGACTTTCCGACAGACTAAAACCCACCAACTTTTCTCAACAGCCACGGTAGGGGAAGGAGGAAGCAAATGGGCTCGCTCACGGCGGCCACTCAAGACTCCCTGTGGGGCACCCCATCACCGCCCAAGGCTAGTTCTGGAGCCCTCCACACAGCACCTCGCAGGAGACTGCACCCCAGCCGGAAAACCGGTGAATCCCGCGAAAGGCTGGGCGGCGGGAGACCGTGGAGAAAATGGAGCCAACGTGCTCTGGCGGGGATTACAGAAGCCGGCGAAGGGACCTGTCACATCAGGGTTCACACTGCCCAACCGTCCGTATAAATTTTCAGTCGCCAATCTTGGGGCGGGCTCACACCTTCTCTAAAATGAGAACTCTCACCGCACAACTTTGATTCCCAGCGCCTATAGCAACCACCTGCAATTTAAAGCGGAAGAATGACCCCTGTCCCGCCCTCCCTTGACCAACCGAAGCCGGGAGGGGAAGCCCGTTGGCCCAATCACCTTGGCTAGAATTACGACCAACCAATAGGAGGCAGGCACAGGAGGGCGGGCTGAAGAGGTCGAGGGCGCACGCGCAGTTGGGAGCAGGGTCTCGGTTCTGTGGCGGTGCGGGTGAGTAGGGTTCCAGTACACTCGTGTTACCTCTCAAAATCCCCGCGTAGCCGCTGCCGCCTTTTCCTGCCCTCGCCATGTTCCTCACCCGGTCTGAGTACGACAGGTATGTGCGGTGGGGGGAAATGGAGTTGGGGTTATGGGTGGGCTGGCCCGGGGCCCAGCTTCGGCCTGGGTTCTGCCGTGTCATGGGGCTCCCCAGGTACCCGAGTCTGGCCCGGCCTGGGGCTCTCTTGCCTTCCGAGCCGCCCGCTGTGATTCCCCAAACTAGACTCGCGCCAATCGGCCACACTTGTCCTACCGCTGAGTCACTGCTGGGTCCTAAATCGGTGCGGAAGCGAGAAGCTCCACTTCGTGCTTCGGGAAGAAGACTGAGGGGCAGGGACTGCGACCTTTAACCGGGAGAAGGCCGGGGCTTACCCCCTTTCCAGCTCATCTTTTCGTACCGCCTTTTTAAAAAATGTAAACGTGCTGCCTGGAAGAAAAAGCAACTAGAGAGTGTTTAATGTGTTTGATCATTTCAGCAACCTTCTCTTTCTGGAACTTCGTTTTCCATTTCTTAGTCGTGAGAATAGTGTGACAACCTTTCCTTTGATTGAGATGTACTAGTAGGGCGTGCTAGGATGTCTAGTTTCAGCAAAAGCGCGAAGGCACTCTCAGCTATGCCCAGATATAGTGTCTGGAGTCTGATTTTATAGGAACTGGCATTTAGAATGGTTCCCAAAAGTTTTCTCATCATGCTGATTCCACTATAGACCGAGGCTTTTTTTTTTTTAATGTTTTAAAGAGTTTAAAGTAAGTCAATTTAAAGCGTGTTCAAAGTCAGATGTTTTTGAAATCAAGGTTGTGAGGTTGTATTTACTTAAAAAGACTTTCAGAGCTTAGAAATGTTAATATTAAATTGTAGATATTTATACTGGAGACGTTTTAACTTTCAGTTTCTGTTTTGATCAGTTAAGTTATTAAGTTTCTGTGGGTTTTTTTTTTTATATATATATATATATATATATAAGCCAGGAAAGGTAGATGTTTTCTTTGTATTAGGTGGCGTGAGAAGCTTCATTTCTTGTCAGGTATAGTTTGACCCCGTCAAAAGTTTTTATCCCCTGGAACTACCACTTTTTTTTTTTCTTTTATCCTTTTACTGACTCATAGAAGATGTATGTGAAGTTTTAAAACTGACATCTTTTCCCACTGTGCTATAAAATGACTGTTAGTCAATATTCAGCTTCTAGAGCACTGAAGAGAATCATCTTTGGGTGATATACTTTGAGTTAGGGTGTGCATGATGGAAATTGTTTCCCTTATCAGAAAGCATTTATTAAGCTTTTGTGATCATTTACTTAACATCCTTATTGCTGCGTTGTGCTATTCATTTTTGTATCTTCCCAAGAATGCCTAAAATACAGCTTTTTTATTCAAAACTAGCTAATGTACTTGAGTGTTTACTGTGTACAAAAACTGTTCAAGTTGCTGGTCATACAGCAGTGAACAAAATCAAGATCCTTGCTCTCATATGGGAGACTGTGTTTTAAAGAGCTATTTACAAAAGTAAGTACAGTATGAATCAGAAATATATTCATGTCAGAGAAATTCACATCAACAATGTTGATGAGAGAGACTATGTTCAATATTAGAGGATCATGGAAAAGTTCACAAAGGAGATGATATTTAAACTTGAGTCTTGAGAAAGCAAGATTTTAATGAATACGGACAGTGAGAGTCAGTATTTGAGGCAGAGCCTATAGGATGAACAGAGCGGCAGTGGGAGAGCACAGTGCGTGTTTGAGAAATTCCCGTCCGTCTGGCACATATAATACATGTGTGGGAATAGTGAGAGATACGGGCAAAACAGGATGGTGCTAGATATTGAATGGTTTTTAATATTAAGTTAAGGAGTTTGGGTAACTGTGTGCCATTAATTTTCATTTTAAGAAGTTGCATAACCATAATTGTGTCTTAGAGAGATTAACTGACTGGATTAGGGGAAAGAGTGAGTCAATACCTGAAGGCTCTTACAACAGGTGAAAGGTAATGAGGGCCCTGAGAAGGGAAGGGAGAGAGTGTTGAGTTACTGTGGAGGAGGAATTGGTAAGAGTGGATGAGACTCATATGGTTGATAGGGGAGAAGATGGGGAGGAAAGAGTCGGATCATTCAGAACTCTCCAGCTTCGGGAACTGGAGATTGGGGGTATTTTAAAATAAAAAAGAAGTAGGAATGGCAGGAGATGGAGATGATTTTGTAAAGATGGCTGGATTTAAAGAGATATTTCAGATTGGAAAATTTTGAGAGTTTGGTGCTAATGGGATATCCAAGTGGAAATGCTCAGATTTAGATTAAAAAGGGAAGAGGTAAAACTGATAATAGAGATTTGGAAGTAAGAGTTGGTACTTGACATAAATGAAATAAACCCTTGGAAAAGGTGAAATTTGAGAAGAGGGCCAAGAGCAGCAGAGTCCCGTATTAGGGAGGATGGAGTAATATGTCCCGAGGATGAAGTTCCTGAATTAGGGTGAAAATACTACATTCACACAGTACTTTGCACTTTACAAAGTTCTTTCATTACTCTATACAATTCAACTAATTGTCTTGTGACAGAGGCAGGGTAGGCTGTTTGGGTTTTTGTTTGTCCATTTGAGGGAATTTTGTTTGTCCATTTGAGGGAATTAAAGCTAGTAAGTAGCGAAACTAGAACTTAATCCCAGCTCTTCTGTCCTCAGACTAAAATTTCTTTTGAAAAAAGTTTTTGATAAAATAAATTAGAAAACACTGTACTATATTATATTATCTTACATGTTATAAAATCCCAGACTCCATAAGCCAAGGATCATAAATAACTATTTTCATTCATTTGTTCAAATATTTAAAAAGTATCCATTGTGTGCTGAAAGCTTTTGTAGCTAAGACTGTGATTGATGCCTCTTCTCCATAGGGATTTACAAGAGACTGGAATAAGGAAAGGTGGGGAGTGTTTTAGAGAGAAAAGCAGTCTGGCATGAAATTGGTGTAAATACATAGTGAGTGAATGAACTACCATGTTTCCCTGAAAATAAGACCTAGCCGGACCATCAGCTCTAATGCGTCTTTTGGAGTAAAAATTAATATAAGACCCGGTCTTATTTTAATATAAGACCAGGTATAATATACAATACAATACAATACAATACTGAGTCTTATATATTATATTATAATATAATTATATATTATATATAATGTATAAGACTCGGTCTTATATTAGTTTTTGCTCCAAAAGACGCATTAGAGCTGATGGTCCAGCTAGGTCTTATTTTCGGGGAAACACGGTAGGTTACGCTTTTAGGAACTACACAAATCTCAGCCTGTTAAGATAAAAATACTAATTCATACAAATATATCTGTATCTGTGACTGACTTTTACTAAAAAGTAAGATATTAACATCAAATGCACATAATGGGAAGAGGATAAGGATAAATGTATTTTCTTGGGAATTGCCTGATAGTTTTGTCACATGAGTTTACCAGAGGAATTCCAGACTGATTCATGATTGAGGCAGAAAGTCACTTGCTCTCATTTTGATCAGTTTGAAGACTTTCTGGCAGTGCGTAAAAGTGTTCTATACATAGGTTCCATTCCTTTGAAAAGCTGTTACTGTATAAAAAAATAGCTACGATTGTGTGGGCAAAGGAGAATAATGACAGCATGCACATCTTGTAGCCTTCCTAGCTACACGTCAAGGAACTTGAGTTTAATGAATCTGTGCTTATTTTTTCTGACAATTGTTAATGCCTCTCTTTTTCTTTTTTTTCTTTTTTAAATTATAGGGGTGTGAATACTTTTTCTCCTGAAGGAAGATTATTTCAAGTGGAATATGCCATTGAGGCTATCAAGGTATAGTATCAAGTGGCATAATTTTTGAAATTTCATGGTAACCTAACACTTTGCTAGAATACCATTCAGAGTAAATGTGTTTTTTTCTATCCCTTTAGAAAATGTTCCTTTACCTCCCTTTAATAAACCACGATTAACCATTTTAATAACAATTTCAATCCCATTCCTAAGATCTATTTTGAAACTTCTTGAACATAGAACTGTTGCATAATTATGTAGGTGGACTTTTCTCAGTGGATTGGGGGGATGTGTTTGTGTTTATAATCTTCTTGGCTATAAAGAGAAGGGTATAGAAGTCCAAAGTTAGCACCTGGGAGATATTTTTAACAAATCATCTGTATTCTTGTAGGTAAAATTGTAAATTTTTACTAGACACTGTTAGGACTGAATAAGAGGTGTGTTCTGTAATCTAGTAACAAAATCGAATAGTTCAAACCAATGTTAAAAAAATTGGTTAGAAAGTAAGCTAAGGTTAGTTATTACCTAGGATCTATCTTTGTTAGGTTATGGATAATCTGAATTCCAGGCATCAGTATTTTTAAGGACTCCCCCAGTGATTCTAGTGTCCAGCAACGGTTGAGAATCACTGATCTAGTCTAACCCTTCACACTGTGCTCAGTCACCTCTATCTACATTCCCAAACTTCCTCTATTTGTATAGTTCTAGTGACAGAATAGTTCTCACTAGATAGCTGCTTCTGTTTTACAACAATTCATAATGGTTGAGAAATTTTTCGTTGTATTGAATCAAAATCTAGCTTCCTGAAGTTTCCTTCAGTTGGCTTTAGTTTTGTCCTTGAACCACACAGGATGTTTAAACCACTTCCATAAGCTAGTTCCTCACATAATTGAAGAGAGCTATTGTGTTTCCTTCTAAACTACCTGTCTAGAAAGTGTATTGGCGGAAATGGTTATATGAGAATCTTGAAAAGGGGAAGGGATTCTGAGCAGTTGAAAATATACAAGTGAAGGTGGAAGCATTGTGATAGATAGTGGAACAGAAGATGATGGGCCAGCTGCAAGTGCCTATTTCTACTTTTGATCATCTTTGCTTTTTATTAAAACCATACATTACTATGAAGTATGGGACTATCACAATTCCAAGCTGTGAGCCTCAGCTAAGACAATAGTTCTGCAAGCCAACAATAATCCTCATTTTGGGGGTTTCTCCTTTAAGTTCCTTACTACTAATAATTTCCACATTGCTTAGAGATAATGAGATGGTATCTAACCTGTAGCGCTAGGTTGGGCTAGGATAGAGATAGTGATGTGGCCCTCAAGGGATGTATGAAAATTCAGGCTCTTGGGCATTTAAACAACCTGATTGTTGCCTTGGCAACTTAGGAATAGCCAATGAGAAAGCAACTTGATAATTGTAAGGCTTTAGTAGTATGAAAGGAGCTGAGTAAAAATGGCTGACAAGTAGTAATTATCACTAGGAAGTACCATATGGGGGGAATGGGTGAGATATAGCCATCAGAGGTAGGGGCAAAAGTGGCTGTAGAGTATGTTTCTTGGGGGGAAAGAGTAGAAATCTGTGGCAGTGTCACAATTATTGTATTAGATTGAGCATCTGGACATTGGTTGCTAGGCTCATACGTTATATTAAAGCAATATTACAAAGAGTCCACTTACAATGGAGAGTTCCCTCTCCTCCCTTCTCCCCTCTCCCCAGTTTCCGCCAAGGAGAGGGTGGGTGGAGTTTAGGCAGAATTGTATTATTGAAATATCTGGGGGTAAATGTAAGTATACAAAAGAAAACTATCTAGATTTTAACATATTTTATAAGCTAGCCTGTCTCACACAGGCTAGCTTATGTATTTTATATGTTAAGTGTGTGATGCATAATGATTCATGGAATTCTTTGGAATCCTTTGTAGCAACAGGCTCCAGGAGTCTGTTGCTCACACTGGTAGCCTTTGCTTTACAGAACTAACTAAAGATAATGGTAACTCAGAGGAGAGAGCACGTGCTCTTGGAAAGGCTTTATGAAGGATGGGGTGGATTTGGATAGGCAGAGGGAAGCTTGTTTTCCAGGGGAGATAGCATGAGCAGAGGTGAAAGTGTAGGGGATGATACGGCATGAGAAAATGGGTTGCACTGTGCCTGAGGGATTTTGTTGGAGAATAATCAGTAATAAAGTTGGAAGAGAAAGTGGGCTTAGGTTTTGAGGGCTCTGGAAGCTTATTTGGATTTCATGTTACAGGCAATATAGGGAGACACTAGTTTATAGTGAAGAAGTATAATGAAAATAGAATTTTGTTAGATCAGTCAGGCTATAACATGAAAGATACATTGGGGGAAAGAAATCAAATAGGGAGACTTAAGTAGGAGGCTGCTGATGTAATAAAAATAACTAACCTTTGTCGCTCATTTATTATGTGCTAGGCACCATTTTAAGCATTTTGTTTACCTTTTGTTGAAGCATGTGTTTACCCTTCTTGATGTAGGTATTATTATTATTCTCCTCATTTTGTAGGTAAAGAAACAGCCATAGAGGGGTGGGTGATGAGGACGGTGGCGCGTGGAGATGGAGAGATGAAACTAAGCTATATTGTGGACTGCTAGTGACCTCGAAAAATGAAGTTAATACTTTTATGTTGGTGGTGTGGTCATCTTAGAGATGATCGTTTTCCAGGAATTTTTAAGACTTTATTGGACTTCCCCCTTAAAGCACAAAATTCTGTGTATCAGTGCTCTTAGCATCGACAGTACTTCTTAAGGTGCTCCTCATTGTCCCTGTGTACTAGCTATGACTGATTAAAGCATCTGCCTTGTGAAGCTATACAGAGATTCCTGGTGAGTGTGTGAGACCTGGTAACCGTAACGTGTTGCTCTTCAGCTTGGTTCCACAGCTATAGGAATCCAGACATCAGAGGGCGTGTGCCTAGCTGTGGAGAAGAGGATTACCTCCCCACTCATGGAGCCGAGCAGCATTGAGAAAATCGTAGAGATTGACGCTCACATAGGTAAGAGCTTCTCCGTAGGATGTGGCTCATTGGTCTTTCATGTTCCCAGGGAGGGCCATTGGATGGACTTCGCCTGCTTAGCCGTCGCGTTCCAGGCAGTCGGCCAGGGTGACCGCAGAGGAGTGGGAAGCAGTTGTAGGACTCACTCCCAGAAGTTCCTTTCTCCCTCAAATTTACACTTGGCAAATATGACAGGTTGTTGAAACCTGTAAAGGTTGAATCATAGGCCAGCTCCCGATGATGGCTGCTGGGTCTTTACTGATGCATAACACCTGCCCTGGTAGGAGGCCACCAAGCGCAGGGGATTCTGGTGAAGCAGAAGATGGAAGATCTTCAGAGGGACTAAGGCTCAGAGCATAAGAGTAACAGACTTTGACCAGTCTATTCAGTCCTCTTCCTCTGTTTTCAGATACATCTTTTTACTCCTGGTCTCCTGCTATTTCCCACCCCACCTCCTTTTTTCATCTTTGTTACAATTCCCTTGCCTTAGCTTCTGGCATCGTTGTAGTGAATAGTTCTGCTTATTTATAGCATGGCACTTTACTTGGCTATCCAAATTTTCTTTATCTATCTAGTCACCAAATTAATGAAACATTGGTAAAATAATCAACTGTTTGAGGGCATCAGAACCAAATGCTGTGGTGACTCTGGGAGCTTAACATTTCCCCTTTCATAGATACAGAAACTGGGATTTTGTCTTTTAAGATTAGAACATTGTATCTACTTTATCTGAAGTCACCTATCTTATAGAGGTAGGTCAGTGTCACTTCTTTCAACGAATTGAGAGCCTACTATGTGCCAGACATTCTGCTAGTCACCAGGGATGCAGAGAGGAATGAGACATAGTCCTTATCTTCTAAGAGCATACAGTCTAATCGTGGAAGTGGACGTGTAAATAAGTAAATGCAATTAAGTGATGTAAGTATTAAGAACGGCTGTAGTACGGTATGTGCTCAGTAGGGGTACAAAGTTGGCAATATTAGCTTTGCTTGGGGTCAGTGGTAGTGGGGCTTTCAGAAAAGGATTCCATAAAGGTGATGCTTGAGCTGAGTTGAATTGTAAAAGATGAGGAAGTATTTACCAAGGGAATGAATGGCTGGGTATAGCAGGGGAGAGCATTCTAGTCAGAGAGAATAGCAAAATCTTGGTAGTGTAAAATATAAAATACCGGCACAAGTAGTTTGGTGTGACTGACAGATGGACTGCGGCAAGGAATGACTCAGGAATCAGACAGTCCTGTTTACCACGCTAAAGAGCTTGAACTTGATCCTTTTGTACACAGGAAACGTTTTAAACATTGAGGTAATGTGATCGGGGTAGGATTTTAGAAAGACGATTTTGGTAAGAGTGTTGAAGGTAGAGTAAAGTGGCCTGAGACTGGAGGCAGGGAGACCAGGTAAGGAATTTTTTAAAAATCTGAACAAAGAGATGATGCAGGCTTTAACGGAGAACGGAGAGGTAAAGACTAATGCCTGGCAGGTTCATCAGACAGAGGCTGGTAGAATTGGGGATCCGATTGCTTGTGAGGGCAAAGGAAGAAGATGGCGTCTAGAAGGGAAATAACTTGATTTGAGTCTGTGGTATATCCAAGTAGATACATTACGGGAGTCATTTGGCTTTATAGGTTTGAAACATGGTAGTGAGATCCAGGCTGGAGATTTAGATTTGAGTCATGGCATATAAAGTAACAGCCATAACCTCGACATCTTGGAACATCAGGCAAACTTCCCTCTAATATAACTAGTTGGTTTGTGTTTGGTCAGGGAGGTAAAAAGGCTTTTGATTTTATCCTAAGGTCTTCCATCGTAGCTCACCGTGAGATGGTTATTTTTTCCTTATTTTTCCTGTTGAATGTTGGTATTTGCTTAGTTTGAAAGTATCATGGTCTACAAAGAGTGCTAAAGGGATGCTTAAGAATGTAATACATGGAAATTCATATTTGATTAGCTGTCCTTCTCTGTCTTAATAGCTGGACTTCTGTGTCATTGTGGATGGTTTTTTATTTGTTTGTAATATAATCATACTTTGTGTTCAGTGCAGATAATTTCCCATCTCAGCTCTTGGGTATATTGCTATGGGATTGCTGAATGGTGGCCATGGTTCCACTCCAGAATTTCTGTGTTTCCTGAGTGGATGAAAGAGTTCTACAAGGATTTGGCCACTGGGTCACTGTTGCTTTTACATTGCAGGTTGTGCCATGAGTGGGCTAATTGCTGATGCTAAGACTTTAATTGATAAAGCCAGAGTGGAGACACAGGTAAAATAAAATTAGCATCATCTCTCCTTTTTACCATGATGCTTGAATTCCTTGTGATGTTATAGCTGCCTGGGCTGCACTACAGGTATCTGCGTTAATATCAGATGTCGCTCTTAGGAGTGATTTGGGTAGAATCCCTAGTTACAACTTTCTGAGGCTTGGAATCTAGCCATACAAACATTGCAGCATTAAGGAAGCCCTGGTAAATAGCGCTGACAGTCTCTTGCTTTTTGATTTGCCTTATATAAACAAGCATTGTGCTGCATTCTGTTCCCTAATTGACTTTCTATGGGAGCACCATAGCGGGTGGTAAACACAGCTAAAGGACATTTTCCTCCCAGCTGCCTTTGCTGCTGGGCTTGCAAATAACAGCTCTCCTGTGGTGAGTAATGATATATACCAAGTGACAAATACTGGTTAGGAATACTGATTTTCTTTTTTATTTTTATAACTGAGCACCTGCTGCCTGGAGAATAGACTAGTAAGAAAAAAATATGTGATGGGTAAAAAATTTTGCACACATTTGCAAATTTACTGCCAGTACTCATGTAAAAATAAGTCATTTAATTTAAACATCAATAGAATGATTCTAAGAGAGGATCTTTGAGGGAAAGTGGCACTCAGCGATTTGCATTCATTTTTTGAAAAAAACTAAACTTGGTTCCGTGAGGGGTTAACTGTTTTTCAAGGGAGTAATCCTCCAGTCCATCATTGTTTAGAGTCCTTTTGATAAAAGTTTATTTCCAGAGCTATTTCTCTTCCTCTCATGTAGTCCCAAGCATTCGCGTTTAGTGTTAAGGAAAATACACTGGAGCTTAAACCTCCAGTTTCCAAGCACAGTTCACGGGTGTGTGTGTAGTGAGATGGTGGGCGGCTTTAGTGTCCTTCATATTTGGAAGGTAGACCATGCTTTGCTCTTCTAGAACCACTGGTTCACCTACAATGAGACGATGACAGTGGAGAGTGTGACCCAGGCTGTGTCCAATCTGGCCCTACAATTTGGAGAAGAAGATGCAGACCCAGGTGCTATGGTGAGTGGGAAGCTGTGTCAGGTTTTCTTGCTGTTCTGTGGGCCTTAGGAATCTGTCCTCTGAACATGGCTTTCCTAGCCCCGCTCGCCCCCCTGTTTCATAGCCATTACCTTAATACGTCTTGTTTTTTTATTTTAGTCTCGTCCCTTTGGAGTAGCACTGTTATTTGGAGGAGTTGATGAGAAAGGACCTCAGCTGTAAGAACTATTTTGCCATTTTTTCCTGCCTCTTTTTTGGGAGAATTATTTTAATTTGGGATGGGGACTGGTAGTTGAAATCAACTGAGATTGTATTGTAGAGTTGTAAAAAGAAAAGGGCTTCTTACTGTAAATTTCAGTGATTCTATGCTGTTTATACAAAGAGATTTGGGGATTCTCTGAAGAACTCCCTTATTGGAACCAATGCTACTTCTGGAAAGAACTAGAAGTAACTTTGTTACTGTAGTCAGGATATGTTTTAGAGCTTTGCTTTGGAATTTGGTTTGATTTCTGTCCTCAACTACTGTGTATAGGCATACACAAGTGCCATATTTATGTATACTATACTATAACTACAACTATAACTATACTTGTCTTCTAAATTCCTGAAGAAGCGATTAGTTTTCTTAAACACTTTTTAAAAGATCTGATTTCTCCAGGCATAGAACAGCTTTGGAATCTGTGCCTTAGTATTTCAGTGGAGTTTCCTGGCTGCAGGCCAAGCATTTATATTTTTTAGTGAGCCGTTTGTTACAAAAAATGCCACCATTTTTACACATTTTAATCCTCTTCTGGGGTTTTTTGCAGGTTTCATATGGACCCATCTGGGACCTTTGTACAGTGTGATGCTCGAGCAATTGGCTCTGCTTCAGAGGGTGCTCAGAGCTCCTTGCAAGAAGTTTACCACAAGGTAATTAAGCATTCTCAAAAGTTTTATGCTGTTATTATTTTGAATAAAGGTGTAACAGACCTACAATAAAATATACACATCTTCAGAGTTTGGTGCTGTGGGCTTTGACAGTTGTACATCCCCTTGTAACCACTACTAAAAACAGGATATAGAACACTTCCATCACCCCCTGAAAAAGCACCAGTCCGTCTTTCTTCTTCCCACGCAATCACATTTACCACTACAGATGAGTTTTGTCTGTTCTTGTACTTTCTTAAATGAAATAACACAGTTTGTATTTTTCCAGCCTTTTTTTGTTCAGCATACTGTTTTTGAGATCCATTCCTGTTTTTGCACCAATAGTTTACTGCTGAGTGTTATACCATGGTATAGATGCACCACAATTTGTTTATCCTTTATAATTCTACTTAACAGTAAAGATTTATACTTACTAATCTGGCTTTTGAAACAAGTGGGCATTTGGCACTTTTTATCTGTGGGCTGGGAAGAGTTGATTTTGGATGACTTGTGGTTGAAGGCTGCCATATGCATCATTTGGGTGGTTCATATAGGGATGCCTGCCTACATCAACCCCTAACAGTATTGATTTTACACGTGGAGAAAAATGAGGTATAAAACGGCGTAAAAAGATTTGCTAAACCATTGGGTTACCTTCGTAGATCATTTGGTAGTGATTATTCATAGGATATCACCACTATTATCTTGCTTCTAAATTAAAAGAAGATAACTAAAGAATCATAGACCTTCCCCTCCTTCAAAGGTCACTTACCATATGAAAGTTGGTGAGTTTGTTCTGATTCTTAATAAGACTTTTTTTCCCTCTGAATAAATGTATTCTACTTATTTACCATTTACTTGAATTCTGGAGATACTTGTAATGTACTATACTTATTAAGATATTTAATAATATTTGCTAAATCATTTCTTCAGGGAGATACAGGGGAAATCTTTGAAGGAAGGAGGAATTATATATAATTAATGGCTACTCTTCTTACTCTCTATGTTTCAAGTCTATGACACTGAAAGAAGCCATCAAGTCTTCACTCATCATCCTCAAACAAGTAATGGAGGAGAAGCTGAATGCAACTAACATAGAGGTATTTTTCTGTTTTACTGTTTTTTTTTCAGATATAGCTCCCATTGCTGAAGATTGAATAGATAAGATAATCACATTTTTGTATGCTCAGTTTTTAAGTTACTGATAGCCTCTGAATAACCCACTTAGTGAAGTGGTAGTGGCAGAAGCCAGATTTCCATAGTTAAAGAGTGAAACGGAGGTGATGATGTGGACAAAACAAGAGTATGCTGCTTTCTCAAAATGTTAATGACAGCAGAAGGCAGCGTTAAAGAAAAGTTTTGTCTTTCGGGATAGGAAAGACTTAAAAATACTTTTATAGACTGAAAAGAAACTACTGTGTTTCCCCGGAAATAAGACCTAGTCAGACAGTCAACTCTAATGCGTCTTTTGGAGCAAAAATTAACGTAAGACCCAGTCTTATTTTACTATAACATAAGACTGGATCTTATATAATAGAAAATATAAGACTGAGTTTTATATTAATTTTTGCTCCAAAAGACGCATTAGAGCTGATTGTCCGGCTAGGTCTTATTTTCGGGAAAACACGGTAGTGGATAGAAAAATGTTGAAAGAAATACAGTAGAGGTTAGATATTGATGGAAAAGCTCTAGAAGAGGGAAGGCATGGTACTAATGAAGGAATTGGTTTTGAAAAGTAGAACTCATTTAGCATTATATTGAATACCCATAGTATGCCAGGTGCTATGCTAGATGCCAGGGATACAGACACAGAAAATTCAATTCCCATCCAAGTTGTATACTGTATAGTGTAGAGAACATACAGATAATACAGCTTGGGGTGATACTTCTATAACAGCAATAAGAATGGATTGTCACAGAACATATAACTTATATTGGGGCATTAGGAAAGCCTACTGGAAGAGGTGATATCTGGAGAAAGGAAGAGAAGGGTATTCCAGGAAGAGGGAACAGCCACATGCAGAGGCTCAAAGATGTAAAATAACATTGTGCATAAAAGGAACTTTGGGGGTTTTGTCTGAATGCTGGAGTGTAAGATGCATGTAAGACAGGGAGATAGTAGGAGATGACACTGGGGAAGCGTGGACCGGGTTCCGAATGCCCTTACGTAGGATGCTAAGAGTATATAGGAGAAAAGGAGGTAATGATGAGTAAAGATAAGGTGGCTTTGGAGGTGAGTGGGGAGAGAGGGTCTGTATTTCTCTGGTGATTGTTAGATCACCTGCTGAGGGTGTGTGAATGCAATAGTGAAAGTAAGAGAATGGGAAATATTTGGAAAATTCCGATGGATAGGGAAAAGGGAAGACGGACAAGGCTGAGTAAAAGGATTGCTGGGCCACATTAAAATACGAGCTGAGGCTGGAATCACAAAACAAATTGTAAAAAGTCAGGATCGTGATTACCCTTGGAGGCATAGTACGTGTGTATGTAGATTATATTTCAATTAATTTTTTTTAAGGCAACTGAGGCTGTAATCACAAATCAGTAATTAAACCAGTCATCACTTCCCAGCATATTTGTCAGCTGTATGCAGCATAGACTGAGAAAATGTATGTTTGGGTTGATCCCTGGTGGAGGATTGACTCGTTGGTTACGGGCAGAAGAATGGAGAGTACTGGAGGGTGGTTTTGGTGATTGTCTCACCAGCGGAGCCAGGTTCCATAGGCTGCAGTGGAAGGGCCAAAATCAGATTCCGCAACAACAGGCTGACCTAAGGAAGGTCTGAGGCGAGTTGGAGAGAGGATTGGGGGTGGGGTGGAGGGTGGTCAGTTGGTTTGCTCCTTGAGCAGTAATGGGGAGCAGGGAGTTTGGAATGGAAATGGAAAAACTTACTTCTTAAATAAGTTGTGTTTTTCCCCTTCTTAGCAATCTAAAAATACTTCCCTTGCCAATCTGAAACCATGAGATACAACACATGCAGTGATAGCCCCGTCTGACTCTTAGGAGGGATTTTTGTCAGTTCCTTTGATACTGGATGAGATAGGGGCTTGGCATTGCTGCCACGAGCTCCTTGTTACCTCACTGGTAATTCAAGTGTAGCTCTTGATTTCACTGTGAAGGTTTTTAAGGCCTGCTTGGTTCATCTGAAACGGCAAAGATAGGCTCTTTCAATTTCACTGCATCTGCAGTGCTGCTTTGAAAAGAGGGGTATCTCATCCATGCTCTACCACCAGCTGCATTAATACCCGACTAGTTTTTCTGCGCATTCAAAAAGGGCACTTCACTTGTCCAAGACTGTTTTAGTCACCAATGCTCTACCTCATGGTTTCCAAACCTGACTGTTCATCAGTCCTTGGAAATGAGGCGTGGCATCTGTATTTTTGAAATGTCCTTGGATGAGTCTGATGGTCAGCGTCAGCAGATCAGGCATTAGGGAGCCACTGCTATAGAGCCCATCGTCCTCCATCTCTTTCAGGACCCTTCTCCATCATTTGTCCTTTGGATCACCAGCTTCTCCTTTACAGCTGCTTCCCCTCAAAACAGGAAAATTTCCAAGTTGCATCTTTCTTGAGAAAAACAAAAACAAAGCCTGCCTTTGTTAACCCCTCCCTCTACCTAGTGTCTTGTCTTTGTTGGGGTATAATACACATCCTGTAAAATGTACCCATTTTAAATATACAGTTGAGTGAATTTAACCCCTCTGCCCACCACCACAGTCAAGATAATAAAGAACATTTCCATCACCCCAAAAGTTCCCTCCTGTCCCTTTTTAATCACTCTTTCCTACTGATCTGCTTTTTGTTGCTGTCGATTTGTTTTGCACATTCTAGAATTTCATATAAGTGGATCATGCAGCACGTACTCTATTGTGTCTGACTTCTTTCACTCGTCATAGTGATTTGAGATTCATCCATGTTGTGTGTATCAGTAGTAGTCTGTTGCATTTTGTTGCTGAGTGCTCTTCAATTCATCCTGGTTTTTAACCTTCATTGTTAGGTCTCTTACAAACAGAATCTATATTTATTGTCTTCACTGCCTCACCTCATTTATTCCTCAATTACTACCATTTTTCTGTTCTTATTATTTCTGAGACTGCTCCTTGCTAAGATAACTCCTGTTTGTCAGGGTTCGTGGTCACTGTTTAGACCTGTTATTTGAACTTTCTGAAGCAGGCACCTCAAATTTTTTGACAATTGTAAAACTAAATTTATCTTTTCCTGAAAACCATTTTCTTTTTTTTTCTTTAATTTTATTGGGTAACTGTGTTTTTTCCAGGAGCCATCAGCTCCATGTCGTTGTCCTTCAATCTAGTTGTGGAGGGCGCAGCTCAGCTCCAAGTCCAGTTGCCATTTTCAATCTAGTTGCAGGGGGCGCAGCCCACCATCCCCTGTGGAAATTGAACCCTCAGCTCAGTGGCAACTCAGCTCAAGTCGTTGTCTTCAATCTAGTTGTGGAGGACGCAGCTCACTGGCCCATGGGGGAATCGAACCGGCAACCTTGTTGTTCAGAGCTCACGCTCTAACCAACTGAGCTAACGGGCCGCCCCCTGAAAACCATTTTCTCTTCCTATATTTCTAATTCTAGTTGATGACATAACCAGTGAACCTGTCAGTCACAGTAGAACCCTGGAAGAGTTCACTTTCCCTTCACTAAATTGTGTCTTTGCCTCCTTATAGATAACTCGTATCAGTGCCTCCTCTTCATCTCTACTTCCAGTACCTTCTTTTGTTCAGGTCCTCATTTCCTTCTGCCTCTAGCCTTGCCTTCCTCCATTTCATTCCATTTCTCCCAATCGTGCTACTGAAGTAGATTTTCTGAATTTCCTATCTAATCTTGATTGTTCACTTAAAAATTTCTTTTCTGGCTCCTGTCACAAGATAAAGTCCAACCTTCTTGTCATGGCATGATAATTCACTACTTCTTAAGTCAGTCTTAATCAGTTAGGCACCTTGCTAACAAGCATTCTCCATGCAATTATTTCTTTTAATCCTTACAACAACCCTGTGAGATAGGTATTCCTATCTCCATATTACAGAGGAGAAAACAGGCTTCGAGAGGGTAGGACCCTGTCCAAAATAACAGAACTGGTAAATAGTAGAGTCAAGATTTGAACCCAGGTCTGATTGTTGGCTCCTGTCTCTCTATGAGCTCTGACCTCCTGCTCTCTCCATTTCATCTCATCCCACATGCAGCCTCTGCTCCAGCCATTCACAATGACTTAGTTTTATAAATAAATCATCTTGTTCCATGCTTTTATGCATATACACAGTCTGCCCTTTTGCTCCTCAACTGACCCATTCTTGCCATGCTTTAAAAGACACCACTCAAAAATTGCTTCTCCTCAAAGCCTTCCTGGACTCCCCCTAGATTACTTCTTGTGCCTGCACGCTATTGTAACACTTACCTGAGTGCATTGGGTGTCTGACACTGGTTGTGAATGAGAGGCTTTCTTCATCTTTGGAGCCCTAGTGCCGGGTACAACTGTAATCAGTGCCCAGGTGCTTAATCATTAATTATTGATTGAATCAATGAAAGAAAATATCTTTTACCTGCTTCCCAGAGGTTTATCAAAAGTAAAGTAAGATACACAGAAGTATCTTTCATACTCATTATGTAAATAGACTTAGCATTATGCAAATACAAGGAGTTATTTTTACTCATCTAATGATGAGTACCTTCCAGAAGGCAACACTTGGTTTCAAGTCCTGTTAGTGTTGATTTGCAGCCTAGTTCTATAGGACTGTTGTAGTCAAGACTTTGCGCAGTTTCTGGTTTTTAGCCCCTATAATGGTTTGGGAGGAGAACCTGTGAGCCATGATTGATCTGACCAAAAAATTCTGTAGGCCCTCACTCTTCTCTGGTTTATTGACCTTATATGTCTCCCCTCATGTCCTTAAGAGAAGCAGAAATACCATTTACGTATTTTAATTTCGTTGGAATAGAACTCATGGTCTGTATGGACATGAGTGAATTGTTTAACATGTATTTTGTTAATATATTTGGATTCTTCTGACATTTCATGTAATTGGATAGATCTTTTGGGAGAATCTAGTGGAGACTGAAGGCTTTGAGGGAATGTTTTTTTTAAGCCTGTTCCCAGACTAGATCTTCAGGTGTTTTAAGATACAGTCTTTTCTAAATTTCACCTGTTGATGAGGCAGAGAATAATAGACACATGTAACTGGATTATGCAAATTCTGGAAGTTTTCAAATTACCGTATTTTGCCATGTATAAGGTGCACTTTGTTGCCCAAATTTGTGAGGGAAAAATGAGGATGTGCATTATACATGGGTAGTACTAATTCTGTATTTATATAAATGTTTTTAATTCTTTTATTTATGCTTATGAGTTATGTAACTCTAGAAATCAATAACGATATCTGTATAATACCCTGGAATACGATAATCGTTTTGTTGAACTTAGGACGAATGTGCAACAATGAAGAGTTCTTGGCCTTCTATGATGCGTAAATATCATAAATTTGTTACTCGTACATAAAATTTCTTGTATCTTTTACCTGTTCTTGTGTTTTGTAATTATTTGTTACATAAAATTTCTTGTACCATAATGTATTAAAAAATAAATGCTAAATTTCCATTATAATACAAAAACTACCTAAATGTAAACAAATAAAAATTTGAATTAAAAAATTAAAACGAAAGATTTTTCCCCCTGAAAGTTTGGACCAAAAACGTGGGTGCCCATTATGCACGGGAGCGCATTCAGTATACGTGGCAAAATATGGTATATTAAATATCAATAATGAAGACTATTCAAAAAGCCCTAGTATGTTTAATTTTAAAGTGAAGGAAAAAAAAGACAATATGAGGCAATGACATTTAAAACAAATTAAACACAAAAGCTTTTTAGGCAAATGTGAAGTGGCACCTGTTCCTCAGTATTGCCCCAAACGTGAGACTGTCGTCAGCAGAGATGATAGAAAACTTGGTAGTTTTACTTAAAGTTGGAACTAACCAGCTTCTGACCCTAGTCTTTTACTGCTTAAATAAAAACATGGACCGCTGGTTATTACTAATAACTTCAGTCACAACTGATTTCCTGTCACTGGTCATGGAATCTTTTTAGTCTTTTTAAAAAACAAAACAGATTTTTGTTAAGTTGCCATATGAACAAATTAGAGAAAATACTACCAAACAAAAATAGTTAACAATTATGCGGTGTTTATTATAATGTTCCAGGCACTGTTCAAAAGCATTTTACGTATATTAACACATTTAATCGTCAGAGCTACTCTTGAGTTGGGTGTTACCATTATCCCCATTTTATTGATGGAAATTAAGACACAGTGGCCATTAACCTGAGGTCACGTACACAAGCTCGACTTGCCAAGTGTGCAAATATGCTTATAATATATTTCTAAAGGAAATAATTTGCTGCTGCTTTTGTGATCCCTGTTGAAGTAACTTCAAAAAGTAACGGTGACGGCAGGCATTTGGTTAACTATGATGTGGTGGGTTAACCTCAAAATAGAAAATTTGGTCAATGAGAATTTTTATTTTGGAGTCAGAGCTATGTTGGGAACCTGCTGCCGGAAAGGATTTCCCTGGGACAGCAGATCCCTTAGTTCTAGTGAAGAGCTGCGTCATCAGCACAGCTTCTCCTGCCCATGCTGGGGCTCGCAGCGGGCTAATCGAGCCCAGCTTATTCACCCTTCTCTGTTTTCCTTCCAGCTAGCCACTGTGCAGCCTGGCCGGAATTTCCACATGTTCACAAAGGAAGAACTTGAAGAGGTTATCAAGGACATTTAAAGAAGTGTGATCCTCAGAGCTTCTGTGGGACAATTTCAGTTCTCCTAATTGCCCTTTACTTTTATTTCCAGCTCCTATTCCTTGGAAAATCTCCATTATATGTGCATTTTTTTATGATGTCTGTACATAAAGACAGTTCTGAAATAAAGAAAAATTTAAAATATTTGTTAATAGACTATTCTAATGCAGTCTTTTATTCACAATGCTTCTGTTAGAGGGCAAAAGGGCTGGAATAGTTGTATTCATATCCCTACCCTCTCAGAGTATCTATTCTAAAATGGTTTTAGCGGCTTGCTACAACAATCAACTATATCATTACATTAGTCCCTGGGTATTGGCAATGAACTTAAGCTAATCCAGCTCCTCCCAGTGGTTTAAGATATTAATACCACTGTAAACCTATTCCAGACCTATAGTCAGTCTTCAGTAAATAGGCATTTTTCTGCTTTCCTTATATGAAAGAGATACTACTAATTAACCATCAAAAGAACATGATTTGAAGTCCTCCCCAAACACTGATGGCTTGGAGTAAGCTAGCTACAGTGCTATATCAGTGTCTTAACAAACAATTTGGAAAGATATATATATACATATAGATATATATATATATATTTATTATTATTATTTTTAATGAAGTTAAGGACAATAAAAGAATTGAATTCATGATCTTACCTCACTGGCAATCAATTACAAATGAGTAACGGAATGGTATAATTCAGAACTAGTTGACATCACACTTTGGAATGTACTATGAATTCCCTCCATTAGAGCTGCCGTCATGCAGTTGGTTGGGAATGGCCGTATAAAGTAGATACTTTTATCATACTTAGCAGATGAAGAATCTAAGGCTGTTTGTCTATGGACACAGAAAATTAAGCTGTTGGGAAGTGAACTCGGATTTTCTGGTTTCAGATCAACTCTTGATTTTACAATGCCATGTCCCTTGAAGCCTAGACACCTACTGAGTAAATACTCATTGAGATTTGAAATGTACTTACACTATCCACAACATGACTAATCCACATTTGGATAATGGAGAGTTGATTGTATATTCATTAACATTTGTAGGAAATTGTATTCGAAATCAAAATGATTTAAGTAGGCTGAATTCATATTACACTCATACTGTATGTCCAGCAGAAAACAACTGCTGGTCACCAATGTTCTAGGGACTAACTTCTAGTGATTTGAACCCTGTTACTAAATACTGTGTTTCCCCGAAAATAAGACCTAGCCGGACATCAGCTCTAATGCGTCTTTTGGAGCAAAAATTTGTATAAGACCCGGTTTTATATAACCGGGTCTTACAATAAGACTGGGTCTTTTTTTTTTTTTTTTTTTTTTTTTTTTTTTAAGACCGGGTCTTACATTAATTTTTGCTCCAAAAGATGCATTAGAGCTGACTGTCCGGCTAGGTCTCATTTTCAGGGAAACGCCGTATAACATGATGATGATGAGATTAGTTTCTCTCATGTTCACCTATTATCAAATCTTAATAGAAAATGCCATTGAAAAAATACTATCTCAATTTCCACTTATTCAAATTTAACAAGCTTATTGAGTACCTACCTACTATATGCCAAGTAACATACTAGACACTGGGGACAGACTTGTGTAAATAGTAGATACGGTCTGTGCTTCTATGAAGCTTCTGAGGGTGAACTAGACAGTATTCCCTTTAACTCAGCGTAGGTTAATGCGGAAATGGACAAAACATGCTGCTTTAGGGAGAGGTGAGAACTGTGTCTCTGAATTACGTATATTGTGTGGGGAAACCAAATACTAAGTAATAGTTCTTGGCGTATGTCTCTTAGCTTCAGCTTGTACTGTTTTCTCTCTCACTGCCTGGGCAGTGTATTCATACCTTACAAAAAAACTGCTGAAACAGTAAATTTCATACCCTCTAATTCTAATTTTAGAATTCTTGAAAAGATAGAATTAGAGCCTTCTTGAAAGAAAACTTTGGTTTACTGTAGAATTTTAAAACTTGCTACAAGATTTGTTCTTGGGCCCAATTGAAACAGAAATCATCTTACTAGGAAAAGAATGGCTCTGTGATGTCTAACTGCTTTTCTGCTACAGAATTTATCTTGGAGAACAGTATGGTTTTTAGTAATAAGATAACTTGACATACTTTAGTTCTGCAAGTCAGGTAACATCTTATGTGCAGTGTTTTCACAAGAGATCTGGCAGCAGTGCAACTTTTGTATTTAGTACCTACCCGTGTCACTAGACTGAAATACTAAAACCGTTTATGTACTCAAACATTGTCTCAGTGCCAAATGCAAGGTATCATGTCCCCAGCAACTGATAACAGTTTGAGGAAGGAAATATGTATTCTGTAAGCATATAATGATAACTAAAAGCAATATATTAAAAAGTGAAGGTAACAGATAATTGCAACTATTTAATACTGTGTTAAAAATATGTAGTAGTTTCTCCAGGAGATGTCACTGTTGAGTTGGGTTTTTTCTTTTCAGACAGTAAGACAATAGACCATTCATCTTTGTGTCACCGAACAAAGAAATATTCCTGCATCGTCCCTCTTCTCTTACCCCCCCCCCCATCACATGCTACTGGAACTGACTGTCTTGTGATCTACTCCATAGTTGGATAAACTAAAAAATAATCTGTATTTTAAAAAATAATCTGACAATGGTGGTTAATAGAAAGGAACAAATTGTTTACTAGTTTTCATGGAGTTTATCTTGTCATTTCAGTAGCTGAGAACTTGGAAGACTATTCTCATGATTTTTCCCATCCTGCTATTCAAAAGTATTTTTCACTTCTGTTTTACTATGGTTGTCCTGGAAAAAATGCAAATTTATAAAAATCTTTTTGTTTGCAAATTAATGTGACTAGAAGAATTTGACTATTGAGTGAGGTGCAGTGCACCATTTTGCTCTACAATTACATATTTTTATTTGTGCTTACCCGCAGTTTATAGTTAAAAGTAATTTTTAGTTTGCTTTATTTGGGAGTAACGTTTTGCACACTTTGTATCTTTCTATTTGCTACATTTTCTAACAACTAACATTCTGAAGGGATGGGATTAGTTAAGATCCAGAACTGGTTTTACCTGCACTGCATGTTCTAGAAGTTATGTGTGCAGTTTCTGAGTTAAAGGGAAAAGCCTAGAGGTTTTGTTTTATTTATTGGATGTGGGATACTAATTTAGGGGACATCATATACTGAAAACCACACTTGTGCAAATGCAAGGTTCAGGCACTTTCGTAGAGATAAATATGTATCTATGAAAAGATCATATCTGAAGCAGTCATTGGGCAATCGTCTTGCCCGCTTTGACCTGCCCTTAACGTCCAAGCTACTTTCTACCTCCAGGAAAACCAATAAGCAACCCCATCTTTGGCCTAACTCCCTACAGAGGAAGGTGAATGAGGCCATAGGTGGTGGAGAGACTTTTCTTACAGCTTGCATGAGTCACGGATATCCTGATGTCTGTTTTCTCCGTAGGATTTAGCCCACACAATTCGCATTCACCTTTCTGGCAGCAAGGCGGCTGCTTCAGTAGACAATGGGCGCTCCAGTGCGCGGAGCTTAAAACCTGAAGCACCGGTTCATGACGAAGCCCCCCTTTTCCAGCTGGGCGAGCTCAGGGATTCCCTGAGATTATCCCGGCGCTGCCGCAACCCAAAGAATTTGGGGGGGGGGGTTAGGCGGTCTCTGGGGGAAAGACTAAACCAGCCCCGACTTGAGGGTGCCCCTGGGAGCCGCGAGGGTTCTGGGCGCCATGGAGCGGGGAGCTTCGCGGGAAGAGGGAAAAGCTCCTACCAACTCTGCAAGCTCGGCCCTGGAGACGCGGGCGAGGCGGGGGATGACCTCAGCCGTCTCTGCCACGTTCCAGCCAATCAGTCCCGCATCTTGGCATCCGAATCCAGGACCCCCGAAGCCGGAGGCGACGCGAGCCAATGAGGAGCGGGCCGGGGAAGAAGGACAGGCCGCCGGCCTATGGGGGTGGAGAGGCCCGGCTGCGCGTATCCAAGGAGCGCCGGACTGGGCTCGGGGGTGTGGCGCGGCGCCGGCGGGGGTGGGCGGGCGCGCCGGGCGGCAGGTGTCGGCGGCGTAGGCATTCGGCGGCGATGGAGCGGCCCGGGGCAGCTGCGGACGGCCTGTCGCGCCGGCCCCACGGCCTCGGTCTCCTCCTCCTCCTCCCGCTGCTACCACTGGCGACACTCGGCCAGGACCGGCTGGACGCGCCGCCGCCGCCCGCTGCGCCGCTGTCGCACTGGCCCGGCCCCGTCGGGGTGAGCTGGGGGCTGCGCGCGGCCGCGCCCGGGGGCCTGTTTCCCCGCGGCGGCCGTTGGCGCCGCAGCGCGCCCGAAGAGGACGAGGAAGAGGGCTGCGACCGGGTCCCGGACTTCGTCGCCAGGCTGGGCAACAACACGCACCAGGTGAGCGGGCGCCGGGCCCTGGCGCCGCCCGGACTGCGAGGGGCCGCCCCCGGCGCCCCCGCGGCCGCCCGCCCCGCCCGCGCGCCTCCTGTCCCCGCCGAGGGGACCCCGGCAGTTCGCCGCCCGCCGCGCCCCCCAGGGCCGCGGCCCCGAAACTGCGGCGGGCGGAGTCCGGCCCGGGGAGCGGCCCTTTGGTCACAGGGGAGGCCGGTTTAGCCTTTCACGGCGTTCCTTTTTTCAAGTTGTCAAAATCTCTTGAGCGTCGTTGTTTTCCGTCTGTATAAATAATCGCGACCCAGTAACGCTGTACCTCACCGGGAAGGTGAGGAATAGTCATCGCTGAATTGTTTGCACAGGTTGGGCTGCGCAAAAGCAAAGGTGTGTTCTCTGGGTCAGTGCTTTCAGGGTGGGAGGGGGCTGTTAATTCCCAACGCAGTTGTTCGGTTACTGTGTGTTCGCACAGGTAAAGGAACAAGCGTGGAAGTGGGATGGCAGTATATATGTTATCTCTCTTTAAAACGCCTTCAGTTTGACCTTCTATGGTGTCATCGGACTTTGACCAGGAAGTCTGTGTCCTGTAACAAGGTTTCCAACTGTTAAGAAACACACTGCAGACACTCTGCTTTGAGCGAGGTCCTAGTCGGAAACTTTTAAAATTGCTGCAGTTCCATCCCTGGAGACAAGCAGCTCAACCTTTGGGCACCACTGGATTGACAAAGCCAGCAGACAGGAGTGTGTCCTGGCTCCTGGATCCAGTGCAGCTGGAGCATCTTCCTCGTCTTTTTTCTAGAACTAACGATTTAATTATCGCTACCCACATTTGCATAACTAATTTTCAATGTAATATATTTTCTCTGTTATATCCCTTTCTCTTGCGAAGAGTTGCACCTGGGGACAGAGATGAGTGGCTAACTGCACTTGTCCTTCAATAGCCACATTCGCATCAGGGAATCTCAGTCTCCCCTTGAACTATCTTTCTCCCTCTGCTGGGACTGACTATACCTGTTACCTGTGCAGAATTCTCACATGTGGGAGCCAGGTCAATTGCAATCAAGGCACAAGCAGGGATAACCCCACTTAATGCAGTCCAAGCAGCCGCTGCTTCAAGGTGGCTGAGGTAGTGCTGGCGGGTGGGACAGGTTGGGTGCAGGTAGGGTGGTAGGAGTACTGGCAAGTCTTCCTGTTTGACGAAGGGAGAAATAAATCTTGTAGACTTCCACCTCACAGTGGGGAGTTGAGAAAGGCTTTGCGATACTGATGCTTAATTTATAACAGGACTACTTCCTTCCTTGAGCCAGCTGGACACAGCATTCTTACCCCATATTTCAGATTCCTCTCTTCCTGGTTGACATTCCCTTAGGATCTGATGCTGCTTCTGGATTCATTCCTGTGATTGAGTCTTCCCTGGTTAGTTTGCGTTCCCTGGTTAGTTTGCGTTGATATGTCGTTTGCAATATACTGATTTCTATAGCAAGGTGGTTGATAAAACTGGCTCAAGGGGTTCTTAGGCCAAATCTACTCAAGAGCATATCTGAAACCTTATTCTTTGAAGTCCATTTGTAAAGAAACTTGCCCCGTTTTGTTTCATCTTATTTAGGTATTGTTCCCAATGATTTTTTTAGCTTATTATTTTTTCAGTGTTCTTCCAGTGACATAATTTTAAGTCACTACTTTTGCATTTGTTAATCAATCACGGTCTCATCTTCAGAGATCCCATCCTTTTTGGAACATGCAGATGTGGTTAAAGAGCAGCTGTTGTTAACTATCTTCATCTTAGAAGTGGTCGAGTAAAGTGGTGGTTCGAGTGGACCGCCACCTTAACCCAGAGTTGTCACGTAGTCGTCTGTTCTGCTTTTCAGTTATGTGTTTTTAAAAGTCATAATAAATCATTCTGAACTATACTGAAGATATCTAATATTTTAGGACCCTTTGTAAACAGTGTGAAATGAAATACCAGCATGACAGAACCACTTTCTATTGGCAATATTGTATACGTTTGTACAGCTGGGAACGTGCCATTTAGAGGAGTTTTTTGTAAGGATTTACTTCGCAGGAAAAATCCAAAGTTCTTGGTTCTCTTCTTACTTGTTATAACTTGCTGTCCATGTCAAGTCACATTGATTCATCATGTATGTGAATACCCACCCTCCAGATGCTGGGATGCCAGGACACAAAGAAAAGGTAACTCAGACTGGAGAATGAAAAGCCTCAGAAGGTTTTAGCCAATCTCCTAGACCTGTTTCTATGGCTTCTGTGGCTTGTGAAAACTTATTGGCATTTAACTAACCTTAAGAAAGCAGAAGTAGAACTAAAAGCATGATAGTGCTTTTATGTTCCTCTGGTGTAAGGAGACCTGTGCCCTAATGACTTATAATTCAGGATCCTTCACTCATGAAATCCAACAGTGTACATATATACTTATAAATGCTCTTTTCTTACACTCAATAAATAACCTTCCTTTTGCCTTTTACCCCAAACTGTTTCATGCCACACTTTTAACTGATTCTTTCCTTTCAGTGTTTTCCTTCATGCCATGTATAACCTTTGTACATGAGAGGAATTGAGCAAGCCTAGAAGATTTTATTAATGTTGGTTGCTAAGTTGGATTGCTTCAAAACATTCCTCCTATAAGCACCCCTTTGAGGTTAGGCATGAAACTCTGTCTTAAAGAAACAGATGAAATGCTTTGGCCAGAGTTACGGCGGTGGCTGACATAATTTCCTTACTTCTCATTCCTGTGTTCAGACCATTTGACGATTTCCTTAAAACTTTTAAAATTTATGATTAATGAAGCTCATTCTCTGTCCTCCCTTTGCTCCTGTCACTACCTCTTTACACATTACTTACCAACTTCCACCCCGACATCAAAGCATCTGGTTTCTTAGATAAACAGGCCCCATAGAGAGGCCATGTGGAATGGGGTGTCAGCTTTGAGAAGAATGTGTGTGTTTGTTTGCTGGTGCTGGCAGGGCTGCGTCCATGCTGACAGGACTGAATGTGCCTTTTGGAGGCTTCAGGGAGCTGCCGCTCTTAGCCTGTTGTGGGTCTTTATCACACCCGGAAATCTGAAAGTCAGTGCCTTTAACTACCCTGGAACTGTCTAACTGCCTCACTTATTCCAGGGCTCAGTCTCTCTTCATACTACCTTCCCTAGCATTGCCACCCTCATCCTCTAGTTCATTTTCTCTTGAGTCCTGTTTCATCCATTTGTTCTGGGGTCAAGGAACAGAAATTCTGTAGGATCTCCTTCTTGGTCCTAGCTGAGCAGAATGAGCAAAATCCTCATGAGGACTTGACACCCGTGCAGTATGGTGACCAAACCCTCCAACCCAGAAGGGATTGTAAAATGACGTATGCATTGGGGATTTCAGTTGGAAGTACCAGTGTCAGCAGATTTGAGGAGCTATATATTTATCTGGCAAAGGTTAATCTTCATCTGAGGTTTGGTTGAGGTGAGGGTGGAGAGCTAGCCAGGTAGGGCAAATGGCTCAAAGAGAATGCGGTGTAACCATTAGGTGACTTCGCTGCTGATTTGAATAGTTAGCTCTGTGCATAGTGATTTTTAATTAGAAATCAGATTTCATTGACTGTGGAAATAATAGGAAGAAGGCTTATTCTTCTGCTCAATTTCTAGTGCCTTTTTCTTTTCATAATAATAGTAACAATAATAATAATCTCTCCATCCTGCTATTTTGATCTGATCTTTCATGTCAGGTTCACAGAGGCTGTTAACAGCTCCGTCTGTACTCTGCTGATTCTCCAATCAGCTCTTGTCAACAAGCTTTGGATTCTCAGGGACTGCAGGTGCTGTGTTCCCCAACTTTGTCCTTGCTGGCCTTTTACCCTTGTGTAATGCTCACACCAAGGGCATTGCTGAACACCAAGTTGTAGTGGTCAGAACAGGAGGGTAACATCGCCCCTTTTCCCTCCCTTCCTATCCACCCCTACCCCTCAAGTCCTGTCTTTACAGAAAGTGAATTGATGTTCAGATGTTTTATATGATTAGAAGCTCATATTAAGGTAGACAAAACCATTACATTTGACATGTAATTAAAATGAAAGCCTTTCTAGCAAAGGGCTGTGTGTCAGTGGCTCCAAAAATAATGTGAAATAGATACTGCATTTGTAAATTTCTAAAAAATTTTTAGTTCCCATTGTCACCAGTGTTTCTGTTTCATCTTTTACTCTTTTTGAAAACCTGTGTGTGGCCTCACTGATTCTTATGTAGGTGGGATTGGGGAGTAATGGGGCTTGAGGAACAAGCTGGTCCATCGCAGTCACTTCTAGGGCTTTTTATTGTTGTAACGGTGGTACAGAGTTGGATTAGTGATTGTGGCTCTGCGCTGGCTGGGCTGAATGAACCCGTGTGACAGACCCTTCAAACCTATGGAGTTTGTTAGGTGAATGCCGGACATGTGGGGTTTTTTGTTTTTGTTTGTTAGGGTTTTTTTGTTTTGTCTTTGACATTTTTTTTTCTTTTTTTTTTTTAATTGAGGCTGTTTTTCCCTCTCAACCTTCAACCACAGCCTCAGGAAACCACAGTAAAAACAAAATCTTCCATTCCAAGCCTGTGGTGTTTTGCTGAGAAAGTTTTCTGTGAATGTAATTTATTTTCTGTTTTGCATTTCAGTATCTGGCCCTCAGTTCTTCATCTACAACATGAGAAGTTTTGGACTAGATTTAAAATGTCTGAAATAATTCTGTGATTCATAAGGAAGAGGAGGAAGCCAGAGGTTATGATCACTAATGTTTATTGGTTGGTTCCAAATTTAGAAGCAAATTGGGGCTGTTCTGCTTCCCTGTTGAACTTGACCATAGCCTGGATTTCACATCTGGGGGTAATTTGTTACCACCTCCAGAGCTTGCCTCAACGAAATATGAGTGCTCTTAAAGATAGCAGGAGTATTTTTTTTTTCATGTAATTATGAAAGACATTTGTTTTTTGGGTAATACTTTATCATTCTTTTTTGGCTGAAACATCTAGTGCTTATCAAAGCTACTAGCTTGGCTAGTCCAAAAACAAATCAAATAATAGATATATAGCAGTAAATTTATTTTTTTCCTTCCTTACAAGTACTCTGCCAAAACTGGGGCTTTTTTTTTTTTTTTTTTTTAATTTTTTTGGTCCCGGCTGCTGCCTATGTATTTGACAGTAGATAGTCAGTTTACCATTAGTATACTCAGCCCTGTGCTAGTTAGAACTTATGTGTGATTCATTGGCTTGATTTATTTTCATCAGAAGAAAATGTATGTTCTTTTCCTTCCAGGGCTTATGAGTACTATCTTTCTTACACTTGCTTTTGGTAAGAATTTTGTTCTTTTCTTCCTGTATGTTCTAAAAAGTAAGTGATAGTATCATACTTGAGCCAGTTTGCAAGACTGGTTCAACAGTAAGATCACCCTGAAGGACCAAGAGAAATTGAACTGGGAAGGAAAAGTTTAATTAACTTCAAGCAAGATAGTTCAGGTTTTTATCTGGTGCCTGCTATTTGTCAGAGGGATTCAAATCATAGACGTCGTATACAAAACTCAGAGGAGATATTTCAATGACCAGATTTGAGTCCTGCCTCTGCTGCTTCATTGCTTTGTGGTCATGGACAATCACTTAACTTCTCTGACTTTCATAGCTTTGTTTTTTTACACTAGAGAAGCAGCCGCTTTAGGATTATTTGGAGGGGCAAATGGGAAGTTTCGTCAAAATGTTTTGTTAAATGGAAAGTACTGTCATTCATTTAAAGTAGATGTCATTCATTGACATAAGCAAAGTTAAACAGGAAAAATATCGGCATTGATGCCATCTTAAGGATTTAGGTATTCAGAGACTGCTTGCTGGGAGTTTGGAACAATTTTTGAAGAAGGCATGACCGCTACAGTGTGGTGGTCTGGAAAGGCCTCAGGGGTGAGGAGAGAATCAAGATGTGGAGGTAATTCTTCGGGAGATGTGCACAGGCAGGGAGGTAGGGAAATCCAAGACATGGCCCGGCGAGGTCAGTGGAAAGTTTCTGTTGGGAAGAAGTGGTTTATGAGGAATATGACTAAGGTTTCCAGGAAAACAGATAGAGAGGTCAAAAAAGATAGCTCTTTGGGTGGGGGAAATGGGAAGGGAGGGGGGCACAGGTGGGGAGTTTGGCATTAGGACTTACTGGGGAAGTGTTTTAACAGATAGTGCTAGACCTTAGGAGGAGCTGGAGAAACCAGAGGTGGAAATGAGGAGCCAAGAAGAGTTATCTCCGTAGAGGTTGCCCATTGCTGTGGTCTTGGAAGAGTGTATCCAACAGGATAGCAGAATAGAGAGCAGGGCGGGCCATCTTTTATACTTGAAGCGTTAAGCGTTCTAAGGAACCCTCCTGGGCCTCCTTGAAGGAGAATGTGAGCCACGGCATGAGAAACCCAGGAGCTAGCTGTAAGACAGAAGCCCATGAACAGACTTCTCTTTCCTGAACATTTATGAACAAGGATAAACTTGAACTCTTGCTGATAATGTGCTTAACAGTTTGAATCATAGATTGTTAGGCTGATTAGCTGGTGAGATTCTTTCTTTTACCGCTGAGGCCAAATGACTTGCTTGTGGGCCAAGAGCTGGGAGTACAACACATGTCCCAACATGGTGCTGCTACGTTTGGAAGTGTTTCATAGAAAGCTTTTAAATCAGCTCATTTGCTTTAGGGATAAGGTAAAGTCATAGACCCTCGTCGTAAGTCATGTAGTCGTGAGTTGTTCCCTGTTCCTTAAAGCTCAGAGTACCCTCAACAGAGCTCAATTAGCCTTCCTAAGCCTCAGGGCCCCATTAGATAAAATGGTGCGTTACCATGAGACTTTGAGGGAAAACATGTTGAAAACCTTGAAGTACCATATACGTAAGATTTATCTCATTTCTTAATAAGATTGTTGATCTCTTACTGCATCCACAGGGCCCAATTGTCAGCCAAATAGTCTTGATAAATACCAACATGTTCCAGAGGAACATGCGCGTAAAAGGACACAGATGCGGCATGCCTAAATGTATTTGGTTTTATCACTTGGCAGGGTTGGGTGACAGCCTCGGCTGGGGGTGGCAAGAATGAGAGTGAGTCAAGATTGGCAGAAATGTAAGAAGCATATGTCTTCTTCTTCTTCTTCCCTTTTTTTTTTTTAAACTTTAATGATTTCATCAAAATTTTATCTTGTTAGGGTGATTGATTGTTCTTTGAGGCAGTGGTTAGGAGGGAACATGATCTCAGATCAGACCTGGATTCATACTTCAGTGGTGACTGTGGTCTGATTAATCTCAGTGAACCTTAGTTTTTTCATCTATAAAATGGGTGTACTAATACCTGCCTCTTAGGGTCATTGTGAAAATTAAATGAGACAGTGTGAGATTTGGTGTGTATCGATCGTTTATCGAGGGTACCTTACAGTGATTCTCTCCATAAAGCTTCTGATGCATTGCTAGGTAGATACTCCAATCTATTTGTGTATGTGCTTTATTTTTTTCCATAGCTGTAGTATTCCTAGAGAATTATTACAGGTTTTCCTGTAACCATATCTGGATTAAGACATATGTACTATTCATGCCCTTGGACTTGATTAAACAAAGTGGGTATGGTGAAGGAGAGATCATCTGGCCAAACGTTTTTCTTGAAGCTGTGGGGGATGGAGGAGCAAATCCTCATCCCACCATCATCAGATTATAATTGTCATCTGGTTATAATAGTTTCAAGTTATAAAGTTATTAACTTGTAGTTTTAAAGAACTTGCAGTTATAAAAATAAGACTACTTACAATTTAATAACTATTTCTCTCCTTCATTAAGCTTTAGTTTATTGGAGTTAGTGACTAGGGTTTTACGTTGGTGGCTCTGAAGTAGCACCTTGCCTGTTTCACTCTCATTCATTAACGAAGCAGCCAGTTAGCTGTGCAGTGTACTGACCTTGGTGAAGTTTTAAAAAACATTAATGAGATGTGGTAGGTCCTTCTCAAGAACTTTGCTTGGAAGCGTGGACGACCAGAATGTTAACATAATTATTTTTACGTGCTTATCTCTTTAATATTTCACCACTTCCTGACCTATGTTAACCCTCTGTTTCAGGTAAAGTGACCTTTTCACCAATCTCTGCCATGTGCTGTGTTGGTTTTTCATCTTTGTTCTCAGGGCATTTCCCTTCTCTGAATGTGCTTCTAGCTGATTTCCGCCCCCCATTCTCACCTACGTTTAACGATGCCATGTAATGCACGCAGCACTTAATTGTAGTATTCTGTCTTGTATTCACTTTCATTTATTAAATATTTATTCCCCAGATTATAAACTCCTTAAAGGTAGGGGCCACACTGATGCTAGGAGTCCTTCACTTTTGCTTCACACAAGACTGGAGAAAGAGTCGACATTAAGTGTGTAGCCTGGAGTCAGACAGACGTGAGAGTCAGACAGACGTGAGTCGGAATGCTTGCTCTGCCGCTTACCTGTCGTGTAACTTCGGGCAGGTCCTTTAACCTCTCTGAGCCTGTTGCTTCTCCTATAGAGTCACAGTGGGTCCTTAATATATCACAAGTGCTCAGGAAAGGTTCAGTACTCGTATTGTTAGTCTTTAATTCAACAATTGGTTGTTGAGCACCTGCCACGTACTGGCTCCTGGGAACTGACGTGGACCACAGACAAGATCCCTGTAGAGAAAAAGGACATTATACAAATATGTTGTTATAGCTATGATAAGTACCAAGAAGAAAACAAGTAACTGCAAGAGAATAATTGACGGAAGTCCTTTTAGTCAGGGGCATTAGAAACGACTTGCTGAGAAATTGTTTAAACTGATACTTGAAGATGAATATTATGTTTGTCAGCAGGAGTATCCCAGGCAGAGAGAACAGCGTGTTCAAATGCCTGGAGCTAAAAAGAGCTCGGTGTGCCCGGAGATCTGGAAGAAGGCCAGCGTGGTGGTGGCAGAGGGAGTGAGGGGTTTGTCCCCACACCCAGTGGGCGAGCAGTGAGCCTTTTTGGTTCAGTCAGCTGGCAACTGGGGCATATCCCTTCATCACTTTCTTTTCTCTGAAATGGGACTAAGATGTAAAAATGAAATGCTAACAGTTTTGAAATTCAGCTCATTTATTGGGCATGAGTAGAAATGAATTATTCCCGTGAAAGTGAATTTTTCAAAAATTAAGCTTACCCTTTTAAGTGCCAAAGGTTTTGTTTTAATGGAAAATTTTCTAAAATACTTATCTGCCTTCTTAGTCAACCATAAGACCCTGGGTCTAAGAAGAGATTGTGCTATACCATGACTCACGGGCATGAATGCTCTCAAGGACTTTGGAGATAGTATGTGGGGCTGTTTTCTCCCAGATTTATAAGCCTCATGCCATTGTCTTCTTGTTGAAGTTTACTTTTTTTAACTTGCAGAAATTACAGTCCTTTTGCAATAATATCCTGTTCCTTCTTGCTGCTGTCCCTATCTCTACATAGATACGCTGTCCCCAAATTTGATTTGCTTTTTCTGTAGGCTAAGAAAACAAATTACTAATTTTAGGCAATTCTAATAAGCTTAGCAAATTGATTTAGAGTGATGGTCTGCAAGTTTCTCTTCGAGGTCAACTGCATACATTTTTATTGCATGGATAGTATCATCAGCGGTCTCCCTTGCTTGCTTTCACTGCGTGTAATTTGTGGAGGAGGTTTCTAGATAATGGAGGTTGCTGTTCTCTGCTTTTAACACTAGAGTATTGTTGAGAAGGGAACTGCTTTTTTTTTTTTTTTTTTTGATAAAGACAGAGCAGTGGAAAAGCAAACTGAGAAGTTAAATTATTGATGAGTCATAGAATTGTAAAGCTTATAGGGACTAGAAATGTTCTAGCCACCTCGCCTTGAAATTCGGTTGAGCTACTTAAGTTCACAAGGCTTTAGGCAGAGCTGGAAATAAAATTCAGGTTGACTGTTTTCCCAGTGCTCGCTTCTGTATCATCCTGTTTCACAGAAAACTTTGAATAATTGAATAGGTTTGAAAACTTGTATAATAGTTTATGTTTAGCCTTTCATTTCTAAGAATAGTTTCCGTGAGAACTGGAACATTCATGACTTATTTTTGGCTCATGTTTTTATGCTCCTAGCAGTGCCATACTTTAACAAAACTGTATTCTGGTAAGACTTTCTTCCTGCCTGCAAGAGCCTCGCCCAGGTGGCGTTCCAGCAGACCTCTCTTGCATCTTACACTGTCCTGTCTAGCCCTGTGTTCCCTAGGTGGGGGTTGGAGACCTAAATCTTCAATTCCAAGCCTTTATGGGATCACCAGTGCCTTGCCTTTGTATGTTATTTCATTTGATTCTGATTATGCCAGTGAGTAAAGGAGCATCATTCAGGTTTACTTCCGAGGAAACGGATTCCCAAGAGAGAAAATGATCTGTGCCTACTTCCCTAACCAGTTGGATCCTGGACTAGTCTTTTATACCCTTTTGTAGTTTTATTTTCATGCTGACAGGCTGTCTTCTGTAGATTAAATGGCTAGCACGGTTAGCCTTAATTTTTATACTTCTGTGAGAGGTGTTTATAGGGTGCAAGCTCCGTGAGCACAGAACGTGTACCATCACTGCTGTTTCCCCAGTGTCCCAAGTCTGATAAGCCAACGTGTTTGTCAGGAGCAAGAATGTGTGTGAAGGATGGCATCCTTGAATTCACTCCCCTATTTACTTGCCAGAGAGGTTGTTCCTGAAGGCATGACGGTCGGGTCTTTGGCAAGTGTCTTCTAGCCTGGGGCCTGCCACGTGAAACTGACCCACGCTTGGTTGTGCCAGTGTCAGTTCTTCCAGTATTTTACTTTTGATCAGGTGTGTAACTAAAGATGGGCAGAAGTTTCTCATTACCAAGTTTTTTTCCAAGCTACAGTGACTCTTGGGACCAACTTCAAGTCCTCCAAGCTATAGTAACAGTAATTTAATTAGACTTCTGGCTTAATTAGATGTGAAGACAGTTTTTTCCATGGAGAATGTGGTTTTGTGGCCTTTCTCTTTTTCCAGGTGGAAGTAGGGATTAGCCACAAGACCACAGAAATGAACTTCTGTGTTAGTTCATGGTCTCTAAAATGTGTGGCCCTCCGGCTTTAAAATGGGAGGCAGTAAATTTGTGGAGTCTTGCATCAGCAGCTATCAAGGTGGATGTATTTCGGAGGAGGCAGTACATGCTCTCTCCTACTATCTAACTTAATGAATCTCTGAAAACTGATTTGCTTATAAATGCCAGGCAATGACTCCTGCTGTCTAGAGCTCCCCTACAGAGGTCAGTAAATGGCTGTCAGTGCCATCTGGGACACTAGAAATCACTGTTCAGCAGGTGATGAACAAAAGACTGAATGTGGCTCTGAAAAGGTTAATGTGTCAGTGAATAATGTTAGATGTGGCCTTAAGTCTACCTTAAATAAGTCAAGACCACCTGTGTTAGCAGGCGCTCTCTGACCTATCCTGTAACTTGCTGTTAGCCAGTGTAATACCGTGTTTCCCCGAAAATAAGACCTAACCGGAAAATAAGCCCTAGCTTGATTTTTCAGGATGACATCCCCTGAACATAAGCCCTAATGCGTCTTTTGGAGCAAAAATTAATATAAGACCTGGCCTTATTTGCGAGGAAACACAGTAAGAATGAACTGACGTGGTCTGTGTGTACTTCTTCTACCACCCTTTCATATATCCTTTTTTTCAGAATAAAAACAAATTATATAGTTTTATTTTTTTTAAATGATTCCTGCTAATTGGAGGTGGGTGGGAAGTAATTCAGTCAGTCCAGAAAAACTATAAAGAAAAAAGCATCTCCATAAATTCTGCCAGTTAGAGATAGTTGCTGTTAATATTTTGAAGACCATCCTTCCGTATATCATTTTAACCATAAACACACACACACTATTTTACATGCTATTCTTAACCTACTTTTTACTCAACATGCTATGAATATCTTTCAATGTCAATAAATACCTGAAGATTTTCAGTACAGTAGTGTCTGGTGTATTGTTTTATTGCATAACATCTTATTTAACAAAGTTTCAATTCTTCATCTAGAATATACAAATATAGTAATATGGCATGGGGTTGTTATATGGAATAAACAATGCTTAGCGTAGTAGATGCTACGATGCTTAGCGTAGTAGATGGTGTCAACCCGATGGTCATTGGCGCCAATTCAACACCAACAGGAATCCCCAATTTGGGGTGCAGTGAAGAAGGAAACGTTAGGCGGTGCAAACAGCTCATTTGTGATACAGTCTGGCTGTGAAACAGCTGAATAGTGTTACAGCTCAATTATGAAACAGCACGGCTGTGAGGCAGCCCTGCTCTCCTCCAGTCTGCTCCACCTGCTCCAATCTGCTCCCCTCTGCCCTGCTCTGCTTTGGTGAGACTTTTTCAGTGTTTCAGTTCCAGCTGGTGAAACACAGCCTTTTATCTTTGGTAAAAAGGGAAAGTGCACACCCAGCTAGAAGGCAGCTGACTTATATAGAGAGAAGTCCCTGCCCCTGGTCCCTGATTAGTCTGTACTCATGTAAATGAGGATTCCAAATCTTTGCAGTTTGATTGGTCCAAAAGGCACTGTCCTGATTGGTCAGAATGGAGCCACTCTGAATGGTTGGTGAAGATGCCCATGGGGCTGTAGCTCCCATTGGACAGGGGAAACCTCAGTCTTATTGGTTGAAGTCCAATTCCAGGAAATCCTTCATAAGGGTTGGCTCCTATGACAGGAACACAGTGCAGGCAGGCAGTTCAGTGCAGGAGGCAGGCAATTTAGTGCGGGCTTCCCCTGAGGTGTGGTTTGTGTGAGAGGCCCCTGTTCAGGAATGGCGGCTCGGCTCTGTTTTAAAATTTGAGCCCAAATTAGCCTCCAGGAGTCTTTCTTGGTAGGTATCTTCTTTCTCAAGACCCACAGTGGCCTACAGGAAGTGCTCAGCAGTTGTTCGCTGCAATAAACACCCAAGTGCATTACATCTTTTGTAAAGCTGTGTAATTATCCCCTTATGATGAATTCCTAAGAGTGGCATTGCTGGGTCACATGGTGTGGACACTTTTAGTTCTGATTCACGTCACCAGATAGCTCTCCAGGAAAGTTGTGGCAGTTTATACGTCCACCCACAGTTGCACACAGGTGCTCTGCTCACCATCCATTTTGTCAAGCTTTTGTCTGGATACATTTTGTCAAGCTTTTTTCTTAAAGGTAGAAAATGTCATCACATTATATTTCTTTGATTTTCTTTTGATTACTAGTGAGATTAAATAGCTTTTCACGTTATTGGCCATGTCTATGTCCTTTTATGAATTGCTTGTTTGTGTCCTTTGCCTGTTTTCTTTTGAGGGTTTTGCCTTTTTCTTATTGATTTGAAAACTCTAAATTAACCCTTTGTCATGGTTACAAGTAATTTTTCTCAGTTTTTTATTTTTTTCAACTGCCCCTTTGGTAATTTGCTATTAAAAGTTTTTTATATAGTCAAAGTAATCCCTTTATTATATTATGGGTTCTGGTTTTTGTATTATTTTTTGTAACAGTCTTCTTGTTCTAAGATTATAAAAATATTCACTCATACTTCTAGGATTTTTATGATTTAACTTTTTGTATTTAAATTTTCCTTCTGTGTGGAATTTATTTGGGAGTGGGGTAACAAGGGAGTTTGAAATCCAGCTTTTTATGTTTTCCAAATAGCTAGTTTTTCCAAACTTTTTCACCACTAATTTGCAATGCTAGTTTTATCATAAACTAACAGAAACTTTGGGCCAGCCCGGTGGCTCAGGAGGTCGCTGGTTCGCTTCCCACATGGGCCAGTGAGCTGCTCCCTCTACAGCTAAGATTGTGAACATGAACAATGGCTCTCCTGTAGGCGTGAGTTGCTGGGGGCTGCTGTGTGCTGCCATGGGCAGCCCTGGGCTCAGGGAGCTGTGTCCTACACAACTAGATTGAGAAACCACGGCTTAAACTGCAGGGGGGGTGGAGTGGAAGAAGGGGGCGGAACTTTGTCCAGTCTTGGACTTTAATTCCATTGATCTGGCTTTTTCTGTGCCAGTAACTGTGCTACAGGATTAACATTATCTCGCTCGAGTAGAGGATTAATATTATCTCTCTCTAGATGTGGCAAGTTTTGTGCTCATCTACTCCTGATAAATCAAGTGACATTTTACATAGTTTTAAACTTCCTAGTTTCTGAGCTTCCTACCCTAGGGTATGATTAAGTAATCTGAATTACTGTGTTTACTCTGTGGCCTCTCTGGATACTGACTTTTCGGATTGTTAATCACACAAACAGCATACTTACGTGGCTTCCCTTAATTTTGACTAGCTTCTAAAACATACATTTGGCTAACAGCTTAGCAATATGTAGTGGCCAGATCATGTTCCCTTTGTGCTAAATAATCTAGCTCTTATGAATACTATGTTACAGCAACACAGCTATTGTTCCCCAGAAATAAAACATGCTTCACAATCTCCCCCACCTTCTCCATTTACATTGTCATGTATACGCTAACACATAACATCATTTTTGTAACAGTGCTGGAGGTAGACATTCACTCTACTTTCTGTTGGCTGGACTTCTTGACTCCTAAATGTTTGTATATGTTCAGTGTTTTAACATTTTTATATGTTCAGTATTTAAATATTACCGTGTTTCCCTGAAAATAAGACCTAGCCGGACAATCAGCTTTAATGCGTCTTTTGGAACAAAAATTAATATAAGACCCGGTCTTATTTTACTATAAGATCCGGTCTAATATAATATAATACAATATAACATAACATAATTATAATACCAGTTCTTATATTGATTTTTGCTCCAGAAGATGCATTAGGCTTGGTCTTATTTTCGGGGAAACACAGTATAAGCTATTTGTTGGTAGTATTGTGTTGGAGGTTTGAGGTTTTCTTTTCCTAAAGGGATTATTCTGCCTTTCAGTTCTTTCTAGCCACACGCTTTGTCCTCTGCTCATATTTCTTTTATTCATCTTACTTTGCCTTGATTAGAACAATTGAGCCATAACTTGTTGGTTGATTACATTCAGCTGTATATACCATTGGAAACCATGCCATTTTTGAGTATATGATCCTGTGGTCTCTTCTCAGCTTTCTCTGGGTATTTCAAGCAGAAGGCTTTTCTTCTCACACACCTTTCCTTTCTCTATTTTTATTTTCCTTTGATTCCCACCTTAACTTTTTGATCCTGATTTTGAAATTCTTATTTAACAAGTACTTAATGGTATCTACTGTATACCCAGCACTTTATTAGTTGGTGATACTAAAATTGTATTTCTGTTACCCTTTAAGATTTTTCAGAATACTTGCCTGTATATTCATGTTTGTCCTACCCACACAGCTACCTTCTACCAATATCTTGTTCTTGCTTCTATGTGCTTCCGCCTGCTTCTGTAAGGCCTGCTTAAATCTCAGTATGCAGACCTTTCTTTCTCCATACTCAGATATTTGAATTTCTCTTCTGTATAGTCTACTTCTGGCCAGTGCCCTTAAACACTTTGATGTGTGCAGGACTGCTGGACCACATTTTGATGTGTGGATGGAGTTGATGGTAACTACAGCCTGTGTGGCCTCCCTAGGCAGCCCACTCATCTCTTCAGCTGCAGGAGACACCTGGGTTCTACCTGGGTCCCCTCCCTACACTGTGGCCTGATAGTAAGCCAGGACAGATGTAGGCCCGCGTTTGTTTCCTGTCTCTCAGGGATGATTGTCCTTCGTTGAAGTCCAATGTCTTGAAAACTATTGTTTTATATATTTTGTGGGTTTTGTTTTGTTTTGTTTTCCTAGTTGTTTCAGGTGGGAAGATAAATCTGATTTCCTGTTACTCCATCTTGACCTGAAGCAGAAGCACTCTCAATAGAATTTTACATTTCATGCTCTTTTTTTTTTTAATTTTTTTTTTTTAACAGGACTTTATTGGGGAATAGTGTGTACTTCCAGGACTTTTTTCCAAGTCAAGTTGTTGTCCTTTCAATCTTAGTTGTGGAGGCCGTAGCTCAGCTCCAGGTCCAGTTGCCGTCGCTAGTTGCAGGGGGCACAGCCCACCATCCCTTGCGGGAGTTGAACCGGCAACCCTGTGGTTGAGAGCCCATGCTCCAACCAACTGAGCCATCCGGGAGGCAGCTCAGCTCAAGGTGCCGTGTTCAATCTTAGTTGCAAGGGGCGGAGCCCACCATCCCTTGGGGGACTCGAGGAGTTGAACCGGCAACTTGTGGTTGAGAGCCCACTGGCCCATGTGGGAATCAAACCGGCAGCCTTCGGAGTTAGGAGCACGGAGCTCTAACCGCCTAAGCCACCGGGCCGGCCCTCATGCTCATTTTTGCCATGGGGAAATTAAGTGAGTCTGGCCTTATCTTTTCACTTCATCATCCACCTTTTTAGAGATTCACAAGTAGTTCTTAAAGAAAGTGAATTTAATATTTATTGAGTGCCTTCCATGTGCTATGTTACATATTCGCTAAAATGAATAGGCTGGATCCCTGCACCAGATGGGCTTCAAGTCGAGTGAGGGAGGCGTCAATGTTCTGGTTGCTATTAATATAATTAAAAGTAACACCTATTTTGCAATGTCTTAGATGCTACCCAATGTAGTGACATGTATGCTATGTTAAATGTAACAAATGATTAAGCATCAGAATTGATGGCCTTTTGCTGACACTTGTGAATTCTGTCCGACCTGACGGTGACCAGGTTGCCCTCCCTTTCCTGGACATCTGCAGTCCTTCTCCCATTGATGGGGAGAATTGTACGTATGCTCTCGGTCCCCCAACTCTCCTGAATTTGTCTCCTTTCCATATGATCTTGTCTTTCCACCTGAGTTTTAGTCTGTTGTTAGACCTGATTTCCGTTTTCACCAGCATAAGAATGTTAAACACTGAAACGTAAAAAATTAGCTTCATTTGCTACAGATGAATGAGTTTGCGTCAATGAGTTTATTTTCCAAAGTAAAATTTAACTGGCTATTGGAAAGGGAAGGAGAGAGGGTTAAGAGTAGCAGAAGACCAAAATTATAGTTAATAAATCGGTCCTACATTTCCAGAGGAACTCTTTGGATGATGATTGAGGTGAACTGTCCTTTGAGTTGTTTACGTGAATCTGCAGTTTGCTAGTGACATCTAATCATCCTCCCCGTTCTGTGAATGGCCAGTGGGAAACTGAGTAATGCTCGTGTGCACTGACTGGGTCAGGTGTGTGGAGAATTGTGCAATGCGCAGTAGTGAAAGGTGCAAGTCCTCATTGGCTCAAGACTAACTATTGTGGCCTGATCAAGGTAGCCAGAACTCCAGTGGTGGATTTTTTTTTTCATCCTAGTCGGTTGCTGTAACCAGAACCTTCCTTGGAAAGATAGCCTCTGTTTTGATGACTGCTAGCCCTGTGTGGCCTATCCAGTGCTTGTGATAGATAGCTCTGGATATTTCTGCTTCTCCTCAAGGAACTCATTGATGTGATTTCAGACACTGTATCCTTACTCAGGAGAACATGCCGTCTTGCTCTGTGTGGAATATCTTACAAGACACACTGCTGTGTCAGTTCTTAAGCTTCTGGTTCCAGATGTCGCTAGCAGCCCTACTTTTTCTCAGATGCTTGGCCGGCTTGCATGTATGAATAGCCTTTCTGTCCTGCAGAGGCTGTGAGAAGCTCTGCCTGAGCGTTTGAGAGTTAACCAGCGTTTACTGAGCAAGCCCTCTGTGAGGCACTGATTGTACTATTTACAGATTGTGCAGGAGATTCTGCTGACCTCAGAGGTCCTTACAGTCCAGAGGGGAAACAGCATAGGTGAATTTAGAGGCCCATTCAGGAAGACCACAAAAGAAAATAAGAAGATAAACAAAACAGTTATGTTTTGAGTTCTGTTTCCTTAGGCGTCTCTGTTGGGGATTGGTGGCTTGAGTGACCAAGCTACTGGCATCCCACCATTTACGAACATGTTCTATTTTGAGATTAAGTTTGTGGTTTGGGAAGGATGTATAACCATTTTCAACAGATGCTTATTAAGTGCAGAATATTGTGGTAAGCACGGAACACCAAGAAGTGGGAAGTGTTCTCTGCTTCTAAGGAGCTGCTCATATTTGGAAAGGCAGGGCCTGTTTAAGATTTTTTAAAATCTTAATAAGGTGTAAGTCTTCGTAAGAGAAAAGAATAATCATCAACACTTAGAAATACATACTAAACTATTAATCCCTCCAGGGAGCGGGGCTTGGAGTGGTGGGGCCTATGGCGGCGGGAGAGGAAGGCTGTTCACTTTTTCTATATACATTTCTGTATGGTTGGACATTTTTACTAAGTGCCAATATGGCCTTTTTGGAATTATTTCTTTGTCACTTAAAAAAATGATAAGAGACTAGAATATTATACGCACTATGTTAACCTTGAATATCTCTGTGTGATAGGATTATGAGTGATTTATATTTTCTTATACCTCCCTATTCTTGTGTACGTTTTCTATATTGGATATATATTATTTTATAAATAGAGAAATAAAGTATTTGAAAACCAAAACCCAGAAGTACCTACAATGATTATTAAAACTATGTGCTTGCCATATTTTGGATACAATATATTAGCTTTCCCTTTTTTATCTCCTCACTCTCACCATAATTCTCTTAAGGTTGTTCTATTATTATTATTAATTGTCATTTTAAAAGGTGAAACAAGGGCATTTGCTCTTGCTTCTGTGCCTTGTCATTTTGAGTTAGCCTAGAAGCAAAAGAAATCCAGCTATTAACTATTCAGCTACACTGTGAAGGCTGCCTAGAAACTTTTAAATTATGCTGATAGGGTTACAGTTATATCTGTCAATGTGGGCTGTGATCTCTTGTTTCCAAGCATCCTAAGAATACTTTCTGTATCTTTATATTTAGGACTGTTGGATAAAACAATTAGATTGTCCCATGTCCCCATCTGGTACAGTGAAGAAAACTCATCTGCTTGGCTTACTTTTGTATGAGAGAGAATTAAAATTTCCAAGTTGTTTGTAATTCAGATTAAGTAGTTAAATCCTGTGTAGCTCAAATTTTGTTCTGGGAATCCATCTCCCCTTATAATTATGAACTTAATTACTTTGAAAGTAATAGTGTTCTGAATTATTTAAGGAAACCAAAGGTTGAAGCAGAGGTGTCATTTCTAAATGAATTTCTCTTTCTTTTTCCTGTAGCATGTGTTTGATGATCTCAGTGGCTCAGTGTCCTTGTCCTGGGTTGGAGACAGCACTGGGGTAAGTATATTTTGAGGCTATGAATTCAGCCTGGCAAGAGGACGGAGATTTGAGGAGTTTGAGCACTGAATGTTGCTACTTTCCGAAACTGTTTCCAGCCTCAGTCACAGAAATGCATGTTTGCAGGACAGACTTGCAGGAAGCTGTGGTGGGGTTTGGTTTTTGCTTTAGAACTGGAAACATCTGTGACCACTTTCTTCCATAATAGGAAGATAGACACCTTTTGAGTCCCTGGTGGCTGCTTGGCATCAAGATGGGCAGGAAGAAGGAAGAGGAAAGAGAATGCTATTTGCTGAGGAGGGAGCCTCACCAGACTTGGGGAAAACCCCTGTGTAGAAGCAGAAAACTGCACGTTATACATCTTGGCCTTTTCCCTCCAAGTTGTATCGATCCTGTGTCCTTTCCCACAGTTATTGTTGCAGGACTGTGGTGCCCGTGGGCTCAGGGTTGTTCAGCTTCATCTGTTGTCCCTCCCCTACCACGAGGGAAATGCTGCCAGAGCTGGGGATGGCAGGTGATCCGTCAGCGGCTTTTCCCTCCTCGTCGGCACATAGCGGGTCCTCAGTGGGAGGCTGTGCTGAGGGGGATGCATGGGCCTCAGGCTTTAAGTCAGGCCTTGGTGTTGCCTGGCTCTGTGATCCTGCCCGGCCCAGCTCATACCCTCCGCGCTCCAGTGATGTATGTGCCACAGCACTGAGGCACACGACGGCCATAGCAGCAGCCTAAAGAAACAGAAGTTTGGTGCTGAAGAGCAAGTTATAAATTTCTTACTTTAACTAATTTTTAAGCTTCTGGTAGAATTTCTTTAAGCATGTCTCACTCAGTTCCTTCTAAAATTTGAGTTGTGCTCTAATTTCCATGATTTGTCCGTTTAGTTAAGATAGTCAATATCTACAAGATTTCTTGTTGTATGGCTGTTTGAGACTTCCTAGCCTCTTGCACTAATCTATCAGAATCTTTTCCTCATGCATATTTTTATCTAGAAAAATATTTATTTCAGAAATTAATTTCATGGAGATCTAACAGTTGGGAGAAGAAGAAAAGGAGATATATGTGACACAGTGACCTCTATGGCAGCGCCCACCCTGTTCTAGCCTCTGAGAGCAAGAAGAGATGACTCCTGCCCGAGAAGATCTTACAATAATATGGATACAAATAGTTAAATCCTTCCTTTATTGTACTGTGTAGTTGATTAGCTCTGTCTCACTGCCTCAAGTGTAGGTAAAATGGGACCATCTCAACAAAATGAGTTGAGACCTTGCATCATGGCAAGCCCTAGTAACTTGGTCCTTCTTGGTTTTCTGACACATTACAAGATAGGCTACTACAAAGCAGAGCTGTTGGCAGCCTTTCAGATGTTGATTTAATCCCATCACAGACAAACAATTGGACTGCCTTTCTTATTGACCGAATGCTTTTGTCTCTCTCCAGATCATTCTAGTCTTGACCACCTTCCATGTACCACTGGTAATTATGACTTTCGGACAGTCCAAGCTCTATCGAAGGTGAGATGAATGATATATGGTTGGGGCACTGACTAAGTAACACATCGTGAATATACCATTTACCAGACATGATGGAGTCTAACAGTTGGTTTAAAAGATCTTCTAGGGGCCGCCCGGTGGCTCAGGCGGTTGGAGCTCCATGCTCCTAACTCCGAAGGCTGCTGGTTCGATTCCCACATGGGCCAGTGGGCTCTCAACCACAAGGTTGCCGGTTCAATTCCTCGAGTCCCGCAAGGGATGGTGGGCTCTGCCCCCTGCAACTAAGATTGAACACGGCACCTTGAGCTGAGCTGCCGCTGAGCTCCCGGATGGCTTAGTTGGTTGCAGTGTGGGCTCTCAACCACAAGGTTGACAGTTCGATTCCTTGACTCCCGCAAGGGATGGTGGGCAGCGCCCCCTGCAACTAAGATTGAACACGGCACCTTGAGCTGAGCTGCCGCTGAGCTCCCAGATGGCTCAGTTGGTTGGAGCGCATCCTGTCAACCACAAGGTTGCCAGTTTCGACTCCCGCAAGAGATGGTGGGCTGCACCCCCTTTAACTAGCAATGGCAGCTGAACCTGGAGCTGAGCTGCGCCTTCTACAACTAAGACTGAAAGGACAACAACTTGAAGCTGAACGGCACCCTCCACAACTAAGATTGAAAGGACAACAACTTGACTTGGAAAAAAGTTCTGGAAGTACACACTGCTCCCCAATAAAGTCCTGTTCCCCTTCCCCAATAAACTCTTTTTAAAAAAAAAAAATCTACTAGCCATCTGCAATTTTGACCAAACTGTCACATTCAGCACACTTTTAATATTTACTTAGCAATCTGAAGAGGTATGAAAAGGAATCTTGTTCCAAGGAGATTCGGTTGACCTGACTGGATGGCAAAACAATAAAGGAAGATGGGGGAAGAGTCTATAGGGGAGTGTGTTTATTAATTTAAATGGTTATTTATTTGTGAGAAGGTAGCATTGAGTTCAACTCTTTTTACGACCACAAAATGGTTTTCATATCCCTGAAGTAACAATTCTCACTGTGCCTTCCAAGTGAATATATTTATCTAATTTGTTGAGCCCCAAACAGACTATCTCTAGATCAGGAGGAGGCTCTGAGATCAGACCTCCCAAAGTGCCTTGCAATGTTCGCGCTGGTAATGATGGTGGAGCGTTTGTTCTAGAGCTGTAGCCTATCCGGTGCCATTCACAAAGTTTGAGAATTGTCTTCTCAAAGGTTCAACTTGATTCTTTTCCTTAACCGTAAAATTCAAGACCAGCTAACTCCCAGAAATTGCTGATTGACTTCTCAATTTGTGCCTATCCCATTTTTCCCCAAGGGATCTAAAGAAATATGGCGTCCTAGCAGGTGACATAGAAACTACCTCCAGGGCCAAGGGATCTCCCAGCAGCCATCGTACTTTCTCAGAGTTCTGTATTTGACTGTTGATCTTGGCCCAGGTGGGAACAAACCCACGTTGAAGTTCTGAGATGGATCAGCCCAACCTCTCTTCCCCAGTAGGTGTGATTCGTGACTGCTGCTCCTGAGCCTGGAGCCAGTGCTCTCTGCCCTTTAACACAGCAATGTTGGTTTAAAAATAGTCCAAGAAGGAATTGCCATCTTGGAATCGCTGTAAGCTTCATGAAGGCAAGGTGCTTGACTAACTTGGGGTTCTCCAGCTACTAGCCAAACGATTGACACATGGTAGGCAGGCAGTCCATATTAATTGAATGAATGAATGCCTTGGCTTCTCTATAATTTTTAGACTGATGATATTTTTTTATTTGTATGATAAGAATTAACAATGGACTGTAGAATTCTAGTGCTAGAAAGGCTATAATTCGTAGGTGATTTTGTTTATTCAATTAGAACAATTGTTGAACCATCAGATAGGTGAAAAGTATCCTGTTTGGGAGGCAAAAAAAAAAACGTATAAAAAATTGTAACTTCGGTAACTCTTTCCAGTGTTTAAGCAATCTTGCTGTCATGAATTTTTTCCTTATGATACAGTTTCTCTTACCAATTTATCTTTCATTATAAAAGCAATACAACCATATTATAAAACATTTGGAAATTTCAAAGGAAAGAAAAAATTCACCCTAATGTCGAGTGTAATCTTCATTTATTTACAATTCATTATCTTGATTTTTCCCCTTTAGTACTGTATCATATGGCTACCTAGTCTTGGGAAGTAACATGGTTGCAGCATAAAGTTGCCAGGTTTTGTTGGCAAATAGGCCTGGGATTGAATATCAGCACTATCATTTGCAAGTAGAATGAACTTGGACAAGTCATTTAACCTCCCTCCTGTCGAGTCTCTTTTTGTCATCTGTAAAAGAAAGATGACAATAATGGTCACCTTAGAGCTGGTGTGAGCTATGCTTTGCAGTGCCTGGCGTAAGAACTTGGTGGGGTTAGCTGCTGCCATGCTAACAGCTAGTGATGGCATGTAAGCAGGGTGTACTGGCACTGCGTAGCAGCAGCTGTTAAAAAGAAAAGCCTTTCATGCCAGTTGGTAAAATGTCTGCCCCCGGATGCCTCCATGGCTTCTACGGGTGCCCCTGCCAGCATGTAGCTGGCATTACAACCCATATCCATTCTGATTGGCAGTGCTCGTACCATGATGTTTTTCACATTCCCTCTGCTGGTAACCTATGATTTTAATTAGATTGACAGAATTTATTTAATCATTATTCTCTTGGACACTTAGGTTGTAGCTAATTTTTTTCACTATTATTAATGCTGCTGTGATGACTATCACGCAAATATGTGTCATAGAGGATGCTAATTTCAGTTCACTTTTTAGTAGCAAATGAAAACCTCTTCTCTGATTGACCCCTATATGGTGTGAAGGCTATTTACTGATCTCCTTTCCAGGTTGAATTATCTTCTATACCTGTTGTTTCAGCCACTTTTTTGCTTGCCTTCTGAATTCACTTTTTCTTCTCTACATTGCTCTTTAATCATGTGGCCAGAACTGGACCTGACAGGTTCCTGAGTCAGACCCATGAGGGGTAAAATGGGTTTTCGTGACTTTCTTCCCCATCCTTTTGCTTTTCAATATTGTGCTTACCTTAAGACAGCCAAAAACAAAACAAAAACGGTATCCCTGTGTTACTGTTTAAATATCTACCACCATCTGACTCAGCCCTTTTCATCCTTTGTTTGTCTAGTCTGTGAGAAACCCCGAACATACACTTTACTAAAGAGCAATCCTATTTGTTTCTGGAATGGGATCATGTTACTAAGGTGCTTTCTCTGCATGTTGCACGGCAGTAGTTTTTGTTGGTGGTGTTTGTTTTTACCAAGGTCATTTTGAGTTGTAGTTATTTCATCCTTGCTGCGAATGGAAAAGTCTTTCAGAGTTTAGGTTGAAGCTGTAAATGTGCCCTGTTGCCTCTCCATCTGGGCTGCCCTGGCCTGATGTGACTCATGTTGTTGAACACATGTTGTGAACAGTCAAGAGGCACACGTCACTCCAGAAATGGGATAGGGAGGGAGCAGCTTGATCAAAGTGAGTTCTGCCTATAGTGAGGTTGCCCAACGGAGAAATAAAATAAAAGCCTGTTGCATCCACTCTGAAGACTCTTCTGTGTTGCACAGTTTGTTTTTTTTTTTTTTAAAGATTTTATTGGGGAAGGGGAACAGGAGTTTATTGGGGAACAGTTTGTACTTCCAGGACTTTTCCAAGTCAAGTTGTTGTCCTTTCAATCTTAGTTGTGGAGGGCACAGCTCAGCGCCAGGTCCAGTTGCCGTTGCTAGTTGCAGGGCGCAGAGCCGGGACTTGAGGCATCAAACTGGCAACCTTGTGGTTGAGAGCCCGCGCTCCAACCAACAGCCATTCAGGATCAGCGACAGCTCAGCTCAAGGTGCCCTGTTCAATCTTAGTTGCAGGGGGCGCTGCCAACCATCCCTTGCAGGAGTCGAGGAATTGAACCGGCAACCTTGTGGTTGAGAGCCCACTGGCCCATGTGGGAATCGAACCGGCAGCCTTCGGAGTTAGGAGCGCGGAGCTCTAACTGCCTGAGCCTCCGGGCCGGCCCCCACAGTTTTAAATGATGATATTATTTACAGGATTATCTTTCTCCACTAAATCTCATGTGGTCAAAGGTTCATTTGGGATTCAAATAAAAGGCAGCTAATCGCCACTTGCTCTGAGTAGTACAGCACGGAGGCTGACAAGAATAGAAGTTAGACGGAGTAGACTTTAGTCTTTCGATTGTGAAAAAGAATTGGTGAAAGGTTTGGGAAATAAATAAATAGAGCCCCTAGGAGTTAATGATTAGATAAAATTGAATATGTTAATATCTTCAATTTAAAGGAGTCATGTTTGAATAGTACAAATTGTGATTCTCTGTTAAGGAATATTCATATAATACATTGGAAAGTCCATTTGCTTCTCACTTGGGCACGTATGAAGTTAAAAATGAAGTAAACTAACTATAGATAAGATGATAATTTGATTTTTGGCAACTGAAAGATGTTTTGTACCTTTTGTTTTATGGCCTCTTATAAGATCATTAATGAAGCACTTGTAAGCATTATTCTATACCAGCATTCGTACCTGATTACCACAAAATTGCTGGCCTATTTTATTTGTGATTTTTGTTTCCTAATGACAGTTGTTGAAATTTTGGAAATTAGTAAGGGAATCTCTAACAGATTTCACATCAAAGTTTATTCCATAGTTGATGTAAGTTTCTCAGGATGTTACTTGAGATTTTAAAAAAAAAGAATAACTTAAAGATATGCAGTAGATATTGAAGCAAAGTACAGTAAACCACCTTCTCCAAGCCATCCTGTATGATAGCCCTTTTAATGATATGCTTGGTTCACTTTTCACTGGGTCAGACAGTTGGAGTAAAAAAAAAAAAAAAAAAAGACTACAGTATTTGGAGTTCAGTTTACTGTAAATTCAAATTCTGCCAATTTTACCTGGAAACAATTTCAGGTCAGTGATTCCTTTGGCACATTTTAATAAGCTACATTCTCCCTACTGATGTTTTAACTGGAAATCTCAATCCAGCCAATTCTCGTTCTTGACAATAATTATGTTCCGCATAGTCTGCATGAATACTGAATTAGTGAGTACTGAACCATCGCTCCAAAGGGAAATACAGGGTTGGGTTCCTGCAAACCTCTGGTCACAGTGTTCATGTTTGTCAGTTGATCAATACATAACCTTGTTTTATGTGTGTTTCTGGTTAAAGTTACCTTATTTAATATTGTTGATTCTGTAACATTGAGCTCACAACTAACTCATGTCCAAAAGAAGCTTATCTAACTCATATATTTTCTATACAAGGCACATCGCAGCCTTGTGCTCAGGAACACTAAACAGCACTTCATCGCTATGCTTGGGGGCTATTTTAAACAGCAAAATCACCATTAAAAGCACAGGAATACAAAACGTGTGGTACTAAATAGACCGTGAGGAAGACATTTGTTTATAATAAACGAGCCTAAACAAGAAGGCAGAGCACTCCCTGACTGGCCCTCAGCTGGGAACAGGTTTGCTGGGTGACTCAGGTATTTGCCCGCCCTGTGCATGTCTGCAAGTGACCGCAAAAATGCCACGAGTATTGATTTGGGGATTACACATTTTAGTGAGTAGGCAAATTCACAAATACAAAATCCAGGAATAATGAGAATCAACTGTGGAAGCTTTCTCAATTAGTCAAAACTACAATTGTGTTTTTAAGAGTTTGTTGTCATCCTTATTGTTTTTATGCTGCAATTTATAGTGACTTAATCACGGCAAAAATGAACTAAAAGGAAAAGAGAAATGGTTAGGCCTGAAAGCCCACCAAACAAGGATATCTATTCTTGTTTGATTGTTGAGAAAGGTAATATGTAGGAGTCTTTTACTGTTACTTCTCATTAAATTTCTGCAGGTTAAATGACTATGTCACAAGTTCCTATAGATTGTAAATGAAAAACAAGGGTGTGATTCTAGGCTATTGACATTTGGTTTGAGTGTCAACCATGTGAGTGTGAACCCGTGAGTCTCCTGGAAAAACCCTCTTTCGAGTGCTTCATTCTGTAAGAATGTTGACGCTGTGTCTTACTGGAAGCCCGTGTGGTGATTACTTCTCTCTCTCTCTCTCTTTTTTTTTTTAATAATTTCTAGATTTTTCTGGTTCTTTGGGGGTATTCCCAAAATATTTGTATTCTACCACTATTTTCTTGAGTTCTAAATGTGTGCATATTCTTATGCATGTTGACAGCACAAATATATGCAAAAGTGATCATTTATTTTTGGTAAGCAGAAAGCAGCCATCAGGATTGATGTATTGAATTGTTATTAAAAAGACTTGTTTTTAAAGCAGATAGTTTCACAGGGTTTTGTTAACTTTTCTTTTGACTGTTGTTCATTGCTCTTATTAAATTATCATCTGGAATTTGCAAAGTAGATTTGTTTTTCAAGGAGTTTCTTGATTTCCTCTTCATCATGTATGTTGTATGCTGATATATATGCTGATAGAAAACAAAGCTACTTTTAAATAAAGTGTTATATGAAAATACATCCCTGAGCCCAGCGAGACCTTAACAGAACCTCACTCCAGTGCCAGCAGGTTGACCCTAGCCCATTGTGCCCATTTGTTTAACTGGCTAAATTACCAGAGTGTTGTAGCAGATGATGTTTTGTTTTGCTCAGTGTTGCTGTCTTTTTCTGAAGGGCAGGGATGTATCTGTTGCACCAAGTTCTTAAAAAGCCAGCATACTTTCCAGCAGGTTTGCAAAGGTTCCCTGGAGATATCATGAAGGAGGGGAGATTTGTAAGCTCGTGATGATCAGGCTGCTGCCAGTCCCTTTAGAAAGTTGTCTGAGCTGTTGATGATGTATGTACCCAGCAGAGCTTGGAATTGTTTATGCACATCTCTTGGCCTGCTGTCAGAAAGATAAGAGCTCTTCTTGTACTTCAAAGCCAAAAAAAGGGGAGGGGCGGGTAATACAGGAATCTTTGGGTGGTGCCTGCTCCCTGTTTTATTTATCGAGGAATTTTCTCTGTGTGTGTGCTAAGAGATGGGAAGAGTCATTCAGACAACTTGAAGTCCCTTGTAGTTTACGTTAGCCCGCTGTTAGGAACCTAAATAAACACTCAGAGAAGCCTCCGTCCTGTGTGTGTCTCCAGGGTCCTCGTCGCTGATTGTTACTGCCGGGCCACAAGTCCTGGCACTATACAGGAAGACTACAGGTTATAAGGGAAAAACTTCTCACAAATCATTAAAAAGTGCCTTTAGTTTGGGGCTGAAAGTGAAGAGAATTTGATTATAGTTTCAATTTTGCCTATAATTAACTGGCTGGCTTTTGATAAATTGCCTCCCCTTGAACCTCTTCGTCTGTGAAATGAGGGAGTGGAACAAAATGTTCTGTTCAGTCCCTTGCGTCTCTCGTGTTCTCTGGTTCTGGGATTCGTTATTTGTCGCGGCTGCTACCCAGATTAAGTCATATATTCTATCAGTGAAGACCACTGCACGTTGCATTTATCCCTGGTCACCTAACTTGCACCTAACAATGTTCTTCTCTGATGGATATTCAAATGTAATGAATATTAAGATTTAGCAATCTGTATCATGTTCTAAAAGAACAGCACGTGGTATTAAACCTCTCAGAATTAGACAGCTACTGATTTTTTTGCTTGTATTTTTCAAAATCTAAACATGGAATTGAATTATCTCTCAAAGATATTGTTGGAATGAACTTTTGGGAAAAGCTTTAACAACCCAAGAGCTGAGATTAAGTTTGTTTGTTTCCCTAGCTGTGTTTCACATGCTCCATGTGTTAGAGACGTGTGTCCAGGGATGGTTACCTCGGGGCGGGGGGGGGGGCAGGAATCTCGGGACTCCTGCTGCTTAACTTACCACTTTAGCATGAGTACTCTGCATTAATAGGTTCATTAGGAGGCCTTTGGCTACACTCAGCAGAGATCCCAACTCAGACTAGCTTGACTAGTGAGGAATTACTGGCTCCTAACTAAATACAGAGGAAGAACAGGCTTCGGCATCAAGCCAGTCCAGTGTCACAGGCGATGCTTCCCTGGAGTCCGGAACTGGTCTCCACTCACGTTGGCTTCATCTTCCAGCTGTGCTTTCGTTGTGTCAGAATGCCTCCAGCAACGGTTTTGCTTTATATTTATATGCTATCGTGTTGGGGGTTCTCAACCTGGGTGCTATTGACGTTAGGGGCCAGATAATTCTCTGTTGTTGTGGGGCTGTCCTGTACATTGTGGGATGTTTAGCAGCAGCCCTGGCCTCTCCCACAGATGCCAGTAGCACCCAACCCTGAGTTGTGATAATCAAAAATGTCTCCAGAAATTACCAAGTGGTTGCTTAGAGGTGAGGGTGTGTATGCTAAAATACCCTGGTTGAGAACCACTGGTCTAAAGGAGGACAAACCATTTCATCAGGTGGCTGTCTGAAGGGTGAGAAGCGTGCTTCCTAATAGATTCCAAAGTTCCCTCTTTGTCTTACCTGGGTCACTCTTCCATTCCCGACTCCATCACCTGCGAGGAGGTGGAATTTTCTTTACACTCATCAGGCACAGCATTGGAGCTAGGGATGGAATCAGCTCCCCTGTGGCAGGTGACCATTCAGGGGGCAGTTTGAGCGCTTCAGTAAAGTCAGCGAAAGGGGGATGCAAGCTGGGAAGGAACCCAACAATGTCTACGACCACTGCATTCTCATTTTGTCTTTATTTTTCTTCCTCTCAGTGAGGACTATGGAAAGAACTTTAAGGATATTACAAATCTCATCAATAACACCTTCATTCGCACTGAATTTGGCATGGCTGTTGGTCCTGAAAACTCTGGAAAGGTGAGACTCATTCATGCATATATAGAGCTGTGCTTGATACCACATGCGGGCTGTCAGATATTACTATTGGTACCATCCGGTGATACACAGCAGTATATTTAGTTTACTTTTACTGTATTTTAAAATTAATTTAATGCAGATCACAAAAGAATGGAATTCAGCACACAGGTTCTTTTTTGGTCCCTGTCCAAGATGTACCAAAACTCTTCCTTCACGTGGCAGTTGTTTAGCATTACAACGTACACTCCTTAGGACAACATTGTAGTCTTTGGGAAACTGGCTAACCTCAGACTGACCAGGCTCAAGTTCATAGGTATGATACACTAGCTTGATTCAGAATAATATTTTTTGATAAGACTAATCCTTGAGGAGTGGGGTACGTCAGCTAATCTGTTTTTATAACTCTTCTTACTTTTGGAACTAAAATTTTCTTAACTAATGTCTAGTGAAAATGGGGCAAGATCTTCCTGTGCTTTTATAGTGTTATATCCTGAATTTGAACTTTCTTCTTCGTAACCAGGTGATTTTAACAGCAGAGGTGTCTGGAGGAAGTCACGGAGGAAGAATCTTCAGATCATCAGATTTTGCAAAGAACTTTGTTCAAACCAATCTCCCTTTTCATCCTCTGACTCAGATGGTGTATAGCCCTCAGAATTCTGATTATCTTTTAGCTCTCAGCACTGAAGTAAGTTTAGTTAAAGAACTTGTCTTGCCTTTTGCATTTTTATTGTCTCAAAATGTACTATCTTAAAAGGACCCTGTAGGTAATGCTTTTATGCAGTATTGGACTGCTTTCTAGTGACTTCTTATGTCATGACGCATGTATTTTTTGCATTTTTTTCCTATTTGGTAAAGGGCACAATTTTTATGTGCTATCTATTCCAAATAAGTATGATATCTAGATATTGTTACAATTTCTTTTCAGTGAATAGATGTGTGCTACTGGAGTTATGAACGAGAAAACTTTAATGTAATCATTCTTGTTCTGCAAGGGACCAGCATAAATTGTCAAAGTCCTAATGTTGTTATTGTTCCGTGGGGCCAAACCACATCCTTATAATTTTTCTTTTTTGTTAGTTGCATAGTACATGAAGCATATTGATTTCTGTCTTTGATACTCGTGTATTAAATATCTAGAGTCTGAAGTCCCTGTGCCCTACACATTCCTTTCCTCTCCTCAGAAATCAGTGTCCCTCCTGCCTCTCTTCCTAAAGTTGCCCTTCCTAAGGACCAGTCTCCTTTGCCTTGGGTGTTAAGGGCCCAGAGACTGAGCTGCTGGACTGTGACAATCACAGTTATACTTTATATGGCTCTCTCTCGTCTCATCTCTTAGAGCGTGGTCTGCTGACCAGCAGTGTCAGAAACCCCTGGGAGGCTGGTTTAATATGCAGATTCTCAGTCCCCGATCCAGATATAGTGTGTTAGTGACTTTTGGTTGCGAGGTGGCTAGTATTTTTAACAAGCCCCCCAGCCGAGCTTGCACAGTAAAATTTGAGAGCCATTGTTGTAGTGAGCACTCTGGTCACAGAAACAGGGTCATCAAATGTGGACAAGTGAGGCTGAGCACGGGGTGGCAAAGGGCGGGGGAAGGGCGCTGGAAGAGAGGTCTGCATTCTGGGCCTTGTGAGGGCAGATCTTTGAACAGATGGAAGACGGGAGGCTCAAGGAAGGTCAGAGTGAAGCTCAGCCAGAGGAGGCCAGAGGAAGGAAACTAGCCTGCTGGTAGGCTTCAGATCTCCAGAAACAATTCCTGGAAATTGGCCTGCAGCACCTTGAGCTGAAGGCCTTTCAAGGGAGCAAAGCGATGAGATCCCTTAGGAATGGACAGAACCATCAATCCCCCCTTTGATCACCCCATCCCCATTACCAGGTAGGCACAGTCTGCTTTTATACCTGATATTTCTTCCAGTTAAGGGTAAGTCTGAAGTACAAATAATTAGGGTCCAGAAGATGGAGCAGTTTGTATGAAGTGCAAATAGGGGCTCTCAGACCCTGTCCTGTTTCTGAGTAGAATTAGGTAAATTAGAAATGCTGGGAGGTGAACATTACAAGAGTAGGAAAAGTTGAAGAAATAAGAAGAATGGCGGGTGGGGGAGCACTGAAGGCAAACTGCCTAGATCAGCCCCATGTAATTCAGGACATCTCTGTACCAGCACATCTCTGTCCCACCTCCACTGAATCTGGGCCGACTGGGTTATGTTGCCAGTGTAATTGACATTGTCAGTCCTCATCTTACTACGTCTTTGCTGCATTTGAAAGTTTTGGCCAATCCCTCCTTTTGGGAACGCTGCTCGCTTGGCTTCTGTGATATCATTCCCTTTGTTCTTTCCTTCCTTCTAACCATTCCTTCTTGGGTCGCTTTCTTAAACTCCTGTCAACCTATCCTTAAATCACTCTGCTCATTTCACTCTGAGCAGTCTCTTCCCTCTTACCATTTTAACTGCCACCGTAATGTGTAAGATTTTCGAGTCCCTGTCTCTGGTCCTGGCTTCCTCCTGGGGCGTCAGATTCCTATTGTGCTGCCCCCTGGATATCTCTAGCTGGAAGTCTCACAGACACCTCAGACTGAGTCTAAACCGACTTCTTCCTGCTCTTCTTACAGACATACTCTCTTCCCTTAGTCCTTATACTGGCTAAAGAAAGATTCCACACTGCATCTTGTCCCTCAACTGGAATCCCAGAGTAATGGACGTACACACACACACACACACACACACACGCGCGCACACACACACCATCCTGCCCTATAGGAAAAGTCGTCCAGTTCTACTGAATCTAGCTTCTAAATTCTTCCTGAGCCTGTTCCTCACAGCCAAGGTTTAGGGCCTCACTAACTCTTAATGAACTAATGTGACAGTTATTCACTGCTCTTCCCACTTCTGATTTGGACCCTCTGAAATCTGTCTTTCCCATTGTCATCCTAGTATTCTTCCTAAAAAAGTAAAGTCAACTGTGTCATTCCCCTACTTAGAGCACCTCCTCCTTCGAGTACCTCGTATACAGACCAGGTTCCTCAGCATGGCATAGGAAGAGGTCTCAGCTGGCCCTGCCCCGTTCCCTGCATTTGCTGCTCCTTCCTTCACCTTGGAATTTGTGTTCCCTCAGCATCTGAAGGCTCTGAGCTCCCTGCACACACCACGATGCTTTAGCACCCGTCTGCCTCTCCTAGTTCTAGTCTGTCCTTGTGCCGTAGCCTCTAATCTCCCACTTGCCTTCTTTTGGTTACACTGCTCATCATTTAAGACTCAGTTCAGCTTTCTTCTTCACAAACTGACTCTGGTGCAGTGTACCCCCTCTCCCTACTCTTACCCCAGAGACCCTGTTTCCATAACACTTACCACATTGTTTCAACCTTGCTCATCTGGGACCCTTATTAAACAGTGAGCTCCTTGAGAGCAGGGAGTGTGTCTTATTCGTCTTTGTATCCCCAATGCAATGTCTGGAACAGTGCCTGGCACATAGTAGGCACTTCATAAGCCTTCGTTATTCTGAACTTCCAAGACCCGGAAGGGGCCCCCGTAAACCGTGTGTGTGTCTCTGGAGCTCAGGCAACTCGGACAGAACTTCAGTGTGTGTTTACTGTCCTGAATGATTAGATATGAACTATTAAAGGTCATATAAGCAGCTGCACAGGATAAAGCTGGAATTTTGATAAGTCATTTATAATCTTTCAGAATGGCCTGTGGGTGTCCAAGAATTTTGGGGGAAAATGGGAAGAAATCCACAAAGCAGTATGTTTGGCCAAATGGTGAGTAACAGAAGACTGCGTCTGGCAGAGCCCTAAACCTTTCCTGACAGTGCTGCCGAGAGTCACGTGAATCAACACTGAGCACTTACTATGTGCCAAGTACTCTTCAGGGTGCCACAGGGATACAAGAGAGGGCTATGACAGACTTGACCTGGAGGAGCTTCTAATTCTGCTGGGAAAGGGGACTTAGCCGCACAAAATGTTAGAACGTAAAGTAGAAAACAAGGCATGTGACTGAGGAGCTGCTGCCTGCAAAAGGTTTATTCTCCATAAATGGTGACGTCAGTTGGAATAGCATAAAATACAGCTGTGATTTGGGGACTTACATACCTCTCTGTGCCCAGATTTACACTCCGTCATCTAGAGCTCCGTTTCAGTTATGAGGCCTGTAGCGAGGAATGGGGAGGAAAGCCCAAAGAGCTTCCGTGCCAGAGTCACACTGTCCGTGCACAAAACTTATTCACTTCTCTCGGTGGGCCCCCCACGCCCCCACCCAGGTTCCTGCTTAAAGAGGACACAGTGGAGGGAGCTCTTCCTGGGGTGTCAGGTCACCTTTGTTCTAACCTGGCTCTGCTGCTAGTCAGTGGCTTAACCTCTCCGGGCTTTAGTTTTTTCCTTCTGTCTATGAACAGAGATTTGTTTGAGGAATTTGGGGGATGGTTGAGCAAGAACTGAATTAAGAGCCTTCATGCCTCCAAAATTCTGATTAGGCTCAGACCCTTGTAGAGCCCCTTGGTTCTTTCTCTTTGACTAATTTCAGCAAATTTGTTGTTCTGGTTTCCCAGTTAATAGCAGATTGCTGCCAGAGGTGGTGTGTACGAGTGCAAACAACAAGCAGGAGAAGTGTAAGAGCAGGCAAAAGCTGAGGGAGCGTAGCGGGATGAAATTATTTAGTGCTAGATCAAGAAAGCACACACACCTCAGTAACTTCTAATGGGAACACTGCGTTAGAGTTTCATCTGGGGATGTTCACAGTGAGCCAGCGTCCCAAGGAAGAGTTTACTATTTAATGTCCTCTACTTGGAAGTCAGAGAAATGTGTAATATAGACATTGCCAAATATGTCTACCAAAATTAGCTAAAATATTAAAAAATGTTGCTTAACTAACGTGGGTCTTTTCCAGAAAATGCTGGTTAAATGAGGTTTTTAACATACCACTACGGTACAAATGCCACATCTGCTTTTATTTTATGTGTTTTAATGAATTGTGTTTGTATCTTATATGGTCTATCAGGAAGGAAGTAATTTTTAAAGTAAGTTGACAAATCGTTTCGCTCTTGATGGACCTAAAATACGTAGGATGTGTTCAAGAAAGACTATAATTTTGATCATTAAAACTCTTTACATATGTGTCACCACAATGTACATTTTAAATAGCTCACAGTTTTGTCAGTTGTACCTCAATAAAGCTAAAAGAAACAAACTCATCTTTAAAACGAAAAAGTTATTTTAAAATGGTATTTTATTTTGTATGCTATACAAGATTTTTTACTTTTGTAACTCGTTTCTTTGATTAGTGTCTCAATATGAGATAACTGGGCTGCTGATCACTGTTTGTTCACCTTTTAGAGGTTTGAGTTCTAGGAATTGACAACCTAAAGTTCTAAAAACAACATGCAGAGGGCCAGCTCCTTTTGCTGGTGCCAACCTATAAGTACTATCAGGGTCTGAATCTAGTTCCCTGCAAACGCCCTTTCCAAGTTAGAATTTAAATAATTCAACCTTCGTCTATTTGAGATGAAAGAACTAAATTATTTAGCTCATGCAAAGCATCACACTAGGTTCTGAGGGGAAACAGCAGGACGTAAAACTTAGTTCCTGCCCTAACGAACCCAACAGTGTGTAGTAGGAGAGAGAAGGCACAGACTATGTGAGTAAAATAACTCGATGGAAGACAAAGCAGTGCCAGTGGCTTATACAGCATGGCCCCGGGCTCTACAACAGTTTCTCCACCACAGCACTAACGACATTTTGTTATGGGGGCCATTCTGTGCATTGTACCGTGTTTCCCCAAAAATAAGACCTAGCTGGGCCATCAGTTCTAAAATTAAGTATAATAATTTAATATAACATAACATAACATAATATATATATAATATCATACCGGGTCTTATGAAATATAACACCGGGTCTTATATTAATTTTTGTTCCAAAAGACGCATTAGAGCTGATGGTCTGGCTGGGTCTTATTTTCGGGGAAACACTGTAGGATGTTTATTAGCAGCGTCCCTGGCCTCTACCCAATAGATACTAGTAACAACACCCCTTCCCCAGTTGTAACCACCAAAAACGTCCCTTGAGCAAAATCACCCCTGGTTGAGAATCACCGCTCTAGGAGTTTGCAGCAAAGAAGGCTTCTAGTTGGAGTGACAGGGAAAGCTTCATGGAGGAGCTAGATTTTAAGCTGGAGCCTGAAGATTGTGAGGGTAAGATTCGGTTCCACGAGAGAGAGGCATTTAAAGAAGGAACCAGTGTGAGCCAATGCAAGAGGCAGATTTGGAGAATATGAGTGTACCGGTTTGACCGGCTGGGAGAGCTGACGTAAAGAAGTAGTGGACTATGAAAAATGCCTGGGGCCGGGCTGTGGGGACCCTGGGCTGTGAGCTGTGAAAGAATCAGGTGTACAGCATCTGAGAAGGCTGTTGGCCAATCCCTGTGGATGGAGCTTATTAGACTTGCGTGGAGCTTTACGGCTAAGGCTGACACCATCCGTTAAGTCTTGAACCATGTCTTTTCCCTTGTTTTTGCCTCATTGTAGGGGATCAGAAAACACCATCTTCTTCACCACCTATGTGAATGGCTCCTGCAGTAAGTATATTTTAGTCCCAGAAGAGAGTGTTGTCCATTTGTGGTAGAATATTCTGGGTGGTAAGGGTAGAAACATCAAAAATCCTTCCATTCTCCTGTAGTTTTAATAGCTAAAAATAGCTGTTAATGATTTTTAAAATCTTGAAAGTACAACCAAGTTGCTGTACCATGCCTAAATCAAATAAGAAAGCAAGCTGCGCACAGAGACAGTATACTTGGTCTTAGCAATGTATTTACATAAAGTAAATATTAGGCTACAAACAATAACAAATTGAAACGTATAGTGAACATGGATTGTATTTGTCGATGGAAGCCATTGGCTTTTCAGTCGGTGGCACAGTTTCAAAGTACAAAGCATAATCTTTCACTTATTCATTCAACAAATTCACTTCATTCATTCATTCGAGCACCTGCACTAGTGTGCTAGACCCTATTCTAAGAATGGAGAGAACGAGACTCCCAGGGCCGGCTCTCATGGAGCTAAATGGAACTAAATTCAAGTAGGGTTGTGGGAGGATCAACAAGAAAACCAAAACGCAAACAAGACAACTGAAAATAGGGTAAAATCATTTCAAACGCGTCGTGAAGAAAGTAAAACAGGGTGCCGTGGCTGTGATGTTCTCATGTAGCGCTCTGCTGGAATTAAGTAAACTCCATCTTTCTGTCCAGAGTGAAACCTCACATGTATAAAAATAAAACCCAAACGTGAACTGTTTATGTCTAATGCCATATCATTTTATATTCTCACTTGATTAACATGCATAAGATTACAAATGCTGGAGCTATAACTTTAAGGACATTGCCAAAACAGTTGTTTGAACTAAAGGCTCACCAGTAAATGGAATTTTGATTAATATTTCGTCTTGTTTAAGAAGCTGACCTTGGGGCACTGGAATTATGGAGAACTTCAGACTTGGGGAAAAGCTTCAAAACCATTGGTGTGAAAATTTACTCATTCGGTCTTGGGGGGCGTTTCCTTTTTGCTTCTGTGATGGCTGATAAGGTGAGTTTGTGCCTCTTTGGGTTCTGATATTTCTGTAAATAGGCCACATATAGATCCTTTTACGACTTGTACTGTCAGTGTTTCTTGCCTTTTTGCAATATTTGTATTACTGTAATATTTCTCTGGAGGCTGATTGATCCTTCTGGGCTACTCTGCACTTCAGTCTGTCATCACCACATGAATTCTAGGATAGATCCAGCGGTTGGGCTTTAGTCACACATGGGTATCTGAAAAAAGGCAATCCACTTGCTCATTATCCAGTAATAATAATAGAAATAGGTAACATTAATTGATTGCTTAATACACACACACACACACACACACACACAGAAACACGGTACTCTTAAGTCCTGGGACTAGAGCAGTGAACAAAACAGATAAATGTTCTGTTCTCAGAGCTTATATTTAAGTAGGGGAGACAGATACTAAATTAATAAATAGAATTTCAGGTAATGATTAAAGCTATGAAGAAGTCTAACGCAGAGTAAGGACATAGTGACAGGAATTGGAGCAGCGCTGTTGTAGGTGGGGTGCTTTGGATGGGCTCTCTGAGACCTGCCTGAGGTGAGAGCATGGCTATGTGGACATCTCAGCTGAGGAAACAGCAAGTGCAAAGACCTTAGGCTGGAGCTTCATATATCGGAGAAAAGTGAGAAGGGGCAGCGTGGCTGGAGCACAGAGTGAGGTCCAAAGAGAGGGAGCCAGCAGCCAGAGCATACAGGGCATGATGAAGACCTTGGTTTTTCTTCTTGTGTTGGGAAGCTGTAACAGGGTTGTGAGCAGCGGAATGGTGTAATCTAACTTCTCTTTTGACAGAATAGGTGTGTGCAGTCTAGTCTGACGAGGCAGAAAGGGAAACAGCAAGAGCAGCTGGGAGCCTGCTATAGTAGGAGTGTAAGAGGCGGGAGGTCGGACCAGGCTGTCAGCAGTGGGGGAAGGGACAAGTGGTAAGGTGGTGGGTATACTGTGTTGTAAATGTATTGCCAGTGGGATTTGCTGTTGGATTAGTGTGGATCGTGAGAGAAGGAGAGGAACAAGGATAACTTGATAGTCTGGTCTGAAGAGCTGGGCGAATGGTGGTGCCATTGGCTAAGATGGCAGAGACTACAGGAGAAGCAAGTTTGCGAGAGGAAAATCAAGAATTCAGTTTTGGATCTGAGATACCTATTGGATACCTAAGTGGAAATGTCAAGTAAGCATTTCGATATATGAATCTCCCGAAATTATATGGTGTTTAAAGCCATGTGACTAGATGATACCTTCTGGAGGAATGAGTAGGTAGAGAAGAGGTGGGAGGACTGAGCACGCCCTGGCGCTCACAGCACTGAGGCTGGAGAGAGATGGAGAACCCAGCAGAGAAGACGGGCGGGAGGGGCCCGTGAGGCAGGGGAACAGGACGGTGCGATGTCACGAGAGCCAAGCGAGAAGAGGATTTCAAGAAGGAGAAAGTGATCAGCTCTGTTAAACTCAACTGAAACGTTGAGTTATTATAGTTAGAAGAGTGCTGAGAATTAGCCCCTGGAGTTGGCAGAGCAGTTTCACTGGAGTGCTGAGGTTAAGAGACTGATTAGAGTGGATTCAGAACTGGAGACGGGGAAGCAGACACAGTAACTACAGGTAACTCCCTCAGTGACATTGGAATAATTCCCCCAACAACCCTATAAGCTAATGCTGTTATCTTGGTTTTTATTTGAGGAAATTGAGTAACTTGCCTAGGGCCACACAGAGGAGGAACCGTGGTGGAAATCAGACTATCTGATTCCAGAGGTAGCCGCCTACACTACACTGTTCCTGTCTTACAGAATTAAAATTCCACTCTGTGCTTTTGAACTCTAGTTTCTAACTATAATAATGAGAGTAAAAGTAAACATTCAAAGGTGTAAGTGCGAAAAATAAGGTAAATATACTTGTCACTGAACTTTAAAGAGTATTTAACATAAAGAGGCCCTGGGACTAAGTCCTGTGCCATGCCTAATTGTGTCTAGTAGCTATTTTAAACTATTTGTCAGGAAGTAGGTGTTAATTGCGTCCTTAACAGACTCCTTTTAGAAGCTAAATACTCCCTGATCAGCTTCCTTTTATTAATTTCTGACCTCCTTGGCCTCTTCCCAGCCTGTGCACGCTCCCCTCATTATGGCAGCTCTGAGATGTGTCACATCTGACTTCCCTTGAAATCTCCCAAGCATGGGATTCATCTTCATTTTCTAGACCCTTAATTATCTAATTCTTTGGATTATGCTAGGACTATCTCACAGGGACCAAACCTTTATGCAGCAATCAGCATTTTAAGAATTATCTGAGCAAGTAAGTGTACATGAAGGGCTGTAATGCCAAATAAATGATGCTCCCATCACACCCTTGGCTCTATTGAAGGAAATTGGAATGTCAGAGGTTGGGAGGATAGTATCTTAACGGCCACACCAGAATGAAGAATCCAAAGAGGAAGCCAAGATAGCCTTACTTACAATGGAATGGATTGTCCCCATTGCCTGCAACTTTGCTAGAGGTTAGAAATTGCTTTGCTAGTTGGTAATGGGACCTTTGGTTTATAACAATTGTACCCAGTGAGGAAATGGATAATGATACGTGTAATTATTTATAATGTTCCTATTATGTCCCTACACATGACACCGTGGCGGAAAATTAAAAAGATAAATGTTGGCCTTTGTTCCAGGATACAACAAGAAGGATTCATGTGTCAACAGATCAAGGGGACACGTGGAGCATGGCCCAGCTCCCCTCCGTGGGGCAGGAACAGTTCTATTCTATTCTAGCGGCTAATGATGACATGGTGTTCATGCATGTAGATGAACCTGGAGGTAAGAGCTTTTCAGTGGTCCATCCTCGAATTCATAGATTTAAGTTTCAAGCCCCACTTTGGGGGGGTTTCTTCTTATGTGTAGATTTTTCGTCTTACTACTAGGAATTCATTAGTGTCCTACTAAATACTCTGTCTTAGAGATAAATGGAGCCTCTGTTTAAAAGGCCACTTATTTTGACGTTATATGGTTTGTATGTGTGTCCGAGTGTTCTAGAGCAGTGCTGCTCAAAGAATGGCTGGAGGATTGGTACTGATTTGCAGACTCTGTTACCAAATAAGGATAAAGTGAGAGCAAGCACTTAGAAACTCTTACAAGCCATTTGACAAAGTAATTTTGTGTCTGTTGACTCTAATGATAAAAGAGTTGATGAATATATTTTGTCTGTCTTTTATATTTCATTTTGCTAATGACTAATTTGATTATGTTTTACAAAAGCATTGGTTAGTGACACAATGGAAATTTAAAAATTGCACCTTCACCAGGGATAGTTTGAGAAGCATTGTTCTAAAGAGTTAGAGATATGTAAAATATAAATCTAAATACAGTATCTCTGCCACTACAATATAGTTGGGTAGAGCTTTTCTGTAATATCTGATTAATTCATTCAACAAACAGCATCTACCATATTCTAAGCACTAAGCTGGGTCCTAGAATTAAAGATGGACATGAAGGTCTTGCATATCAAACCTTCTTTAATTCTTGGGTCTCCGCCTACATCATGAAGAGAGCCAGTTGGCTAACGTGCAGTCATTCAGTCATGGTTCGACTATTGTTGTCTCTCTGTTCCCTCCCAAGACTTGGTGTTTTTGTTTGTTTGCCGATTTCAGATACCGGATTTGGCACCATCTTTACCTCAGACGATCGAGGCATTGTCTATTCCAAGTCCTTGGACCGACATCTCTACACCACCACAGGTGGCGAGACAGACTTTACCAATGTGACCTCCCTCCGCGGGGTCTACATAACAAGTGTGCTCTCAGAAGGTGAGCCTTGGCACAGCGGTCCTTCAGCTGAACATGTTGGGAGTTGAGGCTTTTGGGGAGAGTGATTGTCTAGTCCCCCCAGTAATGTTGCTTACATAGCCCAGAGCCTACGCATGTAAATTCTTGCTCTTTTCTTTAAATAAGTTCTGGTAAGTGGAACTAAGAAAGTGCAAAGCATACACAGGTAGAAAGAAGTATTTTGGGGGTGCTATGTTTAGTTTCTAAACTAAGTCTTCTGTATTGGGAGGTTCAGACCGACTGAATGAGCCTACGTTTGAACAACTTCCTGCTTTTCTCTTCGTAGAGGGCATAGCAACAGCCAGCCAAGATTCTTCTTGCGTTCTATTCAGTGGTTCTGCCATGCTTATCTTTACTAAAGCCCAGTTATACAAATAAACACATGACTCTAAAGTAAAAGACTCGTACGGTTTTGTGTATTTATTTTTTTGGTAGGAGGTGTAGGGGATGTTTGTTTTTGTTTTCTAAAGACCTTGCAGTAGTCTGCAAGGTCCTAAGTGGCATTGGCCCTGTCTCCTCCCTGAGCTGACCTCCAGCTCTCCTCCCCATCGCTCACTTTCCTCCAGCCACTCCAGCTCTCTGCCAGTCCTTACACATGCCAGGTTCACACATCGTGCTTTGACTGTCCTCTCCTTTTCCCTCCTCCCAGCCTTTGCTCATATTTACTTTCTGAATGAGACCTGCCCCAACTATCCTATTTTAAATTTCAGTCTGCCCTCCCCCACTCACACACACACTCTTACTCCCCCTTTAGCTGTGCAAGTTCTTTCCACAGCACTGATTTTCTAACATACTATATAATTTACTCTTTACAGCACTAGTGTTTGTCTGTCTCACCCCACCAGAATGCATATTTCACAGAGTTTTCTTTTTCTGTTTTGTTCACTGAAAAATTCCCAAAGGCTTAAAACAATGTTCACATAGTGGGCACATAATAAATATTTATTGAAAAAATGAATTTTCCTTCATTTGCCTTCTTGTTTGATTTTCCATGGAAGACTCAAAGCATGTTATCTCTGAATTTAAACCTGCAACAGTTTATGTCATTGAAAATAGAGAATGGGGAAGAGAAATGAGAAAAAAAATAAAGGTGTAAGAGAGATGGGATATGGCGTAATGGAGAGACAAGCATTAGGAATTATTAATTCAGACTTGGGCACATACATTCAAATCTTGAGATTCCCTAAAACAAGCCCCGTTTCATGGCCTTGTCTGAGTGGAGATGAGGACGCCTTCCCCGTGTAGATTTTACTTCTAAGACAAGCAGGCAAGAAAGGAGAATGGACATCAGTCTGTGTTAGTAAGGAGATAAAAAGTATCTTTTTGTAAGAGTGTCAGTCTAGATGATTTCTGGAATCCGTTGGGTCCTGTTCAGGCGGGACGCCTTCTCCGGACGTCATGTTTAGAGCTGCCTAGTTACTCACCGACACAGCCGTCTCGCTGGGGGTCACGAGCTCACCGGACTCCGGGGTTATAATGGTGTTATATAGCCTCAGGAGAGAGTTCTGCAATAATAAACTGAATTTAATAGGGTGCTTCCTGTGTATCATGCTCAATCTCATTCTCTTCCCATTCAGATAATTCTATCCAGACCATGATCACGTTTGACCAAGGAGGAAGGTGGGAGCACCTACAGAAGCCCGAAAACAGTGAATGTGATGCCACAGCAAAGAATAAGAATAAGGTTTGTTTTCCTCCAGTTGTCCTATATATTTGGAGCAAAGCAGCCATTCTGCTCTGCCCTTCCTGTGCCAGGCTTGTGAACAATGAAGTTTTGTTAGGGTTCACAGGGAAAGGTGGAAAGTTTGTAAATGAGAGTCATGAAACTAACTCAGAGTAGGAAATAGGAACTGTGAAGAAAGGCCAAAATACTGGGGATTACTCGTCTTCTAAGTAAAAACAAAACTGAGGGCAACAATTTGTGTTTGATTATAAACTGCTGAATGAAAACAGAATGGACAGATGGGCCGCTGATTAGTTAGGAGTCAGCATGACAGCTATGAGACGTTAGCAATCTACAAAAACCATAGATAGACCAGCCAGCCGTGCTGAGCAGTGCAAAGCCACGCTGGTGAGAAACAAATAGAAGAGAACTTGGCCTTCTCTTCCTCTCGGCCGGCCGGGGCGCCACAGAGCCAGGTGGTGTGTGGTGACCTGGCAGTGCATGTGAGAGCAGGGGCTGACTCTTCTGAGGAAAGACTGAGAACTAGAAATACAGAGGTGTTGCTCCAGGAGATCCTAAATTCCAGGAGCGACAGGTCTTGACAGGCAAGAACAAAAGAAAAGAAAAACAAGCTTTGTGTGTGACTTAGAATTTGAGAGGAGCTTAGGGGAACGCTAAGAGTTTTCTTCAAAAAATGACAGTGTTGGTAGTTCCTCAGAATACCTGTGGCTGATATGCTGTTCTAGGTAGGGTTTCTGTTTTATTTAAAGAGTCTCAGTGTGAGAGAAATTGTACCTACACCACCCCCAATGCTCTCTGTCCCCTTGTCCCATACGCGTACATGCTGTTAGGTCTCTGTCCGTCCGCTTCCTTTTTCCCATCCCTCGGCCATGGCCTGGGCCTGGGCCTGGGCCTGCCCTCCTCACTTTAAGCCTGGGAGGTACAGGAGCCTTCTTACTCGTCTTGCCAGCCTCGCACGCCCACGCCTCTCTCTCCTCAATGCTCTTCATGGCTCCCCTTTGCAATGAGTAAAGGCTGTGACTTGGTAACGCAGGTCCTCTCCTCCCGTCAGGCTCTCTTCTGCCTTGTCCTTGTCATTGCTCATTTGGTCACAGACGTACCCCTTGTCATCCTCTGCTGCTCCGTGCACACCCCGTATGTACCCGTGCCTCTGTGGCCTGCCCACGTTGTTCCTGGGGAAGCCGTGCCCATCTGCCCGACCCCCGTTCATTAGGATCAGTGGAAATCCTAACCATCCTCTCTGCCCGTCTTCAGTTAGGACTGGTCATTCTACTTCAGTTCATTAATAGTTTGCTTGAAGCTTGTATTGCAGTAAAATATACGTGACATAAAATTAACATTTTAACTAATTTAAACCTCTTTTAAAGCACTGACTTTAATTCTGCTTTATACCTCAACTAGTTCCTGAGAAATATTTCTTAAAGACAGGACTCAGTCTTATTTCTAATCACCACCACATCTTGTACAGTATCTGAAATATAATAGGCGTTCATCATATTTATTTGTGTGGAATCATCCTTTAAATATTGATCAGAGGTTTTGGTGTAATGCAGGAATAAAATAAACTAAGATTACACATGAGAAAATAATTGCGTAATTTGCTCCCAAATGTACTAATGTATTTCAGAATCAAGAATATTCCACTGAGCTTATAACTCAACAACAAAAAAAACTCAAATTAAAAGAAAATATACAAATGGTCCATAATCACATGAAAAGATGCTTGACGTCACTAATTATTAGGGAAACACAAGTCAAAACCACAGCAAGAGATCACCTCACACCATTAGGATGGCAACTATCAAAAAATAAAAACAAATAACAAGTGTTGGCAAGAATGTGGAGCAATTGGAACCCTTTGTACACTGTTGGTGGGAACGAAAAGTGGTACAGCCACTATGGAAAACAGTATGGTGGTTCCTGAAAAATTTAAATATAGAATTACCATATGATCCAGCAATTCCACCTCTGGGTATATATCCAAATGAATTGAACAGAGAGTCTTAAAGAGATATTTGCACAGCCATGTTGATAGCAACATTATTCACAAGAGACAAAAAAATGGATGCAATCCAGGTGTCCGTTGACAGATGAATGGATAGACAAAATGTGGTATATACACACAATAGGCTATTATGCAGCCTTAAATAGGCAGGAAATTCTTACACATGCTATAACATGGATGAACCTTAAGGACATTATGCTAAATGAAATAAGCCAGTCACAAAAGGAAATATTCTATGGTTCCACTTCTACGAGGTACCTGGAGTAGTCATGCATAGACAGGAAGTAGAATGGTTGTTGCTAGGGGCTGGGGCTGGGGGGAATGGAGTTACTGTTTAATGGGTAAAGAGTTTCAGTTTTGCAGGATCAAAAAGTTCCAGAAACGGTTGGTGGTGATGGTTGCACAGCAGTGTGAATGTACTTAATGCTAGTGCATTTTTAGTACACTTAAAAATGGTTAAGATGGTAAATCTTATGGTATGTGTGTTTTATCACAATAATGTTTTAAAAAAGGAGTATCCCATAAGGTCTGGGTGGGTTCAGAGTTTTATTAGAAGGCTCTGTGGGATTAGTAAAAAATTGTACCTTTGGTTTTAATCTCCTTTGGTTTCTTTTCACAGTGCAGCCTTCATATTCATGCTTCCTACAGCATCTCCCAGAAACTAAACGTTCCAATGCCCCCCCTCTCGGAGCCTAATGCTGTCGGCATAGTCATTGCCCACGGTAAGCGGCCCTCCCCTCCCCGCCCCTCCACAGGAAAAGTGGCTGACCACACTGAGACTCAGTCACAGCCTTGGACCCTGTAAGAAAAGCAGCATTATGTGGCTTTTACCATCCTTTGTAGAATTTCTTGCATGGTAATAGTACTTTGGGTTTTTCATAGACTCCCATCAGAGAAAGCAACATGACTTTCCACTTTTTCCAAATTTTCAGTGGCCTTTTTTCCTATCACACAAAGCATGATGGGAAATAATAAATTCATTCAAAATTATTCTCTTGGCAGCAAATCCTTTCTGTTCCACTGCTGATTTGTGCTAAGGAGATGGGGGATTGTGTTGCAGGTAGCGTGGGGGATGCCATCTCAGTGATGATCCCGGATGTGTATATCTCAGATGATGGGGGTTACTCCTGGGCGAAGATGCTGGAAGGACCCCACTATTACGCCATCCTGGATTCCGGAGGCATCCTGGTGGCCGTTGAGCACAGCAGCCATCCGATCAATGTGATTAAGTATGCATGAGCTCCGCTCCGCCCGCACTGTCTGCACAGCCCGCAACTGGGCAAGGTTATCAGTCTGTCGGGGAAAGTTACTGACCATCACTCAAATTTGTGCGTTCTGCAGAACTGTAGGGAAGGTTCTTGAAGGGATTACGTTTAGAGAAACTCAGATTAAATGGCTTCGCTTTTTCCTCTGACTCCCTCTAGTTAACGCTTTTTGTCACTTGTAAAAATATTCTTTCCACAAAAATATTACAGAAATGTTCATGCATTCTGGATGGATAATGACTCCTTAAGTACAAGTTCTTATAAAATAATTTCTGTTTGTTGATTTGGAAGCCCATTTTTGCATAGTCACTACCCTCTCTTTCTTTTGAAAGAATTTTTATAAAGGCATGTTCTTCTGTACTCTGTGGATGAACCCCTTTCCCCTACCCTGTTAACTATAGGCTTTAAAAACTGATATATTTGTCAGTCAGTAAGCCATCTAAATATGAGGGTTTTTCTCAGGTTTGGGATCAAAAAGCCAGAGTGGTTTCCTGATATTGCCTTAAGTGTCCTCAGTCATGATCTCTCTCTGGCGGGGGTTTCAGGTTTTCCACAGATGAAGGTCAGTGCTGGCAAACCTACATGTTCACCAGGGCACCCATCTACTTCACCGGCCTGGCTTCAGAGCCTGGAGCAAGATCCATGAATGTCAGCATCTGGGGCTTCACAGAACCCTTCCTCACTCGGCAGTGGGTCTCCTACACCATTGATTTCAAAGATCTCCTCGAAAGGAACTGTGAGTGTCTCCTTTGACCTTTTCTACCAGAAACTTGTAAGCCCCTTCTTCTAAATAACCAACTCAGCTTAATTTCTTCTTGCTGAAAGAAGACAATTCTTATGAAAGAGGATTGTAAGATGTTCCGTGTGGAATGGTATCAGAAAAGCAGCTCCCTCTTTGGATGAGCTCTATCCAAGAGAAAAAAAAAATGAGGGCCATATATGTAATTTAAATGTAATTTAAATCAGCTACATTATAAAAGTAAGAGAGTTGAAATTAATTTTAATAATATCTCAATATATCCAAAATGTCATTTTAACATGTAAGCAATATTAAAAATTATCAATGAAATACTTTACATTCTTTTTCTTCTAACTAAGTCTTCAAAATCTGGTGTATATTTTACACTTATCCATATAATAAATTTCAGTTCAGACCAGCCACATGTAGCTACAGCGATCACATAGGAGAATACAGCTTTGCACTGTTAGGTTTCTGTAACATTTTATGAGATTTTTTTCTGCTTATAAGGATAATGCATGCTTGTGTTTATCTAAAATTATTTCATAACATTTTCAGGGTTTTCCACCCCTCAGTATAGCAGAACTATAAAGAGGAAACTTTAGAGGAAAGTGGGTTGCAAAGAGCACCTAATTAATTGTGCTACTTCCCAAATGTTGATAAGTGAGGAAGTTTTCCTGCAGAGCTTTGGCTTTAATGTCAGTCACAGGCGAGGCTCTAGGATGGTTACTGAGTAGGTGTGAAGCCCACATTGACCATTTCAGAGCTCTGTAACTTCAAACTAGAAGGCAGGTTACAGGCCCAGAAAAATGGCTTCGGAAAAGGAGTTACAATGTTCATTGCAAGAATCACAAGCAAACCCAGGCCCCAGAACCAAGGATGCTGACATTGTACTGAAAACTATGGAGGAGAAAAGAAAAAACTGGAGAAGAGGTGACCATCCTATGACCTGTAGTTATTTGTTGGCATAATATCATACAAGACTTAAGGTTTTAAGGCACTTTGGTTGAATTTTGGTCCTATTATTAGACTGTATTATGGGTCCATTTCCTCAGCATGTTAATTCAGTGACTCCTGGAGGAAACAGAAGCACCGTTTGGACCTTACTTTTCTACAAGATGTTTAAACATGATTTAATACTGGAGCCATCGTTGTGTAAATTCATTAAATCGGCTGTAAAGGAGTTGGCTTAGGAGTTTTCCCCTCAGCAGGAAGCTACAGTTATCCTAAAGTTTCACATCATTAAAAGATTTGTTAAGCACCTGTTCTTTAACAGGCTCTGTGCTGGTCTTCATATCACAAAGGATAAAACCGAATCCACAGTGTTTAGGCCACAGCCTTTGAGTCATTTTTCCAGGAGTGAATGACCCAGATTGACTTGTCAGAAATCTTCATTTGACAGCCAGTCGACTAGAGTTAAAAGTCTAGAAAGAATGTTTTCCCTCCTGCTTGAAGCAAACTAACCCATAGTGAAATTGAACCCATGCTTTTGGCTAATTGGTGTCATGTCCTAAAGGGAAACATCTGGTTGCTGACCTCTGACAGCTCCTGCTGGCTGAGGGCACAGTCGTACAAGACACAGACAGCAGCCTCTCAGTTTGGAAGGAATCCTTGAGGTCGTCTGTCCAGCTTCCCACTTCCAAACAAATAAGGGTTTTCCTAATACCCAAATGAGTAGTGAGATGCAAATAACCCTCCTTTGGTATGAGGAAATGCTAATTGCTAGTAGGCTCTAACTAATTAATTATGGTTTGCAGTTCCAAAATGAAGGAATAGAGTCAGACAGCCCCACTTTTCCTGTCCTTGTTCTTCCTATAGCCGGGCAGCTGCATCATGTGGGCGGGTTCTGTGCCATGCAGTTTCCCGAACAGTCTGTCTTTCCTTCAGGTGAAGAGAAGGACTACACCATATGGCTGGCTCACTCCACCGACCCCGGGGATTATGGAGATGGCTGCATTTTAGGCTATAAAGAACAGTTCCTACGACTGCGCAAGTCATCCGTCTGTCAGAATGGTCGGGACTATGTTGTGACCAAGCAGCCATCCGTCTGTCTCTGCTCCCTGGAGGACTTCCTCTGGTATCAGCATCCCTGTGGGCCCTTTTCCCGTCGGGGGGAGATGGAATCCAGTTGTCTTATAGGGCTGAAAAGTATTTCAATCTTTTTCTTCCCCAAGAGTGGAGAACTGCTTCTTATTAAGGAAATTGAGGCACAGAGAAAGAGCCAAAGTTGTTAATAATTGGACAGATAATATCATATCGAGCAGTTAATTATTGGGCAGAACCAGCAACAACCCCAAAAATCCTGACTTGCCAATGGTAGGAAGGAACAAGGTATATGAGGAGAAAGAAAATTTAAAAAAATAGAAGATGATAGGACAAAAACACAAAGAAAAGTGGTACAGGGCACTGGACTAAGAGGGCATTGGACTTGAGCAGAAAGCCCGAGAGCCTGAGTTCGGCATGTAGGGCGCTAGGTCTTGGGTCATCTGCAGGACTAAAGGCAGAGAGAGTGGGGTTATGTCCTGAGACACGAGGTGACATCGGTATATTTGTGGTCCCTATGTCCCTTAAGGTTTAGAGGCCGTCAAGGTGAACTCCCTAGAGTTCAGGACCATCCAAATTTAAGTATCAGTTATGTGGCTGGTATGGAGTTATACAAGGGCAAGGGAGTCCCTGGGCAGGCTCAGCACGGTAACTGAGGGCAAGTAAGAGGAGACGACTTCACATCACTGGCAGTGACTTTATGGAACTCGTCAGCTGCAAAAATATACTGACGGGAGGTAAAGGTGGATCCTAAAGGATTTGGACCAGAGACAGGTAGATAGCAGTCATGTCTCCTTCATCATGTTCTCTCAAACCGCAGGTGGAATGGCCAGGATCCTCCCTTCTCTATTTCCACAAGGAAAATAGCACTTGTATCTCTTTGTTACTGTAGGGCTAGAGCTCACGGATACTGCAAAACTCTAAGGACTGTCTCCCATTCTTGACTGCACATAGGCGAGGCTCTTAATTACTGAGCTTCACCTGTTTTGCAGACATGCTTCAGAGCTCCACGCCACTGCCCCTGCTGCTTCCTCTACCTGGAAAGTCTTTCCACATTCCCTGCTTAAGCCCCAAGCCTGATGGATTCCTGTTTCGCCCAGATAGCACTTCTTTAAGCTTTCCCCAGTTTTCCCTCGTCAGGGCTCCCACAGAAGCCCCATTACAGCACTTCCTGTGTTTTAATCATTGTGTACAGGTTTGATTCCACCACTAAACCCTTGACTCCTTGAGGACATCCTATATTTGATAATCATATAGTAGCAATGACACAGCTGACGTTTATTGAGCACTAACTGTACCGGGCACTGTCCTCCCTTACACTTAACCTCATGGCACTATGGTCCTATGGTCGGTCCCATTTCACACAGGGAGGAAATGAAGGTACAGAGAGATTACGGCCGGCTTGCCCACTCAGCCAGGAAGGGGCCGAGCTGGGCTGTGAACCTGGAGTCCAGCTCCAGAGCCCGGACACTGTGCCATAGGTGCCTGAGAAATGTGTACTCTGGGCGTGGGAAAGGATGTTCCCTCAAATTTGGGATTGAATACCTAAAATTTTTACCAGCAGTTTCCCTCTGCTATTGGAGGGGTGGTGGTCTCTGCATCTTAGGTTCTCCCTACTCTCGCCCCTAAATATTTGTCAGATAAACCTTGAAGTACAGGCAGCATCTGTACATTCCCCAAATATTCACTGAATACTTGCTGTGCACAGGGCACCACAAAGAAAAAATAGGCTTTCCCGGTAAGATGCACATAATTATGTTGTGAAACAGAAGGTGGTAAATGCCTCGGGGCTTTAGAGAAGGGAGGGCATGTTCTAGCTAGAGCTGAAAGGAGGTGTGTCAAAGAAAGCTTCGTTGAGGAGGTGGCATTTGAGCTGAGCCCTGAGGAGCAGTCGGCTTTGACCATGAGCGTCTGGGAAACAGCCAGTGGACACCCGACAGTGAGGGGGAAGGCTGCGCTGGAAGATAGGCCTGAGGGGAAGTCACAGTAGTCGCGATAAATGCGTGAGTGGGTCCAGACGGGGATGTTCGGGCTAAACTTTCAACTTAGATAAAGGGAAGGAGAGTAGTGTCGTGGACAAACATAAGGAAATGATAGGACAGGGTAGCGTGAAGGAGAAAAACCATGTGTTTCAAATATTTTATTTATTTGAGGTTGTGTCGGCGGATTTAGATGTGATGTCTAGCAGGCATTTAGAAATGGAAGATTAGAGCTCAAGAGAGGTAAAACCTGGATGTTTTAATTGCAACAAATAGTTAAGCTCACAAAGGGAAAGCAGATACAAAGTAAGAGAATGAATTACAGCACCTTGGAAAATGTCTGCATTTATGGGTTAGAAAAAGAGCAGCGCCGGGCTGGGGAGGAGCAGGCAGTGTGTCAGGTGCGGCAGAAGAGGTGGTTACAGTAAGAGAGGCCAGAGAGGGTGCCCCTGGGTTGGATGACTAGTGAGCCCCAGGGACGGGGGACTGAAGTGGGGGGCTCAGACGGACATTTTCAAGGTTGCAGAGGAGGTTGAAGCCAAAAGGCACAGAATTAAAAGTAAATGAGTAAAACAGAACAAGTAAAAAGTATTCTTTAAAGAAATTTAGCCAGTAAGACAGGAGGAGGAGAAAGAGGACAGGTGCCGGCTAAGGGGAAACCAGCAGGTGAGTGGGCCTGATGGTCCCTCCCACACTGTGAGTGAAGCAAGGTCCCAGGGCAATAGGACGGATGGGGCCCAGGCTGCTCATGAAGGGCTGGCTGGGAAAGGAGGCGGTGTGTCCTTTCTTCGGGGAAAAGAGAGGTGAGCAGAGGGGTGGCATGTGGAGAGAGGGGACAGAGCAGAGGGCAGGTCAGCACGTTCACACTGGGGGCAAGGACATCTGAGAAGCTAGAGGGTCCGAAATGGGGAGGCAGGGAAGGTTTGCATGTCCTCCCATGGTCTGTCTGCAAAGAGTATAATGAGTTATTTGGAGGTGAATAAAAAATTGCTAAGTGTCCCTGAGTTTAGCTCTGTCACTGATGCCACTGTTTCTCTGTGTCTTAGTTGCATGAGTCCCCACTCCGTGCAGGCTGTAGCCATTCCCTTCCCGGAGCCTGAGCGATCTGTGTAAGGCTCCCAGCCTTGGGGCTCCTAGCTCCTGAGTCCTAAGTCTGGCAGGCCCAATCGATAAGTTATTTTGCCCCACTTAAACCCTCTCCATGTCTGTTTTCCTAAATGGACATTCTTTGTAGATGTCACAGGCCTTCCTGAGCTGCTTTCAGGTAACCCAAGACTGGCATGTTAACCATCCACCGCCCCACATAAAACCTTCATTGATAGTCACTATCTTTCAGCAACTGTGAAAGCTACTTTCTTTGCTGATTCTTGCAGTGATTTTGGCTACTTCCGTCCAGAAAATGACTCCAAGTGTGTGGAACAGCCAGAGCTGAAGGGCCACGACCTGGAGTTTTGTCTGTATGGCAGAGAGGAGCACCTGACAACAAATGGGTGAGGTGGCTTTTCTTCCTTGTAATAAACGAATCACCATTATTCAGAGTGAAAAACTGCTTCTCTCCACAGCAAGATCTGAGCCATGTTTTAGAGCACTCTGGAAAAATACTGCCTTATAGAACCTTCCTGATGATGGAAATGTTCTATAGTCTGCTGTGTCCAGTATAGTAGCCACTCATCCTGTGTGGCTATTGGCTGCATTTCGACTGAGGAACTGAATTAATTTGAATTGATTTAAATAGTCTCCATATTAGACAGTGCCGATTTAGAGGAGCCTCGTTGCCGCCCTCCCCTGATAAACACTTCCCCCTCCATTTTCGTACCACGTGTTAACCTGCTTTCCCAGGTTACAGTTCTTTGACAGTCTCCTGAGGCAGAAAGGTGGGCGTGTCCCTGCGGCAAGGCCAGGGATGCTTAGCCTGTTCGAGGTGAAACTACGCAAAACATCCCCAAACCTTCCTGTGGATCTCTCCCCAGGCCTGAAAGATGGCACCGTGTTTCCCCGAACGTAAGGCCTAGCCGGACAATCAGGTCTAATGCGTCTTCTGGAGCAAAAATTAATATAAGACCCAGTCTTATTTTACTATAGTAAAATAAGTAAATAAAAAATAGTAAAATAAGACTGGGTATAATATAATATAATATAATATAATATAATATAATATAATATAATATATAATATAATATAGTATAATATAAGGACTGGGTCTTATTTTACTATAAGACTGTATAATAGAATGTAATAGAATATAATAGTAGGAATATAATATTTTACTATAAGACTGTATGATATAATAGTAATATAATATATTGGAATGTAATATAATAATAGGCAGGAATCCAGGAATACATCTTTGTATTCTGTTAACAAATTTTCTCTGCCTTTCAGGTACCGGAAAATTCCAGGAGACAGATGCCAAGGTGGAGTGAATCCAGTTCGAGAAGTAAAAGACTTGAAAAAGAAATGCACAAGCAACTTTTTGAGTCCAGAAAAACAGGTATGTTAAAATAGATCTGGTTTAGGTGCAAGTGGAGTTTCATGTTCTGCCAGGAATAGTCAAAATTAAAGCATCAGGAATTTTATTACTTAATACAAAGTGGCCAAACTACTTCTGTCAGGCTTCCCTTTGCACAGGAAACTGTTAGGGTGAAGGATGGGTCACATAAGCCAATGATAAGCTCATCTACTGAAAATGTGTTTGTTGGGGAAAAAATAGTATTCCGTAAAGTTGTTCCAAGTCTTAGAAGCGTAGAGGTGAGGAAATTTCTGAGGCTCAGGGTTATGTAGGAAAAAGACTCAGGAAGGTTGGCTGTCAAGGGCTGCAGTTTGGCATGTGTGGAGAAGGCAGGGTGGAGCTCTGCCGAGTCACGCCAACTGTGTTCAAGAAGAAAAAACCAAGTGGTAATAATAGGCTGGTTTTGATGTAGAAGCAGTTATGGGGCTGATTACAGGTCTGTAGTACTGAACTATCTGGCTGGGGTTTAGGGACATGGTAAAGAGGAAACCTCTTGATAAAGAGGCACTGAACCAGCAGTGTGGTCCAGTGTGACTTGGGTCAATAAACTGGGGGCCCTAGTTCCTCATCTGTAAAATGAGACCTGGACAATCTGCAGTCCCCTCCTCTCTAACTTCAAAAAGATGAGGGCCTGACAAGAGGTGGGATTAAGAAGGCAGCAGGAGAAGAATGTGTGGGTGTGTGTACTCGTCAGGGGGCAAGTTCCGCGTCCTCTGGGCCCCCGCCCTCACTCCTGGTGGCTCTCCCCAGAGAATAGTGTGTGTGATTGCACAGGACTCCCCCCACAGGGACACACCTTGTCCCAGAATCCAGCTCAGCCTCCTCTTGGATGCACTGAAAACACACACTCCCTGTCCCCCACCCAGAAGCAGGTAGGTCACACTCAATGATATGAAAAGGCATATTTGTAAAAACATAACAAAAATTAAGTGAAAAAATAAATCTTGGTGTCATATACTGGCCTTCCTGATACAGCACTGGCGCAGAGTCATTCAGCCACTGTTACCATAATCTCCCTTCCCTGCTCCACCCTTCAAAGCGCTGAGACTTACAAACAGCTGTCGTGAGGAACAGTCACAATTACCATTTGACCGAGGTTCCCAAGGCTTCCATGTAAGTGACATTGAAGCCCCTGCGTTTGCACCATTCTGAGGTTCTGGTGACCCTCTGCCAGCTGTGATATCGGGGGTGGGAAGAGTACCATCGTGAAGTGTCTAGGGACGCAGGACATTCAGAGAAGTGAGCGGATGAGCAGCCTCTTTGAGTTCAGTCCTAGAATATGCACACCTGAAATGTTTTGTTTGTGTTTTAATTTGTCAAGAATTCCAAGTCAAATTCTGTTCCAATTATCCTGGCTACGGTGGGATTGATGCTGATCACAGTCGTAGCAGGAGTGCTCATTGTGAAGAAATACGTCTGTGGGGGAAGGTAAGGAACGTGGAAGTCACTCAGAGGTGCTGCATGCAAACCAGAAAGTCATCGAGGGGCATATGGTTGAGTCTGCCCGTGGCAGAAGCCAGCTCGCTGAAGTGATGGTCTTTAAACATCAGGCTCGAATCTCTCAGCTCTTCTATTTTCCATATGCCAGCTATGGGTTGTGCTGCCTGGTGTGTGACTCATTCTGTGGGGTACAAACTCGGAAAACCCCCAGTCCCGTAAGAAGCGCAGCCCTCCTCACCACGTGGGGCTTAACGGAGGCTTCCGTCCACAGGTTCCTCGTGCATCGGTACTCGGTGCTACAGCAGCACGCAGAGGCCAATGGCGTGGACGGGGCAGACACTCTGGACGCAGCCTCCCACACTCATAAGAGTGGTTATCATGACGACTCGGATGAGGTGAGACTATTTCTTCTTGAAGGGTAGTCCAGAAGTGCAGAAAGAAAGAGTGATTCTTTGCCTAGTCATGACCAAGCTATGACTGAGGCAAAGGAGGGAATAAGCTAGAAGCGAGAACTTAATGACTATAAGACTTGGGCAGCCAGAAACGAGGTAATTGCTTTCAAAATAGGAGTTTTTCAGTCTGTACATATGGTCTATGTCTGTCTTTTCAGGACCTCCTGGAATAGCTCCTCAAAGAAGCGGGATCGAGCATGGATGATGGAACCGCAGTACCTCTTACACTCCCTGTGGCTCTGACGTGGGGAAATAAATTTCCCATTGCGAGGGACCCAGCTCTGTTTCTGCTGCTTCCGTCAAAGCCAGAAGGACCTCCACTAAAGAAATGCAGGGGGTGGGGTGGGGGCAAAACCCTAAACACTCTTGCAATTGGCTCTGAGAAGAGGGGAAATTTTCAGTTCTTTAGCCTCTTATTTCAAGTTCTATCTCTGCAAAGTATGGGCTTTTTTCTTTCTGTTTTTGTTTTTTAAGGGAAATGAAATGGAATTTGAAGGGAACGCTTCACTAATCCCACTCTTGCATGTTTTGCCTGGTGCCTGCCCCAGGGCATCTGCCAGCTCCAGCATCACAAAGTGCTCAGTGCTGTCCCTGGGCTCTGGTGGTGACACAAAGCAGCTGCAGAGCCGAACACAGAGGCTGCAGTGACCTGTCTCCGTCTGGGGACAGCCGTGCTCCAAGAACGTTGCATACCAGCTCCTCACACAAATCCCGCTTTTCTTTTTTTTTCAGGGACCATAGATCACAGTGATTTTTCTTTTCCCTGTTTAAGCAGGCAGTACCCTTGTTAATTGCCCTTTGGTGACTAACTTAACCATGTGCTTCCAAGACAGTAAATCAGGAAAACTTAAAGGGCAATATCTTTGACTTCGGGCAGGAAGAAGGGAGCAGCAGAGAACTGAGTAGATACAGCACCTATTAAAGGAGGAATTCTTCCTTCTTCTGCCATCTTTCAAGCCACGCTTTGTGTGTGTGCCAGTGCACTCGCTGAGGACAGGGTTCAGGCTTGCCCTGGCTGTCTGCCCAGCTGAGTGATCTCTTCCCTAGAGCCGATGGTGGCATGTACGGTTCAGGCCCCAAGGACGGAACATAGAGTCTTCCATATGCCTTTCTACCTGCTGTGTTGGCCCTTTGGTGAACGACTAGAATGGCTGCTTATATGCTTCCCCTTAGGTGGCTATTGTTCATGGAGCCAAGACCAGACATGTTTTCAGATTCATAGGCTGTCTTTAAAAATCAGAATTTTATTACCAGGCTCTCCTTGTCACCTCTTTTTCCCAGCTTTGCCAAGTAATGTATTGGCATGAAACTTGGCTGAACCAACTGAAAACTTCCAGTGTAGATGATGTTTTGTGTGATACGTTAAGTTCATATTTTAAATTTAAGTGAGTTTTCCGTTTGACATTTTTTCAAATATAGAATATAGTAAGGTGGATTTTTGGGTGGCCATATAGTAATGGAAAGCTGCAATAATTCATTTTAACACAGCTTGAATATTTGCTATACAGGGATATAGTAGAGTACATTTTTGGTCTTAGCATACCAACTGTGCTGGTCACAGTTTCTCCCAATAATTATGATTGGGACTTTCTTTGGTAACTGCCATTTTGCTGCTAGTTCATTTTATGGCTAGAAAATCAGTAAAAAGTAAAAGTGCCAAATTAGCTTTTGTCAGAATGCAAGAGCAGATGACCAAATTCTCTCCTCACCAGAATAGATTAACAGCAGCAGGGAAAGTGGGGGAGGGAGTGGATGGAGAATTTAGAGACTCTGAAACTGCGGTAAAATTAAATGAATCAGGGAGCTTCAGTTAGTAAATAAAGTTAGGGCAGGTTTTGTGAAGAGAATTAATATTTGTTAGAGCCAGAGAACACTAATCTTTTAGGAAAAGCGCATTCATTTTCATCGTTTTTAAGTTAAAAATAATTCCAAAGATTAACCAGCTCACAAGTGATCCAATGTCAGCCTCTGTCCTGGACACCCTCCCCTCCTGCCCGAAGTGAATTTGATGCCCAGACGAGACCTACTTACGCTTCCACCTTTGCTCTCAGCATGTACTCACTGGGTAGGTGTGCCGATACGTGTTGGTTCTCTCATCAGTTTTAAGATGGAAAGTTAATATTCTCCAACCATATAAGAATAGGGCTCTTTGTTTGGAGTGAATCTGGGATTTTCAGATCACTTTCACTTGCATTATGTCATTTGAACCTCACAACATTCTTGTGAGGTTAAAAACAGGCAGGGTTTGTAATCTCGTTTTTTTAGGAGATGGAGCTGAGGTACAAAAATGGAGTAGATTGTCCACGGTCTTTGGTGTGTTACGAGCAATCCTGGTTGGTTGTCTTCAGGGCTCATGAGCATTTTTATGCGTGCAAGTGCTGCATACCTGGGGCAGGGATCAGTGGCATTTGTCTCTGAGCAGCATTTAGCGCCCTCTTGCCACCTTGGTAAACAGAAAATTGTATTCTCCTGTTCGTCATGGCTGAAAACAAAAGTGATGATACTTTTGAATATGTGATTAGAAACTGCCTCTCACCTCACTGAGGGTCACTGTTCCAAGAGTGCAGGAGTGGAAACTCCAGTCTCCTCCATTCCTGTCCCTGGCTGGCTAAGCTTGCTCGGTTGGTTTGAGGACTGCTAGCAAGCGTGACTCATTCCGTGTCTGCATCAGCCTGCTTGCTCACAAGTGGATGCCCTCAGCCAGTGAGTAAAACAGCCTACATCGATGACAGCATCGAAGGAAAACAGATTTCGAATTTGTCTTACTGATGTTAAGTTAGGAGCATTATCTTTGGAAGGAAAGCATAACGTATCATTGTGTAAAGTCCCAGGCTTGTTGGTATCAGAGATTATTTCTGGAGGTTTCAGTGAAAGAATTTGGCATCGTAAGATAGGTTGGACATATCAGACCATCCAAAGTGTTCTGAGTTCTTAAATCCAGGTGGAGAACTTGCCATTTTTCCTGCTCTGTGGGTAGATGTCTTAGACCTGGGGGGGCTTCTGGTTTGTAGTGACACAAGAGACCACAGATGCGCCCACCTAGGCTGTGACTTGAATGGCAACAGCACTTAGAAGAATCAAAGTGTTTAGAGGGTGTGGCCGCTCTAGCCTGGGCTCAGTAGATTCAATAGTTTAGCCATAACTGAAACTTAGCATTTGCCATCTGCCGCTGCACCGGCGTTCCAGTGTGCGTCTCTCATTCGTAGGTTTGCCCCTGGGCCTCTACGTGCCCAAGCTGGCCTTCCATCCCTAACAGATCAGTAATGTGCTGGCCACCTCCATCCAGCTCCTGCTGCTTCTCCCATGGCCTTTATCATGACACCAGGATATAAAGAGGAGTGCAGGGTTGTCCACACCCACCCCAGGGGGCAGGGCTGGTTTGGCTTCAGTCATTTGTTTATTTTCCAGGCAAATCATCCTGGAAAGAGTCTTCCTTTTAGGAGAGCTCTGAAGAGCCCAGCCCCTATGGCTTAGAGCGCTTCCTGCTCATTGCTGGTACAGCCCCCTCATCCTGTACGAAACCTGGATGCTTGGCTCTAACGTAGGAAGAGATTCAGCTTTTCCATTTTGCTACTACCTTCCCTTGAGCAGGAAAATAAACATGGACTTAAATATCCTTTGAACAAAACCAAAGTTTTAAGATTTGCCACATGATGGAGTGACAGTGAGGGCCAGCCTTTCAGCACTGACACTCAGCAGGTGCCAGTGTTTGTGTTCCATCTGCCACCAGTTTGCCCAGCTCAGGCAGCTCTGGGAGCACCGTCCTGCCTGAGCGGAGCCCAGGCCTTGCCCTCATGGAGGAGAACCGAAATAGCAGGAGCGTGTTGACTTCTTGGTTACGTCGCATTATAACAAGAATCAGAGCGTGAATTTGAAATTGTCTGCAACAACTTGCTGTATGCATTTTTTCACACCAGTACATTCTTAAGCATCCTTGTTTATAGAGAATAACATAAGCTAATCTGTATCTTTATATATATGTACATATATACATGTATAAACTGTATAGTGTACATGGTAATGATTTATTGATATGTCCCAAATCTTTAATGCCGTCCCCATCCTCTGCATGCCCTCGGTTTGTGGTCAGGTGACTTGAATGTTCCCTGATGACTGCCCACCTCCCGTGTTTGGACGTCTAGGAAGGAGGGTTTGATCGTACCCTCCTCCTCCTTGTGCACAGAACTGCTCAGGGTCCCCATGTGCCTGTTGTTCACCCTCTCGTCCCCTGTTCCCTTTCTGCGCATGTGGTCCTTCCCTCTTCTCTATCTTCTCTGCCTTTCCCCCAAGCTGTGGGACAACTGCCTTCCTACTAAAGTGTAAAGCAGTATTAAGATCATTACTGCATGTGCGTTACAAAACCAGTTTTCTGTTCCCTTGGGACAGAAAATTGCATGTGAGGTGGAATAATCAAGTCTCGATGACCCATGTCAGTTACACAACAAAGCCAGACCCCATAATAAAATTTCCACAAAATGGAAATAAAACTCAAATTTCTTTAGCATTGTGTAAATAAATCTGGATGTGTTTAACTTTGTACTGGTAATTTTCTGTATATTTGCAATATTTGGGTTAGAAATAAAACAGACGGGGACTTTGTTACCTGACCTACTGAAATGACTAAGCTACCATGTGTTGACATAGCTTTTCCCGTTTCCTAGCTTCAGTAATCAAACCAAACCAGCAAATAAGCCAATTAAAGAGCCAGGACTGTGCATGGAAGGTATCGGATCATGTATGGATGAAACTACTCACTCTTTTCTCCTTCCTCTGTGTGCTCATAACATCTGCTTCCCATAGTATTTGTCAGACCAGCTTTCTTCTCCTTTTCCCCAGGAAGTCTGATCCATCCCACACACCTTCTCAGGTTTCAGTTGCTGTACTCTTCCTGTGGACACAGCAACATGTAATTACTCTCCTGAATTATGTGTTCCTTATAGCAGGTTTGACAAATGACAACACTGAAGTTTAACTTTGGTATCTTTCCAGTTGCCCCTCTTAAATTTCTCTTGCTCTCATCGTGCTTCCTGATCCATTTCGTTTCAGGACCTTCAAAGCGTTGCAGCTCTCCACTCTTCCAAAGTACTTCTTTTAGGAGAGGTTCCTGTCCTCTCTCCTGGAGCCTTTAGCCCAGGCTGAGCTGGCTCCGCAGCCAGCCATCCTGGGATGATATATCCGTAGAATACATTCTGGCATCTCAGTCTGAAGCTGACGAGGCAAAGACCTTGCTCTTGAGGAGCCATTGTCTGGTGGAAGAGTTCCTCCCCCAGGAGAGGATCTAAGGTGGCTCTGTTTTCAGGAAGTTATCGAACATAATGTTCTAAGACTGGCTGCACCAGAATCACTAGGTTTGTTGTTTAAAATGCGGATTGCTGTGTCCCACCCAGACTTATTAAATTAGACTGTGCTAATGGACAGACCCTAGGGTATGCATTTTTAATTTGATTCTTTCACACCTTCACTGCAACCAACGCCTAAGACTGAAAACCTGGGCCAGTCTCACCAGAGCACAAGTGGGGTGTAAGGAGCGGGGGTTGTCTGTACTTACGTACCAGGGCCTTGGCTGGGTCAGGCAAGAGAAGTCGGTCGGAGAGCTTCACACTAGTCCTGATGGGGCCTCTTACAACCAGCCCCATAAGGCAAGCTCCACGGTCACCCTCTTCGGCCATCCTAGCTCCTGATAAACGGACCTGGGCCCAAAGTGTGTCTACAGGTTGTCCTGGCCCTGAGCCCCTGTACAAGTTGCAAAGAGGACTTCTGGGCTTCGGTCCCACACCCCAACACAGCCTCCCGGGATCCTACTGACTCTGCCCCCAGATTGAGGGCTAAAGGGGAAAAATAAGTAAGGAGCCTATTCATTCAACCACACTTTTTTCCATAATAGAATAAAGGCATGGTGGAGAGCTGTATTATATATGGGAACTCAGTGCTTTCAGCTCAACTTTGCTGTGAACCTAAAACTGCTCTCAAAGTCTCCATAGAAATATATACACACGTACACAGAGGGGACACTACCTTCTGGAGACAAGAAGCAGTATGACAGGAAGCCAGATCATTCGGATGGAGTGTGCAGCACGTGCAGAATGATGGTTTGGTAAACCTGGAAAACGTATAGGACCTTTAGTACGTAACTGACACCTGTGGGTTTGCCACTTTCCTATATTTTTGTCATTTTATCCTCAACACAACCATAGCAGCATTGTCCCTTGTTTCACAGACCAGAGACTTGAGGTTCACAAGGAGTGACTTGCTTAGGGTCACCTAGTAACGGGTGCGCGGTGTAGCCAAAAGTCACACTCGCGGCCCCCGACCGTATGCCTGGCTCTCCTCCCTTCTCCACTGCTCTCTCACTTTATTTGTACTTGATCTCACAGGCAAGGGATCTTTCAAAGGGGCAAGTGCTGGCCTAACCTAAAAATAGCTTACGTTTATCAAGCACTTAGTCGGCCACACTCTGCTAAGCACTTTACACAGATGACTTCTTAATCCTCACAACAACTCTATGGTTATTATCTCCATTTTTAGATGAGGAAACACCTATGAGCGACTGGGATGTGTTTGCAAGTCACACAGAGTTGGTGACAGAGCTGAAGTGAGGCCTGGTCGCGTCTCCTGAGCACAGATAAACCTTCCACTGCCACCAGGGGGAGGTGGACAGAATGGGGATACACCCTGTAAAGGTCGAGTTGACAAGACTGACTCACTGAATGTGGGAGCAGAGAGAGAAAGGGCAGTTAAAGGTGTGCCTGTGAATCAGCTAATCCCGGGCGCCTTTCTCTGGACCTGAGCACCCGTCGGCTGAGCTGGAGAGCAGGAGTGGAGATGTTACCCCGTCCTCCCGACAGGAGCCACAGGCCCCCTGTGGATGGTGCGCCAGTGGGGGACATGGGGAAGCTATTTGAGCTCAAGCTCTCAAATCCCTCCCTGGTGTTGGGTGAGGGATGTCATCTCGCTCCCAAGATAACAGGGCCACCTCAGCCCTCCTCCTGTGGCTATTCTGGGCTGCTGTCTGATCCCCCTGTCTTCCCCTAGCCCCCGCTTTAGCTCTTCTGCTGGGAGTAGCTGGGTGGGGAAAGGCCAGCCCAATTACATAACCCGGTGGCAGGGACCCCTGGAGAGGCTGGAGAGCAGGTGCTCAGCCCCTCCCTCACCACCAACAGTGAAAACCTGCCCCTGGAGCCCAGCGTCCGGTGGCCCAGCATGGAGGCAGCCACAGCACTGCAGGTGGCATCGGGACCCACACTGAAGGTGAAAGAAGGCAGCCCAGCCGATGCTGAAGAACCCCAGACTTCGCCTCGACGGGGGGCCGGGAGCCCCAGTCCCCAGCTCCTGTCCCCTGTAGAAGGTGACCTGTGGGGATGGGGAGTGTGGGGAGCTGGATGGGGGGAGTTGGGAGGATTGCTGCACACCGGACCGCACCTCCAGAGGCTTGTGCAGAGCTGCGTGGCTTCGTGGGGTGGGTTCTGAGGATGCAGGAATACTGGTGGGAGCCCCCACCCCGTTTCTTGGTGGAGCCCTCCTTGCTGCTCAAGTGTCTCTGCTGTGTTTTTGCTTTTTAGCTAAGAATTCGGTAAATGGTGTTTTGGGCACTTTACAGTAAAAATGACCTGTTTCTATTTTTACCTTTAAAAAATGTCTGTCACAGGGACTAGGAGGACCTTCCACTCAGAAAGGGAGTGAAGCTTCTAGAGCAGGAGAAGAGGGAAACGAACGCTTATAGCAACTGGGAGGCCAGAGTGAAGTCCATGGCACTGGCAGTGCCATGGGTCCAGGGCCCACCCAACACCCCCACTGGCTCCCGTGGGAAATCCCCACCTCTCAGTGTGAGTTCCACGGAAGCAGAGCCCTTCCGGGAGAAGCATTTGGCTTCCCCTCCCTAGTGGTCCCTGTGAGCCCCTCGGCAAAGAGACCTTTTGGAGCTAGGAAGTGGCAGGGCCCCTTCCAGCCCCAGCTTTCCCTGCCAGCAGCCCTGCCGCCCAACCCCAGCTGCCCCTGGCTGAGACTTCGGTAGCCGCCAGGTCTGTGACACTTGCCTGGGGTGTCCCCAGTGCGCCTGGTTCAGCCAACCAGGAGTGGAATGAGAAGTAGAGAACACGTTTCTTAAAATCCTTGGCTCAGCAGTGATTCTGATCATTTCTACTCATGTATCACTGGTCAGACAGCAAGGGGGGCAGCCCCTTCTCAGAGAGAACGATGGAAGAGATCGTGTAAAGTTTGGTGGGCAATTATCCACCGAGGTGGTGATGAGAGTGGGATGCTGGAAATTCAAATTATAGGGGGCTTGTGGTTATTGGTCTAGAGAATGGCCAAGGAACCAGGGTGAAGCAGGGGAGGACAAAATCACCGAAGGCGTGGCAGGCACAGATGTGAGACCCTGCAGGGATTGGAAGGACGGCTATTGAAATCACCGGGAATCATGACTAGAGCAGTATTGGAAAGAGCGACAGTGAGCCAGAGCTAAAGTCATCAGCATGAGGGGAAGACCACAAGGGGAGGGGTGACAAGTCTTCTCCTCAGAGAACTGTTGTCTATTTCTATGTCCTTTGATTTTTCCTGAACTTAGTTTCATGGTCTGCAAGGCTTGTCCTTCACAAGGTGTCCCCAAGGTCACTACACTCCTTTCTCATCCCACTTCTCCAGACAGGTTTCTGATAAGCCCAAGGCCACAACCTAGGCATCTGTTAATGTCTAAGAAACGCTGGTGCGTTTTGGATCCCTGGAAATCTCTGGTTATGTTTGAAAGCCACAGCTCACCTTGTGCTTTCATCTTCTTCTGGTAACCGTCCACTGACACACACGCTTATACTGTCTCACATACTCACCGTCTCACACATACACACTCTTCACATGTACACACACATACACTCTCTCACATACTCACACTCACACACACGCATGAGTATACACACCCCCTTTCACTCTTTAAATGTATCCATCTTGTTTCTTCATTCTCAAGGCCGTAATTAAAACACATCAATTTGATCTACAGCCCTTAGGGAACTGCAGAGTCTTGAACCACGTGAAAGGAAATTACGGGAGGATATGAACAATTTTTCCCATGAGCATAGAATAAGAAAATGGGCATAAACTTCAGCAGAATGAAATAGGATAGAACTACGAGGAATTTTCTAATTAAGAGGAGTCGAGATCTGTGTCGAGACTAAGTAGTCTCCTCCTCTACTAATATCTAAGAAAGACTTAGACAACATCCCGTCTGAGAGAAATATAGCGCTAAGAGGGACACAGCTTGGAAGCCAGTGGCTCTCAAAGGACTTTCCCAAGACTCTATAAAGGGAGAAAACCAAATTATGGCTGTCTCAACCCTAGTCTTAGAAAAATCTAGGTTCTGCTTTCGGGCTCTAGGCTTTGGTTCACACCCTTTCTGGCATCTGAGGAGGAGAAAGCCATGCTTCTCCAAGGTCAGTACAATTAACACCTCGCTGGACTATGGAGGTGTGAAAAGAGAGGCCCCAAATGAGCCTTGCTAATAACATTCTCAGCAAAGGGTCAGATTGCTCTTGTTTGCTGGGCAGACGAGAAGACCTGGGGTGAGCTGGGAAAGGGCTTGCTGCTGCCCAGGCACCTGGACCTGTCAAACACTTCTGCCACCTCCCGCACTTTGTCAGCTGCTTTAGCCTTAAGCCCATCCTCTGCCCTCCCACCGGGGCCTGGGAGCCTGCTGAAAGCCTTATCCTCACCTACTTAATCCTCAGAACATTCCAGTAACTTAAGTTTGTCCCCCATTGATTCATCATGTCAGGGAATCCACTTATAAGCAAAGAACTGGGACAGGAGCCCTCCAGGGAGGAAGAAAGCCCCATCCTAGCTGTCAGCCTTTCTTCACTGTCTCTCTGCCCCCACTTGACTCCCCTGTGCGTCTCAGAGCTGCTCATGTTTCTCCTAATTCCCCTATTTTAACCTGGGTTCCACATAAAATACCCCCATTATAGCTTATGTTCCTATTTCTTTAATTTTTCTCTTTAGTTCAGGTAAAACAATGCTAACATTTTCCAAGATATTTTTGTAAGAAACAAAAGAAACACTAAGTGGGAACAAACATACATCAGCGTGCACCAAGCTACAGACGCCCATTCCCTGCCTGAGGTCTAAGCGGAGCGGGGCTCAGTGGGGACATCTTCCCGGCATTACCACCGGGGCTCCTTTCCTCACCTTAACCTTTTCGATTCTGTTTTTTTTGGGGGGGAATGGGAACAGGACTTTTTTTATTGGGGAACAGTGTGTACTTCCAGGACTTGTTCCAAGTCAAGTTGTTGACCTTTCAGTCTTAGTGGTGGAGGGCGCAGCTCAGCTCCAGGTCCAGCTGCCATTGCTAGTTGCAGGGGGCACAGCCCACCATCCCTTGCGGGAGTCGAGGAGTCAAACCGGCAACCTTGTGGTTGAGAGCCCGCGCTCCAACCAACTGAGCCATCTGGCCACCGGGGAGCTGAACGGCAGCTCATTGACTTCATTCTAGTCGCAGAGGGCGCAGCTCGCTGGCCCATGTGGGAATCGAACCCTGTTGCCCAGAGCTCATGCTCTAACCCACTGAGCCACCTGTCCGCCTCACCTTTTCAATTCTTGAGGGTGTCCCTCTGCTTTCCCTTCTTTGCCGCCTCCCTCCAGGGCAAGGTCATGGTTAGAGCGCTGACTGTGGTGCCCAGTCCCAGGTGGACAGCAGAGGACAGGTGAGTGGACAAACACATCATGCTCAGAGAATGGGTCCCTCAGACACACATTCCTAGATGGGACTGCCTCATCATCACAACCAGCCATGACACCTTAGCGAATCTGTTTCTCTCTCTGAGCCCTTTCCTTCCACTCTTCTCCTTGTGCTAGGTGCTCATCAAGGCCCTTCACAGCTCAGATATTCTGCAGGCAGAGCAAGGACTGCAGAACCCGGCTTCTCTCCAGCCCTCTGCCCAGCAAGTGTGAAGGGCGATTCCCCCACCCAATAGTGGGGAACCAAGCCCAACAAGATGAGGTTTTGACCCTCCTTTTCAATTGCTGCTCTCTTTTTTCAGAAAACTCTTAAGTCATATCCGCCTGTTCTCAACTCCTTGGTGGCTTGCCAAGATGGCCCCAGGAGAGGAACACATCACACAAACACTTCTTCTGTTCTTTATGCCCCGCCCCCTCCCAAACCGCCAAAGTCAAACGGAGGGCAAGCAGAGCAGGGTCACTCAGCTGCCCGGGGCTCCGTGGCTGCAGTGCTCCTACTGAGGCGGCCAGGCCACAAATGCAGGACGGGCCTCAGTGCACTGGAGGCCCCGTATCCCTTAGTTCCTGCTTTTGTCAGGGCAGCGGTGAGGTACAGCCTAAGACAGCACAACCCAGGTGAAAACATAAGCCACACAGCAAAAAGGGAAGCTAGGTAAATGGACAGCATGCACTGAATATGGGGGGTTATACTCATTTACAAAGACCAAGTGATCTCGAGATCAAAATGGGGTGGGAATTGTGGGAGTGAAGTTCCTGCTCTCTACACAATGGTCTACAATTTGAGGTACAGGAAGAACATAGCAAGACCTCCGTTTATTGCATTTTAAGTCTCACCATTCAAAATTGTGCATTATATAATGCATACATTTAAACAGTTCAATTTATAAATAAACATACATCTGCTGGGGTGAATGCTCAGGAAAGTATTTACGGGGAAATGAATATTATCAAAAAGTTTGGAATCCACTGTCAAGCAGTTGTGCTCTTTTCTGCAGTTGTGTACTGGCGTGGAGTTTTTCCAATTACTAGGAATGAACTGGGGGGGGGGGTGCTGGGGCTTTGGTGGGAACTGAGGCACCGTCACATTGCTTAGGACAACAGCAGCGGGGGACTGTCTCTGCCTGAGACAGGAGGCGACAGAAGACCCAATAAAGCTAGAAAATGGTGTCAGTCTTAGCCAGTCCCCCGAGGGAACCCCGGTGAGATGTTTGCACTTTCTCAGCCAAGGCAGCCTGAGGCCGAGGAGAGAAATGACTCCTGGTCATCCTCCAAACCTCACTCAGCACTTTCCTGAGCATCTCCTGTCTTTATCCTGGAAGCCAATAAACAAGATCTAATCTCTCTTCTCACTGGAACACACCTGGGAAATCAAGGGGAAGTGAGCAGTGGAGCATTTCATCTTTCCCAGATTCTGGTTGTAAAAGTGGTCCGCCACAAACTGGGAGAATACTCCGCAGGCACCGAGCAGGGCAGCCATGCAGAGGAAGGGACCTAGACGCCAGCTCCCTCTGCAATGACATCCATGCTGTCCTAGTGGGTCCAGGCTGTTGACTCTGCCTGTGGAAGGGAAATCTTTCTCCTTGAGTCTGGCACCAAACTGGGGAGCAGGGCTGATACTTGGAAGTCAGTATTACCGTGTTTCCCCGAAAATAAGACCTAGCCGGACAATCAGCTCTAATGTGTCTTTTGGAGCAAAAATTAATATATAAGACCCAGTCTTATTTCACTATAATATAAGACCAAGAATAGAATAGAATAGAATAGAATAGAATAGAATAGAATAGAATAGAATAGAATAGAATAGAATAGAATAGAATAGAATAGAATAGAATAGAATAGAATAGAATACCGGGTCTTATATTAATTTTTGCTCCAGAAGACGTATTAGAGCTGATTGTCCGGCTAGGTCTTATTTTCGGGGAAATACAGTAACATTGAAAGTGGCCCTGATAAAAGGAGGGTTATTAAGGACAAATGTAGAAAATGGGTAGAAAGAAAAACCACACCAACTGGACTGGCCTGTGCACAAACAGAAAAAAGAAATCTCAGTTAATGGAAAGTTGGGAGCTGAGAGTTACAAATTAAAAGAAGTGTCAGACTCACACTCCAGTGCTCTTCCTGCCAAGAGTTTAACGCTCTTGAGAATCCTTTAGCCAGTTGCTCATCCCTAAATCCCAGCAAGACAATGGGAGCGATCTCCCATTCCCACGAGAGGACTTCATTTGCTGAGTGATGCCGGGGTCACTTGCCCAAGGAGGAAAGCTGAAGGCAGTGCCCACTCCCTTTGAGTGTTACTCTTCCCTCCACAGGAGGCTCACCACCGTTTTCTCTGTCTCCACCACTCAGAGCACCCGAAGATCTGTCTGCCTCGGGCCCTGCGGCAGACCTATATCCGGAAGGTTGGAGACACTGTGAAACTACTAATTCCATTCGAGGTGACCATGTCAGCCCCATGCTGGGTCTGTGGCTGGGAACAAGACAGGGTTTGATTTGGAAACAGATACCAAGAATCCTGCTAGCAGTGGGGCAGTCGTCCTGGCCTTGGAGAGAGCCATGTCACCAGAAGTGTGGGGCCAAATGGGCCTTCCATCTATACTCCTGAGGGTGGGTCGTGTCAGGTTCCATTTGATGACATAAGGCTAATCCACGCCCTGCAGTCAGCAGAGGTCTGGGAGCTCTCAGTGGGAGTTTGGGCAGCTATTGTTAGTCCCAGCTGCCCTGGGTATCCATGACCTAAATTCCCAGAGAGTGGGAAACCCAAAGCCATCCCCCTTTTCCCATGATCCTTCGGCTATTGCTAAAAGACAAAGTCCCCTGGGAGAGTCCATCAACCTCTAACTCAAGGAATTTGCAGCTGCAAGTCAAGTCACCATGTGGAACTGGGGGGAAGGGACTGCTCACAGCTCATCCTTATTTCTCAGGGCAAACCCAAACCTCAAGCCACCTGGACACATAATGGCTGTGCCTTGGATGCTAGTCGTGTAAGCGTGCGGCATGGGGAGCGGGACTCCATCCTCTTCATCCGAGAAGCCCAGCGTGCTGATTCGGGTCACTACCAGCTCAGTGTGCAGCTGGGTGGCCTGGAGGCCACTGCCACCATTGACATCTTGGTGATCGGTATGGTGTGGGAAGTAGAAGATGGAGTGGTCCTCAGGGGCTCCCTCTCCAGGCTGAGCAGGAGCCTTCGCAGAGAGCTGGGGAAGCTCGGGTGCCTCCCCCACACTGAGCGCGGGACACAGTGGTGTGTGAAGGGAGGCGTGGCTGAGCAGAGAAGGGGAAGGGGACACTCCTGTGGTGATTTCCACACATGTGAGTTGTACCATGCCCACTGTTGCGCTTGACCCTTTCAGAGAGGCCAGGCCCTCCTCAGAGTATCAAGTTGGTGGATGTTTGGGGCTCCAATGCTATCCTGGAGTGGACACCTCCCCAAGATACGGGCAATGCAGCACTCCTGGGATACATGCTGCAGAAGGCTGACACAAAATCTGGGGTGAGGCCCAGCTGGGAGGGAGGGAGGGAAGCACAGCATATTCTAGAAAGGAGCTCTGGTAGCTCCACGTGCTGGGCTACGGTGGACTGAGTTCACAAAACAGGTGTCTCATTCACGGCATCTCCTTGGGCCCCCGAAGCTGTGGTTCACGGTGCTCGAGCGTTATCACCGCACCAGCTGCACGGTCTCTGGTCTCATCGTCGGCAACTCCTATGCATTCCGAGTCTTTGCTGAGAACCAATGTGGGCTCAGTGAGACAGCCCCCATCACGGCCGACCTTGCCCACATCCAGAAAGCAGGTAAGGCACGAAGACCCTGACCTGGGAAGAGCTAAGGATAAAGAGTTGAAGGGGGATGGGATCTCAGACACCACAGTGTGGCCCTTCCTGGTCCCCTCAGCTACCGTTTATAAGACCACGGGGTTTGCCCAGCGAGATTTCTCTGAAGCGCCAAAGTTCACCCAGCCTCTGGCAGACTGCACTACAGTCACCGGCTATGACACCCAGCTCTACTGCTGTGTCCGCGCCTTTCCCAAGGTGAGCAGGGAGGTCTCGGGGCTGGCTGCGCCATGCTGCTTCCTGCTCCTGCTCGAACCTTAGCTATGGTGAAGAGCATTCTAACCAAAATGTTTGTTCCCACCACCACCATCTGCCTCTTCCACCACAGGTTATGTAGAAATAGTCAGGGCACTTGGAGTCCAAGACAGGCTGATGTGCATAATGTTCCCAGTTTTCCTTTTAGCGTCTGCTCCTCATATATGCAGATGTCTTGCTCTGACTGGCTGGCAACTGCGCATGAGCTTCAAAGTCGTCTCTCTGGCAGGGGTGATGGAGTGCCGTTGGTTTCTCCTTACTCATCCCACTCCCCACCACCACCACCACCACCAGGCATCATCTGTTCAGGGCCACACACATACAAGCTGCCTAGAGTTGAGCCTTTAGCCACAACCCTTAACACTCTAGCCACTGTACTCCACACATGGCATAAAATGCCACTAACAACCTTTACCAAGTACCTTTTGTGTATTAGTCCTGGACCAAACTACGTAGGGATAACATGTCAGAAAGAGAATATCAATAATCCCATTTTAGAAACTACTTTCTAACCAGAGGGGACAGGACTGGCTTTCCAAGCAACAGTGGGAATAGCATAGGAATGGTTCAACAATGTACATACAAAGACGAGATCCTGACGCCCAGTGCTTTGGATCCATGACGGGGCTGCTTGAGCAAGGTGGAATAGAAGTTACTGCCTTTCTTCTGATCAGGAATACATACTTGATGAATGAAACAAGGTTTCAGGTGCTCTTTTCAACCAAAAGAAGGAGCATGGAGTCTGTTGAAAGCACTGGAAGTGGAACCCCTTCCCAAATATAAGGGATGGAGGCCATTATCTCTTCTAGATCCCTGTACCATCTGTTTTTAAAGCACCCTACTCCTGTTTCTCTGACTGGTGTGTCCCCAAACCTTGTCACTGGCAAAGAGTCTCAGAGACTAAGCATGAAAATAACAATTGGTTCTTAACCATCCCTGCTGCCCTCTCATCTTTATCTTCCAGCCAAAGATCATTTGGCTGAAGAACAAGATGGATATCCAAGGCAACCCCAAGTACAGAGCCCTCACGTGCCTGGGAATCTGCTCGCTAGAAATTCGCAAGCCTGGTCCCTTTGATGGGGGCATCTATACCTGCAAGGCGGTTAACACCCTGGGGGAGGCGTCCGTGGACTGTCGGGTGGATGTGAAAGGTAAGGGCAGAATCTGTGCCTCAGGGTACAGTCATCTCCTGTCTCCAAAGGGGGGAAAGCAGGGCAGAGACACAAGCCTACATGGAGAAGGGCTTGGTTGGCTTCCCCTTTTAGACCTTCTCATCTCTGTCACCATCAGGATGTATTTGAGGAGCCATTTTTCTTATCCACTGTCTCATTTTTTTCCACTGTAATTCTGTAATATAGGAAGAATTGCTATTTCCATTTTGCAAAGGAGACACATGAAGCACAGGAGGTGATTGGTTTACCCAAGATTTCTAGTGTCGGTTAAGTGAGGAGCTGGCACTATGGTGGAAAGAGCCCAAGTCTCCTAGTCCTCCCAGAGGTTTTTTTCTTGAAACTATACAGTCTTCTTCTGAGTCAGTCCAGGAAACCTGCAGCTGTTTGTTTGAACCTGCAGCTTTTAGACAAACCAGAGGACTTTCCCCTCTGGTTTGTGAAAAGAAAATATTGCACATCTTCTCTACTTCTTTTATTCATTCCTTTACCATTCCTGTCACCTTGTTAGATCACTGCATTTTAGCACATTGTTTTTATAATTGTCTATCTACTGATCTGTTTCCCCAGTAAAGTATGAGCACTGTGAGGGCAGGGACAGTTTTATTCGCCTGCGTATCCCCCAGTATTGAGCCCAGTTTCTGACACACAGCAGGCACTCTCTAAGTGTGTGGAGCATGAATCAGGAATAAATGGGTCATTACCTGCCCTATTCTTCCCTATGCCCAGACACACCCCTTGTTAGCACCATGGACTCCCAAAAAGCCAGAGAAGTATATCCCTCCTCAGTACTCCAAAGGAAGGTTTCCCAGAGATTTCTGAGATATTAACATTGAGAAATGTCGGGATTCTTGCAGCTCCTGAATGAGGCTGTCTAAGAGACATGGGCAACTCTGAAGAAGGTAAGGAAAGAGAAACAGGGTGTCTGAGTGGAGTATTTGATGTTTATGACTAGTGTTGTTGAGATAGATGTGTATTCCTGTATTCCTGAGCCTTTCAACCATATGCATTCACTGATGACAACTTTTCTTTTATCCATTTTTTTTTTAATGTAAGTCAATAGTCTCATCCCCATGGAATGAACGTCCCACAGATGAAGTCTATTTTTGTCACATCTTCTACCTGTCTGTACTCCTCAAGTTCATGACAGGAATTAAACCTAATGGTCCTCTGAAGAAGAGTGATAGCATCTACTTGGAAGGGGTTTCTGTGGGAGGGTGGGAGGCCGGTGCTATAAGAAAAGATGTCAAGGGAACCATCAAGAGTGGAGGATGGGGGAGAGTCACCACCACTACATGGCAGCAGCGTAGAAAAGGTGACAGGAAGCTGCTCTTGTCAATTAAGTGTTTCTACCTCAGTAGCATAAGCATGGTGAGAAACAGATTTATTGCCTGTTTTTTAACTTTGAAGTTTATGGATTCGTTCCCCTCCAAGAAAAGAAAACCATCATTATCATTACATGTCAATAATAATTGAACATTTGAGCATGTGGTTCCAAGCAGCACATTACTGGCAAAGGGCAACCCAAATCATTGTTTAGACTTTGACAGCACCTTCAGAGTCTAAATCGTCCATAGTAGAAATCTTGTGTACAAACTGATGAGTCAGATGAAAAAGCAGCTCGTGAGAGAATTCAAGAGAACTGTTTCCCAATGTCTCCTCTGACTTACAGCTCCTAGCTGAGAAAAATTGAGAATGCATTCAATCCCAGAAGGCATTTACTTAAGCCTATCATTGCTAAACAGCAAATGAAAACCCTAAGGGATGCGTTAAAAGTACAGACTTCTCAGGAGAGCTGTCCCTGCCCGTTGGCTTGCAAAGACCGTCCTCTCACCATCCCCTCAAGTCCCCGTCAGAATGATGTTGGGTTAATGTTAGCCTTGTTACTGTTAACTGTCCTTTCACCTCTCTCCCAGCTGCTGCCCAGCAATGAAGCCGGGTAAGTAGAGAATTCATAGCACAGAACCCAGGGACCATGAAGAGGGGATGCCTCAGCACGTTGGATATGCTCTGGCTGTTTGCTGTTAGGGCCACAGTAAATTCTTTCTTTTCTGTGCCTCCAGGAAGCCTGACTGCGATGAGATTGAGCTCCAGCACAGCGTCTGGTTTGGACTGGTCTAAATAAATGTGTGGATTCTCAGTGCATAAGTGTCCATCTGTTTGAGCTTTTCCATATGGGAAAACCATTTAGGAAGTTGAAATTCTTTAGCCAGACTGTATGGAATCTTAGAACCCTCAGACTCCTCTTTCTCTTTCCATATCTACATTCTCTTCCACAAAGGTTTCTAACACTGTCTTGTCCCTAGATAATCATGACAGAGCTGAGTTCAACTCTATACAGTATGAGGTGCTGAAAGATGCTGAAGAAGACTTGCTCTCTTCCTCTCTGGGCTTTCCTGTAAAAGTTGCGTAACAGGATGCACATCTCTCACAGAGATCAGACAGCAGGACACACACACATATATACGTAGCTAATTAAGGACAGACCCCCCCCCAAGTCTTGAGGGCTGGGAGATACTGAAGAAATTGGAGCAGTCTCATTAAGCCCTCGAGAAAGAATTAAGCTGAGGTGCCCTTGCTTACGTTTGTTTTCATTCTTAAAACAAATAAGATACTGAAGGTATTCTGTGATGGAATCTGCAAAAGATAGCAACAATTCCTCCCATCCTAGTATGGGCATGGTACTCTTCCCACCAAGAGTTGGGGTCTATTTCTCCTCCTCTTGAATTGGGGCTGACCATGTGACCTGCTTTGACCAAAAGAATGTAGCGGAGGTGATGCTGGGCCCGTTCTGGGCTTAGACCTTAAGAGGTCAGGTTGTTTCTGCTTTTGCTTCTGGAAGTCAGCTCCCATATGAAGAATCTCGGGACAGATTACTGAATTATGAGAGGCCACATTATAGAGGACAACCAGGTATCCCAGCTGACAGCCAACACCACAGCTCTAGCTATGTGTGGCCACCTTGGACCCTTCATCCAAGCCTTATCTACTCCTTGTGGAGGGAAGACAAGTTGTCTCTGCAGAACCCTGCCCAAATTGTAAAATTATGAGCAGATAAATGGTTGCTGTGGTTTCACTGAATATCAGGGTGGTGTGTTACATGGTAATATATAACTGAAACAGCGCTCTATGCATCAGTCATTGAACTAAGTGCTTTGTCTCTTTTGATCTTCATTTTACAAATGAGTATGTTTAACCTTATAAATAGCTCCAAATATGCATCTGGTAAGTAGCAGAGCTAGGATTTGAAGCAGGTTTGTTTGACCTCAAGCATTCCCTATTTCCTCTCATCTCTCTTTTTTTTAAAGTATAATTTCCATTTTATTTTTCCCCCGAGAATATTTCTTCAGTCCTTAAGGACTTAGCTCCTTACATGGGCTTTGGTGGAGGTCGTGGGGCAGCACCCACAGGTCTAAATCGAGGTGGGGGTGTTCGGTCCTTCCGGGCTTCACAGGAACGATTCCTGACTACCTCGCTGTGAATGGCACAGCTCACACAGTAATGTAGTTTCACATACAGCTTGGGAAGCACATAGGCGTTGAAGACACTCGCTTCGGAAATGTCCCTAACAGCTGCTGCCTCTACCATGTTTCGAATGACGAACTTCTTAATGGCCTTGTACTTGGGCACGCATCGGGCACAGCTGGTGCAACGAATAGGCTGCACATGGTTGTGGCCCTTTTTGGCACTACCATTGTTTCTTCTTTTCTTGGTCATCTTGGAAGCGAGGACCCGAGAGAGGAGGCTCCTCTCATCTCTTTTACTCAGTGACTTCCACTGTAGTAGATATGGGCTTAAGAATGAAAAGATTTCCAGGATCCAGTAAATATTAGGCAAGATTTTGAGGAGGAAGGGGATGTGTTTGGGCTGAGAAGAGTGTAAAAGCCTTTTTTGTTCAGACTATTTTAAGGTCTATTTTAAGTTGAGGAAAAGTATCTTTTCTAGCCTTTCTCAACTGGAGTTCTATGAGAATTAAGACCCAATGTCCCAAGGCATCCACTGCATGTCATAAATTAACTTCTTCCTATGCATCTAGAATGTTACTAATTATGTACCATCCTTGGGAAACTTGAGAAAACAGTCACACAAATCATTTGTAGGGTCTAATGCACTTAAACCCTGCTGAGAATGTTAAGGGGTAGAGCAGAGTCCAGAGCCAACCAGCTCTCTCTACTCCTTCTAGCAGTACTCAGTCACTTTTTACATTTGACCCCTCACTTTATCTATGAAGCAAGGATTGTGACCATCAGTTTCATGGTTTGGATGATAATTATGACTATCAAGTACTCTCAGCTATGATGCCCTAAGCATCAGTTAGACCTCTGGCCTCAGCCCCCAGCCCCATGCCTCTGCTATTTGTTGAAGTACTCAATGACTATCCCTTAAAGTTCACCTATGCTCAACCTTCATGGTGAAGGAACAAAACCTTCTTTACACTGAACAAGACCCCTAATCACAGTTAATTCTTCTGCATTCAAGAAGACCTGCACTGGAATCCTTAATTTTTTTGATTTCTGTATTCATCACTTTGGAGTACCTTCTGAACTAAGGCCTACCATGTGCCTGGGCAGGAGTATAATTTCTTCATTAATTCACTTATTTATCATTTATCCAAAATCTTAAACACGTGTTCCTATGTATCATTTTGGGGTTGAGCTCCAGGGGATAAATATTTCCCAGATTAGTGGCCTTACACTGAGTGAAGAATTCTTGTACCTGAAATCTGTATTTTTCTGTCTTTGTTGTCATTTGGAAGAGAAAGTAGTTCTGCTTTTTTTTCCCCTGGTACTGCAACAGTTTTCAAAATCATAATTTGGCGATGGAAAAATGCAGATAAATTACCTTAGGAGAAACTAACTTCCCATTTGCCAAAACTGCTTCCCCCAATTACCTGAATATGGGTGAAGAAGTAAGTGCAGTTTCCCCACTCAAGCTGTTCCTAGGGAAAGAAAGAATGCAGTTAACTAACAAGTTCTTTCCCCCAGATCTCCACTTTGCCACTATTTGCCTGGAGAGGGAAGATACTGGCTCTGGTTTTCCCACCTCCATAGATCCTGAATCCTACAGGCAACTGAAATTTCACCTTCACTAGCAATCCTACGGAAAAAGAGGCAGTCCTCTTGTCTCAGCTCTTTCTCACATAAGCTTGCAAGTTCTGAGTCTCCCCACCCTTTCCCTTATCACCCCACTAAATTTCAAGGCTCCTTTGCTTCCAGTGGCGTTTATTACTGTAATATCTCACTCCTGCCAACCTCACTACCTCAACTTCACAGCTAAAAACGAGGAAGTAAACAAAAATGCCTATAAATGGCCCACAGATACTGGAGACTAGCGCTCAGGCTCTTTGTTTACAGGAAAGTTCTTCAGCCCATTTGTAGGACCTTTTTGATTTAATTTTTAGAACATTTCTAAACTCTGTTAACTGGTGACCCAGCCTATTCACAGGCAACACTTGGAAACAACAGAAAGAAAATCCCTAATAAGTGGGTTTATGTGTTTTACAAACACAGCTTTGAGTTTAGAGAGATAGCAAGTTACAAACACCCTCAAAAGCCCCTGACCTGCAGGGTATAAAACTTGATATTCGTAATTATCATCCAACCATGAAACTGACGGTCACGATCCTCGCTTCATAAATAAAGCGAGGGGTCAAATATAAAAATTGATTTGGGGTGGCCGGATGGCTCAGTTGGTTAGAGCACAGGTTCTCAACAACAAGGTTGCTGGTTCAATTCCCACATGGGATGGTACGCAGCCTCCTGCAACTAAGATTGAAACCTGCGACTGGACTTGGAGCTGAGCTGCGCCAACTAGACAGGACAACGACTTGGAGCTGATGGGCCCTGGAGAAACACACTGTTCCCCAACATTCCCCAATAAAATTTTTTTTAAATTTAAAATAAACAAATAAAAATTGATTCAAGCTTGCGTCACTTGTAAACGGAGGGGTCACGGTTGAATTTGAACCCCAATCTCCCTGTCTGAATCGCCCCGTCTGTAAAGACCGTTGTTTTCTTTACACCTTGGCTGCCTAAGGGTCTGAACGTTCTCTCCTAAAAAGCCATGGAAAACGTACTTCCTAGAGAACCTCGATATACCTAAAACATCAGTGTTTAGGTACTGCCGTAGCTTGGAAAAATCGCCACTGAGGAAATCTGGCAAACGCGGCGCTTGCATATGGAGTGAGTCTAAGGAAACGAATTTTCTCAGTCAGAGCGTTAGCTTTTGGGCCGACGGCAGCGAAAGGCATCAGGTGACCATGCCGGTCCCTGGGGCTACAAACCCCGGCTCCTCCTAGCAGTTCTGGGAGGGAGAGGAGAAGAAGGGATGACAGGGAGCGAAACCCACACTCATTGGCCAGCAAAGGCCTCCCGGGCACGCGCGCGCGCTCGCGACTCCCCCGCTTCAGCCCTTGGGTTGGAGTCTTTCTTGGAATGGCTAGCTCTCCAAACGGCCCCACCGGCGAACTTCCGGCCAGCGGCCCGCCGTCGCCCCGCCCTCTGGGGGGCGGGGGATGCTGGGATCCACCAATCACTGTGCAGAGGTGGTAGGAGTGGGTGGGGCGAAGAGATTCGAAAGGAGCCCCGCCCCCTCGGAGCTGATTCCCGGGACTGAGTTGTGCGGAGAAAGCACAGTTCACGGGAGGTGAGTGGGGGCGCGGAAAGTGAAAACTGAGGTTGAGCTGGAGGTGTGGCGTGGCTGTGGTGCTGCGGGGAGTGGAAAGGTGGCTTGGGGAGAGGAAGAACCCGGAGGATGGTGGCAGGGAGGAAAATAGGGCGCGCAGACCGCCCCCCAGTGAGGAGAGGCCGGGTCGCCTGGGGGACGGGAGGGCAATCTGCGGAGAGGATAGGAGTGCAGGGGGAGCTCTCCGCACCTTTCCGGGAGGTAACGGTAGTAACAGGGGCAGGTGCTGCTCCTAGGAAGCTTGCTTTATTTCCAGCATGACTCCCAACCCCCTGGCTTGCACCCTAGCTGAGAGCCTTGGGTAGGATGCAGATCTGAGGGAAGTATGTTTTCTCTCCAGTTCAGATCTAAGCTGACTCCTGCTCCTGCTGGCTGGAACATGGGAGATTTGCAGGAAGGTAAGGAAGCCCTGGAGGGAAAGCAGAGGCCCTGTGATGGAGAGCCATGTTAAGGACACAAGGCTGGCATTCATTCTTAACTCCCCTACAGATGTGAAGTTTATAGTGGATGAGACCTTGGACTTTGGAGGGCTGTCACCATCTGACAGGTACCACCAGCCTCTTTATCCTACTTACTTTCCTCCACCGATGGCTGTCTCTAGCCTCTTACTGGTGAATTTTTGGTCTCAAACCTGGGTCTCAAGGCTGGATGTGCTGGTGCTGCTGGGTGGCTGGTTCTCTTGGGCTTCTATGACACTACTCCTGGGCGAAGGGAGAAGCTGGACTGAGACTGCAGGGTGTTAAGAAAGAGGGGAAGTGGATTTGCTGCATCTTCATCCTGGCATAATTTCCAATGTCAGTAAATGCTAAAGGCTTATCAGACCTCACGGAACCCGGTCTCTCAAACCTAGAGGCCAGATCTCACAGCCAACATGGGCGTCAGGGTTTGGGGTTGTGTCTCTGGCTCTGCGCGGTTTTGCCCAGTCTCCCTTGTACAGTCTCCTGTTCTCTTCCATGGGGCACAGTGCCTGGTTTGTTTTCTGTCTCAGTCGTGAGGAGGAAGACATAGCAGTGTTGGTGACGTCAGAGAAACCCCTCCGACGCGGCCTCTCCCACCGAAGTGACCCAAATGCGGTGGCCCCCACCCCCCAGGGTCTGAGGTTCAGCTTAGGCCGCCTCAGCCCAGAGAAGCTGGAGGAGATTCTCGATGAGGCCAACAGGCTGGCAGCGCAGCTGGAGCAGTGTGCCCTGCAGGAGCAGGAGAGTACAGGCGCGGGCTCCGGGCCTCGAAGGGTGAAGCCTAGCCCTCGGCGGGAGACCTTTGTGCTGAAGGACAGTCCTGTCCGAGACCTGCTGCCCACTGTGAGCTCTTTGGCTCGGAGCACCCCCTCCCCAAGCAGCCTACCACCCCGACTGCGGAGCAGCGATAAGAAGGGGTCAGTCAGGGCTTTTCGGGCAACCTCTGGAAAGAGGCCCTCCAGCGTGAAGAGGGTGAGTTTGGAAGGTCTGGGCTGGATGTGTGCCCCCAGACACAGTGTGTGACTTGGTACAACCATGAAGTAGTTTCCTTGTTTGTCAAATGGAGATAGTAAAATTCTACCTCGTAGAATTATTGGAATTAAACGAAATACCATAAGCCATGCACTTACCACTGTGTGCATAGCTCTCTAATTCTGTAATAAGCTCTCAACAAATGGTACTAGTGATGATGATGATGTTGGCAGCTGACTTCTGCCATTCCTTACTGGGATCTAGGCAACTCTCCACCTCTATCCCTTAACCAGCCAGCAGAACAGATTCTTTTTCCATTCTAGTCGCTTTTTTTTTTCGTGTCTCTTTTTCTGTTTCAGGAGTCGCCCACTTGCAATCTGTTCCCCACATCCAAAAGCCCAGCATCTTCTCCTCTTTCCCGATCAACTCCTCCAATCCGGGGGAAAGCTGGGCCCCATGGGAGAGCAACAGCAAGTGAGAAGACCTGGGCAGCAAAGCTGTGGGTGAGTGGGAGTAGGGAGGATGTGGAACTTACCCTAAAATTCCTCTGTTGCTCTGCACCAGGCCCGCCTACCCCCGTGGTCAGACCAGTCTTGGCCCCACAGCCTTCTACCAGCAACTCTCAGCGCCCGTCTCGGCCACAGGGAGTAGCTGCTAAACCTTCCAGCCGACTGCCTGCTCCCTCGGCCATCCCCAGGCCTGCCAGCCAGGTGCCACTCACCAGCCGGAGTATACCACCCAGCAAAGGTGCCCTAGCTCCAGATTCTCTGTCAACTCGGAAAGGACTTCCAAGACCAAGCACCACAGGGCACAGAGGTGAGGAAGAATGGACAGTAAGGGTAAGAAGTCAGGAGGAAGAATACCTACTCTTGCCCACGTAAATCGTACCTCCCAGAGATGGTAACAATGACCACTTTCTCCATCTTCATTACAGCTCTATTTGAAGATGGCCAGACTGAGTTAAGGAGAGAATTTGGGCCTGGGCCAAGAGTTTTGAGTCTTGGTTTTCAAATACCGTGGGTGGGAGGAAAGGCAGTAATCCCAAACTCTGCCTTCATCCAGTATTTCTTTTGGGAAGGTCCCCTGAACTTGCTGCTAACTCGTTTCTTTTGCTAACTCCCATCAAGTTCCAGTTTCCCAGCGACCAAATCTTTCTGTCACTGGTACCACTCGCAGTAATCTGCAGCCCCCCAGGAAAGTTGCAGTTGCAGGACCTACCAGGTAAGACTGGTCGAGATGCTATCTCTTTCTCTACTGTCATCTGGGCTTCTGAGCTGTTATGTACAAGTCGTAGGTCAGTCCTGATTCCTGTGTGCCAAGCTGGGGACAAGGAGGGGAGCCTGGAGGGTCGGGGTGTCCCATGTCTTCCTACCCCAAGGAATTTGAACTCAGCCAGGTAACATATGGGCTTGAGGAAGAAGAGCAATAAAGCAGTTCCTCCTGTCTCTCTAGGTAAATAGATCAGGACAGCAAGCAAGAATTCAGTAGCAGACCACTACAGTCACTGCCTGGACTCACTCTACTCGGCCTCCCAAGCCCTCTCATTGGAGGCAGTTCCTCACTTCAGCAGATTCTGGCCCAGGGGCAGGAGGAAGAGATGCCCCCTGGGCTGGTGCCCCAGTAGTAGAGACCATGAGAGACGGGGTGGATTGGGGTTGAACTGGAGGGGGTTGAAAGAAGACCAGGGAAAAGAAGTTGCCTTCCAGCAATGAAATTCACAAACAGGAAATAAGAAATGCAGAAGAGTGGGTTGTCCTCATCTACCCCCACTCTTATGTTCAGCCCCCGAGTTTGATCTTCTTCCCAGGCAGTGGTTCACTGGACATTTACATGTGAATGACCTCTAGATAACCTCCCTACTCTCCTCCTGAATTACCTCCTCTACTGAACTCCATCCAGCCTGTCTGGAAAGGCAGAGGCAGCCACGTGGCTTCCGAACTTTTTCCCTGTGAATCCGGACTTTTAAACAGGCCAGTTTATAAGCTTACTCTGTTGGCTTGCATTTTTCTAAAATAAAATAAATGTATTTTTATATTCTCTGTATATGTGAAAGAGAATCCTGCTCTAATTTCTCACAAATTGGGAATAAATACCTATGTAATTCCAATGAGGGAGCCAGGAAGGGCTTCCCAGGCAAGGCCTAGATAGGGCCACCTAATCAAGCTGTGACGACCCCCCTTTTTGGCATTAGATCGGAACAGGCTGTCTTTTCCCAGGATTTGTATGTTATTAAAAGGTCCAGATCAAATTAAGTATAGCTTAATTCACAATATGTGAGGCTATTAAGCCATGGTCTATATATTATTTATATGCTAAAGTTGGGTGTCCTTTCGTGACCAGAGAATGGATCCTCCTAGAACTCCTCAGCATCTTGTCTGCTGTACTTATGGGGTGAAGGGACCTTTTGTTGGGTCCTCTGGTATTCAGCTTCGCTGGTTGCCTCAGGTAGAAGATACCGGAAAACCTCTCACGTTCTACCTTTCTTCCCTGGCATCGTTGGTGCTCTCCTCTTATTTCCCCTAATAGACTTGAGGGGCAGCCCCAGGATTTATGATCCCCTGCAGTGTCTAGTGTTGTGATTTGTATGTGGCAGAGAATTTCATTCATTTATGGAAAAAATATTTGAGTGCAAGATGAGTGTTTGTTGAATAAACAACAAAGACTCATTTAAGAGATTGAACTAAGTAAGGGTCTCCCTTTTCCCACAGCCTTTGACTCTTGCAACCAGAACAAACTCAATTCCTTGTGAGTTTTGAGAGAATGTTACTCTTTGAAGGCCAGGCCATGACTCAAGGAAGCCAGCCGGCAACTGGGCAAAGGGAGTAGAGTGCCAGCTGGTGCCACCCCCCACTCTTATATGCCCATAAGCGCCCAACTTAGGCACTGAAATGCCTCCCTCTGTTCCCGGGCCAGGGGCCTTTCACTGTTTTCTTCTCCTTTTTCTGGCTGATCTTCAAGTTCATTTCATACATTCACCTATGTCACAGTGACAGCTGCCTACACATTCACCTTTCTCTTCAGCCTCTTGCAGCAACTCCTGCAGCCTCTGGGATTCCAAGCATTGAGTTAGGGGAGAGGGTGTGGAGACACGTTGAGTATTTGGCTCTGGAGCAATTTGGTAGAGGCAAGAACACCTCAGGTGTGTTTCCCAGCTGCGTCCCACACTAGTGAGTAGGGCCTGTTGGTGACGTCCCGCTCTGACAGAAGCACTGGAAGGTGGGCAAGCGAGGCACACACTTAGGTGTGGCCAGCAAATGGCAGGTGTGGGCCAGGCCCTGGCGGGTCGGGTCGTTAGAAGCAAAATGAGCGGCAGACCCATGTGCTGTTGCCACCTGGTGGCCGGAGAGGACAAGACACGTTCCTTTGGCCCTCCATCAGTCTTGAGTTTTGTACCCACCCCCAGCCCCATCCCGCTCCAAACCTGCTTGACCAACATGCAGTAGGCAGTGCCAGCTAGGGAGGAGGCCTGCCGGCCACAGCAGCCATTGTTCAGCTACTTGCTTACTTCCTTCCCTTTGGTCTAGCTTTCTATTTTTTTCTTTATGCACTCCACCCCTGCCCCCAACCAGTAGCAACCAAGAGGGAAGCCAACGTTCACTGGCCTCTTTCTATGCACTATGAACTGTTCTAAGCGCTTTACATGTGTTAACTCATTTAATTCTCATAAAAGCTCAATTAGGCGGATGCTGTTATCATCCTCGTTTTACAGGCAAAGAAACTAAGGCCAAGAGAGAGTAAGTCAATCTAGTTCCCAGGTCTGTGTTCTTACTGCCATCTGTTGCCCCAAGGTTAACTCCCTATCTAGTTTGTTGAACAGAACTTGGAAATAGAAGTAATTCCCCAAACTTGGGAATAGAAGTAATGTTGCAGCGCACACAGTAGGCTAGGGTATGAGTAGCTGGGTATGAGGAAAAAACTGTTGGGAGTATCGGTCGAGGGGCTAGCTCACCAGCCGCTTGGTATCTGAGTCCCATGACCTCTTGGCCCTTTCTGCTGTTGTTTTCCAGGGGCCAGGCCTCCCTCCCTCTGGAAGGACAGGACACCAAACAGGAGTACATGTTGACGATGCTCAACCCGCACAGAACTAGTTTATTCAGTAGTATGGGGAAATGAAACAAAAAACAAAAAACACAAACCCTACCATATTTACAATCACAATCAAACTGTACAATCTGACGGTTAGTATCAAGTTAGCATCCAGCATCTTTGTATTTTTTTAAGTCAAGTCATCAGTAGTAAAAACGAGTTAAATTTTTAACCCTTTGCAGGAATTGCTGAGGGGAGAGGTCGGGGAGGATCCATAGCAGGAAAGCCAGAAATCAGCCTTACAAATGACAAACAGGAGCACGTTTTCTGCCCATATCCTTTTTTTCTAGCCACCTGTTCCAGAGGAAAGTCTGTGACAAGTCTGGAATACATGCTTAGCATAAATGGTGACTCAAATGAATAGCAGTTGGCAAAACTGAGGGGAGGGGAGAGGCGGGGAGATGACAGTCTGTAGCAAGGGGAAGAGCCTCGGCTCCCCGTGTCAGGACTGCTGGGTACACACCCACCTGTAACAGCCACATCACACCCCCTGGGACTGGACACAAACCCATCCCAACACAAAAGGCAAATAAATAAAATATATATATTAACTCTCTCTTCGCAGGGAACTGGGAGTCGGGGGAGAAAGAGGAACAGGACCTGGTCCTTTGAAGAAGAGAGCCAATTCCCGGAAGGGGTTAAAAATAGAACGTCTCAGTGGCCACAGCAAGTCAGACAGAGTGGGGTTTATCTGATCTTGGGGGGATGGGTGAGTGGACCCCAGAACCCAGACTTGAGACCTGTGCTTGGAGCAACTGAGTCAGCACTGTATTTCCTCTTCCTCTCCGTCTTACCCACACAACAGTAAAGAAGCGCAACTTAACATGACTGGCCTTCCCCATGTGCGGGTCGGGCAGGGAAATGAAGCACTTTTGGGTCAGCAAACTGAGCAAACACCTGGGCTGCAGCATGTGGCAGTCCAGGGAGAGGAGAGGGGCTGGGGTGGCCCGGCCACCGCCCAGGGGCACGGGTTCCCCTCAAAATGTGTTCATGCAGCATTTGGGGGTCCGGGGGCTCTGAGTCCTTCTGCCCCCTCTCCAAACAGGGCTTTTTCAGTTCCTGGGAGGGTGGCACAGGCAGGGTGAGGAGCACACTCTGCCCTGACACCCCTGCCATACTGAGGCCCGCCGGGTACAGCCTTCAGGGCTCGCCGCCCTGGGTGTGTGTGGCTTTGTCCTTTCCTTTTGGTGATGGCAAATGAGGGGCAGGCCCCTCAAGAGTCCCTCTCCTCCCAGAGGCACAGCAGATGGGAAACTGAGGAGAGGCTGGGAGCATCCTGGGAGGTCCTATCCTCTTTGGGAAGGGAAAGGGGAGTCAGTTTCCAGCATATACAAAAAATTAATCCCTGAAGTCATGAAGAGTGGAGATCCTTTTTTAAATTCTTTTTTTTTCCTCTTTTCTGAAAAACTTTGTCTTGGAGATGTTGGCCCCAGGGGTCCAAAGTGCAGTGAGGGGGATGGTGGGGGAGGGAGTTGGCACTAGATGGCCTTGGGTGGGGTGGGTGCCCCTCCTGACAAGGCCCAGGCTCCTCAGATGGACGTTTCGTCGCTGCTGCGGGCAGGAGGTGGGGAGCGGGGCAGGATAAAGCACAAGACAGGAGTGGGGCATGAGTGCAGCTGGGGAAGGTAAGGGAGCCTCAGGGTGTAGGAACCACTGGCCCAGGGTTAATGCAGGAAGTTAAAGAAGAGGAATCTGGAGAGGCGAGAAAGGAAAGTGACAGAAAAGGCAGACAGAGGGTTAGTTGGAGCAGAGGAGACAGTGAGAAGCTTCCACCAGAAGAAGGAAACAGAAAAGCAACCCCAGCTCCCCACCCTCCTCACTTTGCCAGATGCTGGGCTGGGTCAATCCCACGGGCACCATGGTTTGTGGGCCTGTTGCCGTAAGGGAGCTGGGCCACACTCCACCCGTGCGTCCTCTGACTGCCAACCAGAGCAGGCCGGGGACACCTGGCGGCAGCTCTGAGCCCAGCGGGAGCCTCTTCAGGGCTGTCCCCTCACCGCCCACCCGGCCACACTCACTCGGAGCCTGAGGAGTCCTCATCCACTGTGCCTGCCTTGATGCTCATGGCGATGGGCATGACCCCGTTCAGCTGCTCCTGGAGACTCTGCCGGGGTGGGGGGCGGGGAGGGGGCCCAGCCCTGCTGCCCTCGCTGACTGAGGAGCCCCGAGAAGACCCCGTGCCCTGCTCCAGGGGTAGCCGTAGGAGGCTGCTCTTCTCGCTGATGGTGGGCAGACACTTCTTCTTGAGGATGCCTGTGGGGCAGGAGGCCAGGCGCCATGAGGAGCAGGCGGGGAGAGCCCCATCGGCTGCAGGGCAAAGGTGAGGCGGGAGGGGGCCCACTCACCTTTGTGAGGTTGGGCAGAAAGGCCTGGAAGGGGGCCCAGGGACCCCTCCCAAGGCAGGACGTCTCCATTCTCCCGCGGCCGCTCCTCACAGACCCCACTGCCACCACTCTCCTTTGCTGTGGTCCCAAAGTCTCCGGGCCAGGGGGCCTTCCCAGGCCCGGGGCCCCCATCTGGTGGAGAAAGGAAGTAGATGAGGCTCAGAGAAGGCAGCCGGCTACGGTAGGAGAGTCACCACCCTAGTTACCTCCCAGGAATCCCTCTGCCCTCCCATTTCCCCCAAAGGCCACAGCCCTGGCGCTGGCCCACCCTTGGGGGTACTGTGCAGGGGCAGTCTCTCGGCCCCAGGCCCCAGCAGGCTGTCCCAGCCCGGCTCTCCAGGGAAGGCGGCTGCCTCCTCCTCTTCCTCTTCCTCCTCACTGTCTGACGAGTGGGTAGAGGCATAGGAGCCACTCTGGTCATCTTCCAGGGACAGGTCACTGTCGGAGTCTGTGTCGGGTTCTGGGAGGGGGGAGAGAGATCACAGCTGGCCTACCTGCCTCTGCCTACCCTCAGCAAAACCCAAGCAGCTGCACCCCCACCCGAGGGGCTTCCGTCCTCACCATGCTGCTGGTCTTGACCTTCCAGAAATAGGCTGCCTGGGTCCCCCAGGCCAGGGGGCCCTTGCCCAGGGTTCAGTGTGGACTCCTCCCTAGGAAGACAAGGCCATGCTGGAGGGGTCCGCCTGGCCTCTTGCTCAGTGTCCTGGTCTCATCTCTCCTGGGTTTTTCAGTTCCTACCCCATGTCCTTTATGGCTCCTAATCCAAGCTGCCGCCGGTGTCAGCCATGCTGTACCCTCCCAACAGCTGCCTGGCCTGGGCCTGGCACACATGCATGGTGTTTTCCCCTCCCCGGCCCTCCTGTCGCCAGGGCTCACCTCAGCAAGAAGGGGATGTAGCTGGGCTGGCTCTTGCCCGAGCGGCTGGCGCTGTGCAGAGAGCCAGCCGAGTCCCCGTAGGGCTGGTACAGCCGCCCATCCACGTACGGGCTGGGGCAGTTATAGGACTAGGCAGGAAACAGAGAGGTGGGTAAGTGGGGGAGCAGGATGGCATGGCCCCAGGATGGAAATGGAAGAGCCGAGGGAGCCTGCGCTAAGGTCTACCTCCCACACACCCAGGTCTGGAAGAGAGAGGCACATCTGCTGCCTCCCATCCCAGGATCTAGTAGTGCTTGTGGCTCTGCCATCCCTGTGCCAGTCTTATGCACACCCAAGTCCCCTGGATTCAGCGGTATAATGTAAAAGATGGCACCAGGAGTTGTCTCCTGAGAGCATCCTGGGCGTGTACCAGGGGATTCTCAGGTGCTGGGCATTCCTGACCTCATTACTTGTCTTGGCCACGTCCTCACCTTATACTTCCACGCTGCACACCCACCTCTCCCAAGTCAAAATCCTCTTCCTCACCCCCATGCCGCCTTCTCCCCGGACTACACATACCTTCCCAGGAAAGGATGTAGGGATGGAAGAAACGTGGGGCCAAAGCTCAGAGAACAGGCTCCTTGGGCCTCTTGCCTCTCCCTCCACCCCTCCACCCCGCCACTTCCCTGAGCCTTGGCTCCCTCACCGAGGTCAAGGTGGACTTGGTGGTCAGAGCAGGATCAGGGCTGGGCTTGCGGCTGCAGGCAAACTTGAGTGCTTTCCGGACCTCCTTGCTAAGCACCACGTAGGAGAGGAAGATGAGGGGGCCCTAAACGGCAGGAGGCAGCAACGGTCTCAGTGCTTATTCGGGCACCCACCCGCCTCCATGGGTCTCCCACAGGCAGGGGCGAGGCCAGGTACCTGGATGCAATTGCAGGCAGCAAAGAGGTAGTGGAAGAGGAGGGTGTCGCTGTTGACGGAGAGCAGTGCCAGCAGCCATGCAGAGCTCAGCAGCAGGAGGACAGTGAAGGAGGGCCGCAGGCCCGAGCTGCGGAGAAGGCAGGCTGTGAGTGCGGCCAGGAGGCCTCCCACACCGCTGCCCATCCACTGCCCAGGCACTCACACCCCGTACTCACACAGGGCCTTTCTTCTCAAAGCCCTGCCGCTGGGCAGCACAGGAGGCCCGGGTCGCCAGGATGTACAGGAAGACACTCATCTAGCAGGAGAGGGTGGGGATCATCAGAGGACAGACAGCTTCCACACCACAGGGGCCTGGCAGCCTCAGCTGTTCCGAACAAGGATTCTGAGGACACACTCAGCCCGCTCACTTTCTAGCACTTACCGAGACAGCGAAGGCCACAGGGCCAGCAAAACTCCAGATGAGTGTATCATGGATAGAGAGCCAGCAGAAGTCGGGGTTCCCATAGCCCTCGGGGTCCAGGCCCACAGCGAGACCTGGGAGCATGGTGACAACAGTAGGGGAAGGTGTGGTCAGGGCTTGGGAAAGTCAGGCGGTCAAGTGAGCTCACAGGGCCAGGCACGGGGGATGACGGCTTCTGTCCACCATCTGTCAATGCCGTCCTCTCAACGAGGGCCGCGTATGTCAGCATGGGGGACCCAGCCCTCAAGTGGGGGCCTCGGGCCAGGTTAAATCAGAGGGACACCTATGGAGAACTTGGCCTGTGGCATTGGGATGTGGAGCCTGGGACATGGGTGGGTAGAATGTGGCACGGAGGTGGACCTCGGGATGCAGAACCGTGAGGCCCAGGACGAGGGTGGGGTACCTGTGATGAAGGCAGGCACACCCCAGCCCAGCATGTAGTAGAAGCGCATAGGGCCAGCATTGACGTCGCGCACCTCCGTGAGCGCTCGGTACAGGTGCAAGGCCTCCAGCAGAGCCCAGGAGAAGGTGCAGAGGAACAGGAAGTGCAGCAGGATGGCGATGACTGTGCAAGCAAACTGAGGCCCCAGGCCAGGTCAGGGACTGCCTGGCGAACCCCCAGGACATGGATTCTGCTCTCATCAGGCAGAGGGCAAGGGCCTGGGTGTAGGGAGGTGCTTTAGGTGGAGTCTAAGCCAGAGGAAGGCACTGCTGGGGTGCTGGGGAAGTAAGGGGCACTGGAGAAGAGGAAACCATGGGCCAGGCCCAGGCTAGGCTCTCTGTCAGTTACTGCTGCAGTAGCAGGGGTTGACAGGAGGGTGGGGAGGACTCCTAAGGGAGCCTGGAAAGGCTGGGAGTTGGGTGAGAAGGGACATCTTACAGGGAGGTCAGCCTGGTTGATTCCCAGGAGGAAGACCAGCTGAGCCAGACCCAGGGCAGCAGTCAGGTTCCTCCGGATGCCGTGCTGGTTGGAGCGCAGGGCACGCAGGAGAGTGAGGAAGAGGAAGGTAAGCAGCAGGGCAGCCAAGGTGACGCCTAAGGCCACATATGTCAGTGTCTTCAGTGGCAGGATCTCCCCATTCTGCAGGGTGGGCAGCAGAGGACCAGGGAAATTAGGAAGGGCCGGGTCTGAGCACCCAGCCTGGTGCCCTGGGCTCCCACCCCCAGCTCTGCAGCCACCCCTTGTGGGTCCAACCTCCCGCCGGGACACGTCCATGAGCACGGCGAAGCTTGTCATGTGGTTACACTGGCAGCTGACGTGGCTCTCATTTCGGAAGACGACTTCGCAGCCTCGGGCTGACCAGCCACCTGTGCCACTGACCCTGAATGAGGGAGGCTGAGTCAGGAGACGGGAGGGTGGGGAGCCCAAGAGCCTGGGCTCTTGGCCCAAAGCCTCGGGGTTAGGGCAGCGCAGGCTCACAGGATGGAATGGTTCCAGAAGACACAGATGGGCTTGGTCCGCTCCTCTGTCTCCAGCAGCCGGAACTGCACCGTGACTGGCTTGTCCAGGGCGCGGGGCAGAAGCTCCTCATCGTCATGGACGCTGATGCTCACCACCGGCGTGTTGATGATGGGGCGTTTGGGAACTCTGATGGGGGACAGGCAGGTGCACGATCACCATGGCTGGGGCACTGGGGCACACCCCTCACACTCCAAGAGGACCCCAGACCCTGGTCCTGCTCTATGTCTCAGCACTCACCCACCCAACCCGCTCCCCCGCCCCCACCAGTCCTACCCCATCTCTGCTCACCTCAGGCTGCGCTTGTCCGGATCATAGTTATGGGGCAGCAGCCCTGCCAGGGTGCGATAGATGATGACACTGGCGACAGCCTCACCCTGGCTCAGCTCCGGGTGCCGCCGCTGACGCCGTGCCAGCTCCTCTGGCTCCTGGGCCTCTCCAGGGCCCGCGGGCCTGACCACAGGGGGCGTTTCTGGGAGCGGAACACGGTCCACTCAGCTGGGCCCTGCAAAGGTGCCCCAGCCTGGCCCGACCCACCCCTGAGGCCCCCACTGACCTCTGAACACAGACTCAGGAAGAATGACCGTCGTCTCGAGGTCCGGGGGCCGCTCCCCCCGAAGTGCCTCGTAGCGGGGCAGCTTAGCGCCAGCGAAGTTCCCCTTGTCCAAGCGCACTACGGAGATGACTAGGGAGGGGTCACAGGTCAGACCCCGTGAGGCCGGCAGGTCCCCAGCCGGCCACCGTCCCCTGCCCGGGCCACCAGTCTCACCGATGTTGGGCGTGACGATGGTGAAGGGGCTCAGGTAGGTGTGCCGCATGTTCTGGGCCAGGGCACTGGCGTAGGCCTCATAGTGCTGGAGCAGCCAGGCAGTGCCGCCCTCCGTCTGCTGGATCAGCTCCCAGTGACGCTTGTTGGCTGCGTCCAGGAGGGCGCTGCCCACCCGCAGCAGATTCTGGGGGTGGCATGGTCACAGTGAGCTGTGCCCGCGGCCCCACACCTTCTCATCCCACCCCCAGACCCCAGCGTGTGCCTAGACCAGCTCTGCTCCCCACCCACCTTCCCTTCCCTCTAATCCTTCCTTCCTCCTCACTCTCTAACTAAGCTGCCCAGGCTCTGTGCCTGGACCTGCACGCAGGTACTAAATGCGAGCAGGGCCTCTGCTCTGAGAAGCCTGGTCAGACCAGGCCGCATGACAAACAGTATTTTCTATGGGCACTTTGCGAAAAGGGTTGGGAAGAAGTGTTTTATATTACCCCAGTGCCGGGCCACAGCTCGGGAGATCTCACGGAGGTCTCATGCCAGCTGGGAGCTCCCCAAAGGAAGGGGTGTAGAGTGCTCCCCACGCTGCCCTCCGCTTGCCGGGAGCAGGCTCACTCACCATGACCCCACCTACCCATTAGCCAGCCCTGTCCCCTCCAAGCCCCACCTCGGTGAAGTGCACATCCTGTGTGGCCGACAGCCCGAAGCCCCGCTGGGAGCTCTCATGGGCCAGCAGCCGTGTGGCCAGCTGGTAGGCCACCTTGACATCACTACCAAAGTAGCCCGCCGTGTGCTGTGTGGCATTGCGCAGAAGCAGGGCCAGCTGCTGAGAGCGCCCGGAGTCCAGGCCTGACTCGTTCCGCTGTAGCCGCTCAGCCTAGGACGCAGCCAGACGGGAGGGAAGAGGGACAGAGGGTCAACGCAGGAAGGTGGCAGTGAGGTACCCAGAGGGCAGAACTGGAGTACAAGGGCCTCCGGAAAGGGGACAAATGGCCTCTGCAAGAGGCAGGGGCTGGAATTCCAGAATCCTTTCCTCAAAGCTGGGTGGGCCAAGTGAGGCTGGGTCGGGGAAGACGAGGGAGGAGAGGGAGATGAGGGAGATTCACTTACGAAGCCCTTTAGCTCTGAGAAGGTGACTGATGTGCAGTTGAAGAGGTTTGGGGGGAGCCATCCCCTGTGCTCGTCGCAATGGCGCACAGCGGTCCCTGGAGAAGGGAAGCCAAGAGCGCTGCCTCAGGGAGAGACACAGGAGGCCACCAAGACCCAGCTGAGAAGTTCTGCTGGGGGCCAGCACCTCTCGGCCAGAGACGGGAGACAAGCAACCATGGGCCCTTCCTTTCTGCAGCCCGGGTGAAAATGGGAAGATAGGTGTGGGAAATGGGAAAGCCTCTGCCAGACCAGCCCAAACAAGGGCTACAGGAGCACAGGGCACGGGGCCTCCTTGAGCCGCCAGAGGTCGCTACCCCTCTCCAGCCACCACCTCGAGCTCTCAGCCGCTCTCTGCTTGTGAACTCTGTTCATTGTCAGTCCGAGGACCAGCGCCAGCCTCCATCCCAGGCAGGGTCCCCTGGGACAGCACCTCACTTCCCCTCCTTCCCAGATTACCTAGGGGCATAACTCCAGGACCAGGCGGTGAACCGAGTCTGGGAACCATGTGGGATTCATCTTAGAATCACCAGCACCCAGCCCCCTCTGCCAGGCACCCTGCCGGTTTCTCAGCACTTTTGTTAAAAGTCTAAGATTTAGGTGCCCCTCATTGGGGCACCCTCGGGAGCAGAGGAACTGTGAGCTAGGAAAAGATGGTATGTGGAATCTCTAGGACCTGGAGGCCAGAAAGAGGGTCCCAGGATCTGTAGCCAGGGGCTTCCCACCCTCACTCCACCCATGAGAGGCTAAGTCCCCCATATCATACCCTACGCATCCAGCACCTACCAAAGGAGCCTTTGGGGCAGGGGGCAGCAGCAGGCAACCCGAAGCGGGTACGGGGCCACCAGATCCCAGCCTCGATGGCCCGTGGGCAGCTGTCGTAATTCACTGCCAGGAAGCACACACAGTCACTCAGGAGAAGCTGTCCCCCTGCAGCTCTGCGCAGGCTCCCCAGCCCTCCCTCACCATCTTCAGGCCTGCCACCAAGCCCTGCTTCTGGCCTCCCTGGGACACCAGGACCTGGCACACATTGGGGAGGGCCACCCACCCATCGTGGGAGCCCCACCTTCACAGCCATTGGTGGTGACCTCAGCAAAAGGGTTGTCACAGCGGTCGCACTGGCGCCCAATGACCCCTGGCTTGCATGGACACTGGCCGTCCTCAGGATCACAGACTCGAGACAAGGAGCCCGTGGGGTAGCAGTCACATAGGAGGCAGGTGAGGCTGCCAGGGGGCCGGTAGTGGTTCTCCTGGGAGGGAGGAGGAGGGGGATGGGGTCACTGGCTCAGGCTCTCTTCCCTGGACTCTCATGGATCCTTTCAGGTATGGCCCCTCTGGACAGAGCCTCTCTGACCTCAGGTCCCCCTGAGAGTGGTTCAAAATATTTAACAACTGGTAACGATCGGGAGTTTGACCCATTAGTGAGACACCAACCAGTCAGAACAAATGTCAAACAACAAGTCCACCTGGCCCAGAGCTCACTGCTTAGGTATCGGTCTCGGGTCCCCCCAATCCCAGACACGTGAGGACAAATAGTCACTTGCCCACCCTGTTAGAGCAAAGGCACAAAGCCCTCAGCTCTCTGCAGGCAGGCTTTCCCCACTGTCCCCTGTCAAGGGTCCAGGAGGTGTAGAACGGAGGCTGAGGCAGCCACTGTGGAGGCCTAGGGAGGGGCTGTCACCTTGCAGTGGCACTCGCCACTTGTTTTGTTGCAGTCTGGGTCAAAGCCTTTGCTGACATCACAGTTGCACGGGCCGCACGTGGGGTGTCCCCACCAGCCTCGGGGGCAAGGCTGGTCAATCCTGTAGAGAAAAGCCAAGGCAGGCATGAGCTCCCTCTGCCACCCCCACCTGGTATGGCTATATGTGGCCCTTCTGACACTGGCTATAGCTCAGCCAGGTTCTCAGTTCTCTGAGGGACACACGAGAGATAAGCTGGCCACTAAGACCTGCTGCTGCATGCCTAGTCCACTTACCTGGTCTCACAGTATGGCCCAAGGTAATTTTGGGGACACTCGCAGGTGTAGCCATGGGGGGCACTGGGCTTTCGGGTACACGTGGACTGGTGCTCACATGGGTTCAGGTCACATACATTAGTACAGTTGTCACCATAGTAACCTAGGGCCAGAAGCACAGGAGACACTCAATCCCCACCCTCCCTCGGCACTTTCTTCAAACCGGCCTTCATCCGCTCCTTCCACTCTGACCATACTAACTAACTTTGTACTGAAGGAGACTGGATCTGAGCGATGTGATGATTGGCCCCAGGTCACACAGCAGAGCCCGAGTAAGATCCCGGGCACCCGCTAACATGCCCCATTTCCCTGGGTCCCTGACACACCTGGATCACAGCTGCAGGAATAGCTATCCCAGTCATCGCTGCAATAGCTGTTAGCAGGACACGGGTTCGAGTCACAAGGGTCTGGCAGGCTACAGCCTGGCTCCACATTGATGCTTTCCCCACGGCTGGGATCCAGGCTGCTCACACCCTCGGGTGTCTCGCTCACCCGCACACCCTGGGAGGAATAGGGGCAGTGTCGGTCCTCCACGGAGTGGGCTTCCAGGTGGTGGTGGGGCTGGGGAGGCCGGGCAAGATGCTCACCTGCAAACAGCCCCGGAAACCACGGGCCACACCACTGGCTGGCCCCGGCACTCCTCCCACCGTAATGTTGCTCAGGTGCAGCCCATGCAGCCGGGGGCCCAGGTTGCCCTCTGCTTGCTGCTGCCCATAGTCGAAAGACAGGATTGCATGGCCGGGGCCCCCGCTGGCTCCAAGTGCCAGCTGTGCATGGTGCCAGTCGCCATCATTGGCCCGGCCTGGCTCCAGCTGGAGAGATGAGGCCTGTAGCCCTGTGCCCTCCACACTCAGCACCACGTGGCCCTCCCGCAGCTGGCGCCAGGAGGAAAGAAAGGAGTGTCATCAGACCGCCTTAACTGGCTCTGCTTCCAGCCTACCGTCCCCGTTTGCAGGACCACCAAACCCATTCTGCTGTGCTGAGGCCAGAGGACAAGGTGTTATTTCCTCCAGGCCCAATAGATGGAAGCAGTGATCCACTGAACCCATCCAGCTGCCTCTTAATTTCCAGCAAAGAAAAGACCCCGCCCAGCCATCTCTGACCAGCCCTTCGGAGTCTCCAGCAGCCTTGGCCAGGGCCCACCTGTCCCCACCCCTCCCTGCATCACCTGCAGGGTGATAGTGCTGCGCCCCCTGGTGACGGCCTGCAGCAGGACACCGTTGGCCTGGCGTGTGCGGAACATGAGGCTGAGGTGCCAGGGCTGGGAGATGGGCAGCGAGAGGCCGTGCCAGGCCACCAGGCTGCTGCCCAGGAAGCGCTGAGGGTTGGCCATTTCTGGAGAGACAGATAAAGGCAAACTGAGGAGAGGGTGCAGCCCAGTGCCCCAGGAGATATGGTGCCCAGTGATGGTGGCTCTGTGGGAGGCAGGGCACTGCCTCTCCTAGTGCCCCCTCCCTTGTCAGCCACGCCCTCCAGAGAATTTACCTGCCCTGGACCCGCCCCACACTGTGCCCAGGCCTGCCTCTGACTGGGCCCTTTGTCTCCTGTGCTACCCTCTCAGAGCTCTGCCCAGACAAGCTTTTCCACCCACAGCGGGCTCGGCTGGGCCCTGCCCAGTGCCTGCCCCGACCCTGCCAGTGTTCCCAGCACTGTTGACAGCTCCCTGGCCTCGGCCTCTGACACCAGCTCCTCCTACCCTGGGCACAGCTTTTGCCCCCGAAGCCCAGAGGGCACTCGCAGCTGAACGCGTCCCACTGATTCACACAGGTGCCCCCATTTTGGCAAGTGTTGCTGTCACACACATTCTTCTTGGCAGGGCAGCCTAGAATGGAGAGAAGAGGGCTCAGGCAGGGGTTCTGTGGCAGTGGCTAAAAGGGGCTTCAATACCCTGCATGCAGATGTCCCATAACAGGTGTCCCCTCCTTTTTTGCAGGTGGCTCCTGGCCTTGCTCCAGCCCCAGGCTCCCATACCAGGCACAGTGCCATTGTTGGCGATGAAGTTGGCCATGTCCACGTGCTGGCTGTCCACTTGCAGGTTCCTCATGCAGCCCACAAAGTGCCGTGTCCGGACAGGAAAGCTCTCGGGCAGGTCAGGCACCCCACCCAGCAGTAGGGGCCCTGTCAGGTCCAGAGACCTGGAGAGAAACAACAGTGGCGACATGAAGCAGAGTGGGCCGCTCGTGGCTCTTCCTTCTTCCCATATCCTGCGGCCAGGCCAGAGACAGGAAGGGCCTCAGAGTCCAAGGGGCCCTGTAGAGCAGCACCACACGGAGGGGAGGCACCCCCGGCCTGGACTTGCTCTCCTTTTATACCCACCCCCTCCCCAGACAGCTCCAGAAGGCCCTGCTCTAGTGCCCCAATCTTGCCAGCTACCACGCACCACCCCAGCCGCCTGCAGAAGGCTGAGCGGGGGCTGAGGGAAGCAAGGTAAGGGCAGGCCCCATGTGCATTGGTTCCCATTTTAGTGCCCCCTGAGGCCCATCTCTCAACCATCAGTCCCTGCCTGGCCCTGCACCACACCCCGTCCCCCTGCCCTCTCTCCTGCTTACTTCTTGCTGCCACCCTGGGTGCCCTGGGCAGCACAGGAGTAGTTGCCCAGCACAGCTCCAAAGCGCAGGGCCACCCCTGTGTCACAGCCATCCACGGTCACCACAGCCACCTTCTGCTCGGATGGGCCCTGGGGGAGCCCTGTCTGGCCCAACAGTGGCTGTGGATAGGGAAGGGCAGAGAAGGGAAACAGTGGGCAAGGAGCCCACGAGGTTCGTGGACCAGGCTCAAAGACACCAGTGTACACTGACACCCCTTTGTGCATACACATACATATGTGTGCTGACAGGACTTATGAGCTTAAGTCAACGTCCTTCCTCAATGTCCATTCAAGTTTGGCTGGCCTGATGGAACGGGGAGCATCGAGCACTACCCAGTGGAAAGGAAACGGCCCGGCAAGGTGGCAAGTGCCCACCTCCCCCCCCCGTTCAGCCAGAAGTGCCACGACCAGCCCCCCTGAGGCAGTGCCACCCATGTCTGGGAGAGCACCTGAGCCAAGGACAGAACCCTCCAACTCCTCAACCCCTCCCACACTCACCTTATTGTAGTATTTCAGCTGTACTGTGTGCCACTGGCCGTCACTGACCCCTCCAGGCACAAATGGGGACACAGTGGTGGTTGATTCCCCTGGGGAAAGGACCAGGTGAGCTGGGACACCAGACGAGGACTGGGAATGGGGAGGGTGCGCTCGTGCGTGGCACTGGGCCCAGGTATGGCTAGGAGAGTGTGTGAGTCGGAGTCAGGGGCCAAGAGACATGGGGCCTTTGGGAGACGGGCGAGGACACGGGGTAAGCGGGTCACCTGCAGAGAAGGTAAGCTGGACCTGCTCCTGGATCACCTCGAGGGCCACAAAGTCATGCTTTTCGTTGAAACGCCCGTTGTACAGCAGCAGTCCGTCACGCTCCTTGGTGGCAAACCTGAGCGGGAGTTGGGGATAGGGGCAGGGAATGGGGCACCCACCTGGATGCCAGCAGCCCAGCCACCTCACTAGCCCTTGGTCTTACACAGTATCATCCAGAGGGCTGACACCCTGGCCACGGCCATGGGCCATGGGGTTAGAGAGTGGAAGATGAGCCCAAACCAGAAGCAGAACCAGAACCCTAGCATCCAGGGTGGATAGGTGGGACAGGTGGAGCCTGGTGGGCGAGGAAGATTTGCTGGCAAAGTGCACAGACAACTCCAAGTGCAGACCTGGCTCTGGCAACAACCTGCTCCAAGCACTTTTGCTACCTGACCTCTCACCTTGTCGGGGGAACAGGAGGCACCCCAGGCTCCCACCACGCTCCCTCCCCAACCGTGCCCAGCCACTCACGAGAGGGCCAGGGTGAAGTGGAAGCGCTGGCGCAGGCCACGAAAGGTGATGAAGGAGCGAGCAGGGAAGCTGCGCGTGGTCACCTGACAGTAGGGCTTCTCGAAGTCTCCCGATGGACAGTCACACTTGAAGCCGCCCACCAGCAGGTTGACGCAAGTGCCCCCATTCTTGCAGACACCAGGGGTGCAGCGGCCTGAGCGGGCACTCACCTCGCAGTGCTCACCTGGGCAAGAGGAAAGGCAGGGTGAGGACCAAGTCCCTGAAAGCAGGGGGGGCCTGGGACTCCTCCCCACCCAGCAATACCTCCCATGGTCTCCTGTGGGCCCCACAACATTCCCAGACTGTCCCAGGCATCCACTTCGTCTCACAGGCCCATCTTCTCTGAGAAAGCCCAGCCCTTCCTGGTGCTGTGCTTGGCCCATTGGGCCATTCTCACCACAATCCCATATATCGGTCTCCCACAAGTTCCTTGAAGCTCCCAACCTCAGTTCCTGTTTTGGAGCCTAGAGAACAGGCCTGTGAGGTCCCTGATCATAAGGCTCAGGTCCCAGTAGCCTTTGGTGTCAAGGCTACCAAGCAAACTTTCTGGCCCCTGCAGGGGTGAATGCAGGTGTTCTGGCCCCTGCAGGGGTGAATGGGCATGGAAGAAGGGCCTGCAGGACAGCATGAAGGCTGGTGCCAACCCCCTCTTCCTCCCTCCCTCCCGCTGGTGCTTTTGTCCCCGTCAGGCGCCAAGATCACTTTCCCTCCCTGGGGATGAGACCAGGCTTCCACTTAGATTTGTCAGAGTTATGGGGTGTGTGTATGGGCGGGGGGAAGCTGGGAACTCTGCAGGAACGGGGCAGGGAACTCTGACTCTGAGTCCTGGGGTCCAGACTGAGGAAACTCTGCGCATTTAGGAGATGCTGAGAGAGTAGGGAACTGAGCCCTGGGAGCAGACCAGGATTCAATGGAGGAGCTGAAAGTTCCAATGGGAAAATCTATCCCTTTCTCTCCCTCACCATTCCCAGATTCTAGAGATAGGTTCTCAGCTCCTGTGCCTAGTGACTGGCTCTTGTTTCCATGGAAACTGTTGTTCGCCTACTCCAAGCCCCCCCTTCCCATCCTCCTGGACAAAGACTCTCCTCCCCTCCTACAAGCCCACCCTCCCCTCCCCCCCCCCCCACAGCAGCAGCTGAGAGGAGTCAAGTCTGGCAAGTTCTGGGCAGGAAGATGCAGCAGGGAAGGCGGTGGCGCCTGCCTGGCACTGCTGGCAGAGCTGTGGGCATGGCTCTGGAGAAGACGGAGTGAGGCCTAAGGCACTGCGGAGGAAGGGCCCAGGGGGGTGGGGAGCAGAATGGGTGTCCTGAGGAAAAATGGGAGCCTGCAGGGAACACAGAGCAGAGGCAGCGAGCAACCCCAGGTCGTAGGCCAACAGGAAGGCCTCCTGGTCAAGACCCCGTCATGCACCTGGGCACAGGGTGGCTAGTCTGCTCAGGGTCACCCAGGTATAACGATCTTCCAAAACACGCCTACCCCCCGCACCCAAACCTCTCCAGTGTCCCCTCAATGCCTAGGAGAAAAGCACTTGCTGCAGCTCAGAAAGGTAACTCACTCAGTAGTAGGGGGTGGGGAGGGGGGACCAGGGTCTAGGCCCAGTGTCACTTCTAATCAAGCTGTGAGGTAAGACCTGGAGTAAGTCACCTGATCTCAGAGGTCCCTTAAATCACAGCCAACACTGTCTACAGACCAGCTCTTTCCATGTATTAAATTAATTAAATTAATCCTCACAACTGCCTTATGATGTAAGTAGACTCATTATCTCCTTTTTAAAATTAAGGAGGTACTGAGAGGTTAAGTAATTTGCTCAGGGTCACATGGCTCCTAGTGGCAAAGCTGGGTTACACACCCGAGCAGGTTTGCTCTAGAGCTAGTGCTGACCTCAGTTACACCGCCTGGGGGAGAAGGGTGGTGGGGAAGGACTCCCCTCTCTGCCTTCCTCAATAGGTTGTTGTAAGAGAGCAAGTGGGATTTGTGAATGGCCCATGCAACCTGTACCTTACTCCCTAAATGAACCCTGTTCTTAGCTTGGTTTGTGCTTGCACCGTACACTTAGCCCTGCGCGCTGCTCCACCTCCCCTTCCACTCCCCAAACCCCCCTCCCCCTGCCCCCCCCCCCCCCCCCCCCCCGTCTCCCTCCAGGGACACCCTGGGGTCCCCCTCCCTTGGCTCACCCGTGTAGCCGTCGCGGCAGAGGCAGGTGTAGCCACCCTCACGGCTGCGACAGCGCCCGTGGGGGCCACAGGGCCGCGAGTAGCAGAGGTCTACCTCGGTCTCGCAGTAGTCGCCCGTGAAGCCGGGTGGGCAGCGGCAGCGCAGCCCCCCAACCGGGTGGATGGGCCGGAAGAGCACCGAGGAGGAGGCGATAAAGGGCGCCGAGGAGTCGAAGCGCAACACCGACACGCAGCGCATGTAGTTCTCGCAGGGCTCACGCAGGCAGATGTTGTCGTCGAAGGGCAGCACGCGCTGCGCCGAGATGGCTGTCAGCAGGCTGCGGTTGAGGTACAGGCGCTCCTGAAGGTCTTCCGACGGCAGGAAGGGCGGCCCGCCCCCGGGCCCCGGCGGCTGGCCCACCGACAGGCTCACGTTGAGGATGTGGCCGCCAGGGGCGTCGGTGTCCCGCTGCACGTTGAAGACCACCACGTGGTCTGGGGGCGTGGCCAGCGTGGCCGCCACCGCCTGGATGAAGAGGCCCAGCAGTGGCGACAAAAAGCGTTCCGGCGACATATCCTCCAGGCGCAGTGTAATGCTGTGCGTGAGCATCTCGTCGGTGATGATGGTGACGCGCAGTGCGCACTGGGCGGTCACACTGTGCACACCATCTGCAGAGAGGCGACACGGGTCAGGACCCTGCCCATGGGTCAGGCTGGGGAGGGCAGGGGTGCCAAGCCATAGACCTGTCCCTGGGTAGCAGCACGTGAGGGAGCCGTGAAAGGGGACTGACATCCAGCCAGAACACTCCTGCCTTGTTCAGTTGCCAAGAAGGGGCTCCCTTTTTCAATTGGCATAAAGGTGCCCAAGGAGGTCTGTGTATGTCACCTGTGGGCAAATCGCTCCTTGAGGATCAGCCCCACAGATGCATAGAGATTCGATTTTCAGTTCTCTTTGCATTCTTTCCCCAAACCCTCTGTTGTGAAGCATGGCACGTCTTTTAATGTTTGTGTAGCTTTTCCTGCCCAAGCCATGGGTTCTGCTCCCTTAAACCATGGGTCCTGTTTCCTTATACCAAACTCGGGTATTCCCTGCACACAAACCCTATTTCGCCTTTTTCTTACCTCTCTACAGGGCCAGAGCACCATGAGAGACCCAAAAATGTAATCCTCTTGCCCCCTCAGCCCTGTATCTCAACGCTACCATAACCCTTACCCTGGCTGTGCTCTCCCCTCCCCCACAACCGCAGAGAGTGGGGGATGAACTGGGTCAGTGGGCCACCCGGTCCTCCTCCCACTGAGCGCAATAGCTGCTTGGGCGCAAGCCCGCTATCTCCATGGCAACACCCCACACAAAGCATTTTTCCCGCCCAACTCTCTGGGCTGCTGAGGGTAGCCTGGGGGGCCCCACCCCAGGAAATTCAGCTGAGCTACCTTACCAGTGGCAGCACCACCCACTGTCCTGATGTTGTGGCAGGGTTGGGGGCCAGAGATGGAAAGGCCTGGGTAGCTCTCCTCCCGGAGACCCCAGACAGAGCCCCACGGGGCTGATCTCTCCTCTGGCCCTAGGGCCTCTAGCTACTCTTCAGCCACTTAGCTCAGTACATTACACGGAGTTCCTGCCACACCCCCAGGCCGCACACTCACTTATAAACAGTTCAGTACTAACACTCTGCTACCTCACGCCACCCACACACCCTAAGCCCAGAAATACCACACACACCTGAAAACACAATCACATGGGAATGGATTTTGTTTAGGTCAAAAATAAAAGCTGTAGGCCAAGGGGAGGGGGAAAAGGCCTGGCAAGGATATCATATTTTCATTTACTACAACGTCCTGCACATAGTAGGTGTTCAGTAAATACTAAGATGTTGATGAGAATCTATTCAGTATCCATAGTGAAGAGATGGTCTTTAAAATATAGCAGGAGGGGCCCTGAGCAGATAGAAGGAAATACATCCTAGTAGGAACGGAGCAGGAGGTAATGTTTCTGGGGTGAGGTGAGAATAGAAGAGGGGTCTGGAAATAGATCCTGCTTCCATGTCACACCTACTTGAGGTGGCTGACTGTACTGGGCAGCTCAGTTGAGGCTGGGAAGCCACCTCCGCCATATCTTCAGCTCACTGCCCACCTGCCCCCCACCCAGCCTCATGGCTTGAGACTGCTAAGGCTGGCCTGCTCTCATCAGCAAGACTGCTTGTCATTATCCACTTCTGCTCCTCCCACTCAGCTCGCAGCTACTGAACCGGCTACTCCTTTCCACCCACCCTAGCCAGCTGCCAGCCCACAGTCCTCTGAGTTTTCTAACCTGCCCTCAGCTCACCTACTCCGGGAAGCCTGTCCAGATTTATGACCTTCAGCTTTACTTTCCTCCCTCTTTTGGACCCCCGTGTACTCAGGTACGGAGCTGGCAGAGGGCTCTCGCGTACCTGGTGGCTCTGACCAACTGTTCCATGAGGGGAGAGTCCCTCCAGGCAGAAAGCAGCCGAGGAGTCCACACAGAGTGCTCCTAACTGCTTAGGGAGGGGAGGAGGCAGTCCAGGCCAAGGAACAAGAGCACCTCACTCCCATTCAGCCCTGGGAACAAGCACTGCTCCCTACATCCCCCTCTGCCATCCCAGGCCCCGCCTACTATGCTCCTCGCCCACTGTATCTCTGTTGCTCCCCATCTGGTCCGCCATCTGTGGCCACCTGCCCCCTCTGCTATTGTCCCCCATCCCCAGCAGTTAACCTATTGCTCTCTCTTTCCTTTTGTTCCTCTCCCTTGCCTTGACCCGAGTCGCCCCTCAGGTGCAAAGGCAGTGGTGGGAACAGGGATGGAGGTGCATTGCCTGAGCCATCCTCCTGGACACAAAATGGTTTGGATGGGTTCTGACCCCAGGAAATACCACCTGTGCACAGAGCCCAACCAGCCACACCTGGAAAAGTGCCAGGTCCCAGACTGTGGCAGAGTCAGACGCTAAATCTCTCTTCCCCTGGCAGATGTGCCAGTGGAGGTTGCAGGACTGGAGGAGGTCTGCCACTCTTGGCGTCAGTAGGCCATGGACAGGAGCTCCTGTGTGTTTCAGCAGAGTAAGAAAGAGGCAGGGAGAATTCAGGCTTGAGGAGAGACATCCAGCCCAGGCTAGGGCAGCTGCAGCCACAGGGCACAAGAGAAGGGGAAATCAGAAAGGCAGAAATACAGAAGAGACCAAATGGTAAGACAAAGGCCCAGGAAAACAGCCAGCAATGGAAGAAGTGGGATAGGAGGAAAGAACCTCACAGAAGATGGCAAGAGGGTAATGAAGAGGGGCAGTTGCAGGAGGGCCCCCCTGGGCAGGGGTAGGAAAGAAAGAAGAGACAGAGAACAAGAGAAGGAAAACAAAGGGGCAGTGGGAGTCAATTCCCCCTCACCCCAGCCTCCCTGAACTTTGGGGTTGCCTTGGTGACTGCCTCCAAGGGTCAGGGCTGGAGGGAGAGGGTGCGGCTAGGGGTGGAGGGCCAGTGAGACCTTCCTCTCTATCCCAGAGGAACTGAGGTCTGGTAGGACTCAAACTCTGGGTGGCGCCTCCTCTGCCCCCATTGTCAGTGCCCTGCCTCACTCATCTAGGGCAAGCTGAGGAGAGGACGAGAGGGACAGGCTGTCCTTCCTGCTCCTTCCCAGGGCCTCACCTCCCAGCACAGGGAAGGACAGGGATACAGGAACTCCAGCCTCTTTCAGCCTCCGCCTTCCTCCTCCTAGAGGGGAAACTTAAGCTTTGAGAGCCACAGAGCGATGACCTCTAAAAGCTCCCACACTCTGGCTCTCATGGGCACCAGAGGAGTGGGGCAGGAAGGACCATGAGTCGGAAGGAGGCTGAAGCCATACTCTGCCTCTCATGCCTCTTACTCCCTGGGGTGGAAGTAGAAGCCTGCCAGGCCTTCCCTCCCTGGTGTGTCTGGAGTGGGGGTACATGACCTATCCATCCCCAGGGTACAGTTAACAATGGATCCTCACAAGTATCCCAGTCGTTCCCAGGCTTGGGAAAGGGGCTCAGCAACCTAGGGCCAGCCCCTCCTTGCTGCTGCTGCTCACTGCCCATAGCTGACAGAAAAGACACAATGCCGCCCCCATCCCAACTCTCCTCCTCTAACCCTTCTGTCCAGGGAGTCTGCAGGCTGAGCGCTTGGCCAAGCAGCAGGAATGCCCAGCCTGGGTCCTGGCCAGGCTCCCACGCCCCGGGGCTCTGTTCTTTCCCCACCAGATCAGGGGGTTCTGCCCTCAAAGGTCGCTGGTCCCCTGGCTCACCCTGGTCCCACACCGCATTTCCCAAGCCCAGGCTGTTACAACCAGCAGGAAAGGCCTGGGGTTCTAAGAACACCTCATGGGGTGGCAAGCGGGCCCAGGAGCCCTTAGCCTGCTCCTGGCTTCACTGCAGCCCCTCCCCCAAGCCGGACCGAACCACAGCCTGTGACAGTGGGGTCTGTTTGGACAGAGAAAATGAGCTTTAGCCTCACTTCCTGCGAGATCTCAGAACGGGGAGCCAGGCCAGGCTCTTTCTGCCTGGAGGGAAAAGAATGCTCGAGACAAAGTCCCCCTCAGCTGGGAGCCAGAGGGGCCCAAAGAAGCGAGACAGCAGGGTCCTGACCCCACAGCAGCGGCAACCCTGTGCCCCCATAGCCCTCAGCTCTGTATGAGATCACAGGAATATCCTGCTGGCGGGAAGGGGTGCTGAGGGGACCCTCTTGCCTCTCCCTGTCACAGTCCTCTCCCTCCCCTCCCCCAGCTCCCCTGGCCTCTCAGTCTTCCACGCGCCTTTTTTCACAATTCTTGGCAGCCATAGCCAGGGCAGTCTCACAAAACTTCCTCCAGCATGTCACAGGCTGGTAGGCAGGGGGCAGCCAATCGAAGGAGCCCAGCTCAGCCGGAGCTGCAGACTAGCCCAGCTCAGCCTGGGGCTGCAGACGAGTGGGTTCTTCAATTGCTGCCAGGACTCCAGGGGCTTCTTCCCAACCTGCTTCTGCCCCTCAACCTCTATGCCAGGCACCAGAGCGAGTGGCAGGTCGGCAGTTCCTCCTTGGTCAGCTGCCCAGGCCCTCCCCCAGGGGCCAACCCCACCCCAACATCACCTGGGCCCTTCCTTACCTGATACCAGCACGCTCATGATGGCCTCCAAAGGCCGGTTGTTGTCCAGGGCCCGGCTCAGCCTCAGCTCGCCCGTGGAGGCATTGAGTAGGACGAGGCTGAGTTCATTTCCCCGCTCAAAGCTGTAAGTCAGGCTGTCTGAGATGTCAGGGTCGTGGGCAGGCACACGGCCAATGGCACCCCCAGGGAAGCTGCTCGAGCGGTTGGTGACATAGTTGTTGAAAAGGATCTCAAAGTTGCCCAGCACCGGTGGGTTGTCATTGCGGTCAAGCAGGCGGACGTGGACTGTGGCACGGCTCACCAGGGGGGCCGACGTGGCCTGGATGACCAGGATGTACTCAGGCCGGTCCTCGTAATCCAAGTCCACCAGCGCCGTCAGCTCCCCGGAGAAGATGTCCAGCTGGAAGACCTCGGGGATGTTTCCCTCCACGATCTGGTACATAATCTGGGCATTGGTGCCTTCGTCAGGGTCCGTGGCTGTGACTCGGGCCACAGCCAACCCAATGGGGCTGTTCTCTTCTACAAATACATCAAACTCATCCTGCTCAAAGACAGGTGGATTGTCGTTCACGTCCAACACAGTGACTGTCACTTCCATGGGCGTGCGGGCTGGAGGCATCCCCTTGTCCACTGCATATGCCCGCAAGCTGTACTGGGCCACATTCTCACGATCCAGCCTCCGCAGCGTGCGCACAATGCCAGATGTAGACTCTATGATAAAGTCACCATCTCCATCATCGCCCCCTTGGAAGGTGTAGAAGACCCTGCCGTTAAGGCCCGAGTCACGGTCAGTGGCTGAGATCTGCAAGACGCTGGTGAAGGGGGGCACATCCTCGTAGACACTACCCTGGTAAGAGTCCCGTACGAATTGAGGGGCATTGTCGTTTACGTCATTCACCAGGATCTCCAGATAGGTCGTGTCCGACTTCTGGGGAATGCCATTGTCCCGGGCGGTGATGGCCAGGGTGTAGGACACCTGGTCCTCATAGTCCAGCTCCGCCTGGGTAGTGACGGCCCCCGTGTCTGCATCAATGCGGAACTGGGGGATGCTATCCTCCATAAAGTAGGTGATGCGGGCATTCTCACCCGTGTCCTCGTCTGTGGCACTGATTAGCACCACCGTGGTGCCTGCTGGCCGGTCCTCATTCACATTCACTGTATAGTGGGAACTCTGAAAGACGGGACGATGGGTGTTGGCGTCGGTGACATTCACCACCACCTGTGCGGTGTCCTGCCGCGTGCCGTCAGAGGCAGTGACAGCCAGAACATACTGCCGCTCAAGTTTGTAGTCCAACGGCAGAGCGAGGGACACCAGCCCGCCACCACTCTGACTGGTGATGGAGAAGCGGTTCCGGGTGTTGCCGCTGGTGATCTGGTAGGTGATGACGCTGTGGGCGTCCCGGTCCACGGCCGACACGGTCACCACACTGGTGCCCACAGCTGCATCCTCATTGAGCCGCACTGTGTACTCTGGTTGGGTAAAGGTCGGGTTGTTGTCGTTGACATCCAGGATGGTCACGCTGACACTGGCCGAGGCAGTGAGCGCCGGGGTGCCATGGTCTCGGGCTTCCACCCCAAAGCTGTAAAAATCAACTTCCTCCCGGTCCAGCTCAGCAGCCACAGAGATCCAACCTGTGCCATTGTTGATGGTGAAGGGGAAGTCGTGACCGACCCCCTCAAGACGGTATTCCAGGCGGGCATTGTCACCAGCATCAGCATCGATGGCCTGAACGTGGAGAACCAGGTAGCCTAAGGGGACACTCTCCAGGACAGTAGCCTGGAAGGGGGTGCTGACGAAGATGGGAGCATTGTCGTTGATGTCCAGGACCTGCACTGTTACCAGGCCAGAGACATTGGAGAGCGGAGGCCGGCCGCCATCCTGTGCCCGAACCCGAAGAGTATACTCTTTAGTCGTCTCATAGTCAAGAGGGCTGACCACATCCAGGGCCCCAGTCTGGGCATCCAGGTAAAACTGTCCCCGAGCATTGCCACTCATGATGCTATAATGCACCAGGGCATTGCTGCCCTTGTCTCTATCTGAGGCGGTGACTCGGAGCACTGGGGCCCCCGGAGTCACGTCCTCCCGCACCTGGACCACATAGCGCTTCTCACTGAACTGGGGGGCATTGTCATTGTCATCCTCCACAGACAGGAAAACAGAGGCTGTGGCCCTCCGTGGACCGGGGTCCCGACCCTGGTCACTTGCCTCCACTGTCAACTGGTAGGATTCCACCTCTTCCCGATCCACAGGGCCACGGGTTCGGATCACCCCAGAGCGAGGATCAATCTCAAAGATTTCTGAGGGGCTGCCCCCAGGCCCCTCCAGCAGGCGGTACAGGATATTAGCATTGGGAGGGGCGTCACCATCTGTGGCTCTGACAGTCAGCACCTCATAGCCAACTTCCAGGTTCTCCCTGAGACTCTCCTTGTACTCCTGCTGCTCAAAAACAGGGTCGTGATCATTGGTGTCAGTCACCAAGATGGTGAGTGTGGCCAGGGCGCTGCGTCGGGGCATGCCATGGTCCTGCGCCGTGACCCTGAACACATGGGTGCTCTTGGTCTCACGATCCAGCTCCTCAGCTGTGGTTACAGCGCCAGTTATGGGGTCCAGGGAGAAGAAATGGTTGGAGCGGCTATCAAAGAGGGCATCCATGGTGTACTCAAGCCGACCTGCCTCACCCTCATCTGGGTCGATGGCTCGCAGGGATGCCACAGGGGTACCGGCTGGCTGGTTCTCAGGCACTGTGGCCTGGTAGCTGGGGGGCTGGAACTGGGGGGCTGTATTCACATTCCTTTTCCGGCGCCCGCCGGTGGATTCTTCTGCTGATCTTTCCCCTGCCCTGAGTCCTGGGTTCTGCACCAGCTTGCAGGACTGGCATCTCAACCGTGGGGCCTTCAAGCACGGGTGCTTGTCAGGCAGGGTGAGCTTGCCCTGAGGGGAAAGGTGGCCTCCAATGCCCAGAAGGCGACAGCTCCAGGGGCAGCCTTCTGGAGCTGGTGGCAGGGGGATGTGAGCCCCGGATTCTGGACACCAGACCCTCAACCCATCGTGGTGGGGCACCAGATGGCCAGTCAGCTCGGTCCCAGCTTCCCTGCAGCGGCTGGTGTAGAGCCAGAGGTTCGAGGATGAGGCCGGACAGAGCCAGCCCACGGGGGCACAGGCCCCCGAGGAGCCGCGTCCCCCGGTCCCCAGGGAACGACAGGGCCCCACTTCGTCTCCCAGTAGTGGCGACAGCAGCAGCAGTAGTAGCAGCAGCGGCAGCGGCGTGGGAAGGGGGGTGCGGGCCGCCCGGCTCCGCATCTCTCCCAGCTCCCGGCCGGGCGGGTCAACGGCGTCTGCGGCTCCTCCTCCGGCTCCTGCCGGCCTTGCTGCGCCTCATGCCCGGGCCGGGGTGCCGGTCCCCGGGGGCCACTCGTGCGCCCCTTAGGGCCTGTGCGTTGATGGCTCGGCGGGGCCGGCGCAGCGCTCTCATGCGCCGGGGCTCCCACCGTTCGCCGAGCCGGGCCTGCACCCGGGTCACCCCGACCACTGCGGGCTTCCGCCGCGTCTCCACTTGCGCACCCGGCTCTCGCCACCTGCGCCCTCAGGCCCCGCGCGCCCAGGCCTCGCCGGCCCCCCGATCCCCCGGGTGTCCCCTCCGCCCCCGCGAAATCTCCCACCTGCGCCCGCGGAGCTGCACACCCGGACCCCGGCCCGGACCCTTCCGCCCCCGACGGCCCCGCGCCGCCCTCTCACGCCCCGCGTCCCCGCCGCGGCTGCTGCTGTCGCCGCGGCCGCGGGCCCAGCCCCAAGCTCCCTCGCCTCCCCGGCGGGCGGGCGAGCTCTGCAGAGCCGCCGCGGCGGCAGCGGCGGCTGATTACCATAGACCTGCTCGCGCCGCCGCCGCCTTAAAGTGGCGACGCCAGCCGCACCGAAGGAGGTGGGCCCCACCCAGCGCCCTCCCCACAGAAGCTCTAGGATTCTGCTAGTCTGAAACCACCCCTCGGCCCTCTGTCCCAGATCCCTACCACCTCCTAGAGGAATTAAGAATCAGAAGCCAGACGGACAATGATTATATGATGGTACTATCCTAAGCATGCTTAGAGGTTTTCAAAACATTTTGAAGGGCTCTCAGCAGCCAAGTGCCCACCTTACAGCATCTATGCCGGCTGGCTGCTGCTGACTGCAGATAAGAGCCCTCACTCCTGCCTCTCCCACAGGTCTCTGGTCAGACTGAGCTAAACTGGCCTTTCTCCACAGTATAAAGCTTCCTCATCTCCCACAGACACCCCACCTCCTGGGAATGCACAGTGCAGTCCTGAGCTCCACCCCTCGGAGAGGGTGTTGTCTAACCAGGTTGCCCCCTGGGGGTCCTGCTGCTGGGCAGAATGATCCCAGCCGCAGTTGGAACCACCTGGGCTTTTCAGGGGGAGGTAAACTGGGAGCATCAGGGCAGAAGCCAGCTGGTATAAACAGTCTGATGTGGCCAGGTTCGAAGGCCCAGAGAGGGTGAAACCTGTACAAACTCACAAAGATGGCTAGGGATGGAGCCAAACTTCAACATAGGCTTCCTGGGTCCTAGACCAGTGGTTTCACTGCCCAACAGGGCCTCCCATCTGGAGAGATGACCTCTTGCCCCTTCGCTTCTTCCCCGTCAATGTCCAACTACCACTCTCCTCCTTCCACCCGCAGCTTTGTGACCAGCAAACAGCCCGGCCCCAGTGCACAGGGCTCCTGAGCCTCTTCACATGCAGGCCCACACGCTGGACCTTCCACCTGAAAGGGGTGTGGGGATTCCAGGAGTCCTGGGGGAGGTCCCCTCTTGAAAGCTGACTATAAAGAAAAGCCAGGCAAGAGTGATCCAAAAGGGGATCCCCTCTTTCATACCCCAACCAGGAGTCCCCATCTAAGGTCTGCAGGGTCAACTGGGTGAGCAGCAAGAGACCTGTTCAAGTAGTACAAGGGCTGGGCTGGGGAGAAAGCCGGGGCGTTAGTCCCAGGTCCACCACCTTCTAGCTGTGACCTTGGCCAAATTCCTGTGTCTCAACTTCACCTTCCAAAAATGAGGGGGGGTGAATAAAGTCAATGGTTTTCAAAAGTTTATTTAGCAGTAGAATCCTTTTTTCAAATAAAATCTAAAGTACAGGCCTAACGTATAAAACAGATAATAAAGGTTGTGCCGCGGGATTGAAGTGGAGGTCAGGGTCTTGCCCCACTGCTCCCCGCAACCAAGAAATCCCTGGGCCATCCTGTGCAGCCTGAGGGTCTAGAGGGACACAATTTGAAAAGGCGTTGGACCAGATGCTCCCTTCCAACACTGTGCTCTGGTCACAGCAGTGTCACTCTCAGTGGGTCACAGCTGAAGAACCATGGATCCCTTCTCAGGGGCTCCAGGCCCAAGGAACTTCTGTGCGACCACATAGTGATGCCGAGAATGAGAAATCAGCTTTTCTCTTTCTCCCCAGGGGAAAGGAAAGGAGATGGGCCTCGGGGACCCCAAGAGGGATTAGGGTTAGACTACATTCCTGGCATTGTGGTGGATGGGATGAGGAGGAGAAAGTGGGTGAAGAACCCACGGCTCAGGGGAACTCTCTCCCCTTTGATAGAAGATGAGCTCTTTCCCTGTGGTCAAGGCCAAGGGCAGCTCCAGTGGCGTAAGCAGCCTCCTCTGGGCTCTTCCTCTCAGGACTTCCTTTGGGGATCTAGGGGTTGTGTGGGCATTTTGCTCTTCACCTAATAGCCATGTGGCATGGGGAATGTTCGGAAATTATACCATGTGTTAATTATCCTTTGAATCAGGGTTGGGTAATGAGACTCTCATTTCTGTGGAAGGGCCAAGCCAACACATGGAGAAATTGCAGCTCTCCGTTCATCTCTCTCCCTTTGTACTAAAACGAGCTGCTGGGTGGGAGAGAGCAGCAGCCTTGGCTCTGGATCCTGGACCGTGGCTCGGGAACCTAGCACTGAGGACAGGGTTGCCATGAAAAGCTTGGTCAGGAAGGGCCCCTCCGGGTGATTGGCCTTCCAGCCCAAGGGCAGACAGGTTGGGGGAGGCAAGGAATCTCTCCCTTCATCTCCAAGCCTGTTTGGCAAATAGTCCTTATCTTCTCCCCACCTGGACCCCAGGGCACAGGACAGAGCTGCCTCCGCCATCCCCCCCACCCCCCAATCCACTCTCACTTCCTCAGCTACTTCCACCTCCCAAAAGCAGGAAGGAACTTTCCAGCTGTAAGGAACATTTAGACCTCCCTCCTACATGGGAAAAACCCAAGGTGCAGCAAGATTCTGGAGTCTGTTCAAAGGGAATTTACTGTTTTTCTAGGCCAAACCTTCCACTTGACAGTGGAGGCTCTGGAAGAAAAGTAACCTGCAGGGAGAGACCAGGGCTCTCCCTCAGTTCATATGGGATTTCCTCTAGAATCTTCCAGGCATATGGAGACTACAGATTCCACAAGGCATGGCTCTCAACGGGGTAGCATGGGTGAAGTGCTCTAGGAGCAAATGAGAGAGAAAAGGCTAAAAGAATTCAGAGAAGAGAGGCGTGAAGGTTGAGGAAATCCTACAGGGCTTCCAGGAGGAGGTGGGACTTGGGTTGTCTCTTGAAGAATCAGCATGTGCATTTCTGGCAAGGGGAATGGATCATCAAACTCATTTAACCTATAGGTTAAGTCTTATCCAAGGTTACACAGCTAGTAAATGGCAGACCTGGGATTTGAAACCAGGCAATCTGGTTCCAGAGTTCGTGCTCTTCTTAGGTAGTTACTATGAATGAATAAAATGTGAGTATTGAATTGGTTGAAGCCAAGATTGGATTGGGACCAATTACCTGCTTAGAAGGAGGGGTGTGGAGGGTGGCTGTTGATGGGGAACGGTCATAGTGACCTTTGGTGGGTGGGCAGGGCAGTTTCTCTGGCAAGAGAGAGAGGTGGGTAGAGGCTCTGATGCCTGATCCTAGTTCTGGGCTCAGTGTTGCTTTATAGAAGGCACAGACATGGGGAGGCGAGAGCCTGACCATGTGGCACTCCAGACACTGGTGCTCTGGGTTAGTGGGGTGGGGTGAGATGGCAGGTGACTAACAGCCAGCAGACCTGGCAGGCCAGGACCTGAGTGCTCTCTTTTCCACACTTGCCTTTCGTGCCCAGTCTGCTTTCCCCCACTTTTTTCTGTGGCTAAACGGGTGCTCTTTGAGGGTGGGCACTGTTGTTTCTTGGCCACCCACTCCCTGCCTGGCACAGAGGGGCACTCATACAAAGTTGTGTGGCTGCTTCCCCTCCAAACCAGTCTCCACTCAGTGGCCGAAGGAATCCTTTCTTTTTTTTTTTAATTAATAAACATTTTTGTTTTAGATTTTAAAAATCTCTTACAATTTTTTATTTTGGAAAATGTCAAGATTCAGAAAAATTGCCAAAATTGGACAATGCATCCTCAGCAACTGTCCACCTCGATTCATTAATTTTTGCCACTGTGCTTTCTCACATGAATTTTGGAGGACGAAGTGAAAGTGAGGTGCAAACATCACAGCACCTCAACCCTCTGCCCCTCAGCGTGCAGCTCCTGAGTCAGAGCCTTCTCCCACATCCCACAGGACTGCTGCCACGCCGGGGAACACGAAAGATGATTCCTGCTACCATCTAATATCCAGTCCGATTCAATTTCTTACTGTCTCTCAAAGGTCTCTGATAACTGCTACTTTCAGACCAGAAGCTTATGCATTACATTTGGTTATGTCACTTTAGTTTCATCCCTCCCGCCCTTCTTTTTCTTGCTCCTTCCTCCCTGCCTTCCTTTCTTCTCTCTCTCTGGATATTGACTGTTTGAAGAGTCTAGGCTAGTTTTCTTGTTGAATGTGCCACATCTGGATTTATCTGATTGAAGGACCCCCACGGTGTTTTTCACAGAGCAGTACTGGTCCCAAATCTAAGCATCTTGCTCCCTCCCTAAAAACCTTGCACTAGGCTTTTCTGTTGTTCTTTGAATAGCTGGTCCACAAAGCCTGGTGTGGAGGGGCCCAGACTCTTCTTCCTCCTCCTTTATTCTATTCTGGGCACCTTGGCTTCCTTCCAACTGTTGACTATGGCAGTCTTAAATGTCCCCTTCTTCATGGCACATATAGCAATTTGTAATTACATCAAGTATTTATTTGTAAATTTACTGGTTAACAGCTGTCTTGCCCACTAGCAGTAAGGTCCAGGAGCAGGGACAACATGTGTGCCTTGAATACCTAGCACCTGGCATGGTACCTGACACATAGTAGGTACTCAGTAAATATTGATCAAATGGATGGATGGATGGATGGCATAGAGGGGTGACCAGGTGTCCCTCCATTCCTGAAGCCACTATCTGGGAGGCCAGTTGGGTATCTAGGCTCCTCTGTGGACAGCTCTGAATTCATTCACTTTAACCATAAAATTTTATTCCTAGTGCCAGCTGCAGCCAGGAGTTGCAGTCCTGATGTCTCAGCCAAGTTACATAGACTTTCTCTGAGGCTCATTAAAAGATGGTGTTGGATGCCTTAACCCAGTGATAGGGTCAACGCACAGTGCCAGCACTGTTTGCTGAGGGTGGCTCAGCAGGCCAGCATTCCATACGGATGCACAGTCCGTCTAAGATCCCACTGAGATGTTTTCGGCTCCTGAGCACAGAGAGGGAGAGACGGCGCCTGGAGCTGAGGTGGAGCAACCAATCCCAAAGCAACACCTTCAACAACTTAGTTGTTAAGTTTATCAGAGCAGGCCAAGGGGAGAGCCCTAGCCGTGCTCCGGGCACCAGGCAAGGCATGAAAGGTACACCGATGAACAAGACTCCAGCTCTGGTCTCAAGGAGCAACCAGTCTAACGCGACAGAGACAAATGCAGGGTTTTCGCTGTATTTCCTTGTGGGGTGGGAGGGGTTAGGGAAGGCTTTGTAACGGAGGTGGCATTTCAACTACTTTGAAAAGGAAGGAGGAATTCTACAGACAGGCAGCAGCAATGGCATCCAGGTGGAGGGAACAGCATGAGCAAATATGGAGGGTTGCAAAGCATGGTCACTGCTGGGAGAGGTGAGCAGTCAGGCAGGCTGGAGCTCAGAGCTTGGGGTGGGTGCCATCAGAGCAGAAGGGCCTGTTCATCTGAACTGTGGCCACGGTTGGATGAATCTGGACTCTGGCTGAGAAGTCTGGATTTTATTTAATAAGCTGAGGGAGCCATCCGATATTGGCAGGGGAGGGCATGGGCCCAGCTATACCATCCACAGACTACTCCCACCCAGTGCCTAGTCCCAGTGGAGGAGAGACTGAGTCTGGCAGGCCAGCAGGAGGCGGTTGTACGGTCCAGGAGGAGAGCCTGTGCTGTGGCCAAGGGCCAGATCTGTGATGAAGGGACTCAGTGGGGCTGTGTGAGGCTGGCCACTGGGCATGAGGAGGGGATGGTCCAGGGTGACTCCTGGGTGTTTGTTTTGGGCGCCTGAATACCCAGAGGAGGGCAGAGGTAGAGAATCTGATCCGAAGTGCGACTTGGACTTTTGGGTGGAGATGCTCAATGTGTATGTTGCAGGGTGGGGGGCAGGAGCTGGAGATATGTGATGAGAGATCATGGATTTGGGATAAGAGCTAGGAGAGCACGTGGAGAAGGAGCAGGGAGAGGCCAGAGCCCTGGGGAACCAGCATTCAGGGGCAGGCACTAACTCCTAATGCGGTCCACTTCTCTGGCCTCTGCTGAACTGCCCCGTCACTCTTTGCACTCCAGTTATTCAGGCCTTTTTCCTGCTCCCTCATGCTGTTCCTGGTCTGGAACGTTCCATTTTCCCTCTGAGGGGTTGGCCCCAGGAGCGTCTGGAATGTCGACGAGGTACCAGAGCGTATTAGTGCCCACTGTTTCTGTTTGATCAGAATTGACCGCAGAGGCAGGAAGGCTGTTTTAAGATGGGGAAATGTAAACAGGTTGGTATGTTGAAGGGAATGGGTGGGGAGGGTGAGAGGGCAGGTTCAGGGGAGAGCTCGCTGAAGCTCAGGGACCCAGGGACGTGAGATTCAGGGCAAAAGTAAAGGGCTGGTTTGGGAGAAAGAGTAGGAAAAAAAATATTTTTTTGAGACAAGATGGAAGGAGGCAAGGATTGAACACTATTCTAAATAGGAGCTAAATTGTCCTTTTCTTTGGGGTTAAAAATTAAAAAACAGTCTCCCTGAAGGGTCACGCCATCTTATCAGCAATTTATACCCCCAGGAAAATAATTTTCCAGACTATTTCTGACAGCAGGTCTACGTGGGGGAGGGAAACCCCAGTCTTAGGGAGGGACCGGGACAGCTCTCCAAAATGCAGGGCTTGTCAGCCAACCAATCAGAGCAGCGAAGAGGAATTTCCCCTTCTAGAAAAAGGGGCTTTCTCAGAATCAGAGGTCACTGGGACCCCCTACCTGTCCTGTAGGTCCGGGGACCTAGAGGTTGAGAGCTGGCGAGGTTGGTGTCTGGGTCTCCTTTCCTCTAGGTTGATGGGGAGCCCAGTTGCTGGGTGTCTGCAACCAGAACCTGCCTGCAGCACCCCCGCCCCTGTGTGGGGGGGCCTCTTAAAAGGGCAACGTTAGAGGCGGCGATGTCAGTCTCACCAGACCTTCCCTGGTTGGAGATGCAGGGTTGCGCTCCTCCTTTTATGTGTATCTGGGAGGAGTTTTTGGGGAGCCCCACGCTGTGAGGTGAGTGGGGGAGTGGAGCAGGCCCCTCATCCTGGCACAGGCTCTGACATGCAACACATTTCTCTGGGGCCCATCCCAGCTCTGCCTGTCAGACTCATCCTGGGACAGAGGCCAGAAAGGTTTGGGGGGTGGGTGGAGAGGAGGCAGTCTTGGGACCTTGTGGAAACCGGAAATCACAGGCAAAGTGTCAGTTCCCCGAGTGATTTCACGTGTGTGTGTGTGTGTGTGCGCGCGCGCGCGCGCGCGCGCGCGCAGTTCGGTTGGCTCCTTGGTGGCAGATAAACGGAGCTTCCCAGCAGACTGTGAGCACAGGTAGGCCCCTTGGTCTTACACTGAGTCCCCACACAGTTGCCTGACTTTAGAATTTGTCTCTGGAAGTCTGGCTCCTAGTTGTCTGTCTCCGTCTCTTGGTCGAGAGGCTGGATGTCTCCTCTCTTGCCTGAAGCACCTGGACCTGCATCTTGGGCTCTGGATCCCTGGGTGTGGGAACCCAGGGTTGGTGGAGAACCCAGGACTCTGACTCATTCCACCAGCCTGTGGGGGTAGTTTGCTGAGGAAACTTGGGAGCTGAGGTTGGAGATGGGGCAGGTCAAGGTGCCTGGGATGAGGGCATCGGCCGTGGGTGGAGTCAAGGTTCTCTGGGCAGGTTCCCAAGTGCTCCGCTTCCAGGCTAGCCGGCCCATCAAACAAGGCTTGCATCAGCCCCATCCCACTGCTCCAGGGAGGGCAGTCTGGTTTTAAGCTCACTGTGGGGGAAGGCAGGCCACACCTTTCCCAGTGACTCTCGAGTTCTTTGAGAGCAAAGACTGTGTCCCATTCTTTCTGTAACCCCTGTGCTAATTGTGACTGGTCCAGGGTTAGCACTCAGTAAACGGGTGTTATGCCCACATGCTCACCTACTCGTATTCTACTGTATGGTCGGCAGGGAGGGACCTCAGGCACAGGGTCATCCTTTCCTCCATTTTTCTCTCCTGTCTCCAGTAAGAAGAGGATATAGACTTTCTAACAGACTAGTTGGCATACAGCAGCCATATTCTGGACCTCACGCATTCCTTTTCACTAGGCAGGTCAGTCCACACCCTTACCCAGCTGCAGGGCAGGTAGGGGGAGGTTGGCATGGGGAGTTGGGCTGCCAGCAACAGTTAGGAGGCGCTCTCTGCATAAAGCAGCAGGGAGTCCAGTCCGGGTTCCAGGTGCAACCAGTTCCAGAAAACTATTCAGGTACAAAATAGGTAAGTCAGGCAGTGCAGGGAAGCCCAGAGCCAGCCTGGGCCCTCTGCAGCTCAGAGCCCCAGCTTCGGCCCTCCTGGGATTCAGGGCCATGGAGAAAAGCAGTACCTCCTGGTGGAAGGAAAATCCCGGCACAAGGAGCTGAAGAGGGTAGGAGTGTGGAGAGCAAAGGGAGCAGTGTAGTGACCTCTATGGCTAGACAGGGGTGTTCAAGGACATCTGAAAGTTTCTAACCCCAAAGCCCAATGGGCTTTTCAAATGGGAGAAGGGCTGTGTTGTGAGCAAATCCAGCCTCCTGCTCACTGTGTAAACTCCCTTCATCCCAAAAAGCTGAGGCTACAGGAATGTGAATTTCTGGTCTTCTGAGTGAATGGGAGCAGAGTCTGTTGGCTCTGGTTTTGTTATCCCAGACCTGAGGGCAATGGGCTACAGTAGAGGTGGGCTGGCGGAGCCTGCCTATGGCAAGAGGCACTGCAGTCACCCTTTCAGGTATCCCAGTTTTGACAGGCTCTCCGGCAAGATGGATAGGATCAGCCCTAAGCCTCCAGCAGAAAACCAAGCACATAGCCTCTTTCCTGGGTACCAAGTTCCAGCAGTCCCGGGGAAGTCGCTGCTTAGGGACTAAGGAAGCTGAGATGACATAAAGGCGTCTAACTGACAGGCCAGTTCAGAGTCCTGCTCATTCTCCCAAAGAAACATAACATCAAGTACTGCTGAGGAATTAGGACTCCTGGCTTCCACCTGGCCAGGTTGTCTCATCTCCCTCACTCACCTTGTACTCTGTCTTCCATGTGATGGAAGAGGTATAATCATGTCCCCACCCTCCCTTTTGGGACTGTCACAAAGATAAAAGAGATCACCTACAGGAAGTATTTTAGGCTCCTAGGAGAGAAGCACTAAACGAACAAGAGGTATTATTAAAATAAAGTGTTTGTAGATTGCAGATGAAAGGCAGCAGGTAAATCAAGAGCCTAAACATTACCCTCCCCAGAGAAAAAGGGTGAACTGGCTATTAGGGCAATAGTGTGAGCTCCAGAGAAGGGATTAAAACGTTCTTCCTCCCTCTCCTCTGTCCTGCTGGCTATCTCCATCCTTTGGAATCGTACCAACAAGCTGCTATGCAGTTGGTCTCCCATTTTGAAATGAGTGGAAAGAGAGAAGTTGTTAATAAGGCCTCATGTTCTTGAATCTAGGGGCAGTTTTGGATTAAATATGGTTACCTCTCCCCCAAGGGCTCACAGCCTCCCTCTCTTTCCAAGGATCCCTTCCTAGGGAACAGAAGTGCTATGAAGCTTCTGTGTAGATCAACTCTGGTCTCTAAGCTAGTCTTACCTGCTTTTAGACAGAAGCAGATTTACAAAAGAGGATTCTGGCCCTTGTCCTGCAAGGTTTTCACTTTGCCCTTGAGTCTTTACTAAATCTACCTCTGCCTTCACCTACCTTCTCAAAGGCTGACTTGGGAAATGCAACAAGTCAGGAAAAGACAATCTAGAAGGAAAAGAAAAAGTGAGTATGGTTCCAGGAAGAACTGCCAGAGATGGCTCAGCCCCAGGCTGAGGAAGAGTCGTAGCCTTCCCCAGAGATGCTTTATTACATGGTTTCATCAGTCAGCAATGATTGGATCCTAGGCCCATGGGAAGAGACAGGAACATTGTGTAGTGCAAGGCAGATGGTTCCCCTTGTGACGATGCAGTCAGATGGGGCGGGCGATGAGTGAGTGCTTAGCTCCCCTGCTCATGGGCAGGCTCTGAGATCCCAGCCGAAGGAACTGGGAGGAATGAATGTTTAGGAATCGGTGACCTCCATGTTCTGCAGCTGATTTTCCAGGGCGACATCTCTCACTGCCCCTTTCTTTTTGCTGCCCTCATGTTGCTTCTTCTGCTTCTTTGATGGCTCCTGGTCTATGGGTGCTGGCTTCACGAAGGGAATCAGCTCTTGGAGACCTGGAAGGGAAGAGCCAACCAAGTAACCTATCGTTTCTCAGGAGTCAAAGTCCAGGGACTTCTGGGGTGAGTTTCACAAGACAACGATCTCTTTGAACAAAAGTGTACCCACAATGGGCACTGGTTTCATTCATTCTTTTCTTCCCCAGTCTGAATTTTAGCTGCATTTCAATAGAATATCATACCTGTACTGGCTACTTTCGCAGCTTTGCCTCTGCAATGCCCAGCACCAGAGGACAGGCAGAGTTTTGGAGACTGTGTCTCAACAAGAAAATCTGGTCCATTCTGCAAGGGGCCTGCTACTCAGAAGAGTGTGAAGACAGAGAACAGGAGGAAGATGGGCTGGGCTGGAGTCTTACCTGGTGGCATGAACTCCTTCAACTTCTCGGGCACAATGATGCCCTTCTCTGTCTGGTAGTTCTCCAGGATGGCACAGATGGTGCGAGTAGTGGCACACATTGTAGCATTGAGCATGTGGACAAACTCCACCTGCGAAGACAGGGCCCCAGAGGGAGCAGTTAAACTCAGCCCTTAGCTAGTTTAATGGATAACTCCCCTACTGCAACTACCCAAATCAAAATCATGGGTTGTACCCATTATCAAGCTTTTTCTAAACTTATATGTATTGCCTATCAGGTAACTCCAGGAAGATTCCTCATGTCTCTATGAGTCACAAGTGGTGGGTTCCAGCATTTTTGAGGAGAGTTGGGCCCTTTGAGGGAAAAAGAAGAAACTACTACAGTGGCCTCTCCTTTTAATCCCTTTCAAGACCCTAACTTGGAAAAGTAAGACCTGCAAATTGGATCTGAAGAAAGAAGCTTACAACCCAGACCTCCTTGGATGATAAGGGAAAACTTTGCCTCCGACTTGTTCGGTGTAGACAAAGGGGAATTATTCTTTATTTGGAGTTACAGAAAACAAAGCCCAATGAGAAAAGCTAGAATTGCCCTGTAGAATGGAGCTAGATTCAGGGTTCGATCTAAAAGGACTCAGTCCCGATCTAGTACAAGTCATTTTCAGATTCCCTTTTTGGTCTTGATTGAAAAGCTCAGCTTTTCCCATGATGCTGGGAAATAATGTATTCCAAGGGCTGAGAAGTAAGATGGATTTACTCTGCACTGAAGGCCCTGCTGCCTGCCTCCCCAGGGGCCATCTACCTTGTCCATCATCTTCTTGGTTTGCCCGTATCGGATTCGGAGCCGGCGAGCCTGATAGTCCGTGCAGTTAGAACAGGAGACTAACTCACGGAAGGCTCCCGAGCCCGGAAACCAGGCCTCCAGGTCAAGCTTCTTGCTGGCAGCATGATTCAAAGAACCTGTAAGGAAAAACCCCAAGAATTCATGAAGGAGGGATGGTATTTCAGAAGACTAACCTTTAGCAAACCTGAAGAATTCTTTAATTCATATCCTATCCCCAGAAGTGAAATCATGCCCAGATATTCTTATCACCAAACACTCCCAAGTGAGAAGAGTGTGATATTTTAATTAATAAGGGCAACTAATCGGACTGTGGGCTATTTCTTTGTGTGGTGAGGGTGGTATTTGTAGGATGCAGGAAAGGGAGGCCGATACCTGAGACAATATTCACAATGTGATAAGGGATCCCCAAAGACTGGTAGAATTCCTCTGCGGTAGTAATCATCTCTTCAAACATCTCCCACGACTTGTTGTCATGTGGTGACGAGTAGACAAACTGTTCAATCTGCAAAGAGGGACCCAAGGAGACAGCAACAGTGGGACAAGGTGAATAAACTAAAGGACTGAAGTGGGTGATATTCTTGCAATGAAGACCTGTGCCTACACCACTGGGAATCAGGTGAGGGTGGGGGCCCCCAGCAAGGGGTTGGTGTACGGGACTGGGAATGCAACAAGAACAAATGCTTCTATAGATAGCTTACCACATTATGTGCCAGGTACTGTTCCAAGTGCTTTACATCTATTAACTAGTTTAATCCTCACAATAGGCCTAATGAAGTAGGTACTATTACTATCCTCCTTTTACAGGGAGAAACCTGAGCACAGAGAGGTTAAGCAACTTGTTCAAGGGTTACACAGCTGGTAAGGGGTGGAGCTGGCATTTGGCCTCAGGCAGCTTGGTTCCAGAGTCTGTGCTCATAGCCACTCCACATGTTCTCAGGCTCTTTCCTAGAAACACAGATGTAGGCAAAAGGAGGAAAGACCAGGCCAGGGCAGGCCTGAGCAACACAGAGCCTGTCTCTCCTCTAACCACGCTGGACAGAAAGGTAGAAGGGTCCTACGCTTCACCCCGACTCGCGTACTCACCTTCTCAAACTGATGGACTCGAAAGATGCCACGGGTGTCACGGCCATGGGAGCCCACCTCCTGGCGAAAACAGGTGGACAGGCCCGCGTACTTGATGGGCAAATCCTCTGGCCGCAGCCACTCATCCCGATGGAGCGCAGCAATGGGCTGCTCTGAGGTAGCAATCAGGTATTTCTCATCATAGGAGTTGTCATCAGACTTTTCACTGCCTTTGCCAATCACCTGATGGAGGAGGGACCTTTATTAGTTAAAAGTGAGGGAGGAGGACCTTAGCTAGAGCAAGAAACCAAAGAGAAGATAAGAGTGATGGGGCAGGGAGAATTTTCCTTAATCTCTGCCTGGGAGTGAGCAAGGGACACTAAAGACAGGGGAGGGATTGGGTCAGTCCCAAATGGGGTTCGTACTAGATCAAAGAAAATCAAAAGGAGAGAAAATATTCTGATAATAGTTTTTACTTATTTCATACATGAAACATTTATAAACGACGTATAAGGGCCCATGACAGCAGGCGTACGATAAAACCTGAGCTGGCAGCAATATAAATCAATCCAGTCAACAAGTGCTTGTGAAGCATTTACTAAGTGTCAAGTCCTTTTTGCCAATGCTAGGCAGAAGGAGACATGGTCTCTGCTTTCTTGGTGCTTATGGGTTAGTCTACCGATTATAAGCCTCAAAAAATCACTTTGGCGTTCAGTCAATTAGAAGGATCCTCTGAACCTTGACTTGCGTCCTCTGGCTCTGTGAGACGGTCCCTGGCTGAGAAGGAGCTACAAACGGGAAGGACACGATAAGACCAGCCACTTCTATGATTTCCTTTTGTCCCACCACTCAACAGATGTGCTTTTCTAAACTCATAATGTTAAAGTACGCTCATCTAGATACATCATACCGATTGTCTCGGGAAAAGATCAAACAGGCTCTATGTCTGCTCTGTCCAATACGGCAGCCACTAGCCTGTGTGGCTATTTGCATTAAAATTAGTAAAAGTCAGTATTTTACTTTTTCAGTTGCATTAGCCACATTTTAAGTGAGCAATAGCCACAGATATAGAACATATCCATCTTCACAGGAAGTTCTCCTGGACAGTGCTGCTCTGTATCTTTGAAGTTAAACGTGCCTTTTTTTTTTTCTTTTAACTTTTATTTATTTTAAGTGCGTTTTTCCAGGACCAATCAGCTCTAAGTCAAGTAGTTGTTTCAATCTAGTTGTGGAGGGCACAGCTCACACTGGCCTCAGCAGGGATCGAACCGGCAACCCTGGTGTTACAAACATTGCGCTCTAACCAACTGAGCTAACTGGCTGCCACTGAAGTTAAACTTCTTAACTTAAGAAGTCCTCTGCCCCAATGCCTCAGGCTACTCACCTTATAAAGTTCTTCATCAAACTGGCTGAGCTGTGCCACCTCCTGCATGACCTCCTTCCTCATGAAGAAGGGGGTATAAATGGGAGTGTAGCCCCGACTTCCCAAGGTGCGAAGGGCATACTGGATGAGTGCCTGTTCTAGGAACACCAGGACTCCCTAAAGAAGCAGAGACACAGCGCTGTGTGATTGGCTTCTGTCACCAACATGTCCACCTGCTAGAATTCACATTCAGAGGCAACTGGGGCCGTGGATATGACTACTAGGGGTACACAGGAGGCCAGCAAAGACCGTGTACCCCAATATTAATTCAAGAGATTCTTCCTTAATACAAATGCCCAGCATATCATCCAGGAACATTGAATTCTCTTTCAGATACCAAAGCAAGAGAAAAGGATTATTGGCTCTGGGTGCGCAGGAAAGTTTTCTTGTGCTAATTCTTACAACACTGGATTCATTTATATAATGTAGAGCTTACCAATGCATGTGTATATATGTACAGTTGATCCTTGAACAACGTGGAGGTTAGGGCTGCCAGTGCCCCTCCCTCACAGTCAAAAACCCCTGTGTAACTTTAGACTCCCCCAAAACTTAGCTACTTATAGCCTCCTGTTGACTGGAAAGCTTACCAATAACATAAACACGATAAACAAATATTTTACATGTTATATGTATTATATACTATGTTCTTACAGTAAAGTAAGCTAGAGAAAAGAAAATGTTATTATGAAAATCATAAGAAAAAATTCACTTACAGTATTTATTGGAAACAAATCTGCATGTAAGTGGACCCACGCAGTTCAAGTCGTGTTGTTCAAGGGTCAACTGTGATTCCAAAATTATTTTACCATGTCCTTCTGAAAGCTTTCTCTGAATTCAGCTAATGCGGGTTGGCCTATGCCAACTGTTCTCGTAGCATCCTGGGCCTGCTCATACCACAGCACTTATCACAGTGGGTTTTGACTCTGTTACTTGTCTCACTGTCCAGTTACACTGAGCTCCTTAGGCAGAGGCTGTTCTGATTTAATTTGCAGTAGAAAGGCGAGTACAAATGGTAGATTTGATGTGTTGGCCTCTTTAACTAGGTTATGTTTTCTGCACATTTAGTTCCTTCTTTATAATCCGATCCCCAATGGTTCCCTCCTCTTACCTTCAGGAAGTACCCTCGACTCCCAGCCACAATGGCCCCTTTTTCGCCTTCAAAACCATCAACCATCACCACCAGGTCCACATGAGAGTACTTCTTTCTGACCGTACAATCACCCCAAATCCTCTCTACTTTGTTGTCTGCATCCTAAGGAAACAAGACCAGGAGACAAAGATACATAACCTCTGAATTCTACAACCTCCATCTTTCCAAATCTTGTTCCAACAACTTTGAGCTTAGTGAAGCCATTGCTTAACTCAAACATGAGGTTTTGGTCACTGTGTACAGAGATTAGAGGAGGAATTTGCTAGAGAATTTGTGCTCAATAGAGAAATAATCATTTATAAATTCCTAGAAGCGATTCTAGCCATGAAACTGAAATCTTGATTTTTCCAAAAGATCTGTTGCATTCTTTTTTTACCCTTTTAAATGACTCCTTGAAAATCCTGCACAAGGACACCCCTCCCCTGGACAATCAGCATTGCCTGGGGTGCAGAGGAGAATGTAGATTATTTTTTTTCCAGGCTCTTATTGGTCCCGGGCCACATGAGGGCGGGCTCAGGGCCCTGACCTCCCTGAGTTTAAGGTTCTGTTCACCAGGGAATGAATGAAAGAGGCACAGATGGGCCCAGCAATGGCTGGGGTGTCAGGGAACAAAGGCTGGGCTCTGAGCAGCTTTGTGCCGGGGAAGCTCCACTCAGCAGGAAACTTTTATCATGCAGATTTCCCTTCAACCTGCAGCTTCTCAGCAGGGTATGGGTGAGGGGTGAGGTTGATTTAGCAGATCCCTCCCACGAGACTCACTGCTACCATGGGCAACAGTGAAGGACAGTAGCCCGATTTAGAAGAGATTTCTATGCCAGAAGTCCCCTACCTGCTGTCTCTGCTCCTTCCCAATCAGGCAAGGATCTGAATCTTTCAATTCTCAATTGGTGGACAGACTGAATGTACAAAGAGCCTGCTACTGACACAAGGCCTATTATACAGAAAGTGCCAGTGTTTCGCTCTCCTCCTCCCACCGCGCCCCTTCCTAACAGAGGAGGATGTAAGGCAGCTGCCTGCTGTGGCACTGACGCCTACCTCATCATTGCTGATGGGCACGGAGGGATGCAGAAGATTCCCGATCTCTCGCAGGTTCTCAAACCGCTCTGCCTCCAGTTTTATCCGCTCAGCGTCACACTTCAGGATCGCTTCATCGATGAGGAGTCGGAGTTTTTTGATCTGTGACACTTTCAGGTTCTGTAGACGAACAGGTCAGGCCGCAGCCAGGCCACAGCGAGTCAAGCACTGAGTAGCAGCAATATGATTCTGTTGCCCTACCCCTGTTATGCTCTAATGAAAACCATTGTCATAGCATTTTAAAAATTGACAAGGAAGGCTTTCAAAGAACCGAGATTTATTTCACACAGGGATATATATGGTCTTGCCCTACAAATCCCTTGGCATTTTCTTTTGGGGTGCCCGAGGCAGAGATGGATCGATTCTGGCCACTCTTCTTGTTCCTATATATGTCAGGAGTTTTAATATGTAGCTCTTTTAAGAGCTCTTTCCCTTAACTTGCACTTTCTGATATTCCTGGTTAAATCAATTCAACATTCTGTTATGTACAACATTCAACAGTTCTCCAGGAAGATTACACATTTATTAGGAGCAAGAGACTTTGCCTTAAGCTAATTTTGTGTTCCTTACTGCAGGGGTCACAAAATGTACTGATTTCTTAGGGGGAGCCCTTACCAGGTAGGGCTGGACAGGAATAACTCCCCCAAACTAGCCCTTCAAGCACAGCAACTTTGCTTTTTTTGTGTTTATGCTCTTGCTATGCTTTTGTGCTGTGGGTTTTAAGAAAGGGTTCAGTGACTAAAACCTTGAAAATTACTGCTCTAGGTCCACTGGAGTGAACATGTACTGAATTACAGTATATTGAAAAGATTCCTTGACTATGTCAAAATGGAGTAATATAAACCAAACATAGTTCGAATCCTGTTTTCTCTTCTTCCTACCCTTGCTCTTCCACTCCATGACTCCATCTCTGCTGTTTAATAGACACTCAAGTACAGAGTATATAATAAGAGCAGATGGGGACATGTCCCAGGATGCCACAACGCTGGGTGGAGCAGAGTATCAGCATTCGCTTGTTTAGGAATAAGTTTAGATAAAAGAACAGAAATTCCAACCTAGAAAAGGACAATAACTTACAGCTAAAGTGTCTGCGGTGAGGTCATCAAGATTCACCACATTCTGCGGAATACACTCATCATCTCCCACTGGCTCTTTCTTCTGCAAGAAAAAAAATACAAACAAGCAGCACTACTAAGTAAAAAAAAAAAAAAAAAATTCTGACATTTTATAAGTGCACACCCAATTAATAGCATGTAAACTAATCACAGAACTTTGTTTTTTATTTCTTTATCTTTTTATAGAGAAAAGCCACACTTTTGCTACCGAGTGCCTTACATTGTGTTTTGACTCACTGTTTCTTCTGAGCTAATCAGCAAAGGGTATGAGGAGGCTGGAGCACTGTACAAAATATGAAACGCTTCACGATTTGTGTGTCATCCTTGCGCAGGAGCCATAAGCAAGGTATCGTTCCAATTTTAGATATGTGCTGCCACAGGGAGCACGCACAGAACTTTCTACATAACTGTCTCTAAAAGACGTAACATGTGGGAGAAAAATTGCTAAATCGGAAGTGAGAAGTTTCAAGTCCCTGTTCTGCCACTTTCTAGCTTTTTGATCCCGGACAGGTGGATTAACCAATCAGGGTCAGAGGGCTGACATCATCAGGCACACAGGAAGAATGTCTGCCTTGGACATAGAATAGTTATGGGCACCCTTCATGAGCTGGCTGCTCAGGAGCCAGCAATGGGGCTGAATCCTTGGCTACCTGCTAGGAACAGTCCCAATGCTAAAGGGAAAGAGGACAAAATGATGGGATGATGAAATATTAAGGAGGCAAGGAACACAACATTTTTGAGGAAAAAGTCACAAAATCTGAAACTAAGTTTAGAGCAGTCAATGCAAGTTGTACAGCAGAGGTGTACACAGCACTAGATATTTTCCCTCTCCAGTTTCTTGCCTCTCCCTTCTTTATGATAATTTGCCAATTCACTTCTAATCCTTGCCCAAAGCCATGGGCAAGATAACTTTATTAAATTAAGGAAAATTATCAAAGGCCATTATAACAAGCTATAGAAGATCTCAGCAAAACTCTTATAAAAATAAGTTGAGAAGATTTTGGATCTGCTTTGCAAATATAAATAAAATGATGTGTAGAAATCATGTTCAATGCCCTAAGGATTTTTTTAAATCCAATCCAATAATAGTAGGCAATTTATACAAACTCATAACCCACTGCACAAAATTGAATCATGAGAAAGGACTAAATCTTCTGAGGGTAAAGCAAAGAAATCCCTTAGGTTTATTATACATTCTCATACATTGAAGTAAAAAGTCAAGATTGTAACCATAACCCAACTCATACCCTTCGGTGACTCAAACAAATCATCTTAAAAAGTTGGAAAAGTCTGAAAATACCAAAATGGGTCTTGATGAGAACAAGCAAAGACTTCTGAGGAAAAAATTGGCCTAAATCTCAATATTTCCTATATGGTAACAAGATAGCTGAGGCTATCCTGCTATCCACTTATCCGTCAGGGCAGCAAATTCAAGTTCTAAGTTCAAGTTCTGGCTCTGTAAGTAACTTACAGCATGATTTTAGGCCATAGTTGAATTTCCTAAGCTTATATCCTTAACCTTTAAATAAGGCTGATAATTGTACTACCTACACGCCATGCTTGCAGCAAAAATCAAAACCCAAAATGAGATGTGTATATATATATATATATAAAAGGGTTTTAAATACTTTCAAGTGCTATGCAAGTTAAAGCACTGTGAGTACCATTCCAATGGACCGCAAAGGAGAACACTCCTTATTGTTATTGCAAATGGAAAACAAACACTCCCATCTTCTTGCTATGAAAAACACTTGGCTGGCACTACCTGTATGTGTGTTTCACAGAGCACACAGGCAGGAGCATACACGGCAATTAACATAATTACAGGACCTCTGGCATGCAAATGATTAAGCATCATGAGTCCCATAGGAAGAAAACAATACGATTATTGATATCAGTTTCTATAGCCGTCACAAGCTGAAAGTGGAACAAAATTCTGTTAAAGGAAGGATTCGGACTATCAGGAAGCGTAAGGTGTTAGAATCCCGAGGAAATTTTTTGTTATGCTTTTTACTGGTCCAGTTTCCAAATTTTTAATTTTTTGGTTTAGTTTAGAGGTTTACAACTTAAAAATGAGACAGAGGGTAGGGTGAAATTAATATACTTTGTAAAAAGTGATTGAGAGGCAAAAAAGGGTATTTCGGAAGAAAGATTAGAAACATGTACTATTCTGGAAACCAAGGCAAGGCCCGGCTGAAACTTAACATTCTTCTTTTTTTCCCAAAGATTTTATTGGAGAAGGGCAACAGGACTTAATTGGGGAACAGTGCGTACTTCCAGGACTTTTTCCAAGTCAAGTTGTTGTCCTTTCAGTCTTAGTTGTGGAGCGCGCAGCTCAGCTCCAGGTCCAGTTGCTGTTGTTAGTTGCAGGGGGCGCAGCCCACCATCCCTTGTGGGAGTCGAACCGGCAACCTTGTGGTTGAGAGCCCATTGGCCCATGTGGGAATCGAACCGGCAGCCTTCAGCATTAGGAGCACAGAGCTCCAACCGCCTGAGTCACTGGGCTGGCCCCGAAACGTAACATTCTTAAAGCATGGAAGGGTTTCATGGACGAAGGTCGTGACTACTTGCCAGCTATTGTTACTCCCAATTGCTGAGTAACTACAACGTTCTAGACATTGTGCCAGGTTCTCTACATTTAAAAAACGTAGTTCTCACAATTTTATTCTATAGGTAAAAGTTATTATTGTCATTTCACAGACAAGAAAAATGAGGCTCAGGAGTGAACTTGCCTCCAGTCACATAGCCACCAGTCCAGGATTTGGAGTCCCTATGTGTGCTCTTTTCATTAAAGAGCACACTGCACTGGGACAAACGACCTGAAGTCTGCCATAAGAAATTGTTTGTGGCACTGTAGGTTGAACTTAAGAAATAATTGGAAAGGATTACTGGTGGAATTTATATTCTTATTACAAGAACAGAATAGACAATGAATGACAAGCGTGGCAAGAATCCTAATCTTGCTACAGACTGAATGTTTGTGTCCCCCCAAATTCAAAGTTGAAACTAATCCCCAATGTGATGGTATCTGGAGAGAGGGTCTTTTCGAGGTGATTAGGTCATGAGGGCAACCTCATAAGAGACTCCAGAGAGCTCCCTCTCTCCTTCCGCCATGTGAGGAACCAGCAAGGAGACTGTCTATGAACCAGGAAGGAGCCCTCACCAAACGCCAAATCTGCCTGTGCCTCGATGTTGGACTTCCCCACCCCTAGAACGGTGAGAAGTAAGTTTCTGTTGTTTATAAGCCACTCAGTCTATGGTGTTCTGTTATAGTAGCCGCCAAACAGACTAAGACACACCTGAAGACAGAAGACGGACTAACTGATGCTTTAAAGTATCTCTTCGTTTCCTCCCCACTTCCTTCCTTTCTTTTTAAAATAATTCCCCCACTTTGGTAAGAAATTCGGTATCCATAGAATTAGATACTAAATTAGAAATTATATGAATGTTAACTAAGAATAAGACTGACTTCCTCTGCTCAAGCTTTCAAGGTTGCTGCTTACCTTCATTTTCTCTCCAATTGTCTTGCTGCACAGGTTCTTCAGCTTGTTCAAGTTGTCTGCCCGAAATCTGCCTGAAGAATAAAGAACCCAAGAATATACCAAAGATATGCACATAATTAAGATTCCTCCTTCTCCTAATCCTGGCCTCTTAGGACTGATCTCAGCCAAGGCCAGAGTGCAAGGTCTGCCTCATGAAGTTGTGAAATCTTGTGGCTTTAGAGTCCCAAATTTAGTTGGCATATATTGGTAACTACAATAGGGTTCTCTAGCATTTGGTGACAAGGAAAAGGCCATTCTGAGACTAAAAATACTCAAGTAACTATAACATACTTAGTCATCTTAAAATTCAGTTAAGAAACTATGTGTGACGCAGGAGAATCTAGAAAGAGGGCATTCATGTTTCTATTCCCAGGAATTTGGTTGCTACATCTGTATGCTAGAAATGGTTAAGTGTTATTCTCTTTGCTTTGACATAATGCTCATCTGACAACCTTCAAATTATAATAATTTAGTTTCTCATAATTTGGTTTCTTTTGGGGAAGACAGTGTACTACTAACTCAACCTACATATATATTCTGGCCCAAATTAATATATTGGTATTGTGTTTCATTAGTCTAACTGATAAGCAAAAATTGGACCTCTTAAATGTAAACTTTAGGAGCAATATAGTGAAAATCAGGCTTTTAACAGATAAAATGATGACTAGAAATGAGACAGCACCTAGACATAGCTACTCTCTAAGCCTTTGCCAAACTTTAACTAAACTAGATTTCAGCAGAAAATGATATATAACTAACTTCTCATTCACTTATTCACATTGATCACAGAGAAGGAGAACAGATTCATGGTTGCCAGGGGTAGGTGGGGGAGGGGAAAGGGACTGGACTACAAAGGGATAGCAAAAGGGATCTCTGGTGGTGGAATAGTTCTTTATCTTGAGTGTGGCAGTAGTGACACAAATCTACATGTGATAAAATCACACACACACACAGGTACATGAAAAACTGGTGATCTGAATAAGGTTTGTGAATTGTGAAATGTCAATTTCTTGGTTTTTATATTGTACAAGTTATGTTAGATGTTATCACTGGGGGAAACTTGGTGAACGGTACACAGGACCACTTAGTACTACTTTTTGTAATTTTCTCTAATTCTATAAATATTTTGAAATAAAAAGTTAAACATTTTTTACTTAGTCCCTTCTATTTCCAAGGCCCTATGCTAAGGATTGGGAATATAAAACACCGTGCTACGCGCTGGGAAATAAAAGAAAATAAGATAATTTAAAAACTACATATTCTAACAATGCTGAATGTTTTAATCAATAAATATAGTATATTCCTTTATTATTTTTCTCTCAGCAATGTCTTGTAGTTTTCAGTATAGGGATCTTGAATGTCACTTTTAAAATATATTTTTAGGTATCAGATGCTTTTTAATTGTTACTTATATATAGACGCATCATTGATTCTGTATATTGTATACAGTGATCTTGTTAAATTTATTTAATTTTAATAGCTGAGATTCTGCATAGACAATCAAAGTCATTTGTAAATAATGACAGCTGTACTTCTGTTCCAATCTTTTATTTCTTTTTCTTGCCTTATACCACACTGTCTGGAACCTCCAACATGATGTGGATTAGACGCGGTGATAGTAGACATCCTTGCCTTGTTTCCAAGCTCAGGGAGAGAGTGTTCAATATTTCATCATTAAGAATAATGTGGGAGGAGGGTGGGAGATGAGGGTAAGAGGGATCAAATATATAGTGATGGAAGGAGAACTGACTCTGGGTGGTGAACACACAATGGGATTTATAGATGATGTAATACAGAATTGTACACCTGAAATCTATGTAATTTTACTAACAATTGTCACCCCAATAAATTAAAAAAAAAAAATAATGTTAACCATGGGTTTTTTTTTTGATAAATACCACTAATCAAATTAAGAAAGTTTCTCTCTATTCCTAGTTTGCCACATTTTATCATAAGCAATTGGATTCCACATTTAAAAAAAAAGAACTTTGATTCCTATCTCACATCATACACTAAAATCAATGTGAGATAAATCATGTATCTAAATATGAAGGGTAAAGTAATATAACTTGTAGGAAAAAAATGGAGAATATCTTCAGAACTTTGGATATGGAGATTTCCTAAAAAGAATAGAAGAAGCACAGATTACAAAAGTCCAATAAATTAGACTTCATTAAAATAAGAACCCTACTCATTAAAAGACAAAGAGTGAAAAGGCAAGTCACAGATGGGAGAAAAGATCTGCAATACATATACTATGAGACAAGGTTTTGTATGCAAAATAGATAAAGAATTCCGAAAAATCAATGAGAAAAAGACAATCAAAATAAAAACTGGTCAACAGGATTGAACAGACCCTCTCAAAACAGGCTGTCCAAATGCTAACAAGTACATGAAAAAGTGTTCAATATCTTTAGTCATCAGGAAAATGTAAATAAAACCCACAATGAGAGACCACTATCTCTCCACCAGAATGGCTAAAATTGAAAGGACTGCCAATATGAAGGGAAAGAATGTACAGCAACTGAAACTCTTCTATTGCTGGTGGGAGTACCAACTGCTACAACCACTTTGGAAAACTATCTCATAGCAACTAGTGAATCTAAGCATGTCCCTACCCTATGACACAGCAATTCCACTCCTGGGTACATATCCAACAGAAATGAGTGCTTATGTCTACCCAAAGACACACAACAATGTTCATAACACCTTACTCTTAATACCGTCGAACTGGTAACAACCCAAAAGTCCATCAATACAATTGTTTGGTACGTTTACATAATGGAGTACTGTATAGCAATGAAAAAGAACCAACCACTGCTACACATCACAACATGGAAAAATCTTACAGACATCATTTTGAGAGAAAGAAGTCACATACAAAAGTACATACTATATAAGACCATTTATGTGAAGTTCAAAATCAGGCAAAGGTAATTTATGGCGATAGTGTCACGGGGTTGTGCCACCACAGTATTAGTTAATCCTTATTAACTTTCTTGTCTGCTCTCATTCTCCAGTGCATCCCTTGATGAACCTGCATGAACTCCTAAGGAAAGGGCAGAAATTCCGGAGCAAGCTAAGACTTCCAGTAAAGACTAGATAAGAGACCCAAGGACACAGCTAAAAAACTGGTTTGCCCAGAAGAATCCAAGATGGTGCCAAAACCCCTTCCCAAGTGACCTTTTGATGAATTTTCCCTCTTTGGAATGCTAAAAATCATGCCCAGGGCTGGAGACGTAACATTAAAATGAGACATGTTGTCTGTCCAGCCATGTTCCAATTATGTATAGAAACTGCTCATACTCCCTGGCAATTCAGAGAATTCTCCACCATTTTCTCAGAAATCTCTACTCCTGAACCTGTCCATCTCCCACCAATCCTTTAAGATTCTCCTAATTTCCCCATATGGGGAGATGGTATCTCTAATGTAAGCTCATCCTTCTGCATTCTTTGATCAAAGAAATCAAGTTTCTGCTTTGCTTTACCAAATACAGTCTCTGTTATATTGGCGTGAGTGATACCGGGCAAAAGGACCTTATTTTGGGGTCCCTGACAGTAGAGGGCAGAATACTGTGATTTTTGGAGGTGAGAAGTGACGGTGAGGGGAGCCTGCTGGGGTACTGCAAATACCTTAGATCTTCGTCTGTGTGGTGGTTACATGGGCGTAGAGATTGGTAAAATTCAAACTGCACATTAAGATTTGTGCACTTCACTACATACATTACGTCGCAATAAAAGCAAGTTTTAAAAAGCTGTATATAAAAATAGTATAAATGCCACAACAGAGATATATGAGATAATATATGGAGAGCACTTAACACATGAAGTAGTGCTATCGGAGCAGAACTGGGTGGCAAGGAGGGCTGATGGGAGTGGGGCATCAAGAAGAGGCACCAGTCACACACATGTGACAGAGTTCAGGAGTAGCATAACAAACAGCGAGGGGCATATGTGGGAGAATGGCAGAAGATGAGTCTAGGAAGGAATGTGGGACTTTGTAAATTGGGTTAGGAAATTTGGATTTTTATGCTTTAAGACTCTACTGTCCAATCTGTAGTCCCTAGTTACATGTTGCTACAGAGCACTTGAAACATGGCTAGCTTGAATTGAGATGTACTATAAGTGTAAAGTATACACTAGATTTCGAAGACTTATAAAAAAGAAAAAGAATGTAAAATATCTCAGTAATTTTTTATATTGATTACATGTTGAAAATAATATTTTTTTGATATATTGGGTTAAATAAAATATATTACTAAAATTAACTTCATCTATTCTTTTCATTATTTAAGTGACTATAAGAAAACTTACAATTATACCTGTGGCTCACATTATGTTTCTATCAGACAGTACTGCTTTAAGGTATGAATGTCATTGCTAGACTTATGCCTGGAAGTAAAAGGATTAGATTTGCATTCCAAATAGATCACATGTCCTGGGTGTGGCCCAGGACTGGGTGAGACTGAGGTGAAACTAAAAGCAGTTAAAAAGTTATTTCAATGCTGAGAGCCTGGCTGACGACATCTGCAGTAAGGGTTAGCAGGAAATAACTTCAATTTATAGTAAACAGAACTCTCATTCAGGAAAGCACTTTTGGGGGGGAAGACAGAATTCCTGTAGTTAGCAGCCGATTTTAAGATAGGTGGAAATCTAGTGGCTTTGAAGTAGTCGAGGCAAATGCTTATCATGTGCCCAAGTGTGTCCTCATTATATTATTCTGAAATTAAAAAGAAAAAATCACGATTCGAATCCTTGGAGTTAGATGAAGCGTGGTAAACTCTGTGGAGCTATGACTCCAAGTTTTATCAGATTCCTTTGAGAGCCCTAGGGGCAGCTTGGAGGTCTACAGGCAGACCAACTGGGTTACAAGTCCTTGTTGCAGCCAATGACAGAAGAACCCCAATCTCTGATCTGAGGTTCAGATACAGAAGAACCTTGATACAAGATCTGTCAATGTCCTACTTGAGCAGCCAGTAAATTGGGAAAAATCATTAACTCCCTTTGGCTGCAAAGAGACAATTGCTAAGGGATATCAGGTAGAAAAGAGTAAGTGTGTTGAAAATAAATTACATAAACTGCTTTTCATGCAGACAGGCAAAGTGCCCTGAATACAGAAGATATTCATGAATTCAACAAACCTTTGTCAAGCTCTTACCAAGGAGCAGATGCAGTGCTAGGCACTTGGAATATATGTATACATAGGTATATGTATATCCTGTATGTATATGTATACCCTAGGTACCGGGACATACAGATAAATAAAACACAGCCAAGTCTCTGAAGAACTTATCCCCTCACCATATATCCATTCATCAGGAAAAGGATAAAACTTCCTATAGATGTGTACATTATACACATCTATATACACATTACACACATATATAATGTATATATGTACATTATACACATTCAAATACATTTAGTGCTGGACAATGGCTAGGCTGATACAAATATATGATACTTCTGATTCAGTTAAATATCCGGTCTAGTTTTTTCCTTCCATTTAGTTTAATTCCATAGCAACTCAAAACTTCAAATTCAGGTGGTGGGATCTCAGCCACAAAGTTCCACATTAGAGTGACCGAGACATACTGAAGCATCAGACAAACCGAGTTAAACAAATATTCTCTTGGTACTTAATACCCTTATAAATTTAGGAAAATTAATTTTCCTAATAGAAACACACCCCACTCTCGGACAGCGATTGCCTTTGCAGTGTGCTGTCATAAACCTGGCTCTCAGCTGGTTGCCGGCTTATTGCATCAGACAAAATTAATCACGTGTGCATCCAGCCAATCAGTGATCACTCCAATTAATGCAGGCAGAGGGTTTTATGGTTTTATTTAGGTTCATGAAAGATGCCCGGGTCAGTTCCAGGTTTTAGTCCAACCCTGCCAATATCTTTTCCGGAAAACTTTCATAAATCACAATTAAACAGCCTCAACAGTTAAAAGCTTTCTCTTGCCTCGCCGCATCCCTCTCCCTATGTCTGACCTACCACTACAAAGACTTATCCGTTCTGAAAGGTAGAACCACAAATCAGGGGAATGGCTTTTCCAAAAACTCCAGGCCCACTGCTTTTAGACAGGAGCAGCCTCCAAAGACCCCAAATACTTCCAATATGGGTGGAGTGAACCTACTACGCGGCAGATGTGACTCCGTCGCAGGCTGGAGCCTTTCATCCTATCAAAATAGGTGACCACTTTGGCCTTGCCGAAGATGAGAAAAGGACTGGAGGCGACCAAAGAATAGTGTTAGGAAAGGGGAAACCCCCCAAACCTCCTGCCCTGGCTTTCTTCTAGCTACCCTTGGGGCAGGAGGGCTTGACAGCTCTTGATGCGCATGCGTCATGCTCGTTGCCAGCCTGAGATCAGCCATCCGCACTGAGCACGCGTGGAAGGGAGCGTGCACCAACCTGGCAGAAGGAAAAGTGGGATGGTCTCGGTTGCCCGGGTACGTTTTGGGGGCTAGAGAGCATCGGAGCCACCGCGACGTGGGAGGGGGATCCGACGAAGGGTGGAAGCTGTGGCCCGAGATCCGAGAGCCGAAATTGGGATTAGGATCGGGGGACACCCGGCGCCTCCCGGTACTTACATCTTCGCCACTCGCCGTCTGCCTTTACCAGCTGATCCACTAGTCTCGGGTCCTTGAAGCGCTTCTCCTGGGTCTCTCGGATGAGGGCCGGGTCCCCTCCTTTATCCACCCGAAACAAATCCAGATCCAGCACCATCTTCCCTCCTCCCGGGTCAACACTGAGGGAAATGAGGTTGGTACCACGGCAGTCAGCCTGTGACCGACGCACTGCGCTGGCGCGCTGACCTGTCCCTCCCCGCGCAGGCGCGGCACGGGCGCGCGGGCGCCCCCTCTCCACCGGAAGCGACTGTGTTGGAGGCGGGGCCGCGAGAGGAAGGTGGGGGAGCCCGGCGTGGGCTTCTCGGGCCGCGCTGGGGTGTGACCTGGCGGGCAGCTTTGCTCCCTCTTGAGCTTTCTCCCCAGCGCTGCACCCCTCTAGGCGTTCTCATTGCCCCTTAAAGGTGAGTGCCTCAGTTTCCTACTCATGGTAAAGGACACGACTCAGGCTAGGCAGACGCCTGCCAGTATGATAGCTATCTTGGAAGCTGGAGCCCAAAAGATGCCAGTTTCCGTTTTGCAAGCTTGGATCCTCAGACTGGACCCTGTCCCTGGACCTCTGCTCTCTTCTTCATCTTGAGACATGCGTATGGCTACATTTTTTTAGTCCCCGGGTTACCTCAACTCAAGAGTCCCACTTTCCTGCCTTAGAGCTCGGACACATTTCTTAATCCGACTGTTGGGTAAAGCAGATTGTCCCCTTACCAAGGCTTAAGAGCATAGGGCCTGGAAAGTGCAATTGAAATCTTTTAGAGAGAGACATGAGGGGACTTCCAAGGGGAAAATATTTAGTAGATTTGAAGGCAGTACAAGGTGTCGAGGTCCTGTCTTAGGTCTGCGTGAAAACTTGACCAAACATTACATCACTCTATTTTAGAACATTCGGGCCTTTCCAGTAAAATATTCTGGTTGCTGGTCGAGCCAAAATTATCAAAGAATCTCCCTGATGATGAGATTATTTGGAGGAGTTGGGCACAGGCGTTCTGTTCTCCCCATCCGTCCATCTTGCAGAGACTGTCGAGTCCACTCCCAAATCCCAGAGCTAGCTGTGCTGAGATTTCCTTGGTCTTGTGCCACATGCCTGGGCTCATGTGATGAGGATGTGCCCCAAGATTCTCTGCTACGCCAACTCTGAGATGTAGAACAAGGCTATTGGCAGTGGTGGAACTGACAAGTAGCGATCTAGAGGGAAACTTAGGAACTGGGGTTGTCTAGGTTTGCGCGCCCCGCCCCCCAGGTTCCGCTTGCCTAGGACGTTCGATTTAAAACCAGTGGAAAGGAAGTGTAGGGAGCTGCAGTCCCTGAAGAAAACATGTAAGAAGATTGTCCTCAAAGTGTTGGGTTCTCTGAATTCTTCTAAGGGCAAGGGGGCGGACTGTTTCCATGTCAAAGGCACTGCCCAGTGTATTGTCTGCTAAATTTCAAAACACTGATGGATCTTCCTGAGGCTGCCCTGGGGCCCAGGCCTGGGCGAGGAGGGCCACTGCACCAGTCCTTCAACCAGGTCATTAGTATCGTAGGAAGGGTGATTTACAAATTCTGGCCTCTCCAAATTTCCTTAGGATTTTTCACCATTAGTCTTATCATTCGATTACAAACTCTTTAAAATGCTCCTGTTACCTGTTAAAATGCTCCTGTTAACCTAACAAATGAACATAATCACGTACTTCATTTATCAGCTTAGAATCGTAGGATTTTTAGGGCCAGAGGGGAATCTCTTAGCTAATCTTTTTATCACCTTGTCCCTCATGTGTTGAAATATTTTTGTCTAACGTATGATTTAAAGCACAATAATTTGTATTCCCTTATTAATTAGACACACACAGCTGCCAACTGGAATTTCTGATTAGCAAGAAATAACCAGTGTTACTACACTGAGTAATTCCTGCCAGAAGCTAACACAAAAGCAGATCAATACAATGCTGCAGTTACGGAGTGATGGTGTGAAGCCGTCTTTGGGATGGGTGGTGTCTTTTAGCTTTTAATGCTGGGAAGAGCTCTTGGATGCTGCATCTGAGCCCTCAAGGGTTCAAGGACTGCCAACTGGAGACAGCTAGGTTAACCCCTGTATCGCCTGTATGAGGAAACTGAGGCCCAGGGAAGTTACGTAATGGACCCAAAACCTGAATCTGGTAAATGTCAGAGATAGTCTGTGTTTGGGCTTGTCCCTCTGTTCGCATTCCGTAGCAGAAAACGGCCGGAGGAACTTGTCTAGAACATGTGGCCTTTTCTTATAGGGCAAAAACCAATGGATAGTTGCATCTTTATCTCCGCAGGACCTAGCCCAGCGCCTTGCATATGGTAGGTGCTCGTCACAACCCCCTTGGATGAGGGTCGCAGGGAGTAGGCTGAGTGGTAGAAGCTTGGTGCAGGTTCAGGGAGCAGAATCCTAGGTGAGATACTGCCTCGGGGGTCCTGGGCGGCCAGTGGGCAGCCCAGGGGGAATGAGTACGTGCAGGGAGGGAGCAAGAAAAGAGGGTGGGGCACCCGCCAGAGATGCCATCCTCAGTTCAGAGCTGGCTTGTGTGGGAGGGCTCTCGTGGGCTTCACTTTCGCCCCTCTTCACTCTGTTCCTCTTTTTGTTCTGGATTTAGAGTAGGATTTCTCGGTGTTTCACAAGCAAGCCCTGTCCTCTCACTCTGCTGGAAGCCTTCAGTGACTGCCTGTTCTCAAGAGAATGTCCAAATGGAGCTCGCAGAGCCCGTCATCCTCTGCCCCTCGAACATGTTCCCGCTTTCTCTCTTGGCGTTCCTCCCTCGCACTCCCCCATACCCAGCCATTGGTGGCTCCCCTTCCTTACCTCTGAGCCCTGGTACTAGCTCCTTCTACCTAGAATGCCTTTTCCCTCCATGTTTCCTCCGGCTAGTTTCTTCTTCCTCCAGGAAATCTTCTCTGAAAGCCTCTTCACTCCTTCCCCCAGATTGGTTTGCCACCCTTCTAGGTTCCCACTGCGCAGTAGCGTCAGTCATACTGTTTCAGGAGGAACTGACAGTCCAAGCTCCAGTCCTCAGCTGCCCACTCCCTTCTATCCGAGGGACAGTCACAAAAGGCAGTTGATGTTGCTGTCCTTGGGCCACCAAGGAGGAACCGTTTAAAAATAGCGCGGGTCAGGGAAAGCTGCCAGGCCCCGGTTGGCTTTGATGCTTGCTGCCTCTCCCTCTTAGAATTGGAACGAGGCGTCAATTCTCCTACCACACTGTATGGTTCAGGGAACTGCATTTTATGTAGGATTGTTAACTTCAGGGCTAAAATGGAATTATTTATATTCGAAACGCTCCTCGAATAGCTCTTTCGTTATCTGTAATGTTTTGTATAGGCACGTCACTTTCTCTGTCTGCAAGGGCCATTGTTGGTCTGTGGTTCTCAGTCAATTAAACATCTTCTTTAAGTTTTCGTCCAGGTCATTGGTATCTTCTTGCCTGGTCACCTGACAGGTGTTTCGCTTCTTTGTTCTTTGGTAATTGGGAAGCCCTTAAAATCATTCACACATTCCACTCACATCCCCACCTCCCTCCCCCCGGTTTCAAGCTTAGTCATGTCTGCTGCCTGTTTGATGCTTTGGGACACTGCACAGTATATGGTTGAACTCACGTAACTTAATTGTTTCTTCCCTGTTGTATCCCCAGTGGGTGAGCCAGAAGGGTTTCGCAGTGGGTGACTGAAGATGGGGTGTGGGGGGGCGGTCTGTCAAGTGAAAAGGAAGGGGAGGGGCGGAGGCATATGCTCAGGCTGGGAGGCGTGAAAGAGCTTATGACTGAGGCACAGTCAGAAGTTCAGTGTGGTTAGAGTATCAGGGTGGACCGTTAGGGACCTTACACCCCACGTGACTAAATCTGTTGGACGTACACTTTCTTTACCTGTTACAATGGGCATAGGACCTACCTCTGGGGCTGTTCTAAGAACTTAGTGGGCAATACTATGAAAGCTCTTAGTCCAGGCTTGATACGTAGAGATGACACATTAATGCGAGTTTCCTGACCTACTTCCCTTCTTAAGAAGAAGGTAAATATCACCCCTGCTTATAGGATAAAGTCTATAAGCAGGGGTGGTATTTAAAATACTGAACCACCAGTACCACCCAGTCAAAACAGATGTGGGTGAAAACCAACCAGCTGAGGGAATTCTTTCTAGGGGATTAAGTGCCCTCAACTAGAGTGACGGAAAAGTCCGATACCCTGGGAAATGGTAGGTCCGCGATGTCCTCTAGGACTTTATCCATAATCTAGTCTGTAATAATCCACCTCAGAACCAAATGAGCTAATTTTACTTTTGTTTGTGGACACATTGTTATGTGGCTGGCCTCAGTACCACCTGAGTGAAAACTGATCTGGAAGGGAAACACCTAACATGTTAAGTGTTTTATGTGTTCCCTGTTTTGAACCTTACCCAATCTTGAGAGGTGAGGCGTCGTTAGATGAATTTTATTATTGTGGAAACTGAGGCTTTGATTGTTAGTGATGAGAGGCGCCAAGCTGAGGTCCATTGTTGCTCCAAAGTATGCTCTTTTCTCTGTCACTCTGGGGATCCAGAATCTTCCTCTTCAGTTTAAGCTTTAAGAACATTTACCATTTCTCACTCACCTATCCAGCCATCCAACCCATGTTCAAGAAAAACAACTTGAAAGATATGTTTTAATTTCACACATGCACACACACACACACACACACACACACTCAAGTGACATCCAATACCCATCCCCTAACAAACTACACACTCTTGGACTACAGAGTAAAAAGGAAATCCAACCAGTCTGAATGAGAGGAAAATTTGGTTTCACAAAGCTGAAAAATCTGTTACAAAGTCTCTGTTATATAAATATAGTCAGTCTTATCGTTAATGTTGAGTCAGACAAAAAACAAAAAACGTTTTGTTGACATAAGAAATCTCCTGGTCCTTGAATGCACCACAGTCTTCATTTGTGTTCCCAGCCAAATAGAGGAGACTCTTACATGAGGAGAGTTACTTGTGTGTTCTAGTACTTTAGGTAACCAAATAGGGTTTAAATATCTTATCTCCTGAGCCCATACTCCTTCCCCCAGTAGCTTATGCAAACGCCTAGAGCCTTAGTTTAAGGGCTAAAAGGTTCTTCCTATGTACCATCTAATGCAGGGGTGTCCAAATTTTTTTCAACGTTTTTTACCAAGGGCCTTATGTGGTAAAATACACAAACAGCCGGGCCACTCACTCGAGGTGAAGTACGTATTGCCTCACCTGGTTTATTTAAGTAAACTAAATATATTTTTGGAATTTGCTGCGGGCCAATTAAAAATGGATTGCGGGCCGCAGTTTGGACACCCCTGCTCTAATGTGTCTGTTGTAAAAGTGATTGTGGTGATGGATGCCCAGTTGTGTGAGTATGCTGAAATCCACTGACTTGGACATTTTAAATGAGTTGTATAGCGATTTGAACTACATCTCAAAAGAGCTGTTAAAAAATATCTAACGTGTCTTTAAGTTGCTCGGGGAACAATAGATGACCCTGATAGCATAATGAAGGGGTTCCTGGAAGGACACAGAAGAGCCACAGAAGTTGGTACACTAAGGAACAGTAAAAAGGTCCGTAAAGTATTATGAATAAATCAGTGGAGTTTGAGGCTGCTCTGGGAGCACCCCGTTTCAAGATGTCAGGATGAAGAAGTCACCCGGGTACGTACTTTGTCCTACTGTTTCTAGAATAGTCTAAGGATGTTCTGTGGGCTTTGTCACAAAAGCAAGTTATTTAGTGGGGAAGCAGATGCCCAGGGTCTTGCTGAGGCTGCAGAAAAACCTCAGGCTGGAGCGAAGGAGCTCGCTATTTGCATCCATTAGGAGAAAATCCCAACGTGGCCACAGCTTCTGAGAGGAGGGGGGATTTGAATACACTAAGAAAAATTTCTAGATATATTGAATGAAAGGGACTGCCAGCTTTCAGTGATGTGGTTGGCCAGAAGTCACAGCTGGGCTCCCGTTCTCACTGACCCTTTTATAAGACCACTGTTGGGGCAGCATGGCTAATAAGACCAGCAAGCCATTTTGTGGCAGACAAACCACTTAGAAATGCTACCTCCATTCTATACCTACCATCTGATCACCAAATGGCCACTTGAGAAGAGGCACAAACCATGGGCACTTGCGTCCTTGACCAAGGGGTGGTCATTCTAGCCTGACAGGGAGGAAGAATGGCCAGTAGTCAAAAGAAAAAGGAAATTTAAACTCTTGCTCCGGTTTTACCATCCTAGGTAAACTTCATTAATTATATTTGGTGTAAAAGTGGAGAAAAGGGGCACAGAGAACACTACATTTACTCACCTTTCAAAAGAATGCTGCCAGAAATTGGGGCCAGAAGTCTTTTTAGTTTTTGAGCACACAGAGAAAAGAACAGGGCAAAGAGGAGGACAGGCGTGAAAGTGTGATGTGCCCGTTTGGTGAGCGCCTTCGTTAACTAACTCCCTTAGTCTTTCCTCCCCGAAGACTGATGTGGTTCAGCTGCTGGCATATGGTCCTGGGAGTCAAGTCCTTTTTCGGCTAGCCTAGAGTTGTTGATTCGACGTGGCTGAGTAGACGAAAAGCTCAGAAGCAGACATTGCCACCGCAGGTCCACCCAGTGTGGCCCCATTAAAACCTCAGCCTCCTGTGTTCTTTCGAAATATGTTACCCGTTTCATGGCATAACCCAAGCCTCTAGGAATGGGGCCCTCAAGGAGGAGAATTTTCCTCACTGGCAGGGTTTGTCATCTCTGTGGGTAAAGACAAAATAGATAATGAGGCTAGAACATCCGAGTTTGGGGCTTACTTGGTTCTCCTTAGTGTCATTGGGAGATAGTCTAGGGGGAGATTTAAAAAATGGAGGAAATAAATCCACCAGGCCTTTGTGTATTTTCTCAATGAACTCTTCTTTTGGCTCCAGTAAGAATATTGATCACGTACTTAAGGGAAGGGAATGAAGTACCTCGTTTAAAGAACAAAACAAAACCTTCCTTACTGCCTCTCTGTGCTTATCAAACCTTTTCTTGCCCAGGCCTTACTCAGCTGGCCCTCCGCCTGTATCCATTACACAGTGTGAGCTGCTAATGCAGGCAACCGTGAAGACGTCGGTCAGGGAATACCCTCCTCCCCCAGCGTCTGCCTGAAGAGCTCCTGAGCCCAGGGCACATGATCAGGGAAACTCCCAGCTGCGTCTGCCCTTAAATAAGAGGACAGAGGAAGTAGTTTCTGTTCCTAAGGATAGAGAAATCTTTTCATTCCAGAGCTATAAGAATTATGAGCAGATGTAGCTATGGCTCCGCGGCTGGACCATTTTGGGAAACAAGATGCAAGCAAGGGAGTAATATACAAACGAAATGTGGGTATATTTGGCAGGTGTGAGGCAAGCAGGAAGGAGTGTTTGGGTACTCTATATAAAAAACCCCAAAAATCTGAAATTCAAACTTCTTCTGATAAGGCCACAATGAAGAGATTTTTCAGCAGTGGGTGTTGCAGGAAGCTGGCACCCAAATTGCCACAGGCTTGCAAGGTGAGGTGCCAACGTGAGGAGGCAGGGGAGGCAGGGCAGTGCCTCACAGGTCCATGTCCGGGCCTCCGGAGGAGGTCTTCAGTGGCACTGAGTCAAATCCATCAGGCGTCCTCTGAAAGAGAGATGGTGACAGGAGCTGGCTGCTGCGCTGGGGCAAGTTTGGGGAACAAAGGAAAGAAATGGAAGAGAGGTGACAGAAGGAACCCTTGTGGAATTCGTGCTTTCAGTGGCTTTTGGAAACGTAGACATAAGCTACCCTCTATTCTTCTTGCTCCCTTCAGTCAGAGAATAAGAAAAATCTTTAAAAGCCTCTGATTTGCTGAATTCTAGAAGTGTCAGAAAGACTCAAGGGTCCCAGGGTGAATTGTTCTCCCACCAGTTTAAAAAATAAAATAAAAATCAAGGTCTCAGGAAGCGCAGGGATCCCCCTGGTAGGTCAGGACAAAGGGATTCAGCAACCTGAACAGCCCCCTCCTTGCTTCCCTCGCTGTCCCTCCCTGTCCTCTGCTCCTGTCTCAGCATCCTCCCTGCCCACACCTGTCTGGATGAACTGGTTCAGGGCCGCGCTGAGGTGTAGGTGCTGGCGGAGGGGCTGCAGAGGGCTGTGGCCCTGCAGTAGTTGCTCGGATGCTCTCCGCTGGCCCTGTGCCCAGCCACAGTGTTGTCTGTCTTGCATTTATGAGCTTCAAACCCACCCCCCCGGCCACCCACCCACGCATGCAAAGCCAGCTCTGAATCGCTCAGGGCTGAACAGCTTAGGCTGAGCTGTGAGTCAGCGTCCAGAGAGCCGGGCCCAGACATTTAGGGGACAGCACCCTCCACTGGCCAGAGGACAGCCTCACTGTGATCAGAATTTATCCTAGAGATCACCTCTTCCCCTCCCTCCAAAAAAGAAAAGGGGGCGGGGAGGGTGTGGATGGGGTGGGGTGGGGTGGGAATGGTTCTTACAACGTGGATGGTTCAGTACTCCTTCTGGAAGTTAAAAGGCCCAAACAGTTCACCAACTGGAGTGCATGTTGGGAGAGAAGGAGCCTGGTCAAGAGCAGCCTTGGGCCCCAGGGAAAAGAATCTCGGTGAGAAAATACAGAAGGCAGAAGCCTGGGTTTTCAGGGTGAGGGATAGAATAGTATGGAGCGGGGAGTAGTGCAGTGGTCCCTGAGCAGTGGGGCCGTTCAGTGTGTGTCCTCCAGCCCTCAGGCCGCCCTCAGAGCCCTGGCCAGCCTCTGTACCTTGGAGGTAAATGATTTGATCTTCCCAAACAGTGACTTCTTGCTGGTGAAGATGAGGTCGTCCTCCACGTCCTCGCCTTCCATGATGGCACAGCTGTCGGCTGCTGGCAGGTCACAGTCCTTAAGGGTGGCGTTCATCACCAGCCTGGAGTACTTGTACTCTAGTCTGTGAAGTGGGGTGCGAGAGACAAGACACGAAATGTGGGGAGAGGCTGGGCTGTCGGCAGATCTCCCCAAACCATGTGAGGAAACTGACGTATAGCAACGTAGGGTTGGGCTGCGCACAGCGCCGCGGTCTTGGCTCCTAGGTCAGTGATCGCTTTCCCTTCATAAACCGGGCTGTTTCTTCGATCTCAAAGTTTAATAGAACTATTGGAATCATAAAGTCATTATTTTTATTATTAATAACAAAGATGCTCTTTGCTTTTCTTTCGAGAATCTAATAGCTGTTTATAGACTGCCATGTGGTACCGTCCCTGTTCAGGAGTCGGGAGAACCAAGGCATACACTGGATGAAGTGTAGTCTCCGCATGTCTCCGGTCAGAGTCACAGGGTCTGTGGCCACGTCCAGAAAAAAGCCCCAGGACTTTATCCCGTCACATGTCCTCCCGGCTCAATGATCCCACCCAGCCCATCCCCAATCTCCGATACCCCCATCATCACGTACTTTTGATTCTTTTTCCAAAAGTAACAGGTCAGGACGGTGAGCAGGATGGCAGTACAGGTGCCTGCTGAGATGCCCACTTTCAGCCAGAAATCTATCGTCTTGCAGATGGTGACTCTCTGCTCAGGCAGGGAGATGCCACTCATGCATCGCTTTGGTTCTCGCCACACATAAGTCGTCTTCTGTTGGGGAGAAAAACAAGCAACTCAGATACTACGTTCCCTTCTCTCCTGGGAAGTCCCTAAGCCGAGAAACCTACCTGGATCCCAGCCACACAGCTGCTGACGATAGCGTGGTAGTCGGCAGCTGAACAGAGGGGACAAGCGGCCACGCTTTCCCACAGGAAGTGGAAGGTGCAGCCATCACAGGTCCCATCAGAGCATGTGCTAGAAAGCGAGAAGGAGACGAGCGCTCAGTTGCTGGGTCAGTGGGGAAGAACGGGTTGGAGTCCTGTCCTCTCAGCTGGCCTGATCCATCCTCCCCGTGCCAAACTGTTAGCCCCGCCAGGATCCTTCCAACTAACCCTTAACCCCGGTTTTGCTCTCTGATTTCCTGGAGGTGAGCAGCCTCCCCAGCCTCTGTTGGGCTCCCCACCCTGTGTTGGTTTCTGCTGACAGCAGGTGAGAGCCAATGTAAGGTGTCTTGAGCTCTAGCGTGCTTGCCCCCGCCAGCCCCTCAGGGGCTCCTGTTCTCCCCATAGACTTCTGACGTTATGCAGAAGCCACTTCGGTGCAGCTTCCGGGGGTGGGGTTCAGGAATGGACTTTGGGTCACGGATATCTATTACGTGCTTTCCTGTGGCGTTGACAACAGCAGTGATCTTACATTTTGATGCCACTGCTGGGTCCAAATACCCTGCTTCCCCATCTCCCCGATCAGTTGTTTTGGAGCAGCATTTTCCAAACCATCTTTCTCAAGATACTAGTGCCCCTCAAGATGTTAGTTGGGGTTATGTGGCGGGGGCGAGGGAGGACGAACGAGGTGAGGTGGAAGGTACTGCAATCAGTTTGGGAATTCCTGATATAGTGCGCCAAGCTATTAAACTCGGAATTAGATCTTTTAGTCGTGGAGAGTTTCTAGGGTTCCCCAAACCTTTATTAATTGTAATCACAGCAAATACACAGCCAGGCACCATGAGACTTCATGTCTGCACAACAAGCCCCTGAGGGAACTTGCTATTATCCCCATGTTACAGATAATGAAAAAAGAGTCCTTAGAGAAGCCGAGAAATGTATGCACAATAACAAGTGGACAAGACGAGTCAAGTGTGGCTGTCAGCCCCAGCCCTTGGCCAGTCTGCCGTGCACCTGCGCCCATGACGGCGGGGAAAGTGAAGGGAGCTTGGACGCTTCCTCCGGCCACTTTGTTGACATCCGCAGATTGTGGGTTTGGAGCATGACTCTGTCCCCAAGAACCCATTCATGGGTGTCAGACTGTTTTCTTGTGTGCTCTTTTTTGGTCATCTTTGGCTCTTGGGATGGAATGATCCCAAGGAAGGGAGGCTTTGTTATCCCTTTACCTTGGAAGGGACAGACTTCCAGGGGCAGGTTTCAGTGGACTGCATCTGATGCGGATGGTAGTTGACCTCCCAGAACTGCAGGACTGAGTCACATCATTGGATCTGTAGTGAAAGCCAGCCCCGTGGGGAAGTGAGTCACCGATCTGTGCCACTGGAGAGTCACTGAGTGAGGTGAGCACGGAACAGGGCCCTCGCGGGGCAGTCTGGAGTGGGGGTCACACAGACAGTGCACACACGGAGTGCACAGGCCTTGGTTTGTACGAGGAGAGAGGAGGGATCAGGGACGTGCTCAAGGGGGAATACAATGGTTTAGGAAAGATTAGCGTGTGTAACACTGGAGCGAGTGTCCTTAGGCAGGAAGGGAAGTCTGCTACAGGTCATCCAGGATTTCTCCCTGCCTCCAAGACAGACTTGTCCCAGTAATACCCAAGAAGCGGGCATCAGGGAGCTCCCAGCCTTCAGCTGTCATTGCTGGGGGGATCGGCGAGACCTTGGACATGTTTTGGCCTGATAAGTAATGGGTGGCTAGGAAGAGAGGGATGTAACCAAAATTGTGGGGTAGCCCAAGGATTCACTTGTATTAGCCTGGCCTCACATCACCTGTAAAAGAAGATCACATCTGGTATTCCCAAGGACTCCGGGTGGAAAAGTTCAGCTGGGGCGGTGATTCCATCCAGGGTCAGATCTGTTGTCACCCCTGCCAAATCAGAGCTCAATAGTAGCATTAGCTGGCGACCACTTCAATTCTTTCAATACCTGGCATTATGTAACCTTCCTTCATCTCATCACATCCCTGAGTGGCTCATGAAAGGGTGAACCAAAGGTTGGTCAGAAGCCCCCGTGGCACTTGGTGCCCCAGGATGGAATAGAAAACAGGTCTGGAGGTTGGTCTCCTCACCTGGGGCCTCTTACCTCAGAGCCTGGTAGCCGCCCTTTCTCTTACATGTGTACACACTCAGGCAAGCTAGAGCAGTGAGGTTACTCACCAATAAGTCGATCAGCGAGGCTGACAGGCTGTGAGGACACTCCAGCCTTGTAGCCTGTCATCTCGGGGGGAATGATGACCGCCTGGCAGACGTAGGCTGTGATGGATTTGGAGAAACTTGATTCGCCCTCAGGAATCCGGAAGTCAGTGACATTGTCGCTACACACGGACATTTTCTTACCCTGGGCAGGAGGGTGTGGGGAGGAGTGAATACTCACAGAACTCCTAGAAGGAAACCGGGGACAGTTTTTCTCACATCTAAAATTTCAGCCTTCTGATGGTATGTTGCAGTGGAAGGATTCATCCCAGATCTAATTACAAGACAGGTTTTTTTAAAAAGCTAAAAATAAGGCCTCGGTGTCCTAGTTTCTGGAACTCTGGCTCAGGGGTCCCCCGGTCTTTTTGTTTCCTTGGAGTCATGTGGGAGCCCCATATGAGCAGGACTATAATGGTGGTAACTGATTTGGAGACCTGGTCTACCAGCTACCAGTTAAGGGCCTTTCTTACCCTTGTCATTTTTCTAGACAGTTACTGAAATACGTAACTGATCCCATGAAATTTTTGGAACACCGGTCTGGTCCACATTCTCTTCTGCGTCTCCCTTGGTTCTGTGATTTCCCCCATGTTTGTCTCAGAAGCACTTTCCAGACAGAGACTTCCAGAGGTTAAAACAGACCCCATAACTAGCCCCTTCCCTGCCTTGGGATAGGACATCTTAGGACCAATTGGAACCTACAAGTATGCCATTAAAATTTTTTTCTCAAGAGAAGACAGTTTGCCTCTCCAGTTTTTAGCAACCCTCACTGTATAAGAAATCTGGAAGACGATGGTAGGAACTGAAACTCCTTCCTCGTGATTTTGTAATAGAGGAAATATGAGGTATTATTCCTTTAAAAATATTAAATTTATGGAATATCAATATGTAACTTGTTTGCTAATATAAAATCATTTGTTCAAGATGTTAAATTTAAGTGGACTAAGCATTTAGAATGTAGGGTTTTCAATATTATATATTTTATTACAAATTGAGCTAAGTTGCTAAATCTGATATCTGTTTATTTTCTAGATTGTAAGAAAGAACATGAGAACAGAAAGAAACCTTTACATTATAATAAAAGAGTTACTTTGTTTTTGAACTGAGGGTCTATAGTATGACTACAGCACACAGTAAACATTTTTGAAAAGAATAAAGGAGCAAACCAAAAAAAAAGACACAAACTCTCCAAATTCCCCATCTTCACCTCTCTCTCAATTCACTGAATGAAACTATTGCTACATGGGGCTTTAATCAGTCTCGATTTCTGAGTTATCACTGTCACTTCTGAGGTTTTATTTTAACTTCTGCAAAGACTGTTAAAAAACAAGATAGAGACATCTATCTTAATCTTTCATCAGTTAGTTTATTTCTTGACATGTTCTCTACCCAAACACAAACCAACAGTTTTTGCATTCTGCAGAAGATGGGTAGAAGCTGTGTGGTGCTCAGGCCTTATCTCCACACAGAGTCACAGACGAAATGCTCAGGACGCTCTGTAGTTTGTACCATACGAAGCTAGCTCTGCAACTGCTAATCTTGGCTTGTTTATAATTTAGTCAAGTGCACGAGCGGTATGACTACCCTTTACATTTGACTACCCTTTACATTTCTGCCTTTAAATGTTGGATCCAGAATATTTGCAGCAGCATGAAATGGCTGGTGGTAACATTCTTTCCTTATAAAGCCTTTCATGTTACTTTCTTTTGTACTGTCAGCAAAGATACATGCAGTTGATCTAAGAATAATTTACTTTAGCTTCTAGAAAACAAATGATTACTGAAAACTGCTTTTTAAGGGAAAGAAATCTTCCTCCTGCATCATGTTTATATACTCATTTGAGGGAATAAAGGTCAGGGAGGAATAAATGAACGTCTTATTTTAAACACTTTTATTTTCCTAAATTTTTATAATCCAAGCGATTTAATTTTAGGGAGAGTCCTCAGGGAGAAGAATAACCATTTAAAAACCTTTCATCTTCTCCATCTCCTCCTACCAGAAGGTTTTTCTAGCTTTTCTCCTACGTCCATCTCTGGTCTCTGATCCACTGACATCCTCTTGCAATTCCCACATTGTCAGCACTTGCACACCTTACCTGGTTTCCACAGAGACTTAGGGTAAAGTGATGGAAATATTTCAGCCCTTTGGAAGTGAAGCTTGGCCCTCCAGCCAGAGAGATGGTGTCTGCCAGGGCCAAGAAGTTGTAGTCGAAGGTTCTGCTTGGAGTGCTGACTGAGAAGGTGCAATCGTTGTAGCACAGAGAGTGGATCTAAGGGGAAAGTGGTCCATGAGGCCGGCTGCTCGGGCGGGGCCCTGGAGGAGACCCCAGTGGAGACCAGCCTGGTCCAGCCCAAGTGAGGTGAAAGGAGGAGGAAGTAAGGACTGTGGCTGGGCATTAAAAGGAGTAAAACGGGCTAGTGGGGTTTATGTACATCTTTCCGTTCAATTATTAGCACATGTATGATGCACAAACCGAAACCCACTTTTCAGCAAGTAGTTGGGCCAGATTCTATAGCCTCGTCCTTAAGCTTAAATTATAGAATTCTCTCAAGACACAAGGTAGCTCTTCTTGTCTTCAAGCAGAAGACAACGAGGAGCTCACTGGAAGGCTGTCCAGGGGAGCAGGACAGAGAACTACAAACTTTGCCCCCTCCCCCATGTCAAGCTCACTGAGCCCTGCTTCCTCTTTCCTAGGTTCTCTGTAGGAAATTGAACTTCAAAAGGGGCTTTATTCCTCTTCCTTGCTCTGTTTTGGGGGTATTCTCCATTGCGCAGCAGTCTTACACAACCGTCATTCCCTCCCAGAGCAGCAGAGGGAGCCCCAAGGGAAGAAGTTTGTGGCAAAAGTCCAGGGTGCCCAAGAGAGGTTGCCAGGGGTCTGTAACACTGCTGCTCTCCCTGCACAGCAAAACCGAGCCAAGTTTGCAGATTGTATAAAGACTGCCTTACAGATGTACGTCCATGTGGTTGTGATCAGTCAAATGCAAGTGCCCCTAAAAGCATTAATGAATACTTAAGAGCTTTTAGTCGTAGTACTTCCTTAGATTCAGACAGTACATGGGCCAAGAGTACATGGGCCAACAGCACTGCTTTCCACTTTAGAAGAAACCGCTGGGACAGAAGACAGCGATGCCAATTAACTGTATGTCCCAACAAAGGTGGGTGACCTTCCCAAAGAAGAGGGAGCGAATTCCCACGACAATAAGCTGGATGGAAGTAGGCTGAATTTGAGCCACAGGTCCTACTCTTTCTTCCCTTCAGGTCTCTGCACAGATGCCAAGTAACCCTCAGGACCAGAGGGTCCCAGATCTCCCTTACTCATCTCTTGAAGATGACACCTGTCCATGGCTGAGGCCTAGACCCTGGGAACCAACTGCTACAGGTAAGAATTTGCCATCCACGGTCACAGCCTGCATGGCTGTCCTCCGGGACACCTGGGAGTGTGCTCCAGAGAGCGTGTGGGGATCAGGCCCTCAGGAATCCCATCTCGGGCCTGGCACCCTCTGAGGTGGTCCATCCACAAGACCAAGGTTAGCATGCACAACACATTGCTGGCACCTTGTTGCTCTTGGTCCCTGGACCGCAGGGCGTGCAGGCCTGGACTCCATAGGGCTGGTGGGCTTTCAGAATCGTGTTAGGGGGGCAGGAGTGGCAGGTCCCTGAATCCCGATCAATGTAGTGGCCAGCAGGACAAGAGGTACAGGAGGAGCCCATGTCAGAGGCTTCCAGGGCACAGGGACGGCAGTAGGAGGCCACCCCATCCATGACGTTGGTGACATTGATGGAGTAGATCTTAGCGACATCACTGGTGTACTTTCTGCCCTGGAAACAAGGAAACAAGAGAGGATGGAGATGTGGGATACCAGCAGCAACGGAGTTCTCTGGAAACAGTAAATTACTACTTCATCTTTTTTATCCTGTAATACTTGAGAACAATCTTAGAAGCATCCGATTCTTTTTACTCACTTAACAGTAGCTCTTTGTGTACATTTTGTGTAATTTTAAAACAAGACTTTTTGTGTAATTTTAAAACAAGACTGGACCATTTTAAATGATGTATACAAATATTAAGTGCCATCAGGAAATATGCAGTAGATAGTATTGTATGAAAAAAGCAGGTCTTGTCCCTGTGAGAGGGGAAAAAATGTAGAGTATCTCCTGTGTAGATCATACTTAGATGTTAACTAGGTAGTGGGATTACGAGTGATTTTATTTCTTCTTTTTGCTTCTTTCTGAGTTTTCTGTAGTGAACTTGCACTACTTTGAGTTAAGAAAATAAAACCAGAGTTATTATTAGTAAAAACAACAACAGGAGGGCAGACGGGTGGCTCAGTTGGTTGGAGCGCGAGCTCTGGGCAACAGGGCTGCCGGTTCGATTCCCACATGGGCCAGTGAGCTGTGCCCTCCACAACTAGAATGAAGACAACGAACTGCTGCTGAGCTGCCGCTGAGCTCCCAGATGGCTCAGTTGTTTGGAGTGTGTGCTCTCAACCACAAGGTTGCCGGTTCGACTCCCGCAAGGGATGGTGGGCTGCGCCCCCTGCAACTAGCAAGGGCAACTGGACCTGGAGCTGAGCTGCGCCCTCCACAACTAAGACTGAAAGGACAGCAACTTGACTTGGAGCTGATGGGTCCTGGGGAAAACACACTGTTCCCCAGTAAAGTCCTGTTCCCCTTCCCTGTTCCTCCTCCCCAGTAAAAATCTTAAAAAAATAACACAAACCACCACCAACAGGGATGAACAGAGTATACCAGGTCAGGCACACACATGTCCTCAAGGCAGCGGCTGCTGAGGAGAGACGGGTCATTTAAGGAGCTCACCTGGAAGTCATTTGGACAAGGCTAAGTGCTTCTCTACTGCACAGCTGGACTGAGCAACGCTTCTGGGCTGTATGGGTACTTAATGCCTTGCAGATGTATGTCCGTGTGGTTGTGATCAGTGAAATATACAGGCTGGGGCTGGGACAGGTAGCTCTCTGTGGGACGCCGTAAGGTCCTTCTAACCCGTGGGTGCTGAGCCTCACACTCCTACTTCGGCTAATGCTAGGAGTCCTCCTGGGTTCAGAGGTCTCTCATGGGAGCTGGGTCTGAGGAAGGGGAGGAGCTTACTATCGCATGGAAGGTGGTCCTCTGGAAGGCCCAGGTGAAGCTCATGGTTGCGTTCTCCTCGATGATGTAGGTGTAGGACTGCTTGCCTTTGGGACCTTTCCACGTCTCCACCGGAGTGTTGGTCTTAGAATTCACACCCTGCACCCAAGACAGACAAGTGAAGAAGGCAGGATGTCTGTGTGGCTGCTAAGGAAGGGGGTGCCCATAACGCTGCCGTCCTAGGGGCCACTCACAGTTGGCTAGACCCATGTTAATCTGTGAAGTCCCTGATGGACAGTCTGGGCCCTTCCTCTGTGAAATCACTACATATAAGCAGGGTGTCAGTTATGTGGATGCACCAGAGGGCTGAGGGGGCCAACCCTCCCACTAGCCCTGCAGCCCCATAGCGGGCAAAGCAAGGAAAGCGTACCACCATGAAGTAGAGCTCGCAGTTCACAGAACAGATGGTCTCGAAAACAAACGTGATCCTGGCCACCTCTTTGTTCTCTGTGTCCGCCGTCACCGATTGTGGAACTCTGTGGGCACAGATCTTAAGTCAGTCCCAGGGGCCCGGCAGTGCCAAGGGGGGTGGGATTTAGTTCTGAATATGTTGGAAAGAGCAGGGACTAAGTCCAGTCCTGCCTCCCCAGCTGTATGGCCTTGACGTAGCCAAAGTGCAGTTTTCTCATCTGTAAAATGGAGGTGATATTATTAGTATCTTTCTTACTTACCTGTCATCATTGTGGTGAGATCCAAAGGCATCGCAGATGGAGAAATGCTGTGTAAAATGCTCTATAGCCTCACGAGCAGAGTGTGGCCCCAGACTCAGCTTATGGCACATGCCCAACCTCAGGCCCCTCCCCAGACCCCCTGAATGAGAATCGGCATGTGGACATAACCCCCAGGTGATGCGTATGGACATTCAAGTTGAGAAGCGCCACTATCTTAAGAGGTGAATTGTCTGTGATGACTTAGCAGCTCAGCCCCTGGTTTGCATGAGCAGATACTTCAACTTGCAATCTCTTCAGCCTCGTTCTCAGGCTGGTCCTTCTTTTGGGGAAGACAGAGCCATACCCAGAGGGGCAGGGGAGGGTGGTGGGTGGCAGCGTGGGTGGGTGAGGTACAGAAGCTTTGACTATGGCAATCAGATTTGCAAATTGAAAAGTACTTTCGGGAATGTTACACCCCCAAAAAGCCTAAAAAGTTTGCTCATTTCGCACACACGGGATATATCTGCTCAGCTCTGAGTAATGTACATTAAGGAAAAGGAGACTAATAGCCTTTGAACAATTCGCATGGCCTGAGCACCATGCCAGGGGTGGAAAGGAGGGAGTCTGAAGGAGGGAACAGAGAAGCCAAATTAGCAATCGGGGAGCCCATTCAGTGGTTCCCCTGCATCTTGAAAGCACATGTGGGCAGGAGGTTCACTTTGGCTTTGGAAATCCATTTATGGCTTTTCTCTGGCTTTGGCCATTTACTTGAATTCTGAGGACCTTCCGGTCCTGTCTACATAGTTGTGCTAATGAATGTGCTAGAAGAATCATCTCAACCTCAGTTAGTCCAAAATCTGTCTGTCAGTCTCCCTTGTGTTGCATACCAGGATCCTATAGGGGCACAGTGTTCCCAAGTTCACACAGCCCGTAGGTGGCAAAGTTCAAGTGCACTGCCTTCCAGGCCAGTGCTCTTTCCAGACAGTACCACACTGTCTGTAGTATTTTTTTTTTAATGGCAAACAAATTGCTATTGTGCTAAGTATCCTTGGGATATGGGGATAAATATGACAATAAGAACAATTCCTCCCAATGTTCTTGCCCCAAATAAAGATGAACTGTCTATGGGCACTCCTGGCCCTATTTAAAATTTTTTTTAAAAAATCTTATGCTGTGAGGAGGAAACATTCAAAAAGCATGCGGGCAAATGACAGGAGAAGCTGGATGGGATGGGAGAGCCGTAGGGGAGTCAGCACAGGCAGCAGCTAAGAGCCTATGTCAGCGTTCAGCTTCCCTTTGTCAGAGCATCACCGCGCTCCCTCAGCTCTGAGCTGACACTTCAGCACACTAAAGCCCTCTCCTCTGCAAATTCCGAGGTGTGTGGGACTTGGATGTGGCCGAGGAGGCCTGGGCTTCCTGCAGCTCTGGATTCCTCACCTAAATCCTGGCACAACCAGAGTGAGAATCATGAAGTCGTTGTCTGAGGCTCCAGCAGCTGTGTAAATGTGATCACCGGCCACCTCCCAGCCTGGAAAAGGAATGCGGTGAGTTAATGCCTCCATGGCCTGGGCAAACAAACGTATGCCTAGACGGCCCTCTGGCAGAGAGAGAGCACCGTCCTTGGAGGTGTCCAGAACCTCCGCCAAACTAACCATGTTACTCATCTCACTGCTTTGGTCAGAGACTCTGGAGCTCTCAGACCAAGATGTCTGGGGTATGTGCGTACTGTTTCTAGTTATGTTTCGGCCTCTGAAACTCAGATTTGGCAGAATATATGCCCATGATGAGCGGAACTTGCAAGGGAATGTGTAGCTTGACTCGCTCATATTTTTCCAGTTCTCACTATTATGAAGAAATGCAAAGAGTCCCTGCGGGAGTGCAGGGAGCTGAGAGCTCGTGGTAGGGGAGAGGCGCTCACCCGCCATGCCTTCACCCTTCATGCCCTCACCTGCCATGCCCTCACCCGCCGTGCCCTCACCCCCATGCCCTCACCCGCCGTGCCCTCACCCCCCGTGCCTTCACACGCCATGCCTCACCCCCCGTGCCCTCACCCGCCATGCCCTCACCCTTCATGCCCTCACCTGCCATGCCCTCACCCGCCGTGCCCTCACCCCCATGCCCTCACCCGCCGTGCCCTCACCCCCCGTGCCTTCACCCGCCATGCCTCACCCGCCGTGCCCTCACCCGCCATGCCTCACCCTTCATGCCTCACCCCCCATACCCTCACCCCCCGTGCCCTCACCCGCCATGCCTCACCTGCCATGCCCTCACCCCCCGTACCCTCACCCACCATGCCTCACCCGCCATGCCCTCACCCCCCATGCCCTCACCCCCCATGCCCTCACCCGCCATGCCTCACCCCCCGTACCCTCACCCCCCGTACCCTCACCCCCCGTACCCTCACCCCCCGTACCCTCACGCCCCGTACCCTCACCCCCCGTGCCCTCACCCCCCGTGCCCTCACCCCCCGTGCCCTCACCCGCCGTGCCCTCACCCGCCGTGCCCTCACCCTTCATGCCTCACCCTTCATGCCTCACCCTTCATGCCCTCACCCGCCGTGCCCTCACCCGCCGTGCCCTCACCCCCCGTGCCCTCACCCCCCGTGCCCTCACCCGCCGTGCCCTCACCCCCCGTGCCCTCACCCGCCGTGCCCTCACCCGCCATGCCCTCACCCGCCATGCCCTCACCCGCCATGCCCTCACCCGCCATGCCTCACCTGCCATGCCTCACCTGCCATGCCTCACCCGCCATGCCCTCACCCCCCATGCCCTCACCCCCCATGCCCTCACCCGCCATGCCCTCACCCGCCATGCCCTCACCCGCCATGCCTCACCTGCCATGCCTTCACCCGCCATGCCCTCACCCGCCATGCCCTCACCCGCCATGCCCTCACCCGCCATGCCCTCACCCGCCATGCCTCACCTGCCATGCCCTCACCCCCCATGCCCTCACCCGCCATGCCCTCACCCGCCATGCCCTCACCCGCCATGCCCTCACCCGCCATGCCCTCACCCGCCATGCCTCACCCGCCATGCCCTCACCCCCCGTGCCCTCACCCCCCGTGCCCTCACCCCCCGTGCCCTCACCCCCCGTGCCCTCACCCGCCGTGCCCTCACCTGCCGTGCCCTCACCTGCCATGCCCTCACCTGCCATGCCCTCACCCGCCATGCCCTCACCCGCCATGCCTCACCTGCCATGCCCTCACCCCCCGTACCCTCACCCCCCATGCCCTCACCCCCCATGCCCTCACCCGCCATGCCCTCACCCGCCATGCCCTCACCCGCCATGCCCTCACCCGCCATGCCCTCACCCGCCATGCCCTCACCCGCCATGCCCTCACCCGCCATGCCTCACCCCCCGTGCCCTCACCCCCCGTGCCCTCACCCGCCATGCCCTCACCCGCCATGCCCTCACCCCCCATGCCCTCACCCGCCATGCCCTCACCCGCCATGCCCTCACCCGCCATGCCCTCACCCGCCATGCCCTCACCCGCCATGCCCTCACCCGCCATGCCCTCACCCGCCATGCCTCACCTGCCATGCCCTCACCCCCCGTACCCTCACCCCCTATGCCCTCACCCGCCATGCCCTCACCCGCCATGCCCTCACCCCCCATGCCCTCACCCGCCATGCCCTCACCCCCCATGCCCTCACCCGCCATGCCCTCACCCGCCATGCCCTCACCCGCCATGCCCTCACCCGCCATGCCCTCACCCCCCATGCCCTCACCCGCCATGCCCTCACCCCCCATGCCCTCACCCGCCATGCCCTCACCCGCCATGCCCTCACCCGCCATGCCCTCACCCGCCATGCCCTCACCCGCCATGCCCTCACCCGCCATGCCCTCACCCCCCATGCCCTCACCCGCCATGCCCTCAACCGCCATGCCCTCAACCGCCATGCCCTCAACCGCCATGCCCTCACCCGCCATGCCCTCACCCGCCATGCCCTCACCCCCCATGCCCTCACCCCCCATGCCCTCACCCGCCATGCCCTCACCCCCCATGCCCTCACCCGCCATGCCCTCACCCGCCATGCCCTCACCCGCCATGCCCTCACCTGCCATGCCCTCACCCGCCATGCCCTCACCCGCCATGCCTCACCTGCCATGCCCTCACCCCCCGTACCCTCACCCCCCATGCCCTCACCCCCCATGCCCTCACCCGCCATGCCCTCACCCGCCATGCCCTCACCCCCCATGCCCTCACCCGCCATGCCCTCACCCCCCATGCCCTCACCCGCCATGCCCTCACCCGCCATGCCCTCACCTGCCATGCCCTCACCCCCCATGCCCTCACCCGCCATGCCCTCACCCCCCATGCCCTCACCCGCCATGCCTCACCTGCCATGCCCTCACCCGCCATGCCCTCACCCCCCATGCCCTCACCCGCCATGCCCTCACCCCCCATGCCCTCACCCGCCATGCCCTCACCTGCCATGCCCTCACCCCCCATGCCCTCACCCGCCATGCCCTCACCCCCCATGCCCTCACCTGCCATGCCCTCACCCCCCATGCCCTCACCCGCCATGCCCTCACCCCCCATGCCCTCACCCCCCATGCCCTCACCTGCCATGCCCTCACCCCCCATGCCCTCACCCGCCATGCCCTCACCCCCCATGCCCTCACCCCCCATGCCCTCACCCGCCATGCCTCACCTGCCATGCCCTTGTACTCAAAGTTGATCCCACTGAGAACGGTCGTTTCCATGTTCGTCGGCAGTGTATTCCACCATTTGTATTCAAATCCCACAACAGGTTCAGTCCCAGCTGGGCAGTGGCTGCAATCTGGGGGAGTAAGAAGGTCGTCAGTAAGAAGGCTGCAGCCACCTGACTGGAGCTGCTGTCACACAGACAAGTGGCAACAGTCGCAGCAACAGTCGCGGTCAGCCGAACAGGGTGGTGCTGAGCACTGCTGCACCGTTGTATCAAATCGACTCGAAAACACTCTGACAATGTAGTTAACAAACTCAAGACGTAAACACTGACTCTTCATTCCAATATTTCAGCTAACCTGCTTGCCCACCAAAATGTTCATTTTCACACTTAAATGTATCTTCTAGTCTGATCCATATAGTTCATAGTGTCACATTATGGTCAGTAAATGGATTCACATATGTACACCCACCCCCCACCTCCCTCTTGCAGCGTGGCTGACAGGTTCTGATTGTATCCAGCTGGCCATCCCAGCTCCCCAGACCTTCTGGTCAGCGTCCCTGCCACATCTGGCAGCCTCTGTGGTGAGGACTGGGTACCTTCAGGCCTGAGCCACACTCGCAGTTGGAGGAGGAGGAGGGCAGGCAGTTCTCAAAGGTGACTCTGACCTCCACACAGAGCCCACCCGGACCTCTCTCAGGTCCCCAGCGGTGGCCTGGCCCTGACTGCCTCCCTTAGGAGGAGAGTCCGTGCTCAGCTGACTGCCCAGAGCACCCACCCACATGGCCCTCTCCTGTGTGTGACGTGGGGACTGGGTGGTAAGGGGTTACCGGAGCCATTGGAATAAGAGCCGTAGGGGCAGGGCTTGCAGGTGCTGTTGTCGGTTTTGAAGAAGCCTGGGTTGCAGGGCGGGCAGCGGGTCTTCACGCCAGAGGCCGGCAGCCTCACCGCCCCCTCGAGATCCTCGCTACAGATTTTCGGCTGGGCCCATTTGTACATGAGCTGTGTCTGCAGAAATGGATTGAGAACGGCTCAGCCTGTGTGGGATTTGGCACATCTTTCGGAAAATTTACCTTGGGGCTGGGGGGATTCTGGGCTGTCATGAAAGCTCCACAGGGGCGAGGGGAAACTTTGCTGTGGTCACTGATGTAGCACAAGCCCTTGGCCCCGCTCCTGGCACATGGCTGTGCTCAGTGAGTGTCCATCTGCGGGGGGCTGCTGATGAGATGAAGAGGGCTATGCCTCACGAGGGCTGTGTGACAGGGCCCGGGGGGACCAGTTGTCTCCAGAGAAAGCTTGGATTCCAGTGCAGAATCTTATTAATACTCCAAGTCACAGGAAAAGCAACTGGTGAAAATCACAGAACACAGAACAGCATGGCATGGAGGTGGCCTACATAACCCCGGGGGAAAGAGGGTGGCTGAGGTGTCCCAATTTGTCTTCCAGGTGTGTTCTTCACTTTTTCATTTATTCAGGAGGCAGTTAGAGAAAGCCTAGTATATCTATGCCAGACCTGGTGGCTCAGAGATGACTGAGACGGGGCCCTTGCCCTCCAGGAGCTCGTCACCGAGCAAGGGCAACAGTCACGTGATAACAATCCACAGGGGGGTTTGGACACTGTCCTGGGACATCAAGGCAAGAAGGGGAATGTTGGTCAAAGCGTACAAACTTCCAGTTACAAGACCAGTAAATTCTGAGGATGGAATGCACAGCATGGCAATTACAGTTAATAGTCCCGTATTATATCCTTGAGAGTTGATGAGAGAGTACATCTTAAATGTTCTCACAACAAAAAAGAAATGGTAATTATGTGACGTGATGGAGGTGTTAGCTGACACGATGGCAGTCATCATTTTGTGAGACAGAAGTGTATCAAATGAACACCTTGTACACCTTAAACCCACACAGTGTTATATGTCAGTTATATCTCAGTGAAACTGGGGGCGTGGAGGCAGGTGAAACGGTCAGCCATCCGGTCAGTAGACAAGAGAAGTGTTGTGTCTGTCACTCACCAGGGCCATCCCTAGTCTTTCGATGGAGGCATTGGGTACAGAAGAGGGGATGCCCTGCAGAGGCCCCTGCTGAGTCAGGGGTGAGGTTGGGCAGCTCTGAGCTTCCTGTGTGGCCCTGGGGTCAAGTCAGAGGCAAAAGGTGCTTGTGTGGATTGCATTGAGGTGACGGTGAAAAGGGTCTGTGCGGCATACTATGCTTGTAAAAGGGTGGATGACTAAGGCATCTGTCCATTTTATTGAGGAGAAGAAATGACACGGTCTTCAAAGAAGCCCGAGCTGCCTCATTGCTGGTGAGACCTGGGGCCCCTCTTCCCCCTGCCGGCTCAGCCTGCCTCCCTGTGAAGAGCAGCCAATGGCCAGGGCCCCAGGCTCGTGCTAATTTATCCCACCCGGCTGTCTCCTTGAGTCTCATGGAGAGACAGGCCTATGGAGCAGGAAGACTGACGTGGGCCATCTCTCGGAGCAGCAGTTAGCAGCCCCCATGGATTGGCCACTGAAACATCACTGAGGCATTGCAGAGGCCACAGGGACAATCATAGGAGTTGGCCTGAGGTGTGTCCCTGGATTTTAAAATACAGTGTAGAAGACAGACAAACGGAAATCATGAGACCGAGCAGAGCAAGTGTGGGCGTGAGGCATGAGACTTCGCTCAGGTGTCCCTGGTGACGGCAGGTGGATGTGCACGCCTTCACTGTACATCTCCAGGGCGTCCTCCCTGAGCCGTGGCTGCCTGCAAGGTGGGAGCGCTGGCTCTGGCCCGACTCAGCATCTGAAATCCCTGAGGGGGGCAGGTGAGGGCAGACACCCAGGCTCGCATGCAGCAGAGCACACCACAAAGCCAGAGGGCTTTGGCCTAAGCTGCGAGGGGAGAGAGTGGGGCAGAGGGAAGCGCAGACAGAAAGGAGCAGGACTGTCCTCATTTAATTAGTGAGTCAACTGAGGCCAAGAAAAGGACCATTTTTACAAGGTCATACAGGACACCAGACTCTATAGGAGTGAGTCTAAGCTGCAATTGGTAAGATACGTAGCCATTCTTGCTTGGCTACTGGATGCTTCAAGAATGAGGGCTGGGGGGAGGGAGAAGGAGGGGAGTAAGAGATGCTGATGAAAAACAATCACTGTTAAGGACCAGACTTTCTCCCATGCTTAATTAGCAAGAGGAGAATTCAGCCAGCTGTCCGGCCAGCAAACATTTATGCATCTCAATAGCCAAGCATATGCTTAGTGCAGATTTCCCCACTTCTAATTCTATCTTCTGTGTTAGAGATACAGACAGTTCATCCAGAGTATCTAATCTAAGACAGACAACCTCCGCTTGTACCCTCGAACCATCCCTGCTCACTGACTGCTGTTCCTCGAACTCACCAAGCACTCGCTTGCCTCCTCTACACCTGCGGGGCCGTCTGCCTGGCGAGGGCTGTGGCTCCCTCTTCACTTTCAGTCAGGTCTCTGCTCAGCTGTTACCCCTCAGCGAGGTCCTCCTCAGCCTCTCTAAAATAGCTTCTCCACACTCCGTCGTCGTCGTCTCTCTCCTAGTCTTGTTTCAGTTGTTCTTCCTACCACTATGACTACCATCCGATACCTCATACACCCATTTGCTATTCATCTGCTGTCTCCCCCCCAGTCCTGGTCACTCCTCTAACAGGGCCGCCCCGCCCAGTGCCCTGCACGTCTTGCTGCCTTGGTCCGGCCCTCTTTCTCTCATCTCCATGCTCCCACATAGGACAGTGAGCTCCCTGAGGGCAGGAACCTGGCTTAGAATCTGATTGCCCCACTGCCGCACAATGCCTGGCACAGCGATTAGTACCGAAAGGAAAAAAAACAAAAAGACTGCTGACTCAGTGATGCTGTGGCCTCCAGGAAAGGCTTTCGGAGGCGGAAAGCCACGCGGCAGTAAGTGTGCAAGGATAGGCAGTCATTGCCCGAAGGGCTGAGCAAAGGAAAGACATCAAAAGAAAGGGAAAGGCCTTTTTGAAACAGAGCCTATGTGGGTAAGCGGTTGAACAAAGGTGGCAAAAACCAGTTTCTGACCTGCACACGAATGAGGCCATCTCATTTTGCCTCCCCACTGGCCCTGGGGTCACTGTGGAGGTTTGTGGGGTTTTCTCTGGTGCCAGCTTCAGGGACTGCTCCAACTCCAAAGGTGGAAAGCCAAGGGAACGGGCAAAGGGGCCGCAGGCCCGCGCTACCCACCTCTCCGTTGGCATCACAGGCCGTGTGCGTGTAGAAGTAGTCTTTGTCTGTGCAGGCTGGGCGCAGTTTGCAGGAAGAGGATCCTTTTTCTGAAGGACAGAAGCAAGGACAAATACATGAAGTTATTTAAGAAAGCAGAGCTCTCAACCACTCTCCCGTGACCTGTGACCCTCGGGACGCTGAGGGACAGCCCGACAGTGAGTTGCCTCAGTGGCAGCATTTCTGGTCCCTAGAGCCCTGTGCAGACAGCCCCTTTGTACCTCTCCATGGTGCTGATGAGAAACCACTGGGCCTGCACTGGGGGGCAGGGCGTGGACAAGCGGACGGCCAAAGGACCAGCCCCCAGGGCAGGTAGCTAGAAAGGGCATCTTGCAGGTCAACCACCGCGAACCCAAGTTCCCTGAAACCACCACCTTCCAGGTGCCTCGGAATCCTAACTGTGTGTGCGGTTCCTGCTCCTGAAGGATTGAGCCGAAATGCAGGAAAGTTTAGGACAGCGCCTTCATACTCTTCTTCAGATTCTTTGAATTTTCTCTTAATATTTTCTTTCCACTTTTTCCACCCACCACCCCTGCAAGCATCTCAGCACTCTCTCTAACCCTTGACCTGCACCTGATAAAAAAAATATTAACTATTCATTTTATGTATTTTGCTCTCTGTAAGTTCTCCTCATGTCTGTGTTCGTTCTGTTTTAATCCTTTAAACCCCTGGATAGCAAGAACTATTTCAGTGCCTCCCTCTTTAAAGCAATGGTTTTCACCTTTTTGAATTACGAACCCTTTTGCGAATTTGAAAAGAAAGACTGTTTCTTCTACCCAGAAAAATATACATGATGCATGCAAGTAAATTTGTAAAATTTCCAAGAAATTTACTTTCCCCAGAATAAAAACCACTGTTTTACACGTGCCAATAGAATACTACTACGACTACTGCTACTACTGTTACTAGTACTGCTACTAATACTACTGTCACCACTATTTCTAATATGACTACTGTGTCCCCTGCAGGTAAGCATTTGATAATGGTGAGACTCCCTCTCTTTCTGTATAACTTGACAGGCAGTATAGCAGAGTGGAATGAGATTTTAAGTTAGGCAGATCATTTAGTAGCTGTGTCACTTTAGGCAAGTTACTTACCTCTTTGAGCCAGTGTTCGCATCTGCAGAGAAGGAATGTTAATATCTACCTTGCTGGAGCCAGCACATACTTGGCATGTTGTAAGTAGGGACTCCCGAAATGCTGGTAATTATTATTACCTGGGTTTTTAGGAATTATTTTTATTTGGTAACTTTTATGGAATTTTAAATAAGAATTAAAAGTCTCTTTCTTTCCCTTCCAGTTTAGGGTTTATTTCTCACCTGATCCCTTCTTCTTCCCAAGGGACCAAATGAGTTCCTAGATCAGAAAATCTCCTAATTATTGCTGTGTTGGCCTGCACTGCCGAGTTCCCACAACCACCCATTTCCACACCTCTTCTGTCGCCTCCTTATTAGCTTGGGCAAGAGGGAACTACTGGCTGAGAAACAGCTGGGGTCTTCTCAGCTCATTTACGTGGTTAACAAGCAGAAGGCCTAATTCAGCATGGGGGATACAGGGACTTCTGCTTTTGATTGGCTTGTCTAGGAGAAATTTGGGGGAAACTGCTGAAAACACTCCGGTTCCCAGGACTTTGCATATTGGATCTAGCAAATTGCAAGTTACGTGCTAGAAAGTGCATTCCACACCAGAACCTTTTTCTGCTTGTCAATATTTGCTCAACCTGACACCCTAGCTCCAGGTTTCAGCAAAAACGGTCCAGCTGTTTACACATTGACAACGGCTAAGTTGGTTTTAATAAATGATTAACCCAAAGCCTGAGATAGACCTTATTTTCCTAGCTCAGGTTTCATCACGGTATGTAAGTTGGGTACTAGTCAAGTTTGAAAGATCAGCCTAGATGTTTGGTGAGAATGTGAAAAGTGATTCCTGTAGGATTGGACTTTGGCGAAACTGTAAGCATATAAAGTTTATGTTGGGGGCTCCAACTCCTGTTTCTGCACCTTCTTCCTCATTTCAGTGTCCTCTCTTGCCTCCAGGATGACAGTGTTCTCATGCTGATCCATTTTATCAAAGGAAAACATTTCCCCTGAGGATTGAAGTACCCAGTGAACACATGGCCCAGCTCAGATACTGTCTGAGACTGAGCAAATCCCTTAACCTCTCTGAGCTGTTCCCGATTCATTTGTAGATGGGGAAGTCACTCCTGTACGATGCTGTGAGTAATAAATGAGATAATGTTTTGTAAATTGTAAAGTTCTATACAAGTGACATATTATGATTGCTATATATGCCAAGAATATTTTTATATTAGAAGAGGGCTGCTGGGACAGGCCTTAAGATAAATGAATTAATAAAATTACTTCATGCCAAGCTCTGTGCTAAATCCTTTGCCTGTATTATTTAATCCACACAATAACACTGTGAGGTAGATATGACTATTGTCATTTCCATTTTATGGATGACGAAACTGAGGCCCAGACATGCCACTTGCCCAGGGTGGAACAGCTAGTAAATGATGGAGCAGGGAGTTGAACCATAGTAATTTTGTTCTGGAGTCCATGCTCTTAAATCCCGTGCTACTCTGTTAGGAAATGAATCCCTAATATTAAATGTAACACCAAGGAATTAATCCTACTGATCAAATTTTAGGTGTTAATGAGAAAGATGCTTTCAGTGAAGCCTTTTACCTTATCATGTCCACCCCCATTGGCTCTGCCTCAGCCTAGGTCCTGGATACCAGCAGTGGAGCCTGTTGCACAACCTCCCAGCTGGGCCCTCTGGCTCCAGCCAGCCATTCCCTTCCTCATCCATTTTCCATATGGCAGCCAGAGTGATCTTTGCAAAGCACAAGCCAGATCAGGTCACTCCCCAGCGTAAAATTCTTTAATGGCCTCCACTGCTGAAAAGATCGAATCCCAGTTTTTGAGCAATGGCACAGAAGGACTGGTCCATAATCTGCTCCCTGCCCACCTCTCAGCCTTGGATGTGACTTCTCCCAACGAGCTCCAGCCATGCTAGTTACTGGAAGTTCCCTGAGCCTTCTGGCCTTGGCTCACACTTCCAGAACATCCAGCCCCCACCAAATCTTCAACTTCTCTTTCAAGACTCAGCTCATCTCTAAGACCACCGCTCGGGAAGCCTTTCGTCCGTCCCCAGACAGGACGGACCACTTCACTTCTCTGCCTCTACTGCACGCGACACCCAGCGCTCCTGTCCCAGCACCTCCTGCGCCATGGAGCTACTATACTTAGGTGTTTCTATAACCACATTTCCACTTTTCAACATAAGCTGGAAGGCAGGCACCAGCTCTAATCCTAGCACCAAGCTCAAGCCCTGGCATCTAGCAGTCACTCAACTGATTTGTAAATGAAGATGGACTGGCCACAGGGCCTTCTGTCACTCCCTTCATGCACCTTCCATCATAGGCCCTCATCAGACTCTGCATTTTCCCAGCTTCCCACTGACACTGTGTTCTAGAAGAGTCAAGTCCCAAAGAAACGTGACTCTCTTTGTACCCCTGGCTGGTGAGATGGTGGACAAGCTGACCATGCTCTTCATAGTAAAAACTTACTCCCCAGTCAAAGGGGTAGGTTGGGAAATCAGTGGCATAGATTCCAAGAATTCAGACTCCCAACCGAACACTTTTGTAACAGCTCTCTGGATAAAAATCGGTTTACACAGAGTTGATCAAAATACTCTAGGCAGTTTTCCTAGAAACACCTTGCCATTCAAACCCTTGTACAACAGCTGGGCTGGAAAGGGAGCTGGAGACTTAGACTAACAAATAACAAAGGCTACCATTGATAGGGCAGGGAAGAGAAATAAGAAATTCAAGTGGAAAACAGGAATTTAGACATAGATAAGAATTTCCCTCAAGATCTGAACATTCCTGTTCTTGCTGAAAACTATACTCATTTGGCAAGATCTGTGTAGATAAATAGGATTTTTGTTTTAGGAATAGTGTAAAAATAAGCAGTTCACAAGGTCAGTGGCTGGTCTGGGCTGAGCAAACACATACTGTAACACCTGTGTGAAGGGTGGGGGTGTCAGTGTAGGGATATGGGGGTCTGCTTGAGAGGGGGCCTTGATCTGGGTTTGTATTTGGTTGTGTAAGAAAGGAAAATGGAATAGTTATGAGTGTTTGCTGGGGAAGAGAAGGGACTTTTTCTCTCTCCCTACTAGTTTGCTCAGAACCTGTCTTGGTGATTGGTCCCCTTGCCAACAACTGGCCTGCCTGAGCAGAGGACCCTCTGGGAGCACTGCCAATCTTACACCAGAGCCCTGCTGCCCCTGGGCCCCCCCAAATGACCAGGTCTTATTTTTCAAGTTGGGATGCTTTGGGAAGCTATACAGAGACTGTAGAAATAGGCTGCTTCCTGCTGTCCTTTTATTTTCCCTTAGAACAGTGGTTTTCAAACTGTGTTCCAAGGAACCTGGATTTCCTAAAAAGGAAATCATTGGATTCAATGGATGCTCAGGCTGATAATAGATTGTAAGTTCTGTCTTTAGCGATTGTTATCAAAATATTTTGCTCATTAACGTAGCCTTATGGCTCTTCTGAATTAACTTTGATAATAATTGTTATAAATAAAAATATATAAATGTATACCTTTACTCCACTCTATCTGTTATTTATAATTATAATCTTATACTGTATAAGATTTCATTTAAAAATTTTTACTGCTTAAAAAAAACACGATTGTAACCCCTTTCCCTAGCTCTCCTAAGCCTTCTGACCCCGAGTTGTTTTTTTCTTTTTGCCATGGCACCATGCAATTTTTACTGTCTAACATACTACATAAACTTTTCTATATTTATTATTATAGCTATTGTTTATTGTCTGTCTTTTTCCTTCCAGAATATAAATTCCATGACGATAGCATCTTTGTCTATTTTGTTTACTGATGTATTCCAAGCACCTAGAATAGAGCCTGGCAGATTGTAGAGGCTCAATAAATACGTATTGAATGATTTCATTTTTATTTCCAAAGAGATTGGTGGAGTGTGGATTGGTAAGGCTCTTCCAGGGTGTAGAAAGCAAGGGTTTAAGAGTTATTAGTCTCGGGCCTGGGGCAAGATGGCAGAGTAGGTAAACGCTGTGCTTGCCTCCTTCCATGACCACATTAAAATTACAACTAAATTACAGAACAGTCAACCAGGAGAACCATCTAAATACTAGCTGAACAGAAGCCCTATAACTAAGGATGTGAAGAAGAAGCTACATTGAGACTCAAACTCTTTATATATTCTGAATATAAATAGTTTTTAAAAAATGATCAGTCTTGAGTTTGACCAGAAGGACCACTCTGCTTCCTGTTTCTCCCTGTGTTTTTTGATAACACCCACCAAACTCTTCCCACCCTCAGAAACATCACCTGAGTATTTGTCTGGGTCACACTGGTGGCAAGAAGTTTCTCCCTTATTGGAATAAGAGTTGACTGGACAAAGTTTGCAGAAAGAGGAGCCCTGCTTGTCTGCGTATGTGCCGGGTTTGCAGGGGAAGCATTCTGAAGTATAGGCCACCCCTAGGGAAGAAGAACAACACAGAAAAGCAAAAATTGAGCCTAGAGCCTGAGTGCCTGGGGACTGAGCCCCGCAGAGTCACAAGGCCAGAAATTCGGCAGCAGAGCCCAGCCCCAGCCCTGTTCACTGTACCTGTTATGGCGATGTTTCTCACCAGTACTGGCTTGGAACCTTTGGACCACACTGAGAAGGCTGTGGTTCTCCAATAGAGGACGTTATTGCCTCGATTTAGCTCGACCTAAAAAGCACCAACAGGAAGAGTTAGTTCAGTCTCAGAAACAGATCTCCCTAATGCACTGGATTAGCCTCTTGTTCGGACCTCTCCTCTTACAGGCTGCATGGCAGTACCTATTCCAAGCCTCCCCCTCAACTTCCTCGGTTTTGCCCTTCCTCCCATCTTGGCTTAGCTCCTCTCTCCTTCTAAGCCTCCTCGGTGACCCTCTCCCGCCTTGTCCTGCTTCTCCCTCAGTCACATATACTATGAGCATCTCTATGGTGAGACTGAGGAAGGGACCTGAAAGGACCTCGGGTGGCTGGAATTCCCTTATTCTTTGCTTCTATTTACCCATGCCCCATCCCCGGAAGAACTGGCCCTTAATGCTGGATAGCTGCTGGTCCTTGGAGACAAGTCAGAGGAACAAGTCAGCCCATACCCATGTTCTGTCAACTCAAGAGGAGAGAAATCATAGCCTCCTCATCCTGGCAGACCTCTGCACTCTAGGGAGAGAGGAGTGGAAGCCCAGGGTGGGAGGAAGTACTCCTTAGAGGAAAGGCCCTTGGTCCCTTTTCTGGGATTTCTAGGGAATGCTGGTATGTCCAGGAAAGGCTCTAGGAAGGCTGATACTCACACTGTGGAATTCCCATCCTTTCTCTGTGGTTTTCATCCACCGGGAGTCATCTGTATTGGGCTGGCACTGGTCATTCTGAACCTGAGGCGGCAGGACTTTGGGGTCAGAGTCTCGGCCTTCTAAGGAAAAGGGTCCCTCACCCCATGCCGCAGCACCCTTCCAGAGGCCCCTTCTTACGGGACAAGCGTTGCCAATTTCCTTTAGGAATGGGTCTCAGAACACATGAGCCTTGAAGTAGGGTAGGAGCTAGTCACACACACAGAACGTCAGGGCATTGACACCAAAGAAATAACTCAGAAGGGTTTCATGCTGTTTCATGTCTGAGCAAAGAAAAAACCTCTAGGATCTCCCAGATTCTGTTCTTTTCCCTAAGAGTCCCTCACCTCTTGAAGCTTCAGCTCATTTTTGTCCACAGTTCTCTCCAGAGGGAAAACAATTGTGGAAATTTCCCAAGCATGACCAGCTTGTGATTCCCGCAAATGAATCTGAGCCCTGGAGTGTCTTTCCCTCCCATCCTCCCCCTTGGCCAGGGGCTTACAAAAAACTCAAAGATGATGCTGGAGTCTGGGTAGTAGTATTCGAAGTTGACAGTGCCCGACTGCTTCAAGTTGACAGCGTACATCAGCGTGGCCGTGCACTCGTCTGTGTTGGAGGAGATGTAGTCGCCCAGGGGGACCCACTTGGACCTGTGGGTTGGAACGGGAGCCAAATTCACTGTCAAGGGCATGAGCCACCAGGCGCTGTGTGATATGCAGGTCTCCTGTCCTGCTAGGTCTGTGGGGGGATTCCAGATTTGTGATTCACAAGTGGAAGCGAAGACCTGAAAATGCTCAGTGAAGAATGACCTCCAGATTAAGGAGCCTGGGGGTACAGCCATCAAGAGGTGTGCCCCCACACCATGTACAGCTACCTGGAAGAGAGACGGCAGGTGAAGCTGGGGGAGTGGATAGCATTTATTGATTGCTTACTATCTCTCAAGTAGTAAACTGCTTTATATTAGGCTGGTGCAAAAGTAATGGCGTTTCTTGCAATTATTTAACCTTTTAAACCGCAATTACTTTTGCACCAACCTAATCATTTCTTTTCATCAGTAAGAGGAAGTGCAGGTTTTTCCCCACTTGATGGGTAATGAAACTGAGGCTTGCCAAGTGTCTTGCCCAGTATTACGCAGCCAGCACATGGCAGGGCTGAGAGGCTAACCCAGGTCTGCCTAACTCAAAGCTGTCAAAGAAGTCAGTAGATACAGCTGTTCTTCAGAACTCAGAAGGCCATCCAGGCCACTTCACCTGTTTTTCTGGAAATGTCCACCAAGTAACTAGTTTTTATGGGATGGGGGGAGCCATGTTGATTTTATTTTCTAAATATCTCTCAACTCCGTCCACCCCGCCCAAAGGCTCTCCCTCTTCCTCCTCCCCCCACCCTCAGCTCTGAACGGACCCCCTAACTCTCCTGACGGCATCCAGTCCTTCTTCCTCCAAACCTTTCTTCACACTGGCTGGAGAGACCCTCCAGGACAAAAATCTGACCGTGCCACTTCCCTGCTGAAAACCCATTTCCCCTAGGATAGGGCACAAATTCCTCACCCGTTCTCTACACGCCAGCCCTAGAGAATTTCTTTCTCTCACCCCGGCTCTTCGCACATGCTATTCCCTCTTCCTGGAACAAACTTCCTCCACCCCCCTCTGTTTAATTCTTACCCGTGTCTAATTGCTGCCTAATCTGAGAAGTTCTTGACTCTTTACCTGACTCTGCTGTGTGTGCCCTTAGCTCTCACCGCTTCCTTTCTCATAAGCATGATCCTACTCCATTTCATTTAAATATAGTATGAAATATTTAAGACCCACCACCCTGCTTAAGAGATACAGCAAAAGCCCAGGTGGACCCCTAACTAATTTAAGCCTCTTCCTATCACGCACTCCCGCGCTGCCAAGTAACCAGCCACTTTCCCCTGAATTTGGTGTTTAATATCCCCATATAGTTCTCTACCCTTTAGTAATTATGTATGTATCTGTAAACAACATACGAGTACTTTGCATATTTTTAAGGTTCAGGTAAATGGTATCATAAGTATGTGTTCGGAAATTGCCTTTTTTTTTTTTTGCTTCACTATAATGCTTGTGAGATTCACCCATATTCACACAGGTAGCTCTTCTTTCATTTTTACTACTATATAATACTGCTTCGTATGGCTCTACTATATTTATTTACACATTGCTTGTTGGTGGACATTTTATTGTTTCCAATTTTTTGCTACTGTACACACCCTGTTAGGAACATTCTCCCCCTGTCTCTTTCTACACACGTCTGAATGCAATGCCTGAGTAGAACTGCAGGTTTAGAGGGCGTGTGAACCTCCAGCTTTACCAGCTACTGCTACGTTGTTCTCCAAAGTGGTTGCTTCAATTTCACACCCACAGGCAGTGGAAGAGAGTTCCACATCCTCCTCCAACTTGGAATGGTCAGACTTGAAAATTGTTGCTGATATGATGGGGTAGGAGATAGAGTCTCATTGGGCTATAAATCTCCTTTCCTTGATTATTAGTGAGGTTGCACATCTTTTCAGAGTTTGTTTGCAATTTGGTTTCCTCTTCTGATCGTACTTTAATTCTTTAATTGTCTGTCTTCCTGACTGGTTTGCAGACATGGTGAGGGCAGAGACCAGATTTATCTTGCTCACGGTTGTATCCCCAGCACCAAGCCCTGGGTCTGGCCGGTAAGAGGGACTCAGAGGATTAAACAGAAGAAGGTAGGAAATGGGTGATCAAAGACAGTCCCTCTGTTTCACCTGAAACCAGCCCAGGTCTCCAGTTGTTGGTAGTGGCCAGTTAAGGCAACTCAAACTAGTCCACTAGTTTCCCCGTGTTTGTCAGGATAACATGGTACTTCCAGCTCTTCAACAGGTAGTGTTATTTTCAAATGGAAGCATCCAGAATACCTATTCTGAGCTCATCCAAGACACCCCAGCTAACCTAATGGTATCGATTTCTCCTGTTAAAGGAGACAACACTCAATGCTGGTATGTTCCCTGATATCAGCTATCAATAAGTCCCGAAGTTGGATGAATAATGAAAAGGGTGCCATAAATGGATTACATTTGCAAAATGCATTCCAATGCTGATGTTTGTCAGAGCTGTCCCTGGTGAAGATCATCTCAATTTCAATGATAACACATCTTGATGGATCTCTAGTGCCAGCCATGACTCCAAATTTCTTACATGTATCATCTCATTTAATCCTTACCAGAACCTATAAGGAGAGTACTATTTTTTACTATAAGGAAACTGTGGCGTGGAAGTGATTAGGAAACGTGTTCATGGTCATTTAGCTGTGGTCTGCTTATGCCTGCTTTGCTTTACCATGGCCTTGTGGAAAGCGAGGACGAGGTGAGAAAGCGAGGAATTCTCACCCTGCCTGGCTCACACTGCGTGGCACTGTTCCGTAAGTTCAGGTTAGAAAGAAGAAACTCTACAGGAAAACCTAGAAGCTTCCAATGTTTGAGACCCTTTTTCATGTGTACATCTGTCTTTCTCTCATTCTTATTTCACCTTCACAGGGCCTGGCCTTCTGTCCTTTCTTCTCCACTAACATACAATACCCTTTCTACATTACTCCTCTTAATTTCTGTTCCCTCTTGCTTATCCCAGTCTCAGATCTGAGAACTGTTTCCAGCATCTTAGTTCCTGGGACATTTATGCAGGAACTAAAAATGACTGAGCCCCTAAAGGCTTGGGATTTGCCATGGAAACTCCATTGGGTTGGCTTGTTTTGTTCCCAAGTATTTATTTCATGTCGACTTTTTCCCAGATGTTAGATGCTGGAGTCACAGCAAAAGACAAAACAGACCTGCTCCCCTCCCTCTTGGAACCTGAATTGATTTCTAGTTGAGGAGACAGAAACTTAACTAATCACACAGTTAATCATGGAGTAATAACTATGATAAGTGCCATACGGGAAAATACAAGATGATGCAGAATGTAAGGGGGTCGGGTGGCTTCTGTGAGGAAGTGGTATTGAGGTAGAGGCCTGGGGGTGCAATAGGAGTCAGCTAGAAGAAGAGGTAGGACATGTTCTAAGGCCCCAGGAAGTAAGGAGCCTAGTGGCCAGCATGGCTGGAGCGCAGTAAGCAAGACGGGAGGTACTTGAGAGAAGCTAGAGAATGGACAGAGGGCAGAGGCCAGACCAGGCAGGACCCTGCAGACCATGGCAAGGTATTGGATTTAACTCCAAGAGCAATAGGAATCCATAGAATCCAGGATTTTCAGTAGGAAAGTACTGTGGTTGGATTTGTGTTTTAAGTAGTTCAGTCTGGCTGCTGGGTGGTCAGTGGCCTGGAGGAGGCTGGAATGGAAGCAGGGACCAGCTGGGAAGCACTAGAGTCAGAACAGGCAGGAGGTGACGCTGGCTCCGGTGAGGTTGGAGGCAGTGGGTAAATACCAGACACTTGGTATCTTGGTACCGGTCAATGATTGCCTTTCTGAGCGGCAGTGGGGGAATCACAGACCCTCTCTAGGTGGCCATCTCCTCTCATTTCTACAAAAGAGAAACCTCCTTCCCCCTCCCAGGGATGTCACGGACACTTTGAGATCCAGGCCCTTCAGGATCGGCCCGTGGACACGCAAGTCGTTATTAACCGGTGCACATCCTGCCTTGCCGAGAGGTAGTGATTTCTGGACTTTCAGAGCAGTCAGCCCCCACAGGGAGAGAAGCCTTTTCTTTCCCCGGGGAAGAAGGATTGAGTGAGCCAGGCCTGCACCTTGGCTCAGTCAATCATATTCTCTGTTAGAACACAAGTGGGAGTTGGTGGTCTTAACGTACCTGTTCCCTCTCCTTCCAGCTTTAATCCTCTCTAGCTTTAATCCGCCACCATTGTCATGCTAATGATTTTGACACATACTACTGAACTCTAAAATAATATTAAAATTGGACTATGGAATGCCTGCTGCCTGGTTCTGACAATGGCACTTCTGGGAGATTTACCTATAACAAATAAGTATTAGAAATCCAAATGTAATACAGTTTATTAACTCCTTTTTATCCTTTTGATTGTTTGGGTACAAGAGAAGCTTTCATGTATGTACTTTTCTCCCACCTTCTTTGTCAATATTTATGAAGATTGGTGGACAGATTGTCTTTTATATCCATGCTCCCCTCCCCCTTTTCCTCCCTAGGACCCAGCCTTGCCTTGCACTCAATTATTTGAAGGTAGCAGCTTGGGGCAGTAGAAGGCTTGGGACTGGGTGTGCATTCCAGTTTCACCAGTTGTAAGCTGGGTGACAAAGGACAATGCACTTACTGTCGCTGACCAGTTCTTCATTTGTGTAACGGGAACAATCATACTTATTTCACAGGGTTCTTATGAGGATCATAGAAAAGAATACAGGCAAAGCATCCAGAATAGTGTCTGAACGATAGAAGGTGCATCATTTAGTTCCTATCCCTGGGATTATGCATCGAAAGATTTGATACAGAGCTTACCAGCTGTCCATGCACCCTGGGCTGAGCTTTTCAATTACTGAACAGATCTTCTGGGTTGGAAAATTTTCTGGTCACTGGGGTCTCAAAGGGTTTGAAAGATACCAACCACCACTGACCACAGCTCTGGTCCTACTCTATCCCCCCTAAACCTGTGAACTCAGGTTTGGCAGACCAGTTTTTGAAGTCGGCACCAAAGCCAGAAGATAGCCAGTGCTTTACATATTGTATTGCAATCAAGTTGAGGATGTTTATTAGCTGATCCAGGATTCCATGGAGGCAACCCAATTGGATCTGGGCCATTTAACCCTTGCCTATCTTACCCACCTCTCTCCATTTCCTCATGTTTTTCACCTCTCACAAATGCCTGGTCATCACTAAGCTCAGGTGGACATCACATCCAACAGTCCTGTGGGGACCTGCTCCAGCCCTCATCCTGGCAGCTTGGCTCCCTCCTCCGTCCTCCCTGCCAGGCCTGAGGAGCAGGAGAGGAGGCTGTCCAGTGCTCCCTGCAGCCCCCTCCCCAGTATGGGGTGGAGAGAGCTTAGGGGGTGGGAGAGGAAGGGAAGAGGGATGACTCACGAAGTGCAGTTCTCGGTGGACTCGGTGGTGCTGTCATCAATCTCCATGTTGGTTGAGAGGCTGGCAAAGCCGTGGGGCAGCTCATCCCACTCGTCGAACCGGATGCCTGTGCCGAGGGAGTAGCGGCCCTCAGCGCACGGCTTACATGACTGGTCCTTCATGTCCAGAAACTCCCCGGCTTTGCAAGAGAAGGCTGGAACACAGAGCAGGGACAAGGGCGCCCTGGTGAGGCCACTGCCGCCCCAGGAGCAGGGGCTGGATTGTGGGCGTCCTAAAGGGAGGAGCTGAGGATGGAGAGCTAAGCGTTTGGCCCACTAAGGCTTAGAGTCACGGCACAACTGTGGAATGTCCAGCTAGGCAAAGCCACAGAGCCAGACAGTGGGTTCGTGGTGCCAGGGACTTGGGCGAGGGGGCATAGGGACAGATTGCTAATGGATTGGACGTTTCTTTTGGGGGTGGTGAAAATGTCCTGAGGTTAGACACTGATGATGGTTATGCAACTATGACTATTCTAAAAACCAGTGAATTCTACCCCTTAAAAGGCGGAATTTTGTGACATGAAAATTATATCTCAATAAAGCTGTTATTAAAAAAAGATTTAGGGCCGTGGATTTTAAGCCCTGTTGCGGGACTAAGGCTCGTCCCTGTGAGTTTCGTTTCTTAAAGGAGAAGATTCCACCATGCTGAGAGCTTTCCAGTGGAAAGGATACATGGTCTCTCGTGCCGACCCCTCTGAATGGGGCCTGGCCCTTCAGCCTTGAATCCCCCCTCCTTTCAGTCTCTGGCCACTGTCTCTTCCTTTCTGGTTCCATTGCCACCATTCTGGTTGGGATTCTCACGATCTGTTAGCTCAACCTCTGCAGTGTCCTCCTAACTGGTTCTTTGTTTTCTTGTTTTTGCTCATTCTCTGCTCAGAAGTATCATTCTAAGACACTGAGACGTACTATTATTCCTGTTATTTAAAAAATCATCTGGCACTCCCCTTTGATTATAGAATGAAGCTCTCAGCCCTGCATTCAGTCTTCCCCCAACCTAACTTTCCAGCTTCATCTCCTACCGCAGGCCTTTCTCCACCCCAGCCCCATCTGTCCCCTTCCCTGGGGCCTCCACCCCAGACCACGTGTTCTTCCTTGAATGTGTCTGGTGTTCTTTCCCTTCTGAACTTTCACTCAAGTGGTTCTCCTAGCTGTTCCTTATCCCTCAGCATCTATAACTCCCATTCTTTTCCACTTTGTATTAACATATTGACGTGTGCCTCCCACTAGGCTCTGAGCTCCTCCAGAGATGGTGGCTCAGTGACTGACACAGACATAGCGGGAGCTCCCATAAAGGCTTTGCTGAAAAAACAAAGGGATGAATGAAAGTGTGCTCCTTCCACCAGCCTGTCAGCTTCTGAAGGCAGAGACTGTGCCTCCCTTAGCTTCGTGGTTCGCACAGTACGGCCACGTCAGAGGAGCCCAGGAAGGTTGGCCGAGTTAACTGAAGATGGTTCATTTGTTTCACACCTCGGGTCTCCTCAGGTCTTAGCAATATCCATTCATTAATTTAACAAATATTTACTCACCTACTGAACCAGGTACTGTGCTAAGCTTATTTTAGAGTTTAAACGCCCTCCATCCCCTTTCTAGATCTTCAAATATTCCTTGATTCTAGTCCCTGATTTTTATTGTTATCCCCACTGTATTTCTAAAAAGGACAGTGCAGGGGGAATGAACTGCCAGTTGTAGGACAGGTCTGACTACTGAGTCACAGAGGTGGGAACAGGAGTTGCAGGCAGGTCATCGCCTTGCTGATTGCACAGTCAGCTCCACCGTTGGGGAAGATGCTCTTCCCTGAAGAGATGCCCAGTGCATTTTAAAGGCCTGTCTCAGCAGAAATTCATCCTCTCTGGCTTCCTTTTCAAGAACGAAAGCAAATTGCAATCTTTCCTAATGACTGATTGTGTCTGGTGAGTGAAGACTGGAGAGAAATGCATAGGCAAAAAGGAAAAAAAGAAAAGGAAAATGTATGCGAACTGAAAAAAATATCTGAGTGGCACACAGCTGGAATTACTTATACTTTATACCGATGGGATTTAAATTAAAAAAAAAAGCAATTCAGATACCCAGTTTGCGTCCATGAAATAACATTTCAAAAGGGGTGGGGATGGAGACTAACTGGGAGAGACATCTGATTCCTTAAGTTGGCTGCACTGTCAGGAAGGGCCTAGCTTGGATGGCAGGAGGCTTGGGGCAGAAGCCAAAGCTGAGCAGCAGGGTGGCCCTGGAGCAGGGTGGCTGCTTACAGCACTCGGTGCCCTTGATGGGGTCCGGGAGGCTGGTGCACAGGCCTGGGGTGTGTGGCACGGCGACCCTCCACCTGGAGCCTGTGCTGTCACACGCGGTGTACTCGTAGTGGTACTCAGACTGCAGGGGAGAGAACAATGAGCAAAACGTGCATTAGCAGTGATCAGACAGTAACAGCCCAATCAAGCAAGCATTAAATAGAACAACAAAAAGATAAAAAAGCACTACTTGGGGAAAGAAAACACAATAGACATGCCAAACACTCCTACTAAATATTTCTTACACTTTTAAATCTTGTAATAAACAATAGACCACAGAAGTAACGTGATTTTTGGCTCTGACAAGAATTTTACAATTTGCATAAAACTATATTCAAGTGCAGAACTACTTTGTATTACTGTATCCATACGAACAATAGATTTAATGTCCCCTTTTCAACCCATATGAAAGCATGATTGCATAACATATATACATGCAAGACTGAGACTAAAAATGAGACAGTTAATCTAAGAATGCATCAGAACTAAAAGGAGAAAGCTTTACCTTTTGGAAGAGTTAAACCTACTTACTGCATTTCATCTATTCTAAGATGCCGATTTCTTTCACATTTTAACATTTGTGAAATCAAGATGTTTGGCTTATAATTGACACAATGAGGAAGGATTGTGTCATATTTTAACTGATAGAGCCTTTTTTTTGTGGTACATAAAAAAATGACGTGTCTTAGAAGCAATGGCATCTCGGATTTGTGGAAATACGATACACATGTTCTCCTAAGTTTCTCCAGGTTCAGACACTTAGGCTGGCAAGAGAACAATTTTAGAGCTCCTTTTTTATTTTCCTTTATTATAAATATTTACCAGATATATACTATATGCCCAGCGCTTCGTGGTACTAGATATCGTGCCTGGTGTGGCTCAGGACAGAAACACATAACCCAGAACGTTCATCCAGAGGGAGAAGATACAGAGGAAAAGGGGACAATTTGGGGAACTGTGAGCCTAACTTTTGATGAGAATCTCTGGCTTTGCATTTAGATCTCAGTGTCATCTAGGAAAGAAAGAACATCAGGATGGGAATGCATTGTGCCCTGGAGCTAACATCTTTCTAGGTCTATTTTTCCTCATAATTCCAGTCTTTTCCTTATCTCAGAAGACTCTGAGATAAATAGGGCAACGGCACATATATCTATTCCAGGTCTAAAAATGATATTCTCCAAAGGGTTTTTCTGCAAGAATGAGGGATAAAATCCACAATATGTAAATTTAACGGAGAATTGAGGGAACCAGGCAGAGAGGATCAGTGTTCTGCCTGTGAAAATAATTATGCCAGTCATTTGCATAGTGCTTTCACAGTTCCCAAACACTGTCTCATTTGACCTTCAATCTCTCCATAAGACAAGCAAAGCAGGGGTTGTTCCCTTCATTGTACAGATGAGAAAACACTCTCAATGAGGTGAAATGTCTTGTCCAAGGTTGTACAGCTGGCAAGTCACTGAGTGAGACCCCAGGCCTTCCAAACAGGAATGCTCCACCCTCCGATGTCGAATCAAACACAAACTCGCACTAGGCCAAATGTACCAGCCAAATCTAAAAATTAAATAAGACAGTGTTGGTTGTCTGCCAGCATCCAGGCTCACTTCTGAGGCCTGAGAATGGGTGTTAAAGTATCTAATCTGTTCAAGCAGATAATTTTAGCTCACTCTGACTGCATTTGGCCTTTTGGAGACACATGGGCCATGCCCATTTCTTTTCATGGTCTTTTCATTTGGTGTCCCCTGGGACCCACTCAGGTGGGAGGTTTCCTGGGAAAATGGTGGTTCCAGGCCTTAGAAAATTTCCCTTTCAGCATGTGCTAATTTACTTCCTGTCACTTGAAGATATTTATACCATCCAAGATGGCTGGCTCTGCCGCAGCTGTTTCATATCTGAACTACACTTTGAGATCTCACCGTTCATGACATGGGCTTAGACAGTTAAATCAGAGACCTAGCTGGCAGCTCCTCAATTATATTCTGTGAACAAATCAATTCCCCGACAGTACCTTAGTTTACCCAGTGATCTGTCTTTGAAAGTATATAGTCTGTGTAATATACAGATTCACAAAGGAGACACACAAGTATATTCAGTACATATGTCCAAGGCACAGTTCCTTGTTCCCCCTAATGACACATTCAAATCACAGTTTTAAACGGGGCACTGCAGACAGTGGCTACTGCCTATTCATCAGAGAAAGAAGGGAAGGGCTTAGAAACAAGGGGTGGGCACCCTAGTGCCCTCCCTTAAATCACACAGCTACATGTTATGCTCCCAGGGAACATGAGAAAGAAGAGGAAAACTTTGCCAAATATTGAGCTTTGCCAATATTGAGCTCATCTTTTGGCCCCAGAAAAAGGATTTACTCAGACCCACCATGCTTATAGTCCTTGCTGTCCAGGTACTGAGCAGACTGCTGAAGCGATCAAATAATTGCCAAGTCAGGATGGTACCCGGACGGCACTGTGTCCTTTCTTCCCCTTTCCCCCGTTCTTTCAAAATAACATGTCTCAGTTTTTTAAATTATTAAAGAAATAACATTAGAGATTAGAGATGGGTGGTGATCTCTGTAGATTGGGCGCTAGAGAAGCATTTGGTTGCTATTCCCTGTGGAAAACGAAGAAGATGTAAGCTGACGAGCTAGTGGCAAAGAGATGCGTGCTAGACAGTGTGCTGATCTGCTCCTAAAGGGGGCCCTTTTTCCCAGTGTGCAATAATAGGTCAGGTGTGAGCATAAATAAGATGATATAGTCAAGCACACAGCACAGTAGGTTTTTAATATTCAAAACAACCTAATGAAGTTGGTACTATTATTACTGTACCACTTTATAGATGGAAAAACTGAGGCACTGAGGGATGAAGTCATTTGCTCAAGGCCATTTGAGTCAACAGCCAGGACCTGTGTTCCAGGCTCCCGGTGGTGAGGTCAGCCTGCGTAGGTACCAGTCACACTTACAGAGTGTGGCTGGGGCCCCCACGCACTGGCTCTGAAGCTGCTGAAAACTTTGCAAGAAAAGCCAAGGGGATAAAAAACTTTGCAAACAGGACCCAAGGGGGAAAGAGCCAAGTTCAGAGACATGTGGAATAGGAAGGCTGACAGGTATTGTAAATCTCGTTGGAGGACCTCCCCTGTCGTTGACATCTGTTGTTTTTGCCTGCCCAGCACCCATTGCTCTGGCAACAGAGCCTCTGTGGGAGGATACATCCCTTCCTGATTATATTCGGTTTTGGTGGGACTGACAAATGAGGTGGCCAGCGCCTCTCTGCTAAGGCATGGATACATGCCCACGTGAAGCCAATCAGATGCTCTCCGGGGTACGTGGGAGATGTGGTGAGGGAGTGAGGACACTTAGCCACGACTGGGAAGTAAGGGAAGGATGGGGCAGGAAAAGCTCCTCCCGGAAGTGAGGGCTCAGTAGGAACATTTGGTCATTTGACTCTTCTGAGTCTCAGTCTTCTCATCTGTAAAATGAGAAAGTTGGACTTAGGCAATTTCTAATTTCTAAGGTTCCTTCCAGTTCTAATATCTTATTTTACGGCTGGTCCTTGCATGGAAATCTGTTCTTTCTTCCACCTTTTGTTGCCCTTCCTTCAAAATGGCACATCTCAGCTTTTAAAATAATTATCAAACTAATACACATTCTAGAAAAGATGAAAATACAGACCAGAATTTTTAAAAATATCTGCCATAAGTCCACCAGGCAGAGATTACTTCCTGTAACATTTTATTGTATTTCTTTCCAGATTCTTTTACTATACACGTGCATGCGTTTTAAAACACAAAATGAAGAGCATGTGGTATGTGCTTTTGTATTCTGACCTTTTTTTGTGTGTGTGTTTTTACATTTTAGGTCACAAGCACTATCTATCTTTAATGGTTGCACCACAGTTTCTTTAAACTATGGTTGGATATTGACCTTTGTCCAGTTTTTCCTTATTTTAAATTTCACTACAATGAAACTTTCTGTGTATCACAGGTTATTTCCTTTGGATAGAGTCCCAAAAGAATATGAATTTCTTTAAGATTCTTGATCAAGAAGAGAGATTTCTAAGAGAAAACAAACATTTCTAAGTTTTTGTTTGTTTGTTTTTACTTTTTATTATGGTAAATTTCAAATATATATTTTTTAAAAATCAGAATAGAATGACACCCCCGCCACGTACCCATCACCCATCGTCAGTACTTGTCCATGACTACCGTTCTTGCCATTTACCTCCATCTACTCCTCTCTAGTTGAAGTTATTTTTTTCACTTTTTTTCTTTTCTTTTTAGGTAAAATTTGTATACATTGAAATCCACAAATCTTAACTGTGAAATTTGGGTAAATGGATACACTTGAGTAAAACACTGACAGGGCTAAGGATCACTACCCAGAGACTTCTGGGGAGAAGGGGACAAGTCCCCTGCCACCTGTGCCCCACAGACAGAACAGACTGAGCCAGCAGGTGTCTCACATCCTGAGTCTTAGCATCACGGAGCCACTGCTGCAAAAAGTCACAACCATCCAAGGAGGCAGGGTATCAACCCGACTTGGGTTTTTCCTGGCTGGGACAGGGCCTGTGTCAAAAAACAGGTTCTTAAGTAAATCCGGATATTGATTAGAGGCTGCCTCCGGCTCCTCCCACAGCCGCAGGCTCCTCCCCTTCTCCTCTCACCGTTCTTGAAAAGTAGATCCTTTGGAGAGAATGTCAAGATGGAGGCCGGGTGAGCAAGGCAAACACCCCAGCTTGGTACAGTGGGGTCAGTAGGTGTTTGTTGACTTAGTCGCAAACACCTCTTTGCTTGGAAAGCACCTCACTCAGACAGGAGCAGGTCCTATTCAACAGTCTCACCATCAAGGAGAGACTAGCTCTTTGCTGCGCGGGAAGAATGAGCTCATCCACTTACCACAGAACCAGGAAGACCATACAGAAATGTCAGAATTTGAACTTTCGGGGTCCCAAATGAGACTTTCTCTTAGGTCCAGCCCTAGATTGAGGGTTTCCTGGACTCTTTTCTTTTGTTACTTTGGAGTGCCCTGAGTAGGTTTTGGGTGGACGATCTGGCTGACGCTTCTGGTATAGTGACCTGGCTTTGACCTATTGTGAAGGGTGGAGTGGAAGGCACACACCTTTCCTGCGGTCCTCCAGCCTATCAGGCTGGAGGTGGCCGCAGGACTTCTCCCTCTCTCCCTCCCCCTTCCCACCCTCTTAGGGCCAGGCCGCCCACTCAGCAGCCGTGTCTCCTGGGCCTTAGGGCTGGGACATCCCAGCTCTGGAGCTCTCAGGCCTAAACCTACTTCTGTCTGATTATCACAACGGCCTGGAGATCAGGTTTAAAAGAGAGTCCTGGGCTCTGCCCACTGAGATTCTAGTTCCCCTCCAGATCTTTTTCTCCTTCCTCCCTTTCTGCAAAATTCACTCTTTGAGGCCTCGAGAGTTCAGTATTTATCCCACTTGGAAGCAAATCAGATAAACCAATCTCCCACAAGACAGGGGTCCTTAATCTACCGTCCTTGGACCTTTTCCTCCATACAACCAGGCAAAATGTCTGCAGTTTTCAACAGATCCTCTAAGGAGCCTGTTAGACCTTCCTCCACACAGAAAAAACATTAAACTCTGCCATAATGTATTTTAATGTAATGTAATTTAAAAACAGCTTAATATTTTACCACACAAAAGCTGTTCACTTTTATTATTATTATTTTTTTAATTAGACATTCAATATTATTTTATATTAGTTTCAGGTGTAAGCTGTTTCCTTTTTAACAGGGGGCTGAAATACTTTAAGCCAGAAATTTTCAAATTATGCGGTGGAGTCTAGGGTTTTTGAAAGCCAGTCCCTTTGAAGGGGAGTGGGGATTCCGGATTTCCCCCCCTTCATGGAGCAGTGTTATTTTTTAAATCTATTTTACATGTTTGTTCTTCTCAGTTAAGATTTTGTTTGAACCACAATTTTCACACACAAAAAGTTTAACACCACAGCCTTAACAGCACGGCGCTAGAGGTGCATTTGTAGGCACTGAGGCAGACTCGGGAGGTCAAGGACGCCCTTTGGCCTTCACCTCACTTCCTTCTTTTCTTTACCTATGAGCAATGCTACCTCTTCCCCAGAGCCGGCCCCACTCCCAGCAGCAGCCAAAGCAAACAGACCCCAAGCAGGCTGTCCCCTGCTGGCTGTCCTCGATCTGTGGGCTGTTGCCTAGCAACAAGGTGCAGGGAGCCCTGGGGCTCCCAGTTGAAGCAGTATGGGGGGGCCTGGCCTTACGTTGCCCCATCTTTCAGCATTTTCTATTCTGCTTTGGATGTCCAGCTTCCATTTTGATCAAACACAGCAGGGACACTGCTCAGTCGCCCCGGCAGGGCCTGCCTTGCTGGTTTGGCCATGGACACATCTCACTAAGCAGATCCCGGGTCTCTGCATCCAGCTGGGGCAGTTTGGGTCACCATGCTCTGGGCCACGCAGGACGGTAACGTCCAACCTGTGCGTATCTTGAGCTACCTGTCCATGTTAGGCACAGCTTTGGGCCGGGGCGGGGGGACTTGGGGGGCTGGGAGACACTGACAGGCTAATGAGGGAGGTGGCCCTGGGTGATGATGGCCACCATTAGTGAGCACATGTGAGCACCAAAGCACTGGGCTCTGAGCTGGGCAGTTCACTGGCATTTTCCCTCATCGCCCCCACAGACCCCCGATACCCCTACTGCTGTGACCTCCTTGTTTATAATTGTAATCTGTCCCCCTTCCTCTCACTGAGCCTCAAATCCTGAATGACTTCTTTTTTCCATAGCGCTTACCACTTTCAAACACACTTTATAACTTAGTTATTCATTATGTATATTGTCTATTTCTGCCCCCTCCAGACCATGTGTAAGCCCCATGAGGACAAGGATCGTTGTTTTTATTCACCACTGTAGCCCAAGTGCCCAGAACACTGCCTGACATATAGTAACTGTGGATGAGTTATTTGTTGAGCCACTGAATGTTGGGACAATGACATGTCTCCAGAGCAGCCCTGGAGCTGTGCAAAGTGCTCTGGATTAGAGCCCAGAGATCTAGCCTCTCCTGTCTTCCTGCCACCCCAAACAGCATGATTGTGGACCATTATTAAATAGCCCCATGCCTCAGTTCCCTTGCTCATAAAACGGGGACGATAACACTCTGCTAAGATGATTAAAAATCCCCCCCCAAAACTGAGTAACATCAGCCTTTCAGGACAATTAGGAGATTCTGTTCAGGAAAGCTCTTTGTAAACTGGTTTAAAAAAAAAAAAAAAAGCAGCAGCAGCAGCAGCAGCAGCCAGCTACTGCTATGACTCTGCCTGGAGAGGCTCTCGGAGAGGGTGCCCAAGCCTTTCTCTCCTCTTTCTGGCATAGGGCTGGAGAAAGGAACCCGGTGACATTTTTGGCCTAACAGTGATGAGGACAGCAGCAGAGACCTTTCCCACTTCCCCCTACTGTTTACTGCATGCCCTGACTCACCCTCTTCTCTGATGTGCCTTCTCATACATATGAAACAACATCTGTCCCTTTTCCACTTTTTCTCCTTTAGCAAATCCCCCAGAGCTAATCTCTCCAAGAGAAACAGGCTGGCCGCTGACATTTATGACACTTGGTAACTGTGGCCGCTCTGTCAGGGACCGAGGGATTTTCAGTATTGCTTTTTATATATCCCTAAAATCGAAATGGCTTTGTCGCCAGGAAACGAAATGTTCCTTTATAAATTCCAATCCCTTTCTGATAGGTGAGAGTTTGGTACACACATCCGTCTACAAGGCAGGGCTTTATGAGATTATATTTCAAAGGTGTGCGTTTCTTGGCTTTTTAATGAGATCAAAATGTTCCATTAATTTTTTTTAACCTGAGCTTTTAATCATACATGAAAGAAATAAGCCAGCTAGGTCCTGGCCTACGCAAAACTCTCCAAGGACAGCTTGTTGTTTGGATGTGTTAGCTGTTTATGATGGAGAACGTGGAGGATGGACTCCCAGGCTTTGCTCCCTTCTCTCCTCCAAGCCACTCTCCAGGCTATAGCCAGAGTGACCCATCGGAACTGCAGAACAATGTATCACTGCCCCACTGTTGCCCTCAGAGTAAGCATCCGACTCCTTGCAAGGTTTACAAGGGCCTTCACTCCCCAGGCCCTGCTTACTTCTCCAACCATCTTTCTCTTTATTCCAACCCTATATCCCGCCACAGCACACTTTGAAATGTTGCCTACTTTACCTCGAAGTAAGTCAGCTAAAAATATTCACTAAGTATATGGTGAGGGGATACAAATTTGATCAAAGCAGTCTGGCATATACAGGGACCACTGTGTACAGTTGTAGAGGTTGTGTACTGCACAATCCCAGGGCATGCTATTCACATAACAGAATGTCAGCTACTATTGTACAAAATACATACCCTAAAATAATAATGCTATAAATATATACATAAACATAAGACCGTGTAGAAAGTAACATATGAGAAATAACATGCTTTAAGAATTTTTTTAAAAGAGCGATTTCTTTAATGCCTCCTAGTTTTCTTTTTACCCCCAGTCTATATCTATAATCTCTGGCTTAAAATCCAACTTCTCCAATCCCAATCTGAATAATTAAAATTAATTGAAAGGAACCCTTCGTAACTTGTGTTTTATACTTTGATTTTGTGACAATGCTCATTGTTGTCTGAGCATTCTCCTGCCTCGGATTTTGTTCTCCCAGAGAGAGAAGCCTCTGGTCAGGGTTGCATCGTGTCTTCTGTGTACCCCCAGGATCTAGAGGGAGGAAACCTACCTCAGTAGGAAGTCCAAAGGCAGCAGGGCTGCTTCCTGCAGGAGAACTAGGTGGGTGGCAGGGGACAGAGGTGGGAAGAGCCCTTACTTTTTATTCTGTATTTACCCCCTTATACTTTTTGAATTATCATGTAGATGAATTACTTGTTCAAACAATTTTTTAATGAAGTATTTTTTAAGTTAATGCCTTATTTATTTATTTGATTAGTTTCAGGTGTACGAAACAACATAATATTAGACATTTACACCCCCCACAAAGTGATAACCCCACCAAGTCTACTGCCCATCTGACACAGTACGTAGTTATTACAACACCATTGACTATATTCCCTATGCTGTACTTCACATCCCGTGACTATCTATCTATCTATCTATCTATCTATCTATCTATCTATCTATCTCTACATATAGATACACACACACACACACACACACACACATACACACGGTGCCCAAAAAACGTATACCCATTTTAAGAAAGGAAAAAACTGTATTAAAATTACACTGATGGTAACCACTTTGAGCACCTCTTGTAATTGGAGAAGTCAAAAGTGACTTGAATTCATCTTTTGTTATCGGTATATATTGAGTATTGCAACTTTAATATAGTGTTTTCCTTTCTTAAAATGTGTATACATTTTTTGGGCACCCTCTGTATTTGTATACATTTAATTATAGTTGACATTCAGTATTATTTTATATTAGTTTAGTGCCTCCCTTAGAGAGGAGCTTTTTTTAGCAGGATTCTTGCAGCTGGGGTGTGGAGAGTACCAGCTGGGGGAAGCCTGCAGCAGCATTCACCGTTCTGCGCAGGAGCTGACACTGCCATTGTGTTTCTCAGGTGACTGAGACCCATGAGAAAATGTTCTTTAGAGGAAATATTAGGGAATCAGGAAGTCTTAGCCTGCTGGTGGAGGGAAGGTGATGGAAATGGTTTCTCTACTACGTTTGAAGTCTTATCTGTGCCTCACAAAGGGATCTGATAAGCTATGGGCACTCATAAATGTGATGTGTGAGTGCTGGGAACCAGAGAGGCTGAGTACACACCTGGTGCGGGCGCCTCTTGTCCTGTAAAATGACAACTGTACTGGTGTAGCTTTGGACGTCTGTGATGTTTGAAAAAGTTCTGAATAAAAATCCCAGGCCATTCTCTGAGACAGTCTCCCCCTAGGCCATTGCCAAATGTCACCAACTGAAATTCTGGCCCAGCCTTCTGCCATCACTGGGAGACTGGAGATGGGTGAGTAGAGAACCAAGTCTAGGACACCAGGCCCCTCTGGCCAGCCTGATCCTAAAGGCAGTCAGAAGCCCAGCTCTGCTTAGCCCAGGCTCAGCTGCAGCCCAGGACGAAGATCTGGGGCGGGGTTGGGTGGAGGTGTTTTCGGGCAGGTGGTTTTAGAAAAGATTCCCAGCAGTTGACCAAGGTTCTGCACCAGCAAAGTCCAGTCACTGTCCCACAAAGCCGGAAGCTCGTCACTCTGGGCCTCAGTTAATTTCACCTTCATTCTAAAAATAGCTAAGAAATCAGAAAATCTGTACACTTGTGAAGGAGGGAAGAATGCAGATCTTTCTGGGGTGCCCTATACGTATTTTGAATTGCTTACCATGTGGCTGTATTACATATTCACTTACCCTCTCCAGAGTGGCACAGGTTTACGACTGAGCCTCTAAGTAAAAGGGCCAGAAGAGAGCATTGCACCCTCTCCTCCCACCCCGCAGAAGGCCCTGCCCAGCCCTCCTCACCCCTCAGGTCCCACCAGTCCCAGCTGAAGCATTCTTTCCCGGTCCTTCGGGAAACGGTCCCTGGTCCTTCTGGGAGGTGAGAGCTCTGCCCTCCACACCACTCATGGACCGATGATCATAAACTGCCTTGCTCTGTGGTTACTTCTCAGTCCTGGTCCCTACTAGATGGTAAAGTCTCTGACTCATACTTCTGTGTGACACCCCTTACATGTCTAACTGTGCTTTGCCTGCAACAGACACTCCACAGGTATTTAGGAGAAATTATATTGTTTTGGAATTCGAGGTCTTCTAATCCACACTGCGACCTCATGCAGAAATCCTGATAGAGACCTGATAGGTGGTGAGAGCTGTTGGTTAGCTGAGCGATTAGAAAGATCTAGAGGCAGAGGAGTTTACTCTTGTCGGAGCATTTAGTAATAATTACCTACACTGAAAATTACAAGCATGTTTATAAAAGAATTCAAATAATAAAGGGATGGATGGGATAAAAAGAACAGTTCTCCTTCACCTTTCCTCAATGCACCCTGTGAACGATGTGAGGTAATACTTCACAGTACCTATAGCGGTCTTATAGGCCTGTCCAGAAATTTATTGTCTCACAGTTCTGGAGGCAAAAAGTCTGAAATCAAGGTGTTGGCAGGGTTGCTTCCTTTTGAAGCTGTGAGAGAGAATCTGTTCCATGCCTCTCTCCTAGCTTCTGGTGATAAACAGCGATTCTTAGAGTTCCTTGGTTTGTGGCAGCAGAACTCCAATGGTAACATGACATGGTGTGTGTGTGTGTGTGTGTGTGTGTGTGTGTGTGTGTGTGTGTGTCCCAATTTCCCCTTTTTATAAAAACACTAGTCATTGGATTAGAGCCCACCCAAATGACCCCATCTTAATTTGACTGTATCTGAAAAGACTCTGTTCCTAAATATGGTCCCATTTTGAGGTGCTAGGATCCCCAGGGGGTACTCTAAGGTACATAGGAATTTTTGGAAGACATAATTCAACCCATAATATTGCCCATGCCTCCAATTTTCCATCTAGCCAAAGAGGAAATCATAGCTATTGGTCCCATGCCATAAAATTTGAGAATAACTTTTTGCACACATAAAAAAGTAAAAGCAAAAGCAGAATCACATTACCGCCTGTAAGGGAAGGAAATGAAATTAATGTTTATCAGGCATCTCTCATAGTCCTTGAACTTTGCAAATTTTACCTCTTTATCTTTACAATCACCAAAATTCCTTGACATCAAAGTCTGTCTTATCCACTGTCACGTCCCCACTGCCTAGCGTAGAACCTGGTGCTGCAATAGTCGTACAACAAATATTTGTTGAGTCAACAAACTCTGTGGGGTAGATATTATTTCCCCCATTTTGAGGATGAAACTGGTTCAGAGATGCTCAGGCACGTACGTGCCCCAAAGTCACACAGCGGGTAAGTCAGCTGCAGGACTGGGACCCAAACTCAAGCCCGCCTGTCTTCTAAGCTCTTGTCCTTTCCATTAAACTGAAACCAGTGGTTCTCCAAGTGTGGCCTCAGGACCGGCAGCCTTTGCACTGACCCACTGAATCAGTACCTCTAGGGTGGGTGGGGCCAGCAACCTGGGTTTTAGCAAGCCCTGCAGGTGATGTGACAGCTGGTCGGTGTAGGAGCCCCCGCAGCAAACAGGAAGCTGGCTGGAAGGAGTCAAGAGTGGGTGTGGAGTTCGAGATTGGCTTGGTCACTGTTTTTTCTGAGTTGCCTGTGCAATTGCAAGATTTCCAAAAACCTCACCTTCTACTCCAACCATTGTTGCTGTTTTATATGCTGAAAAGTTACGTTACCCACTGTTTTTTTAAAAGGAGGGAGAGAGAGAGGAGTGCCCATAGATAATTGTTTAAATAGGAAATCTTTTTTTTCCCCCTCTGCTGGAAATAAGACATCCTGGAGCTCTGATGAAAACACCACTGAGAACTCCCAAATTCAGTTTCAGCTTCTCCACCCAGAAAAGAGAACTGACAGTTCTCTCTAGGATAAGATTGTCAAGATGCTTTGAAAGCTGCCAAAGGGCTTCAAAGTTGTATGAAGTAATGATGAAGGTGGAACTGACTCAGCCCCACAGAAATTCCCCTGCACAGTCATGAAAGAAGAGACTAGAAACACAGGTACAGTTGCCGACTGAACAGATATCCATTTCTTATCAGGAAACCAACAGGAGACAGTCATAATAGCCAGCTGTTCATCCTGAGGGTTTTAGTGACAGAAGAGGGTGGGAACCAGACGCCAGCCACATGGGAGCAATCCAGAGCCCTGTGAGGCTGAGAAGGCCTGTGCAAGGCCCAAACCAGGGTTCCCCGCTTGGGCTCCGCCTGGAGAAGGTTGTGAGGCTTTGCAGCTTAAAATCTGCAAAGCATCGGAAGCTAAAGCCAGAGGAGGGGAATCGTGCCACTGACTCACCTGCAGTGTTTTCCTTTGGGAAACTATAATATTGCCCATTGTGGAAAGGGTAGCTGGGCTTGGGGGAAGAGGAACTGGAAGAAAGAAAAGGATCTAAACCGGAATGCTCAACTTCAAGCCATCTGCCTAAGGTCACTTTCCCACATAGCTGCCACAAGGTAGGAACTGAAATGCTCCTTTTTGCCGGACTAAAGTTGGTGTCCACGTTCCTCTGCTCCCTCCCACAGCCCCCCTGCCCCCCCACGACCAGGCACCTGACAGTGCTGGAGGCTCTGGCAGCCACCACACACAGATTTCCAAAGGCTCCCCTGGGCCAGCCTGTAGCACCATGACTGGGAACTGAGTCCATCCGCGTCAGCACCGCTCGCTTTGCAAAAGCAGAAATGGCCTGGGTCGAAGAGTGAAATTTGGTGGAAGAAATTAAGGCAGGAAGCCATGCTCCCTAATTTTCAGGAAAGCCTCAGATGATCCCTCTACTTTTGAGCCGTCACAGGAGGAAGCAGGACAAATCTCCCACCTCCGTATTTTTGTATCTACCGATAAACAAGCCATCTCGCCTTTCCCTCCCACTCCTAGCAGTGCCAACTCCTGTAATGGTTAATAGATAGTAATTAAACATCATATCTACTGGTATTTCAATTTGAGACCAGAGGAAATGACGCTGGCCATGTGAAGACACAGGGAGACACACACGGGTGAAACCATGTGACATTGGAGGCAGAGATTGGAGGGAGGCAACTGTAAAGTCAGGGAACACCAAGGATTGCTGACAACCATTAGAGAACCTAGAAAGAGGCAAGGAAAGATTTTGATTTTGAACTTCTACTAACCTCCATAACTGTGAGAGGATACATTTCTGTTGTTTCTCACGTTCCTTGTGGTGCTTTGTTACTGCAGCCCTAGCGAACTAACACAATTAATCAATGGGCGTATCTTATTATTTCTCATTTCTAATTTCCTTCAAATTGAGTATGATGATTAGCTCCTTTGATAAATGAGTCTCACAACCAGTGAAGTTCCACCTGGGATAGACGCCAGAGGCTGTGCTCTGCCCCCTGCGCCTTCCTCTCTGGCTTCATTCCATAATGCACTTGATCTCTATTTGTAAGCACTTGTTCCTTTAAAGGCTGTATGTGCCATCAGTGTTGGCTTCATATCATATAATAACTCCTCTCTGTCTCTTTTGCTCCATTATGTTCCATAGGCACTAGGTGAATGAATTATTTTAAAGTCGAGAGGATTAAGAATTTAAAATATAAGAGAAAAATTAAGTGTTTAATGGAGTAAACAGGACGATGGTCCATGATCTCTATAGGAAATCTGTCACTGATGTTTTCAGACTGATACTCTCTGATAATACCTGCTCCAGGTACCAGTATGGACAGTATCTGTCAATATTCCCAGGAGGCATAAAACACAGAAAGGGTACGGGGTGGAGGAAATGAATGTCAGAAATAATGAGCCAGCAGGTGATCAAAAGAGTACTTCTTATCCCAGCGATAGGGATTCACTCTCTAGAAATAACGAGCTTCTCATTATCCAGGGTAAAAAGTATTCTCTTTTAAACATTTGTAATTGTTAAGCAACATAACCACCTAAGGAGAAGCACCCACTCAGTTATTTTAGGGCGCTGGTGAGATGCCTTTGGTCTGGATGACCATTAAGACCACCTAAAACCAGCGTTTATGAGGTCACAATTTTTTTTCCCCTTCTTCCACCTCCCCCCACTCCCACTCCAGTTCAAGCTGTTGTTTTTCAGTCTAGTTGTGTAGGATACAGCTCCCTGGACCATGCTGGTGTTATGAACCTTGCGTGCCCCCGGGCTGACGCAGTCGGTAGGTGGGCTGCTCACAGCAGCCAATGGCAGCTCTCACCGGCTGCCGGCCACTCACGCTGGCTGCCGGCCACTCACGCTGGCCACCAGCCACTCATGGCAGCATGCGGTAGCCCACGGCAGCACACAACAGCTCATGCTGGCTGCCGGCCACTCATGCTGGCCACTGGCCGCTCCTGGCAGCACACAGCAGCCCGCAGCAGCTCACACCGACCTATGAGGTCACAATTTTATTATCTAAATGACACTCCCCAGAGGGAACCAACCTGTCGATCAACTTGATCTTCAGTTGCTCCAACTATAAAGTTAAGATTTTCATAGAGATGGGATGTCAATTACTTTTCTTTAAAAACCTTAGTTTTTAGGTTATCTCAAACTTAAAAGGATGTCTCCTCTTGCAGAGAAGTTCCCGAGATCTATTTGCACGCTCCCAGCGGTGTCACCTTTATCTGCTCATACTCATTCGTGCCCACTCTCTTCAGTTATTCATCATCTGACTAAAATGAGAGTCAGTTAGCGATTGCCTGCATTAAAGACGATCAAGCTCACTGATCACGGTCACACGTTCCTCTGACATCTTCCCCCAACCCATCTCCACATGGGAAAAACGAGCTGGTGACTAAAAGAATCAGGAGTAGTCTTTTAGATAACCCAGGACTAAAATCTCTATATGTTCTTTTAAAAATCTGCCTCCCCCGCACCCCAAGGCTCTTTGCATCTTCTGACTTCCTGCTAACCTGTTACTTACTTTGTATTTAGGTACAGCCCCTTACTTCTTTTCTTTTACAGATGCTTTACATATCTGAATAATATTTATAAATGGAGGCTCTAGCACAAATCTTTTAAATATTTTTTACAAGGAAAATAAGTTGACCCATTAATTCAAAATTTATGAAGCATCTAGTCTGTGTATAGCACAGGGCTTGATGTGCCTGATTTTTCCCACTGCTATTCTGAGCCAGAGCCATCCTTAGGAGAATTGGAACAAAGCCAGATATATTTGATGCTTCCTTTATCTTTTTTTCTTGGTGGCTTACTAGCCACTCTTTTATTTTTATATGATTGGGATTGGAGTGTGAAGTAATCAATTTCAAGCAGAAAAATGAGCCAATTTCAGTTTCCTTTCTAATTCAGAAACAGTTTTCCTTTCTCATCTTGCATGGGGTAGGAAGAGGGATACTTCAATTAGTATGCAGGCTTATTACATTAAAGTCTAATTGTTATTATTATTATTACCTTTTATATTGTATCATCAGTAAGATTCAGATTTAGAAAATCACATTCAAAGTCTATGAAATTCCATCTATTTTTCACACTGCATTGTTCTGGGGGCCTTTTGAAAATGCCTTTAATAATACATGACAAAATAAAGAAGAAAAATAATTGAAAACCTCATGTTGGACTTCTCAGACTTAAAGGAATTTGAACAGGGGAGAGCCTAGGAAACATGAAAAAAATATTTTTTCAGCAGCTGTCATGCACTAACTATAATGATCTGTTCTGTGCTTTATCTGATTTGACATAGGAGGAGAGCTTAAGGAGAAATGTGACAAATGGTACAATTTTTATCACTTAGCAGAGGGACAATACAGACTGAGGAAAAGCTATGAGTTTGACCAACAAATTATTTTCAGAACATTTGGCAAAATCAGCCATCAGGTCCGTCTACCCTGACTGGGACCAGCTGGCAGCTTGATAACGGTGACAGGCTCTCCAGCTGGGCCCTCCGTGTCTCAGCAATTCCCAAGTGAGAATGAACTAGGCGGCAGCGCTCACAGCCGAATCCTTCTGACTGCAGATGGAAAAGACTATTGCTGTCTTTTAAATTCCATGTGCCAACTTGACATACATCTATCGAAATATGAAACACTTAGAGTCTTTGACCCGCAATTTCTACTTCTAAGAATTCATCCTACAAATAGACTCAAACAAGAATGTGTCAGTACACATAAGAGGGTGTGCACTGAAGCGCGGTTACCATATAATGACTGGAATGGACCTTTTGTCAAGTTTCTGTTTCAACAAATGATGGCACACGCATATAATGCATCACACTTTAGTTAAGAATAACGATGTAGAGCTATAGTAATGAAAACAGTAAAACACAGCCTAGGACAAATATTCTGATCTGATTTGTACAGAAAGTAAAAATAGCAGACAGATGTGCTTGTATAGACATAAAACATTTCAAGAATATATTTCATCAAGTGTCGAAAGACCCCATCTAGAGCTCCCAAGTGACCTCAGAGAGTTTCTGGAAGTTATTACTACAAATAATAGGTAGAATGCTTGCTCATTCTATTGTCTATATAGCAAACAATATTAAAAATCCCTATACATCATTCATGTTCTAAATCCCTTCTAAGCTGCCTTCCCTTCCACCTAGCCAGGAGTAAAAACTCTCCACTCTTCGCGCATGCTATGGAGTCTGGGTGAAAGCTACTCCAGGGGTGGGCTGCTGGTAATTGGTAGTATCTTAAGGTCTGAAGAGATCCTCTTAGAATAAAATAGAAGAGTCAGTAGCTAGGAGATGGCCACTGCTCTCCGCTCTACCTGAGAGGAGACTAGGTTATAGAAATGGCTCTTGGGGAAATGCGCTCTGGGCACATCTAACCCCATATGCAGATTTGGTGGATTCATTTACCCTTTAGATATTCCCTTTACATGCTCTGCCAGCCCTCTCTCCTCTCTTACATCTCCCCGCCTCGGTGGTCCTCGGGGAGGACTTTGGCTTGAAAAGTAGGGCTGATACTCACACACAGCCACTCCAATTGACTTATAAATGTGGTTAAGTGCTAGTAAAGAAAAGTGAAAACTATGCTGAGAGATTATGACAAGGAGACCTAATTTAGACTGGGAAGGTTAGAGCACGCCTCTCTGAGGAGTGGGTTTAAGTGGCGAGCTGAGGATTGGAGGAGTTCGACAGGTGAAAATGAACAGACAGTCTTGCAGGCACAAGAGAGTCTGGTGCTTAAGCAATGGGAAGAAAGCTAATGTGGCTGGGCAACATAATTTTCCACTTGTAAAGTGGAAAAATGTATATCCCCATTTTGAAGTTTCAAAAACTACTAAAGGAAGACGGGAGATTTTAATCTAAGGTCCCTGGGACGTGTTTGTTTAAAAGTTGTCATTTACTTTTACATTTTAAAGTAACATAGGCTCATAATAATAACAGTTCACATTTATTGAGTGTTCTGTATGTTAGCTCATTTAGTCCCGACAACAATTATGAAGTGGGTGCTGCTACCCCACACCATTTCCTCTCCTCTTTCCTTCTTTATTTTTCTCCATAGCATCTTTACTATCTGATACATATTTTTACATATACACATATGTGTGCATATACAGAGGGTGCCAAAAAATGTATACACATTTTAAGAAAGGAAAAAACTGTATTAAAATTACGCTGATGGTAACCACTTTGAGCACCTCTTGTAATTGCAGAAATCAAATGTGACTTGTATTCATCTTTTGTTATCGGTATATATTGAATATTACAATTTTGATACATTTTTTTTTCTTAAAATGTGTATACATTTTTTGGCACCCTCTGTATATATAGTTTTTAAAAATTGCCCACCTCTTCTGTCTAGACTGTAAACACTTTGAGGGCTGGTATTCTTGTATGTTTTATTCATTTCTGTATTTCCAGTGCCTGCCACATAGTAGATGCTCACAGCTTCCTAAGTGAATCTCCACTTTGTAGATGATGAAACTAAGATACAGATTGATTAGCCTGTCTGAGGTTACTTGGCTGGTAAAAAAGCAGGAGCTCCTGCATCTGGGCTTGTAACCACCACGCTATTTTCTGCATGTCCATGCTAACAGTCCAAATTGTGCAAAGGGTGTAAGTTGAAAAGTAAAAGTTCCCCTCCCACCCGCAAATTCCCAGAAGATCTACAAGTATAGAAAAAAGTCTGGAAAGATGTAACAAAATGTTTACATGTGATATTAACACATGTAATATTATAGTGATATTAACCAGTTATGAAATTTTGGTAAGTTTTATGTCTTTTTTTTTTGCATTCTATATTTCTTGAATTTTTAGAATAAGAAAGTATCATTGTTACAAAACTAATAAAACTATCTAAAATATTATTCAGTAGGTCAAAAGGGAAGAAGGCAGTCTGGAGGTCAGTCCCATTCCCAAATCAATACTTGTATGCTTTCCTTGACTGTGATATTTCTCTACTGTGCTGTAGTTTTCTTGCTGTGTTCCTGAAGCAGTGATCTATACCAACAGATACAGTGATAAAAAGTTCTCAGCTGTCATCTTTCCAGCAAGATGCTGAAAGTATATAAAACATCCTGTGATATACTGTAAATTAGTTCTCCTTATAACCTCTCATCATATCTTTCACTTTTCTGTCACATCATTTAACCAAATTTATAACTCTAAGTCAATTGGAGTGGTTATTTGTATCAACTCTGCTTTTTTACAGTGCTATACTGTATACATGGCAACAAATTCCTTCCATCCCTCTATGTTCACCTCTTCGAATGTGACTTTGCAGGGCCTCCTATCAAGAGGTGAAGTCTGTTTTATGGCATGTGACTTAATTTAGCCAATAGGACATTAGCAAACATGACACAAGCAGAGGCTTGAAAAGAGCTTGCACATTGGGGCTTGCTCTCTTACTGCACTTGGAACTCTGAGACGAGCGCATAAATGAGTCTAAACTAGCCTGCTGGAGAATGAGAAGCCACCTGGAAGAGAACCTGGGGACCCCAGTCAACAGCCTATCAACTGTCAGACATCTGAGCAAGGCCATCCTCCATCATCTAACTTGCAGTCAACCCACCAACTAACCACAGTCACATAAGGCCTAACAGTGATCAGCCAACCTGCTCCAGACCAGAAGGACCACCCAGTCAGCCTACAGGGGCGCAAGGCTCATAATACCAGCGTAGGCCAGGGAGCTGTGTCCTACACAACTAGACTGAGAAACAATGGCTTGAACCGGAGTGGGGGGGAGAGGCAGAAGAAAGAGGGGAAAAACAAACAAACAAACAAAACCAAATCTTATAAGACTACATATAGTATGAATATATTTTTTATAAAGGTCAAAAATAAACAAAACTAAAGTTTTTGTTTAGGGATATATATATATATATATATATATATATATATATATATATGTATATGGAGAGAGAGAGAGAGAGAGAAAAGATAAGGGAACATAAACCAAAATTTGGGACAGCAGTTACCTCTGGGGCTGGAGCTGGGGATAAGCCTCAAGAAGCTTTGTGAGCATGGATTATGGTCTAGTTCCTAAATTGGGTGGTGAGTTAATAGCTTACATATGTGTATGTATATTTGGTATGTATTAGTACATAAGTAAATAAATTTAAACAGTGAATGGAAATAAGTAGAGAAAAGGAATATGCTCAAAAGTAATGAAATAAAAGAAATGAATATTAAAATAACAGTGAGGTTTTTTTTATGCTATAAAGTTGGGAAAGATGAGAAAAAACTGTGTTGTGATGATGGTAGGGAGAAAAAAATCTCATGCACTACTAGTAACTGATTACAAAAACTTTTGGAAAGCAATTTAGAAATACAATGAGAAGCCTAAAAATGATCTCTCATCCAGCAATTTTATTTCTAGGAATTTATTCCCAGAAAATAATGACAGATGTGCTGAAAGGTGTATGTAAAAAGAGACTCATCTTTGCAATGTTCATAATAGCCGAAAGTTAGAAATAAACTATGTGTTCAACAACAGGGGATTGGTTAAATAAATTCTATCAGTGGAGCTCATGTAATGATTCACTTATTATATTCATTTATTGAGGGCACCCAATGTGCCAAATACTATTTGAGGTGCTGGAGATACAGCATTAAACAAAACACAGAACTCCCTGCCTTCATGGAGTGCTCCTGGAGAAGGACAGAAATAGTAAAATAAATAAAACATAGAGTATGTAAGGGAGTGGTAGGTGTTCTGGAGAAAATAAAACAGAAAATGGGATAGGGAGTAGGATGACATTTCAAGAAAACCTGAAGGGGACTAGAAAATCAGCTGGACATCCTGGGGAACAGCCTTGCAAGCAGAGAAAACAGCAGTTGCCAAGACCCTGAGATGGCAGTTTGCCTGCAGGTCTGAGAAATAGCAAGGAGGCTGATGTGGCCGGAGAGGAGAAGCACGTTGTGTCTAGGGCCTTGTAGGCCACTACTTGTGGCCTTGTAGGCCATAAGGAACTGGTTTCTACTCTGCAATGGGGAATTTTGGAAGGTTTTGAGCAGAGGAGAGACAAAATCTGTCTTATTTTCAATACGTTTACTCTGGCTGAACACTAGACAGTAAACAGGCAGAGTTGAAGCAAAGAAACCAGCAAGGAGGCTTTTGTAATCTTCTAGGTGAGAGGCGGTGGTGTCCTGGAACAGGATGAGTGGCAGTGGAGGTGTAACAAGAGCTCAAATTCTGGATATACTTTGAGGATCGAGCTTACAAGATTTTCTTATGAACTGGATATAGGGAGTATGAGAGAGAAAAGTCAGGACTTGGGGCCTGAGCAACTAGAAGGATGGGATTGCCATTACCTGAGATGAGGAAGATTCTGGAGGCACATGTTGGATGGTGGTGGGGAAAGCAGGTATTTTGGACATGGTAAATCTGAGCTGCCAATCAAATATGTACATAGAGAGGTCATTTATGCAGCTGGATGTACAAGTCTAGAGTTCAGGGATGAGGTCTAGACTGGAAGTATGAATTTGGAAGTCACTGATGTACAGATGCTATGTAAAGACATGATGCTGGATGAGATAATGAAGGGAATGAAAATAGAAGAGGTTGGGAAGAGAGAGAGAGAGAGAGAGAGAGAGAGAGAGAGAGAGAGAGAGAGAGAGAGAGAGAGAGAGAGAGAGAGAGAGAGAGAGAGAGAGAGAGAGAGAAGAAGAAGAAGAAGAAGAAGAAGAAGACGACGAAGAGAAGAAGCAGCAAGAAGAAGAAGAAGAAGAAGAAGAAGAAGAAGAAGAAGAAGAAGAGAAGAAAGAAGAAGAAGAAGAGAAGAAGAAGAAGAAGAAGAAGAGAAGAAGAAGAAGAAGAAGAAGAAGAAGAAGAGAGAAGAAGAAGAAGAAAAGATGGAGGGAAGGAAGGAGGGGAAAAGGTTGACTGAATCTTGGGGAACTGCCAGGTTTAGAGCTCAAGGACATGAGAGGGAAAATCAATCAAGGGGACAGAGAAGGAGCCACCAAGAGGATAGGAAAAAAAATACCCAGGAGAGTTGGTGTCCTGGAAGCCAATAGAAGAAAATGTTCCTAGGAGGGGAAGGTGATCATAGCTCTACCACGTGCTGGAGGTGAAGTTCAATTTGGATGGAGAAATTACCGTTGGATTGAGTAAGAGCAGTTCTGGCAGAGTTGTGGAGCTGAAAGTCGGCTTGGAGAGGATTCACGAGAGAAGGGAAAGTGGATTTAGAGAATAGTTATAGACAAGATGTCCAAGGGCTTTTGCTATAAAGGGGAGCAGTAAAATAGGGTGGCAACTGGAGGGGGAAGGGACACTCAAGAGAAGTTGTCGGGGGTTTTTCCCCCTATTTTTTAAGGTAGGAGAAATAATAGCACGAGTGAAGATTGATAGGAATGGTTCAGCAAAGGGGGAAAATGGATGAGGTGAGAAAGAAGGAAGACTTGCTGAACCTACATTAAAAAGGTGAGAGTGGCTGAGTCTAAAGCAGGTGGTCAAAGCGAAAGTGTTGGCAGTAGAGATTAGCCAGGGTAGTTCATCCAGTTCCCCATTAAAATGATGTCAAACAAAACCATTTAATGACTTAGAATGATTTCCTGTTTAGTTTTTAAAAAACAGATCATAAAACAGTAACAAGCACCATATTTATGAAGCACTATGCTTAATTCAATGCAAAAGTGCTTTGCTTAATCCTTCCACCACACCATAAAAGACCATAAAAGAACTAAATTATCTCTGTTTTCCAGATGAAAAATTGAGGGGAAGAGAGGTGAATATCTTGCCCCACATAATGTAGCTGGAATGGTGACTAGTATTCGAGTGCAGGTGCCAGACTTGCATGGCCATTACCCCAGGCTAACACTGTCTCATGGAAACACAACACGAGTCACATACAAGATTTAAAAATTTCCAGTAGGCACATTTAAAAAAGTAAAAAGACACAGGTGACATTAATTTTAACACATTTTATTTGGATAATATCTAAAACATTATCATTTCCACAGGGAATCGGTATAAAATATTGAGATAGTTTACATTCTTTTTTCTGTATAGCTGGTCCTCAAATAATGTTATTCCGTTCAACATCATTTGGTTCTTAATGATGAGAAAAAAGAAATTGATTCTGTGTGGAGTTTGTATGTTTTCCTCACGTCTGCATGGGTTGTGCTTGGGTTTTCCGTTTTCCTCCCACATTCCAGAGATATGCATGACGTGAACTGGCACATCTACACTGTCCCAATCTGAGTGAGTGTGGGTGTGGGTGTGAGTGGCCCTGACATGGAAGGGCGTCCTGTCCAGCGTGGGTGCCCACCTGGGGCCCTGAGCTGCCAGAATGGGCTCCAGCCACCCTCGACCCTGAACTAGAATAAGCAGGTTGAAAAATCATTATCTTAGTGGTTTCTAGTAGTTTTTCTTAAATGTATGTATAGCTCATGTTTGTTTCAATGTTTAATATTAGAAGTGTTTTGGGTCTTTGTTTAGAAGTTCAGTGATACTTTTGTAACCAGAAATATGCCCTCGGAACTTAACTCTTGTTTATATCAATTAGCCTGTGGTAAAACGGGTTTGTTATCCAGCGTTTTGCTTCAAGTCGCAGTTTCTAAGAACCTAGTGATGATGTTACGCGTACTGTACTTACTGCACTGTCTTCCAAATCTGACATGTACCACTAGCCACATCTCAGGTGCTCAAAACCCACATGTGACTGGGTGGCAACCGCGCACAGACAGCACAAATTCAGACTCTTAACTGCTATACTCTCCTGCTACTCTTTCACAAGTTCTATCAATTTTTTCCTCAGAATATCTTTCACATCGACTCTTTTTTCCTTTTCAATTCAATCGACTTTTACCACCATTAAATTCTTAATTTTGTACTGCTATAAAACCATGTTAATTATACTTTCACTAAAAATCTCACTATTTTTTTTTTAAATTGGGGAATATTAGGGAACGGTGTGTTTCTCCAGGGCCCATCAGCTCCAAGTTGTTGTCCTTCAGTCTAGTTGCAGGGGGCGTAGCCCACCATCCCCTGCATGAATTGAACCAGCAACCTTGTTGTTAACAGCTCGCGCTCTAACCAACTGAGCCATCCTGCTGCCCTGAAAATCTCACTGTTGCAGCTAACATTTATTGAGTACTTACTATGCACCAGGAACTGTTCTAAACAATTTGCATGTACTCTATTAATATTCCCATCTTAAAGATGAAGAAATCGAGGCACGAGGTGATTAAATAAGTCTCCTGAGCTTATACAGTTGCTTGAATGGACAAGCTGGAAACTGAACCCAGCCTGTCCAGTTTTAGCCAGATATCATGCTATGCAACTACCGTGTTTCACTCTCACAAATATATACATTAAAATGATAATTTGAGTGATAGGGTGATAGTTGATTTTTACCATCTTTTTCTTTACCTATATTTTCCAATTTTTCTGCAAATGAAATGTATCACTTTTGTAATTTTTAAAGTTTTTTTTTGTTTTAAGTAAAGTCAGGTGATTATCAGACTGATTCAGTTTTACTGTTACTCTTACCTTGAGACAGGAGAATAGACAAAATGACTCCTTAGATGTCTTCAGATCTCAAGAATCTATTATTCTTTAACCCCCTCTGATAGTGAACAAAAACAGTCCATCTTGCTACTCTATAAGTATGTCTTGATAAATGGAGAATTTTAATTTTCTCTCTTCACCAAATATGGCAGGATGTTTTAAACATCCAACTTTGATGGTTCCCAACCAAAGGAGTCATTTTAAATCTTGTGTTTTTGGTGAAATATTTCCTGAAAGCTCAGGGATCCTGACTGTTTTCTAGATCATTTCTCTGTGGAGTTCAAACCTTGAATAATGTGTTAGAACAAATACAGAAAGAACTGTAAAAGTCTAGAAGCCATGATCATACTGTGAGGGAGTGTGCCAAAATCTCAGGACTTGTCCCACCTCGTACAGGGGCTGATCCCAGAGAAGTCAGAACTATGAAAGGTGGTAACTCTTTCCCCAAAGCTGTTCTTTCTGCATCGTGGCGAGCAGCTCCTCCCGTTCTCCCACTCTGAAATCCTGACAGAAATCCTCCGCCTGCCCCTCTCCATCACCTTACACTTTCTTCTTCTTTTTTTTTAATTTATTGGGGTGACAATTGTTAGTGAAATTACATAGATTTCAGGTGTACAATTCTGTATTACATCATCTATAAATCCCATTGTGTGTTCACCACCCAGAGTCAGTTCTCCTTCCATCACCATATATTTGTAGCTTACACTTTCAATCAATTGCCAAATCCTCTCACCCCTACCTTCAGCACATTTTTCCCATCTATCCTTTTCCCCTTATCCCACTGCCACCATCCCAGTGCAGTCCCTTTGTTAACCTTCTCCTTGACCTCAGTAAAATCTTCTGAACTGGTCTCCTTGCTCCCATCTCTCTGTTCTCAGCTCTGGCCTACCACAACCAGGCTTATTTCACACTCATGCTAATCCACTCTGAGCAGGCTGCTGTCCGTGCCAGAAAGCCTTCAGGGATTCTCCACTTAGTCTCTGATTTTCCAACCTTGATTTCTAGTGTAACCACACTTATTCTACATTTCAGCCAGCAGGTCTGAAATTCCCAGGATCTTTTACATTTTCTACCTGTTGACCTTTCCTCAGGCTCCTCTCTCTATCTAGAAAGCACCCGCCCCCATCTCTGCTCATTGAAATTCTACTGATTATTCCAGAAGCAGGTCAAGTGCCAACTGCTTAAATCCGTTTTCTTCCTTTCCTGTCAACCTCTATATTGCCACTCCTGCACTGATTACCACATGTTCACCTTACGTCATCATTTATCACGATTTGTGTACTTACCTTTTCTGCCTACCAATATTTCTTAAGCACCTATGAATGTCGAAGATATGTACCAGGCACCTGCGTTACCTAATTTAATGTAATCCTCACAACAGCCTATGAGGTCGGTATGACCATCCCTATTTTACAGATCAGGAATCTGAGGCTGTCAGAAGTTAATAAACTTGCTCGAAGCAGCATCCTTCCTAAGTGGCAGAGTTATCATTCAATTCAACAAATTTTATTACAGTCCATGTCTGCCAGATTCCTCAGCCCTACAGGCTTTTCCATATAGACTGGGAAGTCCCTTTGGGGGCAATTAGCACTGAAGCCTGAGGATGAGGCAGATCTGTTAAAGGCAGTTTTCTGCTCCTCTCTCATTTGATTTAGTTAGATTCATTGTGCTATAGGAAATGCTCTTTGGCTCTCAGCACTTAGCCTGGGCTAGCACAGGGAGGGCTAAAGAAATGATTCATGAAGACAAACACTCTACAGGATGTTTAATTCCACTGGTGACCCTGATGATTGGAAAACTGTTGAAGGAATGCGAAGCCCCGCTCACGGTTAGCGATCTAGAACTTGCTATTCTCTGCCACAAGTTGATGCCACATGCTAAACTTATCTGTTCCCTGATTAGACCAGAGGGATGCCTCAGATTTCAGAAACAAGGCTGGAACAGCATTGTTGTCATAAAGGTCAGCCTTGCACGGATAAGGATCCCTGCCTTTAACACCCAGTGTAGAGTCACAAGAAAGTCACAGGAAGATTAAGAACAGAGGAGGGTTACCCTACTCTGAATTGGATTTTTATCATGTAGGGTTGGAAGCCCTGAAACTTGTTGGGTCAGTTCATATTGCCAAATGAAGAATATTATAATAATGGGTTTATTCTCTTCCTTACTATTTTAAAGTCAAGGGTGTTCAGCGGCCACTGTTTGCTCAAGGAGAGTGTAAACAGGATTTGCTGACGCCCATGGCCAATGAGCATGAGTCCGAAGACACTTGCACTCTGGCAAGGGGTGTGGATCTCCTGGTAAAGAAACTGAACGGGAAAGGGGGTTAGGTAACTCAAATTTGTGTTTTGTCTGTATTGTTTTCTTTCAATCCTCAAAACAATTCCTTTGAGGTAGGTGTTATTGAAATACCTATTCTATAGTTCCAAAAACTGGGTGGTAAGTAACAGTCAGGGATTGGAACCCTGCTGTGTTGAGACCCACAGCTTTCTATCGCGGCCTAAGCGCATGCTCTGCGGCAAGACCTTGTGCTCAGGCAAATGTCAGTCATTTAAAAAGGACTAAAGGCAATATTTATACCCAAGCTAGAGTTCTCAAGTGTCCATATTCTTCCCTCCCTCCAAACGAAGATGATACAACGTGTTAAATTTCTGAAATGTCTCACATTTCCCATTGTTAACGAAGTTCTCAACAAGAAGTGGGAGATGAACTGTAAGATTCTTATCTTCCACTCAGGAGACTCCCAGGTTGGATTCTTAGGCAAGTGGGCTTCTTTGAACTGGTTATCTTGGTTGGTTAGAGACCACAAGCCACCAAGGCAAGTAAGTCAGTCACTGACAAAATCATCCTGTTCCCAGCCACCTCTAAAGAGGTCATAAAGCCGCTGGGTGGAAGTGTAGATGGCTCAGGGCAGGCAGTCACTGGGACTGATAAAAGTTACCAAAAGTCCCACTGACGAGAGTCACTTAATTGTGTCATATTCATCAATGCAAACATCTTTATTCACACAAAAATCCTCAGCTCTCCCCCTTCCTACTGCTTTATGATCTGTTATGTCGTAGATAGTCTAATGGTTGGAACATCTTCATAATAATATTTTCCCATATGGGATGGAGTTGTTGTTGCTACCGTGTTTCCCCTAAAATAAGACCTAGCTGGACAATCAGCTCTAATGCATCTTTCGGAGTAAAATTAATATAAGACCCGGTATATTTTATATTACATTATATTATATTATTATATTATATTATACCCAGTCTTATAGAAAAAAAAACTGGGTCTTATATTAATTTTTGCTTCAAAAGACGCATTAGAGCTGATTGTCCGGCTAGGTCTTATTTTTGGGGAAACAGGGTAACCAGTTAACACTGACAATTATAAAAAATATTTCAACCTCTCAAAACCTGAGCCAAGTATAACATTTGGGACTACTTTTACAGGACTGGAGTCTTGATGCATTACTAAGTTTTTTACATCTCACAGAGATAAGCAGAACAACTTTTATTTTGCCTTACCCCGTGCAGTTCTTGTAAATATTTGTTGCTGCCTGTGCCATATGGTTAAAAAAAGTTACTCAGAACACAACCAAATATTACTATTTCAATACTATAAAGACTACTGAGTTTTGTTACTTCTTAATACCTTTTTGTATCCCTCAGAAAGAACGTTCAGAAGGCATTTTTTGTCTGGGAGACATTCATTACTTATTGTTTGAATGATGAACATTTTAGAAACATCTTGAAAAGGACTTATGACATATGTCAACAGAGGTCCAGAGAAGAAAAATAGAGATTGGCAGAAAGTGAGATATTACAGAACTCAAAAGTCTGGTCAAAGCTGGTTCATGTGCTGTCAGGTATACTAAGCAAAGCACATGGGGAGACAGGTGATGGGATCTTTCAGTCCCTCCTGCACATTTCCTACCTTTACACTCCTTTTCTGAAGCCATGATAAAACCACAAGGATTCCCCTTTCACTCCACTACTTTCCTCTGGCCTTCCTAACTCTTTTCTTACCCCACTTACCCTTTCCCACTTTCTATTTTGCCCCTCTGTTGATAATCTTTTGTTTTTAACCACTTTTGAGGTAATTTCACTCCAGCTGGAAAACAACCCATGTCTTCTCCTTCCCTTATTCCCGGGTCCAGAGACCCAGATGCCTCCTGGGCTCCTTAGAGCTAGGACCTGTCTCCCCGAACCCAGCAGCCCAAACTGTAAGGATGATCTGTTTCATGAGTGTTATAGTGAGCTGACCTCTCCATGACGCCAATCTGCTCCCCCACCACCCCCGTCCCCAAAGAAACCTAAACTCCGTGGCCTCTGAAACTAAACTGTCTGTGCCTAGGTCCCCAAGGTCTCCGCTGGGATCCAAGATTTTTCTGACTGACGGGGGGTCGGGTCCGGGAGGACAGTACCTCTTTGCAGGCATGAAGCTCCGGTCCCGCTCCCTGAGTCACCTGGAAGGCGGTCCCAACCCAGAGCAGGAGCCGCAGAAGCCGGAGTGTGCGCCGCTCAGTTCTTCCCCTGCCTCGGGCAGAGGGCTGGTGGCTGCGCCCAGGCTCAGCCATAGCGTTGTCCAGAACCGGCCGCAGCAGCGGCTCAGGTGCTGCGGCTGCTGCTACCGCGGGCAGAAGGCAGGAAAAAAGGGGAGGGAGATTCACAGGGGGAGGATGCAAGGGGCTGGGCTCGCTTCAGTCACCTCCCTGCGGCTACGCCAAGGCCGCCCATCCTTCCTCCTTCCTCTTGTCCTCCTCCTACCCACGTCGCCTTGGCAACCGCCTCCTCTTTGCCTCCGCGCGGGTGGGGCAGGGACCACGCGATGCTCTGCCGCTCACCTGCGGGTCTCCATGGCAGCCGCCGCCGCTGGCTCGCGCCGCATGGGAGTGCGCGCGCCCGGGGTCTGCAACCCGCCCAACAGGCGGGCACAGAGCTCTTTTAAGGAACGCGGTGGAAGCATCCTCCAAGCCATCGCCACCAAATTCATGTTTTCCACTGCCCTTTTCGGCGATTGCCTATTTTGAGCATCTCTAATTTTGCAGATGTGGTGTTGGACAAATACGTACTAAGCACCTCCTGTGTGTGAAGCGATAGGAAGATTGACAGATGTCGTCTCTCTTCTAGAAGTTATAGAAAATCGGTCCCAGTAGGTATTACCTACTGCAAAGGCAGCCATTTCTGGAGCTCTTACTTCCGTCCCGCCAACTCCATCCGTGCCTTTACAACCGGCTCGATGCTAAGCCTTGAGACTCGGATAGTTAAGCCGGGTTTAAGCAAGGAGAGTTTGCTTCGCAGGCAATTTTCCAAGTACTACACGTGGGCTCTTAGTCTTTGGACATCCCCATTCTGTCATTGCTTTGAAAAATCCTTTTGTTAGATGCGAGAGAGAAGGAAATTGCTGGGTCATCGTTGAGCACTTCTTTCGTCAACTGAAATCTCTTGCAGAAGTCCTGCACGCCGAGAGGCCGGCGTTTTTCTCCTCGTGCTCACGAGTGCAAATCCAGGGCTCCTGGGTACGCTCAGCGGCGCTTTCCCCGTTTTCCGTGTAGTAGCTTCCTCCCGAGGGGCCTCCCGCGTTGAACCGCCAGGTGACGCTCTTCTCGAAGGGAATTCACCTCAGTCATAGACGGTAGGACAGTTGCCTGGCAACCGAAAGGGGGCGTTCCAAACAATTGGGTCCCGGATCCTCCGCGTGCAAGGTTATAGGAAGCTCTGCGGGCCTCCCATCCCTCCTAAGAGTGTCTCGCTGAGCATTTTACGATGCCACCCACCCGAGACCCTTTCCAGTACCCTACGTTGGATAATGATAGTTCCTATGTGGGAAAACTGCGGACTTCCAAGGTACTGTGGTCCCAGAGTCCCAGCAGGGTCGATGGCACTCTTTCTGTCAGCGTGAGGGGCAGAGATAGTAACTTAAAGGGCTCTGGTGAGGACACTGAGTCAGGTACCGCAGAAGTCTGCTTTCTGCCCGCCTCCACGTCCCGGTATTCACGTCTACTAACGTTTTAGAGGTGCTTTTAAGCAGAGGAATAAGGGGGTCTCGCCGCCCAAAGCAATGCTTGGTATAATGGGGCTTAAACAGGCCCAGGCTCTACCAAGCCACCCTTTGCCCTGTTTGGAAAACTGTTCTCTGAAGATATATGAGATAATGGATGAGAGAGAATCCTCCGAAAGCCACCAGGTCATGCTTTATACGTCTGTCTTCTGGTTAATGCTGGAATGTGTGTGTGTGTGTGTGTGTGTGTGTGTGTGTGAGATTTTGGAATTTAGATGATCTTTTTATCTGGTAGAAGTGTTTGGGATGTTTGAAGTGGTGCAAAATAAGGTGAATTAAACAGTAATTGTGGCTTAACAAAATCAAAGACTTTCCTTTTTTTATTCAACATTTATTATTTACTAGATGCCAAGTACTCTGCTAAACACTGAGGATATATAGATAAATTAGGTATAGCTCCTGCTCTAAAGAAACTCCAGTAGAAAAGCCAGACCAATAATCTCAGTAGCAAAAATGCTCGCACAATAGCACGTGTTGTGACAGTTATTATATGTAGTGTCAGGAGAACCAAGCACTTAAAGGAAAGCTTCCCAGCAGGTGAGTTTTGACAGTGAAATATGAGTAGCTGGGCCACGTGAGGAAGGAGATGGAATGTGAGTTAGGAAGCAGGAAACAGGAAACAGACATTCAAGGCAAAGGAAACTGCAGATATACATACACCTGGAAAGGACAGGGAGGGTGATTTGTTTAGGGGCCAAAGAGTCCAGAATGGCTGGAGTGTCAGTGTGAGGTGGAGGAATGGAGAGAGCAGGAGCTGAAGAAGTGGCCTTGTTGAGCTGGTGTGCTGTGTACACACTATGCTAGTGAGCTACGATTTCATCCTACAGGTTCTGGGGAATCATGTCAGGATTTTAAGCTCTAGAGAGACACAATAGATGGGTGTTAGAAAGCACAAGTGACGGTGGATAAGATGGAGGGACACAAAAGGGATCAGCCAGGAGGCAGGAGCCGCAGGAGGGATCCAGGGGATGGTGATAACGTGCAAATGTGAGAGATGCAAAGGGCAGAACTGCTGGGACTCTGTGGCTGACTGGAAATGAGCCCGAGAGAGCAGACGTGTCTAGGGTAACTCGTAGGTTTCTGAGGGCTTAATTGATACCATTAACCGAATGAGGCATCCAGGGGAAGCAGGGTTGGGGAGAAAGATGTTCAGATCAGTTATGCAGATGTTGCTTGTATGATGCCTGTGGGACGTTTGAGTAGTAGGCAGCATGGTTGAGAGCTCTGGGTTGAGGATGTTTACATGGAAGCCACAGTGTTCACAAGATAGGTGAATCCATAGGAGGAAATGAGCTCATCCAATGAATGTGAGCCTAAGAAAAGCAGAAACTAAACCCCTGGGGAATGCCACTGTCTAAGGGGCAGAGAAGGAAAGAGCTGAGAAATAACAGCTAAAAGCAGAAGGAAAACCAAGAGGCGCTGGACCCACAGGAGGTGGAGAGAACATTTGAGAGAATCAGAATCATGGTGCCAGAAACTGCAGAGGTCAAATAAGATCTGGTCTGGAAAGGATCCTCCTGACCTAGCCACAAAGATCACTGGTCACCAGCAAGAGCAGTTTCAGTGGGTGCTTGGGGCAGAGGCCAGACTGAAGAGGGGATAGGAAGTGGGAGGAAGTGGAGATAGTAAACGATGACTCTCGAAGAAGAGTCTGGCTCTTTAGCAGAGTAGACAGTAGTAGCTAGACGGTGATAAAGAATGAGAGAGAAGCTGAGTACGGGATACCAGGATGCTGCAGGTCTCTGAGGCACAGGGAAGGGCTGGGTGCAGGGAAGAAGGCTTATTCTTGAATAAAAGGGACTTCCTTTTCTCTGATATGGAAACTGGATGTGAAGACAGCATCTGCGCTTGACTTTCTTGGTGGAAGACAATCTCATCCTTTTGCTGGTAGAGATGATGAGGCTTATGTAGTCTTCGAGGAATGGGAGAGCTGCCTATGCTTGCATCATGTATATTTGTAGTTTTCTTGTTTCATTTTGCATCTTTCTTGATGATAACCCAATGCTTGGTACACACTGTTCAATTAATATCTAATTGAGCTGAATCACACAGCACTTTGCCATATATGGGGGAGGGACACAGCCCCAACATCAGATAGGTTGAATGACATTTCTACTAGGTTGTAGTCGTACTCACTGGAATTCAGTCATTGATTCAACCAATGCTTCATTTCTGAACAGCATATGTTAGGTCGCTGGGCTAGGTACTGGGGTCACAGTGGTGAATATGACATTTTACATGTAATGAAGAAACCAGTCATGTGCTTTTCACATCCATGCTTGTGAAATTTTGTTTAGAAGATTGAATGTCCAATGGACCTTTTCTCTGGTGTTCCTGCAGTCACAATGACCCTTCCCTGCTTACTGAAATCTCCTTACCTGCTTAGACACTGCACTTTCCTGATTCTCCCGCCTCTGGTTGCCTCTTAGTATCCTTTTCCTTCCTTCCCTCTCCTCCCCCCAGTTATAATATTGTGCAGTCATGAACCACTTCTTCCTTTGGGCCACACTCCTTTTTGCAGGCTTCAACCACTACTTCATGGGGACGGCCCCCGCATTTCTATTACTTGTCCCGAGCTCTCCGATAAGTTGCACACTTCAGTTTTCTACTTAATTGCCTTAGGGTGTCTTATCTTGTCCTCAAATCCAGGACATCTAAACCTGAACTCATCATTTTTCTTACTTGCTCCTCCCTTTTGCCCCCCTCCTCATCCCACTTCACCCCTTTGTCTGTATTCCTGGCCCATTTCTGTCAATTCTAAGATTGAAGACTTAGAAGGATCAAAAGCCTGCGGAGTCTTGCCCCACATCATTCTTCTCTTTGCCGATGTTCCTCTGAGATTCAATTAAAATAGGATGTTCTTCAAAAAACTAAAAACAGATCTACCGTATGACCCAGCAATTCCACTTTGGGTATTTATCCGAAGAAAATGAAAACACTAATTTGAAAAGATATATGCACCTATGTGTTCACTGCAGCATTATTTATAATAGCCAAGATATGGAACCTAGGTGTCCATCCGACGATTGGATAAAGATGTGGTACATATATAATGGAATATTACACAGCAATAAAAAAGAATGAAATCTTACCATTTGCGACACCATGGATAGACCTAGAGATTATGTTAAGTGAAATAAGTCAGACACAGAAAGCCAAATACTATATGGTTTCCCTTATATGTGGAATCTAAAAACAAAAAAAATTAACAAAACAAAAACACTCATAGAAACAGAGACCCAAAGGATGGTTGCCAGAGGGGAGGGGAATGGAAAGATGGGTGAAAAGGGTGAAAGGGAATATAGTCAATAATATTGTGATGAGTTTGCACAGTGACAGATGATGACTAGAATTAGGAGGTGACCACATTGTAAGGTATAAAAACGTTGGATCACTATATTGTACACTTGAAACTAATATAACTAATCTAATATTGTATGCCAACTATACTCAAAAAATAATTGAAAACAATAAACAACAAAAAATAGGATGGACTAAGGGATGGATGTCACTGAAGCTACCACAGCAGCCAGGACCTATAACCATGTAACCATGTCCTGGGTGTGATTTCTCTTTTACAGGAATTACCATATAAGAACCCTACTCACCTTGCTCAACTACAGCAACCCTGGATTCGGCTCAGCTTAACGCCCACGATCACCTCCATGAGGCGGGATGCCCATTTCTTTGTACCTGAGGTAACTAACGTTGAAATGCTATTTCTCTTTACATCCACTTTGGACTCGTTCCTATCCTCTTTGAAAGGTAGTTTGTCCCTAACTGCTTTAGTATCTTTCCTTTGGTTCCCAATCCAAGATCCTACCAAATCTAACAACAAATACCAATTTATCTGGACTCTGGGAAGTCAGAAAGCTTGGGGGTTTGCTCCAGTCAATTATCTGGAGCAAATCATTTTCTCATCAAACTTCGCACTCTTCTGATGAAAACAAAGGCTGAATATAACCACGAATGAAGTAAGGCCCAGTCAGGGGCAGGATAGTGATTCCCATGTCTACAGGGAGAGTTCACTACTCCGTAGACCCAAACATGAGAGAACTATTGACAGGAGTCATCATGTGCTATTTAGTGTGTAGAGTTGGTGGATCTCAGGCCCAAAAGGTGTTCAGTCTGCTTTAGGGGAAAAATAAGAGCCCAACAGAACCTGACTAGAGCACGTGGATGTGGGGTGGAGGTGGCGAGTTAACCCTGGAGGAGTTGACTTCCTCTGTAGATACCGAAGGACGACCTGGATTTCCGCCTAGCAGCCTTGTACAACCACCACATGGAGGCATTCAAGAACAAAAGTGAGATCCTGACACACCTGGAGACCATCCAGGATACCCAAGGGTACGTGGTGGAGGTGCAGCCTCCCCCCACTAAGGACAATGCCACCTAATCATATATGGTAAAGTGTCACCTGGAAAATAACAATGAATAGGTACTTATTAATATTTCTGTTCAGATTTGTTTTACATCTGTACCTGTAAATAATTTGTATTTTTTATTGTCTAAAATGAACAAAGATCCTCCAAGATTATGCTTGTCTGTATAAACAAACAAAATCTTCCATTAATTCCAGAGGGTAAAAAAGGGCCTTTGGTTACTTCATTTTGGAGGTTGCATGCAACTATCGTTCCCTCATTTTTCTCCTTTTGATTGGTTTCCTTCTTCCCTGTTCTTCTCCATACCATCTTCTAGAATCCTCAAGATTCAATTCCCTGGAGGATTTTTACCCCCTCCCCTACTCCCCCCCATCAATTCCCGAGCTAACATCAGACACTGGATCAACCCGAAGAAGGACTCCATCCACAGCATCCAGGGAGCCATAGGTAAGGGTTAGAAGGGCAGATTGGTGGTGCAAGAGTTTTTCTAAATGGACCCAGGAATCAGGAAGTTGAAGTGATTGGCTATTAGGGAATACGGGGGATAACTGAGGGTCTTGGAACAGCAGTGATTAAAATAGGATAGTCATAGACTAATATCAGGGGATATGCTGACTGTGGAATGCATTCAATTTTTCAGAGCCTCTAACTCAGGCTTCGGTCTCAGGGACAAAAATTTTCAGCAAAGGGCAAAAGCCTGGTAGTAGACCTTTAGCTACATCCCATCTGTCCTCTACATGCCAGTTTTCCAGCTGTTACAAGAACCTTTTCCATAGTACCCATAAAAGTATGGGTGATTACAGGTTCCCAGAAAAGGCAAAGGATCTGAAATTTACAGCCCACTCCCTCTTTTCTCCACAGTGGCCCCTCACACTGCTGCTACCAATGGAGGCTACTCTCGAAAGACGGACGGTGGCTTCTTCTCCACTTAGTGTTGACATGCTCCTGGACTAATTAATCAGAGTGGAACATCCTGCTGCCCATCTCCATTAAATAGATCTGCGCAAGACGAAGCCTGAAGTGCCTGTGACCCATGGACTATGAGTTGCCACTCCACTACTCTTAAAATCTGCAAGGGAAGTTTCCCAACTTCTAGAAATCAGTCCTGTAGGACACATTGGCAACTTGGAAAGTCATCTTGCCTAAAAGATAAGGATTTAGGAGAGAACAGCAGTTTTTGGCAGCAGGCAGGTATTCCTGTTTTGTAAACTGGAGTCATTCCAACCATACAGATACATCCATTCAACATTTGTCAGGCACTGAGCTAAATGTTGGGGAAACAAAAACAGACATAGCCCATTGTCTTAATGTGCTTACAATTACTGTAATCTTAGTAGCTCTACGTAGCATTAATATTTATGCTGATGTCACACTTAACAGATTTCTGACCTGGATAAGTCACCTGCTGGGCTCTAACTATCCCATGAAAGCCTCATCTCCCTGGTCTTACCTCTTTGCCATTGTTGATTCTCTAACTTTGCTACTGTCTCCTTGCCGGAAATCAATTCCTTTTCTTTGCATTAGTTTGTGCTGTGATATATAGCCTCCCATTCTCATAAACATGGCTCAGCAATCTGGTGCTTGGGTTTGAAAGTACCTAAAAATGATGCATTAACGTGGGTTCTAAAATAACAAGTCACTGATAGGAACCTGCTGTTAGACTGGACACGGAAGGGCAGACTTTCTAGAATACTGTACGCTAAACTTCCTTTTCTAAGTTTCAACAGCATGTGTATTGTTGAATAATTCAGAAAGGAAAAGCCTTCTTCCTGGTACTCAGGTGCAGGGTCCTTACATACCGCCAAACTATCACAGCCCTTCTTCCACAGAGACACTCCAATCTATTCAGATGGTGTCTGCTGCCAAGTGGCACTGTGGACGTTTGTTCTCGTTTAGAATGGCTGAAAATGGCAGAGAGGGGTCTTTCTGGATAGTCACTTCGCGCAGGTTATTTGATACTGAACATGAAAAAATGTATTACTGTGATTCATGCATTGAGGCTTTTAAAAATATAGATTCCTGATAATTCTAATTCAGTAAATCTGGGGCGGGTCCTTGGAATCCGAATTCTTACACGCTCTCCAACTTCTCTCACGTAGATAAATACACACATGCCTTAGCGGCAGATGCTGTATAGAGCCTTTAGGGGGCACCAGTGTGGGTACCTTACAGTCATCGTGACAAGGCAGACCTAAAGAAAAGGAGGACGCTAGGGAGGAGCGAGGCCTCCGTGCCCTTCCAGCTCCCGCTCCCACGCGCAAGGTGACAGCTCATTCATCTCCCGTCCTCGCCCTCCGCCCACCGCAAACACATTAGCCCCACGCCACGGGCAGCCGTGCCCTGGGGCCGGGCTCAGATCAGAATCGCCTCGATAATCAGCGGCCCAGGACAAGCCCGGCCTCGTCTATCTGATCAATTCATCACTTCTGAGCGCCGGGCCCGGTAGGACCAGCTCCCGGACCTCCGGGACCGCGGCGTTGCCTCCGCCTTAGGGGCCTCGCTGCACAGCGCCTCCGAGGAGGGGGCTTCGCAGGAGGGAGCTTTTCATTTCGGGTCGGCCCGGCGGGGCTGGGGTCCCAAACCGATCAAATAAGATCAATGTGTAGGCGGGAGAAGGAGCGCAAGGGGGGGCGCACGCACTCGTCTTGCACGACCCACGCGCGCTCACACACTCACACGTCCACTTACACTCGGCTCGCACACGCCTTCCACGCGACACAGCCGCACACTACTTTCTGCCCTCACCCCAGGCCGCTCCCTCCGCTAAAGGGACGGAAGTCCGCACCGCCTTTTAAATCCCTCCCCGCCGCGGAGGATTCTGGGAGGAACAACCGTGTCCAGGCCTCGAGTGCGCGCTTTGCTGCCCTCGCGTGGCTCGGAGGGGAACTCAGGTCCCAAGGAAAGGGGACAAATGCCACAATACTGAATCGTGGTTGTCTTTTGATCTTTATGCAATTACATATTTCTATCCATATCTATAGTTTTTCTTTGATCCACGTTCTGGATATAAGATGATTCAATTTCAGGGGATTTATAGGTGAATGATTCCTTTCCCACGGAGGCCAATTCTGGTCATTACGAACATCAGCTTCTCAACAGGGAGAAGGCAAACATTTTACCAAAGGGAAAGATGAGAATAGATTATTTCAATCAAGGACTAGGTAGTCAAGATATCTATGGAACGAGTAAAGGTAGAAGGCATATCTCTCGCCATGTACAGAGAGAGCCTGCTTGCTCCCTGAACTTGATGCTGTGGGAGTCCTATTGCTGAATCTTCATTTACTTTCAGATCCATTAAAACATCACTTTCAAACTCCAGAATGAGTAAAATGAAACACGGTACTGATTATATAAGTAGAATTAGCTCCTTTTACATTAGAGGGCACAATTTTAATGTCTCAGTTCCTTCTTTCTCCTTTTTCAGTGATATAGGTATGTGTAGGGGAAGAAAAATTAGAATTTTGGGGGATTAGTAGAAAATGATTTGTGGAGTTATATTTGTACTTGTGCCAATGTCACCATGCAGTTGGAATAAACACATAAGGCAAAAGTATCCAGTGTATGTGTCAGAATCTCATGGGGTCAGATTTTCTAGGTGCATGGCTGGTTAACCTGATAACGTCACCTGAATGAGGTTTATGGCTAGTAATGGCAGATGATACTTGGATTTTAATAGCAGTAGTAGGTAAAATGTATTTGGGAATACCACCTACCCTACTTAATATACCTCAAAATTTATTTATATATGTACATACATGCTGAAATACATAAGCTGATACACACACACACACACACACACACACATCTGTATATATATATCAGCTTCCCAAAGGAGAAAGCTACACTCATAGATTCTGAACTATATTATATATTCAGACCATCACAAGGGGTTAACAGGAACAATTGTAAACTACAAAGGTATACTATGGGCATAACCCAAGGGAGTATTGAACAAAGTTCAAGAAATTCAGCAAGTGACACATAAAATGGACAAAAACGGTAGGGAAAGTTTTTATTTTCAAGGATTTGTGCAGACAATGGTGAATAAAAAATTGTATTTCAACTATAAAATGCTGACTTCCTTCCACCCTGGCATATAGGGTTTATAGTGATGCCAGTTTGAATCTGAGGTGATATTGCTATCCCCATTCTTCTACTCTAAAAGACTCTTTTAGGGGAACAACTTCTATACTTTTCAGTCAAAAATATATGACACATCAAGCAAACAGGTTTCTGCTTATCTGCTTACGTAAAGTCAAATGAAATAAGGTGTGTATTTGTTTCTTGCTGTAAATTACCTTCATTCTGTGCACTTTTTGGTACATTCTGGTATGAAAACATCTCAAAATACAACAATTCAAGAGTTTAGTCAAGATGACCCACCCAAGAGGCTGCAAAAATTGGTTTGAAAAACTAGAACTATGAAATGGAACTAGTTTAAAATATGAAGCAACACTAAGCACCAAACTTAGAGACATTAGCCCTATTAGAAAACAAAAGTCATTAAAGCTACAAAATAACAAGTGCAAACATGCTGAACCTGTATTTCCAGGGAGTGACATTCTGGTTGGTCAACAGGTCCCAAACTCACACCCATGAGGTGTAACTCTTCTTTCCCGTTCCAATAGCTTTCCTTTCTCTCATGTGAAAGCTCCTCAGAAATGACCATGGAAAACATATGAATCATTGAAAGTTACCCTGTGGACCAATTCCTGAAGAGAGAACAGCCACAACTCTGAGATGATTAGACATGTAGTGTTTACTTGATGACTTTCTATACTTCTAGAAACCTTCAAAGCACCAAACTGCCTATTTCAGAACCTAAACTTCCTAGCAGCCTTTGTTCTTTTGAAGACCAAGACAACTCACCGATATACAGGGGTCAACCACACCTAACTTGTCCACAGTCTAGTTTTACTTTAATGGACAATTCAACTGGTAGACCTATGCCCATGCTTGCTTTTTACAATAATTTAATTTTAGACCAACTTTTTTTTTTTAATAAAGAAGTTTTAGGCTTCATAAATGCAAGTTGATTCTTTTGCAGATATAAGGAAGAGGGAATGAAGTCTTCCCTTCAAATGTTGAGTCATCTAAAATGATTAGCTCAGGAGTTACCATACTCCATGGAAAAACCATCAATCTCAGCTGCAAACCTTTGTTTTCCTTTACTTTAGAAAACACCCTCATTTTATTCATGGATTCCATGAACTGTCCAATCATGGCTATGAATATCAGCAACTTCTTTCACTCATTTAAATTTCTCATGTTCTTACCATATTTTCAAGAGACAGCCAAAGAGTACTGCAATATGAAGAAAATGAAGAGCTGGCCAAAAAAAACAAATAACTAAATATTGCCATAATAACCCAGGTTTAAACAAAGAATAAGTTTGTATCTTGGATAACATGAAAAAACTTCCATCTAACACAATAAATTCTCATACTAAATGACTTTACTAGTATATGAATTAATATACTAGATTTATTTCTTCTACCCTGACTGCAAATATATTAAACAATTATTTCTTCAATCATCTCTTTCCCCTAGTGGTGGCATTTAAAACTGAGTAACAGTATTTAGCACTCGGTAATTTACAAAATATAAAAAGGCTTTAGGAAAATAACAAGTGGATTCATTTTTCATATACCATTTGATGGAGTGAAGTCTCCTTTTGGGGAATACTGGGGAACAGAACATTTTTTCTTGTCTGAGTTACTGCTTTCTGGTCTCATCATAGACAGATAACTCCCAAATCTTATGTAGGCCCAGATTCTCTTGGCAAAACTCTCCAGCTCCCTGCACACAGCACAGCTATTTCATCTGTTCTCTTTTTGCAGTGAGGACCATGCCTCTCTCTTATGTTCCCAGATGGGTATATGAAAGATAAATTTCCAAAGCCAAAAAATTTCTTGGCATCGTACACAACTCCTGTTTCCCACCCAGTCCCCCACCCCCTGCCAATTTGCCAAATGCAAAACAAACAGCGGGGAAAAAAAAAGTCAAGTTCTGAAAATGATCTCCTTCCAAGAGATTTGAATATAGCTTATGTCCTTCCCTAATGAGCCTCAGTTTGAAAAGATCTTGATGAGGACTGAGGAACAAAATAGGTGACAGGTTTTTAAGCAGGAGGTATGAAATGTTACCGAAGGGCGTAATTTATCTGGTCATTATGTGCTCTCTGCCGAAGACTGATTTACACACAGGTCAAAGGAAGTTGGCTTTCTGGAGTCTCCTGAAGCATAAATAATGTTTGCAACCATGAAGAGTTTTCCCTGCATATGGTAGGGACAGGTGCTGTGGTGTCATACTGGGGACTTCCATGATTTTAGCTGAATTCTCCTACGCTGGGCCCAGGCCTCTGACAGGTTCTTCACCTTCGTCCCCTAGGTTGGCAGTTGATGAGATGGATGCTTTGGAATTCATTTTATAAACAGGACGTAAAAGGCCATGACGACGCAGGCGATTGCCACAGGAGCGTGCAGCCTGGTTCCAATCACAGCAGCTAGCAGGCAAAAGTAAAAAGAGAAAAGAAATCACAGCCTCCCCTTCATATATGTCACTTTCAAGGTGATACTTTGAAACCACTAGTCACAGATGTAGAGACCTATCAAGAGTCTCAAGAACCCCCCCAGGAATGTGTTAAATACTACCCTTAAGTTCTAGGTCCTAGGTGAATATACTGTTTATATTTTGTCCTATTTTGAAAACAGATTTAGGTAGGTAGGATTCCAGCTAAAGGTGCCCAAAATGAAAAGTTAGAAAGCATCTGTGTTAATGAAATATAAAAAAAAGACATTCCAAAACATTCTTTCCAGAAATTCAGAAAAACCTCATTGGGAAAATATTCCTCCCAACAATTCCAGTCACGTCTAAAATGTTTAGTTTATAAACTTTTACTCCATGGAGAATATTAAAATTACCTTGATGCTAAAATAAACAATTACGTAAAAGTGGAACCAAATACAATCCTAGTCTATCTCATCCTCCACTTTGTAGCACCTCACTGTCCAGAGATGGCAATCTCCTCTTCCTGTGCAGATATAATCTTACCTTTGTAAAACACACCCCAAACTCCCTTCTTCTCTGATAGCAGCCAGGTTTTGAGACGAGGAACTTTCTTGAAGTAGGCACAGGTACAAACAAAGAGCAAACCAAACACCAGAATCCCATCCAAGGAGTACACTGTTACAGGAAGAAAAGAAAACCTTTGGTGCTAATTGAATTTGGGACAGGTAATCCCATCAGAGAACGCCAAGAAGCAGAGTGTGATATACCATCAAGATAACCTCCACTACAGTGCCAACCCTTGACAAGAGGAAGCCAAGGTCCTGGGACTAACAAGGTTACCTTATTCCCAAAATAGGCATCCCCCTTAAAACAATTTCACTGTGCCCGATGCACTCCTCCCCTTTCACAAACTATAAATCCTGAGAAGAGTGTATCAGTTCTTGTGGAATCAGCCTGTCAGGAATGGCCAGTGCTGGCAATAGGTTGAGAGAAGCATAAGAATCCTTAGAGCCTCAACTGAGCGAATTAAATATGTTCTTATTATAAATCACTCATGTGATAAAGGAGAGCTAGATATTTAGCCAAGTCTCTCAGATCTGTATCTGTTGAAGAAAATGTTAAGGCAAACAGTGAAGCTTAAGGGAAATGACAAGAGTTAGAATCCATGTGACTACAATTTTCCTAAGCTTATCTTACACTTCATGCATGATATTCTACTTACAAACCAAATTTCTGCCAGAATAACAACAGATTCTTGTAAAAAAAAAAAAAAATCTGAGGCTTCAACATAGTGGAACAATTGTGGAAATAAAAAGCTTTGAACAATTATATTTCTTACATATGTAAATTGAGCTATTTCTTGCCCATGTAAGCACAATTAATCACCTAATTGCCAAAAAAAAAAAAAAATGTAGAACCACAAAAGAGTGGCTAAAACTTATTCAGTAATTATTGCTCTCTTATTTCCTGGTTCAGATGATTCCTTGCTCTGGGTGATGTCCCTTTTCCTATTGTGCCGAGTAACCTCAGACCTCTAGCTGTCCAGGAAGCTCCGAAAGGATAATTGACATAAGCAGTATCTGCCAGTCCTAGACCACTCTAGCTCTCTCTTTCCCACAGCTAGGGGGTCACAAAAGAGTCCAGTAAATTAACACATACAGTAAGTTTTTATGACGAACAATGCCTTTATGTGCTGGTCTTTTCAACCCCTTAAGTTTTTGCGGACAATGCCAAAAGTCACAGGGAGGTGAAATTTGAGTCTTCAGCGCCAGGCTTATAGAGAAGGTACTCTGAGAAGTGTCTTCCTCAAATCATACTGGCTAAGAGGCTTTTTCTTCTTCTTCCCTGTAGGTCTGACTCTAAAGACCATAAAAGCCCTGCTTCCTGCCCTTCCCTGGAATTCGGAAATCATGCCTATCAAGTGAAGACGCCTGAAAAATTAGGTCAGATAAACAAGGTGGCAACTGCCACATTTAGAAAAGGCAACGTCTAAATCCTACCCTTTACAACACTAGCCAGGATCTCCAGATGGGATCACCGAGACAACTTTAGAATCAAACAAGAGAAAGCTTTTCGGCATTTTTTCAAAACAAGGAGAACTTTTGTAGGATCTACATTCACCCCCCAAAAGTGTGGGGCTTGAGAACCTCTGTGGTTTCTTGGTCCTCCCAACGAGCCTAAAGTATGAGAATGTAAGGGGCTGGGAGAAGGATCCTCTTTTCGCTGGTGCTAAAGCAACAGTTCAACCGGGACTGGCCTCTCCAAGAAGCTTGTAAGGGTCAGAACGAACTTCTAGGAAGGGAAGAAGGGAAAGCACAGGCTAGGGACCGAGGACTCAGGGTGTGGGCACGAGAGGCACTGGGGCTTCTAGATGGGCACGGGACCAGGGAACCGCAGAGGGGTGTAAGGTACAGGGGCACCCAGAAGCCAAGGGGGGCTGCGCGGGGAGGGGGCGGGGAGAACCGCCACGTCAGTCCCGGCCCCGCCCGCTACGTTTCCTTCGTCCTTCCCTCCCATCCTCCGCTCGGGGCATTGGCATTCACCGTTCGTCATCGCGGCTGGGCCCCGGCCTGGCTAGGGGGTCCGGGATCAGCGGTGGTAGTGGCGAAGGCGGGGGAACCCAGCTCCCGCTTGACACTTCCCGATCTCGTCCGCAGCGACGGGTAGGAGGCGTATTACGCAGGCGCAAGAGCAGAGTGGCGAGCACCGAACACAATCAGGAGTGGCTAGCAGATTGCCGAGCTAGGGGACCTTTGGGAGTGGGGCTTGCGTGCCGTCGTAGAGGTAAGAAGCGCGCTATCCCGGAGGCTTCCTACGTGGCCATGGTAATCAAGTCTCTTTTGGGGGCCTCTACGGAATTAGTGCTGGGGTGTAACCTGACCCGTTCGTGTCGTTGTTGGTGAAAAGGTAAGGACTTGCAGCTTTGCAATTTACTTTGTGCCTTAGCAGCTGGTGTGTGTGTGTGTGTGAGTGTGTAAAAGCAGCAGCCCACCTGCAACGGAGAAGTCTCGGTCCCGGACTTTCACTTAAGATAACCCTGATACTAGGGGTCAAGAGGCAGCTCCTGCGGCCTCCAGAACTGCCCTTGCTGTGCGGCTCTTACTCCGTAAGGAAATCTGGATACTCAGGCTGCATCTGAACTTTCGAAATGAAATAAGGAACATTATAACAAAAACAAGTCGCGTATTTCAGATCCTAAAGCTCCATGTTGTCAGGATACATTCATATAATTGCCTGTTTGTTTGCATGGATTTTTTATTTAAACTTTCAGGAGAGTCTCGATTATCTCCTGTACTTCGTTAATGCTGGGGTCTCCTCGGCCACTTTCACTGAGAATTGGCGATATCTGGTTAACGCTTCTCACACTTTCACAAGCTGATGAGAAGTATCGTCAGGTGTTTGTGGTGGGGATGGGCTGGAGGAGACAGAGCCACAGATTCCATTTTATAAACTGAAATCCTTAATTGCACATAACTCGACCTGCCTTATTTGAGTCCGGGCCAGAGAGCAACTCTGAGTCCTCTGAGGCTGAAATTACAAGGTTACCAGTCTGCAGTGCTTGTCACGGTCCTAAAGGGACTGACTCTATGCCCCTCTTGCTGCAGTGCCATCTGCTGGCTACGGCCTGCTTGGTCACGCAGAAGAAAACCTACCAAAGCCTTCTAGGAGCTGGAGTATGGAGAGTCAAAACACAAAAGTGTGATTGATGCAGGACAGACTCCTTGCGATAATATACATAAATGTAGAATCAAAAAAACAAATAGAATATTACGAGACAAAACCTAAGAGAAAGCCAGAGATATGCCCACACATACACACACACACACACACACACACGCACACACACGAATCCCCCTGCCGGAAAGAATTGCTCAGTACCACTCAAAACCAAAACTAAACAAAAATCCCTAATTGTCTTAGCCTTTGAACCTGTCACCAATCATGATCTAAAACAGCATCAGCACTGGCATGGTCACTAGCAACTGACTCTTAATTTCCTGCTTGGATAAAGGCCCCAAGCCCCTCTAACCAGGTCCTAAACAAATTCTTTTTCACTAATTTAGCCTGAATCATGTAGCTCATCTACATCTAAAAACACTGTCCTCCTGTTTGGATACCATGAAACTGCACTAGCCTCCCTGACCTGTACCTCACTGTTTTCTTTACTCAGGTTCTTCTTCCACCTAAATATAGATGCTCCTAGGATACCCACACCTTCTTTTTCTTATTAACTCTCACTTGGTGACCTATTCTGTTCCATGGTTTCCACTACAACCTCTATGCAGAGTTCTTAAGTTGATGTCCTACCCATGCTCCAGTCCTACGTTTCTAATAGATGCTCGTCTGACATTTGAAATGTTTAAAGCCAAATTAATTCCCCGTTTCTATGATTAAATTTCTTTTCCCTAATCACTAAATTAACAATTTGTAAATAATCTTTGAATCAATGAACTCTTTAAAAAAAATGGCGTTCAAATTGCCCCTTTACAATCCTACAGACATAATTTTAGTGATCTTACCATTTCAATCCTTTGGAAGCATCAATTATATCCTCACAACAATGAAAACTTACAGTCGCATAATATTTTGACATTTTCAAAGCAAACACACCTTGTCATATGGTCTTATTTAATCCACACAACTGCCTTATTGCCCTCATTTTAGAGCTAAACAGGTTTAGGGTAAAGACTCCCAGTATCATACTCAAACAATAATTCTGGTCTTCTGAACTCAGGACTAGAAAATTTTGCTCCAAACCACAACTGTTGTTTCCTTTAACAGCAACCACTGCCTGCTGAATATGTCTGATTCCTTATCCTGCTACTGTGTTTCCCTGGAAATAAGACCTAACCAGACAATCAGCTCTAATGTGTCCTTTGGAGCAAAAATTAATATAAGACCCAATCTTATTTTACTATAAGACCTGGTCTTATATAATATAATAAAGACTGATATAATATAATACCGGCTCTTATGTTAATTTTTGCTCCAAAAGACGCAGTAGAGCTGATTGTCCGGCTAGGTCTTATTTTTGGGGAAACAGGGTGTTTAAGGCCTTCCAGGAGTATTTTCCACTTCCCCCTATGAGGACTTTACGTTTCAGCTGTGAAAAGACTATTCTGTGTTCTTCAAATGTACCCTTTGCTTTCACATTTTACTCATGCCATTTACTCTGTTGGAGATCACTTTACCTTATCATTTTTCACTAGATGGAAACCTCTCCAATTTTTGTCATGCTGTGAAAGGTAAGTCTTTGCTCCCCTGTCACTCTCAGAGAGTTTAAGAATAAAGTTTAAGGACAAAGAAATCACAGTTGAAGAGCTGGGAAGAGTGATTACCTGTCTAATTACTATTTCAAAAAACAATGGTAGACCACAATATATGACTCCGATTTTTTAAGTGGTTCTTTTTCACTCTGCTCCAAATTTACCCTTTTTCGGGCACTCGGCGACCGATACTGAGCAGATCGGATTCCACTTGTTCGCGCACCTCATTCCGTTTCCTCTGCAATCATGTCTGACAACCCGATAGGGCTGAGATTGAGAAATTTGATAAATTGGAATTGAAGAAGACAGAAATGCAAGAGAAAAATCCACTGCCTTCCAAAGAAACGACTGAACGGAAGAAGCGAGCAGGCGAATCGTAATGAGGCCCGCTGGGCCAGTATGCACTGTACGTTCCACAAGCATTGCCTTCTTATTTTACTTCTTTTAACTGTTTAACTTTGTAAGATGCAAAGAGGTTGGATCAAGTTTAAAATGACTGTGCTGCCCCTTTTCACATCAGAACTACTGACAACAAAGGCCGCTCCTGCCTCTCCCTCTGCCGGTCTGGCTGGCAGGGAAGGAAAAGAACTTGCATGTTGATGAAGGCAGAAGCTGGGTGGGATGATAGTGAAATCTAGAGTAAAAACCAAGCTGGTCCAAGGTGTCCTGCAGGCTGTAAAATGCAGTTTAATCAGAGTGCCATTTTGTTGTTGTTAAAATGATTTTAATTATTGGAATGCACAATTTTTTAAATAATGGAAATAAAAAGTTTTAAAACCTAAAAAACAGTACCCTATTCTGTTTCTCCTTTTTTTCATGTGTTCCTCTCTTTATTCTCCTCCCTACTGTTTCTTCCCACTCATTCATATTTATTGTCTTCCTTATTTCTCCCTCCACCATATTTTTTTCTTTTCCAGTCTTTATAAAGTATTTTACCTTTTTTATGTAAAGGGAATCTCACCAGATTTTTGTTTCAAAATTAATTATACCAAGAATTTTGTATTTTAAAAAATTATATTGTTTCTCTTTGTAAAATTGAGTTATAATGGTTGTTCCTTTCTAGGGTTGTTGAGGGATTAAATGAATTACTATTTACAGTAATACCTGGAATGAAGTAAGTGCTCCATAACTGTTAGCTATTACTGCTGTGGTTCATTTGTTTAAAAAATATTTACCAATGTCTGCTATGTGCTGGGCACTTTGCTAGATTTGCAGGCCTAGAGCCAAAAAAGGGTCCCTGCCCTCAGGGAACAAAGTGTACTGGGGAAAATAGATGAATACACATATTTTAGTAGAGCACAGGCACTGTATAAAGACATTATGTTTGATCTCCACAACTGTTTTGCAGAATATTTCTTCAAGGAGAAATCTGAGGCCCAAAAAAGACATATTGAGGGAGATCACAAGGCTAGTTAGGATCCAAACCCAGGTCTGTCTGACTTCAAAGCTCCCTTCCCCTTGTGTTCACACTGCCTCAAATTAGGATGCTGTCCACTGATACTGATCTTTGATGATTTTGTTTCAAGCATTAGTGTTTCTGTCGCCCTGGAAATGCCCATTGCCTCACATCAGGCCAAAGCGTGGGTCACTAGCTCTTTCAGCCCAACTACAGGGAATAAATAGAGTCCCACTGGCTGGGGACTCAATTCACACAGTCCTTCCTCAGTTCATTTTAGCCTCCACGGGAAGATGGGCAGTTATTGCCAAATGCCTGTCAGTCAAGAACAGGGGCCTGTTTGTTGGAGTTGTTGCAGTGACTGTGGCAAACACTAATCAGTCCTGGGGATCATGACGATGGCATTCTGGTTGAACCAAAGAGTAGGTTCAGTCCCAAAGGCACAGCTTACAACAATAGCTTTATTTGAATTTACAACATATTTGAAAAGGGATGTCAAATAGGCATTAATTTATGCTGCAAATATTTGTTCCAGGACTTCTTAAGTGTAAGGAATGTGCTAGCCTTTGGGGAGCTGAAAGATGAAACAGACTCTGTTCTTAGTAAGTTTAAGATTTAGTAGACAAGATAAGCTGTGTGTGTGTGTGTGTGTGTGAATAACCAGAAGATACAGTAGAAAGTGAGAAGTGTCACAGGAAAATGAAAACTAAGTGCTGTCAGCGAGTAAAGGACAAAGTGCTTTCGGCTGGAAAGCTAGGGAAGGCTTTAGGAAAGAGCAGACATTTTAGTTGCGCCTGAAAGGCATGTAGCATTTCAATAGAAAGGAAAGGTATTCTAGTGAGAAAGGAGTAGAGTGATCAAAGGCGTGGAAATGGGAAAGTACTGGATAAATTTGGAGCACAGCACACTTTCCTTCCTCCTTCACTGGCTAACTCCATTCATCACTCACGTCTCTGCTCAAACCCCACTTGCTCAAGGGATGCTTCTCTGATCTTGGGTCCCCTTCCCCCATCATAAATTTCCAGAGCACACAATGTCTATTTAATTCATGCCCACCCCCTCTGCTACATTGTAAGGTTCATAAGCCCTGGACTGTGCGTTTGCATTGTCTGTCATTTTATTCACAGTCCCATAGCAGGTGCTGAACATTTTACAGGTGCTTGATAAATATTTGTTGAATGAATAATTGAACATGGCTTTATGGAATGTAAAGTTCATGAAGAGGAACAGCAGATCATGCTGAAAGGTAGGTTCTTGAATGAAAATGGCTGACACTTAGGGAATGTTTATTACATGCCAGGTACTACCCAGAGCACCTTATGGTATTAACACATCTAAGCCTCATAATAACTTTATGAGGTTAGTAACTATTATTATCCCCATCTCACAGATGAGGAAATGGATATATGGAGCAGTCAAGTAACTTGTCTCAAAGTAATAGCTGATAGGTAGCACAGCTAGGACTTCAAACTCAACTCATTTGATCTCAGAGCCTGCATGTTTAACCAAAGAGTATGGACATTATTTGGTGAACAAGCAGATGGTCAAGACTGCATTGTGGAAATTCTGAAAGCCATTTAAACAATGACTACCTCCCTAAGCCCCAAACGGAATAGCATTGCAGAGGTCTATACCCTGGGGTGAAGGGGATGCAGGGTGAGGGTGAGACTGTACAGTTTCTGCCTAAATTTGGGGTCTGGTTGGTACTCTCCCATCATTCCTAAAGCCCACCACCCAGCCTCCTGTGTTTTTCTTTTCTGATAGTCCCACCCCTGCCGTTCCTTGCAAATTATTCTCACAGAACTCAGCTCTACGTCTCTCTCTGCTGACCTCATTTTTATGTGAACAAATACCCTTTGTCATTAATCTTTAAAAACTCATTCCATTTTTTTTCTATAATGAAAACCTGGCTTTTCCTAGCAGTTTGCTAGGTGACACAAATTCACAGCCTTCTTCATTCAGTAATTATTTATTCAAAGTCCACTTCCCTTGATCCTACCGCCCTCTGAGGCTAGGTTCCTCTCTTTGCTTTTCTATCTTTCACTATCCGACTATACACTCATTCCTTCACCTCTTATAATCTGGCTTCCATCTTCACCATTGCCCTCAAACTATTTTGTCCAGATTATTCTCCCACCTCCTAATTGTCAAATCCAAGGCCTTTTCTTAAGTCTCTTAATTTCTGTGGTACTGAGCACACCTGACCACTTGCTTCTTTTTGAAATTTTTTCTGTTTTGGCTTTCAAAACATATTCTTCTCCTCTTCCTCTTCTCTCTCTTCTCTCTGTCTTTTTTCTTTTATCTTTTGCTATCTTTCGAGCCATTCCTTCTGTCTTTTCTTTCTCTTGATGTACCTTTTCTAAGGCTCTGCCCTTTGCCTCCCTTCTCTCCTTCCTGTGTCTTTAAACTATCACCTTGGTGTTTATGTCTCCAATCCCATTTTCTCTAGTCCTAATGTCTGTGGATTTCCAGGCCTGCACTTCCATCTGTCTTTAGAACATCTGTAGACTCTCAAACTCAGACTGAACTCATTTTTTTCCTTTCCGAATTGCTTTCCCCTTTTACTTTCCAGTTTATATTAATAGCATCATATTAATCTGGATGGGAATGTCTCTCTCCATAGCGCTCCAATTCATTCAGACACAAAGTCCTGTAAATTCTTCTAAAGTTCCTTCTTCTTCTTAATTCAGGTTCTAATTGTCTCTCATCCTAGGAACTCTCCCTGCTAAAGTGATCTTTTTAAAAAAGATAGGGACATGTCACTCTTCTGCTTAAAGATCGCCCCCAAACCCTGGCAGTTTGAAGTGCAGTCTCTGAAGAGAACATATAAGGCCTTTTACACTCTTAACTCTAGCTTCATTCCACCCTCATTTCCTGCACCCCACCCAACAATCTGGGCTCTGGCAATCTACCTAAAACATCTCCTAGAAGCATACCATGACTTTTCACTTTCTGTGCTTCATTTCTGCTTTGCTCATAACACTGCAATTTTTTTCCCTTTATGTTTTGGATCTCTGGTTCCAAAGGTTGAATTAGTCACACTCCTCAGTTCGTGACATATTATCGTAATGAGCTCTTTTCCAAGTCCTTCATTTGTTATTTATCTATGCATTCCCTTTATACCTATTCCCATTTCTCTTATGTCGCAACATTTCTAATGTAGTTAATGTCTATGCATTTTTGTATATTCCTATAAAATATGTATTTTTTGTGTCTATGTATATTTAATTTACATAAATGGTACTGTCTTACAGATTTTACTGTGTCTCTACTTTTTAAGTTTGGTACTATGTTTCTAAGCTCTGTCCATGTCGCTAGTCGATTGCTTCTGATTGCTGCATAGTACTCGTTGGTGTGCCTCCAGTACATTTTATCGAGCCACTCCCCTGATAATGGACACCGTGAATGTGTTATACCTGATCTCCTGGACAAGGTGAGCATTTCCTTCTGTTAGAACTACCTAACACAGCAGTTCTCAACCCTAGTTTACTCAATAGTCTACTTTAAATAACAAATATAATGTCTCCTTTTTAATTCTGAAATGAAATTCACAGATGACATAACCTTCTGCCGTAGGTAGCCTCTCAGATAACCTCCAATGATGTCTGCCTCCTGGTGTTCTCATCCTGTGTAGTCCCCTCTCCTTGAGAGTGGGCTGCATTTACTGACTTCTGGTGAATAGAAGTGAAGGGATGTGACTTGCAAGGTTAGGTCACAAACAAAACAAAACAAAACAAAACAAAACAAAACAAAACAGTGGCTTCTGTCTTGGGTGTTCTTCCTGGTTCTCTCTCTCATCTGCTCTGAGAGAAGCCAGCTGCCATGTTGTAAGCTGCCCTGTGGAGAGAACCATGTGGCAAGTAACTGAGGGAGGCCTTTGGCAATAGCTAGTAAAGAACTGAGGCCCTTGGTCTAACAACCTGAAGGAGCTGAATCCTGTTGACAACCATGTGAGTAATTTTGGAAGTGGATCCTTCCCCATCGACACTTCAGATGAGACTTGTAGCCCCAGCAAACACCCTGACTGCAACGTAAGGGACCTTTAGCCAGAGGCACCCAGATGAACTGCACCCAGAATCCTGGTCCACAGAAATGGAGTGATAAATGTTTATTGTCTTTGCCAGTAAGTTTTGGGATGATTTGTTACACAGCAGTAAATAATGAATACACCTAACTACCCATATAATTTAAAAATAATATGTACTATCCTAACAATTATAAAGGTAAAATAAAGATAGTAAGCTATAATAATATGTTTCAATATGTAAATGCCTAGGAATGACTATACTAGAGGGTATAATGATTTTAGATGCTTGCACCTATGTATAGAATCATCATGAATGCAGGAGCTACAAATGCAGACTGATTCCAGTGAGTACTGGCTACTCAAATTACTACAAGTGATGTGGCCTTTGGTGATATTATTTCCTGAAATGGTTCATAGCTCTTGATAAGTTCCAAACAAAACAAAGTATAATCTGCCCCATTTCAGTGTAGTTGCTGTTTGGGGAAAAATTCCAAGTTCTTTCCTTCCTGTATGCCTTTCTCCGTTCATACAGAATATTTTACTTCTGATTCTTTTGTTTACCAAGTATGTTTTTCTTTTCCCCTACACCAAGCAATTCTGTAACACCAGCTAGGTGTCCTACAATTTAACTCAATTCTGACACTATCTACCTGGAGATAGCGTCAGACCCACAGGTTAGGGTCTCAGTCCCATGAGACTGCCTCTCTCGCCCACTGAACTGCCAATCGTCACACTAGATCCCACTAGGTCCCCAGAATACCCACAACATCTGTCTGATTTGGCTGCAAATCGAAGATTCCAATGAGCTCCTCCTCTTGTATTTGATTCTTTGCTAGAACAGCTCACAGAACTCAGGAAAACACTTATGTTTACCAGTTTATTAAAGGATATGATAAAGGATACAGATGAACAGCCAGATGAAGAGATACATACATAAGGCGAAATATGCAAGGGTCCTGAGTGAAGAGCTTCTGTCCCTATGGAGTTGGGATATGGCACTCTCCCTGTATGAGGATGTGTTCCCCCACCTGGTGGCTCTCTGAATCTCCTACTATTGGGATTTATGTATCATGTAGGCATGATCAATTAACTCCATTTCTAGCCCTCTCCCCTCTCTGAAGAATGGGCCGGTGGGGCTGAAAATTCCAAGTTTCTAATCATGGCTTTGTCTTTCCGGTGACCAACCCCCCTCCAGGAGCCATCCCAGAGCCCACCCAGAGTCAGGGCTGCTATCGCTTAGGAATTTACAAGGGTTTTAGGAACCCTGTGTCAGGCATGAGGTCAAAGGCCAGACACCAGTATAGAACAGATGCTCCTAGAGCTTTTATCACTTAGGAAATTACACGGGTTTTAGGAGCTCTGTGCCAGGAATCAGGGTCAGGGATGTGTATGTATAAATGGACATATGTAAACAAAGTTAGGTCAGATAACTATAAACAGTTTTCACTCACATGAATGTTCAGCACAACATTCAGAAATAGTGTATTGTGGGGCGGTTTTTCCTTACGTGGCATCACCTCTTGCGCTGAGAACATCTTACGTCCTTAGTTTTAGCCCTTCTAATGCCTGCGGTTTTCCCAGTCATCCTTTTGACCAAAAAACTCCCCACAAAAATGTAAGTCCCCAATCTAAGGGGTAGAATCGCCGGCTTGAGAACTAGTAGGAAGAACAATATCCCGCAAAACCAATACAGTGTTTGGCAATAACAGTGGAACTCGAAATTGTTGAAACCGTTTAAATACACGCCTGGGGTAGCCCCAGACCGCCGGCTAGCCCCACAATGATCCACGACTTGGCAGTACCGAATCAGGAAACAGTGATTCGCTGTGCAGAAGCAAATTTAGGGTGACAGCGAGACACACGCCTCCTAACCCATGATTTTGCTTTGCTTTGCTAATGTTGAAGTCCGTCTTCGGTACGACAGAGCCAAGACCTCTTCCCCCTCTCCCAGAACAGCGCCCAGGTCGGCCCCTAGGCGGGACGCTCCGCCCCTCTCCGGCGAGTCCGTCCTGGTTAGGCCCCGCCCCGCCCCGCGCGTCACCGGAAGTGAGGCGGCGGAAGTAGTAAAACCCGCCCGGGGCGAGGCGGGTCGGGTTCTGTAGGCTGGCTGGTGGGATGGCAGATGAGGAAGAGGACCCCACTGTGAGTGACCACCTCTGTTCCAACCCGCTCTTTTCTTCACTCTCTCGGGTACAGTAGCGGAGGCCGAGTTCGGAATCGGGTCTATTTTCCTTAGTGAATTCAGCCGAGAGAGTCGGGGACTTAACGCGACGCTAGCCTTTCTCTTCCATTTTTCTCGGAGCGAGCAGGACTTGAAGGAAGAGTAAGAAGGTGGCCCCTTGCCCTTTGCTTTTGGTCCATATATGCCAGACACCTTCATAACGCCGAGGGAATTATTAGAGGTCAAAGCTAATGTTAGCGCTCATTATGAACCAACAGTTCAATTGCTAACAAAACTATATACTTGTAAAGTATGGACCGAAAGTCAGGGAGCCTGCATTTCAAAATCTTTATTCTGCGTGAGCTAGTTATTTAACTTTGCGGCTCGGTTTTCTTGTCACAAAATGGGGTTAAGGCTTACTTAAAGTAAGTGCCTAGCACTGTATAAGCAGCGCTTAGTAAATACTAGTTTTGCTTGCTTTGATTCGGTATCAACTCTTCTAATAGTAAACTGTCTAGCAATAGGCTAACTTGGTCTTTTTTAAAAAGTACGGTCACTGGAACTCTTCCAGGAAAGGCAGTAGAATGACTTGTTGGGGACATTTTAGAAGCCATTCCTGCATGAATCGGAGGTTGGACTAATACAGTCTTTAGGGCCTTAATTTGTTGCTTTAGGCTTTCTGGCATGGTATCAATGTTGAAATAGGAAAAAAAAATTAATAAATTAAAAAATCAAATGCAATGCAATTACTTGACATTTCTATATATACATTTTAACTTCTAGTTTGAGGAAGAAAATGAAGAAATTGGAGGAGGTGCAGAAGGTGGACAGGGAAAAAGAAAGAGACTTTTTTCTAAAGAATGTAAGTATATACACAGCGATTTTATTATAGATGATAAAATAAATGTTTTGGACATGTGCATTCAAAAATTTATTGTTCTCAATGTGTTTTCCCTATAGGGTCATTATTCTTGGATTTGCCTATACAATTCTGTTTAACTTGTGAATCAGAGCTAGTAATGATCCTAACCCCAAGTTTTATATATGTATGTATAATTATATACACACACATTTTTTTAAAGTGAGGAAATGTGATCAGTGTTTCAATGCAGGGCCTAAGAACATACTTGTACTTTTCCTGTCCTATACTTTTCTAGCAGTAGGAGCAGGGACTTCTTTGGCTGTAAGCCAAGGGTTAGGATGGATCCTTGAACAGGTACGGAGGGTAGGACTTAAGTTGGAGCTTCCGACTATGGCAGTGGACAAGGCAGGAAGGTGGTGAACAGTGTGAGGCATTACAGGGGCATAGAGAGTATAGTGTATTGGTCATCTGTTCTATTCCCTTAATAGACAGGTTTAACTCTTTTTGTCAGCAAGAGGGAATACTACTGCTACTACTGATGGCCCAGGCCACCCTGAGAGGCACCTGAAAATCTCCCAATCCTGGGTCCCTTACATGTAGTTATGGCTGAGTATTGACAGATGGGGCAACACAGGATGGGGCAACTGGTTTATTTATGCTGGGTCAGATGTAAGCAGTTCCTAAAGGTTCTTGAAGCTGCAAAATCAGTATGTTTTTTTATTTTGTAATCACTCAGATTCTTCTTCATATCTCATTTCCTTACCTTATTCCATCTCTGATGCCATTTACTCCATTTGTACGTGGTTTTACTTATGTCAGCATATGAAGGGGGTTTCTATACCAGAGTACCCCAAAGTCGGTTCTTAGCAGAAATCTCTGTTCTACTTGGATTGCTTTATTTTTGTGATGACAAGAATTTGGAATCTTCACAGCCTTCTCCTTGTCTTACTTCAATCTTGATATATATTGCTGACCAAGAGCTGTTCTCCTAAAACTTAAAAAAATTATTTTTGCTAATATAACAAAGTTGCAAAGCATTCACTGGTATTTGTTTATGTCTTCACAGACCCTATAACCAAATACAGTGTACATATTTACTATGTAATATACATTTTCCTTTTCCAGTGAAATATATTTCCCCATTAGTGAATTCTACCCATCAAAATATTAATGACAGTCTCTTCCTCAAAATATTTAAGGAAAAATAATAAGTATACAGGGGAGAATCCTGGTAGACATTACTTCAGTCAAATCATTAAAGTTAACATCACCAGTGACATATATTGACATCATGCACCCCTGATGTGATGCATTAAGAGGTCACATCACCTCTTTGGTACCTTTCCTAGTAATGTATAACCACAATATAATCATGAGAAAACATCAGACAAACCCACATCGAGAGACGTTCTATAAGATAACTGACCAGTATTCTTCAGAAGTGTCAAGGTCATAAAAGATGAGTGTGACAAACTGTCACAAATCAGAGGAAACTAAGGAGACATGACAATTAAATAGTGTAGGATCCTGGAACAAAAAAAGGACATTAGTGGAAAAACTGGTGCAATCTGAGTAAGTTCTGTACTTGTACCAATGTCAATTTCTTAGTTTTGATAAATGTTGATGGTTTTATAAGATGTTAACATAAGGGGAAACTGGATATAGGGTATTTGGGAACTGCTATTTTTGTAAGTCATCTATAAGACTGAAATTATCTTAAAAAGGGGAGGCGGGGGGCAAGAAAGTTTTCAGAATCCAAAGGAATGAGAGAGAGAATATTGGCTCCTGTCTTTTGTGTTCTCCCTCCTTATCTGGACCTAAAGGTTCTTGCCAGTGTAAACCCTAGGGATACCTCTATCCCAGGCTGGCTTCCAAGTCACCCCTTTATTTTCTTCCCTAGGCCTGATCTACTTTCTTCTCTTTTTAGTTCTACCAGCTTTTGCTTCTCCTAAATAGGAATTATTCTTTTTTTTTTTTTTTCACGTCAGACGGGTAATGTGCCGTTGTCGTAACAAGGTTTGTAGGAGGCACATCTCACACAAAAGCGTGAACACCCAATCATCACACTTATGAACTACAAAAGGATCGTAGGAATTATTCTTAATGGACTCATTCCTGCCTTTAGATGTAGTCTAGTTCCTTTCTTTTTCAAAAAATGTGAAACTTACAATAAATTGTAGTTTTATGTGAACAGCTTGATGAATTTTACACATATACGTATATTTATAACCACCACTCAGATCAAGATACAAAACATTTCCAATGTATGACAGAGTTTCTTAACATTTATATACCCATTTGAGAATCTAGTAAGAGTTGATTCTTCCCAGAAAAATGCACACAAATAATGTATAAAATTTTTGCATGTAATTTCAGGAGGGTTCAAGGACTTCTTGAAGCTTGTTCATGGACTAACTGGGAGTTTATAGGATAAGAATCCATGTGGATTCCATCTGCCCTAAACGACCAAGTTGTGGGTAGGGGTATAGACTCTGAAGCCATATCAGAGGGTCTAAATTCTGGTTCAATCTCTTACTATCTGTGTGACTTTGGGTAAGTCACTTAAGTTGGTGCCTCAATTTTTTTCATCTATGTAGAACGGGGATAATAATAGTATCTACTTCAAAGGATTGTTGTGAGGATTAAATGAGTTTTATACATGAAGGGCTTAAAACAGTGCCTGGCATATAGTAAAGGCTATATATATATTTTAGCTCTTAGCAGTTATTTTTATTAACTCTGTTTTAGACTTCTCTTTTGTATTTTTTTGGTTCCTTCAGATGAAGCCTGAAAGGGCTTTGCCAGCAGTTGCATTCATTGATCTAGGGAATGAAATGTCAAGATTCTGTATAGTAAGCCCTTTGTTGTCTCCTTTTGATTACCTTGTTCTTCCTATAAGAAGGTAATTAGAACACTTTCTCTCCTGTCCTTTTCCCTGTGTTAATGGCAGAATGTTTTTGCCTTCTGTTTTCTAATGCCCCACTACCTCTCTCTTTTTCTCTCTCTCTCTCTCTCTCTCTCTCTGTCTCTCTCTCTCTCAGCTAAGCCATTGCTACTCATCCTGTCCCTGCCTATTTAAACGTATTCTGGGGCTGTTGGTGAGTAGATGATAGAGGTTAGGGAAAAAATATCAATGTCAGGGTTCAGTAGCTGGGAGGGAAGGGCAGTTCCTATCTATTAGGTAGGGACAGTTGGTTATGAGATTGTTTTTAAAACCTCTTACACCAGAAGTCATACTTGGAGACAACAAATACAATGTAAATATATTTTTATACCAGTATCTTCTATAACTTGGTTCAGTTCTAATTTGAAAAAAGTATTGCTCAAATTGTTAAATTTGTTTAAGTAAACAAAAATGATTGTTTTTTTTTACAGTACGATGTATGATGTATGGGTTTGGGGATGACCAGAATCCTTACACTGAGTCAGTGGATATTCTTGAAGACCTTGTTATAGAGTTCATCACTGAAATGGTAAGCTTTTTTTTTGTAGTTGGTCTTAGTTAATTGAGCAATAGATTTGAAATTCTAACTTTTAGATAAGACGAGAACTATGGCATCCTTTTGAAATTAGCAGTCCATTTGAGGGCCTGTTTTATGGAGGATACTGGTTATTACTTATCATTAAGGATGGAGATTATATATACGGTATATGTATATATTATACAGAGGGTGCCAAAAAAATGTATACACATGTTAAGAAAGGAAAAAACTGTTAAAATTATGCTGATGGTAACCACTTTGAGCACCTCTTGTAATTGTAGAAGTCAAATATGACTTGTATTCATCTTTTGTTACCGGTATATATTGAGTATTACAATTTTAATACAGTTTCTTTCTTAAAATGTGTGTATATTTTTTTTGGCACCCTCTGTATATGTATATATAAACATATATACATATATACACATGTATATATATGTGTGTATACACACAATATAGAGAAATCATGCTAAGATTTTGGTGAATATTCTTTTGACTTTTTGCATGTATTTTTAAACTTTATAAAATTGAAATCATACAGTATATACAGTCTTTTAACCTGTTTCATTTAGTTAAGTCTAGAACAGGGGTGTCCAAACTGCGGCCCGCGGGCCAACTGCAGCCCGCAATCCATTTTTAATTGGCCCACAGCAAATTGCAAAAATATATTTAGTTTACTTAATATACGTACTTCACCTCAAGTGAGTGGCCCGGCTGTTTGTGTATTTTACCGCATAGGGCCCTTGGTGAAAAACGTTGAAAAAAGTTAGGACACCCCTGGTCTAGAACATTTTCCCCATGTCATTGTGTAATACTCTTAATATTTTTAATGGTTTCATAAGAATTGAATGGATGTGTTCAAGTTTGTTTATTTCATTACCTAATATTTAGTTTCCCTTTTTTTAGTCATTAGAAATAGTCTATCACGGACCTTTGTTTTTGCACAGGATGAATATATAATGATAAAGGATGAGATAGAGGATGAGATTTAATTTTAAGAAAATCCACAAATATTTATTGGTTATTGAGGTGGACACAAAGCTTAAATGAAATGGGTGGTTACAAAGAAATTACAGAATTATTTTATACCAATGAAGGCAAAAACTACGTATGTCAAAAAAAAATCAATAAATTTGATAGTTTTCATGTTCTTAATATTAAAGTCTATAAAGCATTAAGGGAAACATTGCTAATAACAGTAGAAAGTGGATAGAGGGCATGAACAGAAAGAAAATTCACAAATGAATAGCTATAATAATTAGAAGATAAAATCTTCAAACTCACCAGCATTGAATAAATGCAAATTAAATGAGTAAAATATTAGATTTTTAAAAAATTAATTGAATTTAATATGTTTCTTTATAGACTCACAAAGCAATGTCAATTGGAAGACAAGGGCGGGTACAAGTTGAAGATATCGTCTTCTTGATTCGAAAGGACCCAAGGAAGTTTGCTAGGGTTAAAGACTTGCTTACTATGAATGAAGAATTGAAACGAGCTAGAAAAGCATTTGATGAAGCAAACTATGGATCTTGACACCTTCATACTTTCTGAAGCTTCATTCATCTTCTGGGGAAACCATACATAATAACTATATTTTCCACAGTAAGGTCCTAATGTCTAGCCATGTAAGTGAAAGATGGAGTAACATCGTTTCCCACCTTTGTTTTCATGTTCTTCGATTTTAGAATGATAATTTGAGCCTTTAATTGCCTGCCATTATAGTACCATACCTAAATTACTTAGTGGGTTTTAATGGCCACATGTAAGTTGAAGGACCTTGCGAACCACATAGTACCTTCTGACTTGTGACTGTCTAAATGATGAAGTATTATTTATGTATCGGGTGTATTTGTGCCGTTGTAAGCTATATTGTAGCTGTTTAATACATGAAACCTAATGGCACCTTTGACTTTATGACAGCTAAGCCCATGTGTTTCATGTACTCTGAAGTTTTTAGACTACAGTGTCTCAGAGGTTATGAAACGATAGTAAACTGGTTTGTTTCTTTTAAGGAGAAGATGTTATAAGAAAATACAGTCTTTTGTAAGTGTTTATCTATCTTAAGGTAATTTGTTTTAATAGTTTTTCTTTAGATACAGAGTGATTGGGGTAAGAGAAACTGAAAATTTCATGTGAATGCTTCTGTGTGGGAAGGCTTTTTTTGATTTAAAACCTTTTGAACTTAACATATACTATTTGTCAAGTTTTAAGAGAACTCATTTCCCCAGGGTCAGATTAAAGCTTCTAAAAATAAATGCTTTCAGTAGCAAGAAGGGCATTACTTAAAAAGCTGATGGCAGGATAAGCTTTTGTGGTAGTGTTTTATTAACGTATTTGTTAGTACTTGTTCATTGTGGAAATGTGTACTTGACTGAAACCATATTTGGCTAGGGAAACCACTTTTGTAATTCAGGGTATACAGGTTTTGCATGTATTTAGCTTATAGTATTAAATTATTATTGTACTTAGCCTCAAATAAGGATTAAAATTACATTTAAAGTCATCACTGACTATTACTCTTTGTGAAACTGAATGTCTTGTGTGTCACTTCTAAACATTATCTATAAAATCAGTACTTAGGAAAATTTACTTTCTTAACCTATTGATACACAGAGTAAAATATGAAAAATTAAAAAGATTAATACTTGAATTTGTGTGATTTATCAGCTCCCCCCGTTACTGATAATATAATTCAAGCTGCTTAATCTCACTAAAAACTTTTTTTCTATATTATAATGCTCCTGGATTGATAGTAAAATTGAAGATAGCTGGGCTTATCTTTTTGTTATTTTTAAAGAAGTAAAAACCAGTTGAAAAGCTACTTCAGTCTAAGCTGAAATCAGGAATGGGAACAGAATAATAAAAGAGTAATCTATCATTATTTTTGTTAATCAGGGTCTGCTTCACCCTGAAGAAGGAACTAGTAGTAACTGGTACTCGGGGAGTTATACTGAGTGCCTATGTTAGTCTGCTCGGGCTTCCATAACAAAACAGACCGGGCAGCTTAAATAACGGATTGGTTTTCTCATAGTTCTGTAGGCTGGAAGTCCGAGATGATGGTGTCAGCCAGCCAGCATGGTCAGGTCTGCTGAGGACTTCCCTGGATTGCAGATGGCCACCTTCTCCCTGTGTCCTCACATACCTGAGAGAGAACTCTGTGGTCTCTTCTTAAAAGGGCACCACTTCTGTCGTGTCACATCAGGGTTCCACCCTTATGACCTCATTTAACCATAATCACCTTAAAGGCTCTTATTTCCAGTACAGTGGGATGGAAAGGGGTTAGGGCTTCAACATAAGAATTTTAGGGGAACAGTTCAGTCGATAGCAGTGCCATTAGTCTTACTATTTTGCTAACGACCCTGGCACGTAAGAAATTGTGGGATTTTGTATTAAGACTGTTCCAGGATGTAAGTGATAGAACTTAATTCAAAAATAACAAACAAACAGGAGGAATTTATTTGCTTATCTAACTGAAACAAGGGAAAGAAGGGCTAGAGTGGACTCCAGGGTTGACTGGGTTTGAGAACTTGGGGAGAATCAAGACTGTCCATCTTTATCCTAATTTTGGATTTACTCTCTCAGGAACCTCAGTGTATCAAGGGAACATGATGGCCACGAGTTGTAGGGTTCCATCCATAGACCTCCTAATTGATGGAGCTACTTCGCATTCCAAGCAAGGATGATGATTTCCCTGGCTCTGGTCATTCTTCTGGGACCAATCCCTGTGGCCAGGAAGAAGTACCATAGCCTGGCTCTCAAGCCCTGCCTCTGTGGTGAAGGGCGTGGAGTGGGGTGGGAGCCGGTAGGACTATTGGCAGGAAAGGGAAAGAGGCTGGGCCGATGAACAGAACTGATGTGCACTGACTCGCTTCATGAGCTTACTTATGAACTGTATTCTAATATGCAGGCAGCGTGGCTCTTTTCCAATATCTAGAGCTGCACTGTGTAATATGGTAGCCACTAGCCACATCCGGCTATTTAATTAAAAGGAAATAAAAGGAAACATTTTCAGCTGCACTAGTTATATTTCAGGTGCTCAACAGCCTCATGACTAGTGGCTTCAGTGCTGATATATAACATTTCCATTATCACAAAATTCTTTTGGACAGTGCTGATACAGAGTGTTCAGGTGCTCTCTTTTAAGTTAATTCACTTTTTTATTTTAACCTTACTGTGGAAAATCCCAAGTATACACAATAATAGAACAGTATCATGAGCTCATAGCTTCAACAATTAACCATCTTTTTGCTAATTTAATATCTTACCTATTCCACCTTTTTCAGTATATTTTAAAGCAAATACCCACTATATCATGTATAAATACTTCAGTATGTATCTTTAACAAATAAAAAGTTTAAAAAGGTAGCACAAATAATATTATACCTTAACAAAAATTAACACTAATTCCTTAACATTCCATTTAATACCCAATCTCTGTTTAAAAATATCTTCTGATTTGTCTCAAAGTATCATTTTTGAGTTTGTGTATCACCGTGTTTCCCTGAAAGTAAGACCTAGCTGGACCATCAGCTCTAATGCATCTTTTGGAGCAAAAATTAAATACAAGACCCGGTCTTATTTTAATATAAGACCCGGTCTTATAATGTAAAATAATACTGGGTCTTATATTAATTTTTGCTCCAAAAGACGCATTAGAGCTGATGGTCCAGCTAGGTCTTATTTTCAGGGAAATACAGTATTGCTGCTGCAACAAGTTACTGCAAATTTACTGACTTAAAACAACACAAATTCATTATCTTACCAGTTCTCTAGGTCAGAAGTCTGACACAGGCCACACTGGGCAAAAATCTAGGTACCGATAGGGCTACGTCCCTTTTTGGATGTTCTAGGAGAAATCTGTTTACTTGCCTTTTCTAGCTTCTAGGGGTTGATTCATCGGCTCATGGTCCCCTTCTATCCTCAAAGATAGTCAGGTTGCGTCTCTCTGACCCCAGCTGGGAAAAGTTCTGTGCTTTTAAGGACCTATGTGATTATAATGGACCCACCTGGGTAACCCAGGCTAATCTCCCCATTTCAAGCCCTTAACTTAATCGCACTAGCAAAGTCTTTTTTACCATGTAAAGTAATATAGGTTCTGGGGTTTAGGACATGGACATCTTTGGGGGGGCTGTTATTTTGCCTAGCACAGTTTGTTTGCAAAAGGATCGAAACAAGGTGTCACCTATTCCATTTGGTTGGTATGTCCAAATGTTTAAAAAGATCTTTAATGGCTCCCCTCCCCTACTTTGTTTTAAGTGAAGCTCTCTAAAATAAATCATACCGTTAATTTTTTTAGCTAGTATGTTTGTTAGATGCTCAAGCCGAGTGTCTAATATATATCTATGATTCATAGTTGTTTTGCTGTATTTAAACTGGTTTTAAGTAAAAACTGTGATATTCTAAGTGTAGAAATTTTAAAACAGGGAAAATAGTTCAACTGGTCTCATCAATGGAGAGAGGTGTTGCCTGGAGAGTCATTTGGCCGCTTCCCAAGAGGCCTCAAGAAGTTACATTACTCTGGAGAATGTACTAGAGTCCAGAGTGTGATTCCTAGTATTGCAGGCTCAGAAATCGATTTCATCAGCAATTGGAGAGCACCTCCATCTCGGGTGGGTCACTGAAACCAAGCTCATAAAACCAGTGTATGAAAATGGATGCCAATTTACAGATGTAAAACATCTGTGTGGCCTGCAAATTCTTCCCAGACACGTGTGGGAAACAAACATAATTTTGAGGGTGAATCACAATGAGGGGAATTAGATAAATTAATTGCCTTTGAGCCTCGTGTAAGATACGGATAGAGTTAATGCAGAAACAGGAAAAATGGCTTCCAGAGCCTGAAGCAATGCAGCGGGGCGAGTTGCCTGGGGAGCTACCTTCAAGATTTTTACCGACACTGGAAAGTTGGCTGGAGTTTTCAATTCCACTGACCCGCCCAAGCCTCATCTGTTTGTGGGCTTTAAGGTGACTGCATATTTCTACTCTAATTTATTTAAATGTTGATCTCGGAGGTAATTCAAAGAGGACAATTTTACTTCCATGTTCTTCTAAAAAGCCTCAGTTGCTCCTAAGAGCTGACAACACTACGCATTGTGTCTGAAAATCAAGAACTTTTAAAGATCTCTACCTGCATCCCAGAACATTCCCAATTCTCTAGGCCTGATTTTCTTAGGGTCCCTATACTTCCCTTCTTACGAAATAGAGGCTGAGGGGTGGATGACCAGTGAACAAGGTGTTAAATGTGTTGTTGGTACTGGGGAATACTACATGTGCTGGTCAGACTGTTATATTATGGAATAGGATCAAGGACAACATTTTGATATATCAGTCAAGTATTTATTAAGCACCTATTGTATTTGAGGCATAGCAGAGATACCATTTTGCTGCATGGTATCTGGATAAATGGAATTCTAAAGTTATAAAGTAAGGAGCAAATTTCTTGTATGTTACCAGTAGACTGATAAGTGTTTCAATTTGAACTTTTGTACAAAATCTCAATTCATATATTATTTGTAGTACTGAGACTTCTGTGCACATATTCACTTTATTATACTAACACCGAAAGCCTGTTAAACTGCCTTGAAGTCCTTGGGTGTATTTTTTTAGGATAAGAACAGTTGCTAAAATATAAATCATTTTGTCGTTTGCGTGACCATTTTAGATAAATAACTGAAAATTTATTAGGAAAGAGCCTACTTAGTTACTGACAAAACTCAAAAGAAATGCTAATACTATACTTAATTTTTCTGAAATAGGATTTTTGTAAGTTTTTTTGGGGCACATGAACTTACAATAAGATACCTACCTGACTTTTTGTGATTTTCTTCCATCTTTATAGCAAGTTCTAATAAATGGCCTCAAGCTTATTACTAGAAACTTACTAACCTTATCCTAACACCCATCCAAAATTATGATGATTAATGTGCTTTATGTATTTTTAACATTTCCTAACATAGTTTCCTCTTGGGGGTGGGTGTTAAAGTATTTCAATGACTTAATTAAAATGGGCTATTTTTTTTAAAACAAAATATTTTAAAAATTTATTTTTGTTTTTAATATAACATCCAAATTTAATATAAATAAAAGCACATCTCTTTTACATTGAAAAAGAAGGTATTTTTCTTTGCTAGGTCTACCCATCTACTTATAATTTAAGCTTTTTTTAGGGTCTAGACAGGAGCGCTGGTATTCTATCTACATAATCCTTGAACCTGTTTGAAAGAGAAGCACTGGTGGTGGTACTTTGTTCTCCCAGAGCCAGGGCACTGCTGGTTCTGAAGCATGCAGCTCTTTGGTGTGTGTATTTATGAGTGTGTGTTCTAATAATAAGTGGAGCTTTTAAAACAAGTTCCCTTATCCCCCCTGAACTTCCCCTGAACAGGTTGGGGCAAGATTTCCTAACTTAGGTTTGTACTCAGACTCCTTTCTACTATTTGGAGACAACCAAAAACTACTATTCCCCTATTTAAAAGTGACATTTGAGAATCATATTAAAAGGGGTCCACCTTAGCTGGTAGGCATTTATGTCACAAGGCATCATGAGTCATTCTGTCAAGTTAGAACCTGCATTTTCAAATGATGCCCAACCTAGTTCCTGATCCACAGTAGACAGACACTTAATAAATATTTGGTGAATGATTGAGGCAGTACCTCGGGATCTAAGGACAGTCCTTCATCTAAGAAAGCCTTGTCCTTCCTGAACAATTCGCTGCTTTGCTGCAACTAGAGTGAAAGACAAGAAGATCTAATCTTAACCAGTGTGGTTGAGTACAGAAGGAAAGGTGATACCTTAGGCTAACAGCTATTAAGGTTGTAGTGTAAAACCTGATGTTACATTAGGAAGCAAATACACAATCAATGCATTTGTCAGTGTATAAGTGGTAAGATGGACCAGATGTTTTGTATTTCAGTGCCTGGTTCTTTTCTCATCCCCTCCGCCTTTTCTGGAACTATAATGGTTATGTATTTGCTTCTAACAATTCTGATTACTATTTATTGAAAATTGAGATGCAAGTGACATGGGGGATATAAACATGAATAAGACCTTTTATTCTCTTGTCAGGATAAAGTCCATTTTCTTTCAGCTAAAATTTCCAGTTACACAGTGAGGTAGAATGGAAAAGAAGGTTGTATGAGTCAGAATAGTTAGAATTTTGGCTGTGCTACATATCAGCCGTTTGACCTTGGGCAACTTATTCCCTTAACCTCTAAATGGGAATAATTAACAGGCATCTTAAGGGAGATAATGAGGTTTAAATGAGAACATAGGCAAACACTTCATTTTGTGCTTAAATGAATGCCAAAACCAATGTAGTACCAGCAGTAAGGTTCTTTATTTTTTATAGCACTCTGCTTTTTATATGTGGTCAAATGTTTGTCAGATTGTCCCTAATTAGTAACTCTTTCTAGGTCCAATTGAATATTCTAAATATTTAAATGGTTCTGGTTCTTGGAACTGCTGTTGTTTGAGAATCAACATTGAAAAGCAGATTTTCAGGTGAACTATATGGGCCAAATAATTGACATACTATTTCTGGGATATACCTGCACTTTTTCAATTTAAACATGTAAAGGGTTTTTTTAAAAAAATATCAAGACCCAGGGTAATAGTAAGTTGTTTTTATTTATTTGTCACTTATCACTAAGAGGGTACTTAATGAAGACATTCTTCCAGAAGTTAATCAGGACTAGGCAGTTGAAGTTTTGCAGTTCAACTTTTGTGCTCAAATTGATTTCCCTGAATTTGTAAATATTTTTCTTAAAACCTTTTCCTCAAGCTATCACCTCTTTTATCTTAAATTGGGTCAGATTTTTCCTTTCCAAAAATGTTTTTGGTTTATTACCAATCTCTTTTTACCACATTTCCTCAACTTGGGAGGCCCAGCTCACTCTTGGCTTTTAGCCTTTGTTGAGGACGAGGCTCTTAATGGCTGGTGTCACTGTATTCTTCCTTAGTTCTATGTGGTTAGACCTCAAATGCTTAATTCAGCCCAGATGAGCGCCCTGTATATTTGTAGGATACTGTTACCGGAGAGTGGGCCCTTCTCGGCGTAATGTCCAGGTACTTGGCATCTCGAGCAAAGAATTGAACAAGATACCAAGGTAAAGTAGTGAAAAAGCATTTTATTAGGAAAAAAAGTACACCTCGAAGAGGTAGAAGAGGCCCGAGCCGAAAGCAGTGGCTCAAGGCCATTATTAGAAGAGAAAGTACACTCCAAAGGGATTGGAGTGGGCCTGAGCAGAAGAATGGGCTCAAAAGGCTCAAAGGCACTGACTGGCGAGGACTTGGAATTTTTACCCTTTTTTTCTGTAGAATGGGCGGTTCCTATCCAGGCATGGGACCACTTGATTGACGCCTGTGATTGACAATAGGCTAGTACCTCATCTCTTCAGACTGCTGCATGTTCCTTCCCAGAATTCAGTCTGTTATAATATTAATGAACTTCCGGGCATATGTATGATATTATAATGATGGTATAATGAGGCCCAGGCGAAATGAAGGTGTGAGTGACTGGTTTAATCTAGTTAGGTATTTTATACCCATTTGTTTCCTCATAGAGGTAGATAATTATAGTGAGAAGGGTAAGTTTTGGGCAGAGAGGGGAGGTCTTTTGGGTGGTCGCATTCTATGGGTTGTGTTGGATGTGCAGAAATGCAGAGACCTGATGCCTATCTCTAACTGCCTGCCTTGTTTTCCCCTTGAGAGATGTGATCCCCATAAAATCTCGATGGGAAGTTGAGGGACAGGAGCTCTTTTTTTCTGTAGCTGATTCCTGTTGGGCAGGGGCGTAGAGCTGTCCCTACCTATTGGGGGATTCACAAAAATGTCGCCCTATCAGATCTTGTATGAGAGGAAAGGGTCTTGAGATCTGCCTGGAAGACTGTTGGCTTCTTTGGTTGGGACTGGTAATCTTGCTGGGGTATCACCTGTATCTCCAAGGCCTCTGCATGAGGAAAAAAAATAGATTTTGGTTAAACAGTTAAAAGTGTTGGCCCAAGAAGCAGGACCCAAAGCCATCGACGCAAGGTGGCTGTGTGATAGAAATTCTGTTTAGCTTCGTGGAGTCTGTGGTCTTTTCCTCTGGTTAATCCGGTCATTCAGGTGGCGGTGTTCACCCTGGAGCTGGGCCTGGAATGGCCTGGAACAGGGGGCAGGGGACTTCCTATGATTCAAGCTAGGAACAATCTTCTAAGATTTAAAAAGCTGACTTGAAAGGTGATTAAAATCAAGAACTAGGGAGCTAAGATACTCAATTAGCCCTTATGAATACTATTTATACTCCTGAGGGTAAATGAATCAGGCGGCTTTGGCTAGAAATAAATGATACAGACTTATTCAGGGGTCTTAGGGTTTGCAAACCGGAAACACAACTAGGCAATTCCCAGCGTGTTCTGAAGAAGAACACGCTAAGAGTTCTTATAATAAAAAGTTCATTCTTGAGAAGAATAAGTTCTGCATTCTTCACTTCTGGATTGATAGAGATGATGATCTTCCAGAGGTGGGTGGTCTGGATATTGGATGTCATACTGCACCAAAGAGGTGGGAAGTAGGTTTTGCTGCTTAGTATATCCAAAGGGGTAGTAAAAAGCTGTGAACACGTTTAATATTAAGTAACTGACAAATACTTCTAGGCAGATCAGCATCACAAAATGAGAACTCAAGAAGGGGGCAAATAAGCTGCTGGTGCTTTCAGGAAGGAATTGGGGTTTGCTTGCAAAACTGGAGAGAGAAGAGGAAGGAGGCAAGATTTATTTCCTTAGCCTTTATTAATAAATTATCGAGGAGTATTAAGAGTCAATTCTAATGCGCAGAGGACTCTGGATTGGGAGGCGACAATCCCCTCCGCGCTATTTCGGGACGCATGGTCACCGCCCGTAAGGGGTTTGCGTCCCGGCTGCAGTCTCTCACACAGTCGCCGCCGTGAGCTCTTCCTCCCGGTCCAGTCGATCTTTGCAGCGCTGGGCTGGAGCGGGTCATTGCAGGCGTCTCCCCACCTCGCCAGGCCTGGGCCCGCCCAGCCTGTTCTCCTTTCCGCGCAGGCACCTGCCTGGCCGCCCCGCTCGGCGGGGTCCTGAGGCGCCTTGGGGAAGCGCGGCGATTGGCTGGGCTTGGGGCTGGAGCTCGGCTCCGGCACCGCTTGACAACTGCAGTCTGCAAGAGGCTGGGCTGGGCGGCCGCCGACCCGGGAGGGGCACACGGGAGGAAGGACGGATTGACGAACTGATGGACTGACGCACGGGCGGCCGGAGGACCGACGCCAAGCCCAGACCGCCGCCCTCGAGCACCCACCCCACCCGGAACCGGTCGCTTCGGGACCCCGGCCGCTGGCCTCCCTCCTGCTTTCTCCGCCGCTTCTCCGGGCTCGCCCTCAGGTGCGTGACTCCAGGCGGCGGAGGCGGGGTCGGGCCGCGCCGCGCTGCACACCTCGTGTTGCCATGGTCACCCGTCGCCACCTGTCACCACCAGACGGGGCTCCGACCCGGGCGACCCCAAGGGCGGCGCTCGCGGCCCTTGGAGACGGATCTTAAGTAGGCTTAGGTGGGACTGGGTCGTGGGTGAGGCCCCAGCTCCGCCGGAGGAGGACTTGGGAACTGCCCGTCCCGATGTGAGGCCCCGGTCCCTGTACCACACCTTCCCCTCACTGCCAGCCCGGCTCTTGGGGGCAGAGCGACGCCCCGCGATCGGGCATTGCTCGTCCCTGAGCAGTAAGCGGCCGCAGGGGTCGTGCCCATCGCGCTGCTGCCGAGGGGCGGAGAGGGGCAAACGGCTTTGATTCTTCCTTCCTCGCTCCTCCGCCGAGCCCGTGCAAGAAGTGGGCACGCGTTGGCCGGAGGAGGGGAGGGAGCTGCTAGATCGGGAGCGAGCGGCGAGGGGTAGCCCCTCGGGGCCGGGTTTGGCCTTTCTTACGTCTGTGGTCATTAGAAGCAGCCTTTGGGGGTCTGGGGCGGGGAGGTCCGGGGGAAGGGCGGTGACTGGATTGGGAAGGCGGGTTGGTCCCGCGCGGGGGGCGCCTGCATAGGAGGCGCGGGAGATTGTAGAGCTCATAGGTTTAAGCTGGTTCCTTATATTGGGGAGAAAGAGATTGGGGCTCTAGCTCTGAGGCCAGGCCTTGGGCAAAAGGGGCAGGGGTAGGCAGTTGTGGTTTTCTTCTCTGTACTCAGACTTGCAGTCACTAAGCACGCACGGTATCTGAGCGGGGCGATTTTGGCAACTTGGTTTTCTCTGCATAATGAAAGGAGAAGTCTTTGTTCCACCCAGATTCATAGGTTGTGATCCTACCACTTATTCCCCTCCCTTTGTTGTAGACTTCAAGAAGTTAATGGCACGGAAATTAACACGTAGGTTTTTAATATGCTGGAAACCTGTTTTCACAGTAAATTGAAGTAGATTTTTTTTTTGTCTTCAGTGTTGGTATGTGTTGCATTGAAATTTTACAAGGAAAGGAGAAACGCCTAAGAGCCCATTTTCCTTTATATGGTGTAATCTTGAGGACTCATTTGGGAGGAAGATGTAATGAACAATTTTACGTTAGGTTTTGGGGGATAGATTGCTGCCACACAGGGAAGAAAAATTATTATACAGTGATGGAAAAAACAAGCAATTAAGCCATAACAGTATATTGTTAGGTTAGAAAAAACTTGAATTTAGATGCCATTATAAATATATATTTAAAAAAATTTTCAATTACAGTTGACATATTATTACAGTAGGTTCAAGTATACTAAATATGTAATTGTTTTTGTGAAGTGATTTTGACCTGTTTATTGCCCACCCTCTGACTTCCTTTCTCTCTCTGTCTCTCTCTCTCTCTCTCTCTCTCTCTCGCTCTCTCTTTTTTTAAAAAAAGCCAGTAATAGGAATGTATTGTAAGAGACCAGGGGTACTATCTTATGTTCCTAGTTACATAATTGTATTCAGCCTCTTCTGGTTTGTGAAATCGAGTTTATCAGTTACTTGCTGAATGGACAGCATGTGTATGCTTGATATATGCTACAGTTTGAAAAACACTTCAAAATAAGTGTGAAAAGATGCAATTTTCCTTACTAGATCAGGAAGCTGGAAGTCAGATTGCCTGGATTTAAGTTTCCCTTTGCTACTGATTACAATCTTGGAAGAGCTACTTACCCTACTATTGACTCTGATTTCTAGATCTGTAGAATGGGGATAATACCTGTCATTGTTTTAGTCTGGGAATGAGCTCTGAAGTTGAATAAAATAATGTACTTGAAAGCACTCTGGAAAAAATTTAAGGCATTTATTGATTACCTTTTAATAAAGTGGAGCATTGGCAAGGATAATTAAAATTTTCTGCATGATCTATTTAGCATTTTCAGGTCCAGTACCTTATTTCTTACAATGGCCTTAAAAGGTTCGTGGGAACTATTAAGGTGCGTCTTCACTCCTTGGGAGAGGTTCTTTATTACTGTGGTGACATGGAGAAAAGGGTGTTTCCTCTCTATATGTGGGTCAGAGTTGCTTTCTTGCTTTCAGTAGGATGTTGTCATATTTAGAAAATAAGGCTAACAGCCAATAACTCTGACTTGAGTTTCATTTGGTATTAATCCTCAGTGTGGATCATTGGTTCTTGAATTATAAAGAAATTGCTTACTTTGTCCTCTTTGACCTGTGCTTTTCAAATAGGAGTATTTGCAGTGTTAGAGATAAGCTGCTATGTGCCAGGGGGTAAATCTGGTCTCATAACATGGCACACACTTATGGAGATGCTATCAATTTACATGAAGACTTGGATAAAAATACTGTTTTTATATTAAAAAGATAATATAGGCAATGTAATACTCACAGTAATTTCTATGGTAAAATTCAAAGACTTCAAAGAAATCTCATGCTTAAGGGCTCTCTGGGGACGTATTCAGTTTCTTCGGCCTTGATGAAGAAAAAAGTTTAAGAAGCATTGCCTTCGACTCAGCCAATGAATGGTGAAATCACTACACAGCACAAGAAATAAGTTGAATTCCAATTGCTAAAACTTCGACTGACATTAAGCTCAAGATTACTTGAATCCTAATTATCCCCTCTTGGTTTTACCCATGTAAGTGTCAGAATGTTATTGTGGCAGGGTCACAGGATTTTAGTCCGATAGATACTGTTATCCCATTCTTGCTCCTGCAGTTTTTGCTATGTGACCTGAGACAAGTACCAAATGTCTCTGAGCCTTAGTATAATCATCTGTAAAATGAAATTCTAGAGTTGTAAGAATTACATAGATAATATACGGGAGTATTTAGCACAGAGCCTGACATAGTAGACGCACAATAAATGTTAGTGCCTTTTCCCTTCCCATCTCTGCATATTATGATATTAACAATTCTTCAAACCCATTATTAGCAGGAAACCACATTACTCCTCTGAAGTTCCATGGCATTTTATTTATACTTCTTTTATGGCACTTTATATTTTAGGTGTTTAGGTGTATTCATTGTATAGTGCTTCCATCATGGGAAGTGTTATACAGTTACCGTGTTTCCCCGAAAATAAGACCTAACTGGAAAATAAGCCCTAGCATGATTTTTCAGGATGACATCCCCTGAACATAAGCCCTAGTGCATCTTTTGGAGCAAAAAATGAATATAAGACCCGGACTTATTTTCAGGGAAACATGGTATTGACCAGACCACATGTGGTATATTATGTTAAATCTTGGATGTTTTAAGAGGCAGATGAACAAATTTAAGAGGGGAATGATCAGAATGATAGAGGATCTGAAAGCTATGTGAAGAATGGTTGAAGCAAGTATAGGAATAGACATGGTTATTGTCAGATTCAAATGTGTGAAAGTTTTTAACATAACAGACTTGTATTATGCTGACCCTGAAAACATAACTAGATGAAAGTCACAAGAAAGTAGATTTCCATTCAATATTAGAAAAAACAACCTTTTTATACACATGAGAAAATTGAAGTTCCATATTATCTGTTTCTGTGTAACAAATTACCCCCAGAATTAGTGATCTAAAAGAAGAAATCGCACTATTTATAAGGGTCGGGCATCTGGGAACGGCCCAGCTAGGTGTCTCTGATTGAACTCTTTTGCTGTGTTTATGGATTTCAAGATTTTTTTTCAAAATGTGTCAGAAATCCACAAAAAAACAAAAAGTTGATATTTTGACTATTTTATGCATTTAATAATAACAATTTGAGCTGCTTTGTATATAAATGACATTATTTTTATGTATAAAAATTTCCTATTGTTACTCATTCTTGCAAAACACAAGCATATGGAAAAATGTACATCTGCTTTCCTAAACGTCCTTTCTGGAAGTTTCCAGAAAGGAAACTTCTGCAGAAACTGACTGCAGATGGAAATATTCATTCGGATATATCCAGCTATCATGACAAAATGGTTAAGGTCTCAAGGTTGCAGTCAAGCTGCCACAGAGGCTGTGGTCTCACCTGAAAGCTTGACTCGGGCATGGTCTCCTTCCAGTCTCAGTGACGTGGGCTGTGGGACTGAGGGCTTCCATTCTTCACTGGCTGCTGACTAGAGTCTTCCCTTAGTTGTGTCACTTGGATCTTTCCACAAGGTTGCCTCATGACGTGGCATGAGTGAGTAGTCAGAGAGGGCACATGCCTGGGCTCAGGATGGATACTGCAGTCTGTAAATCTTGGAAGTGACAGCCACATTTCTATTGTACTCATGGGTAGAAGTGGGTCATTAAATCTAGCCCACACTCAGGGGCCAGGGACTACAAAACCCTTTCAAGATTTGTTTTCCAAAATGTGTTGGAAATCCACAAAAAAACAAAAAGTTGATATTTTGACTATTTTATGCATCGAGGCTCATCAAGACTGCCTTTCACAGGTGCATTGGGGGTATAGTCATTGGAGGCATTTATGTAGAGGTTGGCAGACAATCTGTCAGAGATAAGGATTTGGATAGTCTGTTCTAAGTAGGAGCGTGGAGTAAGGTACCTTCCAACTCAATTCTGTGATAAATGTGTAAATGCAAGGAAGTACAAAAGCTAAGGACGAAAAACTTCAGGAGGTAATTGTATAGTATACACTCTGTTGTACTTATTTCAATGGCTAATGCTTGTATAATTTTGGCCTTTTCAGTACATTTTCAAGTTTTAGTGACTTGGTTTAATACATTTCCTTATATGTTTCTGAATGTTGACCTACTGTCTTAAAAAATCAATTTTTTTGTGTAGTTCAGTTTTTGAAGCATACAGAAATACCTTAAGTTTTGCTTTTCTCTTTGAAAACAAAAAGTAAGTGTGAATAAAAAAAGAACATGAAGGACAGTTTTGCTCTATTTTACAAACCATGCCTTTGGTACCTTAGCTTTAGGTGTGACAGAAAACTATACTGGAGGTCTCATCATATAATTAATAAAAGGTGAAACTGTGTTTTTTGAGAAAGCATCCTTTTATCACAAATAAATAAGATAAAAACATACAAACAAATAAATAAGGAATACTATATGAATTTGTATATTTTCTTTGATCTAGTATTAATTTGATATACCATTAATTTGTGATTAGTTTAAATTTAATTTTACAAATATTAAGATTAAAAATTTTCTATATTTCTTATTTACATGTGTTTGTAAGTTGAAACTCTGTTTAATAAATGTTTGAATTTTCACCATGAGTTGCTGTAATGATTTAAGTAACTGTTTAAAACTCTTTTAATTCTTTGCATGATTAATACCTAAAATACCTCTTTTGGCTCAGAGTCAGGAGACCTTGAGTTCTTAGCTCCACCTGATATCTTATAATAATTGTGTAATTAAGTGGTGTACTGTTGCTTAGTAGTAAGTCAGATTCACATTTTGAATTGTTTTAAAGAATGGACTTGCTTTGGTCTGTCCATCCTTACCTCCTGGCTTTCTCTTGGGATAAGTGACATAATTTGTGAGCTTTCTGACTCGAAAAAGTGTTCATTTCAGTCTGAGGTCTGAAACACAGCAGAGGTCTGATAGGTCTTAAACAGACCCAATGGACCATGCGCTAAGCAAGTGAGCTGAAAGAATGTACTATTTAAGAATAAAGTAAAAATTTCTACACATTTTGTTTTTAGATCTAAAATTCTTGTGCCTTAATACCCTAATTTTGCTTTTAGTAGTGCTCCAAAAACTAAATTATGTTTAGTAGTAAAGCATTGTAGCACCACATTGTTAAAATTTAATCTATATTTATATTTCCCCATATTTAATATGGTTTTTCATAGATACTTTAAAAACTAAAGTTCATTTTAAACTTGTTATACCCTAGAGTTCTTAGATCTAAATTTTTCTGTTCTTTTTTTGGAGGTTCCCTTCCCTCCTACCAGTTTTAACACTGCTTATTTTTGATGTTTAGATGGCAATATTCATTTAGATAACATAATTTAAAAATTTAGTCAGGTTTATCAAGTAAGGGTTAGGAAGTATATTTTATTAGACTTGGAGAGATCGTTTAAAATTAAAAGTAATCTTTAATTTTAGTTTCTTACACAGTTGAGCTAGTGTTTTTTGTCTCTTTAGCTAAAAATGCATGTATAAAAGTCTGGTTAGATTGTTATTAATTCAGTCTTGTAGGTTATTTACCTATCCTATTAACATCGTTTAATAGAAAAATAATGTAGAAGATCATAGAACTAGGAAATTCTGTTAGAATAATTAAAAAAAATATTTCAGTATTATGAAGCCTTTTCATTTTGGCATATTTAGGTGATTGTAACCATTATATGTTTTTTCTTGTTTTTGTGAGGCATCTTTGCCCTTCCTTTCTTGGGAATCAGTGTGACACAGTAGAAAGAGCTTTAAAATCTGGCAGACTTATGGTTCCAATTTTGCCCTAGGGTTATAATCTTCAGCTACTGTATTTCCTTCCTTTCCTCCTTTTCTTCCTCTTTTTATCTTATCTTTCTGTCTCTCTTTGCTTGTTCTCTTTTTGCATTTCTGTATCTCTTTTACAATCAGAAATCCTAATTTTCATTGCTACAAAGCTTAAGATATGAATTGGGGAGGAGGAGACAATTTCTTGTCTGGTTACCAAGATAAGGCAGCCAAGATGTACAAGGAACTAATGAAAAATTGATCCAAAATTAAATTATATATATATATATATATAATTTAAATTAAATTATATATATATATATGTGTGTGTATATATATATATATTTACCTCTTGCCCTTTGTTTTGCTTCCCTGTTAAATAGGTTCCCTCTTGTGTTTTTTAAAGATATCCTGGTTGGGGTTCACATGGATGCTGCTGATATCAGGACTTAGGTCCTGACACACTTCTGAAAGGTATTCAGCTGCTAGTGAGATATGTTTAGCCTTAATGTAAATGCTGGGCTAATTTCTTAACCTTACAAAGCTGAGTGCCTTCATCTATAAAGTGGGATGAAATTGCCTAATCATTGGATTGTTATAAGGATCAATTAAACAATACAAGATCCTAGAACAGTACCTAATAGTTTTTGAATTGTAAACATAGCGGTTAATTCTATCTTTGAGATTCTACTCTAGTTGGTACCTTGATATAGAAGAAAACCTTTGAGATATAATCCTATAATTTTTTCCCATTTTCAGAGTTTTTTTCTTTTTAAAATGAAAAATTGTATTCGTGTAAGAAATGCATGTATAAATATACAAGTAATGCATGAATACATGTTAATTGTGAATCATTCAGATAATACCAATGGCAAAGAGTGAAAAAGCCCCTTCAAGCCCTTTTCCCCTTCCTAGTTTCCTGCTCTCCATCCAATTCTATACCTTTCTTCAGAGGTAACCACTCTGAACAGTTTAATATGTATCTCTCCAGGCCTTTCTTTGTTATTTATTTAGACAGATATTATGCCCTCCTTTTAAAAAAATAAATGGGCCTATGTATATTCATCTATTTGGCAAACATTTGATAGCTGTATTGTTCTGTGCCTTTTCCATTGTTAAGATGGTGTAAACACACGTCACTGCATTAGTGTTCTGCACTATCAATTTACCATAATTTTAACAATTTGCTACTGATGGGAGCTCAGTTTATTACTCTTGTTTCTCTAGGTATTACAAGCAGATCTTCAAGGAACATCTTTGTATATGTATCTGTGTATATTTGCAAGTATTTATGCAAGATAGGTTCCTAGGAGTAGAACTGGAATTGGTAGAGTATATACATTTAAATTTTCATAGATAAAAATTTCATACTGTCAGACTCTCTTAAAAAGTCTGTCCCAATTTACATTAATACAGTGCATGAAAAGGCACTTACCACACTCTTTCCAACACTAGATATTTTCAAGTCTTTTTAATTTTTGCACAAGGGGTAGGCCATAAATGGTATCTTAATGTCACTGGTGAGGTTAAACATCTTTTCATAAATTTATTGGTCATTTGTAGCTCTGGGACTTGTCTGTTTGTATTCTTTGCTCGTTGTTCTACTAGATTTTTTAGGGAGCATTGACTTGAAGATGCTATTTATATGTTCTAGATGTAACCATTTTAACTGTTTATGTTATGTGTTGCATTTAGTCCTAGTTTGTCCCTGTCTTTTAACTTTGTTTATGGCAACTTCTGCTAAATGGTAGATTTGCATTTTACATTTTTAGTTGCCAAATTTGACAATTTATTTTCTTTACCTTTTCTGGGTTATGTGACTTAATCACACAGTGTGAGTCAAAAATAGTTTTTGCTTATCTTATAAATTTTTAGTATTTAAGTAATTAAATATGTTTAATTTTATTTGTGGGTTTGAATATGGAAAGAACACAAATACTTTAGTCTTATAAAGAAAGATTGCAATAATTTTTGAATCAAATCTGAGAAGAGGTCTTGGGTTGAAAAAGATACAAATCACTCTAACATAGTATTCATTATACACATAATGAATACATTATATTCATTGTATCACTAATTCCTTTCAGTTATTTGCAATTAGAGATTTATTACTTATGTTTTATATTTATCATTTAAAAAATTTGAATAGGTAATGTTTGTACATGATACAAAATTCAAAAAGTATAAAAGGGCATATATAGTGAAAAGTCTTCTTCCCATTCCTATTCTTTAATTATCTAGTTTTCCTTCTTGGAGACACATTTTTAATCAATTTCTTGTGTCTTTTTCCAGAGCTATTTTATCCATATACACAACATATAGTTTATGTTAATTGAATTTTTTCTTTTTATAGCCATATGAAGCTGCACCTGCTTTAAACGTTAATTTGTTCTTTAGGTCCCAAATCATTCACAGTTCCAGAAGGTAAATTAAAATAATTGATGAATAGAGAACAGCTGTCAGTAGTGAGAAGGACACATGGGTGCTGCATCCGTGTTACAGACACATAAGCTGATTAGCAGACATGACAGAGCTTTGCGATTAGAAGGGCTTTTCTTTTGTTTCCTTTAATGATCTGAAACAAATCTATTTTTTTCTCTCATTAAACTGACTTATAGATTGTGCATTTCTGATTATCCCAGACTTGACATTCCCCACCCCATTCCCTGCAGAACATATACTTCATGTTATTGAAATGTGAGTTAAACCAAATTATAAAATTTGAAGGGAAATCATAGCAGTTACCCAAACTAACCCTCTTATTTTATGTATGAAGAAATCGAGGCCCATACAGATTAAGTGACTTGCATTTATCATCACGTTCATAATTCATGAAGGACCAGGCATTTACAGTTAAATGGCCTGGAGGCAGCATAAGGTTTTAGAATGCTGTTTTATTAAAAAGATAGCTAGCAAATTTCTTTCTTCTTCTTTTTAAAAGGAAAAGGTGCAGTAGTAGTCCTGTGTTGCAGATAGTTTCTTTAGTGTCTTCACAGTACTTCATTTCTTTATCTGCATTTTTGCCTGTAAACTGGAATTGTAGAGCGCTTTAGTCAGCATTAGGCACTTGGAAGATTAAAGAGAGTGGCTTTTATTGTGTAGGACGGAGCTGGGGATTAATGGAGCTGTTCTTAAGCACTTTTTTCTTGGCTATAAAATTTATGACTTGGACCCCAATTCCCTTAACCTTATACTTCTGAATCATTCTAGCCTTGTGCAGTTTTCTTCCTTCCTAATCTATATTATAAGTAAGTAAAGTAACCTCATTGCAAAGGAACATTTAAATCATATCTATTTATATTTGGTTAGAAAGCTACCACTGGTATTTTTTTTTCATGAAACTTTTTCATATCTATGTATGGAAATATACATAGAAGTCAATATATTTCTGTTGCCATTATTTCTTATTTCTTATCGTTAACATTTTACCTTTAGTCTTCGATTTCGAAAAATTTTATTTCTTGCCCCTTAATACATTCTTCTAATCTTGTTTCACTAAGATAGGAATCAATACAAGTTCACATAGATACCGCATCTGAAATTTAGTTTCTGTGGGTAGTAATTGCTATCTAAGTACTAAAATACTAACCACCTTCCAGTTGGTTTCCAGATGTACTTATTATTAAAGAAAACTCTTGTTTCCTTATCTCACCTAGTCCAGATATTTGCTATAAATAAAATTTTATTTCTTAAAGGAAAATTTAGAGATGTTTTTGTGATTTTTTTTTTAACGGATACATCTGTCATTTAATAGGGAAATACTGAAAAATTCTGATTTTTTCCCCATTTTGTTTTCTATTTTCAGTGGAATACACTTTATTTTTGGCCCTACATAAATTCTTCGGGTGAGTAATTGTTTGTTTATATGTACGATGGGTGGCTGGCAGGTCCACTTAAGATGCTGTCAGAGCTGACTTTGGCTAAACGAGTCAGATTGAAGGGCCAGAGCTCCATTCTTTTGACTAGCATTTAGAACAGTTAGAAACAAAATTATCTGTACTTTTTTAGAGACATTTCTTCATTGATTTTCACACCTTAAGTTAATTCAACTAGGAGGCATTTTGTATTATCCATCTCATTTTAAAAGATAATTTTAGTTGTTCCTAAGCTAGTTAACTCTTACTGATTTTTAGTCTCCTTGAGGAGGGAGGGAAAAGCATTTATTATTGAATTCTACTTCTCTAAATTAGAAAAAATTTCTAGCTTTGTAGTGAATAATATTTTGAAGAGATTAAAAAATGTTTATGAATTAAATGCTGTCTTTAAAAATATGTACAACAGTGCCCTACTTATCTGTGGTTTCGCTTTCTGTGGTTTCACTTACCCATAGTCAATCACAGTCTAAAAATATTAAGTGGAAATTTCTAGAAATAAACCATTCATAAGTGCTACATGGTGCATTATTCCGAGTAGCGTGATGAAATCTCTCATGGTGCCCCTGTATCCCACCCAGACATGAATCATCTTTTTTCCATCATATCCATGCTGCACACTCTTCCCTACTTGCCCCTTAGTCACTGGTAGCTGTCTTGGTTATCAGCACCGTCCTGATATGGCAGTGCTTGTGTTCAGGGAACCCTTATTTTACCTAATAATGGCCCCAGAGTGCAAGAGTGGTGATGCTGGCAATTCGGATATGGCAAATAGAAGCTGTAAAGTGCTTCCTTTAAGAGAAAAGGTATGTATGTATGGATAAAAAACCTAGTATATATAGGGTTCGCTACTATTTGAGGTTTCAGGCATCAATTGGGGGTGTTGGAGCGTATCCCCTGTGGATAAGGGGGGATTGCTGTATATGATGTATCTAACTTCTAAATTTTACAGCTAGGATTTTGGAGCCTCTAAAGATGTTTCACAGCGTGGTTAGAAAATAGTTCTGAGATATGGTCTCATAAGCATGTGCCTATGTTTTATATTGTATGTAGTAATAGTGAAGCTTAATAAGAATTAAAAGTCTGGGTTGGGTGATTAAAATACTGGGAATTTCACAATATAGAACTAAAACTGTCTTTTTAAGATTAATTTAAACAAAACCCTGACCAATTCTAGGTTAACTGGATACATTTTCTGTATCTATTCAAAATTTAAACATAAAGTCAATGTAAAATGTGTATTTGTAAGAATGTATATCTTAGGCTTTATTGACCAGGAGTGATGGCAGCATTCAACTTGTAGTTATGATTTAAAGTGGGACTATTGCTGTAGATTCATAGTAACTCCAGAGTTACTGCATATTTACACTGACTGTTGAATGATATGAAGCCTATAAAAGATTTCATCTCATTGGGTGTATTGAGCAATATCAGAAAATTGTAGTCTCACTTCTGCACTAAGCTGTGTGGTTGGTGCGTAGTGGTGTAAGTGAAGTGCCCTCTAAAGAATTTAGAGCTGGAGTGGGGAACACAATCATTATTCTGTGAGTTTAATTAGTAAAAGCCATTCCGTTGCTAGTAGGAATTATCTGAAGATTTGGGGAATACTAAAATCGCTAATCATTGTGCTCCAGGAGTAATCTCAGGGAGACAATTCTGAAAAGTGATTAGAATTTAGTGAGTGGAAATAGCATTAATTTTACTGTATCCTCTTTTGGATAAAGTCTATGAACAGGAGGGTTGTAAGCTCAGAAGACAGTAAAGGAAAACCCAAAGCATGAGCAATTGGGCGGCTGGCCTGTTGGGAGAGATTTGCGATTTCTCTGTTTCCTGAGGCAGGCATGTCTGCATAGTGGAGATGGATGTGTAAGGTTAGCTTAGTCTGATATCATTAAATATTTTAGTCATATAATTACCTTCCCATGCACTATCCCTCGTTTACCCTACCATCTTCTCTTCCTAAGAAAAGGTACTCATCTGATGTGAGCATTTCAGTTGCTAGACGTTTGCACTTCTCATTATGAAGAAATAAATTGACAAAATAGTTAACAAATTGAAAAAATTAACCTGTGCATACACATAGGTGTTTATGTTTCTGTGAGCTTGGTTGAAGTAATACCTTGTGAGAAAGATATGCTTACAGTCTTTCTCATCTGATGTTTCTTTGCAGGTCGTCCCCTTGGCATGGTAGTCTTTCGTATTGCTCTGAGCCTTAACATTTGAAAACTGTAACAACTTAGGCTGTTTAACTTGTGTGGCTTCATCTGTCAGATGAGAATGTTGACTTAATGATCTTCAGAATTCCTCCCAGTTGTAAATCTTTATGAATTCATAAGCAGTGTGCTCACTTGTATCACTGCAGTCTTACAGGTGAGAGTTAGAAGGGATTGTATACATTGCAATATCATTGATGTTCAGGTTGATAGTACCAGTGTGATTTAAAGTTGCACCTTTTGATCAGCTTGGTTTTGCTTGGCTCTAAAGTACGGTGTACACCACTTTATGTGCTGCTGCTCCACTATAAGCTGCTTAAGGACAGGGCCGGTGCCTCCTGAGTGCAGGACCGTGCCTGTCACAGAGTAAAAGCAACAGTGCTTATGGAATGCAGGTACTAGGCCATACCTAGGGCAGGGTATGACATAGCTAAACATGGTTTGTTTATTAGTGACTTTTTAAAATATTCTTTATTATGGCAAATTTTAAACGTGTTAGAGCAAACAGAATAATATTGTCTTAGTCCATTGTTATGCTGTAACAATGTCAGACTAGTGGCTTATAAATACCAGAAATGTATTGCTCACAATTGTGGAGGCTGGAGGTCCAAGATCAGGGTACCAGCATGTTCAGATTGTGGTGAAGGCCCTCTTTCTGGTTGCTGACTGCTGACTTCTCATTGTCTCCTTACAAGGTGGAAAAGTGAGCTAGCTTTCTGGGGTCCCTTTTGTAAGGGCACCAATCACAATCATGAGAGCCCTGCCCTCATTACCTAATCACCTCCCATAGACCCCACTTCCTAAAACCATCACTTTCATCACTGGAGTTAGGATTTCAACATACGAATTTTGGGAGGACACACACTTTCAGAGCATAGCAAATACAATGAACCTCCATTTACCCATCACCCTGCTTCAATAGTCATGATTATTCATGTTTCATCTTTGTGTCTTCTTTCATCTTTGTGTCACTCCCCAATTCTTGTATTATTTTGAAGCAAATCACAGACTTTATGTCTTTTAATCTGAATTATTCCAACGTGTATCTCTCAAAGATAAGGACCTTAAAAAATCACAGCCATACCTTTATCACTCCTTAAAGAATGACTTGGCTTTGATAAGTATTAAATTAATCACACTTTGAAATGACTTTACTGAATAATTCCAAGAAACCTGTTATGTGGAACTTCAGCACAGTTAATAAAAACACTTAGAAACAAAACGATAGGACTAATTTTTGTTTTGTTCTGTTTGATATTTAGGCTATCAACATGACGGCTGAAGAAACAGTGAATGTAAAAGAGGTCGAAATCATTAAGCTAATTTTAGACTTCTTGAATTCAAAGAAGCTTCACATTAGTATGTTGGCTCTTGAGAAAGAAAGTGGAGTTATAAATGGCCTGTTTTCAGATGATATGCTTTTCCTGAGGTATGATTTCATTAGTACTATGAGGTTTGTAGCTCCTATAAAGAAATGTTAAGTATTAATAAGGTAATATGTACAATACAGGTAGATCTTTATACTTAAGAAAAGGCTATGTAAGTATGATTTTTAAAAATGTTGTATTATAATGGAACATTTACAAAATAGTGTCTTCTGTATGTAGAATGTTCTCAGTAGTAAGATCTAGAGGTCTGTTAAAAAAACAGGAGTTACAACTATTAGATAGGTGCAAAAGTAATTGCGGTTTAAAAGGTTAAAAATAATTGCAAAAACTGCAATTACTTTTGCACCAACTTAATACATTGTGGTGTGGTACCATCATAAAAAAATATTTGATTAAGAAAGCGGAGACTCCAGAAAGATAAAATATTTCTGAAATACCTTTTTTTTGGCCCATAGAAATAAAACATACTCATTATATAAACATATTCATTATAGAAAACATAGAAAAATAAAGAAGAAAAATCACCCCATCACCCAGACACAGTATTTTCTATGCATATTAAATTTTCTATGCATATTTAAAAAATAACAGCAATTCTGTTGTTTATAATTTAGTATCTTGCTTTATCCATTAACATCATAAGGATTCTCTGTGTGATTACAAATTTATGCTTAAAAATTTTTCAGTTTCCTTAATTTCCTAATGGTTCCCCTATTTCTAGACAATTAAATTGTTTTCAGTTTTTCTTAAATAAATGCTCTACTGAGCATCCTTTGTACATATGTCTTTTTCTGTATCTTGGATTATTTCCTTAGAATGAAATTCTTTGAGGTGGAGTTGCAGGGCAAAAGGGAATTAGCATGTTTGCCAAAATGGAAAGCTAAATGTATCCTAACTTGAACTGGACAGAACTCCCCCCCCCCCAAATTTCTAGACAGAAATGTATTTTATGCTTATGTGATGCCAAATATCATTGACAAAGAGTACAGCTTCTTGGACATGTAGCATTTTGTGACTTGGAAAGCTTTAAGAAATGAAGTGTTCCTAACTCATGAAAAAGAAACTTTTCTTTTAAAGTTTTATTATAGGAGGGGAATTTATTTAAACTCATTGGACTTCCCTGTATGTGGTGTTACAGATGTCACTGAGCCCAGGGAGCTTAGTCAATGATGTAGTCAGGAGCCAGTACTGAGGCAGTATTCTTCTGGGCCTTTCAAGCATTGCTAGCCTGGAATTCAGCAATGGCTGTCGTATAGCCCCTCCAGGAACCTGTTGGTTTCTGATGAAGTACGTTTTGCTGGTCTGAGGTGAAATGCAAAGAATTATAAAATAGTAAGTTTTTCATTAAACTAAATGTATTCATCTTAAAAGGCTGGCCTTTGAAATTGTGTCCTTCCTACCTTTTTAAGTATTACTATATCCCTTTATAAAATGATTATTATATATATTATGATTTTTTTTATTAATATTCCTTTTTTGCAGAATCAAAAGTTGGCAATTCTATGTAGATCCTCTTGTTCTAACAATCCCAAAGTAGGGAAATTACTGTTATAAAAGAAGAGCAGCAATAAGAATGCCTTGTCACTTCCATTGGAAGTTCCCATAAACCACCAAAGTAGGATGAAACCTGATCTTATTTCTTCCTGTTTTCAATCTCAGAGTGTAAACTTTAGTGTCAAATGCCTGAAAGATAAAGAATACACAGTTTAGAGCAGTCAACCACAGCGTTATTAATATTTTGGGCCAGATAATTCATGGTAGTGTGTGTATTTGAGGGCGTGGGGGTTGTCCTGTGCATTGTAGGATGTTTAGCAGCATCTCTGACCTATACTCAGTAGATGCCAGCAGCACCCTACCTGTGAGAACCAAAAATGTTTCCAGACATTGCCAAATTGCCCCCAGTTGAGGACCACTGATTTAGTGAGACTGAAACATTCACACACACAAGCCCATAAATAACACAGAATAGCTTTAACACTGTAAGATGACTGGGGAAATAAAGGAATTTTTAGACTTAGTCCATTGTTTGTACATAGGTGAAAAAAAACACATATAAGAATGAGGAGTGGCTGAAGATTCGCATATTCTTCTCAGAGCATATGTTGTACAAATAAGTTGTGAAAAAATTTATTATAGTGGTTGAGAAACCAAGTAAAATGTTAATCTTATTACAAACTTCAGTCGGAAGCTTTAATGCTGTCTTGTCATTTATTCTGTTTTTAATTAGTGTAACCCAAATTTGATAACATACATGGGCTTTTCTTTATATAGGCAGCTAATCCTTGATGGTCAATGGGATGAAGTTCTTCAGTTCATTCAGCCTCTAGAATGTATGGAAAAATTTGACAAAAAAAGGTGAGATCTCATTTGCAGTTTTTAGTGTCTTATCGTTGGTAGAAGTGTAGCAAAAGAAAACAATAAACAAAATTTTTTTAAAAGACCATTAATTTTCCTGGTAAATAGTACACTCAATCCCATTGATTTTGAACACTTGCAGAGAACAAGTTGCATGTACTTCAATCATTTGAAAATCTGATATACTAACCTGCTTGGTCAACAATGTCCAGAATATACAAAATGTCACAGGGGCATATCTGAAGCAGTTGTTTCTTCACAATAGTATGAAGATTTTAAAGATGTCATTCCATTGTCTCCTGGCCTCCATTATTTCTGACAAAAAATTGGCTGTATTTGTATCCTTATTCTCTTGTGTGTAATGTTTCTTTTTTTTCTGGCTGCCTTCAAGATTATTTTTGATTGAGGTATATAGCATTATATTAGTTTCAGGTGTACAAATATCGAATAGTGATTCGATATTTGTATATATTGCAAAATGATCACCATAATAAGTCTAGTTAACATCCATCCCCATACATACGTAGTTACAAAACTTTTTTTTCTTTGTGATGAAGACTTAGCAACTTTCAAATATGCAATACAGTATTAACTATAGTCACCATGCAGTCAAATAGTTATTTTTTGTATTTTATCTAGGGTTTACATACTGTACATTACCTGCCCATGACTTACTCATTTTATAACTGGAAGTTGGTATCTTTGGACCCCCTTCATTCATGTCATCCAGCCCCTCTCTCCCCTACGACAACCCCTGTCTTTGGCAACCACAAGATTTTCTTTTTATCATTGGTTTTCAGCAGGGATAGAGACAGCCAAGGACTTGGGCAGAGATTACACTGTAGATTTTGGTGTATTTCTCATTGTGGCTTCTTCCTTTCTTGGATTCCCTCCCCTCTCTCCAGCTTTTTAGATGCTTTGGCAGAACCAACTTTGTGCTCAAATCTTAAGCTGGTAAAACTGCAGCTTTCTGCTTCAGTTATGGCTCACACTGTATGGACCTGGGAGTGCCTTCAGCTAGAAGGCCTTATACCTTTGAATATCACCCCCTAAAGTTCCCTGTTGTCGAAGATTGATGTCCCTCTACCGTGTGTCCCCGAAAATAAGACATAGCCAGGCCATCAGTTCTAATGTGTCTTTTGGAGCAAAAATTAATATAAGACCTGGTATTATATTATACCTGTTATTATATTAATATTATATTATACCTGGTCTTACATTAAAATAAGACTGGGTCTTATATTAATTTAAAATTTATATTAAAATAAGATATTATATTATATTACATTACATCACATTATATTATATTATATTATGATATTATATCTGGTCTTATATTAAAATAAGACCGGGCCTTATATTAATTTTTGCTCCAAAAGACGCATTAGAGCTGATGGTCCAGGAAGGTCTTATTTTTGGGGAAACAGGGTAGTTGTGCTAGTTTTTTGTTGTTCTTTGGTGCTTTCAGCTAGTAATTTTTTTGTACTTTATCTGGGGTTTATCATATTTATCTGCAGAAAGGTTAGCCCAGTACTCTACCATTAACAGAGCTGGAACCTCATATTGTTTTTTGATTCTCCATTCATACCATGTTATTGATATGTTTGCTTTTGTACATTCTTCATTTATTGGAATACTACTCTTTTCACCATCTCTTGCCTTTACATACCACACTCCTGATCGTCTGCCAAGAGTCAGTTCTTATAAGGCTTTCCTTTTACTTCCCACCCCTCCTGGTAGTATTGGTTTCACACACCCTTGGCACCCTACTGAACCCTAGACATGTTTCATGCAATTTATTAGATGGTCCTCTTTTTGAAAGCAGGGATTTTGTTTTGTTGGACACATATTCGCTACTACAACAATGGTTCAAAGAATGACTGAGGGTTCATTATTATTTTCTTTAAGTTCTTAGAAACACTTTTTCTTTAAAGTGCTTGAGGCATCCAACATTTTTTGATTCTTAAACAAGTCAAGTAGATTCTTTGTTGTTCTTTATTCTCCCTGAAAAATCCCTATTAAAAAGTTTTAAGTTTATAGTTATTTTATGACTTTTTAGAAATGTGCATTTCTCCTTACCCTTTCAGCCCTATTTTTATTAGACCTTTCTCATGTATGAAAATAAAAAAGGTCATATTTTGAGAAAACAAAACATTTGTTGAATATAAAGGATTTTGATTTCATATTAGGTGACATTTGACATCTTCCATAAAAACTTGATTTTTGTTTAGAATTAATATTGGAAATAGAAATCCTTCCTTTGAGTATTAAATTGGGATTACTTACTACTGAAATGATTTTGATAATGACTTCAATGTGATAAGCCTTATAAAATATTTTAAGAATTTCCTGAAAGCAAAGATACTTATGGTAACTTATAAGTACATTTGATTTAAGAGACATTGGAAAATTAATTTTGTTAAGTCTTTTTTAAAAGAAATAATTACCTCTTTAAGACACACTTGGCCTGTTTTGCTTCAGGAACTTGAGTTTCATTTCCAGTCTTTGACATTGCTATAATTCAGCTTTTTAATCATTTTAATGTTTTCATATTTTATTTTTCACAGGTTTCGTTATATTATCCTGAAGCAGAAGTTTTTAGAAGCTCTATGTGTTAACAATGCAATGTCAGCAGAAGATGAGCCCCAGCATGTAAGATTTTTATTCCTGAAGGTTTGCGCCATAGTCTTGTTTCAGTCATAAGTATTTTATTCACTAAAACAAAAGATTAGTATCATGACTTTTGAAGTTTTTGAGCCAGGATGGGGCAAGATCTGCTCTTTTGTAGACATAGTGTTTTCAGTCTGTAGTGAGTCTAAATTTGTTCCGTGATTTAGGCAAAGATGATAAATGAACGGCTGGTTGGTTGGAGAGTGTGTGCTTCTCACTTGTTTAAGGTGATTTAGGTAGCAATACATGTTTGACTTGATGACTTTACATCATTGCTTCTTTCCTCATCCCAGAAGTGAATTATGTTTACCTCCTCCTTCTGTCTATTTCCTTTGATCCACAGGTGGTTTTTTTATAAAACATTTGTCTTTATGACAGTTTAAATTTAACGATATTCAACTCTTTTTGATTTGAGAGTTACTTTTAAAGTTTTACTATTAGTATTGTTATAGCTAAAACCAATGAAACTTTTAGTAAGTGCCAGTAAATGTTCATTGAAATAAACCAAAAGGATATTACAATGGGAACTTTCATATATAACAGAGAAATATTTGCCAGATAATGATGTTTGTAAGTGGAAAGAACACTGGAATGTAAGTTAACAGACCTAATTTTTATTCTGTCTTTGTCACTAACTGAATTACTTCGGTTTAATCTGCACCCTAACTTTTCATAAGATAAGAAGCTAGACTTTTGTAAGATATAGAAGCTAGACTACATAAACTCTGTGGTTCCTTACATCATTAAAAGCTTATGAATCTAGGATGGTATTCACTATACAAATTCTTGTAATTAATCTCTCAGCTGAGCCTCCTTTTGTTCTGTCTCAGCACTGTTTTTGTAGTAAACAAACTGTAGATGTTCTTTTTTTTGATTTACTTTCTTTCCCCACACAAATTTTCCTCTTGCAAGTTTGTGAATGGCTTTTGATTTTGGGGTAAGTTGGAGTGATAGCAATCTATATAAACAATTGAATATAGGTATGCTTCAGTTTTCATTTCAGAAAACTCAGTTATTCTTACTCTTAACAGTTATACATTTGATAAAAAATAAACCCAAAAGAAATTATACATTTGGAAATGCTGGTGTTAAGCCTGAATTAGAACACTGTTTTCATAGATAAAAGTTTAATGTGTTACTTAATGGAATTATTTAATCTTTTTATTTTAGTAGTGAAAAACATTTTTGTTTCTGACTTGAAGGTGGTTTAATATCCTACAAATTATATGGGTATTCTGTGACACTAGTTTATCCTTTTGCAATTAATTGAATAGTTGATGAAAGTTTGTAAAGTATCTTTGTTTTTGAATGAACCACTCTCATCGTTTTCGTACCTCACAGCATCTCTCTTTATGGTGATCACTTAATGTTTTTCTTACAGCTGGAATTTACAATGCAAGAAGCTGTGCAGTGTTTACATGCCCTGGAAGAGTACTGTCCTTCTAAAGATGATTACAGCAAGCTCTGTTTGCTTTTGACTTTGCCTCGTCTGACCAATCATGCCGAATTTAAGGACTGGAATCCCAGCACTGCACGAGTTCACTGTTTTGAAGAGGCTTGTGTCATGGTTGCAGAATTCATCCCTGCTGATAGGAAGTTAAGTGAGGCTGGTTTTAAAGCAAGTAACAATCGTTTATTTCAGCTTGTAATGAAGGGTCTACTTTATGAATGCTGTGTAGAATTTTGTCAAAGCAAAGCAACTGGAGAAGAAATTACAGAAAGTGAAGTACTTCTTGGCATCGACCTTTTATGTGGTAATGGTTGTGATGATTTGGATCTGAGTTTATTGTCATGGCTTCAGAATCTCCCATCTTCTGTCTTCTCTTGTGCTTTTGAACAGAAAATGCTTAATATTCATGTTGACAAACTTCTGAAACCCACAAAAGCTGCATACGCTGATCTTTTGACTCCTCTTATCAGCAAACTTTCTCCTTATCCGTCATCTCCAATGAGAAGGCCTCAATCAGCTGATGCCTATATGACTCGCTCTCTGAATCCTGCTTTAGATGGCCTCACTTGTGGACTAACCAGTCATGATAAGAGAATCTCCGACCTTGGGAACAAAACTTCTCCAATGTCACACTCCTTTGCTAACTTCCATTATCCAGGGGTACAAAACCTCAGTAGAAGTCTCATGCTTGAGAATACAGAATGTCACAGTATCTATGAAGAATCCCCTGAACGGTAAATATTTGCTCATAAAATATTAGGAAATTTCCACAAGTGTGAGATAATCTAATTGGTGTCTCTGTGTGTGTGTGTGTGTGTGTGTGTGTGTGTGTATCTGTCTTAATGTTTAAGTCCCTTTAGTTGAAAGTTATTCCTTAAAACTTTACAAAGGTTTCTTTTTAATTTTGATAATTAAAATTCTGAGGTAAAATCTTTATTTTTATATTCCTTATTCTTTTGCTGGCTGTAAAGGCAATACGTGCGCATTGAAGAAATTCTGGAAACAGAAGAGTATAAATATGATAATTAAAATCCCACACAATCTCACACTTAGATGACCAGCCTTTTTTTTAATTGTGAATGTACCATATATGTTTTCATATAATTTGCTTTTTTCACTTGATAGGTTATGAATACTTTCCCATATTCTTAAACATTTTTTGAGATCAGTGATTAATGATGAACATTTTTTGAGATATAGTGACTGTAACAATTTAATGACTGTATCATAATTTAATGACTATCATAATTTTACCTAATTCCTTATTGTAGAACAGCAGATAGTTTACACTTTTTCTCCTGTAGATAGTACTGTATTGAACATGTGTATATAAAAATCTGATTGTTTCCACTCATCTTTTTTTCAGTAATTCCTTATATATATGAAGGAAATGAGTGTTAAAACCACCATTCAGTGTTTCCTTCGACACTGGCATGAAATAATAATTTCATGATTAGCAGTTACGTATTTCAATAGTTAGGAAACTTCCTGCCTTGCTTTTCCAGGAAACTCATTGGGACATAGGGCTGGTTTCGTATACTCAGAGTTGATACTATGAAGTATTACTATTGACTGCGATAAATTTATTTGTTTGTTTATTTATTTATTAAAAGATTTTATTGGGGAAGAGGAACAGGACTTTATTGGGGAACAGTGTGTATTTCCAGGACTTTTTTATTGGGGAACAGTAGTGTTTTTTTTCTAGGACTCAATCAGCTCCATCCAAGTCAGGTTGTTGACCTTTCAGTCTTAGTTGTGGAGGGCGCAGCTCAGCTTCAGGTCTAGTCACCTTTGTTAGTTGCAGAGGGCGCAGCCCACTATCTCTTGTGGGAGTCGAACCCGGCAACCTTGTGGTTGAGAGCACGCGCTCCAACCATCTGAGCCATCTGGGAGCTCAGCTCAAGGTGCCATGTTCTTAGTTGCAGGGGGCGCAGCCCACCATCCCTTGTGGGAGTCAAACCGGCAACCTTGTGGTTGAGAGCACACGCTCCAACCAACTGAGCCATCAGGCCACCCGGCAGCTCGTTGACTTCATTCTAGTTGTAGAGGGCACAGCTCACTGGCCCATGTGGGAATCCAATCGGCAGCCCTGTTGCCCAGAGCTCGCGCTCTAACCAACTGAGCCACCCGTCTGCCCCTGTAATAAGTTTATTGAAAGAACACAAAAACAACCTTTTCCTGTTCACAGAGGATAGTGGGAGGCATTCTTTATTGGGGAAGAAGCACTGGACTCAAGTTTTTGTTTCTGATTAAAGCAGGAGATCTTTAGTCCAGGCACAAAAATACAGAATAAATATATACAGAAGCGTTTTCTGTTAAGTTGCTGTGAGTTTGTGTATTGGGTGTGTGTGTGATACTTTCTTTAAAGTTCCTTAAAGAGGAGGAATCCTAGCATCAGTTAAGTGAGGGGGCTTCCTAAAGCTTAGGGTGACTTCTTAAGGCATCTTATTGTTCTGTATCTCAGATAGAGATGATATCTAGTGATGAAAACGGATGGGTATAATTAATATAGGAGCATCCTATTATCTAAATCTCAACGGAATAGAGAGTCTTGAGCATTGGTAGAGACCATCTTAAACTTTTCTTGGACTTTCCAATCCCTTTAGAGAAAATTCTCATCAGGTGGGATGCTGGGCTTCAGCTATGCAGGAACTGCTGATAATCTTCTGAGGGACTAAGGTGACAGGAGCTTCTTGGTCAGTATACTGAACAGCGTGTTAGGACTTGTGCACCAGTGAGACTGTCTTTATAAAGAAAAAAGATGCACAAAAATCCAGCCTAATATGACTCTGCAGGTGCTGTTGCCTTTGTAAAGACAGTAGAAATTGAGGGATGACTGGATAAAGGTGGAAAGAAGTGGAGTATAAGTTATTAGACGATTATAGGGAAAGCAGAGAGGTAAAATGTGACATGTCAAAAAGTAATGCGTGTGTCACTAGCTGAGCAGTAGCAATAACCCAGAAGACATCTGTTATGCCTCTGAAATTGGAACTTATGAGGCAAAGCAGTGTAGAATAATGAGGAGAAGTGGTCTTTAGAGTCAGACTTGGATTTGAGCAATACCTTTGCCATTTACTAGCTGTGTGACCTTGGGACAGTTACTCTCTCTGAACCTCATGACCTTCTCTGTAAAATAGTGTGTTGACTTGCAAAGTGAAAGCTCCTAGCAGCGTGGCAAGCATGTGATTGGTACTTAATAAGTACCAGTTTCTCCCCTTTGGAGTACATACCCTTGGTAAGGACAGTGCATCAAAAGGGCTGCTTATAACATGCTATGGGAGGGCTACTGTGCTGTGGAAAAAGTATAAACATTCAGTTTGGAAAAAGCTTACCTTGTTTTAAAAAAACTTTTTAGATGTAATTAAAAAAATATTCGGAAAAAAGGTCAAGGTGGCTGAATAGAAAAAAAATATTGGGAAGCTCTATTAGATCAATTATGTTAAAGATGCCACATGAAGGGACTCCTACTTGTAGTAATATGTGTTTGAAGTCAGTGCTCAGTTAAAAATATTTGTCTACTATGTGTCAGCACCATGCTGCATCCCCGAGATACAATGATTGAGTTACTATGGTGAACAAGAAAATAAAACACGAAAGAAAGGTTTATAAGGGAATGTATGGTATTTTGAAAGATACCTTTTCACTCAAACAGAAACAAACTCAAAATAGAAAGTCAGAAAAATCAGTTGAAATATGTAAGCTTTGGCTGTTCAGTGTAATGATCTCGAAATTAAATGGGAAAACAAACAAACAAACAAAACCCCCAAATATCTTTAGGCATGGGCCAGCATTGGATTTGGACTCTAAAGATCTGGATTCAGGTCCAAGCTTTATTTATTTGCTAGCCATGTAATTTTAGAAAATCACTTGTTTTTTGAATGTTTCCTCATCTGTGAAATGGGAGTTATAATCTATTTCACAGGTTTATTATGCAAGTTAAATGAGAATGCATATGGAAGTGACAGCAAAATTAAATCAAGTTGCAAAATTAAATCAAATGTTACTTTATGAAGGTCATTTTATTCTATCCCTATACAGTTAATAACCCTTACAAATTCTTTATGGACCTAAATGGGGTCTTCTTACGGACATTAGCTGCTTACAGCACAGTCTGATAGCTGAAAACTCCTCCCACGTCTTTCTGCTTCCTCTTCTGGGTGCGTTTGTGTATGTGTGTTTAGGTACTTACACATATAGAGTGCAAGACTCCTAACTAATGGTGCCTGTGTGAAGATGACTCTAGCTCTGCTTTCCTTGACCCCAGAGCTATATTTTGATATGTTTTACATACTTCTGCCTAGAGAGGCCATTATGAGGCCACCTCATAATTAAATTCCTTGAAGACAAAGATCATTTTACTTTTGTATTTGTTCCCATGGTGCCTTGTACTATATAGGTAATGTGTGTAAATGTCTGTAGTATTCATCTTTGGATGGTATTAAACTTTTTGAACAGTGTACAACTATGAAAAGTAGAAATTGTTAGTGTTTAAAAGATATTAGGAACAATCTGATGTAAAATGTCAAACTTACTAATTAGTATACATTAAAAATATTGGAAAGATGTATGCTTAGCTTTTACATTAAATGCAAGGAAACCAATAAAATCTCAACAATTCTTAAAATTTTGTTCAAACATATTGGAGACAAAAAATAAATAATGTTTGGATAACAAAATCAGAGATTGAGTTCATAAAGAGATTTAGGCATTAGGACATCCAACCTATTATTCAATATATAGATGAAGCTGAGCCACAGAGAATGTCAGTGATTTCCCCAAGGCCACACATCTTATTTTAGATGGGAGCCCCTACCGTCCTTGTTTATTAATCCAGTGCTCATCCATTATACATACATTCTATTTTTAAAAACTCCTTACGTAGTGTACTTAAGAGAAGTAAGGAAAATCTGTTTTTGTGCATTTGATAAACATGTAAGCTAAATGTTAATTGTTTTAAATTAAAATTTCTCTAACTGAAATATATTTTCCTTCACCCTCACCTCTTCCTTTTTGGTTTTTTTACACCTTTTTGGAAGAAGTGATACACCTATTGAGGCACAGCGACCTATCAACAGTGAAATCCTGGGCCAGAATTCAGTTTCTGAAAAAGAGCCGGCAAATGGAGCACAGAATCCAGGACCACCTAAGCAAGAAAAAAATGAGGTAATATTTACTACGCCCAGTGTCTTTTAGAGTTATTCTCTTTGTAAGAAGTAATAGTATTTGCTTGGATAGAATTTAAAAAGAATTTTCTGGTATTTGGGAGTAGGAGAGAGAATATCTAGGTTTTCTTATTAATTTGCTCATTTTCTCCCCTCTCCCTTAAGAAATATATGGTATTTTTAGTTGTCATTGTGTACTTTGGTATATTTTTAACAGGTGAATTTATTAGCAATCTAAAATACCACAGTTGATATTAATCTGACATATTTCAGTATTCAAGTAATTGAACTCACATTAAACATGGATAGCTTGTATTTTAAAGATATATGCTTTATATTTTATTGATTAGGTTTAATGAACAAGAAATTATGGCATTTTAAATATAAACTACTTTTATCTAAGCTTTTAGAGTATATTTTTCTGTGGTGTTTTGGAAAGAAAATTGTGAAGTAGGATGTAAATTTCATCACATATATATATGCTACTGAGAAAGGGTGATTAGAAGGTAGTTTAATAAATTGAATAAATTTTGTTTGTTTTCAATTAAATATTAAGAATGAAGTAGAAAAATTACTATTAAAAATACAAATGTATATTTGTACCGAAGAGAACAGAACCCCAACACACCAGCGGTGCTACAAAAATATATACAAGTGGACACTTTGGTCATTATTGCTCAAGCAGTAGTTCGCCATAATCAGAAGTGTCTGGATGCTGATGGTAACCACTTTGAGCACCTCCTGTAATTGGCAGAAGTCAAATGTGACTTGTATTCATCTTTTGTTATTGGTATATATGGAGTATTACAATTTTAGTACACTTTTCCTTTCTTAAAACATTTTTTTGGCACCCTCTGTATATGAAGCAAACATTGACAGAATTGAAGGGAGAAATAGATAGTTATGCAATAATAGTTGGAGATTTCAATACCCCACTTACAAAATGGATAGAACATCTAATCAAAAGATCAGTAGGGTATAGAGAACTTGGCCAACGCTGTAAAACCACTAGACCTAACAGACATCTATGAAACACTCCAACAATAGCAGAATACCCATTCTTCTCAAGTGCACATGCAGTGTTCTTCAGGATAGAGCATATGTTAGGACATAAAACAAATCTCAGTAAATTTTAAAAGATTGAAATCATGCATCATATCTTCTCTGATTACAGTGGAATGAAACTGGGAATTAATAACAAGGAAAATTGGAAAATTCACAAATTTAATAACACAGTCTTAACTAATGGGTCAAGGAAGAAATCAAGAGAAATTAGAAAATCCTTAGAGACTAATGAAAATGAAAAGAACATACCAAAACATGCAACATTCCAAACCTATGGGATGCAGCAAAAATAGTAGTATTCAGGGGGAAATTCATAGCTGAAATTCCTACATTAAAAAAAAGAAAGATCTCAAATCAGTAACCTAACTTTATGCCTTGAGGAACTATAAAAAGAAGAGCAAACTAACCCAAAGCTAGCAGAAGGAAGGAAGGACATAAGAAAGATTAGAAGGGAGACAAAGTAGAGAACAGGAAAGCAATAGAATCAATAAAACCAAAAGTTTGTTTTTGAAAAGATCAAAGTTGCCAAGCCCTTAGTTAGACTGACAAAAAAAAAAAAGAAAAGAAAAAAGGCACAAGTAACTAAAATCAGAAATGAAACTGGGGACATTACTATCAACCTTACAATAATCAGGATTATAAGAGAATACTATGACCAATTGATAACCTAGACGAAATGGATAAATTTCTAGAAACACACAAATTACCTAAACGGACTCAAGAATAAGTAGAAAATCTCAATAGACCTATAATAAGTAAAGAGTTTGAATCAGTAATCAAAAGCCTCTGAATAAAGAAAAGTCCAGGATAAGATAACTTTGCTGGTGAATTCTACCAAACATTTGAGGAAGGGTAATACTAATCCTTCTCAAAATCTTCCAAAAAGTATAAAACTCTTAGAAGAAAATATAGGCGAAAATCTTTATAACATTGGATTTTGTAGTGTGTTCTTAGATATGATACCAAGAGCATGAGCAACAAACATAAAAATTAATAAATTGCATTTCATCAAAATTTTAAATTTTGTACACCAAAGGATATTATCAAAATAGTGAAAAAAACAGCCTACAAAATGGGAAAAATATTTGCAAATCATATATCTGGTAAGGGTTTAATATCTAGACTATATAAAGAACTACAGGCATACCTTGTTTTATTGCACTTCACTTTATGGCGCTTCACAGATACTGTGTTTTTTTACAAATTAAAGGTTTATGGCAACTCTGTGGCAAGCAAGTCCATCAGCACCAAAAAGATTATAACTTGCTGAAGGCTCAGATGATGGTTAGCATTTTTTAGCAATAAAGTATTTTTTAATTAAGGTATATACATTTTTTTAGACATACTGCTATTGCACACTTAATAGACTACAGTATAGTGTAAACAGGCATTGAGAAAGCAAAATTTCAGTACTTCGTTTTATTGCAATATTTGCTTTATTTCAGTGGTCTGGTACCAAACCCATGATATCTCCAAGGTCTGCCTGTATTACAACCCAACAACAAAAAGACAAAAAATCCAATTTAAAAAAGGAATTGAATAGACATTTCTCCAAAGAATGTGTACAAATGACCAATAACCACATGAACAGATGCTGAACATCAGTAGTCATTAGGGAAATGCAAATCAAAACCACAATGAAATGTAACTTCGCAACTACTGGGATGACTAAAATCAAAGCACTGGAACATAATAAGTGTTAGTGAGGAAGTGGAGAAATTTGAACCTTCAAACATTGCTGGTTGGAATGTAAAATGGTGCAGTCACTGTGATGTGGTGGTACCTCAGAAAGCTAAACAACGAATTACCATATGACCCAGAAATTCTACTCCTAGGTATATACCCCAAAGCATTGAAAGCAAGGACTCAAGAGATAGCTGTTCATCCGTGTTCATAGTAGCATTATTCACAGTCGCCAAAAGGTAGAAATAACCCAAGTATCCACCCACAGATGAATGGAGAAGCAAAAGTGGTCTATCCATACGTTGGACTCTTATGCAGCCATAAAAGGGACTGAAATTCTGACATATGCTACACCACAGATAAACCTTGAAAACATATTAAGTGCAATAAGCCAGACACAAAAGGACAAGTATTGTATGTTATTTATATGAAAAAGCTAAAATAGGCAAATTCAGAGACCAAAGTAGAATGGGGCTTGGGGGAGGGGGAAATGGGGCGTTATTGCTTAATGGTTACAGATTTCTGTTTGGGGTTATGAAAATGTTTGTAAATAAATAGTGATGATGGTTGCACAACATTGTGAATATAATTAATGGCCCTGAATTGTACACTTAGAAATGGTTACAATGACAAATTTATATTTTACGACAATGAAGTTTTTTTAAAAGGACATATAATTTTGTCTCCATCATTACTATACATTATGAAATAGAGAGGATCGTTACTATTTTCCTGGAAAAGGAAGACAGTTTTAGCTTTAGCTAGCTGTATGAAGGTCTTGATTAAGCTTGTTGTGTTGGCCAAATTTAGAGATGATTATTTTGTTCTTCCAGGGTAGCCCTGGTTCTCATGATCCATGTAATATAACGAGACTCCGGCCTGGCAGAGGACTGTTTCTTTACCAATATTGGAATTCACTTAAATATTTAAGTCCTATAAGTTTGGGTGCTATAGATTCTTTTAGAAGCGTTAAGTAGGAATGTTGAGACTGCTAAGTTTAACAGCCATTTATTCCACTTTATTATGAAAGGCCATTGAAAACCCGAATTAAAGTTTTGTTTTTGAGGAAAATTTTGTAAGTTTCTCTCTAGCATAACCTACCCTGTTAAGTGTGTTGGATAAGGTTAATATTGTGCTTATTATATATTAGTACAGTCCTTCAGTATTTTTTTCAAGTAATATAGATAAGATTTGTATTAGTCTTTATCTACATTATTTTCTTTAACCATGTCCCCCTTGTAACCACTATAATTTGTATTTTTATTTGGGATAAGTCAAGCATCCAGGATGACCATTCATTTTGGCCAATCTCTTGCTATGGAATAAAGCAAATTAACTGATCTACTTGACTATTAAGACTCATGGATACTATGTTATTTTTCAAAGAGCAATATATTATATATTTTCTAATTGTTAAATATAGCTATGTGTATATTTTATTCAGCATTTACACAAGTTACTGTTGAGTGGGGATATATTCAAATTGTCTGTTCAAATATATTTTTCTAATCTTTTTAAGCTTCGAGATTCAACAGAACAATTTCAAGAATATTATAGGCAAAGATTACGTTATCAGCAGCATTTAGAACAGAAGGAGCAACAGCGACAGATATACCAACAGATGCTGCTTGAAGGAGGTGTGAATCAGGAGGACGGCCCTGATCAGCAGCAGAATCTTACTGAACAATTCCTTAGTAGGTCAGTCTTTTAGTCACTTTTTAATATGTAAAGAATTATTTAAAAGCTATTTAGAAGCATGTAATAACTACTACTTTCCATGTATAGTTTGACATTTTAAGGCTTTGTGTTTCAAAAAATGTGGAAGTACATAGTATCTTCCAGTCACAGCATTCTGAGACCTCATCTCGTTTTGTCCTTTCACATCTAAGCAAGGAGAGCAGAAGTGTGGTGGAAGCAGACTGCCAGGTGGACCCAGCCCTGTGCCAGGGTAGCTGAGAACCTGTGGGAAGTTACTTAGCTTCCTTTTGTTTGTTCTCATCTACTTCACAGGGTTGCCATGAAGATTAAATGAGTTACTAGAAGTAAAGTGCCAAGAACAGTACCTGGCATATAGTAAGCACTATATTAAGTGTTAGCTGTTTTTTTTTTTTTATTATTTTGAGTGCTTATACTTCAACATTCTTTTTAATTCAGTGTATTCAAATGATTCTGTGTTTTTCTTTCCGCTTCTTCCACCTCCCCCACCCCAATTCCGGTTCAAGCTGTTGTTTCTCAGTCTAGTTGTGTAGGACACAGCTCCCTGGCCCATGCTGGTATTATGAGCCTTGCGCTCCCCCCCCCCCCCCCCCCCCCCCCCCCCCCCCCCCCCCCCCCCCCCCCGGCTGAGGCAGTCAGTCACCAGTCATCAGTTGGCCGCTCACAGTAGCTCATGGCAGCTCTTGCCGGCTGCCGGCCACTCACGCTGGCTGCCAGCCGCTCACACTGGCCACCGGCCACTCATGACAGCACACGGTAGCCCACGGCAGCACACAGCAGCCCGTGGCAGCACTCAGCTGCTCACGCCAAACTCGGCTGCTTATGGCAGCCAGCTCCAGGGAGAGCTGTTGTTTACAGTCTTAGCTGTAGAGGGCGCAGCTCATTGGCCCATGTAGGAATTGAACTAGCGACCTTGGCATTAGGAGCACGGTGCTCCAACCACCTGAGCCACCGGGCCGGCCCTAAAATGATTCTTTCTTATAATCTCTGTCAAAACTCACACTGTCAAAACAGTGTGAACTTATATTGTTTTGAATTACAGGAGGGGTGTGTGTGTGTGTGTGTGTGTGTGTGTGTGTTTGTGTATATAATATATATATAATATGGTATATATATCATGGTTTTTAAATTAGTAAACTGGAATATGTGTATTTAAATGCACAAGGGTTGGAAGATTAAATGAGTTAATACATATAAAATTACTTAGAATAATTCTCGACATAGAGGAAGTATGCCATAATTGTTGGCTATCATCACAATTATGATTAGGCAATGCAGTGGTAGCTGTCAGTTCTTTACTTGGAAGTAATCTGCTTGACACTGAGGCTTGTGCAAGTCAGTGCTCCTGAAGTTTATCCTGCCTATTAACCGTCACAAGGAATGTTTATAATGATAATCTAAAGAGTCTAAGTAGGCCTCTGAGTATTCAATTTGAAGATGGTTTTCTTATCACCTCTGATTAAATCAGTGGCTTATCAGAATTTCCTAATTTGATGAATTGCCACTTCTAGTCCTTGGATCTCTTCTTCTTATCCATTAAAGTCATAGTTGCAGTTGACTCCCTGACCATTTTTAAGTGAAAGGGGATATCTAGCATGAAGTCAGAAGATGAAGTGGAAAGGTTCTGTGATGCCACTAGTGGTGGGGATGTACTCCTCAGAAAACAAATTAAGCTGTTTTTTCTTCCTTTAAAGACAATTATAAATAGGATTAAAATTATTTCTTGGAATTTAGGTGCTGTTTAGAGCATAGTTATTGTTTAACAGCTATTCTCCATTTCATTAGAGATCAGGATTTAAAATTACATTAAAAGGTAAGTATGTTATAAAAATCCATGGGATAACCAGGCCTATTATAAGTATGAATGGATGTTTATCCTAAACTTTTGTAAGTTAGTTTCACATAAATTCTCTGTTGTTCTCTTAACTTTTTCTACTGTATTTTGTTTTTTAACCATTTAATATACTTTTATTCAATTTTTTTTCTAGACCCTTAAGTTTTATATACCTGAGCCTGTATGGGGACTTAACGTACTTGACTAATACCAAGGGCCAACTGAATAGAGATAGAATCTATAAATTAAAATATGCTTTTTGCCCTTATTGTTTTATTCTTCCAAATCGTTCTAGCAGCAGAGGTACTTTCCAGATTTAAATTCTGCTTCTCCTTCCAAGAGGAAGAGAAATCAGAGTTGTGTTATATAGATCTTATTGAAAAAAAATCAACTAAAGCATGATAGGATTTTTATTAACAGTACTGTATCACTACTTTATACCTCTTGATATTTTGTTTCTATTAGTACTACTAATTGGCACCACTGATTTGGCACCTATTATAGGTGTATTCTGCCCCTCCCTCATCCTCTTCCCCTTTTAGAGAGTCAAAATGATATGTCAAAATGATATGTTTAGACTATTTATGTTTAGCATCTACCAAATTTATTTGACCTCATACTTTTTTTTATAGGGAGCATTTCACACGGTTAGTGTTTCATAGAACAATATTTTGGAAATGCTGCCTATTTAAAATTTTTAACTGATATTTAGTAATGGCTGCGAATTTCTTTAATACTATTCAACTACTCTTTTAAAGTCTTTTTAAAGCCTTAAGCACACACACACACACACACAAAATAATGTTAGAAAATAGAGTGAAACACAACACCTCTTGGTAATCATACCCCTTGTGTAGTCCTCTCTCATAGTATTGAATCCAGGTTGGAGAGAGTGATGCTGGGCCCGTTCGGGGTCTAAATTTTAAGAAAGCCTGGCAGCTTCCTCTTTGTGTCTTTTGGAGCCCTGAATCCAACAGAAGGAATCAGGCTACTGTGATATAGAGGGAAGGGCCATGAGACTAACTTGTTTTGCTCCCTGTGTTATCTCCCTAGTGTCTGGATCAGTCTGGCAAATAGTCTTTGTAGAATGAATGAATGTGTGAATCATAGGGATGCCCCTTGACTTTGTCCCATCATGGCCCGCTCTAGTCATTTATTTCCTACTTGACATGGTATTACTAGACAGATGAAATGAAAAAGGCTTGTTTTGTTTTATTGGTGAGAAATTTTGGTAGTGGTGATATTTTTATTGACTATTTTGGGAAATTAAGTTTTAAAATAAAAATTAAACCAAAGTTATATCAGAGAAGAAACAGATTTTTTTTCTATTTTTAAGGTAAAAGGTATTTAAAAAGTTGGTGATACCCATTATGCCTATTTCCTGTACAGTGGTATACTGTAGGAAAATGTGGATCTTCTTTCAGTATCTTGGTTATGTCTTAAGCTGAAGATGGTAATGTTTTAGTACTAAACTGGCCAGAGATTCTATATTATATGTGCATTTATTTATTTAGCTTCTAAAACTTTTAATCTTATATACGTTAGGAATGTGATTCAGTTTTTATTTTAATATAATTGCATTGTTTTTAGGTCCATTCAAAAGCTTGGTGAATTAAATATTGGAATGGATAGCCTTGGCAATGAGGTCTCAGTGCTCAACCAGCAATGTAATGGGAGCAAAGGCAATGGATCTAATAATTGTTCTGCAATTAGCTTTGCTACACCACCCCAAGATTCTAGTCAGAGATTAACACATGATGCTTCAAATATCCACACAAGCACTCCTCGTAATTCTGGAGCAACAAACCACATACCTTTTCTTGAGGAATCACCTTCTAGTGGAAACCAAATGTAAGTGCTTCACTTTGTAAAACTTGGAAATAGTAACTTCCTATTAATGAATAGAAGTATAGACATACGAACTTCGCTTTGGAGCCTTACAAATAGTTTGGAGCTCTTTACCTACCAAATTTTTTTTTTCTAATCTGCCTTCGTTTATCTATATTATATTCTACTAGCTTGTAAGTCTTTTCATAGTCTTTACTCCCCTATTTTTCTTTTTGTTTTCTTACCACCACCAAGACAATCTAGTTTTTAATAAGCCATCTTACTCAGAGATCATACAGTTTTAGGGTTTATCTTCTCTCTGATTTTCTTTTTTATTGCCATTGGTATCTTTCAACAAATAATCTTTTCATTCACAGACTTCCAGGGCACAGGGTGGAATGATTGCAGCAAGATAGTCTTGGCAGTGCTGGCAGTTACAGCAGTTGGAGACTTCTTGCATATTTATGTTTTCACTAGTCAGGGAAAAATTTTTTGTCTTGCTATCATTAGTAAACAAGTGTTAATTTATGCAGTGTTGGAATAGCGAAGGAGCATTTTCTTCATCTGCTTTTCACATTAAACACCTTTGAGAGTGGTTCATTTGAAAATGCATAACTTGCTTTTGGCATTTGGGATGCCTATAGGAAATCAGCTTTATAAATTTAGTATCAAAGACTAGTTTTATACTTAAGGGCATAATTTTATCTAATATTTGCTTATTTATTACAGTTCCTATAACATTTGTTTTGTGTACCCCCAAAAGAACTCAAATTTTAAAATTAAATTTTTATCTTTATCAAAATAATATACACACCTGGTTTAAAAAGACAAATAGCACTTCAAGGCTTAATATAAAACAGAATCCCCTGATTTCCGGTCAAGATGGTAGAGTAGGAAGCATTCCAATATATTATTATGCATTGTTGACAAAATAACAAAACAAAATAACATGGAATCCCTCATCTTACCCCTCTTTGTCCATGATTTCTGCTTCTAGTAGGCTGCCATTTTCAACCTAGTTAGTAAAAAACATCAGGTACTTGCTCTTTTCCATTTTTTTTCCCCTCGGGAGACATCTCTCCAGTATCACTCCTGCTTCAATTTATATCCATTGTTTCTAGGCCATTTTGTTCAGGCCTAGAGAATCCTGGGACTTTATTTCACCATTCTCTTGGGAATTTCCTTTGCCTCTTCCCTCTGTTGGATCCCTGTTTTCAGGGTCTCATGTAGTTTTCTGAAAAGGGGTACGACAGAAGTGAGGTTTCTGAGATTTTGCATGTCTAAATATTTCACATTTGATTTGTTAGCATAGCTGAGTATAGAATTCTATGATGGAAATCATAAACTCTGAGGAGAGTTTCAAAGGCATTGCTATGTGTTTCAGTGTTCTTGTTAAGAAGTCTGATGCCATTTTCTTCTGGTCCTTTATATAAGGCGGGATAATTTTTCAACTTTGGAATTTTTTAGATTTTTTTTCCCTGATGTTCCAGAACTTCACTATGATATACATCAGAGTGTGTCTATTTTCCTTCTTTTTACTGGGTACTTTTGGGGCCCTTTTAAACTGGAAACTTAAGTTCTGGGAAATTGAAAAAAAATGTTATTTAGCAATTTCCTCACCTCCATTTTCTATTGATTAATTTTTTTCTGCTACCATATTTTTCTTTTTCTCTAATTTCCCTTGAAGTTTTTTTATAGATCTTTTTCTTGTTTCCTGTATTATTTCTCTTATATCTCTAAGAATTTTAATTATATCATTGTAGCATTTGTTTCCTGAATTGCCTGTCTTCTTGCAAATTCTTTTTTTTTGTTTGTTTTAGTCTCTGAGTTTTATCTAGGAGGCTTTCTTCAAGTATCTGGAAATCTACTATCTGTGAAGAGTCAGGCATTAAAAAAATGCTGACTGGAAGGAAGTACTATATATATGGATGGATCTGTCTACCTGTTGGTCTCTCAAAAAAGTGATAAAGTAGAAACATTGTTTTATTGTGGGGCCCTCAACTGTCAGTTTCTGTTAACCTTTTCTCTTGGGCCAGATAATTTTCCTGAACACCAATCTAAATTCATGGCTGGAGTGGCATTTAAGCGTAGCAACCAGGATTGTGGTACTTGACATCTCACTGTAAAACTTCTGGACTTTGACTTATTTTCCTTTCCAGAATGGCTTCTCACTCCTTCCTTACAACTATGCTTGGTGTTACTGAATCCAGAGCCTCTTAGTAAATGGCTCCAGAGAGTAACTTTGACTGGAAATAAGGTCATTTGCCAAAAAAAAAATATTAGCGATTGAAAGGATGAATTAATTGAGTTTCTGTTTTGATATTCAGAATAAACTTTATTTGAATTTCTACTCACACAGCTCATCAGAACATTTGGTCATTAAGCCACCTTTTGGAGATTCTCCAGGCAATCTATCAAGGTCAAGAGGGGAAGAGGTAATACTTTGGGGAAGAAGGTTTCAATGTTTTTATATATACTTGCAAAGTTTGCTAAGGAATTCTTAATTCAAAGAAAGGACCAATGTTGGAAATAGTCATTATTGTTAATGCCGGTATTTATCTCAAGGTAGTTGAGCTTTCACTAGGCTACATGAAGAGGTTGCCTCAGAAAGCACATTTAAGAGAATTCATATCAGTGACCCAGTGGAGGTCTTGGTGCGTGACTAGGGGCTGTGCACTACTCTCTGAACCCTGTGATTGACTGTTCAGTTATTATTGATGTCTCCTGTGGGCTTCTCATCAGTGTGCCTGCTTTTTGCTTTGGAATCACACATCCTTCCCTAACTAGTATACAGCTTCACTCTTATTTTCTCTAGTTTCAATTTTAACCCCATAGATGTAGTTATTATTTCAGAGGCTTATGGGGTCAACCAGCTAACATAAATGAATAAATTGACTATTTTTGTGATAAGCACATAGGAATATTTGTCCCTTGCACAAAGAAACATGGTTGCCTAGTGTTTCCAGTTCTTTTGATTTCTAAGAGAAGCTGGAACTGTAGATTTTTATGTGAACTCTATTTTTAAAATGACAACAAATTAAAAAAATTTTAAACACACTGGAGAAGAGCAATAAAGTTTATTTGGTGCTCTGCTACTTTTGCTATAAAGCAATTATTAGTAGTAATTATTATTGATATGCTGTAGCCCACTCTTACCTACCCACGCTATTTGTTTGGCAAACGGTCATATATCTTTATATGGATTATTAGAAAAATGTAGCATTTCTAGTCATATAAATTCATACGAATAATATAATAATTTAATTCAATTATACCAGACAAACATGATGTGGCATATCAGGTTGACTCCCTCCTCCCCCTTAAGGATGTATTGCATGAATACATAAAAGTTTGGGTAGGGAGAGGCATAATCTCTTCATTGATACATAGTTATAATACTATGGGTCCTAGAGCTCTCAGGATACAACCAGAGGTAAAGCGGCTTACCTTTGTGTATGCACTTGACATTCATACTTCACAAAGACAGGGTTTGGTTGGGTCTGTTGACTACTCTCAGTCTGGATGTCCTTCTTCCAGGGCCAGTTATTCCTGGTCAGGATAGCAGAATGGGTTCAAATGACACCCGTAGCAGGAGACACCAAAGCTTTTATGCAGAACTGCTTCAACTTGCCTTCCTCAGAAGAGGGCTGTGGGCAGACAGACAGGTTGACAGTTTAAAATAAAAATGAGGTTCAAATTAAATGTTCTGATTAAAATAATTTTTACAATTTTAAAAAGGGTATTTTACAATTTCAGTTTGAAATATTAAAGTATTGATTGCTGGAGATAATATCAATTTTTTTTTTTTACTCTAAGTGTACTAAAGAACAGTCCTTTATACTTCCTACTTTTAGAAACACAAATAATGTTGTTTTTGTAAGAACTATATATGTGGGCTATTTCTTTTTCATTGACAGTTAAAGAGAACTTGATATGGGAATATGTATTATACTTTGTCATAGTGAAGAAAAACTTGAATTTCTGTAACCTGTCTGAGCTTAGTTTAACAATGAGGAGTAAAAAATGGAAAAAATCAGAGTTAATTGGGTTTGCCATTTAAAAGAATATATGATTGTAGGTAACAAACATAAAGTGATAAAGTGAATAATACAGGTTCAAATTAATTTAAAATGGGGTAAAGATGAATTCTTTCAAGTTCATGTTTTGCATCGGATGACTTTCATGTTCATTCTTTCCATAGGATGACAAATTAAAAAAGCAGTTTGTTTGTATTAATACCCTAGAAGACACACAGGCTGTTAGAGCAGTGGCTTTTCATCCAAGTGGTGGTTTATATGCTGTCGGTTCAAATTCAAAAACACTGAGAGTATGTGCCTATCCAGAAGTAATTGATCCAAGGTAAGGATAAATGGCTTGTACTGCCATTCTTGCTTTAGTTTTTAATTTAGTTATCTTTGTTGCTTTTTCAGAATTGCCATTCAGCAGTGTTTAATTTTTATGTCTGTTTATTAAGCTTTTTAATTTTTATTTTCAGTGCTTAGGAATATACATAAGAATTATTGATTAAAATACTTTCAGTTAGGCCATTGTTTATTTAGCTCTAATTTTCCTTATTTCCTTGGCTTTTGTATTTTGTTTTTTCAATCTTAAAAATTCCTATATTCCGGTTAAATTACATAAGATAAAGTAATGCTAGTTATATACTTTGAGAAAATAAAAAAATTTCTTATAATAATAGCTTCAAAGAAGTATTAGGTTGCATTATATGAAATTGCTGATATTTGACCATTTTGACATACAAAAATTCCATTTTCAGTTGGTCAACCTTGATTTTACCCCTTTTTTAACAGAGTATGGGATTTGAAAATAAAGCATATGTATTTAAGGGCATATGTCACTAAAAATGGGCATATGACCTTATTAGGCATATGACTAATTCTTTAAAGTTTCTAAGAAAGCATATAGTTTATGTATATAACCTCACAGAAAACTGAATTTGAACTCCTTACTCTTTGATTAGGTACTCTTTTTGTCAATTTATTTGTTAAGGCTTTTACTGTCAGAATAAATCAGCATAATAAAGACCATGAGCTATTTGGTAGGTTTTGTGATTAGAGAAATGAATTGCTCAAATGGAATAGTTTTCATACCATTAGACAAAAATACCCAAACAAAACAAGCCACAAATTTTAAAAAATTAAGTATAAAAAGAAATACATGTTATCTATGTTTTGGAAATGTTTTACAACTCTTAAGTCATTTTTATTATAATCCTAGTTTGGAGAACAGAGGGGTGACAATATTTATTTGCATTTTTTTGGATATCTGTATCTGAAAGCAGAAATTTAGACTTTCGCACTGAAGTAGCATTTAAATGTTGGGAAAAGGAATAGGGCTCATGATAGATGATAGTAATATAATTTATTGGTGCTCATTAATGTTAGTTAAATAGGAATACATGAGCGAACATAGGCAGAATTCCAGATCAAGGAGTGGAAAGTAGCAGTAATTATGGAGACAGAGTCAAAGACTTGTATATTTAGGGTTAATCTGACCTTAAGTTAACTGTTTCTCCTTTTTGTATTTCTTATGCTGGCACAGATGTTTCATAGACTTCATGAAGCAAGTGATTTTTATGAAAATAAATTTATTTAATAGATTTTGAGCTCCTATGTGCTAGGTACTATTCTAGGGTTTGGGGACAGTTGTGATTAAAGGAACATGTTCTTTGACTTTATGGAACTTCTGGTTTAGTGGGGAAGATGAACATTATGCAAATAAACATACAAACAAATATAATTATATGTTGTGTTAGGTCTTGTGAAGAAAAAGTACAAGGTGCTGTTAAGTAAAACGGGGATTTGGAGGACTGGGGAGTCAGAGAAAGGCCTTTCTGAGGAAGATGTATTAAAGCTGAGTTCTGAGGATGAGGAGAACCTAACTAGGTGAAGAGAAGGGAGAAGATAGTAAACCAAAGGGCACATGAAGTGAGAAGGAGCTTGGCTTTTTGAGGAACCAAAATGAGTTCAGATTGCCTGGAGTATTATGAGTTGGATTGTGATGAGGCTATAGAGATAGACATGCAGAGCTTTGTAGTCATTTTGTGTTTATCCTGGGTGCAGTGGGAAGCCACTGAAAGTTTTGAGCAGAGCAGTGTTGTGAACTAAGTATATTTTGAAGTGATCACTCTGGCTGTGGGTCAGATGGCAGTAAGAGTGGATGTTAGGAGAAAAGGAAGAAGGCTGTTGTCATTGACGGCTAGCGTAATGGCAATAGAGATGGAGCACAATGGATGGAGGGAAAATCCATTTAAAGAAAGAATCAGTGGGCCTAGTGGTGAATTGGATATACAACTGAAAAGAGAATCTTTCGATCTCGTCTATTTTCTAGATCAATGTTAAGCACCTTCTGGGCATTGGAGACTTAGCAATCTTTTTTCTTGGTTTTAAAAATTTCTTAATTATGAAAAATTGAAAGGATACACGAAAGTAGAGACTAGAACACTAAAATGCAGTAGTCGTCTAAAGGTTTTGTCATATTTGCTCTGTCCTTCTTGTTTGCTTACGTAGTTTAAGGTAAATCCTTTCACCCTTTAGGATGAATCTTCAAAAACAAGTACAATTTCTTACATAGGCTTGACGTTATCATTATACCTTACTGTTAAGTGGGTTGTCATGACAATATGTGCCCCTGCCAGATTTTAAACTCTGGATCAAGCTCTTGCCTCCTTTATTTTTTTATCCATCCCTCAACGCCAGGCAACTGCTCATATTATATGTTTAATATAATGTTTATTGAACTTTTTGAGTTTGCAAGCATTCTTTTTTTTTTTAATTTTTATTGGGGAATATTAGGGAACAGTGTGTTTTTCCAGGACCCGTCAGCTCCAAGTCAAGTCATTGTCCTTTAGTCTAGTTGTGGAGGGCGCAGCTCAGCTCCAAGTCCAGTTGCCATTTTCAATCTTAATTGCAGGGGGCGCAGCCCACCATCCCTTGCCAGAATTGAACCAGCAACCAAGAGCTTGTGCTCTAACCAAGGAGCCATCCGGCCGCCCCTGCAAGCATTTTTAACTCTTAAAATTCTTTTGTGTTTCTGAGTTAAAATCCCTGAAAAATATGTGAAATGGAGGTTTTAAGAAAAATACTGTGTTCCCTATGTGGTCTGAAATAAGAGTCAGATTAGTATAATAATGATTTATAATTTTACTTTTGGACTTTACAAATACTTTAAATTTATTTCATCTGAGATGTTGAAAATTGTTATTAACATCTTGTCTGATGTTCTTTTTGTTCCCTCCCTCAAGAACAACCATCATAGAGAACTTCATATTCATTAACTTTAGCAAGCAAAAAATTGAAGTGTCTTTCTGTAATTTTTCTTTTTAGTACACATGACACCCCTAAGCAGCCAGTGGTGCGTTTTAAAAGGAATAAACATCATAAAGGATCCATTTACTGTGTGGCATGGAGTCCTTGCGGACAGTTATTAGCAACAGGATCAAATGACAAATACGTCAAAGTGCTGCCTTTCAATGCAGAGACTTGTAATGCAACAGGTAGGGCCCAAGTGTGCAAGCAATAGCTCACCAGTGTATGTTTATGGTTCCTCATGTTGTATTTCTGATACATGTCTGTACTGTTTTTAATAACATCTAAGAATACAGCCTTAAGAAGAATTTTTTTACATTCTAATTGCTTAGTTGCATTCATGAGGCATTATTGTTTTTTAGTAAGTTCTTACAGGTCGCCAGGTTGTGTCTAATCCTGGGGAAATGACTGTGACCAGAAAAATAACTTTTAAACAACTACCAGAATTTTATTAGTATATGTTTTCTAGAGAGTATCTGTCTTCTCTTTCACTTTCTGCCGGGTAAAAGACAAGAAAGTCAACTACATATAGCTTTGTTTTAGAGATGATGATATCTGAATCAGTATTTTGATTTCTTGAAGTTCTTTCTTTGCTCAGTAAAGTGAAATTGATTATAATACGAATTCCCTAAATGAAAATATACACCATACCACTCTACCTTATTCTTGGTCAATTCTGAGGCAGTTTAGCAGTCTCAAATTATCACATTAAGTTGAGCAGCATCTTTTTGTTTTAATTCTTACTGCTGTTTCAGGACCGGATCTGGAATTTAGCATGCATGATGGGACAATTAGAGACTTGGCATTTATGGAAGGCCCGGAAAGTGGTGGAGCTATTTTGATAAGCGCTGGCGCAGGGGACTGTAATATTTATACAACCGATTGTCAGAGAGGACAGGGCCTGCATGCTCTGAGTGGACATACAGGTATGTGCCATCAGTCTCAGAGGCTGTCTTTCCTTTTGATTCAACCTGTGCTTTTCCCCTTCTGCATTTCATTAATGGGATATATTTCATCAAACCAGATTTCTTCAAGACAGGAAATTTTCTGTCAGAAATTTAAATTGTGAATTTTAGTTGACAACACAGTAATGATAGGTAACATTTCGTTGTGTTAAGTCCTTTATTTATACACATAATTCCTTAATTTAATCCTCACAACAACTTTATAAGGCAGAAAGTTTTATCTCCATCTTATCCATGAAGAAAGCAAAACTTGAAAAAGCAAAATGACTTGGCTAATATCTTATGGCTAAATGTGGCAGAACTGAGACATAACCCCAGGTCTGTCTCGTCCAAAGCTGGTGAGCTAACCCCATAGTCCTGTGTTTCCTCTGTGGAAAATTTACCATAATTTCAAATGAAAATGTTTTTTAAGTACTAATATGAGGTCCTAAAACACTGAATCACCAATGTATATGTGTGGAAAATCTCTACCACATAGTACATTTGATTACCCAGACCATGGCATGCACAATAATAAGGAGTACTTAGCTTTGAATGTGTTTTAGAAAAGTACCATTCCACATTAATAACTGAGTATTGTCTTTAATAGGCCATATTTTAGCACTTTATACCTGGAGTGGCTGGATGATTGCATCTGGTTCCCAAGATAAGACTGTTAGATTCTGGGATCTTCGAGTACCAAGCTGTGTTCGTGTTGTTGGCACAACATTCCATGGAACTGGTAGGTTTTTCTTGAATTTAAATGAATTTTGTTGAGGAAGAAACTTTATAAACTGCACTCACCTACGTCTTCTCCCCTGCAACATATATGTTAAAAAAAGAAAAAGAACAATAGTAAAATAAATACTTGTTATTTTCATGGAGTACTTTAAGTTCTTCTAAAAATGCTTTTATCTGTTACTTTATTTGTAAAAATAATATTCAGCTTAGGAAACCGAGGCCCAGGGAGATTAATATCATGCCCTAATTATTCTGTTAGCAGGGCCATTTAGACCTTGGTGTTAATAATTATATTTTGTTTTGTTTGCTTAGTTTCTGTGCACTTATCTTGAATTTATCTCTCATCTGTCCCTTTAGTTGTCCAAATTATTTTTGGCCCCTTTTCTCTCCTTTCAGAGATTTCAATATTTTGGTCATCTTCTCTCTCTTGCAACATTAACGTCTCTTTGTCTACCAGATCTCTCCTTCTGTGCTTCTCTCCCATATAGACATACATACAAACATTTTATAGAATTGACAATGCCCCAAAGTTTCTTTGTTGACCTCCTAATCCCCCTCCGAGTTCTGCCCCTAATAGTTTGCTCCCTTTCTTATCCAGATGTCTCAACAAAAATCTTGCCTACATACACTGTTTTCATTTCCTCACCCTCAGTCTTCAGCCTACCCCAGTCTGTCTCCTGCCGCAACCCCTCTAACAAGAGTTGCCTTTTCAAGATCACCATTAACCTTCATGTTGTCAAAACATTTTTAAATCCTCATTTGACTTCAACACTCAGCAGTGTGTAAGAGCTGACCTCTTCCCCTTTTCTTCTGGGCGTTCTACTCTTCTTTTACCTTTCTGGAGAACTACTCCTTTGCTGGCTCTTCCTCCTCTGCTCAACCTCGAAATTTTGGCAGGGACTAAAGTCCCAGGGCGCAGGATCTTTGTCGGCTTTCTCTAGGTGAGTACATCGATTCCCCCAGCTTTAAGTATAACTTGTATGCTGATACGAGTTATACTTAAATTTTCATCTCTAGCCCAAACTGCTGCGTCCAGGCTCGTGTTTGTAACCCATCTACTTGACCTCTCCTTTTGGATATCTCACAGGACATCTCTTACTTTCCATGTGCCAAACAAAACTATTGAATCGTGACCTCTCCCCTCAAATGTCACTGCCCCAGACCTCCTCACCTACGTGGTCCCACCCACCCATTGTTCATGCCAGAAATCCTGCAGTCTCCCTGGACCCACTCTCCCCCATCTCTTTCCTCTAGAATCCAATCTAAAAGCAAATCCTGTGTTTTCGTCTCCAAAATCTATCTTAAACCCACCTACTACTTTTCATCTCATTGCCACCACTATAGGATAAACCACCATCTCTCAACGTAGCCACCACGAGAGCTTCCTTCCTCTGCTCTGCGCTTCTACTGGCCCCCTCCATTCTGTGGCCACGCAGCAGCCGGAGCACATTACTCCTTGCTTACAACACCTCGATGACTTCACATTGCTCTTAGGTTAAAGTGCAGACTTGGCACAGCCTACGAGACCCTGCTGGATCTGGCCTGGTGTGCCCTTCTAGTCTCATCTCAGATCACTTGCTTCTTTCCTTTAAGTTCCTGGAACATGCCTCACTCCTCCTACCTGCAGTGAAGTCACGCTGTCTCCTTGGCCTGCAGCGTTCTTCCACTTGTCTTCTAATGGTTAGGTCCTCCTTATCTTGATAGTGCTGGCACGAGGGAGTAGTGATCTAATAACTGTTGAAGAAATGAACCCAGATTTCCGTTTGTACCACGAACTCTGCATTTGTGAAACTAATACAAATATGTTTCCCCTGCATATCAGCTCTTCTTCCCGTTTTCCCTGTTTTTGATAATGGTTCTCTTATTTCCTCACGCAACTAGATGTGAAATCTGGGACTCATTTTTCACTCCTTTCTTTGCCACCATCCAGGCAGTTAATTGCCAAGACTGTTGATTCTTTATTTATATTTTTGTCTGAAATCTGTCTATCATTTAAGCCCTTATTCTCTTGCTACTTCATGCCATCTTGTGTTCCAGTGGCTTCCCTTCTCTATAGTCTGTGCATTTTAATTTGAGACCCATTTTCACCTGAGTTAATCTTCCCAAAGTACTGCTTGGATCATGTAATTCTCTTCCTCAGAAACCTGCAGTGACGTTTCACTGTGCACAGGAATGAGTGCACACTCTGCAGTGTGGGATTCAAGATGCCCGGCAGTCGGGCCTCACCTGCCTTTTATGTCTCAGCTACAGGCTACCTTTTATGTTAACTGGTTAAACCTAGTGACTCCAGCCACACTAAGCTCCCTGTCCTTACCCAGTGTTATACGTTCCCTGGAAACAGTTTCTCATGTAATTCTTCCTGATCATATAGCCCTCTTCTCTCTCAAAGTTTCACGCAAAGATTATTTTAATTACGTGCGTGTGTAATACATATAAACACACACATGCTCTTATTTATGCTGTTGGCTATTCTTTGAGATCTGAGTTAGGTCCCTTTTTTCTGTGAAGTCCTCCCAGGCCACTTTGGTCTAGAACAGTTGTTCTTCAACCTTGTTTTTATTATTGCCCGGCTAAGGGGGAAAGGTAAATTAATTTTTTTCCTAACAAGAGAACTTAAATACTAGGTAAGATTTTGTTGGGTGCAGTTGAGCTTTGGGGAGCTACAAACCATTGTTAATGGTGAAGATTTTTTTGTACCCTGAGCACCATTTTGCACCCCGTTGGGAGCACTGTTGCCCCCCCTGAAGACAGATGCATGGTCTAGAGGTAGGACTCCAGCCTGTGGCCTTAGAGCTTATTTTTCTGTTTAGTTCCCATTGGTGGTTAATCATGTGTTACTTAGAGACATTTTCTACACTGCGTCCAAAAACATATTTTTTTAAATTTAATTTCTGTTCTTCCAACTAGACTCTGAGCTGGGTATGGGACTATTTCTGGACACTTACCTGTCAGTGAAAAAAACACTGCATTAGGAAAAGCGATTCATCTATTGCACTTGTAGGTGTCCAGGAGGTTCTCCCAGATGACAAAAAAATGGACTTTCTCATTTTTCACAGACTCTTGCTTCATGCTTTGCCCCTAAAAAGAACACAAGTGTTTATTGGTTGACTGTTAATTTGGATTTTTTCCATAACTGAGCAGTATTGGTAAGCTATATTAAATTTTCAGTGTATGGTTCAGTAAGCATAATGAGCTGTTGCCGTTTTCTATATTGATTTTTCCACATTGAAACTTCTGTTCCTCCTGCTTTCCAGGCAGTGCAGTGGCATCTGTAGCTGTAGATCCCAGCGGCCGTCTCTTAGCTACAGGACAAGAAGATTCTAGCTGCATGTTGTATGACATTAGAGGAGGAAGAATGGTACAAAGTTACCACCCTCATTCCAGTGACGTTCGCTCTGTTCGATTCTCTCCTGGAGCTCACTACTTGCTAACAGGATCCTATGATATGAAAATAAAGGTGACAGACCTACAAGGTGATGGAGATTGACTTATTTCTTGTTTTTTTTAGTCTCTCCTTTTCTATCTGGGATCTTTCTTTTTTGTTAAGCTGGTGAGATTGAGTAGATGACATTTTAAAATTTTAGTTTTATGGTATTTACTGCTCAAATTACTAGTACTGTATTGAGGTGAATTATAGGAAATTACTAAATAAGTAGAGTGAATAGTCTTATTTTTATTGTGAAATAGTTCTAAAAATTTAAAAGAATCAACATTTATTACACTTAATCATTTTGAGTTCAGTGACAATGGATGTTAAAATATGCACTTATGTGCTCCCATTTGCTTCTACTTTAAAAATCTTGGTGTGTAATCTGTGTAATTATATCTTCAGTATCTAGTATTTTAAAATATTCATTAAGTAAATATTTATTGTGTACCAACTAGGGACAGACAGAAAGATTAATAAGATGGATAACATGCACCTTGATAGAGCTCTCATTTTAGAGGTCAGTAAAAAGTAAATCAGTAAATAATGTAATTTTAGGTGTTGGCAAGTGCTACTAAAAAAAATTTATAAGGTAGGAGAGAGTGACGGGTGGATAGGAGAAGGCTAATTTTGATAGGATAGAGTAGATCTCTCCAGAGACGTCCATTTGCACAGAGACCTGAGTGATTAGAAGGAACAAGCCCTCCGAGGACCGTAGGAGACGACCACAGCAAGTGTAAAGGTGCTGGCGGCATGTTTGTGGCCCTGCGAGAAGCCAGGGTAGCCGGGGAACCAAAGGAGGGAGAGGCAGGAGAATAAATCAGAGGCAGGGTTTTATAGGCATTTTAAAAAACATAATGGGAATACCTTGGAAGATTTAAAACAATGTAATAAGATCTAAATTACATTTAAAAGACAATTTTGAGTTTTGTAGGGAGAATGGATTATAAGGACAAGTATCAGTGAGGAGGCTATTGCAAAGTTCAAGTGAGAGAAGATGGTGGCTTGGACTAGGGTGGAAGAGGTGGAGGTGGTAAGAAGTGTCTGAATTTGGGTATTTTAATTTGTTTAATTAAATTTGGGAAGTGAGGGAAAAAAGGAATCAATGCTGATTCCTAGGTTTTTGGCATGAGCGCATGGTGCTGTTAACTGAGATGAGGAAGACAGGTAAGGGAGGAACAGGGTTAGGCAAGAAAGTCAAGAGTTTGTTTTAAACAAGTTAAATTTAAGATGGCTGTCAGGCAATCAAGTGAGATGTCGAATAGCTGTTTGGATACTAGTCTGGAGTTCAGGTGAGAAGTCAAGGTTGAAGAAGTGTGTGTGTTTCATAAGTGTATAAATGGTCATGATACTAGGTGAAATTTCCTAGGAAGTGAAGGGTAAAGGGAACAAGAAATCTGGTTTGACTCCTGGGATTCATCAAACATGAAGTCAGGAAGAGACAGGAAATCAGCAAAGGAGACCGAGATGTAGTGGCATGAAAGTCAGGGAGAAATCACGTTTAGTGAGTTTCAAGGAGCAGGTGGCAACTGTGTCAGTGTTGCTGTGTATATGTTACCAAATACTACTGACATGATTAGGTATTCAGAAACTTATCCCTGTTTAAATCTTTCAATGTATCAATGTAGTTTAGGATTTTTTATACTGTCATGTTTTAAAGTAAGGGAAAATTTGTGAAATCTTTTCATATACTTATTTTGTATTGTAAATCAATATCTCTTTCCTTTGTTGATTTAGGAGACCTCACTAAACAGCTTCCCATCATGGTGGTGGGAGAGCACAAGGATAAAGTGATTCAGTGCAGATGGCACACCCAGGATCTTTCCTTCCTGTCGTCCTCTGCGGACAGAACTGTAACCCTCTGGACTTACAATGGGTAGAGTACACCTGGTGTCATCTATGCAGTGAAGGCACGGAGACTTAAGACTACTGAGTTGTGAAAATTCCAAGTGTGAAGAACATAGACTGACCAGGAGTGGCGTAGCACGAGGAGGCCACTTATACCATGTACCCCTTTGGTAGGAGCTGTAGGGTGGTGTTATTCTGCAGTTCTTTCCGTCTTCCATGTGAGCTCGTGCTGCTGTGACCTGCTATATGTAGTCTTGTTGCCAAAGTCTGCAGAAGAGCTCTTACGTTGTCATTGTGCACTCCAAGTCAAGGTGGACGATGTGTTTACGGTTTAGTATTAAATGCATTCCTTGGTCTTTGCCTAAATAACAGTTTTATATACACATGGAAATTTAACTATACTTTAAGCATATTATTACATGTAACGCAACCAAGTTCTACACAGATCAAGTATAGGTGTTCAGAAAGTTTGCTTTTCTCACAATCCCATGATATTGTATCACTTGTCAGCTAGAGGTCAGAATTTTAGGTCTCTCAAAAGTTACGTGGTTGTTTTCATTAAGGATCATTATGGAGTTTAAAGATGGGTGGGAAACTGCTTCTTCATTTATTATGTGGTATAGGCCTTTTCTTTTTTCTTAAATCCAGGGATATAATTACTACTTTGTCACATTATTTTGTTTCGGGCTTAATAGGTAAATGTGTTTGCTTCAGAAACTTGTTAATTTCAATTTTTTGAATGCAACAAGATACCTCCCTTCTAAATTGTACTGTAGAAGCAGAGCAGCAGCGTTACGTGATACACTTGATGGTACAGTAAATTTACTGGCTAGCATTTTTCCTCTAAAAAAGAAAACTTTGCCATAGACTATAGCATGGCTTGAAATGCTATGTCTGCATGATAATTTTAACATGAGAAATTTAAACTTTGCACTCCAAAAGCTTATTTGGATTTTTTTTCTTGCACTGTTTTGTGTAATGCAAAATAATGATTTTATTTCTACAGCACTGTAGATCCTAACATTCATGTATCTTTATTTTCATATTGTACAGTAATTTTACTTTAAATTATTAAATAGGCTATTTTATTTATTTCAAATGCAGTTGAGTTGGTTCTAATTATTGAACTGTCTGTGCACTGTATGTAGCAAGCATTTTTAAGCTATTGTATACAAGTGGAAAGGGTTATTAGAAGTGTAACTGTGCTATTATTTCAATAAAGACCTCTTGACATCTAAAACTATTTTTGTTGCTCAGTGTCTGTGGCTTTCAATTTAGAGTGATATTTTTTCCAGTTTACTTGGAGGTAGGTTGGTCCAGTGGATGAACCCTGCAATCAATTTCTTAAGTTTCTTTTTAAAGTTCTGCTACTGACTTACTTTTTAACCCATGGCAACTGCCTAACTTTGTGTGCCTTCTATTTCTTTTATTCAAGATCTAGAGAACTTTCTGTCTTGAATATATTGTGAAAGTTGATTAATGAAAGCCTGGCAAAATGTATTAATTCTAACTTAGACTAAAACTATGTTGAATTGAGTGCTTTAGGAAGAAATAAAGTCTAATTAGTTATGGATATTCCGTGGGCACCCAGTTTTCCTACCTCTCAGGCAAACAGGGGAACTTTGATAAAGATAGGCTGTAATTTCCTCCGTAGTTTACTTTTATGCTTAATTTCACACATTTTAGATATGATAGGAGGTTATTAGTGTTAAGTTTAAAACTAGGAAAAAGGACAATTTCTTGATACAGACTAGCTCAACTTCATGGTAAGAAATGTTCATAAAATTTTGTATTCTACCTTAATCACTATCAGGGAGTAAACTTTAAGACCCTCCTATATCATATGGGATGTGGAATTCATTTTGCAATGCATTAGATACTGCATTTCCCCGAAAATAAGACCTAGCCAGACCATCAGCTCTAATGCGTCTTTTGGAACAAAAATATATATAAAATAAGACCGGGTCTTATATTAATTTATAGTAAAGTAAGACTGGGTCTTATATTAATTTTTTACTCCATAAACCGCATTAGAGCTGATGGTCCGGCTAGGTCTAATTTTCGGGGAAACACGGTAATAAGCACTAGAAATGATCTTCAGTAAGTTATCTGGTTACATATGTCCTTTTTCCTGTGCCTCCACCCTTTTTCATGGAGGTGACTAGATTCTGGGTAGTTCATGTGAAAGAAAAAAAATGAGTAAACTGAAGGACCTGCATTCTCAGTTGTGGGTACAGGGAAGGGGTGCGGGGATGGGAGTGTGGTGCAGCTGAAATTCTTAACTCCTCGGCAAAAGCTTCAGAGGTCTGATCCAAAAATTTTTTTTTAATGTTTTAATTATTTTTCAAAAATTGTAATAAGCCAAATGATACAATCAACTGAAAAGGCAACCCATGAAATGGGATTAAACATTTGCAAATCATATATCTGATAAAGGATTAATATCTAGAATATATAAAGAATTCCTACAACTCAACAGTATCCCCCCAAAAAAACTCACCCCAAACAACCTGATTAAAAAATGGCAGAGGACTTGAATAGACATTTCTCCAAAGAAAATATGCAAATGGCTAATAAGCACATGAAAAGATGCTCTACAGCACTAATCATTAGGGAAATGCGAATGAAAACTACAATGAGATATCACTTTACGTCCTTTAGGATGGCCATTACCAAAAAATAAAGTGCTTGTAAGGATGTGGAGAAATTGGAACTCATGTGCACTGTTGGGGGGAATGTAAAATGGTACAGCCACTGTGGAAAACAGTATGGTGGTTACTCAAAAAAATTAAATCCAGCAGCCCCACTTCTGGGTATATAACAAAAAGAGTTGAAAGCAGGGTCTGGAAAAGATATTTGTACACTCATATGCATAGCAGCATTACTCAAAATAGACAAAAGGTGCAGGATACCCAAGAATCCATCAATAAATAAATGGACAAACTTTGGTATACAATGCAATGGAGTATTATTCAGCCATGACAAAATTTTGACATGTTAGAACATGGGTGATCCATGAGGCTATTACGCTGAGTAAAATAAGCCAGCCCACAAAAAGACAAATACTGTATAAGTCCACTTATATGAGGTTCCTAGAGTAGTCAAATTCATAGATACAAAGTGGTTGCAAGGGTCTGGAGGTAGAGGGGAAATGAATCAATAGGTACAGCTTCAGTTTGCACAATAATGTGAATATACTTAAATGACACTGAACTGTACACTTAAAAATGGTTAAGATGGTAAATTTTGTCAGGCATATTTCAATTTTTAAAATTGTGATAAGCAACATGCACACTCAAGTACATTATATACTACCAAATTTTAAAACACTTTAAAATTTGTTGCCAATAACTTGTGCACATCTCTCATTTCCTCCTAGTGTGTAAAACTCAGCATTTTTTCTTTGGAGAGTTTGCTGAGATTGCAAGGCCAGCAGTTTAAGACAAAAACTAAACAACTCTTGCCCCCGCCCCAGGACTATCATTTTCATTCATTATACCCTATTTAAAATATTTTGCTCAAAAATAGATTTCCGGGTTTTATTAAAAATGTTACACATTCAAACTTATAAATCAAGACTAAAAAATACGCTTCATAGGCTTCCGTGTTCAGTTTTCATTGCAGAAGAGTTCTGCCGACACAAAAAACACCCTGGTCTAAAACCAGCTGACAGAAGCAGGCCCCGCCCCCTCGGCCGGCCAATCAGCTGCGCGCCCGGGAGGGATTTACAGCTGCGGGCCGAGCGCATCGATGAGGACTCGCGAGAGGCTCGGCGTCCGCTGAAGCGCGCGGCGGCCGTGGGTGGCGGCTCTCCACTTTCTCCCGCGGTCCCTGGCAGGTGTGTGTCTTCCTGTAGAAGCCGGCGGGCCACCCTGGACGTGTGTCGGTGGGCTTGTGCGGTAGGCGGGGCTGCTGGGTCCGCCCCGGCGGGTGCCCTGGGCGGCGGGGAGGCCTCGGACGTTGCCGGGGGTGGGGGCCGCTCTCTCCCGGGCCTGCGGGGAACTTCGGAGCGCAGCGTTTACCCGGATGGGCGGGCGAGCGACCCTTATCTCCTTGGCCAGTGGCTGCCCAGTCTCCGTTTGCTGCGCGGGTGTTGTGTTGCACGGATCCAAGAGCGGCCTAGGGAAGAGAGGCAAAGCAAGTGCGAAGCGGACGCGAACAAACGTTGAATTTTGTTGGTTTCAGTTAACTGAAAACTTCAAGCATCGTTTGAACAAATACCGTCAGCAGAAGAGCTCGGATTTGGTTGTAGTTCATTTTTAAAAACTCCAAATCTAACTTGAATGTAAAAAATTAGAGATGCATATATGTGAGTGGGTGGTGAGAGGTGATTCAGGTTTTCTGTATGACCGTGGTGATGAAAGTGTGGCCCCCACATTCGCCTCATCATCATCACCTCGGAGCTTCTTAGAAATGCACGTCCTCAAGTTTGACAGACACGTCCTCAGGCTACTACACACATGCACGGGAGCTAACCTGCAAACCCCTGACTTTTATGCCATGCTGCTTCTAGGTTAATACGGAATTTGACTCTACTCTCTCTAAGTTAGCCTTGTCTTTCTCATTAAACGTGTAAATTAATTGAAATCAGATAGTATTCTTTTGTGCTGATTTCCACTCAGTAGCTGGCAGTGTAGCGGTGTTTGGAACAAGATAATAATAAAAAAATACTAGCTATTGTATGTTATAATTTTGATAGTAATGTTAAAGCTTGATGCAGATGAAAAAATGATAAAGAATAGGAATTGGGGAGGGGAGAGACTATTATTCACTAATAAGTAGAATCACAGGTGCCACCATTAAACTAAACCAGCTGGTGATGGTTACTTTTCCTTAACACTGCTACTGTTCTGTGGGCCAACATCTCTGCCATCAGTCGGAGCTTGTGAGGAATGCAGATTCGCAGGCCCACTTCTGACTTAATCAGAACCTGTTTGTTTAACAAGATCCCTAGCAGGTTTGGATGCAACATTATTTGGAGGAAGTATGAAATCAATTGTAAGATTTCTTAAGGAGTTCCAGCCTTAAATCAGTGACCATGGGAATTTGGCAGGAGGGCTTGAATTTGCAGCTGAATCCACTTATCTCCTGTTCTTCCATCATTTTCATGCTGATCCCTAGCCCTGGATAAAGCTCTTCATCTGGTGATCGTTATTGGAGATAGTAACATGGTTGTGAACAGCAGGACTTTGGATGGGGGCAGTCATAGTCAAAAGTCAGCTGCTTGACAGGCTTTTGAGTCACCTCCCTTGTATAATGCCCTTAGTGCTATTGTTTCCAAATCTCCAACCCCTGACCCACACATAGTGACACTCCTGGCTTTCTAGTGGACTGTTTCACCATCCTCTTGATGACATACAATAATAATAATAACTCTGTCAGCTGCTCTTCTTTGCTTTAGAAGGTTGATTTCCACCCCTCCACATTCATTTCTGTTTATGAAGTAGTGTAATGCCTTGTTTCCTGCAGACTTGATTTCATACTCTGCTATCTTCTCGGAGCCTCTGCTCAGTTCAGATATTCTCTTTGTCACCTACTTAGATCTTAACTGCTTAGAAGATCTGGCTGGTCTAGTTTCCTGGCATCCCTGTCACGAAGACAGTGCCCAATCCAGTAGGCGTTTAGTAAATGTTGTGCAAATGAGTGCTGAACTTTTCCCCAAAACCATATTCTCATTCTTAGTTGCTTTTTGAAGTTAATGATACCACCATTTTTTTGTCGGGAGGCCTTGAAATCTTGGAGTCATGTTTGCCATCATTCATTTCCTTTTCTTCTCCCTGCACTCGGTTGCTGAGGTCTGTAGAATTAATCTTCAAAATGTGTCAGGTGTGTTCTTTCTGTTCTCACTGCCCCCACTCTTTCAGACCAATACCCTTTTTCTGCTTCAGTCGCCTGTTGGACAGTGTGAATCCAAGTTTTTTCCAAGCTTTATATTCTGTACATATAATGCTAGTTTCATGTTCCCCAAATCTAACTGCCATCACTCTTGAACGCAGATGAAGTTAGTCATAAGGTTTTCACTTCAGCAGTGTCATCCCAGCCCTTCTCCGTTGTGTCCACCCACCCAATTTCTGAAGCATACACATTGCTGTGCCTCCCTTATCTTGCGCTCTTAGAATGTTACCCATACTTCAAAATCCATTTACCCTGTCCCTTTCTCCATGAAATCTTTCCAGTTTCTCCCAATGAGTTGTGCCGCCTTCATCCTTTGAGCCTCTTAAGCCCTTTGAATCCCTGCTATGGCTTTGATCATTTGCTGCTTAACAAACATTTACTGAATGTTTTTCATGTGCCAGCCACTGGGTAGGTGCTGGGCTCAGAGAATGCAGGGGACAAGAGGGAGAGTTCATCAGGAAGATGAATTCAGATTTGAGTAAGTTGTCACTTTCCCCTGCAAAAGTTCTTACTGCAGGGCAGCAGTTTTCTACCTTCACTGCATATTGGAACCATGTGGGAGCTTTAAAAATCCCAGTGCCTGAATTTCCGCTCCTAAAGATTCTTATGTAATTGGCCTGGGGCGTGGCCAGAAGGTTGGGAGTGTTAGAAGCTCCCCAGGTGATTCATGCACAGCCACGCATGAGAGCCACTGTGCTAATTAATGGAAGACACAGCCCAGTAAGTGGCTAATTTCATTGTGTTGTGGTAGAAGAATAAACAATGCACTGAGTGCAGAGAAGGAGTGTTTTATTTAGCCTGAAATTACTTTCATTCTTACAATTAGACTGTAAGCCGTTTATGGGCAGGGCCCAGGGCTTTCTTGCCTTCGAATTCCGGTAGCTGATCCTTATCCACAGTAGGGAAAAGACAGGCCTTGCCGTAATGATGGAGTCTTCTATGTCTGCACTGTCCAATATGGCAGCCGCTAGCCACCTGTGGCTGTTGCGCAGTTGAAAGGTTGCTAATGTGAATGAGGAACAGAATGTTTTTTACTTAAATTTAGTTAAATTTAAATAGCCACATGGGGCTGCTGGTTACTGTATTGGACAGTGTTGAACAAAGGTATTAAGTGTTGAAATGGCATTATTTATGCAGAGGCTTAGATGCAGCGGGTCTTCTCTGAATGGTTTGAGAGTTTAATCACCTCATTTGAATCTTAAAAAAATTTTTTTTATTTTTCAGTTACCGTTGACATACAATATTATATTAGTTTCAGTTGTACCACATAGGGATTCGACATTTATATAAGTTACAAAACGATCACGCTGATAAATCTAGTACCCATCTAACACCATACATAGTTATTACAATATTATTGACTATATTCCCTATGCTGTACTTTATAGCCCTGTGACTGTTTTTATAACTGGCAATTTGTGCTTCTTAATCCTTTCCCCTTTGTCACTCATTTCCCCCAACTCCCATCTGGCAACCATAAATTTGTTCTCTGTAGGAATTTGTTTCTGTTTTGTTTGTTCGTTTGTTTTCTTTTGTAGATTCCACATATACTTGAAATCATATGGTATTTGTCTTTCTCTGACTTACTTCAGGTAGCATAATACCCTCTAGATCTATCCATGTTGTCACAAATGACAAGGTTTCCTTATTTTTTTATGGCTGAGTAATAGTCCATTTTGTTTATTTATTTACTTATTTATACACGCACACACCACATCTTATTTATCCATTTGTCTATTGATGGGCACTTAGGTTGCTTCTGTATCTCGACTATTGTAAATAATGCTGCAATAAACATATATCTTTTTAAATTGGTGTTTGGATTTCTTCAGATAAGTACCCAGAAGTGGAATTGATGGGTCATAATGGCAGTTCTATTTACAATTTTTCAAGGAACTGCCATACTGTTTTCCATAGTGGCTACACCAATTTATAATTCCACCAACGGTGCACAAGGATTCCCTTTTCTCCACGTCCTTGTCAACACTTGTTTTATTGTTGATGGCCATTCTGACAGCTGCAAGGTGATATTTCATTGTGATTTTAATTTGCATTTCCCTGATGTTCAGCATTTTTTCGTATGTCTATTGGCTATCTTATGTCCTCTTTGGAGACCTATTCAGGTCCTCTGCCCATTTTAAAATCAGGTTTGTTTCTTTGTTGTTGAATTGTATGAGTTCTTTATGTATTTTGGATATTAACCCCTTATCAGAGGTAGTGTTTGCAAATAAGGCTTCTCCCATTCGATTGGTTGCCTTTTTGTTTTGTTGATGGTTTCCTTAGCTGTGTAAAAAATGTTTAGTTTGATGTAGTCCCATTTGTTTATTTTTCTTTTGTTTCCTTTGCTTAAGGAGATATATCAAAAAAGATATTGCTAATAGTGATGATGTCAAAGAGTTTACTGCCTGTGTTTTCCTCTAGGAGTTTTATGCCTTCAGGTCTTACCTTAAGACTTTAAGTCTTTAATCCATTTTGAGTTTCTTGTGTATGGGGTAAGAAAGTGGTCTACTCTCATTCTTTCACAGGTATCTGTCCAGTTTTCCCAACACCATTTATTGAAGAGACTGTTTTTTTTACCCCACTGTATATTCTTACCTCCTTTGTCATTGATTAATTCATCTTATAGGCGTGTGTTTATTTCTGGGTTCTCAGTTCTGTTCCATTGATCTATGTGTCTGCTTCTATGCCGGTACCATGCTGTTTTGATTACTATAGTCTTGTCGTATAGCTTGATATCAGGTATCATGATACCTCCAACTTTGTTCTTCTTCCTCAAGATTTGTTTGGCTATTTGGGGTCTGTTGTGGTTCCATATAACTTTTAGCATTATTCTAGTTCTGTGAAAAATGCCTTTCGTATTTTGATAGGGATTGCATTGAATCTAGATTGCTTTGGGTAGTATGGACATTTTAACGATTCTTCCTATTCATGAGCATAGCATACCTTTCCATTTATTCGTGTCTTCTTCAATTTCTTATACTTTTTCCAATGTCTTTTACTTTTCCAAGTATAGGTTTGTACCTCCTTTTTAAAATTTATTCCCAGGTATTCTTTTTGATGCAACTGTAAATAGAATTGTTTTCTTAATTTCTCTTTCTGATAATTTGTTATTGGTGTATGAAATGGTAACCAATTACTGAAAAATAATTTCATATCCTGCTATTTTACTGAATTCATTTATTAGTTCTCATAGTTTTTTGGTGGAATCTTTAGGTTTTTCTGTACATAGTATCATGTATCTGCAAATAATAATAGTGTTCCTTTGTTCTTTCCAATTAGATGCCTTTTATTTCTGTTGCTTGTCTGATTCCTGTGTCTAGGACTTCCAGTAATGTGTTGAATAAAGTGGTGAAAGAGGACGTCCTTGTCTTGTCCCCTATCTTAAAGGAATAACTTTCAGCTTTTCCCCGTTGAGTCTGATGTTAGCTGCGGGTGTCATATATGACCTTTAGTATACTGAGGTATGTTCCTCTTTTCCACTTGCTGGGAGTTTTTATCGTAAATGGATGGTGGATTTTGTCAAATGTTTTTTCTGCATCTGTTGATATCATATGATTTTTATGTGGTGTATCATGGTAATTGATTTGCAGATGTTAAACCAACCTTGTATCCTGAGAATAGATCCTGCTTGATCATGGTGTATGATTTTTGTAATGTATTGCTGAATTCGGTTTGCTAATATTTTGTTGAGGATTTTTTTTTTTTAGTTTAGTTTTTTTTTTTATTGGGGAATGTTGGGGAACAGTGTGTTTCTCCAGTGCCCATCAGCTCCAAGTCGTTGTCCTTCAATCTAGTTGTGGAGGGCCAGCTCAGCTCCAAGTTTAGTTGCAGTTTTCTATCTTAGTTGCAGGGGGCGCAGCCCATGTGGGAATTGAACTGGCGACCTTGTTGTTAAGAGCTCGCGCTCTAACTAGCTGAGCCATCCGGACGCCCCTCCCGCAGCTCAGTGGCAGCTCATTGTCTTCAATCTAGTTGTGGAGGGCGCAGCTCACTGGCCCATGTGGGAATTGAACCGGCAACCCTGTTGTTAAGAGCTCGCGCTCTAACCAACTGAGCCACCCTAAGCAACTGAGCCACCCTGCTGCCCTGTTGAGGAGTTTTGCCTCTATGTTCATCACGGATATTGGCCTATAATTTTTTTTTTTCTGTAATGTCTTTGTTTGGTTCTGGTATCATAGTGCTGCTGGCTTCATAAAATGAGTTTGAGACTGTTCCCTCCTCTTCAATTTTTTGGAATAGTTTGAAAAGAATAGGTATTAATTCTTTGAATGTTTGGTAAAATTCACCTGTGAAGCGATCTGCTCCAGGACTTTTATATGTTTGGAGTTTTTTGATTACTGATTCTTTTTCATTAGAGATTATTGATCTGTTCAGATTATTCTGTTTCTTCCTGATTCAGTCTTGGAAGACTGTATTTTTCTAGAAATTTATACATTTCTTCCAAGTTGTTCAGTTTGTTGACATATAATTTCTTGTATTTATTTTCTTATAATCCTTTGTGGTGTTGGTTGACACTTCTATTTCCTTTCTGATTTTATTTATTTGGGCCCTCTTTTTCTCTTGATGAGTCTGGCTAAAGGTTTGTCAGTTTTATGTTTTCAAAGAACTAGCTCTTGGTTTCATTTGTCTTTTCTAATTTTTGTTTAGACTCCATTTAATTTATCTCTGCTCTTTTTTTTATTATTATTTCCTTCTTCTCACTTTGGCCTATGTTCTTTCTTTTTCTAGTTTCTGTAGGTTAGCTTTTTATTTTGAAATTTTTGTTGTTTTTTGGGGTAGGCCTGCATTGCTGTAAATTTCCCTCTTAGAACGTCTTTGGCTGTGTTCCATAGGTTTTGGGTCTTTGTGTTTTCATTTTCATTTGTCTCAAGGAATCTTTTGATTTCTTCTTGATCTCATTGTTAACCCATTCATTGTTTAGTAGCATGTTATTTAGCCTCCAGGATTTGCATGTTTATCCGTGTTCTTGTAAATGATTTCTAGTTTCATACCGTTGTGCTCAGAGAAGACACTTGTACGATTTTAGTCTTCTTAAATTTATTGAGATTTGTTTTGTGGCCTAACATGTGGTCTGTTTTGGAAAATATTTCATGTGAACTTGAAAAGAATGTATGTTCTGCTTTTGGTTGAAATATCCTATGAATTAAATCCATCTGGTCTAATGTGTCATTTAGGGCCACTGTTTCTTTGTTGATTTTCTGTCTGGATGATCTATCCACTGATGTCAGTAGGGTGTTAAAGTCCCCCACTTTCTCTGTACTACTGTCGATCTCTTCCTTTATAACGATCAACATTTGCTTTATACATTTAGGTCCTCCTACGGTGAGTACATAGGTGTTTACAGGTTCTCTCTCTTGTTGAATCTATCCTTTTATCATTATGAAATGCCCTTTGTCCCTTGTTACAGCCCTTGTTTTAAAGTCTGTTTTGTCTAAGTGTTGCTACCCCAGCTCTGTTTTCATTTCCATTTGCATGAAATACCTTTTTCCATCCCTTTACTTTCAGTCTCTGTGTGTCTTTCGATCTGAAGTAGATCTCTTGTACAGGTCTTGTACAAGACTTGCATATGTACAGGTCGTGATTTTTTAAATCCATTCAGCCTCTCCTATACCTTTTGATTGGAACATTTAGTCTATTTATGTTTAAAATTATTGATAAGTATGTAGGTATTACCATTTTATTAATTACTTTCTCATTGTTTTTGTAGTTCTGTGGTTTTTTTTTGTCTTCTTGCTCTCTTGTATGTTGATTACTTTCTATAGTATTGTGTTTGAATTTCCGTCTCTTTATTTCTTGTATGTCTTTTGTAGAGGTAGTTACCATGTGGTTTACCAAGCTATGTTTATAGTAGTTTTTAAAGTTGATGGTTCCTTAAGTTTGAACACATTCTAAAATCACTACAAATTTTATTCACTCCTTCCACATTTATTTTGTCATGATTTTTTATTTTCTTTGTGTGCATCCCTTAATTTATTGTTGTAATGACACAGGATTTTCTACTTTTGCCTTTCAACCTTTGTACTGGCTTTATAGTTTGGTGCATTACTTTTACTGTTTGTCAGGAAGGATTTTTTTCCCTATATTTTCTTATTCATATTTTTTATTTTCTACTTAAAAAAATACCTTTAACATTTCTTACAATACTCTTTTAGTGGTTTTCCTTGTCTTGGAAAGTCTTTATCTCCTTCAATTCTAAATGACATCCTTGCTGGGGAGAGTAATCTTAGTTGTAGGTCTTTGCTTTTTATCACTTTGAATATTTCATGCCAATCCCTTCTGGCCTGCAAAGTTTCTGTTGAAAAATCAGCTGTTTTATGGGAGCTCCTTTGTAGGAAACTATCTGCTTTTCTCTTGCTACTCGTAAGATTCTTTGTCTTTAATGTTTGGCATTTTAATAATGATGTGTCTTGGTGTGGGCCTCTTTGGGTTCATCTTGTTTGGGACTTTCTGTGCTTTCTGTACTTGTATGTGTATTTCCTTCACCAGGTTAGGGAAATTTTCAGTCATTATTTCTTCAATCTCTTGTTCTCTCTCTTCTCCTTTGGTACCCCAGTGATGCTGGTATACTTTATGTTTTCCCACAGGTCACTTAAACTATGTTCACTTTTTAAATTCTTTTTTTCTTTTTGCTGTTTATTGGGTATTGTCTGCTGTGTTGTCTTTCAGATTGCTGATTTAATCCTCTGCTTCATCTAATCTGTAGTCTTCATTTCAGTTATTGTATTCTTTTTTTATGACTGGTTCTTTTTTTTGTTTTCTATTTCTTTATTGAGGTTCTCACCGAGTTCATCTATTCTTCCCCTAAGTTCATTGAGCATCCTTATAACCAGTGTTTTGAGCTCTGTATCTGGTAGATTGCTTGTCTCCATTTCATTTAGTTCATTTTATGGAGTTTTGTCCTATTCTTTCATTTGGGACATGTTTGTCTCCTCATTTTGGCTGACTCCTTATGTTTGTTTCTATGTATTAGGTAGATCTGCTATGTCTTCCATCTTTGCAGAGTGGCTTTATGTATAGTAGGTGTCTTGTGAGGCCCAGTGGCACAGTCTCCCTGTTCACAGGTGCTCCAGGAATGTCCCTTGTGTGGGTTGTGTGTGCCCTTCTATTGTAGTTGAGCCTGGAGTGCTGTTGACATGTCAGTGGGTGGGATTGATCCTCAGGCTGTGAGGGGTGGCCGTGACTACAGTGGACAAGTGGTTGTGTGGTTCCTTGCCCTACAGAGTAGAGTAGCTTTTGCAGGGTTCTGGTGTCAACTGAGTCTGTCCTTCGGGTGTGTCATTTGTAGAGCTGGTTAGAACTCAGGTGGGGTCTGAAGCCCACCACTGGGTGTTTTGGTTATTGAGGCTCTTGCAGGGGTCTCTGGTGCTGGCCAAGGTCAGCCATTATTTGTGCCCAACTTGGGGGCTGCCTAGAGGGAAATACAAAGTGACCTGTGGTTGGTTGCCACTTGTGCTTGGCTTGCAGGCCTTGGGAGAGGCTGTGCTGTGAACCACTAGTGCGGGGCTTGGTACCCTTTGATGGGCACCACAATGTGAGCTGACGCCATCTGCCACTTGTGCCAGGTATGTGGCTGCTTAGTTGGAGTTATGTTCCAGGCCAACATTAGCCACTTGCTTATGCCAGGCTTGGGGCCACCTGATGGGAATTAAAATGCACATTGAGACCTGTCACTACTTGTGCCAGGTTGGGGCCACTTAGCAAGATGTACAGGACACACTGAGACCAGCTGCTGCTTGTTTGAGGTTTGTGGACCTTTGAGAGATTTTAGGAAAGTCTGCCGCATGAACCAAGGTAGGCCACTTGTGTGGAAAAGCCACTGGAAGCAGCTCAGGCAGGCGTGTGAGTTGGTTGTGGTCTCAGGAAATCACCAGGGCCCTAGGATGGTGTGAGCCTGGTTGATGGAGACTCAGATATGCATGCTGGGAGGAGGGCGGACTCAACAAAGGAGCAATGGTAGCTGCCAGTGTTTCAGTCCCTAGAGAGAGTTGCCTTGACCCCTGCCCCTCCATTGCCTCCTCCAAGCCAGTCAGTTCAGTTCCTCCCCATATGTCCCTGTTGCTCTTCGAGCTGCCACCCCTGTACTAGAGCCCAGAGCAAGTGAGTCTGTGGGCGAACAAGTCCATGCATGAGCCCCTCAAGAGGATGCCTGGGATTCCAGCAGCCCTGCATCTCACTTGGACGCAATCCCCACTGATTTTCCCAGCCAGATGTTGTGGGGACTTCTCCTCCTGGCACTGGTGCTTTGGGCTGGGGAGCTGGTGTGGGACTGGGACCTCTTGCTCCTCAGGGGGGAACCTCCGAAGCTGAGATACCTCCCCATACTTAAAAACCACACCGTGGGTGTGGCACCTGCTGATTCCACATCTCCGCCCCCTCACTACCCGTCTCAACCTGGCTCCTTCTCTGCGTCCTTAGTTAACAGGACTTCTGTGCAGCTAGACTTCAGGTGGTTCTCAGTGGTGGTGGTTCTGCAGTTTAGTTGTAATTTTGATGTGGTGGGTGGAAGAGAGCACAGTGTTTACCTACTCTGCTATCTTGACCGGAAGTCTGAATCTTAATTTTGCACCTTTGTTATTTCCCATTTGTTAAAAAAAAAAAAATGGGGGGGGCCGATTTGTTTAAAATACCTGTATTTTTGTTAAATAGTCTTACTGTGAAATGATTCACATGCTATACAATTCACCCATTTAAATTCAGTGGTTTTTAATATGTTCACAGGTATGTGCAACCATTATTACCACAGTCAATTTTTAGATCATTTTTTTCATCATCTCAAAAAGAAATCCGGTACAGTTTTACTGCCACCCTTCTGTCCCTTATTATATCCTCAGCCCTAAGCACCTACTAATCTACTTTGTCTCTATAGATTTGCCTATTTTGGCCATTTCATATAAACAGTATCATATAATATATGGTTTATGGTGACTGGCTTCTTTCACATAGCATAATATTTTCCAGCTTCATCCGTATTGTAGTATATAATAATACTTCATTTGTTTTTATGACCTAATAATATTCCATTGTGTGAATATATCACACAATTTTATTTGTCCATTCATCAATTGATGGATGTTTGAGTTGTTTCTACTTTGTGACTATTGTGAATAACTGGGCTATAAACATTTATGTACAAGTTTTAGTGTGGATATATACATATTTTCATTTCTCCTGGGTACATACCTAGGAATGGAGTTGCTAAATCATATGGAAAATAACCTGTTTTTTTGTGTGTCAATAAGAATGTGCGCGTGTGTATATGTATTTATATATGAATGCCATTTTACTGAGTTTCATTTGTTATTCAGAAAGAAAGCAATGTCTTAGCACTAGGAGGAAGTAGTTTTTATTACAAATCAATTTCTTCTAAAAATAATTCTATTTTATTATATCTATTAAAAACTGTTCTTTAGCCTTCATGCAGGATGCTGTGTTCTCTGCTCCTCTGTGAATGTCTGTGGCTGATAACTGGTTACGCGCATGATGACGAGTGGATTGACCCCACAGACATGCTAAACTACGACGCTGCTTCAGGAACAATGAGAAAATCGCAGGTATTAGAAAAAGGCGTGTGTGTGTGTGTGTGTGTGTGTGTGTGTGTGTGTGTATGTATGTGTAAGACCTTCCCAGTCTTGTGATGGAAATAGTCTATTTATTATTGTTGTTGTTTACACAGAGCTATGAAAGTCATGTATTAATGATTAGCAATCATGCTGAATATCTCTCCTGACTCTTTTAGTCTAAGGTTATTTCATCCCCACCTGGTTGTTTCTATTTCGAAATTGAATGTAAAGCTCATCAAGTAGCAAACTAATTTGATTTTAGTTCTTAACTAGTATATAAATGTGAGAGTCTTAACTTTTTTAATGGTTCAATACAGTTGAAGAATATAACAAGCAAAGTCACAAAATGAAGTAGTCAAATTAGCCATAGATTATCTTTGCAGCTGAACTATAACGACATAAAACCTCTCTGCTTTACTCTAGGGGAAATATGGGACATCAGATAAAAAAGAGGCCAGTCCTGACTTGCCAGATGCTGACGAATTGTCGGAATGTTACAGCCAACTTGATTCTTTAACTCATAAGGTTAGATTTTTCCATTCATGAATTTTATATTTATGGTATGTTAATTGCTCTTTGTTTTCCTGTATTTGAAAACATTATTTGTGTTTCTATGTACTGTACAGTTTATATATACAATTGACCCTTGAACAATGTGAGAGGTAGGGGTGCCAGCCTCCTGCACAGTTGAAAATCCACCTATAACTTTTGACTCCCTAACAACTTAACTACTAATAGCCTACTGTTGACGAGAGCCCTTACTGATAACATACACAGTCAATTAACATATATTTTGTGTATCATGTAGTATATTTTTACAATAAAGTAAGCTAGAGAAAAGAAAATGTTATGAAGAAAATCATAAGGAAGAGAAAATACATTTACAGTACTGTATGTATTTATTGAAACAAATGGTATAAGTGGACCTGTGCAGTTCAAACCCGTGTTATTCAAGGGTCAACTGTATATTATTTTTTCTTTAGTTATTCTGGTTTTGTTTTTCTTTTAAATAGTACTTTTATTTTCCTGTAATAACATTTATCTCACTATGTTGTAATTATTTTTAATTAATCTTTACCAGACTGAAAATTTCTTGGAACTAGAAATATGTTTTATTCTTTTCTTTTTCTTTTTTTGATTTTATTGGGGAAGGGGAACAGGACTTTATTGGGGAACAGTGTGTACTTCCAGGACTTTTTTCCAAGTCAAGTTATTGTCCTTTCAGTCTTAGTTGTGGAGGGCGCAGCTCAGCTCCAGGTCCAGTTGCTGTTGCTAGTCGCAGGGGGCGGAGCCCACCATCCCTTGTGGGACTTGAGGAATCGAACTGGCAACCTTGTGGTTGAGAGCCCACTGGCCCATGTGGGAATCAAACCTGCAGCCTTCGCAGTTAGGAAGGAGCACGGAGCTCCAACCGCTTGAGCCACCGGGCCGGCCCCTGTTTTATTCATTTCTTGATTCTATATTCCCTGTCACAGTGTTGGGGCATCAGACTCATGAAAAATGTGGCAAATGAAGAAATGGGCAGCTTATAAGGATAAGAGTTACTCTTACAAATATAAGGGATTATTATAATATGTGTGGTAGCTGTTCCTTCTTCATTTATTCAGTCCTTTTATGTGGCTGAAGTAGAGTTTATGAGGAAAGAAACAAGTCAGGATTGTTCAGGGGTTTGAACACATGCTGTGCTTTGGGAACCACCCTCTGTTGGTTGTGGAGACAGGCTGAGCTGGTGGCAGTATGGAGGGGACCTGGGATGGAGATGGGGTGGCAGCGGTCCAGGCAGTGACAAGGGTTAAAGAGAGAAGAGGAAAGTGTTTGACTTTTCCAAGGTAGAAGAGGCAAATTTTGTAGCTGAGGGAGGAGGTCAAACTGCAGGAAGAGCTGGTGAGTGAGGAGGTTTCCGGCTGGGAGGCTGGGAGAGCCTGCTTGTTAACTGAGAGGCTGAGACGCAGACCTGCTGGTGCTTATCAAACGTGCAGGTGGCCTCATCCGAGTGCTAGCAAAGAAATGCTTGCATTAAATTCGCCTCCGTTTCACTGCATTTTGTGGTGTCGTGAGCTATTTTGGCTGCACAGTAGAAAATGCAGAAATGCCTTTTTATAGAAATTTTTCATTCCATTGTGTGTGACTTTGGTTCGAACTTTGTAAAAACATGATTGGTAAAATGGAGTCTTGAGTCCTTGCTTTAAAAAACATTATTTCTCTTAAAGAAATTAAAAAATTTTGTAGTTGTGTAAATTGCCAGGTGTTCTTATATCAAGTGTCTTCCTGTCCTGTATTTGTGTTCGATGCTCATTATGATCTCGTTTATCATCTAAGGCCCATTTTCAGGCTCAACTCAACTTGTGGTCCACACGCAATTAAAAAATAAAAGCTGCTCTCACCGTTCTAATGTGCGTAAGATATGTGTTGCCCTCACTCAGTGACTTAGCCCGTGTGCTGTTCAGAGTAGAGCTACGTCAGAGGAAGTCTGTTCTGATGAAGAATTATGGGCAGAGGAGTTACCATGTGGAGGACACTCTGGAAAAGCCATGGTTCCTGCCTTCCAGAAGCAGCGTCCCATATATGTAGTAGGGAATGATCCGTTGTTGACAGGAAAAGTTCATAAAAGGCCTAAAGTAATATGCACATTCAAGAAATTCTTTGCCATGTTCTTCATTTCTTCTTCTGACTTCATCCTGTCTTTGTCTCTTTCTGTCTCTTTATATATTCTTCCTTCTTCCCTCCCTCCCTCTTTCCTTCCCACCCACTCTTCCTTTCTGTCATTACTTTGGAATTAGGAAAAGACAGATTGGTCCAGATGCTCTGCTCCCCTCATCTTGCTTCATGATCTTCAGCTTTAAAATTACTGACAGGCAGCAGAAAAACTGCCAGTCAGGGCTCAGTGCTGGACATGTGGCCCTCACTGGGGCAAGGTTGCCTCCTTGCCCCTTGCAAAGAGAACCCAGAGACAGCAAGCTTGATAAAAATGGCTCTTTACTTTGATCAGTCCATAGGTTAGAAACTTGACCCTTACATTAAATTTGATGCTAACTGTTGTTTTTATTTTTGTGCTTACAGATTGATCAGTGTGAAAAGAAAAAGAGGAAAGACTATGAAAGTCAAAGCAATCCCGTTTTTAGGAGATACTTAAATAAAATTTTAATTGAAACCAGGAAGCTTGGACTTGTGAGTATTGGTGGTGGATGGTGTGATACCAGTCAGTGTAGCGGATATTTTCAAATTATATAAAGTAGTGATAAAGCATCATTATACTTGAACAGAGAATACCTGACTCCCCCTTTTGCCAAACCTGTTCGTGCAGGTGAAAGGTAGCAACCTGCTGGGCGGTGGTGTGGTGGGAGAAAGCGGGCAGTGCAGACCACACTCCTTTGCCTCCAGTTCACAGGGATTTACTTACTTACTTACTCAGCTCTGTGCACTGCTGACTATTTAATTGAGTTTGGGGTGGGGGTTTGTTTTAAGTTTGTTATTTGAACTTTACTAAACAATTGGAAACGTAATAAACTCCTGACTTGGTAAGGAAATTCTGTCCTGGCCCTTGCTTGTTTTCTACCACTTGTATGCTTTCTTACTGAGATGATGTAAGATCATATAGATTGAGAAAAAGAAAAATGTGTTTTAAGCAGTTTTCCCAACTGTCCTGTGGCACGTGCTGCTTTGTAAACTTGCATATCATGCCCACATTGTTCATAATTAATGTTAAGATTTCATTTTTTAGTCTTTTTTTTTACTTTGGGCAATAAGAATATCAAGGAAAAAGAGTGTTAGATGAATAATTTAATAACACCACTTTACTTTGGAAAATGGAAGTGTAAAGGCAGGTGTTATCTATGTGCACCCTTTAATTCAAGTCTTACAACTGTGTGCGACGTAAAACAGTCTGTTTTATAGGAGAGGAAACAAGACGGAGCCAGAAAATACTTAAGGTGGAGATACTTGGAAATGTTTACATAGCTCCTGGTTTTAAAAAAATATATTAATAACTGCTTTTTTATGCTTGCTGATGAGTTGTGCTTTGACATGGCACTTTGGTTTTTCTCATTTTATTTTTTTATTATTTAACTATCTGTATTTACTCTTATAAAAGAAAAAAGATTTTTCTCTTATTTTTCTTGTGCCACTGCAAATTTGAAACTATCTGAAAACTCAGCAAATGGAAAGTCATAACCCGAATCATCAGATAAAGGTGCATCGTTGATCCTCGGTATTGTGGATTCCATATTTGCACATTTGCCCACTCACTAAAGCTTATCTGGAACCCCAGAGTCAATACCCAGGGTCCTTTTGTGGTCACTTGGACATGAGCTACCTACTGTGCGCATTCCCCGCCGAGGTCCTGCCTTCTGGTTTCAGCCCCGACTATAAACGTACTTTTTTGTGGTCTATATATGGCTACATTTTTTACGCTGTTTTTGGTGTATGTGGTTATTTCACTGTTTAAAGTAGTTCCCAAGTGTAATGCTGTCTAGTGTTCCTAGTGCAAGAAGACTGGGAGGTGCCTTAACAGAGAAAATACATGTGTTAGATGAGCTTCCTTCAGGCATGAGCTACAGGGCTGTTGGCTGTGAGTTCGGTGTTAATGAATCAACAGTATATATTAAATCAGGTGTCTTTAAATAGAAACACACATAAAAAGGGTGTATATTGACTGGCACGTGAAAATGTGTTTGCAGGAGCCTAACCCTGTATTTCCTTGTAGGAGCCATGGTTCAGTATTTGCTAATTAATGAGTGACTAATTAGCAAATACTGATAGAACATAACTACTGCGAATAGCAAGAATTAACTGTATTTTAGTAAAATATACATTGCTTACTTGCCTAGACTTTTATAAGTTTTGAAATGTTTTTCACATGTATTATCTTTGGTTATGTTGGCCTGTGAGAGACAGGTAGATATTGTTGTTCTTATTTTATACATGTGAAATATTGTAAATTAATTATGTATCTTGAAATGTTTCACTGAGTAATATAATAATGAAATTCTCTTTTCTATTTGTTTTTTGGCAAATTTAATTCAGCCTGATGAAAATAATGGTGATATGCATTATGATGCCGAGATTATCATTAAAAGACAAACCTTGTTAGAAATACAGAAGTTTCTCAGTGGAGAAGACTGGAAGCCAGGAGCCTTGGATGATGCATTAAGTGATATTTTAATTAATTTTAAGTTGCATGATTTTGAAACGTGGGTTTGGCGATTTGAAGATTCCTTTGGAGTGGATCCATATAATGTGTTTATGGTAAGCTGGGATACGGGGGACATGAGTAACAGTTTCTTTTTAAAATACTTTTAAAATTCCACCATAATTCTGTTAAATCACTCAGACTGTGGTGATGAACTTGACAGCAAAATAGTACAAATAAGTTTGTGTATTTGAGTCCAGTTCTTTTGTTTCTGTTGACCGTTGTTGTTTGGGGTGGGGAGGACAGCTTGGCAGTGACTCTGCTTTCTGCTTCTTTGTTTTTGAGGTGCTTCTGTGTCTGCTGTGCATCGTGATGTTAGTGGCCACCGAGCTGTGGACGTATATCCACTGGTACACCCAGCTGAGGCGTGTTTTAGTCATCAGTTTTCTCTTCAGTTTGGGATGGAATTGGATGTATTTATATAAGGTATTAAGTCAGTGGGCAGTTTAAACATTTTTAAATGTTATTTCATAATAAAGGAAGACTATAACCCATTTAGAACTAGTAGATACTCATAACCTTGCCTCACATGAGGGTTGGAGGCAGTGATTGGAGATGGCAGGCAATTGGCCACTGCTTGACTGTACTCGGTTTTCTTAGGCCCTTGAAAAAAGCTCGGTTCTAATTTTCATAACCCAGTCCCTGATGGGTGGCATCAGGACAGCTAAATCAGAATAGAGCTAGGTAGACACATTTTTCCAATTCTTATTTAAGTGATTTTGAATATATCCTTTTATTCTTTGCTAGAAATGATATCAAAATATTCGTTTTTAAAATTTAAGGTTATTTTCTTATTATAAAAGTGGTACGTTCATGGTAGAGAATTTAGAAAAGAAAGATACAGAGAAATTTAATTTTTAAAAATCATCTGTAATGTTATCACCTAGAGATATTGAAGAGCTATTCCCTGTTAATATTTTGAGATATTTCTTTCCAGTCTTTTTTCTAAATTTTAATTCTTTCAAAATTGGGATCACGCTGTATATTTGAAAGAAGTACTTATTGTGCCTGTCAAAATAGCATGATCATTGAAGAAACATTTTAGATCTTTTTAGCCAGCTTAGTCAAGTAGCCAGATATTTTCAATTAATTCATCTGATTAAATCATTGTGATTTTTTTTTTAACCTTTTGCTGTAAGTTCCATAGCTTATAGAACTAGTAATTATTTACAAATGGAAGGAAAGGAGGTTACGTGGTGAATACTGTTATCTCAATGATTTCCCCTTTGATTTATAAAAGATATGTTATCTTTATATAGGCCATTTGTGGTGAAAGCCATACAAAGCAAAACACTATTTCATCATGAAATGAGAAGTAGTCACTTATAGGTATATTTTGGGGCATGGTATATAAACTGTATTTTTGAACTAATTTTTAAAAAATCTTTGTAGTGAAAAGGTTTTCCTTCCTCATCATAATTACTTACAAAGAATGTAATTTATCCTTACTGATTGTGTTAAGACTGTACTTTGCCAAAAGAGCTACTCTTTAGAAAAAATAGATACACTTTTTCTATTAAAAAATTGTACACAATCTGGTGTCTGGTGAAGACATGCTTTGAACAAAGGTGTTTTGGATGTGAGGTGCAGCCTTTGTTGTTAGCAGTGGTTCATGGTTCCCTTTTGGTGTTTGTCAGTTAGCGTTCGCACAGCATCAGGCCGAAGTTGCCAAGATGGAGCCATTTAACAAGGTGTGTGCTGAGAAGATGGACTGGACTGGAAGTCTCTGGGGTAAGGTGTTGGTTCACTTGGCCTGATTTTTGAATAGAATTTCTGAGAATGAGAAAACATATGAATAATTACAAAGAAATGATAAAATGCCACAAGGAGGCTTTCCTTGACTGACCCTTTAATATCAAAAGAACATGCAAGAAGAGTCTTAGGTTTCAGACTAGTGACTTTCGTGTTAATGTAATGTCACAGGAAGGAATAGCAAGTGTATGCTGGCTCTGATATTACCTGTCTTCCTCCATTAGACTGGAGGAATCTTGTGCTCACTGTTCACCTAGTCCTTACCAGTGTCTAGCACATTCTATCTAGGTCCTCAACCGAAGTTTATTAATGAAGTGAAATAATGTATGTATGCATTCATATCCACCTTAGATTTAATCTCCTTATATTGATTTATGAAATCATATATTGTAGCTTTACTCTTGTTTTTTATTAAAGGTAAAATTATTTTACTTTTTTTCTTACGGATTTTATACATTCTCGCTAACATTGACCGCCTTTCGTTATGTAGCAGTGGGAATGGTTTAGTGTTCAAAGCACCTTATACATAAATGCAAGTCCATGATGACTGATCAGGATAGAATCTCAGCAGATTATACACATTAGGGTGTCCCAAATTAATGCTTCTTATAAAGGTATGGCGACTAAACCAACCCAGCCTGCTTTAGGGGCAACTAAAATGCCCTCTTTAGCTCAGGCTAGTGTGTCATGTAAGTCTGATTTAGAAATATTGGGAGAGCTAGTATTCTAATTTATTTGATAAAATAAGGTAAGAACTGACTTTTTAAATTGAAATTTTACTGTGATGATTGTAGAGTCACGGGTGTCATAAGAAATAATACAGAGAGATCCTGCATACCCTTTACCCATTTCCCGCTGTGGTAACGTCTTGCACAACTATGCTAGTACAGTGTCACAGCGGGACAGATTGGTATCATACCCACCAATGTTATTCAGGTTTCCCCAGTTTTACTTAGATTCATTTACGTGTGTACAGAACAAATTTCAAATAGTTACCTTTTAGAAATCTTGATCATATATAATATTTTATCTGCATAGCACTTGTAAACTTTGAATGGATTTTTAAAATAAACATTTTGGATATAAGATGAAAAAATTTTAAATCAGCATTACAGGAAGTCTATTTGTAAAACAATTTAAAATTGATTGGTGGTGGCGGTGGCAGGGGTAAAACCAAAATATTGTCTTATTTGGGAATGAAATGCAACTTTTTTTTTTTAATGACTCAGTGTTCTGTCTCTCTCTAAATAGAATGGTTAAGAAGTTCATGGACCTACAAGGATGACCCATGCCAAAAATACTATGAGCTCTTATTAGTCAACCCTATTTGGTTGGTCCCACCAACAAAGGTACGGGATATTCTGTAAAAATTACTCATACAAAGTAAGTCAAAAATTCTTTGTATTTATTAAAAATTTTTAGTGTTTTTTAAGTCATTTTACGAATAGTAAACCTTTGTTCTAGAAAAGAATACTTCCATTACACAGTGATTTTCACATTTTGAAAAGCATGACAGCATTTTAATTTATATAACATAATTCCAGCCACAGTTCCCAGTGAATTTTGGCTCATTCTTTGTGTCTCAAAATCCTGTGAGGAAAAAAATTAAGTTGCTTTACCGTTTGTTTCAGGCACTGGCAGTTACGTTCACCAACTTCGTCACGGAGCCATTGAAGTACATTGGAAAAGGAACGGGTGAATTCATTAGAGCACTCCTGAAGGAGATTCCCGTGTTACTGCACATCCCAGTACTGATAATTATGGCGTTAGCTGTCCTGGTGCGTGTAGAGCGTCACTGCGCTAACACTTAACAGGATTTACAGAAAAAAGGCCATTAGGCTTCTTTGATGCCTAATAATCAGGTTAAGTCACGCTTAGTAGTATATGAAGGTGGTTTTTAAGTGACGCTGCTTTATTTATACTTACATGTATATTCCTCTAAGCGAGGAAGTGGTGCTAGAGTTATAGATGTCATGGCAGTGATTTACAATAATACTTTCTTTTAAAATTTGTCCCTCAATTGTGAGTTAATACACATGAAATCAGAAATCAGTCGTTTACGTCCTCTTTGAGAAAGGGGGCCTTCTTGTTTCAGTCTGAGTGTTTGTAGCACTGAGAAGGGAAGATTGCTGCGTCTAACAGCGACCCTTCTAACAGGAAGGGATGTGGAAGAAGGTGAGTGTAAACAGCTTGTAATCCAGGAGCAGACGTTTATTAACAAGAAATATTACTTGTCATTCATCCATGATCCCGTAAGGTTTTTTGTTGTTGGTTTTCAGCCCTATCCAATAAAGCAGTTGTCATATGAAAAGAAAATGTAAAGAACTCAGATGTGTCACGGAAAGCATTAAAGGCTTGTCCTCCCTAAGAACACAAAATTCACTATTCTCCAATCACTTTGTTCCTGTTTTGTGTTTGTTTTTTGGCTTGTGATTATAGGATTCAGTGGTTTAGGGGTCTGGTTTTGTTAGGTGACATTAGTTGTGTAGTAGTAGTTTAATCTCTGAAACTGAAATTGTAAGCAAAACCCCGTCATCTCGCATTGCTTTACCTAAGGAAAGACCTTTTGCTGCTTCTGTTTTCAAATAGTGTCTCTGGTACAGTGATTTTTAAACTTTTTGGTCTCAGGACTCTTTGCATTCCTAAGAAGTGAAGACCACAAAGAGTTCTTGTTTATGGGAGTTTTGTTTTTTTATATTTACCATATTAGGAACTAAAACTGAGAAAATTTAAAAATACCGGTAAAGACGAGCACACAGCCCACGAGCCGTGCGAGTGAGGCAGTCACTTCAGTGCCAGAAGACTGCTGCACACTCACGAGAGGAGAGTGAGAAAGGCTAATGTCTTTGCATTACGAAAAGTTTGGACCTCACAGATTCCCTGAGCGAGTCTCAGGGGTCCTTCCTGGGCTCCGGGGGCCACACTTGGAGAAATGCTGCCTAGTTTTTCCCATGCACTGTGTGACTCAAACAAAGCCTGTTGAATTGTAGCTGTAGCTACAGCCAAGTTTGTATTGGTAAAAAAATTAACCTATAGGAGAATGTTTACATAATGATGTACAACTTTTGAGTAATCAGCATTTACCTTATATGATGGGTGTGAATATAGACAACGTATGAGCAGTTATCAGACAATTAGTATTAGAATGTGTCCAGTTGATTAAAATGTCTACTTAATACTCAGTGATTTCTCAAATTTAATTGGCTGTTCTGGCCCTGTATTAAAGAAGAGATCTCTAATGAAAAAAAGAGTGCAGTTGAGTTGTTTATGTTACATAATTTTGTTAACACACTGAATAAAAAGAACCTCCTAATTTCATTGTAAGGCAGCCCTTAGGTACTCAGCAGTATGTATTTCTTTTCCTTCTAGAGCTTCTGCTATGGTGCTGGAAAATCTGTTCACATGCTGAGACCATTAGGTGGTCCTGGAAGAGAACAGCCCCCGGCCCTTCAGCCAGGTGACAGGCGGCGGCTGCAGGAAATTGATTATAGACCCCAGGCTGGAGCAGGTGATGCAGATTTTTATTATAGGGGCCAGACTGGCCCCTCTGAGCAAGGCCCTTATGACAAAACGTATGAGGGTAGAAGAGATGTTTTCAGAGAGAGACATGTTGACTTGAGACTTCAGACTGGCAACAAGAGCCCGGAAGTGCTCCGGGCATTTGATTTACCAGACAAAGAAGCGCGAGAGCATCCCAAGGTGGTGCCCACTGTAAGTCAGCACCTGTTCCTTTTGCTGTCCCTTCTCACTGGGCCTCAGTGCTTCCTGTAGAGCTTTTGGTTAAGTGGTTTTACTCTTCTACCCTGCGCTGTTAATTATGTCGATAATTATTCACTTTCTCTCTCTCTCTTCCCCTTTCCGGTCAAAAGTTAGTCCAGCCTCCTCAGAAGAAATGAGATTGATTTTTTACGTTCAGTACTCTTTAACAGTAGTTTGCTAGCACAGGTGGTCATTCATGTGAAATTGCATAGGAAGCCAACAGGTGAGCAGGACTGAAGTGTCTACCTTTGAAGGCCCGGAGTCCTGAGGGAGCCCCCGGGAGAGCCTAGAGTCTTAGCTGGGAGAGTGGGCCAGGGGGAGCAAGAACCTCCCCTTCCCAAATCTTGTACCTCTTTGGCTGACGACGCTATAGTTTTGACCTGCGAATGGTGAGGCCTTCTTTCCACCTTTATTGGTCATTTAAAGGGACATTTCCATTTCTGTTTGAGAGAGGAATTCATATTGTCATTTGCAAAGTTTAAATTACAACTGTAAACCTTTGAAAAATAGCTGTGAGGAAATGACAGAATTCCTTCTTCCCATGGAGTTCCTTACAAGCAGAAACATCTGCATGCCTCTGGAAAACTGAAGATGTTCCTTTCAGCTTTATTAGTTAATGCTTATCTGTCACTCATCTCAAGAAGTCTCCCGGGACTTCCCATCTCACTTGAAGTCACAGTTACCTGGGTGGCCTATTGCTTCCTTGATCTGCCCACAGCCCACCTAGAGTGAGGGTTTTGACCCCCCTCTTTCTGCTTCAGCCACAAGGACCTCCAGACTGTGCCTTTGTGCTTGCTGTTCACGAGCTGGAATTCTGTTCCCTCACATATTCATATGGTTCATTTTTTCACCTCTTCAGGCCTTTGCTGATAGATGACCTTTCAGACCACCCTAATTTAAACAGCAGTCCAGTCCTGCCACCCCCACCCACTTCCAGCATGATACTTTATTTATTTGCTTTTTCCCTAATTCTCTCCCCAAACTAAATGTGAGTTGCACTGAGGGCGGGAATTTTGTGTTTCGTTCCTGCTATATCCCCAGCATCTAGAACTTAATATATGCTCAGTAAATGTTTATCAAATCAATTGTTCTCAGGAGGCAAGAGGAGTTGGCAATACCAGCCACCAGTCCTCTCAACCCTTCCTGAACTTGGTCACTTGACACCTAGGATGTTCCAAGTGTCCCACTCCTCCATGTACAGTTCTGTGAGGCTTAATAACTATCTAATTACAGTCCAGCCTGGAACCAGGATTTGAAAGAATTCAGTTTGTTATAATAGATTTGCATAGAAACTTGTTAAACATGTTTGATTACTAAACCTTCACATTATGTTGCTTAATTCAAACAAAATGTAATTGTCTGCCTTATAGCCTAAGTCACCTATTTTGGATACAAAGCCCAGAGAGACTGGTGGAATCCCAGGTGAAAGCAGCCCTGAAAGCAGCCAGCCTCCTCCGATGCCTGAAAGCAGCCAGCCTCCGATGCCTGTCTCCGGCCAAGAGCCATCAGGGAGTGTGGACAGTCCTCCTGCGGCAGGAAAGGCCCCGCCCAGGACTGATGGCGCAGGCAGCCCAGCGTGCACTGTGGGGGCCGGCAGAAGGGATCCCGAGGGCGGCCCCTCTGGCTAGAGGACGGACTCAGACCGTGGCTCGGGTTTTGTAAAGTATCCCCTTCACAACTATTTACTACAAGTATTCTGATATTTATCACACAGGTGCCAACTTAAACGTTACTATTTTTACTGACAACTACAATTAACAAACATGTATTTCTATTTAATTTGATTTCTTTTTTCATCTGTTTAATTTTATCTTCTCTCTGATGTTAAGATACATCCTACAGAGTTTTGAAGTGTTAACTTTGAAACAGCATCTCATAGATGAACATATGGCACGCATCACTAACTGAATAATTAAGGAGGCTGGTTTAAATTAAGGACATTGAAAAAGAAGTTTTATTATTTACAAGCACATATAGGAACCAACTAACCAAAGTGTGTGTTGCCTGTTGGAAGTCCTGTAATACCTACTTTAGTTAACAGGATAATTTGTTAGTTGTGCACTGGATTCCGAAAGTGGTACGTACTGACGAACTATGTTTAAGGAAAGTCCACTGTTGTCAAATTTACTCTCTCCCTGTACTTCAGCATCTTAATGCAGCCAGGGGGTCTGCACTGTCGGCACCCATCCACCTGTGTCTGTGTAGGCTGCCCACAGATCACAGTGGCTTTGTAGTTTCACGTCCTCCCTTCGTCTCTCAATTCTTGCCTGCTTCCACATCACCCTTTTTACTTTATTCTTAGCTAAGACGAACTGAAGAGTGCCAGGGTAATTTAGACATATCATAGCTTGTTAAGTCAGTTTTATATGGTGAATAGACTTTGAGAATGGCTTTGTTCTTCCCCCACCAGACGAAGTGCACAGGCTTCATAAGATCTATTTCTCTGGCTACTCAGAATCCCAGCAGTTGAGACTGTTTTAAACTTTTTTTTTTTTAAGTAATTTATTAATTTTGCTGGTACCTACCTACAAAGCAGTTTCACATACTTTGTTTAGTATTCTTTGTTTTAACCTTCATACTAAAAATTATGTTCAGCTGCTTACTAAGAATGATACCAGTAGGAATAGTCTTAAATTTTTCATTCAGGTACTTGTATGAAAAAAAACATATTCAGAGCATTTGCTTTCTGGTAAGTTTTTCACATGAAATGTAGAATATCCCTTTTTTGGGCTCCTAAAAGCATCACTTAGATGCCTGTAACAATTTAATTTTACATGTTAATATTATTTTCTAGTTTAATATTGCAAACATCTTTTAGTATTTCATCAGAAGTAGTAATTTTTTCCAAGAAATACAAAAATTAATTTTATATAAAGATTTGTAACAGGCATATAACAAATGAACTAATAATGAAAGGATGCCTGCAGTTTGGAATAGATTTGTGAACATTAATGCATATAAAATAGTCTTCTGTGGGGGCTAGACATGGTCACACTGGTGACTGCTCCCAATGTGGCATCTGTCATCTGAGCTGTGATTCTGATTCTGAACAGAAATGAATGCCTCAGGTGGTAGACTCTAACTACAAGAGTAAATTAATGCATTTTGCACTCCTGACTGCTTTTTGTCAGTCCAAAAATGAATCTTTTTAAAAAATTGAAGTAAAATTTCATCTTTGTATTCTTTCATTACAGATAACCATTTGGGGATGAAATCTACTTTGTCAGCTAGCAAAGCAACATGCTACTGTTGAATGATGACAGCAATTCAGGGAAAACTAATTAAAGCAAATTGAACACATCAAGGCCAGTTTATAACTAGAAGAGATAGGCTTGTTTATTGTATATCCAATATTTATCACTAAAATCAAAGTTTATAGTGACAAGCTTTTTGGAAAATCAGAACATGGTAGACAGGTTTTAAATGGAATAATATTGAATGTTTACAGGGTTCATGAACTACCATATACACAAAATAAACACTTATTTTTTACATTACTGTGGTTGATATGCGGTCTTTGTTAATTGAATATTCTTATAAGAAAAAGCAAAACTTATGTGCAGTTTTTAAAGGATTCTATCTCCAGGACATTATATCCCATACATAATATGTAAAACATAATATAATGCAAGTGTTGAGTAATCGTGACAATTTCTGTATGATCTTAGAACCAAGAATATATATATATATTTTTTTTTTCCCCTGACCCCTTAATGTTACTCCAGATTGTGTAACTTTCTTCTTTTTTATTTTTTTAAACATTGGTCATTTGGAGAAGTGGTTCTCACTGCTGATCAAAATCACCTGAAGAATTTTTAGAAAGAGCTCCCCAGATCCCAGCCCAGATGTGCAGTCAGAAGCAACCAGAGGTTGCAACTTGTTCCTGGTGCGGGTTTGCATTATGCAGTTCAGCCTCAGAGTCCCGGCCCTGCTCTTCCCGTGTCTTGCTTTTGCTGAACTCTGTGTCATGTCCTATTATGTATCCCTGTAAACCACCTTCAGTTTCTGGGAAGAGGAGGCCGAGGCTTAATGATAACTGAGGTTCTCTTCTCACCTACGTCTTTCATACTTAAATTTTATGCCTTTTCATCTATTTTCTATTTTCATGGCCTACATTCTTGACCTAACCACATGAGTTTTTTTTTCAACATTAGGGCCTAAAAAGTTTTACAGCAGTATCTTGCAACAAAGGATACATTTTAAAACCATCTATATGTGGAGATACATATATATATATAGTCATGTACCACGTAACAATGTTTCGGTCAACCGGCAGAACACACACAGTGGTGGTCTCATACGATTCTAACGGAGCTGAAAAAATTCCCTTCACCTAGGGACATCTTAGCCTTTGTAGCACAATTCCTCATGTGTGGTGACACTGGTGTAACCTACTGCACTGCCAGTCGTATAGTAGAAGTACAGCACCTACGATTATATTGTAGTAGTAGGCTGTACCGTCTAGATTTGTTAAATACCTTCGATGATGTTTGTACTTCATAACAAGGCATTTCTCAGAACCTACCCCCGTCCATTAAGCAGCGCATGACTGTATTTTTAAACAGAGTCCAAAACCTGCTAAAAGAAGTTTATTTCTTAAGAGTTTCTTTTATGATGGCTTTGGCCTAATATACTGAAAACAGATTTTCTTGGGGAAAAAACTAATTTTTTATAAGATATAAGACTACTTTATATAACTCTTTTACATGTTGGTCAAGTACATTATTTTTACTAGACAGCATAATTTCTCACTACATCAATGGTTAAATGTATAAAAAAAGCCATTGTCAATTAAGATTTTAAAAAATGATCTCAGCCAAGAACAAAATTGTCTGGGATTCATTTAACCTTCTACTTCACAAACATAGGTAAAGGAACCTAACAATGCCAAAGAACAGAGTCCCAAGCAGAAATCACAAAAGTTGAAGTACCTGTAAGACACCGCCACCCTGAAACGAGTGTCCAGAGGAATGTTAACTGATGCTATACTATTAAAGGTTAAATATTTACATCATTCTAAAACATTTCAAGCTGTATTACAGTGCTATAATTTCTCCTTTTAAGGAAAAAAGAAATAGATTGCATTTCCTTGCAGTGAAAGGAAATAGTCACTTTAAAAAAATACATCCATAGTAACTAGTGGTTTGCTTATTTTTTTCCTGAATTTTTAAATTCCAACAAAGCATTATTTTGCAAACAGTCCTTTAGACCAAATTCAGTGTCTCTGTTTTGATCTCTTTGTAAAAGAACTCTCTGTTCATCCATTCTTTTCGCCTGAGACCGTAAAATAAGGCTAAAAAAGTCCTCATCGGGTACTGTCGGTCCCTTTGTGGCAGCAGGTGGTGGAGCACATCTTTGATCATCTAATCTTGACCCCTAAAAATTTACAATAAAGAGATTAAAACACAAATACTGCAGGGAAGGAGAGCACCAAGCTATGTCATGTCTGTCATTCACAACAAGAAAATGTAGCTTTAAACATTTTATTTTTGCCTCTTCTCGGAAATTAAACAGTAGAACAAGTGTTGTGTAGAATATAGCTAGAGCTTCTGGTAAGATTAAGACACATGGTCAGCTGTGTCCAAGCATGACAGTCAAAGGTTATAATCTTGCCATAATAGGCATCAACAAATACAACTTACAAATCCTCGGAAATGCCTTCAACATTTAACCCTGTGAGGGTGGTCTGCTGACTGGCCTAGTCAGGGCCACCCCCGCCCTCCACATACACCCGGCTCACCTGTCATTTGTCTTGGTAATTTCACTGTCCTCCAACACTCGGGCACTACACTTCCTAGACTGCTCTCCTCTGGGGCTTTCATTCTTTACTTCTGCCTTATCCATTAGCTCCCATGGTCATCGGCCAGCCTCTCCAGGGTAAAGATAACTGCATCATCTTTAAAATTACTTCAAAACAAACATCCCATGCTGACCATGGCCTCCCTGTTTTTCCAGATCCTGCTGTCTAGTACTTCTCCAGGAAATCTTTTTTTTAAATTGTGATAAATGAGCATGACATAAAATTTACCACTTTAACCATTTTTATGTTGTGCAGTTCAGTGGCATTGAGCACATTCGTATTGTGCAGTCATCACCACCATAATCGTCTCCAGAACGCTTTCATCCTGCAAAACTGAAACTCTAAACCTATTAAATAGTGACTCCCATTCTGCATTCCCTCCAGCCCCTGCGACCACCATTCTTTCTGTCTCTCTGAATTTTTCTGTTCCAGGTACCCCTTATGAGCGGAACCATACAGTATTTGTCTTTGTGTGACTGCTTACTTCTCAACATAACGTCTTCAAGTTCCATCCATCTTGTAGCAGATACCAGAATTTCCTTCATTTTTAAGGCTGAAAAATATTCCATTGTGTATATATACCACATTTTGTTTATCCATTCACCTGTCAGTGGAAACGTGGGTTGCTTTCACCTTTTGGCTGTTGTGAATAATGCTGCTATGAACATGGGGGTACCAGTAACTGTTCTGTCCCTACTTTTCACTTGTTTTGTTTGGGTGTATGACCAGATATGCCCAGAAGTGAAACTGCTGGATCACGTGGTAGTTTTATTTTTAATTTCTAGAGGAACTGCCAGTGTTTTCCATAGTAGCTGCACCATTCCCACCTGCAGTGCACAAGGATTCCAATTTCTCCACATCCTTGCCAACACTTTTTTTTTTTTTGGTAGTAGCCATCCTACTGGGTATGGGGTGGTATCTCGTTGTGGTTTTGATTTGTATTTTTTTAATGATTTGTGATGTTGAGCATCTTTTCCTACGTTTATTGGCCATTTGTGTATCTTTGGAGAAATGTCTATTTGGGTTCTTTGCCCATTTTTTTTTTTTTTTAATTGGGGAAGGGGAACAGGACTTTATTGGGGAACAGTGTGTACTTCCAGGCCTGTTTTCCAAGTCAAGTTGTTGTCCTTTCAATTTTAGTTGTGAAGGGTGCCGTTCAGCTTCAAGTTGTTGTCCTTTCAGTCTTAGTTGTGCCGGGCGCAGCTCAGCTCCAGGTCCAGTTGCCGTTGCTAGTTGCAGGGGGCACAACCCACCATCCTTTGCGGGAGTTGAACCGGCAACTTTGTGGTTGAGAGGACATGCTCCAACCAACTGAGCCATCCGGGAGCTCAGTGGCAGCTCAGCTCAAGGTGCCGTGTTCAATCTTAGTTGCAGGGGGCGGAGCCCACCATCCCTTGAGGGAGTCGAGGAATCGAACCGGCAACCTTGTGGTTGAGAGCCCGTGCTCCAACCAACTGAGCCATCCGGGAGGCAGCTCAGCTCAAGGTGCCGTGTTCAATCTTAGTTGCAGGGGGCGCAGCCCACCATCCCCTGCGGGACTTGAGGAATTGAACCGGCAACCTTGTGGTTGAGAGCCCACTGGCCCATGTGGGAATCGAACCGGCAGCCTTCGGAGTTAGGAGCATGGAGCTCTAACCGCCTGAGCCACCGGGCCGGCCCCTCTTTGCCCATTTTTGAATCAAATTTTTTGTTGAGTTTTTGGAACTCTCTATATTCTAGATCAATCCTTTATCAGTTATACTAATTGCAAATATTTACTGTGGGTTGCTTTTTTACTTCGTTAATACTGTCCTTTGATGTACATAAGTTTTAAATTTTTGTGTCCAATTTGTCAAGTTTTTCTTTTGTTACCCGTGCCTTTGGTGTCATGACCAAGAAATCATTGCCAAATCCAAAGTCAGGAAACTTCCCCCCCTTTAACTCTTTGATCCATTTTGAGTTAACTTATATATGGTGTCAGGTAAGGGTCCAGCTTCTGAATGTGGATTTTTAATTTTTCATCATTTGTTGATAAGACTCCTTTCCCCATTGAATGGGCTTGGTTGGCACCTTTGTCAAAATCATTTGACCATATATGTGAGGGCTTAATTTTTATTTTATTCCCTTGGTCTGTATGTCTATCATGCTGGTTCTGCACTGTTTTTATTATGGGAGCTTTGTAGTAAATTTTGAAATTAGGAAGTTTGAGTTTTCTTTTGTTCTTCTTACTCGATTATTTAGCCTGTCTGGGTTCCCTTGAGATTCCACATGAATTTTAGGATTGATTTTCCTATTTTTGTAAAAAAGTCATTGAAATTTTGATAGGGATTGTATTGAATCTGTAGATCACACTCTGGGTGGTATTAACATTTTTAACAAGATTAAGTCTTCCAATCCATGAACATGCTTTCCATTTATTCATGTTGTTCTTAATTTCTTTGAGAAATAGTTTATAGTTTACATTGTATAAGTCTTTACCTCCAGGATTAATTCCTAAGTATTTTATTCTTTTTGATGCTATTTTAAGTAGAACTATTTTCTTCATTTCCATTTTGGGCTGTTCATTGTTAGTGTGTAGAAACAACTGATTTTTGGATATTGATTTTTATATCCTGTTACTCTGCTGAATTTGTTTTAGTTCTAAAAGGTTTCTGTGTGAACTCTTTAGTGTTTGTTACATTTAAGATCCTGTCATCTTGAAACAAAGATAATTTTACATCTTTATCTTGTTCCTGATGTTAGAGAAAAGCTTTCCGCCTTTACCATTGAGTATGATGATAACTACAGGTAGTTCATAAATTACTTTTATTTTTTTGAGTAGTTTCTAGTAGTTTCCTACTATTCCTCGTTTGAGTGTTTTTTTATCATCTTGTCAAGTGCTTTTTATGCATCAACTGGATGATGTGGTTTTGCTTCTTTCATTCTGTTTAATGTGATGTAATTACATTGATTGATTTCCATATGTTGACGCATCCTTGCATTCCAGGAATAAATCCTACCTGGTCATCGTGTATGCTGTTGCTAGATTCTGTTTGCTAGTATTTTGATGATTTCTGCATCCATATTCAAAAAGGATAATGGTCTGTAGTTTTCTTGTAGTGTCATCACGGCAATATACTGGCCCCATTGAATGACTCCTAAGTCATAGGAACTGTTCCCGTCCCTTCAGTTTTTTCGAAGAGTTTGAGAAGGATTTGTATTCTTTAAATGTTTGGTAAGATTCAGGTCCAAGGTTTTTTGTGTGTTTTTTTGGTCAGGAGGTTTTTGATTACTGATAGGATCTGCTTAGAAATTGTGGGTCTATTTTCTATTTCTTTGTGATTCACTCTTGGTTTTGTGTTTCTAATTATTCAACTAGATTATCCAATTTGTTGGCATATAATCATTCATAGGATTTCTCCTATAATTTTTATTTCTGTAGAATCAGGAGTAATGTCCCTATTTTCGTTTCTAATTTAAGCCTTGTCTTTTTTCTTAGTCTAGCTAAAAGGTTTTGTCAGTCTTTTTCTGTTTGCTATTTTATTTCCTTCCATTGTATTTTTTTCTTTTTATAGTTCCTTAAGTTGTAAAGCTAGGTTTTTATTTTGAGGTCTTTCTTCTTTTTAACATAAGCATTTATAGCTATAAATTGCCCCAAGCATGGCCTCCCATGAGTTTTAGCGTTTTCATTGCTCTGTAGGTATTGTTTATAATTTCCACAAATTTGTGAATTTTCCAGTTTACTTTGTTATTGCTTGGATAAAATAGTTTGTTGAGACTTAATTTGTGGCCTAACATATGGTTTATCCTGGAGAATGTCACATTTGCACTTTAGAAATGTCCATTTCTCCCTTCAATTCTGTCAATTTTTTGCTTCATAGATGTTGATGGTCTGTTACTAGGTATGTGTCTTCAGTATTTCTTGAATTCACTGAGATCACGGCCACTTTCCACTTTCAAACCTTTCATTTCCTTACTTCCCTTCTTAGATTCCAAACTCCATTACTAAAATCAATCCCTGGCATGTGCTTCTCTCCTCCATCCTCTATTCTCCAGGCAAAGTACCAACCTTGATTAAATCTCTCTCTCTCTCCTTAAGTAGCTGGTTATGAATGGAAAAAATACACAATTGTACTGAATGGCCTTCATTCAGTGACCATGAACTTCAAGGGAGTGCTCAGCACAGATCAGCAATCCTATGAGTATTACTTTTATTGGTCAGTATGCTTTCAGGTTCTCAAAATCAACTGTGTTCCCCTTCCTCTTTTCAAAATTACAACCCTCCAATCTCAGCTTATGGTCCTACTTCTTTCTTTGCCATCAGAGACAATTCCTACTTGCTCCCGACTCCAAATCTGTACACTCTCCTTTCCTTTCTCCTCTATACAAAAACTGTGTTCTTCAATTGTTCCATATTCTTCTATATCACTGGTTCCCCTCTCTACTTGATCAGATCATTTCCATCAGCAGACATGCTATGTTATCTCCTCCAAAAAGAAAAAATCCACCTCTATCCCCCTCTAACTAATGAATCATTTATTTGCTTTCCTTTATAAGCAAAACCCCTTGAAAATTTTGTTTATTTCCCATTTACTCAACCCAATATTTTGTCCCTATCATCTCCCTAAAACTTTATTATCATTGAAAATCTCTACTCTCAATGTTGCCAATTCTGGGTGTCTTAGCATATGACACAGTTGAACTTTCCTTAAAACACTTGCTTATCTCCTCTATCCAGTGAGATCATGGAGTACCCAGGGCTTTAGTTAATACCAGCTATCTGCTGGTGACTCCCCAAGTTACTTCTCCCTTGGACTCCAGATTTTTATATCCAATTGTCTCAACATCTCTAAAGTACAACTCTTGCTTTTTCTCCTCTAATCTTCTCCATTTCATTAAAGGGCACCATTCATTCACACCAAAAAATATAGGAGTCATCCTTGACTGTCATACCCACCATCCAATTTATTAACAGGTTTTGCCAATCAATCATAACTTCAAAATATGTCCCTATTCTGACTACTCCCACCACTCTAGTCAAATTCACCAGGAACTTGTCTAAATTAGTTTCCTCGCTGCTTTTCTTACTAACAACACCCTCTACCCTTTGCCCCTTGAGTCTTTCAAGAATAGCCAGGATGATCTTGTAGAACAGAAGCCTCCAATGTCTCCTGCCACATCGGCAACACACCTCCCCAAGGCCTGTATGACGTAGGCCCTGCTTGCTTCATCCTCGTCTCGTACCACTCTCCCCGAGCCGTACTGCATGCCAGTCACACTGGCCACCCCTGAACCTGTTAAGCTTTTGGGGACTTCTGTCTCTGCGTGGCTTCACTATTCACATGGCTGACTGTTCCTCCTCATTCTGGTCTCTGTTCAACTGTCTTCCCTAACCACCCTCCCTGGATACCCACAACCTTTATCTTGCTTTAATTTCCTTTACAGCAGTTTATCGTACCTGATAAATAGATACTATTTATCTACATATATACACACTTACCCTCTAATTAAAATGTAGGATCCTTTAAAAAGCAAGTGTATCTCCAATGTGTGGAATAGCACTCAGAACATAAGAGGTGTTCAATAATTTTTTTGAATGAATGAATGAGAAAACTTGAAACGCAGGTTCAACTAAGGCCAGGCAGAGGAAATATCTCTTTTTAGTGAAAATAATGCTTATTTTTCTCATGAGCCTGTCCAAGCCATTTGAGATATTCCTTAATTACGTTTTGTTAAAGTATGAATTCTGCGTCAATATGTACATTTCTCCCAAGTGGTACACCCCCACGCTAATCACTGGTTGTTGCTGATGCTTCTCCTAAAATTTGGGAAAGTGGGGCTCTCTTCAGGTTTTGTCCCACAGCCTTTATAGCCTCCTCTCCACGTCAGCAACATCTCACCTCAGCAGCCAAAAGGAATACCAAACAAGCTGTCACACGGATCTGCTGCATCTGATGGGCCCTGAATAATAGCTTGCCTCCCACATTAGAATGAAAATTCTGCCAAAGCTCTCAACAGCATCTGAATGATAAAAACATGCAGACACACCTGACATTTTACAAGGATGTCAAAGAAGTCTTCATCAGGCTCTTTGATGTCATTGGTCATCAGGTGGCCAAGCACAGACTGATTGTTGTTTTGTGTCAGGCGGAGCCCTGGCAAATTACTGAAACTGGCCCTCTGGTCGTCCAGGCGGCGGCTCTGTGAACTAGCAAGAAGATCTAAAAACTCATCCGTGTTGGGGGACACCACGGGAACAGATGGAGCTATGAACAGGAAAAAACCCAAACATTACAGAAACACTGAAGCATATTTCTTATACACATACAATTCCTTTCTGCTTTGTTCAGTCCCAGCACATGCCCTGGCTTAGCTGTCACTGAGTCACTGATCGTCTGCGGCCTGTCACTACATGGGGGCAAGAGTGAATCCCCCCAATACTTCAAATGACCCACTTGCTGGTTATTCTGACTCGACTACATTTCCCTTATCTAATGCCCACCCAACATGTTCTTTATAAGATACAGCGCTAGATTCTGGAAGGTAAATTGTTTTACACAATATCTCAGACCACGAAGAATGGGACTGTTTTCATTCCATGCCCTGGATAGGAACCATTTAGCTAACTAAACTTAAGTGCTGCTGGCAAAGCCAAATGAAGTCATTTGGCAGCTGAAACAGAAAAACTTAAGTCGTCTATTTTAGACCTTTCTAAGGCTCAGGCAGGCTCAGCCTCAGCCTTTGCCACAGGTTCCTCTTCAGTCTGTCTTGGCTTTTCTTTCTTAATCTGGCTATGAAGCATTTGCATTTTACGTATAATTTATGAAGTACATATAATTTTTTCCTCATTTTTACTTGTTAAAGTTTAGATTTTTTTTCCCAGCCTTAAAGAAAGTAGTGGTGGGGGGGTGGCGCAGTATGATATAGTTAAACTTAGGGAAACTGAAACATAACCTTTTTTTGAACTGTACAAATACCAGCATTTCAGATATACCTAAATTCAGCCTCATCTATTGTTCCTCCTATGATGAGAACTAAATTCTCAGAAATAAATCACAAGAATATCAAAGGGAACTATTAAAACCAGGGGAGAAGCATAACTTACTTTTTAGCATCATTCTAGGGGGAGTGGAAGTAGCTGCTGTTGAAGCTGCTGTACAGTTCTTTTCCTGTAAGCAGCACCGCTGATCATCCATCCGATTGCTTTGAAATCGACTTAATAGGTCAAAAAACCCTTCATCTCCAATAGAATCTGCACTGATTTTCTGAAATATTGAGAGAAAATCTAAATATGCCAGCATTATCCTTAGATCATGAATGGAACGGTATCTTGATACATGAAATGCAAAAGGTCAAGATGAAGATTACAAATAAAAACTGACTTTTTGTAAAAAGAATACAAGATGACAACATTGTTAATAAAGTTATTTCAATCAAACTGACAGAAAGCATTTCTAGTTATTTTAGTTTTTAATCCCTGTATTTCTAAGGCTAAAGAAATACACTTCATATAATGAATTACGCAAATATTAGTGATACAGGCCCAGGCTCAAAGTTTACAGCTTCTTTTGTCATATCGGAATTGCCAGCATCACTATTCTAGTGCTTTGGGGCCATTAAGTAAAATCAGGGTCACAGAACACAAGCACTGCGATACCTCGACAGTTGATCTGATAACTGAAAGAGCTACTAAATGACTAACATGTGGGCACGTACACAGTGTGGACACGCTGGACAAAGGGATGGTTCATGTCCACGGCAGGACAGTGCAAGATTTCATCAGAATGGTGCAAAATTTAAAACATATGAATTGTTTATTCTGGAATTTTCCATTTAATATTTTTGGACTGCAGCTGACCACAGGGAATTGAAACTTTAGCAAAACGTAGGTAAGGGGGGGGAGGGGGCTACTGTACTTAAAATTTATTTCAAACATACCCTCTGAGAATTCAGAATCCGGTGATCAATGGAATTACTGGCATCTTGGAGAACTTTAGTGGAGGAACCAGTTTTGTATTTTTTCCCTTTCAATCTGTTGACAAAGAGTAGCTTTGCAGAAGGTTTGGCAAGAAGAGGTTTTTGTTTAGCAAGAATTTCACTGTTCCAGTTCTGTACCTACAAAATTTTAAACATAAATAAAACAAGCATGAAGAAAACACCAAAGCTATCTCTGTTTTTCTGTAATATTTACTTACCATCTGCACTCATTTAGTATTGGAGGAAGGGGAGCTTAGATCTTTTAATCAATTCCTTTTTGTCAGTATATTTCACTGTTTTCAATAGCTCATACCAAATACATACTGCGGATTTCTTACTATCAAAACATTAAAATGATTCTTTTTAAGAAGCTAAGAATAAGAAACAAAGTTTGCCAAAATCCCATAAAAATGAAATCTCAATGGTCAGAGGAGCCAAACTTTTATTCTGGATGTAAGTTACTTAAAAATCTGTTAACAACTGAAAATTTTGGATATATGTAGAATTTTAACTGTAAAATTTAACATCTAATACAGAGCAGTAATTTTTTGTCAATAGAATTGTAGTTTTGAGTACTAAAATTATTTGTCACTAAATTCTCTTTTGTCATAAATTCTCAATAGGCAAAGCATAAATAGCAATTTATATAGGTCTAGATTTGGTTTAAATATATTAGGTTGATGCATTTTTTTTTAACCTTTTGAACTGCAATTACTTTTGCACCAACCTAATACATAACAAACTTTTTAAAATGGTAACATAGATTTGAACTATTTAGTTAAAAAATATTTTTCAACTGGAGTTGACATGTTAGTTTCAGGTGTACAGCAGTGATTAGATATTTATAGACTTTACAAAGTGATCCCCCTAACTAGTACCCACCTGGCACTGCACATAGTTATTACAACATTATTGACTATATTCCCTGTGCTGTACTTTATATACCCGTGACTATTTTGCAGCTACCAATTTGTACTTCTTATTCCCTTTCCCTTTTTCGCCTCAGCCCCCAAACCCCACTCCCATCTGACAACCATTAATTTGTTGTCTGTATCTGAGTTTGTTTCTGTTTTGCACAATAGTATTTAAACAAAGTAAAAATAACAAATATTGAATCCAAAGGACAAATACAGAGTACATATATGTGACATCTACAGCTTTAACATTCAGTCTTAAGTATTTGCAAGTAACTAATAAATGTCCATGTTATGCAGTAATTGATGATTTGATGGGGCACTTGTCATAGGTACACATATAGTTAAATGCACAGATTTTAAGTGTGTAGTCGAAAGATATATAACCTCTACCCTAATCAGGACAGAACATTTCCATCAACCCAGAATATTCCCCCATGGGGCACAAATTAGAATAGCTCCTGCCAAGGCTAATGACTTAAGTGAGACACATAGCTAGTAAGTGAACCACACCAGCTATCTGCAGTCACAATGGAGCTTCATTTTTTTATTCCTTTTCTCACACAGGTTATTATTTGCTAGAGTGGATTTCAGGATCTACTGATTAGAGAAAAAATAAATGGCCCTTGACGTTAGAACATAAAACTGCACCTGAATCCCAAGAGGAAATGTAAAATATTTTAAATGTTTTCTATATAGTTATTTGGACATCTCAACAAAAACACTGAAGAATACAGAATGGAACAATGTCTTTAAAAATTATGAAGAAATCGTTAGAAAACGATTTCTAACCAGTAATTCCACAGTCAGCAAAATTACCAATCAAATGTGAGAGTAGGAAAAAGGCATTTTCAAACCTTGAGAAAGAACAAAAGTGGAAGGTACCAGACTCCCTGATTTCAAAACTAAATTACAAAGCTACAATAATCAAAACAGTATGGTACTGGAATAAAAACAGCTATGTATAGATCAATGTAATAGAATAGAAAGCCCAAAAATAAAGCCTTATTTTTATGGTCAATTAATTTTATGACAGGTGGTAAGGATATAAGTACAATGGAGTAAAGACAGTCTTCAATAAGTGGTGCTGGGAAAACTAGACAGATACATGTAAAAAAATGAAACTGGACCCTTCTTACATCATATACAAAAATAAACTCAAAATGGTTAAAGACTTAAATGTAAGACCTGAAACCATAAAAATTCTAGAAGAAAACAGGCAGTGAACTCTTTGACATCAGTTTTGGGTTTTTTTTTTTTTTTTTTTTTTAAGATTTTATTGGGGAAGGGGAACAGGACTTTATTGGGGAACAGTGTGTACTTCCAGGACTTTTTCCAAGTCAAGTTGTTGTCCTGTCAATCTTAGTTGTGGAGGGTGCCGTTCAGCTTCAAGTTGTCCTTTCAGTCTTAGTTGTGGAGGATACAGCTCAGCTCCAGGTCCAGTTGCTGTTTTCTAGTTGCAGGGGGCACAGCCCACCGGCAACCTTGTGGGTGAGAGGACTGCTCCAACCAACTGAGCCATCTGGGAGCTCAGTGGCAGCTCAGCTCAAGGTGCCGTGTTCAATCTTAGTTGCAGGGGGTGGGGCCCACCATCCTTTGTGGGACTCGAGGAATCAAACTGGCAACCTTGTGGTTGAGAGCCCACTGGCCCATGTGGGAATCAAACCGGCAGCCTTCGGAGTTAGGAGCATGGAGCTCTAACCACCTGAGCCACCGGGCCGGCCCAGTTTTGGTTTTTTTTCAATTAAAATTTATTGGTGTGACAATGGTTAGTAAAATTGCATAGGTTTCAAGTATACAATTCTGTAATACACCATCTAATATATCATATTGTGTGTTTACCACCCAGAGTCAGTTCTTCCATCACCATATATTTGACCCCCTTTACCCTCTTCTACTATCCTCCCTTCCCCCTTATCCTCTGTTAACCACTAAATGGTTGTGTCTATGAGTTTCTGTTTGTTTGTCTTGTTCCTTTGTTGCTTTCAGTTTTATATCCCACATATCAGTGAAGTGATGATTCTTGACTTTTTATGTTTTGACTTATTTTGCTTAGCCTAACAATATCAAGATCCATTCATGATATCCCAAATGGCACTATTTCATCTTTTCTTATGGCAGAATAGTATTCCATTGTATATATATACCACATCTTCTTTATCCAATTATCTACTGAAGGATACTTTGGTTGTTTCCATGTCTTGGCCACCATAAATAAAGCTGCAGCGAACATCAGAGTACATATATCTTTACGGATCAATGTTTTCAGATTTTTGGGGTATATACCCTGAAGAGGGATTGCTGGGTCATATGATAATTCTATTCTTAATTTTTTGAGGAACCTCCACACTGCCTTCCATAGCAGCTGCACCAGTCTGCATTCCCACTAACAGTGTATGAAAGTTCCTTTTTCTCCACAGCCTCTCCAACACTTGTTATTATTTGTCTTGTTGATGATAGCCATTCTAACTAGTGTGAGGTGATATCTCATTGTGGTTTTTATTTGCATTTCTCTGATGATTAGTGATGTTTAGCATCTTTTCATATGTCTTTTGGCCATCTGTATGTCCTCTTTGGAGAAATGTCTCTTCAGGTCCTCTGCCCATTTTTTAATTGGATTGTTTGTCTTTTTGTTCTTGAGTTGACATCAGTCTTAATATCTTTTTGGATGTGTCTCCTCGGGCAAGGGCCACAAAAGCAAAAAGAAACAAACAGGACTACATCAAACTAAAAAGTTTCTATACAACCAAGGAAACTCAACACAACGAAAAGACAACCTACTGAATAGGAGAAGATATTCACAAATCTAATAAGGGGTTAATATCCAAAATTTACAGGGAACTCATACAGTTTAACACCAAATAAAAAAACCAGTCCAATTAAAAAATAGGCAGAGGACTTGAACAGACATTCCTCCCCATAGGACATACAGATGGCCAACAGATATGAAAAGATGCTCACCATCATGAATCATCAAGTAAATGTAAATCAAAACCAAAATGAGATACCAATTCACACCTGTCAGAATGGCTATCATCAATAAATCAACAAATAAGTAGTAATAGTGAGGATGTAGAGAAAAGGGAACCTTCGTGCACTGTTGGTGGGACTGCAAATTGGTGCAGCCTCTATGGAAAACATTATAGAAATTCCTCAAAAAATTAAAAATTGAGCTACCATACAACCCAGAAATTCCACTTGTGGGTATTTATCCGAAGAAAATGAAAACACTAATTTACAAAGACATAGCACCCCTTTGTTCATTGTAGCACTATTTACAATAGCCTAGAAGCAACCTAAGTGTCCACTGACGGATGAATGGATAAAGAAATTACAGTATATAGTCATGCACTGAATAACAATGTTTTGGTCAATGACAGACAGCATATATGATGGTGGTACCTTAAGATTATAACGGCGTTAAAAATTTCCCATAGCTTTAGTGACATCATAGTGCAATGCATCCTCACGTGTCTGAGGTGATGCTGGTGTCAACAGAACTACCGAGTTGCCAATCATATAAAAGTACAGCACGTACAATTATGTACAGTACATAATACTTGATAATAAATGACTATGTTGCTGGTTTAGGTATTTAGTATACTATACCTTTTATTATTTTAGAGTGTACTCTTTCTACTTACAAAAATTGTTTGCTGTAAAACACTACGCTGTGTTACATCGGCAGCAGCCTTATACATCTGTTTACTGCATCCCTTGATTTCATCATTTTCTCTTGTGCTTGGTTTAATCTTATGTTGTTTATACAGTAACGTGCTGTACAGGCTTGTTAGGAACAACAGGCTATACCATATAACCTACGTATGTAGCAGGCTACACCAACTAGTTTTGTATAAATACTCTCTATGTAGCTCATACAATGACAAAATTGCCTAATGATGCATTTCTTAGAAGGCATCCGTGTTGCTGAGCAGCACATGACCATATGCACAGTGGGATATTATGCAGCCATAAAATGAATGAAATCTTGCCATTCGTGACAACATGGATGGAGCTTCAGGGCATTATGCTAAGTGAAATAATTCAGTCAGAGAAAGTCAAATACCTATGATCTCATTTATATGTGGAATCAAAAACAAAAACCCAAAGCAAAAATAAACCAAGCTCAATGATGAAGGGAACAGACTGGTGGTTGCCAGAGATGGGAGGTGGGGGGTGGATGAAATGGGTGAAGGAAGTCAAAAGGTATGAACTTCCAGTTATAAAACAAGTTATGAAGATATAATGTACAGCATGGCGACCATACTTACTGTACTGCATATTTGAAAGTTGCTAAGAGTAAATCAGTTTTCATGATAAGAAAATATTCTGTATGTATGGTGATGGCTGTTAAGTAGACTTTTTGTGGTGATCATTTCAATATATACAAATATCAAATCATTATGCTGTACACTTGAAACTAATATATTACATTTATACCTCAAATCATTATGTTGTATACCTGAAACTAATATAACATTACATTTACCTCAATGATACCTCAATTATACCTCAATTAAAAAAGAAAAAAACAGGAGATCTTACATGGTGGGGGGGAAACACCACAAATACTTATTTGGAAATTACAAATAAATCTTAGTGGGGCAGTCGGATGGCTCAGTTGGTTAGAGTGCGAGCTCTGAACAGAGTGCGAGCTCTGAACAGGTTCGATTCCCACATGGGCCAGTGAGCTGTGCCCTCCACAACTACATTGAAGGACGACTTGGAGCTGATGAGCCCTGGAGAAACACACTGCTCCCCAGTATTCCCCCAATAAAATAAAATAAAATAAAATAAAATAAAATAAAATAAAATAAAATAAATAAATAAATAAAAATTTTAGCAAGTAGCCAAATTCGTAAATATGGAATCCATGAATAATGTGAATGAACTATACATTAAAAAAATAATTTTGTAATTTTATAAAAATATAAACTTTCATTTAAATTAAACATTACTAAAATATTTTATTATAACAGTTCAATAAATTTAAAACATAAAAACTGTCAACCTTTTCTGGTGTTAACTTCATAAGTTCCATGTTTTCCATACTGTGTCGGCGTCCAAACTTGGGGCGTGCACCTTTGTAAAAAAAAAACAAAAACAAAAAAAATGAACTAGAGAGCCCTTAAGACTACAAATTCAGCAACACTATGTTATTCATTATTCAATTTTAAAGTTTGTTACACAAACCCATATGAAAGGATGAAACATGCACAAATGTATTCTTTTAAGAATAATTTTCCATACCAACTGCATAAAAATAGAACATATACTCCATCTAAAATGCTCTGATGTAAGAAAGTTAAATTTTGATTGGAAACTAACTTTGGTTCTAACATTACCCCTTAATTTAGAAAAGGCATTTTATAATAATTGGTTTTATACTATCTAGCTTAAAAAAACAAAACAAAACAAAAAACACGACCAAACAAACCATAGTGGTTTAAGTGAGTTAAAAACATAAAGGAAAAGGCTTTAGGCTGTCAATTTTGAGATAAGAATCAAAATAATATCCAGTGCTATTTTTTTCTGAGTTACCCATTTCCATTTTAAGATCTCATTAGATTTAAAAAAAAAAAAAAAAAAAAGATCTCATTAGATGACAGATTTACTGCCAGTCAGGAAACGTTACATAAAAAGGTCCTCAAAATTTTTTTTTCAATAAAATTATCATTAAAAACCTTTCATATCCAATCTTGTAAAGATTAAGCAATATTTTGAAAGACATAAGGAATACATATCTAATATCCAGCTTAAAAAATAAACCATCACCAACATATTAAATTCCCCCTTGTGTAACTCCCCCCATAACTTCCCTCTCTTCCTATGATTTTTCCTTTTTTGGATGTGTATATCTCTAAGCAATAAAGTTTATTATATAATGTTATATAAATGGTCTCATACTATATATATCCTTCTATCTTGTTTCCTTTGAGCAACCTTACCTTTGTGAGTCATCCAAGTTCATTCATGTAGTTTAATTTTCATTGCCATTTTAGGACTAGGAAATTATTTATCCATTCTACTGGTGACAGATATTTAGGTTGCTTCCAATTTTTTGTTATAAGCAATACTACTCCAGAAATTCTTGGAAATCTTAGTTTATACTGGAAGTGGACTTGCTGGATCATAAGGTTGGTACATCTTCAACTTTACCAGAACGTTGCCAGACTGTTCTTTAAAATATACCAGTTTCTATTCCCATCAATACTGCATAAGAGAGTCCATTCCCCACATCATTTCAACACTGGTTATTATCAGACTTTTTAATTTTTGTCCACCTCATAGGCTTTCAGTATTACCTCACTGTGGATTTCCCAGATTAAATTAAATTAAATATCTTTTCATATACTTATGGGCTATTTGTGTTTCTTCTGTTCTTCACTTCTGTCCATTTTTTAGTTGGGTTATTTGTCTTGTTTTTAATTCACAGGAGTTGTTATACATTGAGTATACAAATCCCTTTTTAATCATATGGGTGGCAAATGTCCTCTCAGTTTTTGTTATCTCTTTATGGTTTCTTTTAATGAAATGAAGTTCTTAATTTCAATGTCAGTTTTTTCCTTAATGGTTTTGTTTTCGTGTCTTGAGAAGTCCTTCCCCTCTCTGATATCATGAAGATATTCTCCTTTATTTTCAGAGGATGGACTCTAATGGCAGACTATTCACTTGTGGTATGACCTTGGGCAATTACCTCTCGGTGATTTGGTTTCTTCATATGTAAAGAACAACAATATCTACCTCATAACATTGTGCGATGATAAACTCATCATTATCTGTAAAGGGGTCAGTACAATGCTTGGTAAGCAGTAAGCATTCAGCAAGTGTTGGCCAGCATTATCATTATTCCTTTAAATCTGTCTTCCCTAATTAAACCTTTAATATAGCAAGAATTTATTCTTTTGAGATATTAGTTTCCATATATGCAATGAATATAAACACAGGCTTTATATTCCATTCCACTGGTTTGTCTGTCTCAGTGTCAGTAGCACACTGCCTTACTTACTGTAGCTTTATAATCTTTGTATCTGTAGATAAAGCACTTCTCATTTCTTGGTTTTCATCAGGAATGTTTTGGCTTTAAGAGTTCTCAGACCAAAATGACCTCACCAAGTTCCACAAAGACTTGTTGTGAATTGCTTGGCAGTGCATTGATTTATATCAATTTGGGGAGAACTGATATCTTTAGTTTTCTGATGTGAGCCATTACAGAAAGAAATGTGTTAAAATTTCCCATTATGATTCTGGATTTTCCCATTTCTCCTTTCAGTTTGGTCAGTTTTGCTTTACATACTCTGAAGATTTGTTATTAGGCATATTAGGAACATACAAATTTAAGGCTTTTATCTTCCTGGTGAATTGAACTATTAACCATTATGAAGCACCACTGTGAAGAGACCCTCTTCATTTCTAACAAGATCTTTTGCCCTCAAGCATATTTTATCTGATATTAATACATTATATGAGCTTTCTTTTGATTTGATTTTCCATAATGTATCTTTTCCTGTCCTTTTACTTTCCGGCTTATAATATCCTTACAATTTAGGTATTTCTCTTGCATTAACTTGGATTTTACTCTTTTTCTAATCTGATACTTCTGTCGTCTAAATGGAAAATTTACATTTAATAGTATTAATGATATATTTGGATATTTGGACTGTTTTCTCCTTTACTATGTTTATTGGTGAATTATATTAATCGATTTCACAGTGTTCAATCCACTTACATTCCTGTTTATTTTAAATACATTGCTGAATTTGATTTGCTAATATTTTGTTTAGAATTTTTGCATCTATGTTCACGAGTAAAGACTGACCAATAATTTACCTTACTTGTATCTAGTTTGGATATCAACGTTATACTGTTTTCAGAAAGGCTGCTAAAGTGTTCCCCTTTTTCTAGTTATCTACAAAACTTTGTGGAAGGTTGGAATCAATTTTCTTGAATGTTTGGTAGATCTCACTTGTAGAATCATCTTGGCCATGTATTTTCTTAGTGGGCAGCTTTAAAATTACTGATCATTTCTTCATGGTTTTAGGAACTAGCAATGCCATTCACACTGCATTCTACAATTAGATTTTTCTATGTTTTTCTTGATTCAGTTTTGGTAAGTTGTTTTTCTAGAAAGAGTCCATTTCTCCTAGGTTTTCAAATATCTTTTTATAAAATTATTCAGGATAATCTCTTTATCTTTTTAACCTCTGCTGCATCTATATTATGTCCCCCTTCTCTTTTTTTTTCTTGGGTAACCTTGCTGTAGATTTGTCAGTCTTTTTAAAGAGCCAAATTTTTTTTTATTATTCTCTCTCCTGAATTTTGTTTCAATTTCATTAACTTCTGTTAGTAAAAAGTTGAGCTTCTTACGTTCTATATTCTCTGTGGATATGGTAAACATATAATAAATATAAATCTTAAGGATAAAGAAGTTAGGTTTTGCAGACCAATTACTTACCATCCAAACTGTTATCAATTTCAATATTTTCAGACATTATTGAATTGTTTGTGCTGTAACTCAGACCAAGAACCATTTGAAGATCTGAGAGATTCAGTCGTGCTGTTAGTTCACCACTTCTATCCCCAACCTACAACCACAAGCATTCACATTTTAGAGTAATACTTAAAGACAAAGAACGGTGAAAATCAGTTGAAAATGTTGTGAATCTAAAACTGGAAGAAAATAGAGAGAAATGAAAATAGTTGTATTACAATTATGAGGCTATGAAGGAAATGGGTTTTTTCATTAATAGCTTTTTTAAAGAATAAAGAAAGAAGGAAAGTTTCTAAAATATGACAACAGGACAGCTAATTATAGTCTATCAATTCTTTAGTTCTCTAACTATTAGATTGCTCTTAATCTCTGTGATCATATTAAATAATAATGTGGTTACTTTGTGACACATTAACTTGGTATCCCATGAATAAAATTTTCTTAGAATATTTTATATCCATATGTAGTAATATTTAACATTTATTTGTTAAGCTGACACATTATATATACATTATCTCTATCCTTACAATGCTTTTCAAGGTGGGTATTATTCCCATTTTACAGATGAGAGACATGAGCCTGAGAGAAGGTTTCCAAGCTCAAATAGCTAACAAGTGGCAGAGCTGTAACAGGAACCAGTCCCTGATGCAAAAAACTGCGTTTTCCTTCCATACCATTCTATTCCCGTGCCCAGCCTTATCTTCCTGTCTTCCTACATGAAGCACAGGGCAGACATACTTCAGATCTGTATATCAAAATGCTTTCTGCACTTTTGATGCCAACAGAATACATAATTAAATTTATTACTGAGCTATATAGGAACAATCTAGAGAATAGGACTTTCCCAGACCGTTGGGGTTCAAATCCCAATTTTGCCAGTTACTAGCTCTGTGACTGGGGAAAGTCACTCAACCTCTCCACGCACTAGTTTCCTAATCTGTAAAATGGGGAGGTACCTCACAGGGTTTGTGAGGATTAAATGAATTAGTATAAAATGCTAAGAATAGCATCTTGCTCACAGTACATGCTAATAAGTGAATCACAATAGCACAGATAGCAATTTTTTAGTTTCATACCTCTCTTGAAATTTCCAAGTGCTTTTCAGCAAAATGCATTGCTTGATCGTGATTTCCTAGAGCAGTATATGCATTTCCTAAGCTCCAACATGCTCTTCCTTCACCAATTCTACAAAATAATTCAAAGCTAACATGCAGTTATCTGAAAGGAGGTCTGTACAGAGAATAAAAGCTATCTACCAGTAATTAAAGGTATAAACAATGCTTTGGATGTATTTGATCATTCATATAAAGAACATACTATCATAATACTCGAGACATACTAGAATACCCAGATAATACTGAACCCAAAGTATTGAAGCATCTTTTCAAAACATGCAATGTATTATAAAATCTCAGGGATAGGTCTCCTAGTTCAACTACCCCATTTTCTTTCCTGCCTGGCAACAATTAGTTGGAGCTTCGGAGCAGCTGTCCCCTTTACATTGGGCCTTACTATCTCCAAGTTCACCACAATTCACGCACTCATCTAGTCAGGACATTTGTAGGCAATGGAGTTTGTGACCTTGATAGATGAATGGAACTCCAAGCAAATATAATCAGTTGGAAGGATCTACAGGAGGAGCTAGGGCTTATGGAAGTTCTCACACTCCACTTAATCGTGAGAACCCTATCCATGAGAACCCTACAGGAAGAACTCTGTTATAATAGAGCTCTATGGTTCTAACTTCCCCTTCCATCAACTTCCTTTCCCTTCTATAAATACCCCTCATCTTGGCACGCAGGCCAGAGCATGCACGTGGCTTGCCATATCTGTATGCACTGGGTTGCAACCCTTTCTTTTTCCTGAATAAATCCTTTCTGGTGACTAAACACTTAGTCGATACTATTTTTCAGTCGACAACCTATTTACTGATCTTGGTTCAAGGCTATAGGAACCAGTCTAATTCTCTTAACACAGCTAGCCCTTCAAACAATAATATGCAGAAAATGTTATTGAAATAGAGGAAATTCCTTAAGGAATTTAAAAGGAAACAAAGAAATTTAAAGGAAAAATTCTAGGGTTTGAACAATGCACACTTGTGTTTTACTATAACTATAGTAAAAGGGATATAACATACCTGTCCTTTAGCTCCTGAGCGATTGCTAAGTGCTTCAGATGATAATCAATGGCCTTCTCAAAGTCTTGTAGCAAAGTATATGTGTTTCCAAGACTGTAACAAGACTGTGCTTCCACAGCTCTGTCTTTAAGCTGTCGAGCCAATAGTAGTGTCTTTCTAAAAGAAAGAGATTAATTCTTACATAATGATCATTTTTATTTTTGGCTATAATCATAAAACTCTCACTTTTTTTTCAACCTGCCTTTAAAGCAAATCTGTTTTAGAGTCTAATATCCCATATTTTCTGCACTATTTTTAGACAAAATGGAAAGATGACTTTAAAACACAAAAAGACAAATCCAGACATTTATAATAAGAGCCCTATTAATTTTCCAGAGAAAAGGAGTAGTGACACATGAGATCAAGTGTCTCTAAATATTAACATAGTATTTTTAACTTTTGAAAAACCTTTTCCTGTTATAGTGGCAATAACTTAAAGAGACTTTTGTTCACATAATCTCTCTCTCCAATCATACTGTTGCCTTTACATTTTGTCAAAACTTAAAATACTTAAATTCTTATGTGTAGGCCCTTAGTCACCAATTCATGAAAAATATTAAATACTACATTTAAACATTAACCAAATTCGACCCAATACATACGAAATCATCAATGAGAAGCTAGGGAGGCAGTTAAGAGCAGGGATCCTAGAGCCAGACTGTCTGGGTTCAAATCCCAACTTTGCCAGTTACGGTACTAGCTCTGTAATTGGGGGAAGTCACTCAACCTCTGTATGCGCTAGTTTCCTCATATGTAAAATGGGGAGATACCTCACAGGGTTTGTGAGGATTAAATGAATTAGTATAAAGTGCTAAGAATAGCATCTTGCTCACAATACATGCTAATAAATATTATTTCTGTTTTGTTGTTATCATCAGTGCTTAAACGTATAGACGCTTTTGGATCCAATAATTTATATGACTCTTTCCTACAATTTCTGCTAAATAGTATATAATACTTTATGTCAATTATAACTATATGAAAATAAGTATATAATAATGGGTTTTTTTTTAAAAAAGCAAACAAACCTAAATTATATATGTAATGATGATACCTTCAAAGCTGTCACCTTGGGAGGCTACACACTTACTTTAACGGTGTCTATCTTCTCAAACATTTTTGGAAGATTTCTGCAGTTGCCCTCAGATGCTGTGGCATGACCCTTTCTGGCACACCATTATTCTTTGAGGGTATAGTTAGTTTGTAAATGATCAAAAATCTTTCTGAAACCAAATTCAATTACTAAAGTAAGCTTACCAAACTACTGCTTTCTTCCTGAAGGATATAGATCTATAATGTTAAAAGAGTCTTCTTATGTGGCCCTGAAAATAATTCCAAAGGAGATTTCCAAAAATATTGGTTAAAAATATGTGTAAAGCTCTGAGTTCTAGCCGCTTATAGGGGATGGGGGTAAGTTTCATTACTTTAGACTCATGCTTCTTTAAGTTAAATAGCCAACATCCACTTTATTACAGAACTTTTCAGAACTTAATACAAGTATATCATTTATTAATTAAAACTTTTCTGTGTCTTTTAGCTTTAAAATATAAGAAACATATTTTTAAATTAGAATATATACTCCTTATATAGTGATCTATTTTATTTGGGAGGATATTTCATATCTAACTAATCAACAAATACCATTAATCAATGTTTAAAGTAGGGTAAGGTGACATTCTAGTTTTTTAGATGGACCTAAAGCAATTTTACCTTTTTTCTTTAGATGACAAAATATTCAGAACCCTCTCACATTCTTTAACAACAAATACAAACCAACCAAGTGTCCTTGGTTCACTCAAACTGGCTCCTGCCAAAGTCTGTCTGCATGAGCCTTCAATCCCCACTAATCAGGGAAAACTCCAAACAATCTGGAAAGCACAGGCCAGACAGCCTTAGGCAGTCTAAGGTCTGCTATCATCTATGTTTCAAGCCTACTGACAGATTAGAAAGACTTGCCACAGAAGAAGCTGGGATTGCCTACTTCTCAGGTCAGTGAATGGGGCAGGGCCTCAGCTTGTAGTGAGAATCAAAGATGGGCAGAGAGAGTGGGAGGAGAACTGCTCAAAAAGGGAAAAAACTCAGTGATGACTGGTGGAAACGAGGGCATATTTTTGTTACCAGGCTTTCTTGCGGTCTTTCTGCAAACCCATAATTGGGTGAAAAAAAGTACATTAATATACAAAGTACACATGCTAACCAGGTTTTAAAAACTTTAAAAGTTAAGAATTTCATTTAAAAACAGTTTTGAAGATAAAAACTCGTAAAAATATAAAGGGGTCATACTGCTGCTATTAAGTCTTAGGTACAATAATATTTATTGAGCACTGTGTACCAGGTACTATGCTGAGTGTTTAACATGTTCTTCCATTTAATCCTCACAACAATCCCCAAAGCAAGGTCTTGATGGCCTCTGTTACAGATGAGAAACCGAGGAGGCTTAGAAACCCAAGTTCCTGCAGCTAGTATGTAGCAAAAAGCAGATTTTAAACCCAAAGCCTATGATTTCATAGGGCAGCATAACTACTCAATTTACATTTATCTACAGAAATAACAGACTAACTTGTAGTATTCAGAGGCAGTTTCAAATTCACCAAGAAATATATATGCATTTCCAAGGTTGCTATATGCTCTTCTTTCAGCTGCTTTATCTCCAAATTCTTTTGCTATAAGGAGACGCTGAAAAAGAAAATTTTAATTAGATATAGCCTTAAGAAAAGGATAATATAATCACTGTGCAAAACACTAATGGAGAAAATGACTTGGCTCCAAAGCCTTGTGCTGTACCTGCTCATGAGCTATAACTGCGTCCCTGAAGTTGCCAAGGAGGTAATGTGTGTTTCCGAGATTTCCAAAGGCACGTCCTTGGGCTGCTCGGTCTCCCAAAGCAGTCACTAGTGATAGGTTTTCCCTAAGTGATAACAAAAAGTTGTGAAAAAATAAGTTTGAGAAAACAAATTTATTGATTTGATTTACAAATCTTTTAAAAAAAAAAAAAAACTTAATAAGCCTACAGCCATAATGTGCCACATTTTAAAGATGTGTCTAAGATGGAGGGTGATTATAGGAAATAGCTGGGAACACTTTACTGAACCATTCAGGTAGGTTTCTGCCCAGAGTCAAGGACAGAGTTATTCTTGGAACCTCTATAGATAAGAAGTTCTATGAAATTCTATTGATCTAAGACTAAATTTACTCCAGATAACTTAGCCTAACCATTTGTTTTTGCCACTAAGTGGCACTGGTCTGCAGTTTAAATGAAAGCTTTCCAAGGGAGGGAATTATTACTAATACAACACTGACATTTTAGCAACAATTTGATGGTTTATTTTTACTTGCTAGTCCCAAATTTAAAAATCTTTGCCAAATGTAGAAACTTACTACCAGATAAAGAATGTATGGTGGATCCACTTAGGTGGGCCACGTGACTGCCTCAGTGCTACTCACTCATAATAATCCACAGCTGCCTGCAGAGCGCTTCTCACTTCTTCTGGAAATTCTCCTGTGTCCTGAGGACCAGGGCAGCCAAAACTTTTCCCTTTGGCGTGATACACATTTCCAAGATTGTAAAGTGCTCTTGCTTCTCCCACCTAGATGAAGATATCAGCAGAGTTTACATTCTGAAATCAGAGGTCAGATATTATAATGCCTATCACATATACGTATTGGTAATATCCTTGATATTATGGTCAAGAGAAAGAAAGGTTTACACTGGCCATCCAAACAAATCCAAACGAATGATTACTTATGAAAAAAGGACCTCTCGTTATTTTACTTTTTTCCTCTATTTAAAAATTTGTATGTTTCTCTTTTTCTTCGATTCTTCTATGAATATTTTCTTTTTTTGGTATTAACTTTTAGATACAGAATAATTGAATAGAATTAAAACACAAAGCAATTTCAGTGAGAACATCTGGCCTACTATCTGATGTTTCTTTATTACCTTGTCATTAAGCTCTCTAGAAATGCCTAGGTGTCGCTGACAACAAACTATTGCTTCATCAAAATTTCCAAGAACTTTTAAGGTGTTGCCCAGATTACCACTAGCTTTGGCTTCCCCCAACTGGTCTCCAATAGTCCTGGAAGAAAAAAAAAGCAAGTGGTGTTAAAAATATAATGAGACCGGAGTACAGTTTTCCCTACTGGACAGCTGACATGCTTAAGAAGGACCCATTAGCCTTGAAACCTACTTTAAATAAAAATTTAAAAGTTACATTTCTGTATTTAAATTTAATTAATTTTAATTAATTAAATTAAACTCTAGGGTCATTTCACTATTATTCATTCACTTAATTAAACTCTGTTCAGCCTAAAGATTTTTAAATGCAAAGCTATTAAATTAGAACTCACTAAATGTGTTAGTTTTTTAAATTGAACACAAATATTTAAAAACTGACAGTCAATTTAAAGAATGTTAAAAAGCTTAAATTAATTACCTTGCAAGAGTTAAATCATGATGATGATATTCTAATGCTTTAGCATAATCATGCAAATAGAAATAAGCATTGCCCAGCTGGCTGTAAATAGCACTAAGTGTTTTTAGGTCTTCAGTTCCAACTTGAACTGCAGCTTCAAAGAATGACACACCAGCACGGCAGTCTCCTGATTTACACAGACGTTCCCCTTCCAAGGCCAGTTCTAGGCAAGAAGCTTCCATTCTATAAAATTATATAGGACAGACATTTACAACATTACATTATAATTGCACCACAGTGTTTTTAACTTCCAGTAATGTAATTTAAATATGGACTGTGGCTACCCTGGCTCAGAACAGCTGTCTCTATAATTGAAGTATATACAAGTATACGTTACTGATAAAATAGTAAACCATTATTTATAGCAAGAGCTAATTTGCCTAATCAAATGTCTCCTGAGTTTCAGAGGTCTTTTATAGACAATAGCTAAATATCTCTATATGGAGCCCATTTTAATTGGCTGACCCAGAGCAATCCACTTTACCAATGAGAGAACCTAAAATAGTGTTTCCTAAACTGCTGAGTTGTGGTAGACTCACTGGATTTCCTGAGAGTTTGGGGAGAAAGGTGAAGTCCTATCATTTAATACTCTATCCAGGTATCCAGGTAATTTATCACCTGTCTATGAACCCATCCTACCATCCATCTCTCTCTTTCTCATAGACACACACACACACACACTCTCTCTATCTCTCTCTCTCTCACACACACACTCTCCTTCCTTTTCTTACCACCACATGATCACCTGTACCTTAGAAAAATAAAGGAACAAAGTATCTTGATCTACAAGGCACTCTTCCATACGAGAACTAAGTGTCAAGAAACTACGATAGAAAGCAATGACTTCAAGATTTACAGAAAATCTAATTTCCAAAGTCTGTCACAGAATTCTAAAAGCCAGAAGAACTAAGTTACTGTAAATATATTTAGGGAGAAAAAGCACCAATCCTTTGGGTTCTAACCTTAAACTTTAATAGGTGTCCTTCACCAAAGTTGCCATTGCGTTTCTTCGACATTTTCGTGACTTCTGCCATGTCTACGTACCACCTAATCATTCACTTAAATGTGTTTTTATAATTTGGCACGCATCAAAAAAGTCTAGCTTCATCCAAAGCAGTATATGTGAAACTGTGAATTTGATGCGATACTTTAATTTTCTAATGCACATTAAAACAAACACGCATTAAAATAAAAAGCAAATAAAATCCCCTTATGTACCACCAGTGGTATGCCTATCACCCTTTGGAAACCTCTGGTTTAGCTCATCAAACATTTTCATTTTCAGAGCAGCATTAAATTACTTACTAGAATTAGCTTTGAGCAAACTCTAACAAAGCAGTGGTTCTTAATCCTGGCTGCGCCAACAGCAGTTTATATGGAGTGCTTTTTAAAACTCTCAATGCTGGGTCCCACTCTCTGGGGGTGAGGTCTGGCCCTCAGTATTTTTTAAAAGCCCCCAGGTAATTCCAATGTATAAGCCAGGGTTGAGAATCACTACTTCAACAGGAAATGTGAATTAAACAACCATCTACTCACCCTAAATTCATTTAAATATGATTATACTTTTATATTTCTAGTAGGTTAACATGTTTCTTCAGGTGCTGTTTTTTAGCCTATAAAACTTCAAGGTTCCTTAGAGCCATACATTAAAATGAATAAATCTGATGAAGCTAAAAGAAAAGTCTGGACTAAGATTAACAGAGCCAATTACAAAAGCTCAAAGCCAACTTCTGGATCAGAATAGCAGATTTATGTAGTCATCTCTGATAGGTAATTTTCAAGTTTTATATCCAGGTGTCTTTTTTATAATTCAAGTGATTTCGCCAAAGGCTACTGTCAGAGTAGTGATTTCACCCTCACTTTATGGATCGGGGCTAAAAAATGCAAGTAAACTCTATTTAACATTTTGCTTCAACATTAGACTAAGTTAATTAGATATAGGAGGGAAGATCTAAAGCACATGGAAAAGTCAGTTAAATCAGAAACCTTAAATTGTTATATTTATATTTCTTTATGTCACTTCAAATTTAAAAAGTCAATTTTTGTTTTTCACAAGTGAAAACTGTCCTTTAGAACTATATTTTTGAAAATGAAAGATTTCATAAAAGAAAAAAATTAGAGTATTTTTGATTAAGGGTTTTATGAGGTTACTGGTATAGTATTCTGTGTATGGCGAGAAATGAGTCAGCAAAAGATTAATATATAAAAGTGTGATTTTATTAAAGGGTTCTTTTGCTAGATGAGGTACCTTAACTAGTTGTCTTTGTCTAAATACTGAAACCATTGAACATCTAAGAATTATCATAGGGAAAAAATTGGAAAAGATATTTTTACATATAAAATCATTTTTTCTATTAAAAATTTTAAATTTAATCACAATTCCAATTATGTAAAAAAAATTATATACTGAGCCATTTCCCTGCTAGGAAATATATACATAATAGCTATATGTATACAAATTTAAAAAGATATATATAAAAGGATGTTAGCAGCAGCAAAAGGACCACAAATAACTTAAATGTCCATCGATAGAATATCGGTTAAAAAAATTACATACCACCATAGAAGGGAATATCAGTGATGGCACATGATTTCACTGAAGGGAGGGAGAGAAATGGTCACACAGAGCAGCGCCATCACTTTAGGGCCAGGAAATTATGGATAAGGTAGAACTAGCTTAATGTGTAAGACACATGAAAAATGGAAATTGACAAATGTTTGCCTATGTCCATACAGAACAGAGAAGTGTCTTCTTCAAATAAATATCTTCACCACAAATATTTGATCTTCAGGATTTAAACTTATACAACATTATACTGGAACTATCAATCCAAATGACGTCGCATCTAACAAAATTTGGCTAGAGGCTGAATGGTGTCATATGTGCTACAAATTTTTAAAAGGTATTTTACATCATTCTCATTAACAGTGATGGCAAACGCTATACAGCTGCCCTTGAAGTCCATGAAGTGAGACTGCCCTACAGGAAAAAATACCTTAGAAAAATTATTTCAGTAACTGATACTTGAAATAAAGTCCCAAATTCTCTAGTTTATGATTAATTCTGAGATATATTATGACTCGGGTATATTTTATTAAAAAGAAGTGAATCTTCTGGCAAAATCTCTGACCCCTCAATCAAATATATCTGCAAAATAGTCAAGGCAGGTTGGTTAATAAATTTTTTAGAAGATCATTAAATAGTAACAGAGAAAGTAATTTCATATCCTCTCTGTCTCTGTGAGAGAATAGAATTACTTCATTTGTTTACCAGCTGGTTTGAAAACAAAGAACATACCCAGAACAGAAGACAAACCAGGGAAATTCTTCTTCATTAAATTACATCCCACATAAAAGTTTCTTTTATTCTTCTAAATGGCCTATCTAGTTGTATAATCAAAAAAAGTACATTTCTAATAACTATAAATAATTACATTACTACTACCCTTGACCGAAATGTTTTCATTTTTGCTGACTATCTTGGCTGTAATTCCTCATTTTCTGCAAACACTTTTTTTTTAAACTTTTTATATTTTCTTATTAATTTTAACTTTTTTTCCACACTAGATTTGTTTTCTTTACCTCCTTAATTTTGGTTTGTGTTCACAATGAGGCAGGTTAGGTGGCCTAGGAAATTGACAACCCCCTCCAGGGTACAATGGGAGGTACCTCACTGGTTACACAAGTAAACAGGTGACTGCATCCAGTACCTGCAGCTGGACAAAAACAAGAACCTGTTTCATCCAGTTAGGCTGATCGCTATGACTGGGACCGGCCCTTTAGCTAATTATAATGTCATTATAATCTCATTTACATTGCGGTTATTACGACTCCCATCATGCATCTGATGCCATGACAGTTCCAGAGGAACCAAATAAGGAAGAAAAGGTGGGGAAACGGAGGGTCCTGCCCAGTGCGGGAAGATGGATGAATCACGTCAATGGGACATCACCAATTCCCACCCAGGGAGGGATAAAAACCCCCATCGTGAATTCCTCGGAGAGACTCGTTCTCTGAATTTGCTTACACTTTCAAGCGTGTACTTTCATTTTCATTAAACCACTTTTGCTTTCCTGCATCTGTCTCACTGTTGAATTCTTTCTTCTGCAGAGACAAGAACCCAGTCACCGCTGCTCCGGGTTGAGTCCTCTCGTGGACAACCCTGTGAGCCTCCGTGACAAGAGTGTATCAATGAGCAAAAGGGGATTAAAACCTTGATGCTACATCATTTTAAAAGACTTAATACTGATTATGTACAAATCGGACTCTCTCTTCAAATGCTTACACACTATTTAAGAATAAATGATGGGACTCAGGATTCAAAACAAGACTGCTCTGCATCTTCTGCATCTGGCTTTCTGTCTCCTGTGGCTGTCAAATATCTTTTATAGACCTTAGCGCCACCTTCTGCGTGTTCTAATTGGGCATCGACCTTTCCCATTACCAGTCCTAGCCCCACAAACAATTTTCATCCATTCGATTTCCCTCATATATCTAGTTATTCTAGTATCCTTTGTTAAAGGGAAAGCAGAACAAAATTATCTTGATTTAAACTTAAATAGTGATTGGTAACTTAATTTTTAAAATTTTATCCTATATCAAATTTAATTCTCAAAATAACACTCTATGAAGAATTCAATACCCAAATTGTATTCCTTTACAACTTATGTGCAATAATCTAATTTTTACAATATTAAAAAGTATTAAAATGTTGATTATTCATAGTAACAAGTACGAACAAGAAAATTTCTCAAAGAAATACAAAACTAGAGAAACAAGTATAACAAACCTGATATATCCATCTTTCAACATCAACAATTACCAATACCTGATATATTATCAATATGTTTCATCTCTACTTCCATCCTCTCTCCAACCCCATTCTTTTGAAGTACACTCTAGACAGCATATGATTTCATTTCTAAATATTTTAGTATGTATCTCTAAAAGGAGTCATTTTCAAAAAATATATCATAATACTATTATCATACTAAAAAGATTAAATTACTTAAACTAAACCAGATACTTTTTTAAAGTTTAGAAACTAATTCCATTTTACTGTCAATCTCCATTTCTCTCTACCTTCACCATTATGTTGCAAAATATGTCATAAAGCATTCTGATTCTCTCTCAGGAGGTGCCTTAGGATTATTCCTAATAATTCCAAAGAATTATTACATTTAAAACTTGCAAACTCATTGTGCCACAGAAGCTCCGGGCATAGATGAGACCCTCCACAATGAAAGATGGATAAAAGATTACATGCTAAGTGTTAATTACAGTAGAATAACAACTTACACTAGGCCATGACTCCTACCATAAGGGATAGAAACTATTATCTGCAATTACACAACAATCCAATCAATGTACAGAATGCTGATCGTAGAGCGCTGATGAAGCCCAAGATTTATTTCGTACATTCTTACTAAAAATAAAAAGAGGTTTAAGTTTCTTTCAGTGAAGTCCTATGCCAAGGTATAACCACATCTGACCTGTGCTGTATCATGGGAAAAGGACAAATCTAAGACCTTCCTACAGGCAGAAGTGCAATCCACTCATCCTTACCTACTGCTCTGACAGTATGAAGTACACCACTCTTGAAAACATTTAGCAAGGCAGATAAACATCTTATTAGGTTCATCTTATGGTTGTATCCGATGAAGGTCAATGGACATTCCATCAAATGTGGACTATGAGCCAGACAACATGCTAGGCTTGTGGCTGCCCCAAGGGAGCTAACCGTCACAGAAGGGAATGACCAGGGAGGAGGGCACAAACATAAATGAATTTTAATATAGTGGGTGCTAAGAAAGAGATATGCACAGGATGTTATGTGAGCACAGGGAGGGCATATAGCCAAACTATGGCATTTAGAAATGGTTTCCAGGAGGAGGTAATTCAAGCTGAATCTTAGATATTGAGCAAAATTAGCAAAACAAAGAAAGTGGGAAGGGCATTCCAGTCATAGGATGTAGCAGGATCAAAGGCACTGTAACATGGAAAACGGGACAGGTACAGGGAACTAGAGCTCAAAGTGAAAGGTGAGGACGGGAAGCAACGACAGAGGGAAAGGCAGAGGCCAGATAATGGAAACTCCCGTGTACTATGTTAAGCTTGGCTCCGCCTACAGGTGACCAGCAGCCACCATAGGGATTAAGTAGAGGTTGAATGGTTAGCTCTGTGTATTTAGACTGAGCCCTCTAGTGGCAAATTAAAAAGATGAATTCCAGGAGGATAAGAATGGAGAATGGAGGGAGTCTACAGGGAACACGATGGGGGCCTGAACTATGGCAGTGCGGGGGGGGCAGAACCAGGTGGGTAGATGAATCCAAGCACCATTTGGGAGGCAAAACTGGCAAGGCTTCACACCGGAAACAGAGTGAAAAGGTTAGAAGGTACGTAAGTTTCTGGAACCATGCCCAAAAAGGTAGACTGAGGGCATTTCATATATTACAAACTCATTTTAATTATGCTGAATGTCTTCCAATTTTTCACTTGAAACTTTTTTATATTTAATAAAAATGCACTCACCTTACCAATATAAACTTCCTTGGCACCATGCCCTAAGATGAACCACCTGCTCCAAAGGACAATAAGTCTCACTATTTCCTAAACATATTAAGACATCTAAGATTTGGTGACAAATATGTTCACTCATTAGAAATTTAAAATATTCATTGCTGTAAGTTCTAATGTTTATTATTAACTTGTAAGAATTTTGATAAGAATTAGTATCTAATCACCTTACTAAAAATTACATTTCTTCCATTCTAATATTTATATTTGTGTTTCATTTAGGAGTTAGGGCAATAACCAGAACTTCCAGAATGTATGTTAAATAATAATGAGCAGATATCCTTGCTTTGTATCAGAAATATCATTAATATTTTATCAGTAACTATTAAACTGGCTATTAGTTTATCATGTTTAGAAAATACCCCCCCACTCCAATATTAATACCCATCTTTTTCTCTCAATTTTTTAAAAAGCTCACACAGAAAGATTACCACTTACAAATTATAACACAAAAATTAGGTCATTCAGCTGACCACATTACAAAAATCCATCCTTTACCCCCAAAGATTTAGAAGTAAATTTCAATTTTATATTTGCATTATATAAAGTTACAAAATAAAAGGTAACTATTCATAAACTCTTCCCAGAACAGTAATAAACAAAGTATAGCACGTAATTGGTCTCTACTACCATTTTCCTAAAGAAAAGATATAAAAACTTAGAACTACCACAACAAAAAGAAAATCTTGTTTATAGGAGACACTAACTATGGCTGGTGTATTTTGAATATTTTCAAGTTTAAATCTGAAATGATCAGAGTTAAATGATCATGTAAATACAGAGTTAAATACATGTTTAAATAAGGATTAAAAATCACCCACTGATGAAAGCATCAGTCTTACCTGTAACGAACATGAAAAGAATGGTCTTCCCTCATGCTTATCAAATTTTCCTCCATCGAGTCATATTATAAGCTGAGTATAATATGAAATTATTTTATTTTGTGCCAGTTCAGTTCTTTACAATGTAGAATTGTTGCAGAACATTGTCCGGTTAGTATATTAATGAGTTGGTGTTAATACATCCTAAGCTCCTGCTTCTTCTTTATTAATAATGAAAGGAGGTCAATGTCAGACAGCTTAAAGGTTCAAAATGTGTCCCAAATCCTGGCATCTCTGGCCCTTTCAGCAGCACTTCAGCAACATTTCTGCAAAAGGAATACAAGATGCTTTGCTTGAAGTCCTATTTTCAAAGAATAACCTAAAGTAACCCAAAGCTGCACATAATCACACAGCTAAATCCACAGACTGCTGTCATGTCAATCACAGGAGAAAAACAGCAAAGGGCTTAGCTGTCACCATGAAGCTTCTAAATAAGGATGTGAATATATGAGATTTGTTTGAGACCTACACTTAAGTTTAATTTTTTAAATTGGGTTGAAATAAAATAATTTTATGTAATATTTTCTATTATAAACAAATGCAAAATATGTATATTAGAATCTAAAAACAAAATTATGACACTCTAAGCTTTTGAAAACTGCTAACAAGTAAAGTGAAAAGTCAATAATTATTTGAACAAGTCGATTTTAAACTCTGTATATTCATTTCTTCCAAGAAGATATTTGTGTACTTGTATTCATTTGCTCTCAAAGTATGTTCTATTTAAATTCTTTCAGGTCTTTAAAATGTTTTTCTTAATACTTAATTGATACAAAATACATTTAGAAAATATGTGCATGGTAGAATGACAACACATATTTATATAAAACCACCCAGGTTTAAGATAAAAAACATTATCACTGCCTTTGAAGTCTGCTGGGTGCGTGCCTCAATAACCCATAACCTTTCTTTCCCCTCTAACGTGATCTCTAAACTGAATTTTGCTCATTATTCCCTTGTCTTTGTAACTTTGCCTCAAATATCTGTATAGGCCTAAATAATTTATCGTTTAGTTTTGTATGGTTTTATGCTCCACATTATGTTTCTGAGATTTACCTCACTTACTGTAACACATAGCTACAATCTGCATATTTTTATTGCTGTATCATATTCCATTGAATACCAAATGTATTTCTCATTTTGTTGTTCATGTGCATTTGGATTGCAGTGTTTTGAATTTTTATTTTTTGGCTACTATCAAAAGTATTTGCTATGAACACTAAAATTAATAACTCAATGTACTTGGTTAAACAGAACGGAAGATAAGCTAAAGAGAGAATAAGTGAACTATAAGAATATGTGAAGAAATTATGCAGACATACACAAACAGAAAAAGAGATGAAAAATACTAAAGAGCAGTTCAGAGAAAAGGAAGACAAAATGAGAGGCTCTAACATAGGTCTAATTTGAGTACTAGAAGGAAAAACAGAAAGAGGAGTTAAGGCAAAATCTTCAATAATAAAAGACTGACAATTTTTCGGAATTGCAGACATGAATTAGCAGATTGAAGAAGCACACGAAATCTAATTAGGATAAATAAAAATGAATCCATACCCATATCTATATGTCACAGAGAAACTACAGAGCATCAGATATAACCTTTAAGGTAACAGTTGAGAGAGGCAAAGTAAGCTTAAAATATGTGTGTGTAAATAAATTAATAGACACTATTAATAAATATATAAATTAATAGATACAATGATGAAGTCCTGAAATTTCAGTGTTATAAATAACCCTACAGGTCACTTAGTCCAACATCCAACATTTTACTACACCATTTCCAGGAAGGTCAGAAAGCAGCTAATTCTAATTTTGAATTGTCCTTTTAGGAAATTGTTACATACTTGAGCAATCTTTCCATTTATACCCATTTCTTCCTTCTGCTGCCATCCAGTAAAGCCCAATTCCTCTTTCACATAACATCCTTTTAAGTATTGCAGCTATAACATGAACTAGACTGTAAATAATATACACCCACTGCTTTGTTAATTAAGTAGTTAGAGCGAGGTTAGTAGGACACAGAATAGTAAGGATCCGTAAGAAGGTGGAAAGGATCACCCTTGGGAATATTGACAAGCTTCCTAGAGGAAACGGGTTTTCACATTAATAACCAGTTTGGCACATAAGAAACACAAAATAGTATTTCTCTTACCCCTTCTCATGGCCAACAAAGAAGCATTATCTTAAGAAAGTATCTTAGAAAGGATGAAAAGATAGGTAGCACTATTAATTCAACAAATCTCTTTGCCTTTTGTTCAGAATTCCATTGTTCCTTTTTTTCCCTTAATATAAAACACTATTTCAGAGAATTAGTGTAGGTACTCATAGTAATAGCTCCAATGTGCATCTAGGTTACACAACAGCTAAACTGTCAACCTAACTGTCTTCCACTATCCACTATGAGGTTTAGGCTGTTAATTATAAAATGGAGCAAAAGGTGAAATATTAGAATTAATTTAAATTATAATTAAATCATAATTTAATTGAAATATTTTTTCATCCATGAGATCACAATGAAACCCCAATTTTACTAACCATTTAAACATAGGTTAACTTCATAATTATTAAAATGTACATATGTGGTCACATTAATAAACATATATAAATGGATTTGCAAAATACCTTACTTCAGTCAAGTAGCAGGATACAGAATCAATATACAGAAATATGTTGTTTCTATACACCAATAACAAACGATCATAAGAAATTAAGAAAACAATCCCATTTATAATTGCATCGAAAAATATAAAATACCTAGGTATAAATTTAACCAAAGAGATGAAATACCTGTACTCTGAAAGTAATATACAGATTCCACACAATCCCTATCAAAATGTGAATGGCACTTTTCACAAAACTAGAATAATGCTAAAAGTTTTATGGATCCACAACAGACCCCCAAATAGCCAAACAAATCTTAAGAAGAACAAAGTTGGAGGTATCATGATATCAAATACCAGACTATATTTACTGGAGGCTATAGTAATCAAAACAGCATGGTACCGGCATAGAAGCAGACACATACATCAATGAAACAGAACAGAGAACCCAGAAATAAACACACACCTATATGATCAGTTAATCTATGACAAAGGAGGTAAATATACAGTGGGGTAAAAACCATAGATGAATCTCAGATAAAAAACAGTCTCTTCAATAAATGGTGTTGAAAAAACTGGACAGATACATGCAAAAGAATGAGAGTGACTGCTTTCTTACACCACATACAAGGTATGATCAAAAACTACAGTGAATGTTTAAATTAAAAAGTATTTATTATAGTAAAAGATACATTGCCATTAATCCCCCTCAAAATACTCCTCCGGAAGTTTTCTTTCATGTCTTTAGTTTTGCTGTGGTGGCTGACTCGATGTCCTGAATCAATTAAAAACATTTACCTTTCATGGTCATTTTGACTTTGATGAAGAGCCAGAAGTCGCATGGTGCCAGCTCCAGTAAATAAGGTGGATGAGAACATACTGTAATGTTTTTATTTGACAGAAATTGCCATTCCAGAAGTGATGTGTAACACAGAGCGTTGTCATAATGGAGGATGAAGACACTCAATGAAAGGGGACTTCCAGAACTGCTTCAGAAAGTGGCAAGAACAATGGGATAAGTGTATTTGAAGCGTGGGGGAGTATTTTGAGGGGGATTAATGGCAATGTGTCTTTTACTGTAATAAATTTTTTTTATTTAAACACTCACCATATCTTTTGATCACACCTCGTACAAGAATAAACTTAAAATGGATTAAAGACTTAAATGGAAGACCCGAAATCATAAAATTCCTAGAGGAAAACATAGGCAGTAAACTTGCTTACATTGCTCTTAGTAATATTTTTTTCTGATATATCTCCTCAGGTAAGGGAAACAAAAGAAAAATAAACAAATGAAACTACATCAAACTAAAAAGTTTTCACACAGCAAAGGAAACCATCAATACAAGAAAAAGACAACCTACTGAATGAGAGAACATATTTGCCAATGATATTTTTGATAAGGGGTTAATATCCAAAATATATAAAGAAACCAGACAACTATACCAAAAACAACAATTATAAAACCCCCAAACAATCCAATTACAAAATGGGCAGAGGACCTGAATACACATTTCTCCTAGGAGGACATAACAGATGGACAATAGACATATGAAAAGAAGCTCAACATTATTAATCATCAGGGAATGCAAATTAAAACCACAATGAGATATCTCACACCTGTCAGAATAGCTATCATCAATAAATCAACAAATAACAAGTGTTGGCGAGGATGTGGAGAAAAAGGAACCCTCATACACTCTTGATGGGATTGTAAATTAGTGCACCCACTATGGAAAACAGTATAGAGATTCCTCAAAAAATTAAAAATAGAGCTGCCATAGGATTCAGCAAATCTACTTCTATTTATTTAGAGAAAAAAAAAACACAAAACAAAACACTAATTTGAAAAGGTATATGTACCCCTATGCTCACCGCAGCATTACTAGTAACAGCCAAAATATGAAAGCAACCTAGATGTCCATTAACAGAGGAATGGATAAAGATGTGGTACACACACACACACACACACCCACACACATAACAGAAGGTGCCAAAAAAATGTATACACATTTTAAAAAGGAAAATATTGTATTAAAATTGTAAAAATATATACGGATAACAAAAGATGAATACAAGTTATGTGTATACATTTTTTTGGCACCCTGGTATATACATACAATGGAATATTATTCAGCAATAAAAAAGAATGAAGTCTTGCCATTTGCAACAACATGGATGGAACTAGAGGGTATGATGCTAAATGAAATAAGTCAGACAGAGAAACACAAATACTGCATGATCTCATATCTGTGGAATCTAAAAAAACAAAATAAATGAAAAAACAAAACAGAAACAGACATAGAGAACAAGCTGATGATTGCCAAAGAAAGGGGGGGTGGGAAGATGGGAATAAAAAAATAAAAATAATTTTTTAAAAGACTGCATAGAGAACCGTTTTTAAAATAATTAAAACAAGCAAGAAGACAGAGAAAATACTATTCACTATTTTACTAAGGACAATTTATAATATGGTTTTACTATTCTTAAAGAAGAGTATCCTCAAAAAAGTCACTTTTACATTACAATCTCCATAACAAGCAGCAGTTCTTATCTTACCATTATTTACTGAACAAACAAGCAATTCTCTTTTATTTTATTTTTTTATTGGGGAATATTGGGGAACAGTATGTTTTTCTAGGACCCATCAGCTCCAAGTCAAGTCGTTGTTTTCCATCTAGTTGTGGACGGCGCAGCTCACTGGCCCATGTGGGAATCAAACTGGTGACCTTGGTGTTATGAGCACTGCGCTCTAACCAACTGAGCCAACCAGCTGCCCAAACAAGCAATTCTTTTTTATTTTTTTAAAGATTTTATTGGGGGAGGGGAACAGGACTTTATTGGGGAACATTGTGTACTTCCAGGACTTTTTTTCCAAGTCAAGTTGTTGTCCTTTCAGTCTTAGTGGTGGAGGGCGCAGCTCAGCTCCAGGTCCAGTTGCCATTGCTAGTTGCAGGGGGTGCAGCCCACCATCCCTTGAGTTAGTCGAACCAGCAACCTTGTGATTGAGAGGACGCGCTCCAACCAACAACTGAGCCATCCAGGAGGCAGCTCAACTCAAGGTGCCGTGTTCAATCTTATTGCAAGGGGCGGAGCCCACCATCCCTTGAGGGACTCGAGGAATTGAACTGGCAACCTCCAAATAAGCAATTCTTGATTCAATGATTCATGTTACAGAACTCTCTCACCAATTTAGTAACAATGTGTTCCTTCATGCTCCAAACTATATGGAGTTAATAAACCCACTTCATATTTAACACAGTTTATATCTTGCTAGTGTAACACTAATAAAATTTGCAACACATATATTATAAATTGTTCATTAGGGTAAGAAAATTTAATGACATGATCAGGAAATGGAATGGAAATTATAGGTTTGAAAAAACTATTAAGTCACCAAGTTTAACCTCCAACCTCCATTAAGACTTGTAACTAGTAATTTGCAAAGGACACATATGTCCTTAATAGCATCTCCAAGGTTTTAAAAAACAATGCTCCAAAACCTCACTGCTAACAAAACTTAGCTCACAGAATCTTTTTATCTGACCATAGAAAAATAAAGAGAAAGCAATAATTTATTTCCATATCCTAGAAACTGACAGAAGCATACAGAAAGATGAACTAAGTACATAACTCTGATTGCCTCACGTTTAATTACCTGATTAGGAAGTCAAAAAGGCAGACTCCCATCATAAGTGAACTTTATGCATACTGTCCAAGGTATGCAATCAGATGAAACAAATCCTAGCCCCACTTTACTCCACTGGCAATGAAAGTATTTACAAACTAGGTTTTAGGGAAAAATAGGGGATGGACAGATATATATATGTCTTTCGATCTTCTATCAATTTATCTAAACTACTCCACACTACACAACTCAAATGCCAATAACTTTTGGTCTTATTCTTTCACTTACATATCTCTATAAACTGGTAACACCCTTCCAGACAACAAATATAACTTACCTGTCTTGCCTCCATGTTAGATAATCAAATTCTTTAAACTTCTCGTTCTAATAATTCCCTCTAAGGTACAATACTCAAATTCTCCAAATTCCTTTCAGTTGTAATTTTTCAAGTCAGATTCAGTCAGATATTCCTTTATCAATGTGAATAGGGATAAACATTGAGGAAGAATCAAGAACATATTTAACATGAAGTTCTTTTATATTAGAATTCATGGTACAGGTTATAGTAACAAATACACATCATAGTAATAATGGGGGTAATAAAACATGATGCCAAAATAACCACCACAAAATAAACTCAAGTAACTACCCTAGGTAAACTGGTTATTTTCTGTCAAATTATGTACCTGTAAGTAGACACTAATTTACTTTAAACTGACTAACTATGGCTTACACCTAATTCAAACTTCTATTTCTAATTACATTTTATCTGAAAGATATAGTGGGAAAGACATAAATAAATAAAAACCAAAAAGCAAAAAAATGGAACAAAAAAAAATAAAGAAGAAAAAAGTGGAAAAAAGATGGCAAGTAGAAGGAACAATACAAATCAAGAGTATGAAGGTAAAATTAGGAAGTTTATTTAAAAGAATATAAGAAAAAGCAAAGGGCATAGTCAACACAGTCCAACAGACAAATTTTAAAACTTGATTTTAGCGTGGCAGGGGATGAAGAGCCAATTAAAATCAAGAAAAATTGTTTTGACATCAGAATACAGGTCTGATGTACAGGAAATTAGTGCCTAAAGCAAAGGAAGACAAGTCCAAAAATGGCTGGGTATTTCACTCCGTAATTTGGCTACGAGTACCTAGGAAAAAATGAAAACAATGCCCATTGACTAGATGAGAGAGGCAAAGGTCAAGCAGCAACAATGTTTGCAAGATTTCCAAATTTGATCACAGACCAGAAAAAGGTAAAGGAGTTCATCACCACTAAACCACTATTACAAGAAATGTTAAAGTGGCTTCTTTAAGAAGAAATGATCAAAATATTAATAAGAAAATTAAGAGAGAAAAAAATTCTCACTGACAAAGGCAAACAGTAAAAGCAATGGATCAACTAACTATAATGCTAGTACAAAGGTTAAAAGGAAAAAATAGGAAAATCATGTGTAATTATTATACAATAATAAATTAAGGGGTAAACACACACAAAGAGGTAAAAAATAATGACAAACTATAAACATGGAGGGGGGTGAATAAAAATTATAGCGATTTTAGAATGTACCGTATTTCCCCGAAAATAAGACCTAACCAGAAAATAAGCTCTAGCATGATTTTTCAGGATGCTCGTAATATAAAATAATCCCTAATGTGTCTTTTGGAGCAAAAATATAAGACCTGGTCTTATTCTGGGGGAAATACAGTATTCTGGGGGGAAAAATTTATATTATGAGCATCCTGAAAAATTATGCTAGGGCTTATTTTCCAGTTAGATCTTATTTTCGGGGAAACACGGTATTGAATCTGAAGCAACCATCAACTTAAAATAGACTGCTATAAAAACAGCTTGGTATATATGAAGCACATGGTAACCACAAACCAAAAATCTACAAAAGATATACAAGAAAGAAAGAGAAAGGACTCCAAACACAACACTGTAGAAAGTCAACATACAAGAGAAGAGAGCAGGAGAATAGCAAAGAACAGAGAAGAACTACAAAAACAATTAGAAAACAATAAAATGGCAATAACTACATTTTTACCAATAATTACTTTAAGTGTAAATGTACTAAATGCTCCAATCAAAAGACAGAGTGGCTGAGTGTATAAAACAAGACCTGTACATACAGTGCCTGCAAGAGACCCACTCCAGATGGAAATACATGCACAGACTAAAAGTAAAGGGATGGAAAGATATTTCATGCAAATGGAAACACAAATCGGAATATCAATATTTGTATCAGACAGCTGGAGTAGCAATACTTATATCAGACAAAACAGACTTTAAAACAAGGACTGTAACAAGAGACAAAGAGGGCATTTCATAATGATAAAGGGATCAATTCAACGAGAAGATATAATTCTCATAATAAACACCTACTTACGAATGAAGGAGCACCTAAATATATAAAGCAAATATTGGAGGACATAAAGGAAGAGAGCGACAGTAATACAGTAATAGTAGGGGACTTTAACACCCAATTGACATCAATGGCTAGATCATCCAGACAGAAAATCAACAAGGAAACAGTCAGTGGCCTTAAATGACACAGATCAGATGGCCTTAATTTTTAGAACTTTTGAAAAATATTTTTAGGACATTTCACCCAAAAGTAGCAGAATATACATTCTTTTCAAGTACACATGGAACATATTCCAAAACAGGCCACAAAACAAGTCTCAATAAACTTAAGGAGACTGAAATCATATCAAGCATCTTCTCTGACCACAATGATCTGAAACTAGAAATCAATTACAAGACACTGAAAAAGGCAGAAACACATAGGGCTAAATAACATGCTACTAAACAATGAAGGGTAAAAACAAAATCAAGGACGAAATCAAAAGATACTGTGAGACAAATGAAAATGAAAACACCATGACCAAAATCAATAGAACACAACCAAAGCAGTTCTAAGAGGGTAATTTATAGTAGTACAAGCCTACCTCAAGAAACAACAAAAATCTCAAGTAAACAATCTAAATTTATACCTATAGGAACTAGAAAAGGAAGAACAAATCCCAAAGTGAGTAGAAAAAAGGAAATAATAACGAGCAGAAATAAACGGAGTCTAAACTAACAACAGAAAAGACTAATGAGCCCCCAGCACCCAGAATGGGGAAGGAGGCAGAAGACTGCCCTGTCACAGCTGTGCCCTTACAAACTGGCAGGCAAGGACCTTGGCTGTGTTGTCCTACCTCAGAGAAGAAACTCATAGACTGCAAGCCTAGCCTATAGGTTGCTGCCTTTGAAAACAAAGGAAAGCTGGCACAATTATCAATCAGAACACAGCATGGAATGACCAGAGAGGTCTTATTTCAGAACTCTATAAAGAACGACAACCACGTGATTTCTGCACAGGAAATGGAAGTGGCCTGAGTACCAGGGGAAGGACAATGAGTGTCCAACCTAGAACTAACATGGAGATCAGGTGGCAGAAGGTCTTGTCTGAGCGAGAGCCCTCTCCCAACAACTCCGTGGACGGGCGGTTCCTGGAAGAGCTCAGGAGAAACATCTAGGCCCCAAGCACCGGTCCTGGGCTGCGGTATTTGAGTCCAGCGGGGCCGTGCAGCAGCTGTGCAGTGTCTGTGTTTTTGTGGTCATCTGGCGGTATAGGGACGAGGGTCTTCTGGCGTCCCACTGGCTTTTTGGGACCAACCTGGCTTCTTCTCTGGTTGGCTGTATTTTGCTTGATCTTATCGATGGAGGTGAAGGACAAGGTGAAGGACGGAGGAAGCCGACATGAAGAGCGCACTGGTCTTCGTTACTATCGCCAATCCTGAAGACTCACCTGACAGAGTCTGTCAGCACTGACACCATCTATGCCATGTCCATCTTCATGCTGTTAGGCCACCTCGTCTTCTTCGATTACGGCGCCAATGTGGCCACTGTGTCCAGTATGCTGTCCTTGAACATGGCCATCTTTGCGTCTGTCTGCCTCGCCTCATGCCTGCCCAGTCCCTGCACGCCTTCATCATGGTGACGTTTGCCATCCAGATTTTTGGCAAACGCTGCAGAAGAAACTGAAGGCACACCCTCCCTGCAGCTACACGGGAGTCACACTGTTCTTTGCATTGTCAGCCCTGGGAGGACTGCTGTCCATCGACTTGGTGGGCGCCCTCCTCTTTGCCCTTCTGCTGGTATCCATCTCCTTTCTCTGCCCTTTCTACCTCATTAGCCTGCAGCTTTTTAAAGAAAACATTCATTGGCCTTGGAATGAGGCTGAGATCAAAGACTTGTCCAGGTTCCTCAGCTAAGTTAGGACCCCCCTTCCATTAGGAAGGAAAGCTGATAGACTAGCCTCCCAACTAGATTAACATCTGAAGGCAGAGTTCCATCCAGGATGCTGCAGGCTGATGTGGGTGGGAAAACATAGATCAAAGGAAAAAGTTAACCAAAGGCTTGGGTGGTGAAGGTGCTACTCTATTCTGCCGCTTGGCCAATGAAAAAGCTTTCTGGGGCCCTCAGGGATGACTGCCTCCCATTTATTAGTCACTGTGACAAAGGAAGTGATGTGGTTTCTATATATTAAACAATGTATCCATAAAAAAAAAGACTAATGAAACCAAGAGCTGGTTCTTTGAAAACATAAACAAAATTGACAAATCTTTAGCCAGATTCATCAAGAAAAAGGGAGAGCCCAAATAAATAAAATAAAAAATAAGAGACATGACAACCAACACCACAAAAATACAAAGAATTGTAATAAAATACTACAGGCAATTATATATCAACAAATTGGACAACTTGGAAGAAATGGATAAATTCCTAGAAACATACAATCTTCCAAGACTGAATCAGGAAAAAAACAGAAAAATCTGAAAAGACTGATAACTACTAATGAAAAAGAATCAGTAATCAAAAAACTCTGAACAAAAGTCCTGGACCAGGGGCAGAAAGGTGGCTCAGTTGGTTAGAGCGTGAGCTCTGGGCAACAGGGCTGCTGGTTCGATTCCCACATGGGCCAGAGAGCTGTGCCCTCTGCAACTAGAATGAAGCCAATGAGCTGCTGCTGAGCTCCCAGGTGTCCACATGGCTCAGTTAGTTGGAGCGCGTCCTCTCAACCACAAGGTTGCCGGTTCGACTCCCGCAAGGGATGGTGGGCTGCACCCCCTGCAACTAACAACGGCAACTGGACCTGGACCTGAACTGTGCCCTCCTCAAGTAAGACTGAAAGGACAACAACTTGACTTGGAAAATATCCTGGAAGTACACACTGTTCCCCAATGAAGTCCTGTTCCCTTTCCCCAATTAACAAATAATAATAATCTTAAAAAAAATACTGCAAAATTAAAGAGAAATTGCAATAGGAGAAACAAATTAAAGCAAAGCATAACAGTCCTGATTCTTTATTCAACATATTCAATCTGTAAGCCAATAATATAATCAAACAGTTGCATGATACTGTGAACTAAAGATAACGCAGGATTATGTGTGTGTCTATACTTGTCTATCTTGCTGAACATGATTTTAGTGTTAACTGGTAATTGTCTTACATATCAAATGTAAATTAAAACCTCAAAGTAATAAACAATCATAGTACTTAGTTCACAGATCATTCTATCCTCTGTCATTTTGCAGATAGGAGAATTTACTAGCTTACGCTGTAAAAACTATTGCTAAAGTTTTCTTTGAGCAAATATATAATCCTAAAGTATGTATTTCGATTAAGTTTAAATCTTAATTTTTTTTTTCTAATCTTTAAGATTACAGCAATCAATGTTAGTCCATGAGATGTTAGGCCAAGTTAGTTTAGATGTTATGCCTAGGGTAACTAACGGTGTCACTGCTAATTAAACACACATTTTATTATAATCTTTTTCTAATAAGCTGTTTATGACTATCAGCTAAATAAATAAAGTTCAAAGTACAGATTAGAATGGTTAGATTCCGAATAAATCTGTATTTTAGAGGCGTACCACCAGTCGGAAGGATTCCCAAGTGTATATGAAATTCTCATGGGTCATTCTGAAAGATATCAAATACATGCAAAGTAAAGGCACTATTAATTTCAAACTCATTTTTATTCTTGGCAGATTAAAATAAATCAGGTCCAGAGCTGTGGACATTTAAAATGCGAAACAATGAATGTAACTGTTTCATAGTATAATACAAAAACAATTTCAGTAATATATGAATTCCTTTTCATGTTTTCAAATGTTTATACCTAAAAGCTCACCATTCTAAACAACTAAACTATAGCAGTCAAACTATAGCAGTCCCCCTTATCTGCAGTTTTGCTTTCTGTAGTTTCAGTTAACCTGTGGGTCCACAATGGTATGAAAATATTAAATGGAAAATTCCAGAAATAAACAATTCATAAGTTTTAAAATGCATGCAGTTCTGGGTAGAGTAATGAACTGTTGGGCCAACCTGCTCCATCCGGCCAGGGGTGTGAATCATCCCCTTAATCCAGCATAGGCTTCCTACCTCTTGAGTCACTTAGCAACCTCTTCTGTTATCAGATTGACAGTAGTATCTGCATTCAAGTGACTCTTATTTTACTTAAGAATGGCCCCAAAGTGCAAGCGTTAGTGATGCTAGCAATTCAGATATGCCAAAGAGAAGCTTTAAAGTACTTCTTTTAAGTGAAAAGGTATGTTCATATAGGAAAAAACATATTATATACAAGGTTCAGTACCATCCATGGTTTCAGGCATCCACTGGGGGTCTTGGAACATATCCGCCACGAATAAGGTGTGTGTGTGGGGGGGCAACGTATACGTAAAACTTCCTTTTTTGGTGAGGAATATTTATATTTTTATCCATCACATAAAGCTAAAAGGACACCAAAGAATTATGCTCCCTGGATAACCAAAACACTAATAAAAGCCACATAGGAAATTTCAATTAGATAAATACTAAAACAAAATGTAACCCAGAAGAAAGAGATTAGAGTGTTTCAAGCCTTCATCTTAGCATTGTCATTAAACAGTGAGAAAGGGCAAGTGTGTAAGTATCTGTATGAGAAATGCTGAATATTTGTAGTTCACAGTAGTTTTCCAACAGCTCTACACAAACACTGTAGATACAATTACTGCATGAGCAGCCTTAGTGTCTTAGGGTTTGGCAGCCCATGATAAGTCAGGGATGAGCTGAATATTGAATGCTTTTCTGGGGGTGGCAAACTAGAAAGGGGCTCTATTTTTCAAACTATACATTGAGTCCATCTGAATCAATCATTAAAACTGCTGTTTTGTAATTACTATCTTCAGTGATCATACGCGTAATTCAACAGAGAATGAAGCAGCTGCTTAAAAATTTCAAGGACAAAAGGAAGATTATTTTTATGTAAAATCCCTAATCTTGGTTACCTTTTTCCCTGGGAAGCAGCTATTGAATCAAAAGTCCTGCTCCAACAAAATTACTTATTTACATTTGAGAATATAAATATGCTCAACTAAAGGGAAAAGCTTATGTATGTGTGTTTATTAGATATATATGTATCTCTTTTATCCCTGTTAGTTGGTTTTATTCCTCATCAAACCAAAGCCCAGAATTTACAAATACATAAATGTTAATTTTCCCTCCTAGAAAGCAATTTTAAATAGAGATGGCCCTTTCAATCCATAAGTAAAATTAATAACCTTTTGAAGGTTTCGATTAGACATTTGCGTAAGAAAAATGATTTCTAGTTAAGTATTATAAACACAAAATTCTGAATACATAGACATACTACATATATCAAGGTGATAGAAGACACACACACACACACACACAAAAGACATTCTAAATTTTAACCAACCCCAATTATACTTTTAATGCTCTCCAAACGGCTACTCAGGTTGTAAGACCAGGAGATCACAAGAAAATACTGACCATTCACACTAAGCCCAATTTCTTTAAAAACAATAATAATAATAGTCCTAAATATGTATTAGTCTTTGCCCTTTCTGGTCTGTAATTGTTTGTTAATAAATTTAAGTATTTATATATTTATTTGTTTTTATCTTTTTAGAGATTATGCAAATTATTGGACCAACATAATGCAATTAATAGGTGCTCAAAGAAGTAAATTCAAAATATAGTCTTATGAAGATATTATTACGCCAAAAAAAGAGAGAAATACTTAGTAGAAAACAATAGAGAAATACTTATTAGGAAACAATGAGAAAAACTGGTTACCAACTCACCAGAGAATATGACCCACAGCCATTTATAACTACCAATGTTGATCAGCCATCAGCTTAAATCAATTAATACATATATGAAAAACTCAACAGTGAAGTAGAAAAGAAGTGATCCTTTCTACTGAGCATTGTTCTTGAGTTAGTAAATGACAATAAATCAGTTCTCTTAACAAGACTTTTAAAAGGCAAAATTGGTTTCAAATACATTTTTAAACAGAAATAAATTCCAAATGCAAAAGGATTATAAATGCCTAAAAAGGATCCCTAGAGTTTGAATTTCGAATTCTTCATGAGAAAATATGTCTTCCTCCAAAAGTTATCATTATTCTGTAGAAAAATAATTCTATTCAATTCAATAATGTTACTAGATGATATAAGAAGAATAATTCTAGGTAAAAAAAGGGCCAACAAAAGTTTTTTGGAAGCAAGGAAATCTGTATTGCACCTTGAAATAGGTAGACCTTATTAGGCAAATGAAGGAAATCACTCAAGCAAAAGAAGCTGGGACCGCACAGAACATGTGCCAGGACTGGGTTAAGTAAGAGTAGAGAAAGAGAAGTCTAAGAAGGTACTAAACTATGAGGGACTCTGAATCTGTATGTGGCTGAAGCACATATTTGGCCTTGTATTTACGTAATGGAGAACCTTGTAATTTTTTCAACAAAGGAATAGCAAAGTTGGATCTGTGTCAGGAAAATACACTGGCAGCAACAGACAGGACAGGGAGACAGAAGACACTGCAAAAACTTCAAAAGCAACTAGAGTTGACAAGAAGCCTTCTCTCCATCTTGTAACACCGAGCAAATTGCTTTGCACATAACAAACTTTTCTGATTTCTTGCCTGGGAAGAACAAAGCTATGAAGCAGCAAAGAATCCTATAATGTTGAGAAAACCGTACTTGAGTACATTTCTCCTCCGCAGTAAAGAGTACATTCATATTCACGTAAATAACTCAGGAAAGTTTCACTCTTAATTTTTTACTGTTTTTATAAAGATGAATAAAAAGGATATTGAAAATGTTATGTGCCTTATAAGGTACTGAAAGGAAGACAGTTGTCCTAAAATAAAGACTGAAATATTTCTTTGTAATTAACAACAAAACACAAAACCTACAGCATCTTAAAAGTAGGATTATGTCCCTCCAAATGGAATCCAGAGACCTGGAGGAGATTCAAACAAACGCGTAGAAGCAATACAGCACGTGCTCTGGGAACAGGCTCTGGTTTGAATACCAGCACAGTGACTTACCCTGTTTCCCTGAAAATAAGACCTAACCAGACAATCAGCTCTAATGCGTCTTTTGGAGCAAAAATATAAGACCCGGTCTTATATTATATAAGAGCTGATATCATATTACATTATTATATTATATTATGTTATATTATTATATTATATTAAAGACCCGGTTTTATATTATAGTAAAATAAGACCAGGTGTTATATTAATTTTTGCTCCAAAAGACGCATTAGAGCTGATTGTCCAGCTAGGTCTTATTTTCGGGGAAACATGGTATTAGTTATATGATCTTGAGCTGGTTAAACTCTCAGAGTTGGTTTGGGCATAATGAACAACATTGTGATGATTTATAAAGCACCTAACCCAGTGCTTGGCTCTGGTACTTAACAAAAGTACTCCACAAATTATAGTAGCAATAATGATAATAGCTACTGCTATTGTTATAAAAAAGAACATCTTAATTAGAATAGATTTAGAATAATCTAAATCTATGTTAGGTTTTCAATTTTTAATTCCAGAGAACTAATTACAAAATTCTATCTTTGTGGTAAATCTCAGAAATACTTTATGCTTAAGAACAAGGCCATTTTAAAAACTACTATATCCTAGCTTTGTTGTAATTAGCCTAGCACCAAGTCTGAGATTTATATAAAAATATAATATTTGTAACACTGAATGTCTGATTTAATAACAACTGCTTATCCAGCCACAGAGGATTTAGGGGAAATGCCTCTACAACTTCACACAATTTTTTACTTTGTATCTGCTCCACTCCTTATTCTATAAATAACAGCCAGAGAAAGCTTGCTAGAACGTATCCTTGTAAGGTGTAAAGAAGAGTAGGTAGGAGACTGTCCCTCACCCCAGCTCCACTCTCTTCACACACACCGGTGTCACCAACAGTGATCTTCCCTTTTTCATGTTGCTTACTCACTTCCAAATAATCAACCAAAGCTGCTTCTCCAATAGTGACAACCCAAGCAAGAGTGGTATTTATCAGAGGTGATCACATTGGTTATTATCAGGCCGGAAATCTTCCTTGCACCCTTCTAAAGTGGCAGCTTGAAAATTCAGCTCAGTTGATGTGTTACTTCCCACACACGCCACTAGAGACTCTACTACAAGCCGACAGAAAGGAAAGCCAAGAACCTACTTCATTTAATTCTACGCTAGGGTTAAATAATGCATTAAGGCAAATAAAATTTCCATCCTTACTCGTTTTCTTTGAGTTCCAATGATACTACTTAAAAGGAGCTAATTAGTTACTGATTCTCCACTTTTTACTAGTCGAAGATTTTCTACAGATTTTAGGAAAAGGCTTTCTTAACATTCGATCTTACTAAAACTTTTCTGCAGCGACTATCAATTTCTGTGGCAGATCGACAGGTTGGTGCCCAAAAGGTCCTCAACTTAAAGGTGGTAAACGCAGGTGCTTAACCAAACCAGGAACTGCCAGGTAGAGAGAGTAATCTCACGACTACTGGTGGATGCAATCAGTCTCGGATTTAATTCCACGGAGTTTCGGGTTTTTAATCAACCGTTTGTTACACTGCGAATACGTGAAAAGTCACTGTGTCCTTATTACACTTTTCAATTTTCAACTATCAGCGAACGAAGCGCTTAAGCTTCACTCGCATTTAAAAACCTCCAACAAGAAAGCAGCTGAGTGTGGTCCTGGAGCGAGCTGCTCCTCACCCCGAGTTTCTGGTTTCTCGACGCCGCGCACCCGCCGCGCGGGTCCCCGCCGACCACCGCGGCCTCCTCCCTCCCGGAACAAAGGCGGTCGCCTCAGACCCTGAGCACAGGACGCGCCCCCCTCACGCACACACATTCCCTGTCACCTCCCTCCGCGGGGAGCCCTCAAACGCCCCTCAGAACTCACCTCCCGCGGGTCCACGAGTCCAGAGAGCGCGGTAGACGCGGCAAAGCCGCGGCCGCCTCAGGCGACTGGAGGGTGGCCGCGTCCCCACCCCCCGACGGGTCTGCGCGCCGCGGGCGCCTGGCCAGGCAGGGGCACCGCAGGAGGCAGGCGCGCGCCCCCCGCCCCCACTCCCGGCCGGTTACTTGAGCCAGAGCTCCCAGGTCCCTCCTCCGCTGCCCGGTTGTCCCACCACCACCCAAGGGTCCCGCAGCACCGCCCTCTCGCTCCCGCTCCCCTCCTCTGCGCCTGCGCTGCAGCGCTGGTAGCTCCCATTCAAACCGACAACGCCCCGCGTCTTTCGGACCCACCAATGGCCCGCCCGGGGGGCGGGGCTGGGCGGGGCGGCCCGTCCTGGGAGGGCGGGGCACTGCGTGTCAGTCTGAGAGGGTTCTGGGGGTGCTCGGGGTTGCGCTCCTCCGGGACCTCTCCTCGACCACCGAATTGAAGTTGCTTTCCTGCCCTCTTATTTCTTCCTCAGACACTAAAGGGCGGAGCGATAAATATCGTCCAGAAACAGTTCTTCAGAGAGGGACTAGCCTAGACCCTTTTAAAAGACGGGAGCCCCAAACGCGTGCCTCCTGCGCTTAAGGCTCGTCCAGGCCTAGAGAATGAATATCCCCAGCGGCATTTGCGGGTTGTCTAAGAAAAAGAGGGCTCTATGAAAGGAACAGAGGGACCGTGTGAAAGTGAACAAGGCAGCCTCAGTTCTGGAGGCTCTGTCACAACTCTGGCGTTTCCAGCTGTTAAAAAAGCAAACTTGAGTTGACTGCAGAATCGCTGGTTCCCAGGAAAACTGGGTGGCAGTTTCACTTAGTTTCAGACAGCTACATTCCAAATACACTGGGAAGAATAAACTTTATTTCCATTCACTTCCTCTCCTTATCAAGTTAACTAAAAAAATAGGTCTCAATTTGTTCTCCACAAAAATAACGAGACTCTAGTCTCTCTGGGCTAAAGAATCTAATTGGTTTAATTAGATTATTTCTCAGACATTGCTCCGCTGAAATGAAACTTAAATGTTTCTACAGGCTTAAAGATATGTTAAAGAAAACCCCAGTTTCAGTACCTCTGAATGATGGTCATAACCAGTGATCCAAACACCATTTCTCTTACGGAAAAGTATTATGGGAAATTGGTTAAAATAATTGCATCATTTGGCATCAAACTAGACTTACATTTGAGCTCCACCTCTGCCACTCACTGGTTAAATTATCTTGAACGAGTGAGTTACTTATCCTCTTCAGCCTTATTTTCCTCAACTGTAAGACACAGATAATAAATCCCCTTTTCACAAGGGAGGTTGTGATGCTTCAGTGAGGTAAGTTTTGTTAAGTGGTTAACATAATGCCTAACTGCTCAATAAATGGTACCTATTATCATTATCAACAACTACCTTTAACATCAGGTACTTATAAATAACAACTGAATTAGTTAGCTGTATTATCTCAGAGGTAAGTGTTATAATTCCTTCTTACTCATAAATTCTTCTTTGGGGTGTTGATACGAAAGCCACAAAGGAAGTACAATATATCAAGTTCAACGTGTCCAAATGAATCATTATTTCCCCCTCCCAAATCTCTTACACATGTGACTTCCTATCACTCACGTTAGTTATCTCTATCTTACCCAAGTTCAATTATCTTTTCGATTCTCTTTTAAAAGGTGTAAATCAGATTATGTCACTCTTCTACTTTGAAAACTTTTAGTGATTTCACATTTGATTTAAAATAAAATCTCAATTCCCTATCACGGCCCACAAAGCCCTAAGTCATCTTGTCCTACCCACCTCTCTACTCTCCTGCATTTCCTTCTCCTCCTGGCACACTGTCCTCCAGGACATTCCTCAAGCCCTAGAATACAACATTTCTGGGTTCTCTCGAGGCCTTCTCCTTGGTAGTTCCCTCTGCCTGGATTTCCCCCACAGGCTCTTCCAATAGCTGGCTTCTTTTCAGCCCTCAGCTTTCAGCTTATTCATTACAGTACTCAGCAACTATTCAATAAATTTCTGCTATGTGTCAGGAACTGTTCTAGGTGCTGGGAATATAGTCCTGAGCAAGACAGAACACAGCCTCTGCTCTTACAGAGTTCAATAAAAATAAAAAACAAGAAAAATATGCGGATGTGACAGGTACCATGCAGAGAAGTCCAAGCACGGTGGTGTGAGAGTGAGTGCCTGAATGACTAGTTTACATTGAGGCAAGGTAAGAAAGGTTACTGAGAAGATGGTATTCAAACTGAGATTTGAATTACAAGGAGCCAACTTTCAAGCAAAGCTCAAGGAAGAGCACATTAGGCAAAGGGAACAGCTAATGCAAAGTCCTGTGAGGACAAGCTTTGTGGGTTGAGAAATTGGAAGAAGGCCACTGTGGCTTAGTGAAGTGAGGGGGAGGAGAACATACAAGATGAAGTCACACCAGATCATGCAGGCCTTTTAAGCCAGGGTAATGAGTTTGGGCTTTATTTTCTAAATGTTATAGTAGACCATGAAAGATTTTAAGCTTGGGAATAAATTCATTTGTATATATTTTTAAAAGAGCACTCTGAAACAAATCCAGAATTTGAGATTCTCCACAAGACAACTAGCCCAGACTTTTCATAAACATCTTTGTCATGAAAAAGAAACCAAAAATATACATGAATCTTGATGGAGTCCTGAATGAGAGAGAGAGAAAGAGACTATCAAAAGACATTTAAGAAACAATTGAGGCAATTTGAATATACACTATATATTATTAATAGATGATATTATGGAACTATGGTTAATTTTCTTACATGTGACATGGAATTGTGGTTATATAGGAGAATTTTTTAATTTTTAGGAGATGCAAGCTGAAATATTTCATTTAAAGCACCATGATTTCTGTAACTTATATTCAAATGGTTCAGCAGAAGAGACAGAGAGAGAAATACAAACCAAATATTAACAATTGAGTCTAGTTGAAGATATATGCGGACCCACCCACACACACACACACACACACGCCTGCGCACACATGCACTATTCTTGTACTATACTATTCATGTGTTATTCCTTTACCTTTTATGGAAATTTGGATTTTTTTTTTCAGAACAAAAAGTAGTGAAGAAAATCACTCTGTGGATTTCCATTTCTGACAGTCATGAATTAGATACTCTGTCCAACTCTCCCACTGAGAACAACTTAAAATGCTTTTAAACATTTTTTTTAAAAATAGAAAATTTATCAACGAATTAGCATAAAATAAGGATTACTTAAGCTAAGAACTAGGAAAAGAGATAAGTAGATCACTGAAGCCAAGATTCATCTTGACTAAACTAGATGAATCTGAGTTTTGTCATGGTCTAATGGGGCATGGAAAAAGAGACAAAGGCCAGTTTCTTCCAAGATGAGCAATCTTATAAAGACAGGATTCCCCAAAGACTTCTCCAACTGTTTCCCAGAAGATTACAAGAGAAAACTGCCTGTTATCAGTCTTAACATATATAATGGAAGGGGAAATATCTTCTCTGAGATTTTTTTTAACCAAGGGCAATAATCTGTTCTACCTGGGTTTTCTGAAAAACTCAAGCACATCATTTAATTCAAAGTGGTGTCCCCCAGCAACTGGCAAAGGTAAATCAAATCACCTCTAGAGAAACCCAACCACTATGGTATAAACTATGTTTGTGTCCTCTCCCCTCCAAATTCATGTTTAAATCTAACCCCAATGTGATGGTATTTGGAGTTAGGGCCTTTGGGGGTGATTAATAAAGGTGGAGTCCTCATAAATGAGATTAGTGCCCTTATAAAAGAGACCCCAGAGGTCCGGCCTGGTGGCTCAGGCGGTTGGAGCTCCATGCTCCTAACACTGAAGGCTGTCGGTAGGATTCCCACGTGGGCCAGTGGGCTCTCAACCACAAGGTTGCAGGTTCGATTCCTCGACTACCCCAAGGGATGGTGGGTTGCGCCCCCTGCAACCAAGATTGAACACAGCACTTTGGGCTGAGCTGCCGCTGAGCTTCCAGATGGCTCAGTTGGTTGGAGTGTGTCCTCTCAACCACAAGGTTGCCGGTTGGACTCCCGCGAGAGATGGTGGGCTGCGTGCCCTGCAACTAACAATGGCAACTGGACCTGGAGCTGAGCTGCGCCCTGCACAACTATGATTGAAAAGACAACAACTTGACTTGGAAGAAGTCCTGGAAGTACACACTGTTCCCCAATAAAGTCCTGTTCCCCTTCCCCAATAAAAATGTATTTAAAAAAAAACTTTAAAAAAAAAAGACCCCAGAGAACAACCTCACCCCCTCTGTCATGTGAGGACACAGCAAGATGACAGCCCTCTATGAACAAGCAAGCGTCCTCACCAGACACTGAATCTGCCGGCAACTTGATCTTGGACTTCCCATCTTCCAGAACTGTGTGGAATAAATTTTTGTTTAAGCAATAAATTTTTGTTTGAGCAATATGGTACTTTGTCAGCCCAAGTTGACTAAGACACCAACTTAACCGAGACCCCAAAATTCCCCCAGAAATAGTTCCAAGAAATGTGAACTCTTAATCAAATCAGAACTCATACAAGGAAATAAGGCATATTGTATAAGAATTAGCAGGGAAAAAAGAGATTAACAGAATCAAACTCATAAAGGCTTAGAAACTGGAGTTACCAGTCATAGGTTATAAATAAGTATGTTTACTATATTTTAAGAAATAAAGTCGAAGAGAACTGACTCTGGGTGGTGAATACACAGTGTGATATATAGATGATGTATTACAGAATTGAACACCTGAAACTTATGTAACTTTACTAACAAATGTCACCCCAATAAACTTTAATTAAAAAAAAAAACATAAAAGAAAGAAATAAAGTCAAAAATAGAAAATATAAATAAAGAACAAAGTTCTGGGGTAAAAAATGAACAGGAAGCTTTAAAAAAGAACCCAACAAAACTTCTAGATTTAAAAATACATAATAATTAGAATTTAAACTTCAATAAACAGGTTAAACAGCAGATTGGACATGCTGAAGAGAAAATTAGCAAAATGGAAGATAGACCTGAACTATTTTTTTCATATAAAAAAGAAACATGGAGGATAGATCTAACATGCGTCCAATCAAAATTCTAAGATGACAAAAGAAATGGACGATACTTTAAGCAGGAACTTTTAGAAAGAAGAAAAAAAGACATTTACACCTAGACATAAGTAATGAAAATGCAGAGTGCTGAAAACAAAGAAGCAACCTTAAAATGAGTGAGAGTGAAAGGGCTGATTATCTCCAATAGAAGAACAATTAGGCTGATAGGTGACTTTGCAACTGCAAAAATGTAAGCCAGAAGAATATCTCTGATGAGAAAAAATGACTGTCAACCTAGAATTATTTAACCAGTGGAAATACCTTCCAAAAATGAGAGTAAAACAAAGGCATTTTCAGGTAAACAAAAACTGATTTTGCCATCACAGACCCTCACTCACTCACTAAAGTTATAAATGTTCTTTCTCAAGAAGAAAAGATTATCTCAGATGATTAAAGATGAAGGAAGGAAACGATACCATATTAAGTGGGTAAATACAAACAACTGTTAACTGATGTCATTGCTCTTTCTGACCTTGCAAATTTACTCATTCATCTGTTCAATATCACATATATTTAAATGCCTGTTATGTGCCAAACACTTTGCTGGGTGCTAGGCACACAACAATGAGGGTCTTATTGTATCATTCCCACATCACTAGATGAAACTCCCTGGTATTGACACTTATGACAAGCTTTCTCAACCATTTCTCAGTGCCTTGGAGAAGGGAGAGAACAGAGTGTGTGCATAGCTTTGTAACAGGAGTGTCCAAACTTTTTTCAACAGTTTTCACCAAGGGCCTTATGCGGTAAAATACACAAACAGCCGGGCCACTCACTCGAGGTGAAGTATGTATTGCCTCACCTGGTTTATTTAAGTAAACTAAATATATTTTTGGAATTTACTGCGGGCCAATTAAAAATGGATTGCAGGCCGCAGTTTGGACACCCCTGCTTTATAACATGCAGGGTTGTTAGGATAGGCTTAGCTTTTTTTTTTTTGTAAAGCTAGGGTGACTGGACTTTTCTCTGAGTTATAAATGATCCTATTGAGTCAAAGCAAATTTTATAACCAGGTAGATAACACATATTGTTTCCTTTTCCAACGAAGTCTATCAAAGAATAACAGTGCTCCCTCAACTGAAAGGAAGTCAGCATATTGGGTGTGGAGCTTCCTCAGCAAACATGTGGACTTGGTAGCTCCACCTTTTGGAATAAGAGGGAAAAATAAGGATCTTTCCAAAGGAATACCTAAGCAAAGAGGCATAGGAAGGAGACCTCAAAATGCAGGGGGAACAGACTACTAACAGGCTTAATCTTTCATTTGAAATGTAGAGTGAATCAGCAAGAATGATAGCTAAGATTTATTGTTGTTAAATATGCATCAGGCACTGTTCTTAGCATTTTACATGTTTGAGGCTCATAGCTGGACCCTGACTGATACATGGACTAAATGAATACATGGAAAGTGCTTGGGACAATGCCTACTACCTAACAAGTGCGGGATAATTTTTGCCATTACTATTATTTTAATGACTATTTCATCTTCACAACAACCCTATGAAGTAGGTACTAATATTATCCCCATTTTACAGAATCTTGGGTCAGTTTCCCTAGAAGCAGATCCTGAGACAGGCAATTAGATCCATATGACTTATTGAAGGAAGGCTCTTCAGAAGGAACCTGTAAGGAAAAGAGTGAAACAGGATAGGGAACAGAAAAGAGCCAAGTAAGAATGGATCTTTGGAAATCTTGGCCCTGGTCTGATTTATAGAGGGAGGACTCCAGAGTCTATAGATAAACCTCACCATAGAATTAGCCCTCGCTTTCAGAAGGGTACTGTGTGTGTGTGTGTGTGTGTGTGTGTGTGTGTTTTAATTAAATTTATTGGGTGACTTTGGTTAGTAAAATTATATAGGTTTTAAGGGTACAAATCTATAATACATCGTCTATATATTGCATTGTGTGTTCACCACCCAGAGTCAGTTCTCCCCCCATTACCATATACTCATATTTGACCCCCTTTTTCCTCTTTTACCATCTCCTTCCCCCTTACTCTCTGGTAACCACTAAACTGTCATCTGAGGGTACTGTTTTTTTTGAATCACTGTATTGGGGTGGGGTGGGGTGTAACTTCCCCAGATATGGCAGGTCCCTCTAGTGCAAACTCTTCAGAAAGGGAGGCAGCTGTAATCTTTAGTAGACAGCCTCACAACAGCTGGGAGATGGCTGTAAAGGACATCTGAATAGGGTACCTTTACCACACCTGGTAAATGCCAGAGCCAGTCTGTCTCAGGGGCCATGCTTTAAACTCTCCCTGTACTGCCTCTTCTAAAGTCAAAAGGAAATTGATAAACGGAGATGTATATGAAGGACAAAGGGTTAATACTCAATACTTAGTATTAATAGTTAAAGAGCTCTTACAATGAAACAATCCAACCAAGAAAAAGGCAACAACCCAATAGAAAGACAAAGGACAAGGATATTGGAAATTCAAAGGACCACAATGAGCCCACAAATGAACTTCAGCCTCAGTAGTGTTTAAATACATGCACATTGAAACAACGGGACACCTTCAGATTAAAGATTAAATGCCTATCAGATTAAAGATTAAAAAAGCATGGTGTTACTCACTGTTGGTGAGGATATGATGCAATTTGTCCTCTCATATGCTGCTATTAGGCCAAGAAACTGGTATAACCATTTTTTTTTTTAATTTCTTTTTTTTTTTTACAGGACTTTATTGGGGAACAGAGTGTTCTTCCAGGATTTTTTCCAAGTCAGATTGTTGTCCTTTCAATCGTAGTTGTGGAGGGTGCAGTTCAACTCCAGGTCCAGTTGCCATTGTTAGTTGCAGGGGGCACAGCCCACTATCCCTTGCGGGAGTCCAACCAGCAACCTTGTGGTTGAGAGGATACGCTCCAACCAACTGAGCCATCTGGGAGCTCAGCGGCAGCTCAGCTCAAGGTGCCGTGTTCAATCTTGGTCACAGGGGGAGGAGCCCAGCATCCCTTGTGGGAGTCAAGGAGTGGAACCACCAAACGTGTGGTTGAGAGCCCACTGGCCCATGTGGGAATAGAACCGGCAGCCTTCAGCATCAGAAGCACAGAGCTCCAACCGCCTGAGCCACCGGGCCGTCCCTGATATAAGCATTTTGAAGGGAAATTTTCCAATATATATCAAAAGCTTCAGTACCTATTAACCAAATAATTCTATTTTTTAGGACTTTACCTATATAAATGACCAGACAAGTGTACAAAATAAATGTACCAGATGTTCATCATGCAATCATTTGTCATATGGAAAGAGAAGACACAATTTGTATGTCCAGAGGATTGGTGAAAACAGGTCTTGTTCATCCATACAGTGGAATATGACATAGCCATTAAAAATGGAGGCTTAGAAAAAGAAATGAAAGCTTAGATGTATACGGGTGGAAATAGAAAGATACAATGTATTAGACTGAGTTCTTTAAGGAGTAGGTTATAAAACACTATAAGTATTAACATCTTTTACAATGCACATGTATTACATTTTGTAATAAAAAAACTAGTCATATTGTAGATAATAGATAAATGAGCAAAGGACTGAGATAATTTGCAAATGAAGAGTAAAAATGGCCTTGGGACAGCCGGATGGTTCAGTTGGTTAGAGCTGGAGCTCTTAACAGGGTTGCCGGTTCAATTCCCACATGGGCCAGTGAGCTGTGCCCTCCACAACTAAATTGAAGATAAGCTGCCGCTGAGCTTCCTGAGGGGCAGCCAGTTCAATTCCCACGTGGGATGGTGGGCTGCGCCCCCTGCAACTAAAGATTGAAAACAGCGACTCGACTTGGAGCTGAGCTGTGCCCTCCACAACTAGATTGAAGGACAACGACCTGGAGCTGATGGGCCCTGGAGAAACACACTGTTCCCCAATAGTAATTAAAAAAAAAAGAATAAAAATGGCCAATAAACATAAGAAAAATGTTCAACCTTACCAGTTACCAAAGTATTACAAATTAAAACAATATTGGAATACCTTTTTTTTTTTAATTGGCAAAGATTCTTTTAAATGTTAATGTTCAGTGTTGCAGAGTATATCAATACGTCACTCCCATGTTGCTGGTGAGACTATATGACTTTTTGAAATCAATTTGGCATATAGTTTGAGAGCATTAAAATATTTACACTCTGTCCTAATACTTTCCCACATAATAGTCTATCTTGAGGAAATAATTTAAAATACAGGAAAAGATGTTTACTCTTATATTATTTTAAAATATTGAAAAACTAGATATAACCTAAATGTCTGTCATTAAGGAAATAAGTGATTACAGTATAGCCGCGTAGTGGCTATAACTATTAAAAGCAGGTATTTATTTCAAAGGTTTTAATAACATGCGGGAAGTTCTTGATATTAAATGAAAAAAATCATGTTATCCAAAATTGTTTACACATTATAACCCCAACTATGTAAAACATGTTTAATAAACACTAGAAAAAATTATACTGAAGCTATTCTGACTTTTTACACTTTTTTCTACTTTTCACATTTTCTACACTAAGCGGAATAACATAAAGCAACAAAAAAGTTTAAAGAAGAATAAATTACCGTGGCTTTGTCTATTCCCCATGAGTGTGTCTCTCTGTCATTTCCTTTTGAAAAATAAAATACTTAGGTATGAAACAGGATTGAGTGCTTACGGGAGAGGGGATAACAGAGAGGTTAGGAGTTTGGTGGGGGGGAGGGAATGCGTCCTGTGCAAGGATGACTCACCATTTCTGGACTGAGGAGGTCCCAGGACAGGAGTTGGGAAAGGCAGGTGAGCCTGGCAACTTTTTAGGAAGGAAGAAGCCTGTATGAAAAAGAGAAGCAAGTAAGTAGTTCAGGGCTTAAACCAGGAAACAGCCCTGTGTTCTTTTTGGGGCTCTCTAAAGTTGAGGGGCTCCGTCTGGCTGCTTAACAGCAGATCTGGAGCAGCAGCCTGTTAGCAGCAATCAAGGGCTCTGAATTCACATGGTGTCCTGTGTGAAACAAGTTGCACAATGAAACTTGTTTACTACCCTGTTATTCCAAGGATCACGTAGTGGGGTGGTTTGCTTGGAAAGGAAGAGAGACTCTCTTACGATTACCTTAGCAATCTTCCGCGTATCTAACTTCTAAGTCAGTTTGCCTTTAGGATAGCATGTGTACTCAGATGTTCTCTTCTGAAGATAATAAATACCCACTGTTTTATGACGCTATTATCAGTCTTAATTATGGGCTTGCAAATGTACCCAGAGGTTCCCTTTGAGAGGCAAATCCTACGAATCAAAACTAGTCATTTAGAACTCTTTCTACCTCAGTGGCTAGGTTCTACCTCAGAAAGGTGTCACTGACCCTCCCCTAACTATCTTTTGTTTCATCAGTAGCACTTCATTAGGACCCTGATCTCAGAGACATAAAGGACTAAGTAAGTACTTTAGAGGCGCCTCACTTCCTAGTTAGCTCAAGTTCCTTCTGAGAAGCCAGGAGTAGTCATCACACAGGTACTTGCTAGCACGCTGGAGGGACCTTGCAGAAAAGAGTAGATCTTTGAAGAAAATTGAGCAACACTCTCACGTCAGTGTCTATGAACTCACTTCATTGCTTCTACTCACAGCTCGTTACTACTGCCCACCTGCTGACCACAGGCTTTCTTTAGGACATCTGTGAGTTCTCAGAACCCCTTCAGCCCACGTGAAAGGTTTATAGCTGTTCTCCTTTCTCTCAAGCTAGATATAAAGACTTTTTCAGTCCATCTTTCGCAATTAAATTTCTACACTTACCTGCTCTTCCCAGGGCAGGGCAGGGTGGGGGAGATTTGACATTTATTGAGCACCCACCATATGTCAGACACTGAGCAAGGTACTCGATATATTTATCTCCTTTTATCCGCACAAACACCCCCAATTTGTGACTGAAGAAACTGAAGTTCAAATCACTTAGATAACTTACTCAAGGTCCTCAACTAATGAGGAACAGAGCTAAGAAGAGTCTAGTTTTTAAAAATGTATCCTCTTTCCACTCTCCACAAGCAGCCAAATGGGTCTTCCTCACTTCTTTCCTCCCTCCCTATCCCTCCTCCCCCCTTCCTTCCACCAATATTTTATAATTGTGATAAATGCTATTAAAGAGATAAAGTGCTTTGAGGGCTTATATTAGAGGAACCAGGCCTAGTATAGGAGATGAGGGAAGGTTTTGGAAGAAGCAACTTGCTAAGGGATGAGTTAGGGTAGAAAGGAGGAAGATGAGGCGGACACTAAGCAGAGTGAACAGCATGAAGGGAGGGTCCAACGTGGGCAGGAGACAGGGTATTTGAGGAACAAAAGAAATGAAGTACAGGGAGTAAGAGGGCAGAGTGACACTTGGCTGGAGAGGCAGGCAGTGCTCAAGGAGAATGAGTGCTTGTAGTGGGGAGAGGACGCTGGTCCTTTACTGAATGTACTTCACACTCAGCTGAAACACTAAGGAAAAGTACTATTTTGGGTCTTTTCAGAGAAAACACTTCTTATCTTTAGAGTAGTATTTCATAATGAAAGCCCCAGTGGCACTTTGGATGTGATAATTCTTTTCCAGGGCTGCTCTTTACCCATTTTCCAGCCTGGTCTCCAGGAACTAAGGGCCAGAAGCACTTTCACCCCCACCCCAACCCCAGTTCAGGTGCTATAATAACCAAAAACATCCCACACGTGTCTGACATCTCTGGAGTGATCTTGCTCTAGTTTGGGCTGCAGGAGTGTCATTGCCACCAACATCCTGGCCATGCTTTATCCCCTCCCCTGTCGACATCGACCTCCTCTTTTGGTGGACATCCTTCCCTATAGACACCCTAACGGCTCTAATGTTTGTCTCTATGACATACCAGGAGCATTTCTAATTCCATGCCATAACTGTTGAGTCTCTGCAATGGCAGGTAGACTAGTGACAGAGACAGATGTAAAACAATTAATTACAATGCGGTGGGGAAAGTCAACTGAGGAAGCTTGTTGTATAGGGGACAGAGGTGGCAGAGGAGGAAGTGCTGACCTCTCCTGGCCAAGGAGACCAGGGAGGAAGGGCATCCCAGGCAGAGAGGACAGCAGAGCATTCAAAGACATGGAGACATTAAACTCCAGGTGAGCTTGGCAGCTATAAATACCTTAGCATTTTTGAAGCATGAATTTCAAGTCAAGGTGCAGTGGGAAGACAGGTTGGAGAGGTTGGCAGCTGCCGTTCACAAAGGGCCTCATATGCCATATGCTAAGGAGCTTAGATGATATGCAAAATAAACTCCCAAATGTGTTATACTTGCAAATCTTCAATCATCCTGAAATGATAATATCTGAATGAATGTTTCAGAATTTTCTGAAGAGCTATATAGATAAGATTACTGCCATGTGATTCAGTTTCTCTCTGGCTCTATAACCTCATTTATGGTTCCTGTGTGCCTGGGAGGATTTTCAATTTCTTTTCATGTATTGTTAATTTTTAAGAGCTTTATTGAGCTGTAACTGACATATAATAAACAGCACATATAAAAAGTGCACAAGTTCTGACATTGGTATGACATGTGTATACACCTGTGAAAACCATCACCACAAACAACATGTACATCACCCCTAAAAATTTCCTTGTGCCCCTTGGGAATCCCTCCCTCAACTTCCACCCCAACTGCAGGCAACCACTGATCTGCTTTCTGTCACTATATATTAGTTTGCATTTTGCAGAATTTTAATTAAATGGAATCATACAATATGTATTCTTTCTTTCTTTTTGGTCTTGCTTCTTTCAAATAGCATAGTTATTTTGAGATTCATCCGTGTAGTTACATGTATCAATAGTTTTCATTTTTTTAAAACTTTCCACATTTGAGGTATGCCTTCCTACAGTATTTACTGTATCTCAACAAATTTATTCCATGGGATGACAAAGCTCCACATCAGACGGTGCTTTGGGGGTAAGAGACCCCCTGGAAGTACAAGAGATACTGCTTGGGGACCAAATGATGAGGCATAGATCCTAGTTTTCTAAGAATTCTCCAAAATATAAAAAAGAGTACTGTGGTAAGCAAAATAATGGCCTCCAAAGGTGTCCACATCCTAATCCCTAGAACCCGTGAATATATTACTTTACATGCCAAAAGGGACTTTGCAGGTGAGATTAAATTAGAGGACTTGAGATGGGGACACGATCCTGAATAATCTGAGTGGACTCAATTTTATAATCTCAGCAATCCTTATAAGTAAAAGAGGGAGACAGGAGGGTCGGTCAAAAAGAGATTTGAAGATGCTGTGATGTTGGCTTTGAAGAGGGAAGAAGGGGACATAGGTCAGGAAATGGTCTTCAGAAGCTGGAAAAGGTGAGGGAATTCTCCCCTACAGCCTCCAGAAGTAAGGCAGCCCTGCTGACACCTTCATTTTTAGCCCAGTGAGACCCATTTTTAGATTTCTGACCTCCAGAACCAAATGATAATACATGTGTGTTGTTTTAAGCCACTAAATTTGTGATAATTTGTTACAGCAGCAATAGGAAACTAATACAATCACAAAAGAGAGAGAGAGAAAGAGAGAGAGGAAGAGGGAGGGAGGAAGGAAGGGAGGAAGGAAGGGAGGAAGGAAGGAAGGAATGAAGGAAAGGGGAAGGAAGGAGGGAAGGAAGGAGGGAAAGAAGGAGGGAAGGAAGGGAAAAGACAAACTGGTGAGTCTGTCCACTTCTATATTTCCTTCCACTTTGTGACACATGGTCTAATAGGAGCAGAAGCAAGCTGGCTTTGGAATCAGCTGACCTACCCTGCTACTATAAGCTCGTTTCCTCATCTTAATGGAGGGATGATATGGTATTTATCTTGAGGGGCTGTGGAAAGTACGGATGAGATGATGTACACAAAGGGCCTAGCACATAGTAGGCCCTCCATAACTATTCACTTTCTTCACTTCCCACCTAATACTTGAACCCAGGAGAATAAATCCTCATTGCTAGTGACTTTTGTGTGATTTTGGCTTAGTTGCTTCCTCTCCTTCACTCTGTTCCACAAGGTTAAAGGGAGATGCTCATTAAGTCTCTGAGAGTGTTTAGAGTTTGTAATGTGGCTGGGTCCTCTTGGTTAATAAATGTCATTTAGATGCAAAGTGCTGTTGTCTTTTCAGCAGGTCCTAAATTGCTTGTCCGAAATTGCTTAGCATTGTACTGAGGTTCCATCTCTGAGATGATGATATTGCTGAAGAGGGTGAAGAAATACCTCACCTCGCTGTTGTGAGTCTTAATTAACTAATGTTTATTAAGCCTACACAAGCCTATCATAAAAGCTGAAGTGTTGAGTATTATTTATCTTTCCTATGGTTGTCACTTCCGGTATTTTAATATAGCAGCCAATGCTGTCCAATAAAAGTTGGCATTTCAGCAATGGATTAGGTAATATTTACTTCATAATCACTGTACGGGGCTCTAATTGATTACTATTTAAAGAGCTTCGTGCTTTTTACAAGAAAGGGTTTAGAGAAATAGTGAGAGCTGTTATTTTTCTAAAAGAGCATAATTTATAACAGATTTACATTTCAAATCCTCTCTCTTATATAAAACAACACAGATAGACTAAAAAAGCTAAAATTTTGAAGTACTGATACATTTTACATAATAGTTAATAATTTTTAAAGCTAGTATTTATCAGACATTATATGCCACACTGTTCTAAACCCTACGCATGCATGAAAGCTAAAATAGGCATAACCCACGTCCAACACACATTTATTTAGAGAGCATCACTATCTGCATAAATTTCCAAATACATAAGTAACCGATTTATCAGGATGAGGACGAGGGTGGAGGATTATATGGGGTCCCATAGAAAATGGCTACCACTTCGTGGACTGACTGCAGGATGGACACTAGACTAAGTACATGCATTATCTTAGTTTATTCGTACATTAACCCTTTGAGGTAGAGTTGTCAGTATCATTTTGCAAAGTAGGAAAATAAGACTCAGAGAAGTTAGGTAAATTGCCCCAGATTATGAAACTAGAAAGTGGCAGAACAGGGATTCAAACTCCTGTCCTGCTGTCCCCAGAGCTGGAGGTGCCTGTTTGTGGTGTAGACAACTATGGTAAGTGGTTCACTCAGCAAGTGTTAGTTGGCCACAGACAAGTCTAAACCGAAGAACAAAGTGCTCTAATGAAGGTAATCAGCTTCTCATGTATTTAGATAATCATCTTTTCAAAATGTTTAATGCTGTGCATATTTCCTTTTGTGCTGATTCATTTCCTTTGCTCTCTGGGGTCATTTTCTTATTGATGCAAAGGATCTTTATTACAAAATATTTGGAAAATACTAGAAAACATGACAAAGGAGTCATGATTAATTCCCCCCTCACCCTCCCTTACCTTTACAAGCACACTGCCAATTTCTGTTGATTTTCTCTCCAAAATACGTCCTGTATCTTGAAGACACCCATTTCTTTCATCTTCACTGTCACCACCCACGCTAACTCCTTTCAGCTTCTCCAGTACATAAAGTTCTTTATCGTCCTCAGGTCTTTGTACATGTGTCCCCTCAACCCGGAATATTCTGCCTGATTCTGCATGGCTGGGTTTGTATCCTTCAGGCTCCAGCTCGAAAAGCACATCCTCAGAGAGCCCTTTCTTGCTTATCCTATCTCAAGAAAGTTTTCCCTTCCTTTCTTCTATTTGTTTCCTATCCTTCACAGCACTTACCACCATTTATAATAAACAATATTCTGAATCCTTTGCATGCAATTACTGAATTCAGCTCCCTCCCCAAACTAAGAAAACAAAATGAAAATTAAAAAAGAGAGAAAACAATAAATAAATAAACAAATAAATAAATCAGCTCCCATTATCCTCATAACCCCATATGGCAGTGCTATTAATCCCCCCATTTCTTAAATTGGCAAACTGGGGAACAGAGACGTTAAGCAACTTGTGTCAAGGTTGCACAGCTAGTGGGTGGTACAGTCTAAGTACAAACTCAGTCTGGCACCAAAATCCACACTCCTAACCATGTTCTATCTTTCCTTTTCATTCCAGGACCTAACATAGTGTCTTGCAACTAATAGGTATGTTCAATAAACATTTTTTTAAATAAATGATGAACAGCTCTAATAAGAAAATAAAATTTACCTGTAATCCAACCACATATTTGGGGAATTCATCCTGTAGATGTTTTTTCCTAATGCAAAGATGGACTTTTTATCAAAATCATAACTTTTAAAAATCACTTTGAGGAACATAGATAAGGCATCTATGTACAATATGTTTGACATTTTATTCATTTTTTTGGGTTAATTTATAATTTTAAGTCAACGTTCTTCCTTTAGTCAGGGGGTAGAGGCAGGAGAGAGAAAGGTAAGTCTTTAAATAAAAAAGAATTTTCCTAAAATATTCTGGCCCTTCTTATCTCTAGACAGAGGTTGCCCAACTTAAGCTATAATCCTAGAAATTTAGGGTAGGAACAAGTTATCTTTTTTTAAAAAAATTATACTTCTTTATATTAGTGTGCTTTAAAATTTGTCATTAGAAGTATTCTTAGAAAATCAGTGGGCAAGAGTTTTCTCAATGTTCCCACAGCACAGCAGAGGTCCATGGTTTACAGTACAAATTAGACAATCTGTGATGATTATGTGGTTATGTCAACGGGAAAACTGGATAAAAAGACAACGCTGGTCCCCAAAGGGCAAGAAAACAAGCAAAGGCTGCTTGTAAAGTGCCAAAAGGAAGCTTCTCCAAATACTGCTTTGCTTACAGTTTCAAAAGACTTTGTTGGTTGTTCTTTTAAAACAGTTTTAGGATAAATCATGTGTAATAGCTGGTCGTCAAACCAGCTGAAGGCCCACACTCACAGAAGGCCCACATCTCTGACTGACGATAAATAATAGATCCATCCGGCTCTCCAAGGAGCATTGGATTGATGTGTTGTGCCATCACATTGTCTCCCATCTGCCACTCAACAATAACAGGCTGAAGCCACACTGAGTGGTATGTGGTTACAGTTACAGACCCTGCATTTGTGGGCACCCCATGTTTCTGAGATAAAGTTAGCTGATAGGATTACCAGAGTGTCATCAAATGCAGTCATTGCAGAGGGAGGCTGTATCACTTTACCGTTGAAAATATTTTAATCTGGCAACACCATACACTGGATACAAAATCCATGAACACCTGACCCCTGGGCGTGGCCTACCACAGACTGATCTGAGCCATCTCCTGTTTGCCTTCATGGGTAAATAGAAATCTTGAGCTAAGAATAGAGGGAAAGAATTTGAAAATTAAAACAGAGTCAAACTAAGTATTTCTGAATGCTCTTAAAAGACACGCCCCGCCCAAAAGACACTTAGATCCCATCAGAAGTTCCCTACGTAATCTTTGAAGCTGACTTCTTGCAGCTGAAGGAACCCCGAAGAAGCAGGCACACCATGATTTTGGAGCTTAGTTTTTGTTCTGTTGTTCAGTTGCAGCCAGCTTCCAACTATTGAAAAAAGAAAGATGATTTAGAATGAAAGGATTGCTCATCCGTATTGCAAGGCCCTTCAACCGGTTCACACCATGACGTCCAAAGACCCCGAGACGGAGGTGAGTTTCTATTGCTACTGCTGTTGTCTTACCAGTTTGTGTTAACTGCAGCATATGCTGGTCTTATTAGAGCAGCGTATTGCTTTATGCAGTACAAAATATCGTTGGATCATGCACTTACAGTTCCTAACAGGAGCGTTGAATCATTGCCTCCAAAAGTCAACTCCTATTTTCATTACAGTCAATAGGGTTGATCTTAGAAGAGTGGGGTTCGGGACCTGAGAGTGTTAAGTGGCCGGTACTTTAGTGGAGGGAGGCAGGGAAGGGTGGGTAGAAAGAATATCTGCTTTCTCCTCTACCATGGGTCATACACACTCTGTCTGGAGGCTAGAGGAGGTCTAAACACAGAACAGAGGGTTTTGGGGTTAAGAGACTGTCACAGGCATACAGCCCCGCAGTTTTCCTTTGAAGGCGGAAACAGTGCTCTGATATAACATTTGCATCACCACTACATGGGCTTAGTGACTAGAACAAACATCACCTACCAGCCAGAAACAATGATTCTCTGTCCATCTTCAGCCTCGGTCCAGCACGGAGTTTCGGTTTTCCCACCTGTAGATATTCTTAATTGACTCCATCAGGTTCCCAGTCATCCCAGGCATGGTTAGCTTCTTCTCAGACTTGGCAAATGAGTGGGCTTAAGCCAGCACTTCAGCACCAAACTCAGACTTCATAATAAAGGACACCACACAGGGAGTAGCCATCAGCATGGTGAGCACGCTGCTGTTTATCTCTGCTTGGGGCCCAGCCTGCATGTTTTTACAAGAGGGGTCAGTGGGATGTGCTGGCCTCACCGCCCAAAGTGTTCAGCTCAAGGTGAATTGTGAGCTATTGCTGAGCACATAATGCGTGAGCAGTCAGAGCCCTAAATGTGTTCACCTGACCTCAGTAAATCCAGTTGTGTTCTACAGAAAGGTTCTGTTGGGTTCTGGTCAGACTCTTTGAATACGCCTTTGGATTCCAAGACTGAGCTGGATATTGATGTGGAGGTTCCAGCTCCTTCCAGCAGCTACCTGTAAGAGCCCATTACAATGCTAAGATGTAGACTGTCCTGAAACGGGAAAAAACCATTTGATATTTTGCATGCACAGAGAAAAATAACAACAATAATAATAATAATAATAATAATAATAATAATAGAATCTGTTTTCCTGTATGTAACGAGAGAGTTCCTCAGGCTTCCGGCTTATCTTGGTGGTCTCTTCTTTCTTGAGAGTCACAGCAAAAATTAAATTTTATCAGTTTAAATGGAATGGTATTTTAGAAGCTAGATTCTGGCTACCGTGTTTCCCCAAAAATAAGACCTAGCTGGACCATCAACTCTAATGCATCTTTTGGAGCAAAAATTAATATAAGACCCGGTCTTTATTTTACTATAAGACCCGGTCTTATATAAAATAATGTAATATAATATAATATAATACCGGGTCTTATATTAATTTTTGCTCCAAAAGACTCATTGGAACTGATGGTCCGGCCAGGTCTTATTTTCGGGGAAACACGGTAGCAAAGGATCTTTTCTTCCTTGGTAAGAAGGGCTTGGAGCTCTGTAGTGAGCACCTTAAGATACAAACAAGCATGAGGATAAGTTTGGGTCTGTAGTGTGGGTCATGAAAAGTCTTGCAAAACTAGAATTCATTTTTCTTTTTTCTCCTTGCTTTATAGGCATTTAAAGATACTCTTTTTTCCCTCAAAACTTAGAAAACTTTTTAAAAAAATTGAAATACATTTGACATATAACATTGCGTACTTTTAAGGTGTAGAATATGTTGATATATTTATATATTATGACGGTCATTATAGGGATAATTAGCACTTCTATGACATCATATGATTATCATTTCTTTTTAGTGGTTGGAAGAATTAAGATCTAGTCTCTTAGCAAATTTGAATATTATAATATTGTCTATATTCACTATACTGTACATTAGCTCTCTAGGACTTATTTACTGCTCGTTCCAAATTTGAACTCTTACGTCTGTCCTATCCCCTCACCCCCAGGCCCTGATACCCACTATTCTATGCTGTTTTTATGAGTTTGGCTTTTTTAGATTCCACATAAATGTGATATCATACAGTACTTGTGTTTCTCTGTCTGACTTATTTCTCTTAGCATAATAACCTCAAGGTCTATCCATGTTGTCACAAATGGCAGCAGGATGTCCTTCTTCCTCATGGCTGAATATATATATATATATATATATATATATATATATATATATATATATAAATCTTCTTTACCCATTCATCCATTGATAGACACTTAGGTTCTTTTCACAGCTTGGCTATTGTGAATAATGTGAATAAACATGGGAGTGCATATATCTCTTTGATATCCTGTTTTCATTTCCTTTGGGTATATACCCAAAAGTAGAATTGCTGGATGGTATGGTAGTTCTATTTTTAATTTTTTGAGTCTTCTCCATACTGTTTTCCATAGTGACTGAACAAATTTACATTCCCACCAACAGTGTATAAAGCGTTCTCTTTTCTCCACATCTTCGCCAACACTTGCTATCTCGTCTTGACAGGTGTGAGGTGATATCTCATTGTGGTTTTGATTTGCATTTCCCTGATGATTAGTGATATTGAGCATCTTTATAGGTACTTGTTGGCCATTTGGATGTCTTAGACAATGTTTTACTTAAAATTATTTAGTGATAGTTTTCACCATCAAACAGTATATTCATTTTACAGGTAGATTTAAAAAATAGTTTCAAGGCTCTTCTAGAGATCATGTCTCATGTGTACCATTTCTTTATCCTTTAAATATCCCTGCAGATAAAGAGTACCTAGCCTTCTGCACCTGGCATCCTTCAGTATTCCACACTGTGATGGGTTTTGTTTTTCATTTTTAAACTACCACTTATTGAATGCTCACTCTGTGCTGAGCACTATGCTAAGAGCTCTACATACATCACCTCATGTTCATCTAGCAATCCTGTGACCTAGGTATTATTATTCCTGGTTTCCAGAAAAGGAAGCTAAGACTCAGAAAAGTTAAATAAGTTGCCCTACGTCATATAGCTAAAGAGTACAGTGGCCGACATTCAAATCCAGGTCTCTCAACTCCTGCTTTCCCACTGTGCTTCTGACATTCCTGGGAAGCACTTTTCCTTGTTCTTCAACTTGAGTTGGAGTGGCCTGTAATTCAGTTCACAAAGATATACCTCCTTTTACAGTAAATATTGGACCCTGTAAATGATTTAAAGAGGTCCTACAGAGAGATTCTTCCTCCTCCTCCTCCTCCTCCCCTCCCTCTTTTATCTCCTTCTTTTCCTTCTTTTCCCTCCCTCCCTCATTCTCTCTCTCTCTGTCTCTCACTTTAAACAAAATATCTTTTGAGTTCTCTAACATTCTATAAATTAAGATTTTTGTACAGTGTTTAATAGATGTCTTTACCACATTTAGTCTGTACTTTTTTCTTGGAGAGATTTTTTTTTTTTTTTTGGTCAAACATATTAGGTCACCTAATAAATCACTAATTTATAGAGTCATAAAAATTTTGATGGGGAGAAAACCTATGAGATCCAGTCATCCAACTCTGTCAGCTTAAGAGCAAAGGAGGCTGGCAGAGTTCCCCTGGTTGAGTCAGAGCCTCAGTTACTCCACCTAAAACCAGAGGAAATTTTACTGCTTCTAAGGAGTTATCCTGAAAGTTCACAAATCAAAAAGAGATATCTAAATGGATATTTTAAATTATATTTAAAAGGAAAAAAAGACTCATATTAAATGGCAGTTTGTTTTGTTCTTACCACTGTCACGAGTATCCCCAAGATACGCTGCTACCACCAGACTGTGGCTGCCTGTAGGGCCTGCTCAGAGCAAGGCAGCCTCTCTGACCGGGTCCTGCCTGGGTTCTAATCAGAAGAGGGAGGTAGCAGGCCAGCCTCCAGGTATCCAGAAGGGCTTTTTGTTCCTTGGTCGTATTTCCATCAGTCCTTATCTACCTTTCCCCAACACTCAAGGAAATATCAGGAGAAGGGGACCAGAATGTCTGCAGGGACAGATGGTGACAACAGAGAAGATTGATGGTTTCGTGTTAGCTGAGCCAGCTTTCAACCACACAACTCAGAGGCCTGTCAGTGATGTGTGGACAAGTGATAGCCATGGTACTTTAAAAAAAATCAATCGTTTACTTTCATCCCAAGCTCCTATTTGGGGAGAAGGAATTCCAAATAGCATTTCCTAAAAGAGCTTGATAAATATTTGGTCCTTAACCAGAGACCAATGAATGAAAATTTAATACCACCCCCTCCTTTTAAAAAATTCCTTGCGTATAGACCATTGATTATCTTAGTGCAGCATTTAGGATGGGTTAGCTCTCAGCTGAGTTTTCTGCCTTTATGTTTATAACTGAATTTCTCTAAATGAAAAGCATCCATTCTGTCTGGCATAGACTCCAGGATAAGCATTGTTTCATACATTATCCTAATATATTTACAACAAGGCTGTTCTTGTTTTGCACAGAACAGGACACACAGTGAAGACAGTCAATGAAAGCCAGAATACCTGTTGTTACAACTGAGAACATCAAGGTCAGGTACCAAAGACAAAGGTCAGACTGCACATACATGGATGAAGCCAATTTCCCAGAAGATACAACTTTGAAGCGACAGGAAGATTTGCCATATGATGGGGATTTCTCCCAAATGAAGTTATACAATGACTACAATTTTACCTCAAAAAATGACATCCTTGGTATGTCAGATCAAACTATTTCAACAGTAGATAACCCTCAAGAAAAGGCTACACATAAAGAGACTTGCAGAAATGTAGATACGGCCCTGACGCTGGATAAAATGCCTGAAAATGCAGTCAAGAAAAAATATGACACAAATCTTCATATTCCAGCTAATAAAGGAGAACTTTCAAAGTCAAACGTTTCTGATATTTTACTGCATCATTTTTCCGAAGAGGAATTTTTAAAAGGTCAAGGCATAAGTTGTGAAACTCTCCCAGAGATCTCTAATGCTGACAGTTTTGATGAAGCTATTGTTAAAAACATTAGTTTGCATTATGTTAAGAATCCTTGGACAAAAGAACAAACCCCAGAACTCACAGACCAACTCAACCCCAAAAGGGATGGTGACAACAGCAATAAGAATAGTCGTTCTTCAACTACAACAGAAGAAGATACCTCTGATTTAGAAGAGCCAGTAGCTGCTGGAGACGGCAGCCATCCAGAAAATTCCAATTTTCTAACTAAAACCAAGAGTCCAAGGAATAAACAAAAACGTTGCCAAGGGCAGACACCCCAGAAACAGCAGACTGAAAAAGCACGATCAGACAGTGGGTTCATATATGGTCAAAGTCAAGTTCATTACCTGTTCTCTGATTTCTCTAAGGTTGGCTCCAAAGTGAAAATTCCTAAAAATAACCTAATTGATAAACTCTGTACCATAGATAAACAAGCCAGCTTTTCTCCTAAACTGAGAGATAAGTTAGCTACTGTGCAAGCTATTTCAGGAAGCATGTCTAGATCAAATTGTGTTGAGATAAAGAGCAGAAAAGGAAAACTACTGAACCTTCACAACAGGTAGAGAGAGGTATGTGAAAGTAGTCTCCAGGGAATACATAATCAAGGCCACTGCTCGTCTATTATCAGTGTGGGTCCTTGGTTGGTGATTGCAACTGAGTTCTAGTTCTGACCGAGAGTACTTTGATCTTGCAGAAGCTCAGTCAGTGGGTGTCTTCCTGAGAAGAATCAGGGGCTGGACTAATAACACATCACAGAATAAAACCACAATTCTTCCACCTGGAATTTGAGTCCCCTTCATCTTTTTTCACTTTATCCTACCCTTCTAAACTTAGCTTCCCTCCCCCAGAGTCATCCTCAGTTACCTGGCTGGACCCAACCTCTCCTCAGGCTCTGTACTCTCTGAGCTCCTGCCTTACGTGGAACAACCCATCTCTGCTTACCAAAGACCTGCTCTTTTTAACAGCCTCCTTCAATTCCCCACGGGCCACGGGACTTTTCAGAACCCCCAGTCACAATCTTTCCCATCCTTGCTTGTTTAGTATTCTGTTAAAGCGTTTATCTCAGTCTGCTTTGAATCATACTAATTTGGAAATCTGTTTATTACACTAGATTTGAAGACTCTAGAGGGCAGCAACCTTGTCTTCATGTCTCCATTGCCTAACTTCCCCCGGAGGTCTGGCCCTGTATCTTACATATGTTACACCCCTAGTTATTAATGCTAAATTAAATCGAATTAAAATCTTTAATAACATCTTCAAGATTGTTATACTGGTAACTAGTACAAAACTGTGTTAATGTTTAATTTATACTATTTCCTCTACCCATCTTCCCATCGTCCCACCTGATTCCCCAACATGTTAAGGCTCAGGTTCTCATGGATTATTTGAAATTCAGTAGTCAGGTAAATTCACATTAATGATCAAAGTAAACATTTTAGTTTTCTGGCACTTTGCTAGGACTGTGTGATCTTTCTTTTAACCTTATATGAAAAGCACCTGGACTGAACACTCTGCCTATTTCTGTTTTTACCTTGTCACGCTTCAACTCCCTTCTCTTTCAACTGAATGCTCTGGGTAGTTTGATCAGAGCTCCTTCCACCACCACCACCACCACCACCACCGCCGCCACCACCACACACACACCCCTGGAGCCAGCAGCCCATCTGGCCTTGACTGGGATGCTTCTCTAGATCTTGTAGAAATGTGCACCCCTATGACATTGGGAAGTCTCAGGGTTCCTCATTCTGCTTGTAGGAGAGCACACTTGGGGGTGCACAGGTCTCAGTGTCCCATGGTTATCAGGAACAGAACGGATAGCAGGCTTCTCTCTCTCTGTCAGCGGGAGTCTCAAGTCAGGTGTCACGTTGTCTCTAGTCCTTTCAATTCAGGGTGATGAACTGAACTCTATATGTTCCATATCCACCATGTAATTGAGATATGCATAATAATTATAGTCTGATTTGAGCACTAGTTCCCTGGCACTAGCGTGTTTCTGAGCTTTATGTGTTGGGAACAGTGGGAAGACCCTTAGGGTAAGTCACTCTGGAATTTTAAGTTTAAATTGTCTTAGGCAGTTAGCCTGGGTTGAGAGGAAAAGGGCATGTCCTGTGTCAACCATCACTGTCTTGACACACATCTTGGAACTTAACGCACACTGTTTCATATTGTTCCCTAGAGTGTGGCTACCACGTGTTTGGTATTCGTCAGAGCAGCAACAACAAAGCTGGTGACAAGTCCAACTATGGTCCTGCTCTCCTGGAGCTTATATTCGAGTTTTAGGAAAAATGCTTGAATATTCCATATAAAAGTGTCACACATGATAGTGGTAACAGCTGACATGTATTGAATGCTTATCACATGCCTCATATGACGGCAAGTATTATACTTAACATTTAATCCTCATAACAACCCTATGAGGTTGGTTCTACAACTGCCCCCATTTTACTGCTGAGGAGTTTGAAGTTTACAGTGATGAAATAATGCCCTGTGTCACCTGGCAGGTAAGTGTCAGAGTGGAATTCAATCGTGGCCTCAGAGCCCCAGCTCTTGACACAACACTGGGCTGTCTCCATGAGGTTGGAGGTATGGAGGTCGACCAGAACACATCAGGTCATTCTGAATGATGGCGCCATTGATCAGTAACAGTGATGTATTCTTACCTTTAATTATGCAGATGGAGCCCACAACACACCCCCATGAAGAACATCCTGCAGGTACTAGCCTTTTTAAATCTCTTCAATTTACATACACATTTTGAAATCTTTTTTTAATACCGTGTTTCCCTGAAAATAGGAACTAGCCAGACAATCAGCTCTAATGCGTCTTTTGGAGCAAAAATTAATATAAGACCTGGTATTATATTATATTATATTATATTATATTATATTATATTATATTATATTATATTATATCATATTACATAAGACTCGGTCTTATATTATAGTAAAATAAGACCGCGTCATATATTAATTTTTGCTCCAAAAGACACATTAGAGCTGAAGGTCCGGCTAGGTCTTATTTTCGGGGAAACATGGTAGCAAATGGTAGTGATTGCCGCAGACTTCTATTTTCAGTACTTAATAAATCTGCAATGAACTTGAGGTCAATGGTAGCCAAAATCTATTTTTTTCTTATATAGGAACAGAATCTGAGACAAGTCTTTTTAAGTTGGCATCAACCTCTCAGAAAGACCCTTCATCAAGTTCTTCTTACATATTTCAAAAGATATCCCAAGGGGAAAAGATGTGTCAGAAGTTAAAAGAACAGACTGATCAACTGAAGATGAAAGTAATACTTTTAAAGCTTATAATGAACAATAGAAGTAACCAAATTCATATATAAGACACCATGCCATTAACGAAATATTGCATGTTTTCACTGCAGGTGCAAGAATTTTCCAAAAGTATAACAAAGGACTCTCCCTATCATTTGCAAGACAAGAGACTGGTAACAAATTTTATCCAGGTTTTAAAATCTTTCTTAGGGAATTTGACATGGGTAAATACAAATGGCTTTATAGCACCATGTCTTCTCTACATTGGCAGGAGTGGAAATGTTTTGCTGAAGATTAAAAGCAGCAATCTTGTCTTTATCTCTTGGATAACATCGCCTAGAGGCCTGGCCTGGCCTCGTGTTATACATATATTACGCCCTTAGTTATTAATGCTAAATTGAATTGAATTACGATCTTTAATAACATATTTCAAGCCTGTTAAATTGGTAATTATTTAGTACAAAAGTGTGTTAATGTTTAATTTATGCTATGTCCCCTTTTCCTTTCACCCCATATTCCCATCCCCCCACCCAACTTCCCAACATGCTGAGACTCGGAATCTCACTGATTATTTGAGGTTCAAGGGCTGAGTGTTACAAAGGCTAAAAGAGCTTAGACTTCAATTTCTATATGTATTCAGCCCTTTCTTTCTCAGGGGAATCTATCACTGTTATCCCTCACCAGTCACCCCATAATAAACCTGAGGTCATGGTAGTTTCAACAGAATAGCAAATCAGCTGTTACAAAGGACAAGCTCATCCAGAGTTGATAGGTCCTGGGGGATAGAGCTTATAAAAATTGCCAGTATCTGGCAACTCAAAAAGCTGAGACTGCTAGAGTCAGAAAAGTTGAAGGTATAGTTTAGGCCACTAGGTCAGCAGATGTAAAAGACAAAAGCAAAGCTCAGGGCAGGCTGTGCTTCAGAAACCAGACAGCACAGACAAAAACTGGAGCACCCAAATATTAGGAGACATTCTTCTTTATTCATTCATTTGTCATACTGATTAAATAACTCATTCATTCATTCAAGGAACACTTATCAGGTACTTCCTATGTCCCAGACTCTATACCAGGCACTAAGGACTTGGAGATGAAATAATTTCTTTTTCAAGAGGCTTATAGTCTCCTAGGAACAACAGATTGGTAAATAGACAAGTGACATGCAGCTTGAGAAACGTAACAGATGATGTTAATGACAGCCTAGAAGAGATGCCCTGCCCCCCGCCCTTGCCAGTTAGAGCAAGATACTCTGGAAGTCTTCCGGAAGTGATGTCTGAGCTGGGTATTGTAGGAGGAATTTGGGTAAGCTTGGCAGAGTAGTGGACAAAAGGGTGTTCTAGGAAAAGGAACCAGCAGGTGTGATGGTCCAGGGACAAGAAAGAGCTGATAGTGTGAGGAACTGCATGACACTGCAATTGACCAGATGGTGAAGAAGAAGGGACCAGACTAGAGAGATAGACAGGGACTACATCATGAAAGGCCTTTAAACCACTCTGAGGAGCAGAGATTTCATCCTGAGGTTGAGTGATGGGCAACACTGGAGGATTTAAAACTGAGAAGTAGTGAGCACCATGGAGGCAACACTGTAGGGACAGAGATTGGCCAGGAAGCCATAATCCAGGTAACAAGTTATGAGGGCCTGAGCCAAGGCTGGCAGTGAGGATGAGAGGGGGACAAATCTCAGGGTTTAAGGAAGTGGTGGCATGCTGAAAGGGGTGGAGAAAGGAAGGAGGAGGCTTGGACGAAATCCAGACTTCTAGCTTGGGTAACCAAAGTCAGGAATAAAAGTGGAGGATCCAGTGCAGAATGGGTGTGGGAGGCAGTCAGGAGGCGAGGTGTCAAGTTCAGCTGGGGACATTTGGAGGTCCCTATAGGACATCCAAGTGGACAGGTCCAGTAGGCAATCAGCACAATGGATCTGGACCTCAAGAGTTGTTTGGGCCAGAAATGTAAATTTGGGTTTAGTTGGGTTGAAGCTATGGGGTATCTGAGGTTGCCTGGGCAAACATCCAGAGTAAGCAGTGAAGTCCAAGGTTAGAATCCTGGGAACCAGCAACCAAGGGCAGGTGGAAGAAGAGGGTTCCACAAAGGAGACCCATGAAGAGACCTGAAAGGTCATTGCTGACCTGGAAGGGGCAGTGCTCCAGAGCCAAGAGACAGAAGGGTTTTAAGAGGGATGTGGACCACACCATCAAATGTTCAAGGAAGGAAGGAAAGGAAAATGTGCAGTGGATTTGGGAACCAAGATGTCATGAGGGACCTTGGCAAGCCCAGTTTCAGTGAAGTGATGGCTCTCTGGAAGCCAGATTGCAGGAGTTAAGGAGTGAATGATAAAGGAGATCTCCAAACACCTAGGCTTTCGGGAAATGGGGCAACACAGAATTTTAAAGGGCCGAGCAAAGCAGAGGGAGCTGGGTTCAAGGCACGAGCCTTCTGAGGCCTCGATTCAGGGCGTTTCTTCTGATGTTACAGGCTATGTGGGGATTCATGAGAGGAGCCTAAAGGTGACTCCTGAAAGTGTCACCCTTGCTCTGAGAGTCCCAGGCCCACTTGTTTCAGTGTCGGAGGAAGGCCAGACAAGGCTAACACCAACCTTCTTGGCAGGAGCAGTAGCACATAATAGAAAGCATGTGGGTATTGGAGCAGAGATCCTAGTTCTATGTATTGGTTATGTGATCTTAGACATGCAGCATAACTTCCCAGATCAGAGTTATTATGAGAATTAAATGAGGTACATTTTTGGCTAGAAAACTGTGCCCTCTCTTCTGAGATGTAACACAATTCAAATTCCAAGATCCTAAATTATAATTTATCATTGGCTTTTTCTTTTCTCTTTCCTTTGAACACCTAATTCTTTCTTGTAGCTTTAACTGTCATTTTCATGCTACCAAGTCATAAATTACCTGTCCTAACTTCTCATCTATTATCTCCAAGTGTTTGTTTGTATCTTCATTTCGATATCCCATTCTCACTGAAAATTCTACCTCATCCAGAGTTGTAGATTTTGTTGATATTGACATCTTCATTCAAGCATGAGCCTTTCCAAATTCCTCATTTTATTTTATTTTTTTTCAATTTCACTGGGGAACATTGGGGAAGTGTGTTTCTCCAGGGCCCATCAGTTCCAAGTCGTTGTCCTTCAATCTAGTTGTGGAGGGAACAGCTCAGCTCCAAGTCCAGTTGCCATTTTTCAGGCAACCTTGTTGTTGAAAGCTTGCTTTCTAACCAACTGAGCCATTCAGCCACCCCTCTGGAAGGGAGCTCAGTGGCAGCTCGTCTTCAATCTAGTTGTGGAAGGCGCAGCTCACTGGCCCATGTGGGAATCTAACCAGCAACCCTATTGTTCAGAGCTCGCGCTCTAACCAACTGAGCCATCCGGCCGCCCCTCCAAATTCCTCATTTTAGTCAGGGCTTTCATGTTCTTCCCATGTACCAAGCTAGACACCTGAGAATTGTCTGTGAGATTTACAGTATCCGTCAGGGGCCTGACAGGAACTCGATGGCTTACTCCCATGGAGTAACCAAGGAGAGTTTAATAAGGCATTATTTAAGCACAGTGTGGGCCAGGTTAAGGGAAACCAACAAGTGATGGAAAGCATCTCATGGAAGGAACAGTGGTGCAGAAGGGACGGAGGAAGAACAGATACTGGAGCCAAGGAGAGCAGCTGTAGCTGTCAGAGTAGCTAACAAGCTCTGCAGATTTCGGTAGAGACAGAGCCAATCCATGATGACACAGTCAGGAGGACATTAGGGAAATAAAGACCCCCTAACTCAGCCTTCTTCAGTTCCTCTCTCCTGCTGTTGCCTACCATTGGCTGAAACCAACCAAAGCCGAGGCCAGGGAGCCCACTGATGCAGTCCACTGAAGATCAGCCTCCTGGCTGGGGCACAGAGAAAGATGGAGGACAGATCTGGTGGGGGAGGGAAATGGAAAACATCTACCACAGCTGCTATTTTTTATACCCAATAGCCAATATGTTTCCAAACTTGTTTATTCATTTGTGATAATAAGAATTAATAATGATGATAGATAGCTACCATCTATTGAGTATGTACTAAGCATATCCTGGCACTAAGCTTTATCTCGTTTCATTTTCACAATATGAAATAAGGGCTAGGCTGGTTAAAAATAATTGCAAAAACCGCAATTACTTTTGCACCAACCTAATACCGTGTTTCCCCGAAAATAAGACTGGGTCTTATATTATTTTTTACTCCAAAAGATGCATTAGGGCTTATGTTCAGGGGATGTCATCCTGAAAATCATGCTAGGGCTTATTTTCCGGTTAGGTCTTATTTTCGGGGAAACACAGTATTATCTCAGATGAGAAAACTGAAGCTTAGAATTCAAGTTCCCTAAAATCATACAGTTAGTAGGTGACAGAGTTTGAACTTGCACCTTGGTGTGTGTCTGGTCCTGTAACCCCACTATGCTGTATTCCTGCCCTTGGCAATCTCTCTCCACTTCATCCTTTCCTCTCCATTTTCATGGATACTACCTGGTCCAGGCCCTCCTGAACTTCTTCAAGCCTGACTTAAGTTTCACTGTTTCCATGGAACCATGGCGAAGTACTCTGATCCAAGGTCTCTTTCCCCAGCTGGACTAAATTCTCTGAGACCAGTGCCCATGGCTGATACAATTTTTGAATCTGTCACTCTTTTAGCCCAGGGCCAGACAGAGGCAGCGCTCAGGGAATGTTTGGACTGGGGCTGTGGGACTAAAATCTCGATACTCTAAGACAAGACCCTGACGTGCTCGGTGTAAATACGTGGTGATGGTCTGGAAGGCCCATTCGCAGCTTTTGGCTAAACTTCCTGCTGTTCCTTCCCTATCTCACCCTCTAAGTGCCACAGACTCAAACCCAGGTCCTCTAACTTCAATTCCTTTTTAAGAGCTATGTGGCATCACGCATACTTCCTAGAGCTCCAATTTCCTCCTCTATACATTGAGATGATAAAATCTACTTTGCAACATCTACAACACTGATGTGTAGACTAAATCAGATAACGACTGGGGAAAGTACTCTATAATCTACAAATATGTAGGATTATTAACGTCCCGTTAAAGAAATCAGAGAAACTGTACTTTTCAGCTTTGTGATATGAGGGTGATGTGAACGTCGAGATGGCTCTTGTCTGTATTTTAGATGTCAGACTTTGAAAGAAAACAATCACCAGGAAAATGACGGTGGCTTCGTTTTGACACTACCGTAGGGTACATACACCCTCACCGTTTTTTTTTGAAAAACAATGACGTGCGTGGGTTTACATGGAAAAGATTCCAGTGACTTCTCTGCTACATACAGGTCCTGGAGAAGCTGCAGGGACATCTTCAATTGCTGGAGCAGGAGTTTCTGGCCAACAAGGAGAAGCACCTGACTTTGAAGCAGGAAGTCCTCAGGCATGAATACCCAGCTGTCAGTGACTTTGTTCCAGAAAGGTCAGATTTAAACCTTATGAGGTGGAGGTTCAGAGGAGCGGCCCCAACAGCTGGGATTCTGATGTGGCTGCCGATTTTTTGCTTGGAGAGCCACTGGTCTAGGGTCAGTAAAAATTGTGTCCCCAATGAATAAGTGTCACCCCATGCAACAAGTACCATATTTTGCCGTGTATAATGTATTCCCCCGTGTATAATGCACACCCACGTTTTTGGCCCAAACTTTCAGGGGAAAAAAATCTTTCGGTTTGATATTTTAATTCAAAGTTTTATTTGTTTACATTTTGGTATTTGGTTTTTGTATTATAAAGGAATTTTAGCATTTATTTTTAACATATTACGGTACAAGAAATTTTATGTAACAAATAATTACAAACTACAAGAACAGATACAAAGGTATAAGAAATTTTACGTACCGGTAACAAAGTTATAATATTTACACATCACAGAAAGCCAAGAACTCTTTGTTATTGCAAGTCTGTCCAAAGTTCAACAAAACCAATGATCGTATTTCAGGGTATTATTTTGCATATGGATATCGTTATTGATTTCTAGAGTTACACTTTTAATTCCTAAGCGTAAATAAAAAGAATCAAAAACATTTATTTAGATACGGAATTAGTACTACCCATGTATAATGCGCATCCTTATTTTTCCCTCACAAATTTAGGCAGAAAAGTATGCATTATACATGGCAAAATACGGTAATAAGGAATTCCTGCTAAGCATAAGGTCCTGTGCTATGCTATGTGCTGACCCAGATGGAGTGCCCCAAAGAACAACTGTGTCCTGGGGGATATTGGGCCACCATCTTACATTTTGTCATGTGTCATGATAACTGGTTTGAGACTCAGAAGAGCACCAGAACACCCTAGAAAGGCTTACATGCTAACCCCAAAGGGTTTTCTCCTCTCTCAGCACCTCAGTCCTGTCCTTCACCCCATACCTGGCTTCATTTCTCCTGCCTCGTTCTTTTCTTCTGGCCCTCTTTTCTCCACTTTTCTTTCTCATCCAACAGACAATTCCAAAGGGGCAGTGGGCAAGACAGGATCAATGTTGGGTTGGTTCATGTTTGGGTGAGGGACTCACAAATCCTGATAAAGAGAAAGCATTCAAACTTAAAGTCAAATGATCCCTGAGTTAATGCCCATTAGAAACTTGGATGCACATTCATTGAAGTTTCCAGCTGGCTCTTTTTATGGCACCACGCTCCTCTATCCAATCCAAATAATTTTAAGATGTGTTCCAGGACTCAAAGCTAGGATTGTTTCCATTTAATTTCCTGGTATGAATTAAAAGAATCCATTTAGTGGGTTTAATATTTATAAGTTCAGCTCTTTCTATTCACAGCATTTTTGACACAGAATCATTCTTAATGCCAAAAAATATTTTAATGGTTTATATTTTAGCACTAGCATCTTGAGGCATTTTCCCAAAAGTACAGTTTTACTTTTTCAATATGAAGTAAATCTCTACTATTATTTATAATTCTTGTCTGAGTAATTAGACAGCTAATTACTGGGGGGGGATGTGAATATTGAGTCCCCCTCCCCCAGAGGCTTATTTTTCTGGGGGGAATAAAAGGATCTCCACATGCTTTCCCTATTTGTTTAAACATGAACGAGTAAGGATATTTCTTTTCCAAGGAATCCCACTTGTTTTGGCAGTCCTTTTAAAGCCATGTTTCTGTGTACATTAAGATCAAAGTTATGCAATGCTTTTTATATCCAGTTACACCCACTGTGGCTGGCCCCAGTGTAAACCAAAGTTTCAACTGCAATTACAGGAGAAGCTTCCCGCGTGGGGGCAAAGCAAGGACCCAGCTTCTCCCACGTCTCAGCAAAAGTCACCTCAGTTAAGCAAAGCTTCTCAGTTCTAGATTGGTCCTCTTGTTCTCACATGGACATGGGTCAGTGAGCAGAACTCCATACAACCCTTGAGGTCTTGGTATGGTGAGAACCTTCTAAGTGTTGAGTCCAAAAGCCACTGCAAATGGCTTTCTGAAGGGGAAATAATTCTGCCAATTCATTGCGTAAACACTTGTTGAACACTTGTGTTCATATCAAACCTTCTTATTGGCCTTAAAAGATGCAAAAATAATTGGATTTCATGCATCTTGTTTGTCAGACTGTAGTCTGATAGTCATTTGCTTCTTTCACACACCAACACCCAAAGCCAAGGAGTCAAGAATTGGGGTTCCACCTCCATCAATCCCTTTTCCTGAAATTATCAGCACATAGTCTTGTCTTCTGCTCACAAATTCCCTCAAAAATGTCTTTTCTCCATCTCCAAATCTACATGTTTTCACCTTCCCTTTCTTCCTTCACTCAATTTCTAACCATTCAGCTGTGGTCCTTGAGTCCATGTCTCCCCACGACCTAGAGGCCTTGCTTCATTGTTTCTCGTCCTTTGAATTTTCACTCTCTCCTTGTCCCTTGCTTAATTCTCTTCTGCCTGCTAGAGTAGAACACATTTTCTTATATTTTATTTGAATATCAATATGGTTTTTCATGCTTAGATCCTTGTCCCACCACTTACTGAATAGGTCAGCCTTTCCCCCACTGGTTGGAAAAGCCACTTTTATCATATACAAAACCTTCACATACGTATGGGACTGGTTCTATTCTATACCATCGATCTACTTCTACATTAACCACACAGTTTTAAATTACTATAGCTTAGTATATATTTTGAAACGTTTCTTATTTTTAAACTTTCTTTAGCTCTTCTTATTAAAACTTTATAATCAGCTCACCAAATTTCCTTAATAAAATTCCATTTGAATTTTGTTCAGGATTATGTTGAATTTACAGATTAGTTTGGGAAAAGTTAAAATCTTTGCAATGAGTATTCCCCTTGAGGAGTATGTTTTCTTCACGTAGATTTTACACATTTTTTTGTTAAATTTCTCCTAGCTCTTTGATATTTTTTCTGAGTATTGTTAATGTTTTCCCTAATTGAGATCTAAGAAATAAAGACAATTGTATATTTAACTTGTACTGGGCTACCTTATGCAATTCTGTTCTTAGTATTTCATTGTTTTTCAGTTAACTGTCTTAGTTTTTAGGTATGACAGTCATAGTATCTGAAAGGAATTGTAGGGTACCCCCATTCCCAATTTCCCCCTAAATATTTGTACTTTATATCCTTTCTTCCCTCCATTTTTTGTATAGTACATTTCTTTGTATTATTCCATTTGTTAGGTTTTCTAGAACAATATTGAAAATACTAATGAAAATAAGTATTCTTGTCTTATTCCTAGTAGTAATGGGAAATGCTTCTAAGTGTGATGATTGCTGTAGGTTCAAGTACATAAGCTTAATTAGGGTTTTTCTTTTTTAATTTATAAAAATGTTTAATGAAATGAGATTTAGAAATCTAGTTTATCTGCTTTAATCTATTAATGTAATGAAATACATTAATAAATATCCTAATTTTAACTATTGAATGAATTGGGAATTTTTTCCTATTTATGTTCCATAAGAGTTACTTAAAGTCTTGGTAAAACTCACCCATAATCCCATTTGGATTGGGTGCCTTTTAAAGGGTAGATTTTTGACAATCTTTTCTATTTTTCTCTGGTTATTAGTCTTTTCAGATTTCCTACCTCCTTTTGTGTATATTTCAATCCTCTATACTTTCCTCTATACTATCCATTTTACCTAGATTTTAAACTGTGTTGATATGAAGTTGTTCAATTCCATTTGATCTAAACTTTTTCTTCTAGTATTTTGCACTTCTCATCCTTAATATTATTTATGCTTCTCAGATTTTTGCAGTTTATTTTATAGCTATTTTCAAAGAAAACGTTTGATTTAATTGATCAAATTTTATTACTCCTTTTATAAATCTCTTCCTTTTGGGGAGTTTATTTTGTTGTTCTTTCTCTGCCTCTGTTTTGAATACTTAGTTTATTGAGTTTGAATTTTTTCCCCTTAAAAGAATACATTTTAAGACTGTAACTTTTCCTGAAAGTACTACTTTAGCTGCATTATACTTATTTTCATATATTGTTCTCTCATTATCCACTTGGAAATTATCTCTAATTCCCTTTTTCATTTCCTATTTAACCCAAACCTTAGATGAGTATTAAAATTTTCCATTAGATCATGGTTTTTCTTGCTATCTTTTTATTATTAAGTTTTAGTGATCAGAGATTGTAGGTGGTGTAATTTTTTTTAAAAAACAGAAGTCAGTCTACTTTTTAAATAAATTTTATTGGGGAATATTGGGGAACAGTGTGTTTCTCCAGGGCCCATCAGCTCCAAGTTGTTGTCCTTCAATCTAATTGTGGAGGGCCCAGCTCAGCTCCAAGTCCAGTTGTCGTTTTCAATCTTTAGTAGCAGGGGGCGCAGCCCACCATCCCATGCAGGAATTGAACCGGCAACCTTGTTGTTGAAAGCTCGCTCTCTAACCAATTGAGCCATCCAGCTGCCCCTCCAGCAGCTCAGTGGCAGCTCGTTGTCTTCAATCTAGTTGTAGAGGGCTTAGCTCACTGGCCCATGTGGGAATCGAACCAGCAATCCTGTTCAGAGATCGCATTCTAACCAACTGAGCCATCTGGTCACCTCTGATGTAATTTTTTTAAGACTGTATTTTTAAGAGCAGTTTTAGGTTCCCTGCAAAATTGAGAGGAAGATCTGGAGATTTCCATACACCCCTTGCCCCCCTCACATGCATAATTTCCCCCATTATCAACATCCCCCACTGGATGTTACAACTAGGTTTCTGGGCAGGAATTCCTGCTCGTTCTCATGAATTTTTTTTGCTTTCTCATTCCCGAATCCCGAGAAAAGTTGGTCGGGAAATCGGGGAAATCGGCTCCTTTAACCCGGTAATACCTACAATGGGAAATAAACATACTACTCACAATGTATCTCTTAGACATTTTTCCTATTTATCACTAGGATTTCCGGGCAGGAATTCCCACCCGTTCTCGGGAATTCTTTTCACTTTTCTGTTCCCGAATCCCGAGAAAGGATGGTCGGGAAATCGGGAAAATCAGCTCCTTGAACCCAGGTGGTTGGTAGTATTGGACGTCACATTGTGGAAACAATTCATCGTGGAGAACAGAAAACAGTTTATATCTCGGGATTCGGGTACTGGAAAGCGAAAAAAATTCCTGAGAACGTGCGGGAAACTCTAGTTACAACTGATGAACATACGTTGACACATCACCCAAAGTCCAGGTTACATTAGGGTTCACTCTTGGTATTGTACATTCTATGAGTTTAGACAAATGTATAATGGCATGCATCCATCTTTATAGTATCATATAGAGAATTTTCATTGCCCTGAAAATCCTCTGTATTCTGACTATTCATCCCTCCCTGCACACCAAGCCCTGGCAAACACTGACATTTTTATTATCACCATAGTTTTTCCTTTTCCAGAATGTCACAGTTGGAATCATACAATATACAAGGTCTGCCAATTAAGTTCACAAACTTGTTGCTACGATGTTGCTAAAATTTTTTGATATTAGAGGGATCATTCATTATGAATTTGTACCACTGGACAAACAGTTAACCAAGCTGTTTGGAAGTGCTGAAAAGGCTGCATGAAAAAGTTAGATGACCTGAACTTTTCACCAACAATTCGTGTCTCTTGCATCACAATGCACCATCTCACACAGCACTGTCTGTGAGGGAGTTTTTAGCCAGTAAACAAACAAATAACTGTATTGGAACACCCTCCCTACTCACCTGATCTGGCACCCAATGACTTCTTTCTTTACTCAAAGATAAAGGAAATATTGAAAGGAGGACATTTTGATGACATTCAGGACCTCAAGGGTAATAGGATGACAGCTCTGACGGCCATTCCAGAAAAAGAGTTCCAAAATTGCTTTGAAGGGTAGACTAGGCTCTGGAGTCAGTGCATAGTTTCCCAAGGGAAGTACTTTGAAGTTGATGGTAGTGATATTCAGCAATGGGATATGTGGCACTTTTTCTAGGATGCGTTTGCGAACTTAATTGTCAGAGCTCATATGTAGTCTTTTCAAATTCACTTCTTTCACTTAGCAATATGCATTTAAGTTTCCTCCATGTCTGTTCATGACTTCATAGCTAATTTCTTTGTAGTGCTGAATAATATTCCATTGCCTGGATATAATACAGTTCATTTATGCATTCACCTACTGAAGGATATGTTGGTTGTTTCCAAGTTCTGGCAATTACCGTTTTCCCTGAAAATAAGACCTAACCGGAAAATAAGCCCTAGCATGATTTTTCAGGATGACATCCCCTGAACATAAGCTCTAATGCGTCTTTTGGAGGAAAAAGTAATACAAGATCTGTTCTTATTTTCGGGAAACACGGTATAAATAAAGCTGCTATAAACATCCATGTGCAGGTTTTGAATGGACATAAGTTTTCAACTCCTTTGGTTAAATACCAAAGAGCATGACTGCTGGATCACATGGTAAAAGTATGTTTAGTTTTGTAAAAACTGCTGAACTGTCTTCCAAAGTGGATGTACCATTTTGCATTCCAATCAACAGCGAATGAGAGTTTCTATTTCTCCATGTCTTTGCCAGCATTTGGTGTTGTTAGTGTTCCAGATTGTGGCCATTCTACAAGTGTGTAGTGGTATCTCCTTGTTGTTTTAATTTTCATTTCCCTGATTGACATATGTGAAGCATCTTTTCATATGCTTATTTGCCATCTGTATTTCCTCTTTGGTGAGGTATCTGATAAGGTCTTTAGAACATTTTTAAAATTTGGTTGTGGTTTTATTTTTAAGTTTTAAGAATTCTTGTATATCAGATGTGTCGTTTGCCAATATTTTCTCACAGTCTATAGCTTGCCTTATTCTCTTGACATTGTCTTTTGCAGAGAAGTGTTTAATTTTAATGAACTCTAGTTTATCAATTATCTCTTTCATGGATGGTGCTATTGATGTTGTATTTAAAAAGTCTACACCATTCCCAAGGTCATCTAGATATTTTCCTATGTAATCTTCTAGGAGGTTTACAGTTTTGCATTTTATATTAGGTCTATGATCCATTTTGAGTTAATTTTTGTGAAGGGTATAATTCTATGTCTAGATTTATTTTTCTGCATGTGGCTGTCCAATTGTTTCAGCACCATTTGTTGAAAAGATTATTTTTGCTCCATTGTACTGGCTTTGCTCCTTTATCAAACACCAGTTGACTATATTTATGTGAGTCTATTTCGGGGCTCTCATTCTGTTCCATTGATTTATTTGTCTAGTCTTTAACTAATACCACACTGCCATGATAACTATAACTGTATAGTAAGTCTTGAAGTTGAGTAGAATCAGTCCTCCAAATTTGTTCTTGTGCTTCAATATTATGTTGGCTATGCTGGGTCTTTTGTCTCTCCATATGAAATTATTATTATTATTTTTCAGGTTCTATTTAAACTTTAAAATCAGTTTGTCAATATCCACAAAAAACACTGGCTGGGATTTTGATGGGAATTGCATTGAGTCTTTAGATAAAGTTGGAAAGAACTGACATTTTGACAATATTGAGTTTTCCTATCCATGAACATGGAATATCTCTCCATTTATTTAGTTCTTTGATTTCATACATCAGAGTTTTGTTGCTTTCCTCATACAGATCTTATACATATTTTATTATATTATACCTAAGTATTTAATTTTGGGGGGATCCTAATATAAATGGTATTGTGTTTTTAATTTTAAATTTCACTTGTTCATTGCTGGTATACAGAAAAGCAATTGACTTTTGTATATGAACTCTGTATCCTGCAACCTCACTATAATTGCTTAATAGTTCCAGGAGTTTCTTGTGGTCAATTCTTTAGGGTTTTCTACAGATGATCATGTCATTTGTGAACAAAGATAGTTTTATTCTTTTCCTTTCCAGTTGATATATCTTTTATTTCCCTTTCCTGTCTTACTGTATTAGCTAGGACTTCCAGTACAGTGTTGAAAAGGAGTGGTGAAAAGGGACATCCTTGACTTGTTCTTGACCTTAATGGGAAAGCAGTGGTATAATTTTTAATATTTTGGAATTTGTTGAAATTTTTCTTTGCGAATTAATACAAGGTAAATTTATGTAAATGTAGTGATTTGAGGAAAACAGATTCTCTTTGCTGCGTAAAATATATATTTATATACACATACACATATACACATGTTTATGCACATAAACACATACGTTCATATTCCTATAGCTCAAGCTTGTTAATTAAATTATTCTGATATTTTTATATTCTTTCTCTTTTTCAATTGATATAAAAAATTATTTCCATAGAATCTAGCTCTTAGGACTGGAAAGGACCTCAAAATAATCAGACCCACATAAGCAAAGTATTGTTTTCCCCTGTTATAGTTAAGACACTGGAAGTATAGAAAGATTAAGTGATTTATCCAAGGACACAGAGCTAATGAATAACAAAATAAAGATTAGAGCGCAGGCCTATGGAGTAAAACTATAAACAGGATGCCTGTCAGGGAGGGTCTCCATTATCCTTCCTGTCTGAAGACAGACCACCTTCATAATGTAGATCAATGGTATATTCAAGAACTGTTGTAGCTAATTAGAATGTTGACTCCATACCCTATATGATGCCTGTCTGTTTATGTTTACTTAGAAAAGTGGAAGGTGAAATCTTCAAGGTGGAGATGCTGCTTGAAGATGTTAAAGAGAAAATTGATGAAGGCAAACAAACTTCAGTGAGCTCTCTTCCTGTCAGTTCTCCAACCATCCTGAATGACTTGGCATCTACACCCTCTCCACCCGCAAATGAGGTAATACAGCCACCGGCAGCCTACTTTCATGCCAGGAAAAGTGGGTTTTGTGCATTTATAGAATTCTAATTCATGGAATAACTGAGGTCTATTTTAATATTTCAGGAAATTTAAGTTTCCAAAATCCCATGAATCATATTATTTAAAATGGAACCAGCTTTTGAAAATTAGAAGCTATTTCAAGTGTTGGTTTTGAAATATCTTTTAGTTTAGGCTGTAACAATGCAGTTTAAACTGATGAACTGCTGAAGGGCTATTTCTTCTGGATAAATAGTAACATTTTTGTGAATTGTGCCTGGAAGAAATAATTTTTCCTCTTAATGGTTTTTCTACTCCCTCTTCTAAATAAAGAATGACACACTCAGTGAAAAACTATTTCCATTAATTCACTTCTGCATTTTCTTTCTCTCAAGTTAAATTCTCTTGGATTGTTTACATATGCAAGATTAGGAATTCAAATCAATCACCACTGTCTTTTACATTTTTGTTTTTGTAGCCTCCACCATCAGAACATTTCAGACTGAATTAAAATTCTGAGAAACTGAATCATCTGGATAATTGCCTTAAATTGATTCTTTTGTTTCAGACAGTATTGGAAGACACAGCCTGTGTCTGATATTCAAAACTTGAATAGGTTTTTGTCAGAGTTAAATACAAGATGTTGAAGATTACAGAAATGTTAGCACTTCCAAAGAAGTGTGTTTGCCTCCTCAAAACACTTACCTGCCTGGCAAAATCTCATCATTCGAAGCCCAGCTTCAGAGTTACACCATTCATATAACCGTCACCCTCAGCCCCCATCCCCATCCCCATCCCCCACACACCAGGCAGAATTCTTTGCTCTGGCCTGTGTCCCCACAGTACTGTGTCTCATTTATCATTGTGTCTTTGTACCCGATTTCGTATCCCAAACATCTGACTGAATGCTTCGTGAGTGCTCAGCATAGGAAACTCTGCGCCAGTGTGGTTTTAATAAACGATGTCAATGCTTCAGAAGCAGTCCCAAGGTTCACAGCATGATACGCCTCTAGTCAAGAACCCAAATAAGCTTCAAGGTGGTGTGAGGGAGCCCAGAGAGTCAGCCTAGCCTTCCGCCCCGCAGCTCCCTCAGGTCTGGGTTTGCTCTTCTTTACTATGCAAACTTTATAGTCTCAAGTTTATAGCAACTGTTGTGAAGTGCTGAGAACTCTATAACTTTGTGGTAAGTAGCCCTGAAAAGAGTCTACTGCTTGTATTATTCATTCATTCAGCAAATATTTATTGCTAAATGCTAAGCACTTTTCTAGGTATTGGGAAAAATAAACATAAGCAAGGCAGGCAATCACCTACCCTCAAGATGCTTCCATCCTGTGAGGGACGCATACAATGAACAAGTACAATTAACATGTAATTAGAGATTGTTAAAAGGGCGATGCCGGAAGTAATAACACATTCCTTATGATTTTGAAGCCAGACTGCCTGGGTCCAAATACTGGCTCTGTCACTTATCAGCTTTGTGACGTTGGGAAAATTACATAGCCTCTCTGTACCTCAGTTTCCTCTTCTGTAAAATGAGGATAATTCCTGCCTAACCTTCCAACTCCTCTTCTGCAAAGAGTCTCTGCAAACTGGAAGGCTCTGAACCAACAGAGATACTGTTCACTGCTTATAATTTTGTCATTATCATTTTAGATCCAGTATTTCCCATTGTAATGAAATAAACTCCCAAGTGCTTTCCTCGGACCTGCAGCAGGGGCATCACCTGGGAGCTTGTTAGAAATGGTTACGAGGTTCACATGAGTTGATAGAGGTAAAGTACTTACTAAAACGGGGCCCGGATGTTACTACTCTGACTATTAAGTACTGTGATATGACCAAAAGTAACCAAGTGTGGGAGGGTAGGGTCACTGGGGAGAGATGGTAGGGGCAGGTTTTTCAGAGGAGATCAGATTAGAACCGAGTTTTGGGGGACAAGGAGGAGGCAACTAGGGGACAAGTCTGGGAAAGGGACTGCAGGCGGGATGTGAGGGTGGCTCAGGGGTGGCGGGAATGGGGAAATGATTTTGAGTCACCTCCCGCGGGTCTGCAGCCTTAACGGCAAGATCCTGTGTGCGGCCCCCAGATTCCCAAGGAGCACCCGGCTGTCCTTCGGGGCCCTGGACCCGCAAGGCGGCAGGAGGCCTCCTCCTCGTAGGACCTGAGTCCCCGGCCCCCGCCCCCCCACCGCAGTCCCTGGCCAGAAGGGCAGAAACAGGCCCGTTCCTACGCGGTCCCGCGCGGGAGGATCCGAGAGGCTCCACGGAGAAGCGGACCTGCACCGAAAGTTACCGGGCTCCCCAGCGGCGCCCCGGTAACCCTCTGCGGGAGCGAGGGCAGGAAAAAGGCGAGTGGCCACGTGATATCCCCACCGCCCTCTTCCTCAAGTTGCTCCTTCCCACTGTCCCAGGAATGCTGAATTTAAATTCCTTACGACTCTTCACCAGATTAAAGGAAAACCAAATAATCCCCCAGATTGGGGCTCCAGAACTGATTCCAAAAGTCAAACTGCCCCCGACTCCCCGGCTGCCTTTTTAAAAACCAGACCAACCACATCAAAAGGCCTCGAGCTCGTCTAACGATTCCAGGATAATGTCCCGCAGCGCGGTCCTTTGTTCCTTTATGCGGTTGACTCCTCACCCAGAACGTGAAATCGACAAATTTAAGATCACCTGGCCCTTTACTAACTGGCAGCCTGGCTGTGGTGCTGGCGAGAGCTGCGGTATTGCTAACATTTCCCACTCTTTCTGCACCAACTTGCGAAGGTAGCTGTTCTAGGGCAGGGCTTCTCCAACTGCAGGGGGCCTAGGCGTCACCTGCGGGCCTTACCGAAACTCAGGCTTTGATTCGGTAGGTCCAAGGTGAGCCTGCAGTTCTGCATTTCTAACCCGCTCCCAGGTGATGCCAACGCTGCTGTCGGGGGGGGGGGGGGGTGGGGGACGGCACAATTGGAGATGATTTCATTATGAATGAATTGGAAACACTGGGATTCAAAACCCCTGGGTCTAAAATGACAAAATTATACTATGCAGTAAGCACTAATAATTCTGTTGGTTCAGAGCTTTATCATGCAAAGACTTTTTGCAGGAGTTGGAAGCTTAGAAAGGTGAGGAGACTTGCCCAGGGCAAATGACAAGAGACACTGGATACTAGGTCTCCCAACTCAGGTGACACCTCCTACATTCTGCTAATGTAAATCTACCTTAAATGTGGGGCAGGGGTACCCCTTAAATGTGGGGCAGGGGGGAAATAAAAGGGGGAGACTTTACTTTTTAAATTACAAAAGCGATATAATTTATGGCCAAAAAGAAAAAAAAATCAGAAAATAGAGAAAAGTATAAAGAATAGTTCACTGAGAGAATATTACTGATAGTTTAGTATATATCTGTCCAGTCTTTTTTCTCTGCACACATATAACATGTTTTTGCCAAAATGGGATCCTACTATATGTACTGTTTTATGATCTGCTTTTTTGATTTAACATTATACTGTGGGGATCTCAACACATCACTTAGAATAAACCTACAGCCTCATTTTTAAGGACTGCATTGTATTTCATTATATGGATGTACCCTGATTCGTTTAACTAATCTGTTACTAATGGACATTTAATTTTTTCCAGTTCTTTGATATTATAAACACTGCCTCAGGTAACATCATTTCATATGCAAACTTTCCCCCTAGTTGATTATTTCCTTAGAATAAAAACCTAAGAGTGCAGCTAGTGGTTCAGAAAGTACACACTAAACATTCTGATCAACTGGCCTTAGAAAGGGGATGCCAGTTTACATGCCCACAGCGGTGCCGGGGAAGGTAGGTGCTTCTAACCTGACCCCACCTAGGTATTTGTTTCTTTCTAATTTTTGCTAAAGTGATAAGTGAAAACTAGCATCTCATTGATCTAATCTGTATTTCTTTGACTATTTGTGAAATCTAACCCATTTTCCTATGTTTCTTGGCCATTTCCACCTCTTCTTTGACAACATCAACATTTTAAACTTATGTTTGCAAAACTGAAACCACAGTCAACTTAAAAAAAAAAACAGCAGACAACTGGGAAAATATTAAAAGCAAATAAAGTTCAATGTTGAGATTTTTATTACACAAAGTGCTCTGACAAGTGTCCTAAGGAGCAGAATTGTGGTTAAGAACACAAGCGTACCGTTAAAGGGGCAAATCCCAGCTCGGCCCCTTATTCTCTGTGTGACCTTGCCAAGTTGCTTAAATTCTCTGAACCTCAGATTATTCGCCATTAACATGGGGACAAAGTGCCAGGATGGTGGGAAGGAATAAAGGAAGCCACGTGAGAAGCACCTGGCATGATACGCAATCAGCAAATGGTTGTTTTTATTAATAAGAAAACATTGAAACCCTCCAAAAAAAATTAATGAACCAAAGATGTGAATGAAAAAGTCACAAGTAGGAAACACAACTAATAAATAAGCATATGGGAAAACATTTATCTTCTTTAATAACAAAGGAAACTCTAATTAATACAAGGTGCCACCACCACCCCCCTTTTAAAACGAACAAAAACATTTTCCAGTGAGAATTCCCAATGCAGAGGAAAGTGTGGTCAAACCGAGTCGCCCACATTGTTGGTGGCTGTGTAATTCACACAACTTTTGTGGAAAGCATTTGGCAATTCGTATCATCACACAAACATGTTCACAACCTTTGACCCAGACATTTCCTAAGGAAGTAATTCAGATATGGAAAAAGCTATCTGTACAATGATGCTTATGCCGACATTGTTTATTATAGTGAGAAAAGTGTTTTATTTTCTGTTTATGTAAAGGGTAAAACTATCATAACAAATACATTCTGGGTGGTATCAGCCCTTTCAGATCAGTAGTGTCATTTTTTTGTGTCGAAAAAAAGAACATGATAAGCAGTAACTGAGGCCTCAAGACAGTCCCTAAGCCTTGTTTTAATTAATAGTTTAATGCATTTCTGTTGAAACACATTTCAGAGCTCTGCTAACCAGTGGCCAGATCAATAGATTTAAAAATCATCTTCTAAAATCTGCCCATCTACTGGGGGAGCGTTGGGTAATTGGAAAGGAAAGGAAAGCGAAAAAAAGGGAAAGTATCCTCTCATTTGTAAACTAGCTTTGAAAATCTGTTTGGAGAAGGAGAGAAGTCAAGCCAGTGTTGGAGGTTCTTTTCCCAAGCCCCAGGCCATCACAGCACAGACCCCTGATGGAGGGGGTCAGAAAGCTGCTGCCCGGAAATGGTGAGTTCATTGGAGCCTGAGCTGCTTGCTGGGCTGTGTGTGAGCAGCCAAGGGATGAGTCACTTCCTCGGTCACAGTCACATCTGTATGTGCTTTGTGCAGGGGGACTCCGACAGCGCCTCTGGAAGGCAGGAACGTGCAGAGACAACCAGTCGGAGCTGTGCCTTCTGCCATCGGGTCCTTGAATGGTGAGGGCTTCTTGCTGCTAAACTCCCAGAGTGGGTGGGTGGGAGCCAGTACTGGGATAATAACTCCAGTGAGAGTGGGCGTCAACTAAGTAACCTGGTGCCAGACGCCACTGGCTGAGTTATAGACTCACGGATCTCAGGGCTGGGCACTTAGCCCAGCCTTCCTTCCAACTTACAAATACCTCTAACAGTGGTTCTCCACTGGGGACAACACCAAAGTCACCAGTGAGATGTTTAAATAATGCAAATGCCTCAGCCCCACCTTGTATATATTAGCCTTGCCAGGGGTGGAGCACTGGTGGGAAGATTTGTTTTAAATCTCCCGTGGCGATGCTGATAAGCCCCCTTGGTTAAGAACCCTGGCTATAGCACGTGCTGGGTGGTCTGTCCTGCAGTCTTGCTTTGAACACAGCCCAGGTAGAATATTACTGTACACCACTGCATACCAGCTCCCACCCTCACTACTCTCTGCTTGTGATGAGTGAAAATCTTCCCTGTTGTGGACTTCCTCTGCCCCCTGGTCCCCCCAGAAATAAACCTAATCCCGCATCTCAGGGCTTACTCCTCCCTGGTCCTCAGCAAGAAATGTTCCAGGTAACGAGTTGTAAATTGTGTACAAAGCTGTACATGTAAAATCCTAAGGAGAAAGCCTTAATGTTTTAGAAACACTCACTCTTAGTCCACGTGGATTCGGAATCATTTATGTGAAGCTTCTATCAGTTAGCTCGAGTGGCACCTCTAAGCTCAGGGGGCACCTGGACTGGTGCCAAAGCTAATTTAACCTTTGAAAGGTCAAAGGTCCAGAGTCAAGGAAGGAGCAGCTGTTTAGCAAGCACTGTTACCTGTGCGTGATGGACGCTAATAGAAGCAGATGAGAAGGTCTGGAAGACTGAAGTTTCCTGTTAGAAAGCATTCTACCACAGGAATGGGCACTCGTCATAAGCGTTCCATTGAGTTTCCACCCCCTGAAAAAGAAACAGCATGGTGTTGGTGCTAAAAATCACCGGGTGTCATCTGGTGGGGACCAATACTTTAAACCAACATGTCAGTCAGCAGTTTTGAATCTAAATATGAGGGGCTTATTCCCTGAGTCTTCCCAGGCCTCCCCTATTTATTTATTAAGCTAAAATCTAGATTTTGGATTTTTAAAGGTTTTATGAAGTATAAGAAAAAAATTGACATTTAAAAGACATTTTCATTAAGCATTCAAACTACTGAATGCTTCTCGTCCAAATTCCCAGTCTAGACCATACAGAACCACTTACGTACCAAGATAGGGACCAATGTCCCAGACTAAATTGATTCTTTCAAGATGGACAAGATGCAAAGAAAAGCACAATCAAGTGTAAAATCAAACCTAACAGTGAATCAACTGCTGGGCAGTAACGAGATACACACGATTTATAAATTGAAATCTTGTTGAACAACAGAATCCCTGAGGAATTAATTGAACGGAGGGCTATGGACCCTTTACTCTTCTAGAAGATTAGCTCTCTCAGATGGGACATGTTCTTTACGAAGCTTGCTGATGGTCAAACTGTTTGCACGGTATTTGTAAAGTGCTATTTACGTGCAAATAAATAACACATATGCTATGTGTCAAAGGCTTATTATGCCTTTGTGTTATTTCTAATGCAGAACTTTGGATTTAAGCTACTAAAACTGTCTTCTCAGGTAGAATTGCCCTTTGCTGTTATATTTGGCAAGAAGACTGTAATGCACAAAAAAGTTTAAAAGAAGGAGAAAAAGAAAGTCATGTGTTGGACTGAACTCACTTGAGTGAGATCCAAGCTTTCCACTTTGGAGAGCAGATGTTCAAATGCCCCAGAGAAGGAGGGTGGAGACAGAAAATGAAGTATGAGAAAATATGTGACTCAGGAGGAGAGCATGTTTTTCCAAGAGGAGGAGAAGAACTTGGCTTTGCAGCCCCCAACTCCACAAACTCTGAGCATGAAGCCTTTCTCTGTGAGCAGCAGGCCCGGGCACAGTTAGACCTGCGTGCATTTGCTCACACCCCATCCTGGGTCAGTCTCATTCCTGCTCACAGTCTCAGTCAGGATATCTTGGGCACGGTGCCCCCGACACTAAGAATGAGCAGCTTTCCCTGGGGGCTATTAATGAATCCCAAAGGCTGAGCAAGAACCTTAAGAATTGTTATTAGGTAGAATTCCTTTGGAGGAATTAAGACTTTCCATGAACGAGGAAGGCAAAAGATACAGACAGGTCAGAGAAAGCCTCTGGTAAATAACTGTAGGGCATCGTTCTGATGCCCCCTTGTGGCCTTGTACAGCTAAATTAAGCCCAGATGCCCCCTAGCCTCTAGTCCCACAGACACTGGACAAAATCCACCTTGCTGGAGTTTTTGGGACACATTCAGCTTGTATGTATAGAGCCAAAGCCATGTGTGACCCAGTATTGACATACATATAGCACAGCTTCTTCCCCAGATAAAAACTGATTTTGAAACATGAATACGAAGAAAACTGCACATTTTATAATTCCATACTTCAAATTTCGATATTGTGTGTGTGTGTGTATATATATATATATATATATATATATATATATATATATATATATGATGATGATTAGATATTATCCTCTGTGGACAAAAACAGATTTACTTTTAATGTTTGGTAACTATATTTTAATCAGGCCAAACTGCTGGGTATAATTTCTCACAGGGAAACTCAACAGGCAGGCAGGTGTTGAGGATGGCATGCCACTCCTACATTGTTCCAGGCTCTGATAGAGGAAACTTAACATTTCAGCTTTACCAACGCTTTCACTATCTCTACTAGAAGTGTACTTAAAAGTTCATGGAGTCCCATGGGGTCTTTTTCAGGAAGCAAAAAATGGAGAAAAAAGACCATAGAAGGATCAACCGTGGAAGGTTTCCCATTGCCCTTCAAGAAACGGCACTGCACCCAGATTCAATTCTCAGTAAGTCGAGGGGCCTGGGGACATGGGTGCTCTGTCTTCAAGGTCCCTCTCTAAGGGGTCTGCTCATGGTGAGCTCCAGCTTCCATCTGCTACTCCAAATGGAATTGCCCTAGAGTAGGGTGTTTCATGATAGGAATTTTTTTTTCTCCCAAAATGTAAAGAATTAAAAATTGAATAGATTTACATAAGATGTGGTGAAGTAGGGTGAAAAACGCCAACACCTGTCTCTGGCTGGAATCACAAGACTCTACTGTCTCAGTCATTGGGTGGCCTCAATTCTGTGTCCCCATTCTCCCAACGTGACCCATATTGTGCACCTGTAAGCTTACCCACCACAGAGAGTTGCTGCCGACTTGTCCAGACACAGTTCACAGAAGCAAAGAAAGTTAGAGCTGAGAGGAGACCCAGAGAACACCAGGGCATGGAATTCAGTGATTTTTAGTCATAGGAGCCTTTCTCCAAAAATAATGTAAGCAGAAAAACACCCCCTGGCAGAACTTCCCTGGGTGGGGAAGAGGTGGGGCCAAGGCTTTCCTGCTCAGGCAGCTTCCAAGCATGAAAATCACCACCTGGGCCTGATTTACCCAGTTTATACGAGGAACCCGAGGGCCAAGGAGCTAACAAGGATGGCTCAGGTTCATACAGCCTGTCAGCCAAGAACCTTTCCTTCAACTCACTATTCTTTCGATGTCACCTTTAGTTCTATTTCTTTTCTGTAGATGATACATTTTCTAATAATAGTAATAATAGGTTTTGCTGATTGAACATACCAGATGCTGTAACAGAGTAGAGCTTTTCCAAGTGTGGCCAGAAGGCCTCTCGGGGTCCCTAAGACCCTTTCGGGGGGCCATGAGGTCCGCTCTTTTCTAGCTATATATCTGTGCGAGGCCAGTATTGCAACAGATTGAATGGAGATGCAGCTATGGAATCCAGCTGCCTTCTGTTAAGCCAGATATTCAAGCTACCTGAGAAAACACGAAACCTGCCACTCTTCTATTTTTTTATTTTCAAAAAGTTAGTTTTCATTTAAAAAATGTTATTTTGTTGGGCTGAAAAAGGTGAAGGGATTAAGAAGTACAAACTGGCAGTTACAAAATAGTCACAGGGATGTCAAGTACAATTTACAATAACATTGTAATAACATTGCTATGGTATCAGATGGGTATTAGACCTATCAGGGGGATCACTTTGGAAGTTACATAAACGTCTAACCACTATGCTGCACACCTGAAACTAATATAATATTGTCAACGGCAATTAAAAAAAATTTAAACTACTATTTTGTTAATATGAAATGGATTGTTTTTAAACGATGTAAGTAAAATATTTAAAAAAATACCTCAGTTTAAAAAAAATTTTTTAAAGCCTCAGGACTGCCCATTCAGGCCTGTATAAACAAAAACAATTTGAAATTTATATATAGATATTTCTCTAACAATCCATCTTCAGCTGACTGAATATTTTCAGCATAGGTATATAAAATGGCATATATTATGATATATGATAGATAAAAACTAAACAGAAGCTTTTTAGGGTCCTCAATTTTAAGGGTGTAAATAAAAGGATTCTGAAATCAAAAGTTTCACCATTGTTGCTATAGTGTACGTCATTTAACTATCACAACACCCCTGTAAGGTAGGAATTCCTATCTTTATTTTATAGATAAGGAAACCAAGACTCAGAGAAATTAAGTGACTTGCCAGTGTCAAAAAGGTGGTATATTAGTTATTTACTGTTAGGTAACAAATGATCCCAAAACTTAAATGGCTGAAAACAACCATTGACTATGCACAGTTTCTATGGGCCAGGAATTTGGGAGTAGCTTATCTGGGTGATGTAGGCTCACCATCTTTTATGAGGCTGCAATCAGGATGTTGGCCAGTACTGATGTCATCTGAAGGCTCGACTGGGCCAGAGAATCTGCTTCCAAGATGGTCACTCACATGACCACTGGCTGCTTGGGCATCATTAAGACTTGGTAGCCAGCTTCCCCCAGAGCAAGTGATCCAAGAGAAAGACCAAGAATGGAAACTTCTATGTCCTTTATGACCTCGTTTTGGAAGTTATACACCATCACTACCGCTTTATTCTCATCGTTAGAAGTAGCCACTCAATCCAGCCCACACTTAGGGAGAGAGGAATTAGGCTCTACTTTTTGAACAGCATGTCAAAGAATTTGTGGACCATAGTTCCAACAATCACAGCTAATAGATGGCAGAACCAGGTCAAACTCAGGCCTATCTGAACCTCTTGTTCTTTCAACTCTACAACACAACCTTCCCAGCGTATGCCCGTCTTCTATTTGTGATTTTCTTGGGCTCTGGATCAAGAAGGCATTCAGTGACTATGGACTGAGTGAGATTTGGGAAAGAAAAAAGCTTTCCTAAAGCTCCTTTCATTTGTGACTTACACTTTCAAAGATAATGTTATGAATGCATGTGATCAGGAGTGCAACAAGACTGGTATCACTGGCGAAGGCTTTGTCCCCAGGACTCATCAGTCCTGGAGCTGAGATGTTGCTTGGACACCCAAGCATGACATGCTCACCTGCCTGGCGCAGGCTCCACGCTCTGGCCTTACCTCGAGAGCGAGGCCAGAACAACTTCTACACCTGCACCAGACACACGCACTCTCTACTACTAGCCTCTCCGTGGCACTGATGATGGCAAAGCTATGATTCAGGTTCCTATATGGGCTTATGAATTTGACGTAGGGGAAACCCATCTTTCCTACTGCCTGGTGATAAAAATAAGCTCTCGGCCACAGCAGGGTCTGAGAAGAGAATGTGGATGTATCAGGGCAAAACTGGAAAAAGAATTACCAATGCAAGACTGTCTGGTAATTCAGAGAGCTGCATTCCCAGAGATCCATCCATTCAGCAGATCTTTACTAAGCATCCACACATGTGAGGCAAATCTTGAGACTTTCATCATGAGTCAGAACTGTTACTTATCAAAACATCTCGCAGTTGTCAGACTGGGGTCCCAAATGTCATCCCCTAGGCAGGCAACTCCCCTTGGTAGCACAGCTGGGGAAGACACCACTGGTGTGTAATGCATACCTTGCATGGTTAGGGCTCTACTTGCCACACATTTTACAACTATAACCAAGAAACTCACACTTCCTTTGTATCATTTGGACTTTTTCAGGTCCTGATACAGGACACAGCTGCTATTCCGCTTCTGGCACTGGACTGCAGAGTAATAAATGTGAGACCTGTGGCACTAAGATTCATGACTCCCCAAGAGTCTGCCATAAAGAACCACTTAAAGGTGAGGGAGACTGGGGGGGGCCTCGAAAAGAAGGTGGGAGTGGGGACAGCTGTTGTTCCCAGGCAATGACTCATATTGTCAATCTTTTCTTCTTTAGAATTTCATTATAGATACAACACCCCAGGACAGAATTACTTAAATCACAGCGAAAGTGTCTTTGTCCAACTCAGCTTTTCAGATGAAAATAAACTTTTCTCACCTTGTAAGTACATCTCCTGCATGATCCCATCTTTGTAAACAACTTAGTCTCCCAGGTGTGGGAGACCCACATCACACTGGCCACTGCTTCCACTTGGGAAAGCCCCCTGCCCTCCCCGGTCTGCTGCTCAGGTCTCTAGCCCTCCTCTGACACTTCCATATCCAGCTCTACTCTTGGATGGCAAGAGCCTGGGCTGAGGCTGGGAGATATGAAATTCTAGCAATAAAGGACTTTGAAAATTATTAGGTGCTTTATCGGTGCAATTTGGTAACAAATCATAAGTATTTGCTGAACAAATGACTGACTAAATAATTGCCACTGTTATTATTATTCAGGAGTGACAAAAGCTTTAACTATATCCCTACTGACGGTCAGCATATAAAGAAATAGACTTCTTTTTACACCCCTTAAACATTATTGCCAATCTCAATGGAAAATTTTGCTGTCTTAGGAAAAAATTAAAATCCCACAAACATTTGTTAATAAAGATGAGTAAGACATGGTTCGTCCCTCCCAAGGAGTTTATAATCTATTGTGAGAAAGGAACTCACCCAAATAAGGAAAGTTCATAGCAAAATGTGGTAAGCGCTAAGAGAACACAGAGGAGGGAAGGAAATGCTGCCCATTTTGCCCGTAGACAGTCCTACCTGATTCTCTGACTTATTCTTTTCTTGAGGACGAGTTCAAATCCTCCAGTTGAATGTATTGTCAAGGTGACAGTCCGTGACTCTGCAGAAGCAACAGGGCAGGTTTCTTTACTATCTATTTGGTCTTTGGGTCTACAGCTCGTGAGACCTGTTATTCCAATATATGGATGAGGCAAGCAACAGAGTCATCTGAAATGTGATCTTGAACTCCATTAGTAAACATTCAGTGGCCAAGAGGACAGAAGTCACAGGGAGGCATCATCTGCTCAGTGTTAAATAAGAATCTTCCAGAAATTGGAATGAACAGGAAATGGAGTAGACTGTCATGGGAGGTCGTGAGCCCCACCTGTAGACTGGAGGACAATGTGCTTCGTTAGGACATTGTAGATATGTAGACTAGACTAAATGGAACTGGACCAGATGGCGCTCTGGTCCTTTCTAACTCTGAGTTTCTATGTTTCAAATAAAATCCAAAATTATATTTGGAGACTACCAAAGGATTAAGACTGAGCTCATTAGTGCCTCTGTTTATCACAACGCAAGCCTGGGTGGTCAGCATGACTAAAGTTGGACTTTCTGGTTACTGCTACCAGAGACCAGTGAATTAAGACAGGAGACCTGGAAGGAGAAAGCAGAAGATAGATGCAAGAGGAGGAGAGAGAGGGGTGACTTTCCTACATTTATCTTTTCTGTTTAGTCTCTACTTTCTAGAATTGTTGTAGTGACTAACTTGTTAGTTTCTAACTCCTGGAATCCTTGCTCCTAAATTTAGAAAGGACTTCAGGAATCCAATGGTTCTACCTCTTGGAAGATATTATCCCTCCGTTTTCAGATGAAGTAGTTGAGCCCAGAAAGGTTAAGACAGCATGCCCAGGTCACACAGTTAGCACCCAGGGAACATAGACTCCCGGTCTCTTGTCTGCTAATAAAACTCCTTTTAAAAGTTGAATTTCTCTCTCTGAATTCTTTGAATGTAAAATACTTGATGTTTTCTGTTCCCCAATTTTCTTATTTATGGAATTTTAATGAAAGATTTCATTCACACAGAAAAGTTCACGAAATGATATCCACATATCCACCATTTGGGGATCATTTTTGCTGCCCTGAATTTAATTATAGCTAACATTTTTCAGCTTGTTCAAAACCAAAATGGATCTGTTCTGAGACAGCAAATTCAAAATCCTCTCCAGAAGAACATGAGCTCATACCAGGAAAGTAAGTATTTATTTTACTATTATTAATGATAACAAAACTGTCTACCCATTGGTTGGGTGCATACTGTGTGCTCAGTGCATTAAATTACCTGCCCAAGATCATCGGAATTACACGAAGGTGAGCCCAGGATTCAAACCGAAGTCTGGCTAATACTTCAATCACTCATTTATTCTTTCAACAAATATTTAAGTGTCAATAGCAGGGTGCTATGCTAGGTGCTGAGGACACAGTGCTGAGGACAAAGTCCACTACTGTCCCGCCCTCGTGGAGCGTATTTTTGGTAGAGAAGCCAGTCTGTGTAAGTGCCAAGAAGGGGGCATATAGAGTGCTGTTACCTAGTTTGGGGTTCAGGGAAGCTGAGCTCCAAAGGATACATATGAACAGATGAACAGGGGGATGTAGTGGGAAGAGTGAAGAACACTCCAGTCTAAGAGATCTTCCTGATGTGGGAAGACCCTTGGCAAGTTCAGGAATGGTATGGCTGGAGACTAAATACGGGAGTGGCGATGGGACAGATGGAGCTGGTGAGGGAAGGCAGGTGGGATGGACGGGGCCAGACTGTGCAGGGACTTGTCAGTCCCAGGATTTCAGACTCTTAGGTCAACGTAAGTTTTTTAACCAGGGTGTTTTTAAAGGTAGTTTTTTTTTTTTTTTTTTTTTTTTTTTTAGTGTTTTAAAAGATCACTCTAACTACTAAGTGAGGGGGAATGGGTTAGAGGAGTCAAAGGTCGGAGCAGAGGCCAAATGCCGTAAGAGGCTAGAGTAAAAATCCAGGTAAGATGATGGTAGTTTGGTCAAAGTTGGCAGCAATGGAGACTAGTATTCAAGAGCTGCTTAAGAGGCAGAATCAATAGGTCTGAAGAGTCAAGGCTCTGAACTCACTCACTCCGTCTGAACCCACTACCCTCTACCATAGCGCGGTGTGCTGTTTAAGCAGGTGGTCTCTGGAGACTTCTTGGGTTGGCGTCTTCGCTCTGTATCCTTGGGCAGGTTGCTTGACCTCTCTGTGCCTCCCTTTCCCCACTATATTTCTTCATTATTCCCCAAATGGGAATAAAAATAGTGCCGAACTCATTGAGGATTGAGTCAACACGTAAAGCACTTAGGAAGGTACCTGATGCACAGTAAGCACTCAGCAAGTGACGGCTATTATTGATAGTGGTGACTCATTGGACGTGGGGACATAGAGGATTCTGAAGCCCACACTCTTCCCACCGCAACGCACCGCCGTGCCTGCCCAGGGTTTTTCATTCGCTAGAGGCTGCTGAATCACGTCTTTTGACAGGAGGGCAGACCCAGTGTGTTAAACTAACCTGCAGAACCAACTGATGTTAATGAGGTGGGAAGAGAGGGTGAACGGAAGCTTTGAGTCGCAAGCATCTGAAGTGAGACTTTCTGGAAGTGATACTGCTCTCAAGCGTTGTTACGCACCAACGAAGAAATGTTTAGTAGAAGGAATCTCAAGCCAGGGGAAGACGTGAGAATGACTCCATGGCCAACCTGTCAGGCAAAGTTCTGTGGCGCCTCCTAGGGCCACTACTCATGGCTGTGAGTAGTGTCTGACTCCAGGCAGTGTCCTTCATGTGGACTTTGTGAATGAAACCCCCTAGAACTATGCCGTGCACAACCTGAACAACTGTACGTAGTGGCCTTGGCCCTCATTCACCCACTACAGACTAAGGGACAGAGTTGTAGTTACAGTGTCCTAGCCCAGGGGAGCCTGTTTACTTAAAGAGGTGCTGCTTTTATTTTTCTAGTGCTGCTGCCTCCTTGCTGCGTAAGCTAGAATTAACTAAAAGTGCCTGCAATTGCCAGATTTGTATTTGTTTTATAAATATGCAGGTAGAATGTTGACCCCAAAACAATGAAAACTGAATAAAAATCTCTTCGGAGTCTTGCTTCTTTCTCTGGCAATAGAAAAGGAGACAGATTCTGGGAGGAAACGCCCTTCATGGCCATGGGAACCACTTCTGTCTGAAGCTCAGCTGTGGTCAGCCGAAAAGGGACTGAGAGCTACACAGGCAGAGGGTGCTCCTTGCAGACTCCTCACGACCAACACGCACACACAGCACATACGAACCCCAGCGCTAAGGGTAGCACTTTACACAAGTAGCACTGTGCCTGTGCCTTCCAGAAAAAATCTTAAGGCTTTCCCGACCTACAGTTCAGACCTTGCTACACCCTCACCCCACTTTCACTCCTGCAGGATTTCTGGCAGCCCGTCCTTAAGAAACTTCAGCAGTGTTGAAGAAATGGAATCTGAGGTGAGGACATAGGGAAAAAACGTTCTAGAATCCTTGGAGCTTGTAAGTGTGGTCTTGACCACACAACTGATGGCTTTTAAATTATTACAGTATGAGGGCATCTGAAAATGCTCTATTAAAAACAGTTTGTGCTCAGCACTAACATAGAGACACAGCCTGAATAGCCATGTGGTTTGTATTATTCCTAAATTGGTTCCCAGGGAAATTTCCTGGAGAAAGTTTTTTGTGGGTGGTGCCTCAGCTCCAGGATTCCCCTGGCCCAGGTGTGAAAGCACTGGAGACTGTTCTGGCCGCTCACCAGTGACACTGGGTTAAGGCTGCCAGCCATTTCCTATTTTCAAACCAGAAACTCTAATCCCAGGACCCTTTCAAATGCTCCCACTCGCCTGGGCACTGCATCCAGGACCGTCTCTCAGTGGTTACGTCCCTAAGTCCCCTTCAATGACCCCTCCACCCCACCCCAAGAGCTTTTCTTCTTTCTCACAGATCTTTCTCCACAGCAGGAAAATAGCCCAGCAGGTTCCTGACCTAACTCTCTGATTCATGCTCATCAGTCATGTGTTGGTCTTTTTTTCTGTCCCTTGCCCTAAAAAATATATTCCATGTCAGACTGGTTTCCTAGGAAACCAACCCTCAAAAACAGAAATAGACCGGGTGGAAAAATAGAACAGTCCAAAATTCCACCTTGCAATGTTTAATAATGAGGGAATCCAGTTGACAAAAACAGTAGTAAATTTATGTAACTAAAATGTGTGGACTTTTCCTCTCCAGGTTTTAAACTTATCTTTGGATCATGCCCTAAAGACAGCAACAATTTTGAAAGAAACTACTGATCAAATGATTAGAAGTATTGCAGAAGATCTTGCCAAATTACAGAGATGGAGGAGTCGACTGAAGTACTAGTTTGACCCCAGGCAACCAAGGATTAAAAAAATGTAAAGAAAACTTGATCTCCTCCCCACATATTTTACTTATTGCACAATTTAGGAAGATGAATTTCTAGAGCAAAACAAAATTGTAAGAAAGGGGGAGACACAAAGTGCTTAAGAGAAAAAAAAACAGAGGAGACCTGATTCTTAAAATCAAATCAGCAAGTATTTATTTTAAAATAAATCTGTATTCCTAACTCAAAATAAATCAAAACAATAAAATATACTTTTACCTATTAGTATGGTGCCCCCCAAAAAGTTCGAAAAACCCCAGTGTCAGTGAGTATGGGGATGACAGGTACTCTCACACACAGCTGGCGAAAGTATAAATTGATATAGCTTTGTTGGAAGGCGACTTGATAATATTAAATTCTACAAATTCTAAAAGCACTTCCCCTCCAAGCAGCAATCCCACCACTAGCAATTTACTTCACGGGTAGGCCCTGGTACGCGGACGAGGATGGCCACCAGAGCCCCGATGGGAACAGCCCCAAGTGGAACTAATCTAAATACCCTATGTGATGATTCATATATAGCAACAGTTATACAATTAATACTCTGCAGCCACTGAAAAGAATGAGGTGGATTACCTGCGAGATAGTGGGGAAAAAAGGAAGATACCTAATAATATATACAGTGTGACCTTTCGTGTATTCCAAAAGGCATATATACTTTCTGGAAAGTACACAAAAATAAGCAGTGGACCTCTAGAAAATGGAACTGGAAGTTTTGTGGGGAAGGGGAGGATCATTCCTTTTCATTGGCTGTACTGTATGAAATTCTTATGATATGCTTATAAAATTGTTTTTTTTTTTTTTGGTGGTTACTAGTATTTTATTCTTCTGAACATCCTTTTGTGCTAAAGAACCTGATTGCAAATCTCCATTGTTAGACGCAAAACAACTTTCAGATCCAACATAATTGTTCAAGGAACTTACTTTTGAAAGCTTACTTTGGAAAAACTGAAGTGCAATTTATTTTCTGAACATTACTCAACCTAATTACAGGCTTAATAAGGAGTATGTCACTTTAAAGTTACCTCCCCGCCCCCCCAAATAAAAATTCAATGGGAATAGCAGTTGCTTAGGAAAAATAACACAGTCTGTGGGAAAGGTACCCATGTGCATTAAGGGTGAAATCAGAAAGAGGCTGATACCTATATCAGGGGAAACTATTTGAAGAATTCATGAATTGTCCTTTACTTATTCATTGGCGGAGGTTAAATGTGAGCTGTTATGAAAGCTGTGCTTTGAGCAGTCTCAAGTGGCTGTTTGACTCACCTCATCTCATGTGAAATACAACCCAGAAAAACAAAGGGAAAAAAAAAAACCCAACAAACTTACATTGCCAAGATGTGTAACTGTGATCGATTTGAAATAAAAATTTATCTATCTGAAAATAGCTTTTGAATTTCAAAATAACATTTCATTTCCTGGTGCCCAATAACTGTGAGCTTGGATGACGGCACAGTGTGACAAAATCGGCATCCAACACGACTGTGGAGATTTCCATTCTAGCTCAGGTTTGCCATTGGTGATCAGTGTTGCATGTTTGAAAGCAGGATTTCTTCATCAAATGTTTCCTCTGAACCCACTGTGTCTCAAGCGAGTTTGAGGTCCGAGGAAGCAACACGGTCCCCCATCTCATTGGCTTTCACTTTTAATGAGGAAAACGAAAAACCAAATTCTTAGAGTCGAGATAATGCCAGATGACAGTAAGGGCTGGGCAGATGGTGAAAGAAGGAATGACTGGTGGGTACTAATTAAAGTGGGTGTTTAGATAGCCTCCCTGAGAAGTAGATATTTAATTATGTCTTTTTTTTTTTTTTTAGCTTTCTTTCCACTTCTATTTCTTTTTTTTTTTTTTTAAATTTATTTTTAATTTATTGGGGTGACAATTGTTAGTAGAATTACATAGATTTCAGTTGTGCAATTCTGTATCACATCATCCATAAATCACACTGTGTGTTCACCACCCAGAGTCAGCTCCCCTTCCATCACCATACATTTGATCCCCCTCACCCTCATCCCCCACCCCCCAACCCCCTTACGCTCTGGTAACCACCAAATTACGTTCCCCAGATTAATTTTCAAACCCCGTGGCCATCCTGTGGTCACCGACTGCCCTCCAATCCCCTCACCCTCCCCCCCACCCCCCATCCCTCCCGCCCATCTAGCAACCCTCAGTTTTTCCTCATTGTCTCCCAAACTGTTTGATTAGTTCATTCACTTATTCTTTTCTTTAGAATCCACAAATAAGTGAGATCATATGGTACTTATCTTTCTCTGTCTGACTTATTTCACTTAACATAATGTTCTCTAGATCCATCCATGTTGTTGCAAATGGTAAGATTTCTTTCTTCTTTATGGCTGCATAATACTCCATTGTATAAATGTACCACAGTTTCTTTTTTTTTTTTTTATTATTTATTTTTTAATTTATTGGGGTGACAATTGTTAGTAGAATTACATAGATTTCAGTTGTGCAATTCTGTATCACATCATCCATAAATCACACTGTGTGTTCACCACCCAGAGTCAGCTCCCCTTCCATCACCGTACATTTGATCCCCCTCACCCTCATCCCCCACCCCCCAACCCCCTTACGCTCTGGTAACCACCAAATTACGTTCCCCAGATTAATTTTCAAACCCCGTGGCCATCCTGTGGTCACCGACTGCCCTCCAATCCCCTCACCCTCCCCCCCACCCCCCACTCCCCCCGCCCATCTAGCAACCCTCAGTTTTTCCTCATTGTCTCCCAGTTTCTGATTAGTTCATTCACTTATTCTTTTCTTTAGAATCCGCAAATAAGTGAGATCATATGGAACTTATCTTTCTCTGTCTGACTTATTTCACTTAACATAATGTTCTCTAGATCCATCCATGTTGTTGCAAATGGTAAGATTTCTTTCTTCCTTATGGCTGCATAATACTCCATTGTATAAATGTACCACAGTTTCTTAATCCAGTCATCTACCGATGGGCATTTTGGTTGTTTCCATGTCTTAGCTATTGTGTATAGTGCTGCAATAAACATAGGAGTGCATAGAGATTTTTGAATTGAAGTTCTGGATTTCTCCAGATAGATACCTAGGAGTGGAATTACTGGATCATAAGGTAGTTCCATTTTCAGAATTTTGAGATACCTCCATACTGTTTTCCATAGCGGCTGCACCAGTCTGCAATCCCACCAACAGTGCACAAGCGTTCCCTTTTCTCCACATCCGCGCCAGCACTTGTTGCCGCTGCACTATGGAACCTAAAATTGTTTGATTAAAGATATTTGGAGTCAGAAATATGCAAAAACAATAATCCTAGATTAAAGAAACTTGGAACAAAAGCGAAGACAATTCATTACAACTGTGAACCTGGGATTTAGTAAATTTATAACATTTCATATATAATGTCAGAGTAATGCCAAGATTTGGACTTGCTTCTTTAAGACTTTTCTAACCTCCTTAATGACAGAGCAGCAAATTATTGGTTCTTTCCCTCTTTCCTGAGGGAACCATTCACTCCAAATGTTTAACAAATGGTTTCCCAACCTCCAGAATTTTGCTCCGTGGGAAGGAGAGAGTTGAATCTATTCCCACTTTGAATATTTTTGTGACCAAGGCAGCTGCTATTTGTCTAGATGGCCGAAGAACGGGCTGTTTTTAACTTTGGGGCTTGGAAATTGCTTGGGGTGCCTTGGAAGAGATAAAGCAGAGGCCAGTCTCAAGATACCTCTGATTTTGTAGCTAAGTTTACTTTAAGCAGTGGCATTACGAGGAAGACAGTGAACACTGGAAGTAGTATTTTTAAGAGGAAAAAAGGAGCTCCAACTGTGTACGTGCGAAAGAGGCTTCTAGATTCATCATTTACCTAAACTGAATCACAACTTGAGAATCTGTCGTGTGCACCAAGCATCACTATCCTGTCCCCAAGTTTAAAATTACATCCTTTTCCTGGATGGTTGAAGTATTCTTAAATGATTCATGAGTTCTTAACCTTTTTGGGGGTTCCATGGTCTTTGAGAATCTGAAAAGGGATATGTGCACATGCATGATTTTACACACAATTTTTCAAGTTCATGGACACCTGAAGCAACTCCGTGGAAGCCAGGTTAGAAAGGACTACCATAAATGAATGTTCTAATCCCTCAAACTAACCTTTAGAGAAACTTTTTACTATTGTAATCATTTTTGATTTAGAAATATGATCCATCTCTGCTTTAAGTTATATTCTAAATGTAATTTTACATTTCTTTGATGATCACTGTGAACAATCGCTGCCACGACTCATCCAAGAAACAAACAGGGCAATGTCCGTCAGGTGTTCTGAAAAAGTGCTAGGGAGGCTCTGATTTACAAGGATAATTTTATATTAATTGACTCAGTAGCCTTGTCTCCTCCCTCATGCAACTTCGTGTCAGTGCCGGCAGACCTCTTCGAATTCGGCCGCAGTGCTAAACCAGGAAAACAATGCTTGTTAAATGATCGCGTCTAATACTGAGTCAAGAGGCTCGTGAGAGCTGAAGGCAGAGGTGCTGTAAAGAAACGCCCGGCAGTTTCCACAGCGCACAGGTCTCTGCTTGGAGGCTGTCGGGTCCAAGACAGCAGGAGGAGCTGGGGCTGTAGAATGCTTTTCTAAGAGAACGTTCAAGCCATCTGCTTTAGTTAACTATTAGATTATACAAACAAAAACTCATCTTTTTATCATTCCTCTCTGTTGTAATCTTATTGTTAACGAATTACTTAAAATAGGCATAGTTCATACTATGAATATATGTATTTATATTTAATATCCAAATTGCTTGGTAGTAGAAATTTTACTGTGGAGGAAGGCATTTCTTGCTCCTTTGATTTTAAAAGAAATCTGCCCGCATCCTGATGGGCTTCACAAAGGGGATCCGATACTTGTAGCAGAACTGCGTTATGAAGGGATCACATCTTACGTCGACTGCCAGGATCTGGGCCCTTTGGGCGCGAATCCAAAAATGTTTGCATCTTGTGAACTGCTGATATTTTTCATGCTTAATTTTGTGAATATCGCTGAACAATGGGAATCCACTATACGCTGTGGACCAAGCACATTTCAACAGGAAGCAAAACTGCTTCAGAGAGAGTGAATAAATGGTTTCAGTTAGTTGCAACAACAAAAGTCTTTCCTTGGGTCTAAATATAAGAATGTTTAATTGCTAATTCTGGGGGATGAGGAACAGCTTATACTAAGTAATTTATGTGAGATCTTTTATGTCTATGTCTTCAAATTCAGTAACAGGTTTGGGAAACAAAGGGTCTCTCCTATTTTAAGCCTAAAACATATGTGAAATGTAGGCAGCAAAGGATCTCACATCAGTGTGAATGGGCAAAGTGATCACTGAGGTGGTAAGTGACTGATGAAATGGGCCAATGTTTGCTGTCATCACACTCGAGTTCTGCTGTCACAGGTATTGGATTAGTCTGAATCTCTGTTCCACACAGATACCAACCCTTGACAGATAGTTACCAAGGCATTCAAGGATCTCAGATAAAAGCAGACACCAAAAATTAACCCTCTCACTGGCAATGGACTGTTCTCATGCTCCGTATGTGAGGAGAGCTGTTTATTCATGTCAAGCCTTCCTCTCCATGTACACATCTAGGTTAAATTACACAACTTCTTTGTGCTTTAGTCTCCTCAGCTTTAAAATGGAGATGATAATAACAGTACCTACCTTCACAGGATTAAATGACAAGATCAAATGAGGTAATAGAAGCACTTAAAAATGCTGTTTGGGCCGGTCCGGTGGCTCAGGCATTTGGAGCTCTGTGCTCCTAACGCTGAAGGCTGCCGGTTCGATTCCCACATGGGCCAGTGGGCTCTCAACCACAAGGATGCCAGTTCAACTCCTCAAGTCCTGGAAGGGATGGTGGGCTCCGCCCCCTGCAACTAAGATTGAACACGGCACCTTGAGCTTGAGCTTGAGCTGCCGCTGAGCTCCCAGATGGCTCAGTTGGCTGGAGCGTGGGCTCTCAACCACAAGGTTGCCAGTTCGATTCCTGGAGTCCCACAAGAGATGGTTGGCAGCTCCCCCTGCAACTAAGATTGAACACAGCACCTTGAGCTGAGCTGCCGCTGAGCTCCAGGATGGCTCAGTTGGTCGGAAAGCGTCCTCTCAACCACAAGGTTGCTGGTTTGACTCCCGCAAGAGATGGTGGGCTGTGCCCCCTGAAACTAACAACAGCAACTGGACCTGGAGCTGAACAGCGCCCTCCACAACTAAGATTGAAAGGACAACAACCTGACGTGGAAAAAGTCCTGGAAGTACACACTGTTCCCCAATAAAGTCCTGTTCCCCTTCCCCAATAAAATCTTAAAAAAAAAAAAAAAAAAAAGAGAAAGGAAAAAATATGCTGTTTGGCACATACCTGTATAGAGCACTAAGAAAGCACATGCATATTATTTTATAATCATCACTTAGTCAAATAGCAAGTTATGAAATTTGTTATCAAAACAGTAACTCTTCTATATATAAAAATCTGTTTGAAAAGAATAATAGGAGATCCAATTCACATGGAACCATGACAGATCAGATATGGCAACATGCAGTACCTGTGTGAAGAAAATGAAGATCCTGAAGGTCATAAAGATTTAGGTAAATGAAAAAACATTGTATATTCCTGAATATCGAGTTTCAACATTATCAGGCTGTCAGGATTTTTCCTAAGTTAACCTATAAAATTACTGAAAACTTAATGAAAATACCAAAATAACTTTTTGGTATTAACAAAATGACATTGAAGTTCACTTAGACAAATGTAATAGCCAGAAAATTTCTGAAAAATAACAGTAATTTAGGTGCCGGTGGAGTAGAGATTACAGCCATCATATATTAAAACATACAATGAATTAAAATAAATACCGTAAGAAATACTATAGGGCCATAAAACAGAATCCAGAAATAAACCAAAACACAAATGTAAATTTAGTCTATGATAAAGGTAGTATTTCAGATTAGCTGGGGAAAGAGAGGATACCAATAAAACCTGGTATAATATCTGGATGTTTAAACAGAAATAAAGCTGGATCCTTGTTAAATATTATATCAGTTTGGGTTCTTTGTAGGAACAGAAACTCCTCTACATACTTCAAGGAGAATGGGATTTCATACACAGAATTAGGTCCTTAAAAAATCATGGAAAAAGCTGTAGGGGCAGGAACTGGGGGCCACCATGCCTTTAGACTAAAGGTCATATCACCATCTGTCATTCAGGAAACAGGATGCGAGTGCTGCTGCAGCCACCAGCATTGCCTCATATCCATGAAGCAGGTAACAGACACTAAAATGAGGAGTCTGATTGCTACAAACAGCTCCTGTTGGCAGGTGGTTACGTGTCATTGGCGTAGCCACGGTATATGGCCTCTGCCTCTTACCTCCCAAATCTTGACCAAATGCAAATCATTTGCAGAATCTAACCTTCAGAACCCTACTAATCTGAAAAACTTCATTTTTAGCCTTTCATCCCCTGTGGTATGGGAAAGGGAGGCATAGGACATAATCCCAAGTGCTAAGAGACAATATCTAGCATACACTCTCACACTAAACTCAATTCCAGATGGATGGGTTACCTGTAAAAAAGGAAATGAAACAATCAAAATGTTCTAGAAGAAACAATGGGTGAATTAATAACCTTGGGTGCAAAAGGTATTTCTAAGTACAACATAAAATTCAGAAGCCATAAAGGAAAAGTGATGATCTGCATAAAAATTAAAAATGTGTATATGTTAGTATTTTAAATGCACAAATACTTTGACCAGCTATGTCATTGCTAGAAATTTATATTATAGAAATATTTGTGTAAGTTTGCAAATGTACCCTAACAATGCAGCATTATTTGCAAGAGCAAAACTCTGAAGACGAGTGATATTTAAAATTATGGCCTATCATACGACAGTACACTAAGGGCAGGTAAAAGGACAGGTTTGAAATGAAGATGTCCTTCTTGTGTAACACATACTCCCTTTGTGTAACGTGTGTGCAGACATCCTTATATAGTCATGAATTGCATAACAGCGCTTCGGTCAACAATGGACCACATACATGACAGTGGTCCCATAAGACTATACTGGAGCTGGAAAATTCCCTCACCTAGTGACATCACAGCTGCCACAATGTCATAGCAGAAGGCATTAGTCACATGTTTGTGGTCATGCTGGTGTAAACAAACCTACTGCACTGCCAGTCGTACAGAGTACAGCACATGTAATTATGTACAGTATGTAATGCTTGGTAATGGTAATAAATGACTGTTACTGGTTTATGTATTTACTATACTATACTTTTAATTATTTTAGAGCATACTTTCTATTTATAAAAAAAGTTTGCTGTAAAACAGTATGCAATGTTACACAAGCAGCAGCCTCATACATCCTGTGTTTATCATGTCACTTGATTGCATCATTTTCTCTTGTGACTGATTTAATCTCATGTTTTGTGCAGTAACATGTTGTACAGGTTTGTAGCCTAGGAGCAATGGGCTCTACCCTACAGCCTGGGTGTGCAGGAGGCTGTGCCATCTAGGCGTGTGTAAGTGCCTTCGATGTCGGCACAAGGACAAAATCACCTAACGACACATTTCTCAGAACATATCACTGTTGTTAAGTATTATCCAACCTTATATTATTTTTTTTTAAGAGCCAACAGGGGTTATCTTGGTGGGAAGATTGCTGGTCCATTCTTTTTCTTCTTTGAAACTCCCTGACTTAGAACTTTTCAACTTCCTAACTTCCCCCCAAAAACACCAAGATAATTTTTGTAACTATATATTTATTTTCTCTTAGAATGTTCATGATTCTTTTTGGTTTTCCAATTTAAACATACATGATTTCAAAGTTATATAAAATTGTGTTCTTTAGAAGTATCTAACAAGACAGTATACACTGTGCAATCATTCTGTAATGACTGAATTATTTTACACATAAAAGAAATTATGAATTTCAGCTGAAAGAAAAACTGCACTCATAGGAAATAATTCTATCACACGTACACATTTACAGTTTTTACATTTATAACCTTTCCATTTAAAGTCATTCTTTCCCAAAAATCTACACTTCATCATAAGACAGGTAAGTATCTAACAAATAGTAAATATGTACAGAGGTAGCTGTGAAAAATTACGCACAACTCTAATATATTCTGTTCCAAAGGTGAAAAAAATTTCCTTTTAGAAAGCATTTTAACATTTTTTCTTATCATCTATGAAGCATCAACAATATTTAAATTATTAAGTGTCAAATCCAATTATATGTAATCATAAACAGTCCTTTAAGAAATAGATTTGAAAAGTCATTATTCTATAAAATATTTACATTGTTTAAATTACATGATAGCAACATCGTCTTAATCTACTTTAGTTAAACATATTAACAAGAATCTCCAACTCCCTCCCCTCAAAAAAAATGCTATTCATCCTTAATAAGGGAGACTTTATCCTTGGATTTATTCAGCATCTTTACATCATCCAACAGCTTTTTCGGTGTTAAAATATGCGTGGAACCTGGTAGGGGAAAAGATAAATTTTCAGAGGCCAGCAGTTAATCGATTTTCCTTGGCTAATTATATTATCATGTCCTTCAAATACGCAAAGTGCAGTAGCTTGGGGTAATACAACAAAATTTCTATAAGACACCTTCCTGAAATCTGCCTATACTATACACTATAAAGTATTTCAGTCCTCCTCCTTTGTGAGCATGCTCAGTAAACCTTTAGAAATACCACTCACTACTAGTGCTTTGTCTACTTTGTGCTACATATTAATATACCGAAAAGCAAAATTTGAAGTTTCTCTACCCTCATGACCTGTGAGGTATAACAGGTTAATCACAGAGAACCATTAAGCAATATTGCAGATAGAGGCTTGGCTCAGGAGAGTTTATGTATCAGTGGTTTTGACTGAAATTCTAAAACTAAATTCCATATAGGCCTTGCCAATTTCAGTACACACCCACAAAATAATTGAAAATGTTTCTGTAGTAGAAATGTCTCAAAAATTATTTAATGATGAAAGCAAGAAAAGTATAGAACATAATATTTTAAAGGACATATTCAATAATATTTAAAGAATATAGTATTTTGAAACTCATTCCCTCAAAGACAGGCAATTTAAAAATGAAAATTATCAAGAAGGTCAATCAGGAAAAGCTCTGTTTAGAACATGAGCTAAAATATACTATGATTAAACAGTTTTTATGCATTCAACAATTTAGTTCTAAAAGTAAAATACAAGATAAAGTTTTACATATATATTTTGTAATTTAGAGTTTGTTTAAAAAAAACAGAAAAGAGGAAAACAAGTCTTACCAATAATAACTTCACAGGATTTATGTGCCTGAGAAACTTCATAAGCACAACGCATTTCAGAGTATGTAATTCCTCCAATTACAAAAACAATCAGCTTTGACCCATTTTTTCGGTCCTCTAAATAATTAGCTCTGGGTTTCTGGCGAGCACTAAAAAATAAAAAAACACAAACATGTTAAAAAAATTTTCCAAAGCCATACTGCTTATAGACTTTTAAAAAAGCCTAACTCAAGCCAACTCAAATTTGGCACCAATTATACTGATTTTAAGGAAACGACTTAACTACGGTATAACTGGGCATCAAGAATTAGGCAGGACAGCCCCACTTCAAGTTTAATTTCGATCTGATAGAGTAGACAAATCACTCAAAATCTAGCTCAGCAGTTTTACCTATAAAACAGAACTAATGCCTTCTCTTACTTAAAAGAAGTAATATACCTGAAAAGTATGTGACTTCTTGAAGTTAAAAAAAAAAATGGGGGGAGTAGCATAGAAATAATAGGGTTTTAAAGACATGGGGAGGGGGTGGCAGTCACAGGACTGGTTTGGAGCTGATGTGGCACTGGGACGTCCATCGCTGGAGCTCAGTAATGTATAATGGCAGGAGACACTGGATATTGAAGACATCTCTGCACCCCGTGTTCATTGCAGCATCAGTCACAACAGCCAAGATATGGAAACAACTAAACGCCCTTTGATGGACAAATGGATAAAGAAAATTTGATGTGTGTATATACAATGGAGTATTATTCAGCTTTTTTTAAAAAAAGGAAATTCTGCCACTTGCAACAACGTGGATGGACCTGGAAGACACTGTGCTAAGTGAAATAAGCCAGACTTAGAAAGACGAATACTGCATGATCTCATTTATATCTGGAATCGAAAACAATCAAACTCATGGGTGCAGAGAACAGAATGTTAGCTGCCAGCAGCTGGGGGACAGGGAAATGAGGTGACGTTGGTTAAGGGCATAGTTTCAGTTCTGCAAGCTGAGTAAGTTCTAGAGATCTAATGTACAGCGCGGTGACTGTAGTTAACAACACTGTATTGTATGCTTGAAATTTTTGAAAGAGGGTAGATCTTAAATTCAGTCTTTTCACCAGAAAAAAAAACCAAAACGTTAACTATGTGGAATGAAGGATATATTAATTAGCTTGTGGTGATCATTTCACAATGTATACATATCAAAATATCAAGTTGTATACCTTAAACACATGCAATGTTATTAAATCAATTATACCTCAATAAAGCTGTTAAAAAGAGTTAGACCTGGGTTTCAACTCTGATTCTGCTTCTTTCTAGTTCAGTATGACTTTCAGCAAGTTGCTTAACCTCTCTCTAAACTTCAAGGGTTGTTTTCAAGATTAAATGACATAATGTATGGAAAACACTAAGTATGGAATCTGGTACCAGGAAAGCACTCAATAAATAGTAGCCATTATTTCTGCCATTTCCTCCCTGATTGCTCTATATCCGCACTGTCCAATACAGTAGCCACTAGCCACATGAGGCTACTTAAATTTAAATTAATTGAAATTAAATGAAATTTAAGATTCAGTTCCTCAGTCACACCAGCCACATATCAAGTGCTCAGTAGCTACATGTGGCTGGTGGCTATCATAACAGACAATGCAGATACAGGACATTCCATCACTGCAAGGAAGTTCTATTGGGTGGCACTGATGTAGAGCATAAAGGTCACCTTTATTGTTCCCATATCCACGGGTAAAAATTTTGAGCTTTTATTTGAAAAGTAAATAAATATTTCAAAATTAACATTTATGTACATGTTAAAATGTACATTAGTTTATAAATTATATGTGTACTAGTATGTATATACTAGTAATATATTATTATCAATAAAGCTTAATTTCTCCCTTTTCAAGGTAAAAATAAGTACCCAATAGATCATCTTGCTACCTACTTCGGAAACCATGTTCTAGATAACCTCTAAGACCCTGCAATGTAGGATCCCACAGTAAACGTTCTTAGTCTAGCCTTTGAGATGACAACTTCCATCTGCCATCTTAAGGAATGAGGAGGTATAACAGGAAAAGGGAATTAATTGCTAGTTTTGAAATATGGAACAGGAACAAGATACAGTCTTGGTTCCCACAGAAAATAAATCAAGGATATACTAAAAGTACAACTTAGGTTTAAAAACTTTTTCAAAAGAGGAAGAAATAGAGTGAGAAAACAAAAGTAAAGGACATACACTGCTCAAAACAATTATGTGATTCTAGCAATTTTTAAACTTCTGAATCGCAATTTTAGGACAATGTGATTCTATTTGTTTCACACACACGTGTAATATAACTCTGCTAGTATTTTACACTATGATAGATACAATACTAATAATTAAAATGCTAGATCCTGAACATCTCACTCTAAAAAAGCACCCAGATGTGTTGGTTAAAATAAGAGCAAACATCTTTTTGAAAGCACAGCTGAAAGTAAACAAGTAAAAGAAACCTCCAGGAGTCAGCAGTAAAAAGGAAGCTAAAAACTAGAGTGGTAAACTGTCGGGAGGCTTGGTCTGCCTTGTGGAATATTAGTCTAATCTTAGCAAACAAGGGGTTTAGGTGTTTATCTGTTTAACGAACAAAGGAGACAAAACCTGAGGTACTGTGCAAAGTAGCGACTGGGAGTTGACAGCCCTCCATAAGCTCAGGACACCCTCAAAAGCAAGGGGAGATGACCAAGAAGATGATAATTCCAACCCAGGCCTTTCTCTCGCGAGTTCTAATTTCCACTACCTTCAGGGCCTGGAGAAGCCCAACTGAGAAATTAATACATAAAAATGTCTCTAATCCTGGCAGAAGTAAATGCAAAACCTTTCTGAAGGCACCCACTTTCAACCCCAGCTACTGAAATAAATCAGAATCCACAATTATTAAACCCATGAGGAAATATGCAACCTTAAGTGTCTGCAGAAATAAAAAGCAGCAGAATTAGACTCCAAAGAATGCCACATATTAAAATTATTAAAAATAAGACTAAAATTAAGTGTGTTTAAAATGATAAATCACAAGGAGAAAATTCTGAGATGTCCTAAATTAAATTACAGCAGGTCAGAGGCTGAAAGGAAGAGACACAAAGGAGTCAGTTAACAACTCCAGTACAAAACCAACAAAAGACTGCCCACATCCTTTGTGTATGTTAAATTATTACATTAACTGCCAAGTGGCCATTTCCAAGATTATCCTAAAAGAGAGACTAGTCAGGCGCAGTTGAACCCTGGGAGTCTCTGCTTCTTGTTGACACATGAGCTTCAGGGACTCTGCTGAGCCCATCCCAGCAGAACGGCTTACATCTTTCTGTCCCCTACTTGATGTATAAAAACTCCTCGGAGCTTGCAAAACTCCAGGACAGCGGACTTGGCTGTCTTTCCTACCTAGCCTCGCTGAGGCTGGTTTAGACTCATGCCCCAAGACCGGTCTTTTTTGCTAGCAAAAAAGGCTTTCAGCTGTGGAAGTTAAAATTTTTGTTTAATATAAATGACAAATGGAGAAATGAAAAAATACAGAAAGTATGATAAAATAATAACAAAAAATTCCAAGCATATTTGAAAAAGAAACAGAACTTTTAAAATTTCAAAATAGTCACTGAACACAGACATTTAAAAAATAGCTCACTCAGCAGGTTGGACACAAACTTAAGAGAGAGCTGAAGAATTGAAAACCAAATCTGAAGAAAAATTTCCAGAATGAAACACAAAAAGTAAAAGAAATGTTAAAGCTTGAGAAATTACAAGACATGAAGATAGAATGAGGTATCTGAACAAAACCAAGACTGCCAAAGTGGCAATATTTGAAGAATTTATGAAAGATAAGAAACCTCAGATTCAGTGTGTTTCCCAATACCAAAGACGAAAAGCAACCAAAAAGAAAAGGAAAAATTACCCATGACAAAAGTGGCAGAAACAACCTGCCCCCATACACATACCTTCCCAAAAGTTTAAAATAGAAACCAAGAAACAGCAGAATAACATCTCAACGTGTTGAGTGAAAATTACCGTGAACCTAGAAATTTATAGCCATCATATAAGAATATCATGTAAGAAAAATGAAGATATTTTCAGACAGAGAAAACCATAAAGTCTCTACCACCAACAGACCCACACTAAAGAAATTTCTAAAGGATATGCTTCAGAAAAAAACGTAACTGTATCTAGAGAAATCCAAAACGCTAATTTGAAAAAATTCATGCTTATGCAGAGCTATTCACAATAGCCAAGAACTGGAAATACCGAAATGCCCATTGGTAGACCCATTGGTAGACGACTGGATGTATATACAATGTGATACATTGTAATACAATGGAGTATTACTCCGCCATAAAGAAGAATATCTTAACAATATGGATGGATCTAGAGAATATTATGCTAAGTGAAATAAGTCAGACGAAGAAAGACAAATACCATATGATCTCACCTATATGTGGAATCTAAAGAACAGAACAAATGAACAAACTAATCAGAAACAGTCTCAGAGATATAGAGAAAAAACTGAGGGTTGCTAGTTGGGAGGGGGTTGGGGACGAGGGAGAGGGTGAGGGGATTAGAAAGCACAATTGGTAACGACGATTGCCACGGGGATACGAAATACAGTTTGGGGAATATAATCAATAACGTTGTAAAGATTTTGTAGGGTATCCGCTGGACACTTGTCTTATTAGGGAGACCACTTCATGGACGGTGTAGGTGCCTGACCACTGTACACATGAAGCTGAATAATACTGAATGTCAAATATATATACACACACACACACACACACACACACACACATACATACATATATATATATTCACAGGAAGGAGTACAGCATAAGGAATAGAGTCAGTGAAACTGTAACAGCGACATATGATATCAGAAGGTTAGTAGAATGGGGGACGGGGGTTATTACCTTGTGAGGTGTATAAATGTGTATTACATTGTTTTGTACACCTGAAATAAAAAAATAAAAAAAAAGAAGGTAACTGAGCTCCAGAAAGGGGATGTAAGAAGGAGTGGTGAGCAATGAGTGGTCGTTAACGTAACAGACAACTAAAAAAAGATAATAATGCTGATCATTAATTTGAGAAGTAAAAAAGATGTAAGGTGAGCAAAAATAAAGCGTTAAGATAACATTAAAAAGGTATGTGGCTTGAACTAAACTGTTCTGAGGTTCTTGTGTTGTTCAAGAGGAGGGATTCAAGAGATAATTCAAGAGATATTAATTAATCTCAACTTTGTTGAGTCAAAGTGTACAAAAATTCTAAGGATAACTGCTACAAATATACAAATAGAATATGTAACTTCCAAACCAGTAGAAAAGGAAAAAATAAAACTATATAAAAAGTCCTCAGTCCAAGAGAAGCACCCTAGAGAAACACTCAAATACATGTAAATGTACAAGAATGCTCACTGCACGTGGCGCCAGTTTTGACACAGCCTAAATTTCCACTGCGTGGAAAACAGAGGAATAAATTGTGATACTCATATAAGCATATACGAACCAGGAGTGAACATTTATACATGTATCAATGTGGGATAAACTTCACAAACATAATGTTGAGGGAAACAAAAAAAGCTAGATGCAGGAGGACACATACAATATGACGCCATTTACACTGTATAAAAACACAACTACAGAGAAAACTTGCAGTCATGGTAGAATAGGTGGTCAGGAGATTCCCCTCCAAGAAAACAAGTATAGACCAAGGTGAAATTGTGGAGGAAAAAAATTTCAGGTCACCTGGAAATCAGCCTCAGCCAGACAACAAGCTGAGAAGCACTTACTTTTGAACATATGCCAGCATATCAAGTAAGAATGGTGATGGTGACCACGTGACCTTCTAGCCTGAGGCTGCACCCAATTCCCACCGTTCCCCCAAATCAGTTAGCAAAAACTATAGCTCTACTGACTTGAGGCTGGTTGTGAAAACCACCAGCTTTCCTGACCCAGGTGAATACTTGATTTGAGGTAGGGTGGCAGAGGGAGTGCAAAATCTTGCAGCTTTGCTGGTTAAAAATGGCAGATCTGGTTCAGAGCAGGAAGCATGCAGCTTTGGTAGCCCAATGTTTTGGTCAGCAAATCATCCAGAAATTTAATGGAGAAATTCTGCATGTAAGAAAACCAAAGATGGTTAGGACAAGCTCTCCATACATCCTTCCTTAGCTGACCGTCAAACTGCATGTGCAGGGAAAGTCTGAGAAAGCCCAGGGGAAAAAATAAAGAAAAAGAGACTCAAAAACTGATTGTGACATGGAATGCATTCCTTAACCCACACTTAGCTTGATAAGCAAACGATAGAAGCTTTATAGGCTTGAGGTGTCTAAACACAACGTCTGTCCAGTTGACCTCGAAACTACACAAACATGGGGGGGAAGCTATTAGGAGCCAAGCAAAAAAATTAAAATTAAAAACCTCTTGAATGACATCAGTGGCTACACAGTGCAGGGAAGAATGATCCCACAGGTTAAATCCACACAAAATACTAAAACAAAACACAATTTAGAGTTACCACAATACATTATCTAAAAGGTCCAGTTTTCAACCAAAAATTAGTAGATATAAGGTCTGACAATTAAGTTTGTGAATTTGTTGCAATGATGTTGCAAACCTTTTTCGATATCAGAGGGATTATTCATTATGAATTTGTACCAACTGGACAGTTAACCAAAGTTACTATTTGGAAGTGCTGAAAAGGCTGCATGAAAAAGTTAGATGACCTGAACTTTTCGCCAACAATTCATGGCTCTTGCATCATGACAATGCACCAGCTCACACGGCACTGTCTGTAAGGGAGTTTTTAGCCAGTAAACGAGTAACTGTATTGGAACACCCTCCCTACTCACCTGATCTGGCCCCCAATGACTTCTTTCTTTACCCAAAGATAAAGAAAATATTGAAAGGAAGACATTTTGATGACATTCAGGACATCAAGGGTAATACAAGGACAGCTCTGATGGCCATTCCAGAAAAAGAGTTCCAAAATTGCTTTGCAGGGTGGACTAGGCGCTAGAGTTAGTGCATAGCTTCCCAAGGGAAGTACTTTGAAGGTGACGGTAGTGATATTCAGCAATGAGGTATGTAATAGTTTTTCTAGGATGAGTTCGCGAACTTAATTGTCTGACCTTGTATGTAAAGAAACAGTAAACTGTGACCCACACTTTTGAAAAATGCAGTCAACAGAAACCTGAGTGGACCCAGATGTTAGATATAGCAAATTTCAAAGCAGGTATTATAAATATGATAAATGAATTAAAGAAAATTATGCTAACAACTTAACCATGGAAAATCTCAAAAGAGAAATGGAAACTAAAAAAGAACCAAAAGGAAATTCTAAATGTGAGAAGTACAAAACTGAAATGAAAAAAAAAAAAAATCACTAGATGGCTCAACAGCACATTTGAGATATCAAAAGAAAGAATCGGAGAACTTGCAGATGGATCAATAGATATTGTATTTGAAAGAAAAAAGATGAAAGAAAAGTAACACAGCCTCAGTGACCCATGACACAATGTCAAACCTTCCAACATAAGTGCAATGGAGTTTCAAAAAGAGAAGAGGGAAAGAGAAACGGGCAGAAAAAAATTTGAAGAAATAATAACTGCAAGTTTCCCAAATCTGATGAAAAGTATTAACTTGTAGATTCAAGAAACTCAAAGAACTGCAGGTAGAATAAACACAGAGAACTCCACCTAGACACATCACAGTTAAATAGCTAAAAGCCAAAGACCAAAAGAAAAATCCTGCAAAACACAACTCTATACATTGTTTATAATACAAATATATGTAGAAAATGTGTAAAAGATATATAGGTGAATGATAAACACCAAATTCAGGATAGGGAAGAAAGGGAGAATAACAAAATCAGAGTGATTTGTATTTATGATTGAACTGTATTTATGATTCATTTGTTAAGTTGGACACTGAGTGTAAGGGTATGCATTATAATCTTCTCTAGAGCTTTCTGAATGTTTCAAATATCTCACCACCAAAAAAATTATCAAAAAGGGTATGTCCTCTGCTATGTAAAGAAAAAAAAAATGAGAGGAAAAACTTTTTTAATTTCATGAAAATATTTTTTGTAATAAAGTACATTTTCATACAGTTTACCTGGTCTCATTTAAAACAGATTAGAGTTCTAGGAGAATTGCCAATGTAAGAGTACTGTGTACCATTTCAATTATTAGTCTGTAATATCACACTGAAAATGTCACTGACTCTCATTTACAGGTTTTACCTTACAGCTCCTGAGCCATTCCATACTGCTGGACACTGGGAACAATATGGCCATTCCTTTGAATCTAATCTATTATCAGTGGCATCCTAGGGAAGAAAAGAGTTAACACATCAAGAAATGTTGTAAACTCTAGGATATTTTTGTTTGTTTTGCATAAAACTCAAAACGTGTATTTATAATTAAGGACCATAAGGAGATATATATATCTATCTATATCTATATCTATATATATCTACCTATCTATCTATCTATATATATATATATTTATTTATTTTTAGGATATATAAATATTCAATAAAATAAGGTTAGTCCTTTCTTTGAAACTCACAAAACTTACTCGCTTCAAATATTAATGCAATCACTTATTAAACCAGTATTTATTGCATACCTGTATTTCTTCATTTGGAGGGTCCCCACATTGGTGTGAAGACTCCAGGTATCTTATCAGGACCTTTATGTCTAAAGTGCTAGGGAATTCTAAATATCATCCTGGTCCTGACATGCCTCTTAGGCTACCAGTGTCCAAGCCCTGCCCTTCAGCAGTGGCTCTAAAACAGGATGTGACCCCTGGCTAGGGCTACACAAGACAATACATGGGGATGGGGGAAATTTTCCTTTTCATTTCATTTATAAAATTTTCCTTTTTTAAGGGTTACATTGGATATACTTATGTGTATGGATATATTGTATACATAGATTATGTTTTGTTAGTATAGTAATATAGTTTATAAATAATCTTATGCTATAGGCTCATGTTCACATTTTTTATGGTTAAGTGTGAATGATCAAAAAAGGTTGGGGACCACTGCTTTACAGCATGGTAGTACAAATGGTATTAATAAGTGGACATAGGAGTGGGCACCAGGTACTCAGTATCCAAGAATATTTCAATAATACTGCAGGAAATAAAGAAGTGGAGTTTTAGGAGAAATTCTGAAGGTCTTAGATTGCCATTGAGCTCAAAGTGGATTTTCTGAATTTATCATGCAAATCTTTGTGGAAGGGTCTTATTCTAAAGCCAATTCTTATTCTAAAAATACCAGCCAAGAAAAACTACTTAGATCTACATCTTTGTCATGGGTCAGAGAAAGAAAATCTTATGTTGCAGAAAATAAAGTCTAAATTCTTTAAACTTTTCATCTATGATTAAGTACGTGTGAATGACAAAATTAGCCAAGCAAAACAGAAAAATCCTAGTAATATACTGTGTCCAATTAGATTCCAAAGGAAAGTAGAAACTGGGGTTTAAGTCAAAGGAAAATTGGAATAAATGATTATGACTGAAGAATCAATGTTATTTTATTGAGCTCATAATGCAATTTTTATTAGTCCATTTTATAATTTCTCATAATATTATTATAGATTTAGAATATTATTTTCTAAAAGCAGATAGTACTAAAGGCATCAACTATCTGTTGGATATAACAGCAAACTATAGTGAGGTTCACATTTTAGTCACAAATATATTTCCAAGAATACTGGATTCTAACATTTCCTAATAGTGGTCATACACAAATGTTATTTTGTTTGAACCTTCATTCAAATAAATTATTTATATTTCTGCTACATATAGTTATTTAAAAAACAGCAGTTTTTCCATAAAACGTGTGTGCTTTACTTTTTTATTTTGAGGCAGTCAGTGGTGTGAGTTTGTTTGAGGTCTTCAGGAAAGAATCTTCCAAGAGTTTACTCTCCTCCCTTGATCCCAGACACAGTCTTCTTTTGTAAACCCTACCAGTACTGCAGAAAATTCCTGACCCATGGATATGTTCAGAGTAACAGATAAACATACAAAGAGTAAAGAATACAGAAGGGCACTTAGGGTATAAGTAAAATCTAATGACTTTTACCTCCAAAATATCTTTGATAAAAGGTGTCCATCGAGAGAGTTGAAAAGTTTCTTCTGCAGACCGATCCTTTCTTAATGGTTTGCTTTGTTGAGACTAATAATAATTAGAGGAAAAAATTTAAAACCAGTAATTTATTTAGTGAGATTCTCTTACTGAGTTTTCTAACAAAGATATTTAATTTACAGCAAATACTATGTTGTATTTGATTTAAAACTAAGAAATGCCTACTCAAATAACCTGAATAAGTGTGGTTACATAACTTCACAGTATTTTGTGCTTTAATAATAAAATAGCATCAAAATGTATGTTTACTCAAAAGTGCTATAAAACTTGATGGGAAAGAATGAGATCCTAAATAGTTCTTTCAAAATTTGCTATAAATGAATCATAAAGAGAAAAGCATGAATAGCAAATTACAAATGAAGCCATTAAAACATAAATTCACTAGAAAGATGTTATCTATCCAAATTACTCATATATGGAAAAGAAAACAAAATTTTAATTTTTTAGTTACCAAATCTATTGAGCAAAATTAAGAAGACTGTTCACATGGATTCCCACGTAATAAAACATATTTAATGCAAACAACTACACATGCATATATATATATGTCAGTATATACAAAACGTAAGATTTCTTACCGGAGGGACAATGGGAACACCAAGGTAACTCCAGTTACGAATCATGTCACTCTCATTTTCTATCTTTACATTCTGGATCAACCTGTCCAAATTTTCTTCCGTAGTTCCTTAGATAAGTAAAAGTGAGTCACAAAATTGCTACCACAATCATTTCTAGATTAAAGGTATACCCATGAATAAAGCTTTTTAAATAAAAAGTAAACATTTAAATTACATACACTCTAGTCTTCTCCCAATTTCATATTTTTCCTTTTATTTACAATAGTACCTCGGTTTTCGAACACTGTAAATTTTATGGATCTATGGTATCATTAGATAGTAAAACTCATGCTAAATTTTCAGTTTTAGGGGTTGATTTTAAAGGTCTGGAATGGATGAATCCCTTTTGCATTACTTTCTATGGGGAAACCGTGCCTCAGTTTTCGAATGTTTCATAACTTGAACGGTCTTCCGGAATGAATTACGTTCGAAAACCAAGGTACCACTGTATCTGAACCAACTTCAGCTATTACCTTTGAATTTTCTAAGATTCTCTTAAGATCTTTAGTTAAACCACTTCTTATAAAGTGATTTTAGAGCTGGGTATTCTAATACATTCATGAAAATGAACAAAGTCTCCATTACCATTAATACTGAAGATATAGAGCAGGATTGCTCTTATTTTATCATAATTATCATGACTTTTGTTGAGTAGAACTGGAAGGAGTACTCGCATAGAATCTTTCACCTTCTGTCCTTCTGCGTCAGTTCCAAGTGCCAGATCCTTATTGAAAATGAAATAGTCAGTGGTCTATAACCCAAATTCATCTTCAGTTAAAAATATCTTATTATCTTGGCAAGTTTTAATGGAATACTGATGACATTTCACAGGAAAACGTGGGCATCACTTGTGAACTACTGACTGAAGAAAATGTAAAATGTCAAAAAATAATTCAGAGAAGAGAATCATTAATCTAAACCTGTGCTGATATGGTAGACATGGGCCACATGTGGCTACTGAGCACATGAAATGTGGCTGGGCTAAATTAAGATGTGCTGTAAATGAAAACACTAGATTTTGAAGACTTGGTATAAAAAATATGTAAAATATTTTACTAATAATTTTTTGATATTGACTACATGTTGAAATAATATTTTGGATATATTGGGTTAAGTCAAATATACTATTAAAATTAACTACCCTTGTTTCTTACCTTTTTAAGAATATTTAAAATTACACATGACTTGCATTCTATTTCTATTAGACAGCACTGACCTAAACCATTTCGCATTATAGAGGAGCCTCTTAAAACAAGTTAAAAGTGCCTATGCAGTACTCTGCAGGCTGCTACATTAAATGCTGCATCCACTGAGAAAAGCCTGCCAACAATAGTACGCTGAAATAATGCTCCGAGCACTTAAATCATCCCATTCAACCAAAAATGCTTAATCACAGGTTAGGAGGGACTTGCTTACTATGATACTATTTATCTACTTGTTACTGTCAGTGGGGAAAGATGTAGTAAATACGGCCTAGGTGAGTCCTCTTCTAACAGAGACTCTGTGACTCCGCGCACTGTACTGATTGAGCAAAGTTAGGTTTTACCTTAGAAAGTTCACTCAAGAAATCCATTATGAACATACGTATTTCTGACTCTGCACATACCTGTTCAGTTTTGCAGAGCTTTTCTATATTAAGCTTGAATTTATTCATGCAGTCTTCTGCTAAGTTAAGATGAACAACTTGCTGAAAAGCAGAAGAAATCATTTAAAAAATTTTAAAGCATTTAGAAATCATTTAAAGCAAAAGAAGTCATTTAAAGCATTTTAATTTATTTTTGTGCAACCGATATTAACTTCTGAGATTGGCTTGAAGGTAAGTATGGGTTTGGGTGGAAAGGCGGTACCATGTAAAGCAAGACAAGGAGAAAAGTGAGAATTAACATGACCTACAGGGGACGATCAACAGACAGCACAAAACAGAATGAAAGGGTTGACTTTGTGTTGGGTTTACGGGTAAGGAACAACCACCACTGGTTAATCCAATGGTGAATTTCCTTATTAAGTTGATATATGCTAAACTTTCTCTGTTTGGCTGTTCAAGACAAAGACAAAGTTTAAGTTGGATATGGCTAAATCTAGATTCTAAATAGAATACTATTGGGAAGCTTAAATATTTGGGCTATTTCTCAGGCTTACAGTGAGGTTTTAGAGGACAGCTAACACCAAGTATTCCATGACATCCACTGCTAAAATTGACTATAGAACTAGATGGACAAATAAACGAAAAATGATAAGGTATGTCACATGCTTACCTTGGTAATCTGTTTACGGAAATGGGGCATCTTTTTCATCAGTTGGGCAAGAGCACTAAGCGATGTCTAGGAAAAATCAAACATTTTAAAATCAAACTTATGATTCAGTTATTCTATATACCAACTTTAAAATCCAGTAGTTTTAAATATTTGTTAATTTATTAAATATTTGACAAATTTTAAGACAATAAATTCAAGAAATTTCTAGTTTCAGCCACGATAGAGTACATGATATCAAGATTACTCCATAAACAAAAATAAAATTGGCAAAATTAGGACAACAGCTTTCAGGTAATGGATAAAAAATAGCTCATTCAACTATATCAATAATTATATGAAATATATACAGACTTAGCATTCCAATTAAAATACAAAGACTGTCAGATTGAACAAACAAACAAAAATCAACTACAGTTCTTTATAATAAGCACATTTTAAATATAGACACAGACAATTCTAAGCAAAGGATGGGAAAAAGATATACTATGTAAACACTAACCAAAATAAAGCAGGAATGGCTACATTACTATCAGGTGAAGTAGGCTTTAAGGCAAGAAATATTGCAAATTATAAGAAAATGACATTTTATGATGATAAAAGAATAAATTCAACAAAGATAACTATCTTAAATTTATAATGATTCTCATTAACATGGCCTTATCAGTTGATACAGCTTCAAAAGTTGACAGGATTATAAAGAAAATCAGATTAATTCATAATCAAAGATTTTAATATACTACTCTCAGTAACTGACAGAAAAAGACAAAAAAAATCAGTAAATAGATTTGAATAACATGATAAATCAACTTAATTTAATTGACACATAGAATTTATATTCTTTTTAAGTACACATAGGGTACTGACCACACTAGATCATATGGTGGGTCACAAATCAAATCTGAACAAATTGCAAAGGACTGAAATCACACAGTGCACATCCTCTGGCCACTATTACAACTAAATTTCAACTCAGCGACAGAAAGATAAGTAGAAAATTCTCAAACTCTTCGAAATTAAAAAACATATTCATTCCTATGTAACACATGAGTCAAAGAAGAAATCACAATGAAAGTTAGAAAACATTTGAGCTGAATTAAAATAAGTTATTCAAAAATTTGTGGGATACAGCTACAGCAATGTTGAGAAGGAAAGAGAAAAGGTTGAAAAATCAATGCTCTAGACATCCAATTCAATAAGCTAGAAAAACAAATTAAGCCAAAGAAAGTTAAAGGAAGGAAATAAAAAAGTAGAAATCAATTAAATACAATACTAACATACGAAAAAAGAAATCAACAAAGCCAAAAGTTGATTCTTTTAACTATTACTAATATATAGAGAGGATAGTAATAGTATAGGGGATAAAACACAAATTAACAATATTAGGATTAAATTAATAGAACACAATTACCAATTCTACAGACACTGCAAGGATAAGAAGATATTTGAAAACACAGGTGTAATAGACAAATCCCTTGAAAAATGCAACATCTCAAAACTGATACAAGAAAAACTTAAAAATCTGAACAGCTTTATATCTAGTAAAGAACTTGTAATTAAAGACTTTCCCACAAAGAAAACTCCATGTCCAGACTACTTAATTGGTGAATTTCTTTCAAGCAATAATTGGACTAATAATAACAATCTTATACAAACAGTTTCAGAGAATAAAATGAGTGAAAGCATTACAACTCATTTAAAGACCAATAATCTTGCTACCAAAACCTGACAAGAACATTACAAAAAAAGAAAAAAAGGAGTATTACAGGGAAATATTTCTCATAAACCTTGAAGCAAACATCCTAAGCAAAATGTCAGCAAATAGAACCCAGTGATAGAGGAAAAGAATAATGTATCATGACCAAGTGGAGTTTATTCCAGGAATGCATGGTTGGTTTAATGTTAGAGAATCAATGAATGTAATTTATCACATTAACAGAATAAAGGAAAAAAAATAATTTCAATAGATGCTGAGAAAGTATTTGATGAAGTCCAATACTCATTCCTGATTTAAAAAAAAAAAAAACCTTTTGGCAAATTAAGAATAGAGAGGAACTTCCTTAATCTGAAAAAGGGTATACCTAAACAACCTAAAACTAACATAATACTCAATGATAAAATATCAAACATGTTTCTCCTAAGGTTAGGAATAAGACAATAATAGACTCTATCACCAGTTCTTTTCTACATTATATAGCTACGAGGTATTAACTACTAATGAAATTAATTTAAAATAAGATTGAAAAGGATCAAGCTAAACTTTCTTTATTCATAGATGGTATCATTGTGTAACCTTCTGGAATGATGGAAATGTTCTATATCTTGATTTAGGTTGTGGTTCTGATGTGTGTATATACATATATAAAAAAGTTATTCAGTATACACATAAGATTTGTGCATTTTACTTAGGTAAATTATACCTCAATATAAAAAACTTAGCAAGAATACATTGGTAAAATGAGCTAAATAGCCTTTTAAAAATGAACTTTAATGAAGCAAGACAGTTAGCAAAATGTTGCTAACTGTTTAGGCTAGGTTATAGGTACGTGGGAATTCATTTGCTCTACTTTTGTGTTAGAAATTTCCCAAAATGAAAAGTTAAACAAAATAAAAATTTTAAGCAAATTTTAAAATTCACCTTCAGTATTACTTTGAAAGTTAAATAAGTCTCTTCTTACCTTTCCTTCTGTTGCTTTCTTTGTTGACGAAATTTCCTTCATAAGCTTTGGAATTTCCCTGTCAAATTGAGAGAATTTTTTAAATTCCTAAGGTGTACTTCTTTATAGAAACATTTTAAGATTACAAAATGTACTATCATGTATTCAGGGTCCAAAAAATATGGAATGAAAATTAAAATGGGTTCACATACTCTAACACAACTGCAATATGCCGATGTCGAATTCTGACCCAGAGGTCATCGTCTTCTTCAAGGATTGCCTCCTTTTCTTTCCCATCTGTTTTATATCTACAAGTAGACATAAGTATAAAACTTCTGGATTATTGTTTCCCCAAAAAAAGTGGAAGAAACATTTTTACAAACAAAAATTTTAAACCAAAGCTCAAGAACTGAAGAGTACATATCCACTATTTTAGGGGGATAATGAAGACCTACTCAAAACTAAGGCATATTGTTATCCTTACATTAAAAAAATCAAAGTGCTATGCCTACCAAGACATTCTTACTTTCAAATGTTAGATTTAGTTGTCATTATTATAGTTTTAGGTTAACAAAATGGTATTTTATGAAACAAAAATTCAACATTCCACGATCAACTTTAAGAACAAGACCGAGTATACTAACGATTTGTGTTAATTGCTTAAAAACACGATTTTAATGTACTAGTAACCATCAGCACAACTATCAAACTTCTATTAAGTAAAAACGAGAAACATCAGCCCCAATGTAGCCTATTAAATACTGAAGATGTTCGGAATTAGTACAAAATTCACAAGCATTTATCATGTTTCCACATTCTTCCCTAACCCTATAAGCACATCTCCTTTAAGAATGAGAAAGAAAATGAGAGAAAAACTAATGTAGCCATAAAAAATTGTGATTGCTTTAATGAGTCCTAATGAAGTTAAGCAGCAATTCAAGGGATTCATGAAAAAACTTAAAATGGACTTCCTGACTGCTTGTCCAAATTAATTTCTCCCTTCTCTTTTTTATGCAGATAGCCTCCTTCCATTTGGGAAACTAAGGAGATTCAATCATTCAGGGGACTGGCAATTTCCTGAGCCAAGATTAGGAAGAATGGCACTGAGCTTTCCTAGCTCTGGACTGCAGACAATAAATGTAGATTTCTGCTGTATGAATACAATCATTTCCATAGCCCCCAAAATTACAGGTCCCACTTATAAAACCATCTACCTATCTGTGGTCTTAATTACAGATGCCCAAGGGTAGAAAGACTGTGCTTAATTACAAGACTGTACTAAGGATAGTGGTCCTTTTGTCATTTAAAATGTCACTTTGTACTCATACAATGTCTTTAATCTTTGATTTATACACAAAGATTAAGATAACAATCCTGACAATACTAAAAGACGACAATTCCACTTTAAGAGTACATTTAAAGAAGTCACCAAGATGAAAAATAGATTCTGGGTACTTAACAATTTCCTGCTTTGTAACAATTTCCTGCTTTGTATTCTACTTCCATTAAAAATTGTGATGAAGCACAAACCGCAGGGAGTTCATGCTTCCATCTATCAAGTCTTATCCCTGGAGTGCTTTGATTCATTAAAAAAAAAAAAAAAGTATGGATGGCTTTTAAAAAAAAATAAGTTGCTCCCTTACTCTTAAAAATTAAAACTTGCTTTGCTTGCTAGCAAACCTAGAGAGATAAATATTTTAAATACTAGGTTAGAAATGTCTGAAAGGTAGGTCTATAATCTGAAAGCAAATCCTTTAGAGTCCATCAGTTCAATTTTTTTGTAAATCTCTTGAGCAATGCAGCTTTAGAGACCTATGTAAAGAGAGGTAATAATATGCCTTCTGAAAATTCTGAATAAACTGCTTGAAACTACTTTTATACTAGAAAAAAGCTGTTGATTTCTCCATGCCATCTAACATTAACACAAACAACATAAACTCAAGAAACCAGTATTTGACCAGAATTCAAATTAAAATACAACAGAAAATATTAAATTAGTTTAACAATATATTTGGTTTAAGAAAAATATTAAGTATTATATTTATCACAAGAATTTGGATCTTTTTAATCTATTAAAATTACTAAATTAATTAAATTATGAAATTTCAGAAAACTAATTTTCATTTTTACTACGACGCTCAAACAGTAAATCTCAGCTGAAAAATGCCTATTTGGATTTAGAGATTATATCAAATAACATGTTACATATATATGCACATGCATATACACACAAATAAATGATACACAAAGAATAAAATGGGTCCTTAATAGAAAATCTATTTTATTTTTCACGTAGCTTTTTATTTCACATTACTTTTCAAGTAAATATGCTTATATCAGGGTTAAGTCAATACTAGGTGCCAAACTGGTAAAATTGTCTATCCCAATTGCCATCCTATTTAGTTTTCCAGTCTTCTAATCTCTTTAAATACGTTACACTGACAAGACACACATACAGAGACTTCTGGGTGTGTGATTCAAAATAATTACAGAATGACCAGTTTGAATATAGTTACTACTTCCATAAATAGAGTAATAGGTATGGCATTTACTCTTAACCTAAGTGAAAAGTCCAAATTCCACTGGTTAAATGTAGCTTTGTTGTAGACAGTTCAAGAAGCAAATATACCAAAAAAGGCTTCAAAGCAGTCAACATACGCATTAACTTACAAGGTCAAGATAATGTGTAATAGATTATGGTTATTGGGGAAAGAGAAGGATATAGTCTCCGAATAAAAAATAAAAAAGGTCAGAGTTAGCTCTCTGGTGCCTGCACAAATTATTAAATGCTCAGATCCTCTCCCGTTTCTATATGCCCTTTACATGCCCTTCAAATTATACTTGCTTGTATGTGTCATTCTCAATCGGCAGTAGATCATATGCCATTGCCTGAAACGTCAGTTCATGCAGGACAGTGGACACAGGATCAAAGCCACGATCAATTATTATGAGCTGGGAGTGAGTTTTACCCTGGAATGATAAGACAAAATTATCTTAAACTTCAATTTCCTTGTTTGAACACATATTCAATATCTTAGAAAACAAAAACAGACTTTTCCTAAGTTTTGTCACATTCTTAAGATTGTGAAGTTATATTAAGACAGAAAAATCTGAATGGCACAATAGGGGGAAAACAAGACTACAAAAGCAAAACCTTTCATAATTAGATTAAGAATATCTATATTCAATAATACAGTATTGTGAAAATTCCTTTTAAAAAGTAACACTTGGTTTGCAGTAAATCTGTTTTCTTAGGAATTCAGCTCCATAAACACTAAAATAGATATAAATTATAACCAGATGCTACTACACATTGTGCTAAGCAAGAAATACATATATTAGTTAATTCTTACAGCAACCCTCTGAGACAGGTATTCTTATCTCCATTTGACAATGAGGGCATTAAGGCTTAAAAGTAACTTGTCCGAATCAGGGAGGATCACTTCATATGTCATATAAATGTCTAAGCACTATGCTATATACCTGAAGTGAATATAATATCGGAATGTCAACTATAATTGAAAAATCAAAAAAAGTTAACTTGCCCAAATCACACAGGTAGTAAGAGACTCAAATTCAGGTCAGCTTCACTCCATGGCCTGTGCTCTTAACCATTATGCTATTTAAAAATATTATATTGCTAAAAATAAATCAACCAAAAAAACATTATATTGTTGCCAGCTAGGTGATAAATCACAATGAAAGCCTTGCTATCATTAATTCACAAACAGTACTAATTATTAAACAGTGAATAATAATACTGCTGGGAAAAATAATTGTTAATATCAATCTTTCATATTTCATTTTTAAAAGTAATATATTATTTGGATTTTTATTCAAAGCAGTAAGAGATAACTACAACTCATTAGACAAACATTTCCTATTTACTTACTTACAGTAAAGGTAAACTACATAGGATAGATCTTTGAAACATTTTTAAATTAACCATTCATTCATTTAAATAAATCTTGAGACAATATGGTTAAGAGCACAGCCTCTGGAATCAGACCAGAGGCTGATTGAGTCCAGCCTTGACCACTTCCTTGCTGTACAATTTTGGACAAATTGCTTAACTTGCTAATTATCTCTGCATTCTCATTTATAAAACAGAATATAATCAAAACCTCTCCTTATAAGACTATTATAAAGCTTAAATGTAACAATACAGGGAAATACTTAGCACAGTGTGGCAGTTAGTAAGCCCTCAATACATGGAAGTTATGAGTCTTCAGAAATTTGAATAGGAAAAAGTACAATATACGTAAGTACTAGATCAGGGCTTGGGATTCTGACAATATGTGGGAGGAAGTATCACTTGACCTGAAGGAAAGGCTTCAAAAAGGAGGTGACATTTTATCAGGTCCTTGAATAAAAGAAAGGTATCAAGCATTTGAAAGAATGTATAATTTCCCAGGCAGAAAGAATGGAAAGGAGGTTTTATTTATTTCTGTGGATTTTGCCTTTTTTTCACAGAAATCATGAAGGACTAAAGGGATATTTACTAATATACTCATTGTCTATCTCTCCCCTTATTCGACATTTATTGACTATCTACTGTGCTCTGTGTACTGAGCCATTGTCCTCATAACTACTATCAGCAGCTTTCGCTAGGCATCCAAACCAAAAACCAGTAATAAAGCTCTAAACTAATATTATAACTATGCTTATACCCTCCATTCTAGCCGAGTTGTTTGATTGTGGACTGTGCCTTTTTCTCTGTACATCTGCCCCCAAAATACTGTTATCCAAGCAACAAAATCCCTCTTCTATCACGTCATACTCATTCTTCAAGCTCAAGGGCCTGTTCCTCTAGGACGGCTCCTAGGACTCCAGTTAGAATACGATTAAGCCCCAGCCTACATTCCCATTACATTCTATGTTTTCTCTCATTCCACTTATCACATAGCATTGTAACTGGTGGTTTCTTTGCCCATCTCCTCTTTTAAACAATCAACAGTTTCTTCCTTTCATTCTTTAGCTACTGTAATATGGCTTCCTAGCCCTCTGACACACCTCTGTCAGTCTCCTCACGTTCTTCATTCCCCAACCCAAGCCTAAATTCTGGTAATTCCTCAGGTTCCAACCTTAGTCTTTGGTTACTTTAGACTATCTTCATAAGACAGTAACAGCTGTCATTTATTAAAATCTTGTATGTGCCAAACACATGTTAATTCACCTAATCTTCATATCAACCAAGCAAGGTATGTTATCTCATCCATTTTATAGAAGAAAATACAACTCAGAGTAAATAATTTATCCAAGGTCACAGAGCTAGTAATAATAGGAATAACTGTATTTACTAAATGTTTGCTCAGTGGCAAGCATTATTCTAAGAACTTTTACATGCACTAACTCTTTCAATGCTTCCACTGCTTTATAAAATAGGTATTCTCTCATTACCCCCATTTTATAGATAAGAAAACTTAGGCACAGCGAAGTTACACAATTTGCCTAAATTAACATATCTATGAATTAAATGACAGAGCCAGGATTTGGCCACAGTGCTTAATTTCAAAACACATACCTTCCCCACTGAACACCCTGTCTACTGAGGTTTCCACTACCATCTATATTAATAATTTCCAAATCAATATTGGGAATCTATGCTAATGATTCCCAAATCAGTACTGGAAAATGAATGAACAATAGTTTTTCGGTTTATAAAGAAATAAGTCAGACTATGCATAACCACTATTTGCCTTTTATACTTTACCTTTATTAGGCTCTTTTCATCAGTCTTGTAGTAGTTTTCAAGTTTTTTTTCAACAAGCTGCGCAAGCTTATTGGCATTATCTAGAGGTTTACTAGAAACAGAAAAAATGCTCAATTATCTTTCTTTCAAGACATACTTTACAATATCATAAAGTTGAATTCTAAAATTAAACCATGTAATTTATTAAAAGATTTTATATAAATATATTATACTAATTTTGTCTGGATTTTAGAAATGTAAACATCATATATGCTTCAGATATTTTTAATATAAAGGAAATAAAATATGATAAATAAAATTTTGGTTCCCTTTATTCCCCCCCAATTCCTGGTCTTCTTCCCTTCTTCTACTCCCCCATCCCCACGGCAACCACTATCATGAATATAGTTTGTATGCTTCATACCATTACTGTTATGTGTGTGTGTGTGTGTGTGTGTGTATATACACACATATATATGCATATATATATTCTATATATGTACATATATACACTGTTTTATATGTTTTAACTGTATGTTTTTTACTGTTTTATATATATATATATATATTTGAGATCTATATACATTGACACATATATCAAATTTATTTATTTGTAGTTCGATACAGTATTCCATCATGATTATACCAGATTCTATGTATTCATTCCCCTCGAGATGTACATTTAAGTCATTCTCTATTTTATCTTATTGCAAACAATGTTGAAACAAATATCTTTGTACATACATCTCCATACACATGTTTCTCTACATATATTACATCTAGAAGTATAATTGCTGGGTCATAGAGTATGTATGTTTTCAATTTTTCTAGATATTACCATATATTCTCCAAATCAGCTGACCAATTATCCCACCCACTAGAAGTGTGAGATTTCCCCACATGCTCTCTAACATTTAGTCACTTTCCAATATAGTCTTTTGCATAAAATCTAATATATCACTGTCTTCTAAAATGATAAAAATCATACTCTAAATTGTAACTTCATGATCAGTGGCATGAGTAGAACTTCCAAATTTACAGAAAGATGTCGGAAAAGGTTCTTCAATTAGCACACCGACCTCAAAAATGGTCTCACTGTGAGGGCTTCAAAGTATTAAAAAATCTTTAGGTTTTATACCGTAAAAATAAAGCAGCAACTATAAAGAATAATTTATTACACATTTGGTTTTAAACTATCTCAAGAGGTAATAATTTCATGTTAGAATTACACTTTAAAAGTCCATAAGGCATAAAAGTAATACTTTGCAAAAGAACAAGTGGGATTCTAAAAGCCTGGATTATTTAACTATCACAGTAACTCAAAACAGGTCCATAGGTGAGATATTAAATTATAAATTGGTTATATTTACTCATGTCCTTGAACAGAGCTAATCACCAAAAGCAGAAGCTTGAATGGAGATTGCACTCTGGCAGAAGATAAGCCAATTAGCTCTCTGCCCCACTGGGTTCAGAATGTAATTAGAACATCACCTATAAGAAAAAGAATGTTTCCAACACCTGAGGTATGAGTAAAGAGCTTGTTTGGTAACACCTGAATTAAGGAGATTTACTATATTTTTTTCTAAGTAACTAATAGATTTTTTTTAATGGTTTAAGAGTAATGCAACTTAAATATAAAGCACTACACGAATTTCAAATTAAACAGTTCAACCAACCTGAGAAATGTTAATATTTAAAGAACGTTTTAAAAGAAAAATGAGTGATAATCTTTATTAGTAGTAGTATAGTATATTCACTACTACCATTTTATTAGTGCCATACACTATTAGTGCTTTACAGGTATTAAACTCATTTAACAACACCTTATAAGGTGAGTACTATTGTCGTTCCGATTTCATAGATAAGGAAACAGAAAACAAGGGTCACAGAGCTCGTAAAGAGTAAAGTCCAAGCTGCCTGGCTACACATAACAACATGGATGACTCTCAGAACATAATGTTGAACAAAGAAGCCAGAAACACAGCATTATCGTATGATTCCATTTATACCAAGTTCAAAATCAGGCAACCCTAAAATATGTGTTAAAAGTCAGGAGCGTAGTTACCTTTGGGGAAGGGAGAGAGGACAGTAACTCGAAGGGATCAGGAGGGGGGCCTCTGAGATGTTGTTAATGCTCTCTTTCTCGACCTTGGTGGGTTAGACGGGTATGTCCACTTTGGAATGATGCATCGAGCTATACATATATATAATTTATGCACTTAACAGTAAACTTCATTTTTAAAAAGAGGCAAATAAATAACGGTACATACTACTAAAGTCAAACTTTACCTCTTAAAAAATCCCAAAAATCTATTTTAAATGGCCATTGGGATTAGATACTAAAGACACTTAGACACTCTAAACTGTATCTAGATAATATGGCCGCTTAAATTTGGTGAAAACTTAATAAAAGATTAAATGTAAGACTGTAGTAGCCCCTATATGACAACAAAGACATTTACTCTAAGCATTCCTAAACTAATGAAAAAATGTGCCAATAAATCATAGAAATTTAAGGTCTGACAGTAACAGAGGCTATTAGTTACTCTGAAATTTAAACCTTACACTTTAAATCTCCTGTACATACAGCATATTTTTTACAAGGAAAATAAATTTTGCAAACCAACACACATAAGCACAGAGACATTTCTTACCTCTATACTGGACAGCAAATAGAAAGCATAACATAGACACTACCGAGCGTCTCACCTTTTATATCTTACTCCGGGATTTTCATCCAGAGTAGCACAGACTGTAACTATCTGCTCAGCCATCGCTTCCATGACGGCGTCTTTTCCACTGGCATTACTGGGGTCTGGACTGTAACAGTAATAGAATGCATCCGGTACATCAAGAGTATATACCTAAGGCAGGCCAAAAAAGAGTTACACTGTCAATTCTGTAGACTTGTTAAAAATATACATCAAGAAAAATGAGGCTATTGTTTGGGACATTAAAAAAATACTTGAAGTAACCATGCTATTTTCTGAAACAACTGTGTCTTTACCTTAATCAAATTTCATTTTCTCTGTCATTTTCATTTCATCCTTTCTTTTCTAACTCTCCTTTCCTGCTTAGCCTACCTCTCTCCTTTAGTTCTTGTTTCATGTACAGATAGTACTGTTTGCAACAGATGGAGGAATCTGAAGTAGTCAAACTAAAATACAACTCTAATGCCAACCACAAGAAAATACAACAAAGCCAAAATAGGTCTATATATTTGACATCCACTAAAAACCTTCTAGAGAATAACCTAAAAATTTTCCATAGTTGATACATAGCTTCAATTTTTCAGCTTATACTCTTCGTGTCCTTAAAATAAAGATATACTTCCTAAGACACAGTATTGTGCCAGACACCGTACTGGTCTTACCACATATATAGTAAAACCTCACAGACACATTTATTCAACTAACAAAAGCATTTACTTACTCGTATGTGCAAAGAATCGGATTAGAGATTTAACATTATTGTCATTTGAATAATACAAATGAAGAAGCTCTCTAATTGGAGTTGAGCGTTCCCTCATTAAACTATGTAATGTTTGTTTTTTTAAACAATGATAGTAATCCCTCTTAGCCTAGGATAATGTACTGAGTATAAAAGCAGGTATGTAATATACATTATAGATTAACTAATAAATTATGAATAAACTTCCCTGCATTTCCTTTCACACACAGTCATTCATTTCTTTGAACATAATCCAATCACCAAGAGCAACAGCTTGAACATGGACTGAGATTTAGCTGTAGCGAATCCACTTACGTCTGTGCTGCTCCAAGTCTTGGTTGCTGTATTAACTGCCAACAAGCATCCTACAGCTTGATGGTGGTTTTCTGATAATATACTATCCTACTGCAGTAGATAGTATTATCTGTTCAAAAATATTTACTGCCCCTCCCTATGGGGCCTCTTTCTATAGAATATTCCCACTCACTGATGTTGGGTCTGGTCAACTGTTTGGTCACTTGTCTCTGGTCATTGTAATCTGACTAGGAGTGACACATGCCACTTCCCCACAGAAGCTTTAAAAGCCTCTGTGGCTCGCTCCACCATTTCTCTTTTCCCTCAGCTACATCCCAGACAGGGGCTACTCCTTCGGCCTCAGTCGCAAAATGAAGAGAATAAGGAGGAAAGCCCTGGGCAAACCACTGTAACATGAACGAGAAATACACTTTGTGGTTGTAATGCAGTGAGATTTGGGGAATTCCTACCACACAGTTGAAATTACTCTAAGCTATCTATACTAATACTCCAATGAACCAAACAGAATTTTGGAGCAGGTTTTCATTCTACACTCTCATCTCTTCCCTTTCCCTCCTTCTCGCCCTCTGCCCAACTTTCCCCATCACCACCACTACGTGTTCCTTTAGGCTTTACTCATCTTTATGCTTCACAATCACTCCTTAGAGATCCCTGCAACTTCCATCTACTTTTTTTGCTAATCTCTAGCTAGCTTTGCTCAATTTCTACCTAGACTCCGTCTAGCACCCTCTCCACTAACTATACCAGACTCTTTGTACTCCCTAAGGCCCACTGTAAACAAACTCCTCTACACTCTTGAGTGCTTTCTATCTAATTGCCTTTATTACCTTACGCCCTCTGAAAGGGATTTAGGAGGAGTGAGTAAAATTCCTTCCTCCCCATGCAACGTCTAAATGTGTTGAATGTCCAACTTTCCTTCTTGGGAACACAGTGATATCTGACTTTACCAGTCTCAGCAATGATCTCCTGACTTCTACTTTTCCTTAAAGACTTTAGGACCAGTCCCCCAGTTTTCTGTACCTTCCCATTTTCTGCCATCATTCTTGGTGGGACTGGGAGCCTCCTACAACAGGGTCCCAACCTACCTATAGAGACAGCCTTATCTATCTTAACTTCACCCCTTATAATCCACTTTTCCTGATGCTCCCCTGCACTTTACTGCTTCTGTATCTTAGCAACCAGGCTATTGTTTTCTAGAATATTCTTTCCCTCGTCTGTTACTACCTTATGAAATTCTATTCTTTCTTCCAATGTTTTCCCATTCTCCTAGTAAGGAATAATCTCTCTCCTCTTGTGGCAGACCGCGAGCTGCCTCTCACCAAACCATTCTTCCCTTACTTTTGAGTAACATACCAATTCTTTGGGAGGAAGCAGCCATATGCCCAGCTAAAACACTACATTTCTGTTTTCCATGCACTTAGGTATAACCGTGTGACTAAATTTTAGGTAATAAGATATAAATGAAAACCATGTACTTCTTTCTTTCTCTCCTTCACCTGCTTCCTCAAATGAGGATGTAATAAATCGACAGTCATCTGAGATCACGCAGGCCATGTCCCAGATACCAGGCCCCTGACAATTTTGTACAGCCAGCATACCAAACTTACATCACCCATTTCCTGACTTCTTTTATATTAGCAAGAAGTAAGTTTCCATCTTGTTGAAGCCACTGAAAGGTTAAATTTTTGTTATGTGCAGTTGAACCTAACCTTAATTGATAACATTTTGAAGATGTGTAACACTTTTTTTTTTACAGTATTCAGATGAGGGTAGGACATACATCTTGTTCATCTTTTCACAGCAGACTGTTTTGCATCTTGCAGACAATGTGCATTGCACATGATCTTTGCTCATAGCTTAAAACAGTAGTATTTAATTTATATCTTCACTTGCAAACAAAAGTTCAAAAATTTTCACTGTAATTTCTCCCTAACAGTTAAGTTTATTAAGTAAACCCTCTTAAGATGTTTACCAAGGAAGTAAATTAAAAGAAAAAACAAGGGAGAAACATAGCAGACAGATAGGACCTAAAATAATAACATTTTGAAAAGACTGGTAAATAGAAGATTTTTATGAGATTTCTCTATACATACAAAGACAAGTTATTTCCGTCAGCCATCAAATTGGCCAGATATCTACACAAACCTCTCTTTAAAATACAGCAATTCCACAATTTCAATAAATTCTGAGGGTTAAACTATATCTTTTGTGCAACAAGATGCTTTGGATATGTTTGCAATATTTATCACACTACTGTTCATATCCCATGTGATTTTAGGAAGCCCATTTTCACTCTAAACTAATCTTACATATCATACTAAAAGGAACAGGTCTAAAGGTTTACATTTGGAAAACAGTTTAATGTCAACCAGATAATCTTAAAATTTTATAATTTGGATTATAATCTTTCTTTGTCAAAAACAGCAATAGCCTAAAAGAGAAATTCTTTATCTAGGACCTTTTTGTTTCTTAAAATATTGATCTTACAGTTCCAAACAATAATAAATAATTTCAATTCTATAAAATACTAGAATCCAAACAAAGAACAGAGCACTGTTATTATTATTATTAATTGAAGGCTCATTAACTGTTCCAAAGGCAAAACAAATCAACAAAAATCTTGTTTTATAAATTTTAAAAAATCATAATTTATATAATGTTATATAAAAGTTTATTAAAGAACACTTATTTTAATATCACAAATTAGAGAAGCTAAAAATATTTTTTTGTGGAGTCATCTAACAGAGATTGTTCGCAAAATCATTTGATTTTATAATCTAATAGTACCGTAAAACTTGACATACACAGGACTTAGTGGCAGATGTAAAATTTAAGCTCCACTTTCATTATTAATGTTGTATTCCAATTAAGTGCTCATGTTCTTCCCTTCATCATAGGAAATGTTTATTTGTGGATTACTCAAAATTCACCAAAAACATAATATATAAAACATCTTTAGGATATACCTTATTAACAAATAAGCTCATAAAACCAAAATTTAAAATCCATTATGAACTAAAATTAAAAATTAAAATAGAAAGTACCTGAGATTCAAGTGGAATAAAGGAAATATTTATTTCTTTACATCTTCTTACTGACTTGGAGCAAGCCTTAATTTTGTTAAAGAGACCATCGGGGCAAACTGAAAGGACAAAAAAGAAAAAAGGCATATGACTCTATCTAAATTTTTGTACTTTTGGATAAATCATTCCAACATCCAAGAATATTTACTTTTTATATATAATTACTGATTTTCACAAAGTAATTTACTATGAGGACAAAGATAATGTGTAAATATTGTTCCTTACTTTATAGAGCATGTGTATTCTAGCCAAGAGCGCTGTATTAGAAATTCCATTTCCCCCCAATCTTATCTACAATAACCTAAGATATATTTCCTTAGAGAGCTGCTAACACAGCAAACTAAAATTGTTACGAAGGAAAACCAGGTACAAACTCATGACTTAACATTTTGTAGGACTTTCAGAACGCCTTGGGAATTTACACTACTTTTCTAATTCGGCCATTAAGTGCAACCATACCACATAAATTGTTAATTTTTCTCTAATGTCAGGAAATTCTAAGATTCTAAACTAGTAAGTTCTGGAACTTAGAGCCCATTTTTTTTTCTTTCCCCCATTACTTGTTTATAATTCCATTAAATCTAAGTTAGAATATCAACCATTGGCTCTAGTGTCTTTTAACATGAAGTTCTTTAGCCTCAAGATTCCTTAAGTTAAAAAAGGCTTCACATTAATTAAATTCTATCAATTCCATAGACATAGATTTCTGTATAATAAGGTTACCTGAATGATAAATACTTATGATATGACATTTTAAAAAATGCATACTACTAGGCATGACATAAATATTAACAAGAAAAATAATACACTACTTAAAATGATGAATCTCTAATAGCAGAGACCAAGACCTAACTTAGATCAAAGGCATTTTTATTTTGCAGTGTAATTATGTAAGTTATAACATAAAACTAAATTATATGTGTGTCTGGACTCCTCTATGATTCTTTGTGTAGCTGATTTCTATTTGAACATATGACAGGGTAAGAGAAATGACTTTCTCCCTTAATATTTGCCAAACAAACGGCAGTTTCTTCAGTGCCCTCCAAGGGTCTTATTTTTTATTACATAATCAAATCCTCAGTTGAAACTGATTTAAAAAAGAATTCTTCCTGTTATCATCACCGAATTTGAGCGATAGCCCTCTCCACGAACACACCCCAGAATGTCAGAAAAAATGACTGTCTTGAAACTGGCTTGGAATGATTTCTTTTTTCTATCACCTTAACATGAATTAGGATACATGTGATCTTATGTTTTTAGATTCTTTCTAACCTAACCAGGATAGAAAGTCAGTAGTATTGAAATAGTATTATAAGAAATAAATACGATTAATAGTATTTTAAACGATGAAGCAATGACTTTTACAAAGCTACTTACAGTCAGTGAAGTATATATATGCTGCTTTATATTTGTTCTCCGATTTACTCCCAAAGTCACGTAAAAAACAATCTACAGACTTAAAAAAGTTTAGATGTTAATATACATTTTATCAAATATTAATTTAAATATGCCAGCTTTTGAAATAACTAAGATTATTTTACTTTGATGATGAAATAAAATCTGTCTCAAAGTTTATAAACTTGTTTTTTAAGAAGCTATGTAGGCCAGCCAGTGATAGCTAGAAACATAGTAAATAGTAAGGTAATATGAACAGAGTGCCGTTTTGGCAATGAGGAAATGTAGAAATGACAAAGAAACTGGGAAGCTGCAGCAGCAGAGAAGACAAGACAACAGATCAAGGACCTGACAAGTCACTGAACATACTGGAAGTATCATGCACACAGATATTGAAACCACCAAGACTGTGACTGGAGAAGTGTTGAATAGAGTGACAGTGAGCTGGGAGGTGAAACTGTCAGGGGATTACAACGAAACACCCAGAGGATGGTAGATGACTGCAAGAGGAGGAACAACAGGTAATACAGTCTGGTAGTGTATGACTCAATGCTGCCAGTTTTAAAGACACAATGATCTAGAAGCAAAAAATGAGGACAAAGAATTTAATTCTCTCTCCTTCGTCTGTTCCTTTTTCTCCGTCTCGAACTCCTAGAACTATATTTCTGTTAGATCTCATGGATTTATCCTCAAGTCTCTTTTCCCCCCATGATTTCCAGGACTTTTTTTTTTTTGCTTTGAGGTACTCCGTTTTGTTATTCTAGGCTATCAATTCAAATCTCAACAGGGATTATCCTCTTCTTTAGTTAACTGAGAAATAACACTTTTGAGCTTCAGAAAGTTTTTTATGCTGTACTAGACTCTCTTTATGTGTACTATTTTTCTGTTCAGGTTGTCATCCTTTTCTCCAAGCAGCTATGTTTTGCTAGATGTGTGTTTTCTTTATTCTTACTGAACTTGCTCTCCAAGCAGCCTGACCCACTTAGAAGTGTGGCTGCTTTTCTTTGTCGGCTCACTTGAGGCTTAGGTTTAGTTGTTGGGATTATCCTAAGTAGAGGCAGTTACACAAGAGGAGGAAGGCAAAGTGGTTGTTCCTTTGGAGGGCTATATGTAATAAAAGCAAACAAACTCCCAGGGCTTTCCTGACACACCCAATTGAACTTTCCCCTGGGATTCACAGATCTCTTGGAGCCAAACTCATCCTGAAATCTGTAATTTTAGGGTTCTTGCCTCGGAATTATCTGACCTGGTCTCCAGGAGCTAGCCCAGCCCTAGGAAGGAAGTCTCACACCAGGATTCTCTCCCAGTGCCCAAGGAGCCCAAGGCCTAACTTATACCCCGAGGCATATAGGACTCAATAGGTAATTGTTAAGGAAAGGAAGAGAAACTGTATTTGGTTGTGGCAGAAAAAGGCATCACATTCAGGTGCCATTTTCTCTGAATCCTTTGCTCCTTTATTGAATATACAATTTTGTAGCCTGCTTTTGTCACTTATCATTAAAAAGGAACTTTTACCTAGACCATTAAAATTTCCTAGAAACCCCATTTTCAATAGCCACATGGTCTTTCATACCATTATTTGTTAATGTTAGGAATTTAGCATATTTTAGCAGTATTTATTTATTGCTAGGGATTTAATTCAACCATTTATTTGATTATTTCTTTACAATAAACTTGAAGATATAGACCGTTTTAAAGTTCTTGATAAAGAATGGCAAATTATTTTTCAAAAAGACACTATCAATCTATACTCCCACTAGCAGTATAGTTTCTGCTCCATTACCCATTGATAGCTAGAATATGAGAATGATAGATAAGATAGATATAGCTATATATAGCTATACCTATGCATACACATACCGTGTTTTCCCCGAAAATAAGACCTAATTGGACCATCAGCTCTAATGCATCTTTTGGAGCAAAAATTAATATAAGACCTGGTATTATATTATATTACATTACATTATATTATATTAGACCCAGTCTTATATAATACAATATAAGACCGGGTCTTATATTAATTTTTGCTCCAATAGACGCATTAGAGCTGATTGTCCAGCTAGGTCTTATTTTCAGGGAAACACGGTATATACTTTTTATAAAAATCCTTCTGCCAATTTAGTAGGTAAAAAATGGTGTTTTTAGCTCACATTTTTTCCAATCATGAATTTTATCTTATGAAATGATATGAATAAGATACAAAAAACCCACCAGCAGCCAACATGTAGAGACTAACTAGTGAATATCTCGGTTCTTTCTTACTGTCTGCCAAAGTTAGAAAAAATGAAACTGGAATTGCCAAATTAACATTCCAGGTGAGAATGAGCCAAAGAATGTACTGGAAAATGCATTTTCAAATATTGTACAGAATAAAGGAATTTTATACTTTATTTGGCTCTAAACGTGATTGGCTTTAAGTATGAGTTACATCATGGTTAGATTATAAACAAAAAAAATTCATTTGATATAAAATACATATATACATGTATGCATATATACATATATACATGTGTACACACATACACATATGTATGTTATAGGGAAGTCACTGAGCTAAATAAAGGATTAACCCAAGACTATTTAAGTACATTTCCATTGTTTCAAAAAATATGGTTGAATAGGAACTGCATGAGTAACAAATTATTCAAACTTTAACATTTTATAAAATTAAACACACTATTTTTCTTAAGTGTGCAAATCAAACAATCTTCTAACACAGAAAACTTTCCTAAGCAAACTAGTGTATGGCACTATTTTTCTAATAAAGGTTATTTTATTGCTTTTAGTTTTCTGTGAGAAAATTGTATCAATAGCGAAAATGTTGAAGAACGTACTTTTTAAAGATTCAAAATACTCACCTTTGACGTTGGAGAGATAAAATAAAGAGCTTTCATTTGTCTGACAGGTTCTCGATTCTTATAAATATTCTCCACAACTACAAAAAAAAGTCATTTTATATAACCAAATATTTATACACTTAAAATAATTTTTAAATAAACTACTGTACTTATTTATAATAATAGGAAAACACATTTACATATCTTGGGTTTAACATTTTCTTTGCCTTCATTTGATAAATAAAAAAAAAACTAAAAATGTGTCTTCCCTAAGGCAAAACTTTGGGCTAAGTGCTTATCATGAAAAAAAGATAAAGCAGTTATTTCATAGTTAGGTCTACCAGCACAAGCAATCGACATGCAATGAATTAAACCAAAAAAATGCATTAAAAATTAAAATATGTATTTCTTTTTAAAAATATCCTACTATAATAGCAAATACAGAACAGATACAAGGCTAAGCACTTTACAGGAATTATCTGATAAACCTCATAATGACCCCAGAGCCATCTTTTAAAACTCATTTTGGTAAAGGGCATCGATAGAATTAAAGACATTAATCTGACGAGTAAGGGAAGACACTGTTGGATTTTTCTTTTAAATATGACGATACATTTTCTCATTCCTAAATTTGTATTACTACAGTATAGGTTTATCATAATTTCTATTAGATAGAATATCAAATAAGATTTCCAAGGAAATATTTTATGTTTATCTCCATTCCCAACAATTGTAATTTTACCTTTAAACAACTAAGGTTAAGTCTGTGTTAACTTTCTTTTATTGCTGAATACTCAAAAAATGAAGTGTCTTACAGTCATCTTATGTTACATATATTATGTTTGGTAAATAATGTTAAAGTGTTGTGAAAATACTGTGATAATGATTTAGAACATAGACATTGAAAATATTCTGAAATGTCTGGTAAGCAATAGCAGAAAGTGCCAACTCAATTCACTGAAAAGTGGACATCTATTAAATGATGTAAAAAAGAAAGGTTTTCATGATTATTCCTATAATAATGACAAAGAAATCATTTAATTCCCAGTCTATTTTTTAAAGGTTTTTACCTGATTTTACTCTATTGAAGTAGCATCATATGTGCATTTTTTTTTTTAAGATTTTATTGGGGAAGGGGAAAAGGACTTTATTGGGGAACAGTGTGTACTTCCAGGCCTTTTTTCCAAATCAAGTTGTTGTCCTTTCAGTCTTAGTTGTGGAGCGTGCAGCTCAGCTCCAGGTCCAGTTGCCGTTTCTAGTTGCAGGGGGCACAGCCCACCATGCCTTGTGGGACTCGAGGAGTTAAACCAGCAACCTTGTGGTTGAGAGCCCACTGGCCCATGTGAGAATCGAACCAGCAGCCTTCGGAGTTAGGAGCATGGAGCTCTAACCGCCTGAACCACCTGGCCGGCCCCATATGTGCATTTTTTCTCATCTACTGTTTAAAAGTCCAAGACACTACTGAATATTTTCACAAATGACCTGAACGACAATAGAAAGTCTGATCACCCAACCTGCCCATGCCAAGTCTAATAAAGGGATTCTCAGGAGAACTCATGTGGAACTCAAGAGGACTGTGACAAGTGCAAGTTAGTAGATATGATTATGATTAAACCACAGCAAACCTAGGTGACTCTGGAAGATATTGAGAACAATCCACAGCAATGTATTCCATAATATACAGTCCTATGATATATCTCTCAAAAAAGCTTTCTGTGGTCAAATAAGTTTAGAAAACTGAATACTATACCTATACCCAGGGGATCCACATATATGCTGACATATAAAAAAACTCTGAAAAGTCCTAAAGAAACGTGTTTAGCTTTATTTAATTCTGTTGCCCAAGCTTAGTTGGCCACAGAATCCTTTCCTTGAAAAATATCTGTGCACACGGAACACACGAGAAACAATGGTCTACCAAAATTCAGTAAATCTTACAGTGCAAATGGTTCTGTAGTTTCATAGTACTTTCACACATGCTATCAAATGGCTGTTACTCTAGCTGCACATCAGAATAACCTCTGGGAACTTAAAAAATTTAAGTGCCTTAACTAGTATTACACTTATCCAATAGAAAAACCAAAGCTTTAATCCTCCAATTGCTAGTTTAGAGCTTTTTCCACTGAAGGTCATAAACACCACAAACTGAATATGTAAATAACAATAAAAAATTATTTTACATGTAAATATCAAAAAGTAAATATTACTTAAAAAATTTTTTTAGATACCGTTTCCCTGAAAGTAAGACCTAGCTGGACAATCAGCTCTAATGCGTCTTTTGGAGCAAAACTTAATGTAAGACCTGGTATTATATTATATTACATTATATTATGTTATATTATACCCGGTCTTATATTATAGTAAAATAAGACCAGGTCTCATATAATTTTTGCTCCAAAAGACACATTAGAGCTGATGGTCTGGCTGGGTCTTATATTTAGGGAAACACGGGAATCCTCTCATTGTCCACATTGCTCAGGCTTTCTTGAAAATACTGGGTATACTTTTGAACCTCACAAGTTAGGAGTGATAGAAGGTACATATACTACATTAGGATCCAAAATACAAAAGAATTATATTTGACTGAGTACCAGTTTCCTCATTACGAATGGGATATTTAGTATCTGTCTTTCAAGGGTTGTTATGAAAATCAAATTTAAATAAATGAGTTAAAGAACGAGGAGTTAAGGATGATAACATGATTATGAATGTTACGAGATATTGGCATTTTCCCCAAAAAGGAGATGAAAATCTCATTAACACAATCTTGCCTAGTAGAAGATAACTTGTAGCAGCATGATTTTTTCATAATTCCATACTAAAGCTGATTTAAACTTATAATTCACTGCCTCATGTCTAAGTAACAAAGAGACATTTACAAAGTCAATATTATACACTTGTAAATATGTATAAAAGTTGACTTTATGACATAAACCTTCCTATCCATTTAAAAGCAATACATGTAAATCATGAATATTAATTAAAGCGCTAACATAAACCTTGTGCATCAACACACAAAATCGTAACAAGTATATAAAATATTTGGAGAACAAACTCAACAAGGCAGCTGAATTAATCTTGGTTAGGGGAATTTAATTATATGTCTCAGCTGAGGAAAAAAAAAAAGAAAACCTGAGTTACAGAGGTTATTCTGAAGACTCACAAAGAAAAGAAGAATGTCTAGTATAATTATTATGGCTAGAGTTAGAAAACAAAAACCAAAAAACATAACCCCCTCAGAAACACAATTACTAACTAAAATTTATTAATACTTCAAACTTTCCCAATCACAGTAAATGTTTTTATGATGAATATTGGTAATAACACTTACCAGTTATACCCTCTGCTAGAAGATCTGTCATTTTGCAACACGATGCCAAAAGCTTAGTGGTAAATTCATCTAAAAGCATTATCTTAAAATAAATATAAATTAAGAAATAGTATAAGCATTTGACTGCTAAGAATTCACAAAAGACAATTTAATCCATTAAACCTACCAAACTTATAAACCTTTTATAACATAAAATTAAAATATCAGGACAGTAGGCAAAATCATCTCAATTCTTCTTTTAACTTGCATGACCTAGAGATTTATTTTTTCAATATACGTGTATAATTACTATACATAAGTGAGCAAATAGAACTATTTCCATTCTGAAGCAGAGAACTATTCATTGTAAATGTATGTTATGTTTAACATCAAATTTTCTTAAAATTATAAAGTGTCACTTGTAGAATAATAAGTGTTCCAGGCACTGTTTTAAACATTTTACATGAATTAATTAATTTAATATTTACAACTACCCCCATTTTATAGACAGGGAAACAGAGACACAGAGAGGTCACATAATTTACCCAAGAAACCACAGCTATTACGTGGAGAGGCTAGGATTTGAACATAAGCAGTATGATTCCACATTCTATGCTGTTACAGAAGTAAAAGGTGTGTTCAAAAAATACAGTGAATGTCTAAACTAAAAAAAATTATTACAGTAAAAGACACACTGCCATTAATTCCCTCAAAATACTCCCCCTCGCTTCAAACACACTTATTCCCATGATTTTTGCCACTTTCGGAAGCAGTTCTGGAAGTCCTCTTTCATGAGTGTCTTTAGTTGTGCTATTGTGGCTTCCTCGATGTCCTGAATCAATTCAAAACATTTTCCTTTCATGGTCATTTTCACATTAGGGAAGAATCTTTGGGGATCTGGCAGGGTGCCTGATCCAGTGAATAAGGTAGATGAGTACACACTGTAATGTTTTTACTTGACAGAAATTGCCATACCAGAAGCTATGTGTGACACGGAGCGTTGTCATGATGAAGGATGAAGTAAAGACACTCAAGAAAGAGGACTTCCAGAACTGCTTCAGAAAGTTGCAATGATGGGATAAGTATGTCTGAAGCGAGGGGGAGTATTTTGAGGGGGATTAATGGCAATGTGTCTTTTACTGTAATAAATGTTTTTGAATTTAAACATTCACTGTTTTTTTAATCATACTTCGTATAATAAGGATAATATATTAAAGTCCTCAATATAATGGCAAAATATGCAAACTTTACCTTCCATTCATCTTCTTTCTTGCAGTCATCAAACACTGTTGATTTTATCTCTGAAAAAAAAAAGATTTAGGAATTTTAATCAGTAGTTAGAAATATAGTAATAGGGTAACTACTCAAAAGACCCAAGATGGCTGGAGAAATATCCAATTTGAAATTCTGCTAAACTACTTGTAAAATTCTATGTAAAAATCTAGTTCTCTTTATTATCTAACCTACATGGTACATTTAAACTGTAATATAATTTTAAACTTTTGAGAATAAGAGTATAATAAAAAAGGCTACTATAATTAAGTACATAAACATATCTGGAAATGTTTCTGAAAGTATTATCTGATTTGTTTCTCCCTATTCTACTTAAATCCAAAGTGAAGATGATGAAAACAAAAACCCATAGGAAAATCCCTAACTAGCCGATAGCCAAATTATATCTGACAATCAAAACTGGCTAAGTACTTTTCTTCCTGATTTACTACATTATAATTGTCAACAATATATATTACAGCACTAGGATGCAGATATACAAGTCATTCTTGATTTGTAATAATAATTATTAATATGTTCCTTGCAATGCTTTTCAGAACTAATCTAAATTTAAATTAGTTCACTGATTTGCAAAAGTTTTTTTTCTTCTGTATTAAATAAAAAAATACACATAGGCAAATCACACAAATAGCTATTCTCCTTTGTAATAACTTTCCCCGCTTACTAGGTTTTATTAATTTTCAGTTAATTTTGAAAACTGTAGTACTGTGCATATGTAATAAATAAATAGAATTAAAATGCAACTTATAGTAACTGTCTTTAATTCTTGGTAATGAGATGTTTATATAATTCATTTAAAATTTTCTATTTCTTAATTTATAACTGCTTTGAGTTAATGCTTTTGGAAATTTACTATCAAGTTTTTTGGCATCATACTAAAGAATGACATGTTTAAGCAGAGGGTATACTTAATAAGGGTTACTAACACTCATCGTTAAGAATTATGACTGGGGAGCCGGCCTGGTGGCTCAGGTGGTTGTAATTCCGCGCTCCTAACGCCAAGGTCACCGGTTTGATTCCCACATGAGCTAGTGAGCTGCGCCCTCCACAGCTAAGATTGAGAACAATAGCTCTCCCTGGAGCTGGGCTGCCGTGAGTAGCTGAAGGTTGGCATGAGCAGCCGGAGGTTGGCGTGAGCTGCCATGGGCTGCTGTGTGCTGCCATGAGCGGCCGGTGGCAAACCTAAGTGGCTGGCAGCCGGCAAGAGCTGCCGTGAGCTGTTGTGAGTGGCCGACCAATGACCGGCGACCGAATGCCCCAGCCAGGGGAGCACAAGGCTCATAATACCAGCATGGGCCAGGGAGCTGTGTCCTACACAACTAGACTGAGAAACATCGGCTTGAACCGGAGTGGGGGAGGGGGAGAGGTGGGAGAAAGGGAAAAAAAAGAATTATGACTGGGAAGGTTTGAAATTGTTAATAAATATCAGTTAAGGTGCTTATATATGTTTGCTAGGAAGATTATAATGTTATACAAGAATTACGGCAAAAGCCTGAAGTATTTAACCAAAACTTAAGCCTAAAGCACTGGTACTGGCAGGAAAAGATGACGCATTTTCTCAGGCAGAGCTCAGACACTGAAATATGATGCTACCTTCCTTTCTAAGTTTTCTTTATTCCTGTATACCTCAAACAAGCCAAAAATCAAAAACATTTTGCTTGCTTTTACTGGATTTGTGTCCTTCTCTTAAGAAATGAATGCTCATGGAATTTATGATGGAGTAGACCGAAGAGTTCCCTATGCAGAGCCCATCTCCTTAGTCTTTAAAACCCTAGAAACTGCACTGTGCTGTACAGGAGAAACTAATCACATGTGGCTATTGAGCACTTGAAATGTGGCCAGCCTGACTGGGATGTCCTGCAAGTACAAAATACACACCAGATGACAATGACTTCGTACAAAAAAAGGAATGTAAAATATTTTTTCTATTGATTACATGTTCAAATGATAATTTTGAACATATTAGGTTAAACAAAATACATTATTAAAACTAATTTCACCTGTTTCTTTTTACTTTTTAAAAAGTTTACATTACATATGTGGCTTGCCTTATATTTCTACTGGACAGTACTGCCTTAGAATATGAGGATATCTTGATAGTCAGCGTAAGCATCTTAAAAATAAATGATAAAGAAGTAACCTGTTTTGTGGACAGAGATTAGGAGCATCCATGAAAAGTGATATGGTCACAGGTATGTTTGGCGAGGAGTCAAAGAAAACTACATCAACTAATATTACAGAGCGAAAAAGTATTTCCTCTAAATACTAATGAAAATATTTGACCTTATATTCATTCCTCTACCATCCTAAATATGGATATATCCCAAGACTCAATTCTCTTGGTTTTGCTCTCCTTGCTCTACACTCTTCCTCAGAGACCACATTCATCATCAAAGTTTCATCTATGGCATCAGTCCTTCAATTTCTTTTCCCCAACTTTATTGAGATATAATTGAATTGTGTCACTTTACAGTTCACAGTGTGTAGATATGACACACACATATAATGACCACTGTAGTGTTAGTTGACACCTCCATCACCTCACATAATTACCATTTGGGGCGGGGGGGGTGGTGACAGCATTGCTGATCTACTCTCTTCGCAACTTTCAAGTATTTAATACATAATACAGTACTATTATCTACAATCACAATGCTGTGCATTAGATCCCCAGAACTTACTCACCTTCTGACTGGAAGTTCAACCAACTTCTCCCCATTTCCCTAACCCCCAACAGTCTTTCAATTTTCCACAAATCTTACAGCCCAACACTCCTTGGACTTCATTCAATTACAAAACACAAGTTTAAGCAGCTACATGCCTTAAACTGAGATTACAGTTCCCTAAAACCTGCTCTAGACTTCTCCATTTATGAGCTTTACTGTCATTTTCTTAGTCACAGTCGGGCTATTTCCTCTTTCCCCCACATCCAGTCATTAGGCAGCATTGGTTGTTCTTGCTGGTGACTCTCACCAGCACTGCCTTGATTCTCATTGTCTCTCACTGAACTACTACTGCAAGACACAGTCTCCTATCTCAATTTCCTCTTTCCGCCTTTCTAATCCATTTTTCACACTGCTGTCAGTTATCTTCCTGAAATACAACCCTTTGTTTATATCAACACCCACCTCAGAATTCCCTCAAATGCTCACTCCTGCCTACAGAATAAAACCTAGACCCTACTATCCAATATTCTCCACCAACTGGCCTCTATCTAATCTGTAAACTGATCTTCCACCAATCCAAATGTCACCCAAATAATGACCTGTTAATACTAACTACCTCATTGTTTCTCCTAAAGGCAAAAGGAAAAGGAAGTGTACCTAAAACTGTAATGCCAAAGACTAGGTGAAAACACTGAAGGGAAAATGAGAGCAGAAATGCAAGGTCCAGCACGGTATCAGCAATGCTGACAGGAGACCTGCACAACTATCTTAAATCACAGAGAAACAATTAACAAACCTGGTAATAAAATGCAAGAGAAACTAATTTGTCTGGAAAACAGGGGAAAAAAAGCCTTGAGACAGAAAAAAACTGTATAATGTCATTAAACAATGAAAACCTAATATTAAATATTTATGGCCTAAATAAAACATAAAATTATGGCATAAGAGAAAACTACCAGGAATGAAAGCAGAAATAAAGAAAACATAACAAAATGAAGACCCAAAAAATGAAATCATGGAGAATTCAAGCTAGAAAAACTTAAAGAAAATTCATTGTTTAGGTTAGGAAAGTGAAGTATGAGTGGACTGCAAACCAAGTCTTCCAACTCTTAGTCAAATGAGGAAAAATAATAAACCTGGTTTTTATAAGTAATATATAATGAAAATGTGTTTGAAAATCAAATAGCCAAAAGTGGGAAAAAAAAAAAGCAGACTTGAAGGTCATAAAGAAATTTACATTCTCAGAAAACTAAAACATTCCTGATTATGAGTCAAACAGATTCTGCCTATCTGGGGTCCAAGTTGTTTACTGAACAGGTAAGAATCTTTATGAAGATTCTTTAAGCTTTCAAGGTACGTACACTGTTTAAAAATTGAGTATAGCTCAGGTAACATTTTGAAATCACCATATCCTCACTATAATAAAGAATGTTTGATTATGTTAATTACAAAGCATGTGACAGGCATTGATTACAAAAAAAAGTGAAAGCAGAACATGAAAACTGAGGACTATTATAGGACTAATCACTTATATACAAAGGCAAATATTAAAGAAGTGTTTTCTAGGTAGAAATTTAGTAAACCCTGTATTTATTCTTAAAGAAAATACTTTACAATAAAAGGTCTAGAGGGTTTCTCTCTTAAACTTAAGGGTCTGAAGGTAAAAAGACACCATTATAAAATTATTTGATGGCAGTGTAAGTCAGAATAGTTACTCTGGGGGAAAGGGTGGGATTCGGACTGTGAATAGTTATGGAGTGCTTGGAAACGTTCTCAATCTTGATCTAGGTGGTAGTTACACGGACAAAAATTCATCAAGCTGTATGTACATTTAGCATTACTACAGTTTACACTACCATTATTTAATGAAATCTTAAGAGTCATTTCCCTTCAAAACAAGAAAATGACTTCCTTTCAGCATTGTTTTAATAAGAGTCCCCAAAACGCTTGTGTCTGCTTTTTGCCAAGGAGGGAAAAAACTTTCATCATTAATGGTTCCCCACTGCCTAGAGAACGTCCCCACTGCCTAGAGAACATAGCTCCAACCTACCCCTTTTAGTCTTTGTCTCCCTATTTGTTGTACTCAAACAAAAGGAATTGTACCCCCTCCCATAAATAATCACGCAGTTTCTCACCTTTGGGCCTTGGCTCAGATTTCTGTACACAGATTTCTGCAAAATCCTAGCACCTTTCAATGTCACCTCTTTGGAGTCTTCCCTGATTCACTCCCAGAGAGAAAATAATTCCTTTTTCTTCTCTCCTCCCATAAAACTTTTTCATAACACAGTACTTGGTACTTGTGTAGTTCTTCTCCCACTGACTGTGAATTCTAGGTTAAAAAATATGCACCTAGAATAGTCTGCAGCACAAGGTACAAGTACATAATTGATAAATATTGATTTTAAATGAATCCATGACTGTGCAAATATTCAAACATTAAAAGAAAATTTTGCTCAACAAAATAAACTTAAACAAGTGACCAGAATGAAAAAAGACATAAAAGAAAAATAACTGATTAAAACAAAAACAAAATGTATTTTATACATGCATATATTTGCATAGAAAACTGGAAGAATTGATCAAAAAAACCTAAGAGTAGTTGCTGTGGAGAGGGAGGCTGGGGGTCTGGGTTGAGAGCAAGATTAATTTTATTTTACAATCTTTTATGCTATCAAAAATTTTTTCCACACCAAGGTACTTAATAATGATTAAAAATGTTAACTACAAAGATTATGAAGGAGCATGGAAAATATGTCAATGTTAGGTATTTTTAAAAAAAGAAGTCATGGAATGACAAAGTAAAAATTATCTGGAGTTATGTAAGGGATAGAAGGAAAATGTGAAAAAGGGTAAAAGATTATGATTTAATATTGAAAGAATTGACTCAAATAAATATATTATGATTACTTTTATTTGCAATTTTTCTAGGTTCATTTCCCTTAACTTCCTCTAAATATATGCTATGAATTACAGACGATAGACAAGAAAGAAAATAGACTAAGAGGAAAAAAGCATGTTGGGTTAAACTTGCTTTGTGGTTGATTTAAGTACTGTTGTTTTGTTGTATTTATTTTTTAAATAAGTGTCATCAAATTTTTATCTAAAACATTTTATCAATGATATTTTTTGCTACTACATCCCTGTAGTAAAAAGTGGCCAATGAGCAATACCAAGCACTAGAAACTTTCACTGATTTTAAGTATGGGTATTAATTTTGTAAATAAATGTAGCCTTTGCACTCAAAATATTAAATTTGTTTTAAAAAGAGTTTTAAGGTAGTGCCTAGAAGCTGACTCTCACGTTTTAAGTTTCAGCTCAAATGCACCCAGAGAAGCCCCTCTCTATATATACATATTTCATAAACTGAAATTATGTTTATTCTTTGTTTTCATATTTGCTATTATTCCACACTGAATGCAAGATTCCAAAGGCTGGAAACTGCCTTCTATTGCTGTATTCTGATAGGAAATTCAATAATGTTTATTGAATAAATGGGGAACTTTAGGTAGCAAAACATGGGGGAAAATTATAAAACTGATCTGTTCACTTTTAACAAGATTGATATCCACTGCATTCTGCTAGGGCCTGAATTTAAAGCTCCAGAAGACACAATAGTGGACCTACGTTCCAGAAGCTTACCCAGAGACTCACCTTAGGCAGTAGTGAGAAGTGCCATTTGAGAAGGATAAACTAAATGCTACAGAAATATAAGAGGCTGGGTTAAAATGAGAGGCCACTATGGAGGTAGTAGCCCCATTTGAGCAGAGACGTGAAAGCTGGCTAACATTTGAATAAATGAAGAATAGGGGTAAGGAGAGCATTTTAGAGGGAGGAATTGGCATCCAAATGGGAGACAGAAGATTTCCAGAACAGTATAGACTAGCTGAACATTAAGATTCGAGGGACTAGGAGTTAACAAGGTAGGTTGGGGCCAGCATATAAGTCTTCAAAAGCAGACTGTTTGAAATGATCTTTAGGCAACTGGGGGGGGGGGGTCTCTGCAAGTCTTCAAGCAGATCAGCCCGATCATAGCACAGTACTGTTACAGAAAAATTATTCTAGCAGTTATTGGCCAGGTGGACTGGAGGAAAAACAATGGCTTGGAGGCTCAGTTATTAGGAAGGTACTGCAAGAGACTGGGCTTAAAATAAAGTTCTGAGTTAAGGTTTAAACATTATAGAGTCCCAAAGAAGTCACACATTAACTCTGCAGCCAAAAGACCTGCGTCTGAATACTAAGTCCATATTTAATAGCTGTATCAGGTTTTTTTAAAATAGCTTAAGATATAATTTGCGTACCATATACAGCTGACCCTTGAAAAACGTGGGGGGGTTAGGGTCGTCACTCCACTCAGTCAAAAATCTACATTAACTTTTGACTCTCCCAAAACTAAACTACTACAGTTGTCCCCTCAGTACCCGTGGGGGATTGGTTCCAGTATGACCCCACCCCACATAGGGATACCAAAAGCCAGAGTTCAGTTTCCGTATATAAAATGGGGTAGATAAATGGATACAGTCAGCTTTTTGTATCCACAGACTCTCAACCCCAGATCAAAAACAGTACAGGTATTGGGGTGGCTGGTTAGCTCAGTTGGTTAGAGTGTGGTGCTAATAACACCAAGGTTGCCGGTTCAATCCCTGTATGGGGCACTGTGAGCTGTGTCCTCCTTTAAAAAAAGTATAGGTATTTATTGAAAAAAATCCATGTATAAGTAGATCCAGGCAGTTCAAACTCATGTTGTTCAAGGGTCAACTGTAATTGACCCAATTGTGTAAAATTAAATGGCTTCCAGTATATTCAGAGTTGTACATCTATCAACATAATCAACTTTAGAACATTGTCATTACTCCAAAAGGAAACTATTCCCCTTAGCCAACATCCCCAAATCTCCCCATCTCACCCCGCCCTTGACACATAGGTAATCACTAATTTATTTTTGTCTCCATAGATTTGTCCATTCTGGACATTTAATATAAATGAAGTCACATAATACGTGGGTCTTTCTGACTGGCTTCTTTCATTTGGCATAATTTCTTCAAGATTCATCAATATTATAGCATGTATCAGTATACCATTCCTTTTTGTGGCCTAATAATACTCCATTGTGTGGACACACCACATGTTATTTTTTCATGGTCATTAGGTTGTTTTGACTTTTTGATATTTTGAATAATGCAGCTATAATAGTTGTATCAGTTTTAACATCTGTGAAATAGAGATAATTTTCATTAAGTTTTAATATATGTAAAGAGTGCCTGGCACAGAGTAAATGTTCAAAAAATATAAGTTCCCTTCTCTCTACTTTGTGGGGAAATTGAAGGTTATTTAGTTTTCTACCCTATACCATCTTCAACCTAGCAAAACCTTTTCCCAATTAAATGTATGATTTTCCTACCTCTCAGGAGATTGCTTCATCATTTCTTTCACTGTCATCTTTTGCTAACAGATCTCAGAGGCTCCTCCCACTCTCTCCCTCTCCACTTTACTCACTAAATGTTGAATGAATATCATCTTGTCTTTTGGTTATGTTTCTATTTACACAAAGATTCAAAGAACTATTTTTTAACCCTTATATCTCTTTCCTTCAGTTCAGCCTCCTGTCTTCTTTATCTTACTGGATATCCTGGTGCTACCTCAAGTTAACAGCACAAGACGGAAATTTTGTTATCACTAAACTCTCCCTCTGTTCCCTAGTTTCCATGCTATCAAGACTGACATTACTATTATTAACCTTTTTTTCTGATAAATGCTGATGCCATGTGTATATATTTATATATATGTATACGTATATACATATATACGTATACATATATATACACATGGCATCAGCATGTGTATTATATATGTATGCCGTGTGTGTATATGTATATACGTATACATATATATATATATATCTTGGAAATTATAAATACAATTCGTTACCCATTTTCATATAAATGTATTTAAATGCCATTGTGATTTTAAAACATTACCATGTCTTAGAAGTCACCCATGTAAATCTTGAAAAACAAAATGCCAACCTTGTAATTATTCAATTTTTAAAAAGATGTTTTTGCAACTTTTTCTTTTCCCTTCTATTTATACACTTGTTTTTTGTACCTGGTATGTTAAGCAATATGCCAGTTACTGATTTGGAGTTTTAATTTTACACAAGGAGCTCTGTAACTCGCAGAATTTTAACTCAAGTCATTTCTGTTCTTTGCTCAACAAACTGGAGTCAGAAATACTAATTAGATGTTACTCCCTTTTCCACTACTAGACCATAATTACTTTGAAGCGAGCAATGCCAAACAATGATGGTTCTTCCTGTTTGGTGATTTCATTCCTTCTCTAACCTGGCAGATCTAGGTTTGGAGAGACTTTTATCAAAGTCAGATGAAATAGCAGAATGGCAAAACATCAGTAACCAATAAGTAAGAGTCCTAACAGCGGGGAGTGGCCCGGAGAGTGTAAAGGGAGAGGGAAGGATGCAGGTTGGTCCCGAGATTTAATCATTCCAGTGGTCCCCTCTCAAGAACTCTTTAGAAAGTAGGCTCCTCCAGGAATAGAGGAAGAGGATGTTTTTAACAGCGAGGTTTTTTGCTTTTGTTTTTTTTAAGGACAGACATTGAAAAGTATGGTTGTAAAATCTTCCTTGGTACTAACACAAATAAGCAGAATAAGCAGTCTTCGGAAACTCAAGTGTGGGGAGAAGGGGAGGGGCGGGATAAAGAAACAGTGCTCAGATTGTCTCGAGTGGAGACATCACCGACTGGTGCGGCCGCGTTGGAGCGTGGGGAGCACGACCGGGGATAGGCGCAGGGGCCGCGGAAACGCCGGTAGGGGGTGCCGCTCACCCAGGGCGGGGGTTCGGGCCAGAGCGGGCCCAGGCGAAGGAGCAGACGTGAACGACAAGGCCGAGTCCTCCCGACCCCGCCCATCCCTGGCACTGGCAAGAAATAGGGCTGGGAAAGGAAGGAAGAAGTCCTAACTGGGACGCGGGTCCCAAAGCAACAAGTGCCCGCGGCGTCTCCCCAAGAGACTGCTGGTCTGGGGCAGGAAAGCAAGGCCCGGCGCGGCGGCCTCCAGGCCTTCTCTCTCTCAGCCCCTGCCCCACCGCACTCACTCTGCCACACGACGCTCTTCAGCCCCCTTTCCGTCACCGGCGGCGCCATCTTCCCAACACTGCGGAGGAGCAGCCGCCGCCTCCCCTTCGCAACCTATTTTAGCCGTGGGAGTGCTGCTCCGGATAGCCCCGCCCACGGGCCGCGCCCTCTGGTGACGTCACGCGCTTCTGCACGGCGATTCCCGCCTACCCCTGAACAGAGGCTGCGCGGTTCAGGTGGAATTCACATGGGCCGTCGCGCGCCCTCTAGCGGGAGACTGGCTCACTGAAAGGTAGCCAAACTGTGACGTCAGAAAACGAAAAACGTGTGTAGAGATACTGAGCTAACGCGATCTAGTAAATTCCCTTTACAGTCATGCCATACATCAAGAAGGGAGAGATCCTTCGCTTTGCAAAATAATTTTTCACTTTACAAAGCGATTTATAATAGACTTCACTCAATAGCCAGTTCAACAACCAAATGGAAAATTTACCCCCAAAAAAAGTTTATTTTATTCATTTTCAAGGATATAATAATTGTATAGAGCTATGAGGTGTACCTCCAGTGTACCCAATACTATGCAGGAATTCATAATCTAATTAGAGAGCTCAATTACTGGCGTGCTGAAAGTAGTCAAAAGCTGGTTTAAAAAGCAAATACCTTTAAAAACAGACACTGTTGATCAATGGAACAAAATAGCCCAGAAATAAGCCCATACCTACACGGTCAATTAATCTATGACAAAGGAGGTAAGAACATACAGTGGGATAAAGACAGTCTCTTCAATAAATGGTGTTGGGAAAACTGGACAGATACGTGCAAAAAAACGAAACTGGACCACCGTCTTACACCATATAAAAGAATAAATTCAAAGTGGATTAAAGATGTAAATGTAGCATGCAAAACCATAATACGAGAAGAAAACATAGGCAGAAAAACTCTCTGACATTGCTTAGTAGCATTTTTTTCTGATATATCTCCTCAGGCAAGGGAAAAAAGAAAAAATAAACAAACTGGACTAAATTAAAAAAAAAAGTTTTTGCACAGCAAAGGAAACCACCAATAAAACAAAAAGAAACCTATGGAATGGGAGAAGATATTTGCCAATGATACATCTGATAAGGGTTTAATATGCAAAATGTATAAAGAATTCATACAACTTAACACCCAAAACACAAACAGTCCAATTTAAAAATGGGCAGGGGACCTGAATAGACATCGCTCCAAATAGGACATGTAGCTGGCCAATAGACACGAAAAGATGCTCAACATCACTAATCATCAGAGAAACGCAAATTAAAAGTACAATGAGATATCACCTCAATGGCTATCATCAATAAATCAACAAACAAGTGTTGGTGAGGATGCAGAGAAAAAGGAACTCTTGTGCACTGTTGATGGGATTGCAAATTGGTGTAGCCATTATGGAAAACAGTATGGAGATTCCTCAAAAAGTTAAAAATGGAACTACCTTATAACCCAGCAATTCCACTTCTGGGTATTTATCCAAAGAAATTAAAAAAGATATATGCACCATTATGTTCACTGCAGCATTATTTACAATAGCCAAGATATGGAAGCAACCTCAGTGCCCATCAATAAATGACTAGATAAAGAAGAGGTGGTACATAAATGAAATATCACTCAGCCATAAAAAATAATGAAATCTTACCATTTGCAATAACATGGATGGACCTATAAGGTATTATGCTAAGTGAAATAAGTCAGACAGAGAAAGACAAATACCATATAAATTCACTTCTGTGTGGTATCTAAAGAACAAAATAAACAAACAAAACTGAAACAGACTCATAGATACCCAGAACAAACTGATGGATGCTAAATGGGAGGGGGGTTGGGAGGGCTGGGTGAAAAAGGTGAAGGGATTAAATACAAATTGGTACAGTCGTGGGGATGTGAAATATAGTATGGGGAATATAATCAATAATATTGTAATACCTATGGATGGTGTCAGGTGGGTAGGTACTAGACTTATGGAGGGGATCACTTCATAAATTATATAAATGTCTAACCACTATGCTGTACACCTGAAACCAATATAAAATAATATTGAATGTTAACTAACTGAAAAATAAAAAAATTAAAATTAAAAAAGAAAATGCCTTGATGATGATGGTATACATAAATGAACCAATAAAAGAATAATTATTTATTCGCCAAACATAAATTCATGTGCAAAATTGTATGAGAGGGCCTATCAACGCTTTAGAATCTACATGTCAGGGAGTTATTCTTGAAAGCTGATTGCCAGAGGAAGTGATTTGAGCTCAGACTTAAGAAGTTTAGGCAGAAATCTATTTCCTGAGATGGTTCATTTGAGACTGAAATCAAAGCAATTAATCATGAATTAGATCAGTTTAGTTGCTAAGCACCCCAACTGTGATATAACCATGATACACACTGGCAGAAAATAGACTTTCCTACAGAGATTTGCAGAGAACCAATGGTCTTAATTCAAGTTGGTCACATAGGGAAGTGGAAATGGTTAACTACTATGAGTAATAATAATGGCTAATATTTACTGAGTGCTTACTATAAGCCAGGCACCATGCTCAGTGGATTATTTCCTTGATCCTCAAAGCAACCCTTACAGACAAGGAAACTGATGCTTAGTGAATAGACAAGGTAACTTGGCGGAGATGCACAGCTTGTGGTGGAATGGAAACAAGGACAAGGCTTGAGCTACACAGAAAGCAAATAGAGCAGCCTGTGGGATAACCTGTGGGGTTTGCTCTTTACAAGAGAAAAGGAAGATGAATAAAAACAGCCATAAAATGGATTCAAGCATAACATATGTCATTGTTAAAAACAACACAACAGGCCCCAAATGGAGTCACTTAAACCGAGAATTATCGTTTCCACTCTCCCGGAAATGGCATCTTAAACTAGTCAATCAGGAATCACTGATCAGCACTAGTTAGGTTATCTGCCATCCACTAAAAGAAACTAACCTTGCAAAAATCAGTCTGCTTTTTTGCCAGTATAACTTCTTTGTTCCTGCTCCTTTCTGTCTGTAAAAGTCTTTCATTTTGTACATTTCCTTGGAGCTCCTTTCTGTCTGCTAGATTGGATACTGCCTGATTCATGAATCATTCAATAAAGCCAATAACATCTTTAAAATGTACTCAGTTAAATTTTGTTTTTTCATAGCATGAATAGTTTTTCCATTCAAGGTGCATATGGGAATGGAAGCTGGAGCCCTGGCTTCTTTTAAGCCTACATTAAATGGACTCAACTGCCCCAAATTTTAAACAAACACATATATTATTTCCCTCTCACTTTTTTATTTTAAATCAGGTTCTGTTTAATATAGCAGGCTGGAACCCCAAGCCATAAGAAAAAGACGAGATAGTGCATACTCACCCTTCTTAAACAGAGCTCCTCACCCTGGAGGCTCAAACCAATGCAGAAAAGGGAGGTAGATGAAGTGCCTCCATCTCCTACCCTTCAGGAGAATGACTGGATACCAGGGAATGACACAGAATGGCCCCTCTGGACTGGAAGTTTGACTTGGGTCACATGGGGCAGAGCTGAGACTCATGTCACTGAAAACTAGGTTCCAGGGTGGCAAATAGCAAATATGGGCTTTAGCCATACCCAGATCCACACCCTGCATAACCTGGCTTTGTCTCTTACTTGCAGTGTGACTTCAAACACCTCAGTTTCATTGCACTTATGTGTTGAATATAATACCTCAAACCTCACAACAACAAACAAGATGACAATATTGCCATTTTACAGATGTGAAAACTGAGGCTCTGAGAAATTAAGTGAGGTGTGAAAGACCTCAAGATGGCTCCAAGACCATCACCTTTTCTGTTGTAATACACTTGCTACCATTCCCTGCTCCCCTAGTTTCACATAACCTTTCTGAGCTCTCTCTCTAGTCTCGTCTAATTTGTTTGCCTAAACAAATTGAACCATGATTTTGAATTCCCTGAACATGACAATGCAGAATGGAAGGTAAAATCTACTGACACTGGTCAGAGATGAAAACTCTACTTTGTTTAATTCGCAGACCAGATAAAGAGCCAAAATAAGAGGGGGCTGAATGTGAAAGCTCTTGAGTTAGGGCAGATCATTCACTCACCATCCTATTCCCAGGTCTTCTTCACTAATAATTGATGACTTAATCATGATAATCCAGAGAAATATTTTCCATAAAGACATCATGGATTAGCAGGTCTAATCAATGCTACATACTTGGCCCTCTGAGAATTAATATTTGAACTGGTTAGCCGTGTGACTGTGGGTGAGTTACTTGACCTTTCTGGGTCTCTTCATTATCTGTATAAAGGGGATAATATTATTATCTAGTTCCTGGGGTTGCTATGAGAATGAAATGAGTATGTGGAAAGAACTTAGAAGAGTGTAGTATGTTTTGGTTTTATGTTCACCTGGTATGGACCACATCATCTTCTGTAGCATTCTGACCAAAGCAGCCCAGCCTTAGATGCCTAGCTAAGTAGTTAGTCATTTCATTTCCTGTGCCCTGGTATTTGTAGAGTATGGGTGTACTGGTCCCAGCTCCTTGGTGTCCTAGGACCAGGAATCCTGGCCTTTCCTTTGACCTTTGACCTCAGCTCTTTGGCCGGTCCAGTCAGCCATGGACACAACTCTGTTCAGAAGACACACTCTGCCAGCAACTGGGCTTACCACACAGTCTCACGTGGGCTCTAGACCACAGCCGGGAAAGCTGGGCCAGTTCATGAAGGCCCTCCCAGGGCATGGACCCACTCTGAACCCTCCAGATCTTCTCACCAATCTTTCCTCAAATATCACACATCTCCTGTTAGGCCACTAGACTGAGGTGGTTCCAATGCCGTGGCAGCCCACATAAGCAAACCAAAACCTAAGTTTGTAACGGCCTCCAGGTTAAGAAATCGAAACCTAAGGACGACCAATCACAAACAGCCAACTAGGCTTTTCCAAATAGGACAACCGCTTAAGCCATAGGCAATCAAATAACATCCTGGCTTTGATTCTGCCTCTTCTCTGTAGAAGTCTTTCCCCCAAGCTCCTATCAGTGGAGCGCTCCTAACCACTTCCAACTTGCTGCTGCAGAATTCAAATCAACTTCTGCTCAAATAAATTCTTAAAAAATAAATTTAGTATGCCTCAGTTTGTCTTTTAACACTTCTTAGCCTCCCATCACTGAAATTTTGCTTCAAGGAATTGCTCACCAAGGCAATCCTTTTAAAGTTCCCAAACCTGGCCACATGTCAGAATCACTTGGTGAGTTTGTTACAAACAGATTTGCAGGCCTGTTTCCAGAGCCCCTGAGTTAGAATCTCCAGGGGTGGTAGGTACCTGGAAGTCCTTATTAAGTAATGAGTTTCCCAAGTGATGTGGATGCACCTGGCCTAATACCAAAAGAGAACTAAACTCAGCCCTTCTCTGTGTGTGCTCTCTGATGCAGCAGATTTCATTTTTAGAGAACTGTGTCTGGCTTGTCTCCTTTTCAAGTGCGGAGGCTCTGGGGACTATCTCTTATCAGCGACACATTACGCATCTCTCATCAGTCGTACATGGAATAGGGAAGGAGACACAGAAAAAAGGAAGCTTGCCCTCCCTCCCCATTTACCTGAAGCCCAACTCTATGCTCCAGTTCCCTCCAGGAGGAGTTTTATGGTTGTTCCCAACTACATTCTTGGCTCCACAGCTACACTTCTGGGGAGTAAACACTTTAGTTGTGTGTGTGTCACGTAAGTCCTGTTTGTACTATTTTTTAATAAGGTTACTGGCATTGGAAGACAAACATTTCTCTAGGTACAATGGATATATATTATATATCATGGCCTTTCCTCTCCAAAGATGAAATAAGCAATTACAGTGTGAGTGGGGGATACAGCCAACAAGATTGATGTCCTCCCTCCCAAAATGCATGGATCAGTCTGCCACAGTTTCAGGCCCTGCCTCTGGCTGTCCCTCCCTCCGAAGTCTTTGTTCACTCAAAAGAATGGCTGCAATCTCTCCAGCAACAGGCCAGCAGCTCTGCTTTCCCAGGCGCTGGAGCAGCAAAGGTCACATCACATGATGCTTTGACTTGGGGAACCCCGCAAGCAGCTCGGCTTCTTCCAAACTTAAGACGAGGGTGTTTGTTAATACAGGTGGGCCTGGCTGCTGCTGCTGTCCAACCTATGAGGAAATCCTGGGGTGGTTTGTCTTGGGTGTCTTGATATCAACTTCTCTGGGAGTGAACGTGTCCAGCCCACAAATGGCTAGAGGCTGCAAAGCATGTGCTGGTGTCGATGAAACACTTAGAAAGTGGATGTGTTGAAGTCTGTGGTGTGTCTGCATGTGAAATATCAAAGAGAATTACTACTAAGCAGACTTTTCATGTTTCTAGGACTTTCCCAGTGTGACGGCTCCTTCTGGCAGCCTTCCAGAGGACTTTCTGGATCTATTTCTCGACTGAGTCTTCTCCAAGACAGGCCTTCAACTCCTGTGCAGGTGAGGACACACCTGACCTTGCCCTCAAGAAGTAGAGACAGTTGTTCTTCTCAAGGCCTGCAAGCTTGTCCTATCCTAGATGCACTTTTGTATTCTGATAGATCTTTCCCATCTCTAATCACAATTGAGACAACTCTGCAAAAGATATGGGAGGACTTTTTTAAAACAAAGACAAAAAACTTTGCCTTTGAGTCACACCATTTCAATTTAAGTTACTCACTAGGTCAAGTCTGTTTTCATCCGTGTCTCACTGTGCCATTCTCCTCTGCATTTCTCTTCCCTCTATAAATCACTGAGAAGGGTCAGGAATTGAAGAAGCCACAAAATACATTAAATGTACAGACATTTTCTTAAATTAAAAAGTCCTCACACGTCTCTGGGATTTAAATTAGTATTTTGGTCTGAAATGCTATTTTTGCAGTACTTCTCAGCAAGGAAGCAGGCAATTAAGACAATCCGAACTGTTCAAAGGGCAAGAAGAAACTGACAAGCAGCGTCTAACTAACCAGGGGAACCTCTGTCCTGCTTCATGAAATGAATACCCCCAAAAAGCTTCTCTGAGCTCAGAGTAGGACCTAGGACAAAGGACTTTCCTCTCCACCCCCAGGCCAACTTGATGTGTTCCCAGGGAGTTCCAAAATTATAATAGTTCAGGGAGACCATGAACCTGTTCAACTGCGGAGGGAGTCGCGGAGAGGAGCCTCTCCCGGAATGTGCAGGTAACACTGAAGTCAGCTGGATGCTGAAGATGATGGACGCCCCCATGGAGTGATGTCAGGCACAACCTCCCCCAGTTTACCTCCTATTAAAGCCTTGTCATCTCAAACAGATTGTTTTCCCTCTCCCTCTCAACATGCGCCAAATTCCCAGGGTTGAAGTAGCTTCGTTGAATGAGAGCCGTGGTTTTCAAACTTTAGCTTGCATCAGAATTACTTGGAGGGCTTGTTAAAACAAATATTGTTGGGCTCCAACCCCAGAGTTGCTGGTTCAGTAGATCTATGGTGGAGCCCCAGAAATTGCATTTCTAACAAGTTCCCAGGTGTTGTTCATGCTGTTGGCCCTGGGACCACACTTAGAGAACCAGTGACTCAGGGTGTTATGAGCACTGTGGTTAAATTGCAAATATCTTAGAAGTAGCACATTAAGTGTTAACTGACACATAGAGTGGGATATGAGCTTAAGTTGCTCCTGAATTAATAACTACTGTTTATGAAGCCCATATTATGGGCCTCTCATAAGTCTAATAACGATTTACATCTTATTTAATCCTCGTAACATCTTATGAGGTGATTATTTATTCCAATTTTCAAACGAGGAAACCTAGGCTTAGAGAGAATTGAAGAAACTTTCCTAAGGGCAAGTCATAGGGGCAGGATTTGAACCCAGATCTGTTTCTTAAAAAATCCATTCATGCTATTGAAAAGCTTTAGGATAATCCAAGAGTCAAGGAAGACGGAATGTCTTAAACTAACAAGATTCCCAACGCTGCTCTTAGTGTATCGGGAGGCCGCTTGTCAGCCAGGGACCTAATTTGACTGGTCCTGTGTACAGGGAGGAGAAATGCTGAAACTGGAGACAGCAATTTAGAATTTCCCCCTAGATATGATGAATTCTGTAGAGGCTCTCAAATGACCCAGCTAATTCTTATATTTGAGGGTCTTGCAGGATTTCTACAAGGATTTACCGAAAGAGAGCGGCAAATTTCAGGCTGGAGACTGAATCTTGTTAAGGAAGGGAGGATTGGTGATTAGAGCAGCCCAGAAGGACAGAGGAAGGGGAGAGCAGTGATCTAAAGCAACGCTTCTCAAACTTCTCAAGTATCGGACTCACCTGGAAACCTGATAGAGGCCCTATCCCACTTCTACAGGTCTGGGCCTCTACCTTCTCTCTTAGCTCTCTGAGATTCTGATACACACCAAAGTCTGAGAACCACTACCGAAGCAGGGTTTTCCTAACTCGGATATGCCTATGGATCACCTGGGGATTTAGTACATCAGGGTGGGACCTGAGATTGTACATTTGGAACAAGCTTTCTGGTGATGCCATAAGTAGCCAGGTCTAAGAGTGATGGTTTGCAAGTATTTTTTTGTTGTTGTTGTTTAAGCACTGCAGTTCTTTCTTTAACAAAATCTTAGGGAAGGTCAGTTGATCATTTAAGACTCCTCTCCTACTAGGAGCCCCCAAAGTGCTTTGACTGCCCCTCTGTGGCTGAAGGGAGCACTGATTAAGAACTGCCATCACCCTGGAAGTAGGTGCCAAGAATGCAGACCCAGGTCCGTGTACATGCCGCTGAAGATTTGGGCTTATGGTCATCAGTGCTTTGGGACTTTTTTTTAAGTATTTTTTTTTTATAATTTAGAAGTTTCCTCACAGCTTGTTTTAAATAAGCCAGGTCTGTTGCTCTGTAGTCACTGGAAACAGAAACCCTCTAAAAATGAATAGGGATTGTGCTTATTTCAGCCCTGCAGGTGGGGCAAGAATTGGAAAGCATGTGTCCTGCTGTGCTCAGAGAAGCAGTGGTCTGGGAGAGGAAATGGCACTGGAGAGAGACTCCAGAGCCACCCCTGCCAGAGGAAGGATGGGGAGCTGGCCCAAACTGGAGGCTGTCCGGTGGGGTTTACTGGTAGTAAGGCTTCATTTTCACTCACAACCTCTGAAGTCAGCCATGACTGAACAGGTGTGTGTGCACACACACATGCATATTCTGTCTGTAGTTCGGGGTTGATAGTATCCTTGGGGTTTTCTCCAAGGCCCTAACCCAAGCCAGCCCCTATAAGAGCGTGACAAGCATTTCTCAAGAAGCAGCACATGCTACTTACTGGATCAGCACACACAGCATTGTGTGCTCTTCTCTGCAGCCTGGCTTAAGAGTAGTCGCCTACATGGGGCACCCAGAATAGCCTAGGTGGGATCAGACCTGAGCACACCTGAGGAGGCAGTGAGGGCTATCTTTATTCCAATTTCCCTTTCAGTACCCCGTTTCCTCCACTGGGCATATCTATCCATGCAAACCAGAAGCAAACATCCTAGCATTTGCCTTCCTGACTCATTGAAGCGTCGACTTTGCTCCTGACTTCAGAGTCACCCTAAAATGCAACTACAAAATTCCCTTCTATTTGATCCCTGAGAAAAATGACTTACCCATTCCAAGCGTACTTCCAGAGCAGGTTACTGTAATAAATAAAAATATAGCATTTAAAACATATTTACTGACATATTTAAGATGGTGAAGATAAAACATAAGAGAATAAAGGGAAAGTAAAACAAAGAATGAATAAGAACCAGCTTGGGTGATAGGAGAAGATAACTGCCAGCAGTATGACCTTGGACAAGTCATTTCACTTTTCTGTGCCTCAGTTTATCTGTGAAGTGATAAGAATAAGAATGCCAGCCTCAGAGGGTTGTTATGAGGATCAGCTGGCATTAATACAAATATAAAGCCCTTATAATAGTGGCTGGCACATATCACTCAAGAATATTAGTTGTTATTATTATTATCATTAACAATATTGTCCTAATTATCAGAGTAAGGCATCACTGACATTGGAATAAAAAAAAAAAATGAAAAACAAAAATTTCCCCCAAATGCATGGTTTTTACCAGGGAAACTGAGCAAAGTGGATTCCCTAACTTGCATCTAGACACCCAATCCTTGGCTGCAGACTTGAGATGGCACCCCACCCAAGGGTATGAGAGTTCTAACTAATAAGGACTTGTGTGGCTAACAAACCAGGAGAGGAGTGACTCTCTAAGGTTGAACTGTAGGCCTGGGGCAAGAGCAAGAACACTCACTTACTGGCTATATGATCACAGGAAAGCATGCCAGCTCACTAACTCCTTCTTTTTTTTAATTTAAAATACATTGGGCAATGGTTATGTACTACATACTAAGAGCCCGAGAAATTATTGTTTATTAGGGGAAATAACACACAATTGACTCACAGCAATGTGGCACAGTAATGATAAGGGTGAGGTGGGATCATAAAGGGTGAAGAGAGAAGACAAACTCTGCCTATGGGAACTGAAGACTTCACAGAGGAGGGGACATTTGGGCTGGTGGAGTTCCCTTGGTGGAGGTGTGTTGGCATTCCTGACAAAGAGAAGGGCACTGCATTAGCTCAGAAGCATGACATGGCATGGTATGTGTGTGTGGCTAAGGCAGGTGTGCATGAATGATTCCCTGACTAGAGAACAGAATCCTCTCAGCAAAGATGTAGTAGACAGAGCCTGGAATTGCACTGACCAATACATTAGCTGCTCCGAATGTAGCTAGTCTGAACTGAGATGTGCTGTGAGTGTTACGTTCACACCAGATTTTGAAGACTTAGTATGGGGAAAATATGCAAAATTTTAATTTTGATTCCATGTTGAAATGATAATATTTTGGATCTATTGGGTTAACTAAAATATATTATTAAATTAATTTCACTTATTTCTTTTTACTTTTTTAATGTGGCTACCAGGAAATTAAAATTTTTCATATGTGGTTTGCATTCAATTCCTATTGTGTGATGCATGTGTAAAAAGACAGACTGGGGACAGATTGTGAGGGACCTTGAATGCCCTGCTCAGAGGACTGAATTTTATCCAATAATGGAATAGAAAATTTTTGAGGATTTTGAAGTATGAAAATAATAGAATCAGATAAGTGTCCTGATATGACAACTCTGGTAATAGTATGGAGGCTGGCATGAGGACAGGACTGGTGCAGTAATATAGGGGAAAGGTAGTGAAAGTCGAAGCATAGAAGCAGCTGTAGGAATGAAGAGAAGAAGTTGGATTTAGAAGCCATCATGTAGTGAGCAGGACAGGACTTGGAGACTACTTAGATGTGGAGGGTGAGGGAGAGGGACGCTGACTCCAGGGTTTTCAGCTTGTGTACCTGAAACTAGGATGATGGGAGGAAGATCAGAAACTGCAGAAGAAGATCAAAAGTTCCTTATTTCTTTTTACTTTTTTAATGTGGCTACCAGGACACATTTAAATGCCTGGTATTTTAATATGCCTGGGTTACCTTCAGGTAGAGGTATCAAGTGTGAATATGGATTTAGAGGTTACAAGAAGAGAAGGGGGGTAGATAGAGATTTGGGTGCCCCCAAGCCTCAATTTTTTCTCATTTATAAATTGGAGATCATAAAATCTGTTAAACCTACCTTATAGAGCTATTTGGAGCATTCAACGAAATACTGAATGTGAAAACACTTGATAAATTGTAAAACATGACGCCAATATAATGAAGTAGTCGTATGAGCTGTAGGCTCTTCTTCCTAAGAGCTCATCCTCACCCCACAACCTATTCCTGTCCCCTCCCATAGGGCCATGCTTTGGGCAAGCTTGTCCTGTGGACAAGATAATGAAAAAACAAGGAATCAGAGCATGACAGCCAAGGACAGTGAATACACCCCTTGAAGAGGAACTGGCCTGGTTCCATCACCAGGAGCCATCTTGGCCCTTCCTGTCACCTATGCATAATTGGAAATTTTAGATTCTGGTTATCAGTAAAGATTTCTGCGCCAATATTTATTCCTCTTCCCACATTCACCTGCAAAGTTCTAGGGCTTCATCATGTCTTTCTTTCTTTCTTTTTTTTTTTTTTAGAAGTATATGAAAAATATATGACTATGCCCTGGGCAAGGTAGCAGAAGGTACTGGAATACAGAGCAGGAGAATTGCTAATGTTTTTCTCCCAGTTCTGATGAGATGGCAGTTGCTGACAGTCATGTTTTGTGATCACAGACTGTTCTGCCTACTCATATTTCCAAACCTAGTTTATGATTTATAAATTCTTTTTTTTCTGATCTTCCAACTTTTCCTCAGTCGTAAGTCTGAATCTGTGCACATAAAAGCTCAAGTATCATAATTTCCAACATTCCAGAATATCTATCATTATCTCTAAGATTACATTAAAAACCTAGCTCCAAATCTCAAAGCAGAAAATCATTTTAATCTGCTTTACTATTTAAGCAGCAAGCATCTTGTCCTTTTTCTGAAGGAGAAGAGAGGGAGAGGGAAGACAGAGTATCTCCAAATTAAATAATAATAAAGCATCACAATTCCAAAAAAACGCGGGGTCCCCAGAAGCCAGAATCTGCCTGCAGGATGTATCAATGTCACACCTTCTTTGACCTTCCCACACAGAAAATAAGTGTGAATGTTCTGAGTCTTAATTCACAGACTGAATTGAGGGTTAGTTTTAAATAACAGGTCATAACTTGCTGTACCTGAATATATTTTTTTGGGACAGAAAGTAAGCTTCAGTCCTGTCTCAGCGACTGGTGAGACCATCACAGTATATACGTCCCCGCATGGTATCTCGGTGATATCACAGAAACTGAGGCCAGCGCTTGGGGCACAGGTGAAAATGCCTTTGGAACCATAGAGGTCAGTGCTGTAATTGGCAGAGCCCCTGGTGGCTTGCCAGTAGATCCGAATGCCATTAGGGCCGAGCCTATATAATTTCATTCCCAAAGGGCAGCAGGCACCTGACAGATAAAAATAGGCAAACAGACAAAGATTGCTTATTCCCCCATCACACAAAAATGGCCTTCATTACTATGGGGAAACAATATAGGTAAGCCAGTCTACATGATATATAATTAGAGCAAGATTTGAAGAGGTATACCCAGTAGTTCTTTCCATGGTGGGCCACATGATTAGAGATCCGTGTGTGTGTGTGTGTGTGTGTGTCGGTGGGGGATGGTGATGATGCATGAATTTTCAATAGAGAACAATGGTGAGTCAAAAAGCCCTCAGTGGGCAGATAGGTGTTGTATGTGACTCAAACCTTCTGAGTCAAATGCACAGAATCCTTGTCAAAATCCTTCATAATGCCCTAGTTTCATGGGATTTTTAGTGGGATTGAATTTGAATACATTTAACTGCTTTCAGGTTGAATTGAAAAGACCTACTTTGATGAGCTGAGTAGCATAACTAGCCTGGGGAGCAGTCAGTCACAGAACAGGCAGACGAGCAAGCTTTGCTGGTCCACACTTCACCCATGCTAGCTGACTAGGTACTTTTTTTTTTCTTTTTTTCTTTTCTAAATACCTTGAGCAGATCACACATTAGGTGTCAAGCAGGGCACCAAATGGTGGATTCCTTGGTAATTAAAATAAAGATGTTATTTTACAATAAAAAGAAAATTCAGTTATACATAATCAGGCTCATTTGATTTGTTCTTTAAAAAAAAAAATAAGGGATTTTTTAGGTGTGAAGATAATCAATGAGCCATATGCCCAGAACTGGATATCAGGGTGAGAACTTAGGCAGCAAATCTAATGAAACATATCGGGCCAAAAGAACGTATAAACCGCCTTATATATGTGCAGCACTTATAAATGCTTTCACATTATGACTATTACTATTTCTGTTATCAGTGAGGAAATGGAATCAGGGACCATAAGGCAACACAGCTTAGAAGAAGCCATATCTTTAGACTCCTAATTGAAGATTCTTTCTACTACCCCAGGATGGCAAAATTATATTTCAACTCTCCCATCTCATGCCTCGCGGCAGACACAACTAACTGGTCATTGAACTCTTTCCCATTAAGCCTGACAGGCTTCCTCAGCTTTTTTTCAAAACAGTGCCCCAAGCAGCCACTTCAGTGGACTAAGTCATACAAGAGAAATCTGATTTGTGAACCCTGAACCACTTCTGCCTTCTCTGCTATTCCCTGACGGTTTGGTCTTTGTGGAAAACAAGCTACAATAGTGTCAGTAAACAGTGCTCTTTTAGTCCGTTGAAATAAGAAACCGTGGAAGGAGCTGGCGTGGTTTAGAAGAGAGAGGTAATAATAATAATAATAATGAGAAAGAAAAAAATTCAAGTCAAATAGGATGTATGATCCAAATGCTTTCTGAAAACTGTCAGACTGAGTTATTCTGGGCTGCAGGTGCCTGTCCTCCCTTCAGGAAAAGTGTGCCCGAATCTTGTTTTCAGGGAAGTCAGTGCCCCAGCTACCAACAGAAGCCTCTGAGGCTTTGAGGTTTTAGGTCAAGAGGAAAACCGTAAACATTTTAGAAAGTAATCTGGATTTATAATGCAAAGCGGTGGAGATGCAGCATCTTTTTAAATGAGAAGGAAGGGTTAATATCTGAATCTGTAATAGTCAAGGTCCTTACGGATACTGTAAAGCTAGAGTTTAGAATTCACTTACTAGAGGAATAACTTTGGTAGGCGCAGTCTGCAGTCAGCCCAGTGGCACTAATTGCTTTTAACACCACTGTGTAATTGACGCCACATGTGATACATCCCAGCAGGCAGTGGTTTTGATGGGTGTGACACTTCGACTGTCTGGTGTGCGACTCCAGAACTGCCATATAGGTTTCGGCCCCGGTCCCAACAGTCCAGCTCATGTTGACTACTGATTGGGTGACCTGAGTTACTGTCAGACTGGCGGGACAGCACGGCACTTAAATGGGGAAAAAAAAAGAAAGAATTGGGGATTTATTTCCTCTGAGGGTTATTTGTGAAAAACAATCAAGAATGGCATTTTGCTTGTGCTCCATTCAAGACCTTCAATCGTTAATCAAAATTTCCTTTTGTTAAGCAAAATCTCATTTCCTCTTGTACATCATTTAACATCAACTGTATATACAGTGGGTGCTTTCCCCAAGAATGCAGTACAGTAACTGACTGGGCAATGTCATGTAGAATAAGAGAGAAATCATTTGTAATCCCCCAACTTTAACAATTGCAGTTGCAAATTTCAAAGCAACGGCTGTATGCGCCTCTTCTCCCAATATCACATTCCATAACATTTGCAGTTAAATGCATTTTGCCTTTCTCAAGCATTCATAGTACATAATTGACATAAAAGCTTGAAATATTCTTAATCACCTAAGAATACCACAGTCAAGTCTCAAGTTTTTAGGGACTCATTCAATAGTATATAAGATATCTAGAATCTTCCTGTGTATTTGGCATTGTCTCTATTCTGCTGCTTTTTATCGTTCAATTTTTATAGTCCAAGTGCCATCTATTGTTGTATATAAGAGAAAATAATGTCCAAAAGCTTTAAAGTAATTTCATTCATGAAGTTATAAAACAATAACAGCTTTCTTTTATCAAGCTCTTACTATGCACCAGGTACTATGCCAAGAGCTTTGCAGAATTAATTAACTTAATATTAACAACCACCAATGAAGCCATTATCCCCCTTTTACCAATTAGGAAACTGAAACTTCAGAAATCATTGTTTAAAGAATGACTTGAAAAGTCTGAGCCAAACAAATAAACAATAAACTAGCAAACTTGGTCACTGGTTGGTTGTCGTGGTAGACTGTGTCACGGGAGAAAATGAATTCCAACAAATATTCTCGCAGCCTCAATGTATTCCCCCTCTGATGTCAGTGTATGAATACCGGGGGTGCCAAAAAAATGCATACACATTTTAAGAAATGTTATCTATGTGTTACTTTTCGAAGTTGAATTGAATTACATAGCAATGTGTAGTATGACGTTCGCTCAAAAGATAGCTTTAATCAAATGAATGCTAGCATCATTCATTATATTACAATTTTAATAGTTTTTTTCCTTTCTTAAAATGTGTATCCATTTTTTGGGGCACCCTCTGTATATTCGTCTCCTGATGATATATGTACAGAACTTGTTTCCGAATGTTGAAAGTTTTATCCTTTATTCTTTTATGCGGGGCTCTTTGAAATGCCTTTGAATTTATCGTATTTCTATCAGACTTAGGGTAGATCCAGTAAGAAAGTTCATGTCTTAAAACAATTCCTAAAGACCCCCACGGAAGTCCATGGTCAGGCTGGTGGTTGCCACGTACCTGTTTCCAGGGGCACACTGTAGCTGGGCAGGCTCCGTCCCGCCTGTGTTTTGGCCACCGCGGTGACGGAGAACACGGAGCCGCAGGGCAAGTCCCCCAGGCTACAGGACTCGCCGGTGCTGCGGCACCGGTACAGCCCTTTCTCTCCCCGAGCAGTCACTGTGTAAGTAGCGTCATCGTTACTGGATCGCCAGTGCACGTTCAGCGTGGAGAAGGCATCCTTTGAAATATTTTTTATTTCAGGACTGCAAGGAGCTAAGAGATTTTAGATTATGAATTGAAGCACTGAGACTCAAAAATATCACCTGTGCTGGTTAGCCTACAACTGATTTCCCTTCCCACCCCCCAAAATAGACCATTATACTTCGAACAGTACCATGCGTGAAGGCCAAATTCATAGAGCCTTTGGGTGGAAACCTTGCTGACACTGACATGTGGTTTTGGGTTCTTAGAGCGTTGGACTAACTGGAAAATGTTAAGGAGCATTTTGAACTTCAAAAGCAAAAATAAGACAGACATTTGTGGTCTTAACCTTCATGGTGTGAATACAGGCAGGTCTCACCCCCAAAGGCAGGAGGAAGGGAATGGCTAACGGGCGAAATCTTCCACTCTCGCCATGGTCCCCACAAAGACTGGTGAATAGGAGTTAAGCTTTTCATAGTTCTTGCTGAAAGCTCATCCTGAGGGACACAGCTGGGGTGAATCGTTCAGACATCAGTGAGTGAAATCATGGCCGTAGCGTACCTGTGGTTATCAACTGGGAAGTACATGACGTATTGCTGCCCCGGACTTCACTGAAGGAATACACTGTGATGTTGTATTTGGTGTCACACTCTAGGGCTGACAGGGTGCAAGCAGGAGCAGTGTCATTGCATTCAACCGTGTTGAGCCCGTCTACAGCCTTGGTCTCATAAAGCTCAGCACCACGGACGGGAGACCAGACGATCTCTACTCTGTCACTGGACACCAACACAGGGTTAACGTCACTAGGACAACAGGGGGCTGAAAGCAGGAACAGGGAGAATGGAGGTCAGTACAGGAGCAGCGTTGTCAGAGGGGATGCTGCCTTCTCCATACCCAGAGCCTCTGTCACCACCCTCCTAAATTATTGTAAGACTCCTACGGGTCTTTCCAGCTTTGATTTTGGCCTAACACCCACTACAGAGAGGCTAAATCCTCTAAGCATGACATTCAAGGTCCTTACATACAAGCTGTACCCAGTCTCCCTGGGCCTCCTGCCACAGAAGATTCCTCAATTCCCCACCCCACATGTGCTCACATTTGCCTGTGTGGTTCCCCTGCTTCTGCGGGCCTATTTAGTCTGACTTCTAGATAAATAAACACAATCCCTGCCAAGTAGAATATCCAATCCTCGTAGAGAAGAATAATAGCTACAGTAATAATGATGGTAATAAAAATATCGGCATTGCATCTTATCACATACAAAGACCTTTTCGTACTCATCTTCTCATTGTGATTTGTCCCATTTTGCAGTGGAGGATACTAAGAAACTAGCAAGGTGGAGGTCATTCTCCCCATTTTACAAATGAGTTGGTGGGCAAGTTAGGACTTGAACCCAGGTGTCCTCCGAAACCCTCCACACTGAGTAGTATCTTTGCCTCCCTGTTTTCTGGTCTCGAAGAAAGAGAGAACTCCTGAGACAGGACTGCATCCCCTTCAACATCCAGCATAGGGCCGAACACTGAGTAGATCTTGGTGGAAGTTTCAATTTTTCAGAGCAGGGTTCAATAATTACATCCCTTCCCTTCTTTTCACTCCGGAACTTTTCATCCTTCTTAGGCTTGGGTCCACGAAGCCATAATTTCCTATTCTGGGAAGAATGTTCTTTCTGTTCTTGGTCCCAGATGACTCCCGGGGCGGGGGAGGAGGGTCTATGTAAGTCACTAAGAGCAATAGTAGATCCATTCTGCTGCTGAGTTTAGTGAACTCAGAACTCCCTCTACAAACATCAAGTGCAACTTACCTGTGGTATAATTGAACACATCACCCAAAGGACTCTGCCCTGCCTTATTATAGGCAAAAACACTAATAAAGTAAGTGAAGCCACACTCAGAGAAGAAGTTGCACTGGGTGAGGGATGTGTTGCAATGTACTTCCAAACCATCATCACTCTTCACAAAAGCTACATAGTAATCGCTCAGATCGACATTGGGCCAAGACACAGACAGGTGGCCAGGGGGATCTTCTTGGATTGTCACTCTTCCAGGTGCACAAGCAACTAGGAAATGATGAATAATAAACAGTTGTGAGAGATTTTCTTTGCATCTCCAATAGTCCCGTATACCCGATGCTAGGAATACATCACATAGTATGTGCAAACCAACGAGACATTCCCATACGTCCCAAAAATTTCTCTCAAACGATACATGCTAGACTGTGTCGGGAACAGGCCAGGATTGCCTTGGTTAATAAGGTCTGTGTTTCTGTGTGAAGGCAATGCGAGAATCAGCACGGGGTGAAGTCTTCTGAAGTGATGAATTCAAATGAAGTTTATTCTTTCAAGCTCTAAGCTTTTAAAATGGTAGTCACCGCTAATGGAAATGTTCCTAAAATATGTTACACAATTCTGGGCCATGGGAAACACACAGAATTTTCTAAACACAGTGCCTTTATTGATAAGTCAAGGTCGTTCCCATGATCATGACTGACTGTGTTATACATAAACTACCGTGGTGCCTCCTGGACTGGTAAGTGTGCAGGGCTATTTCAGTGGCACTTTACCCTGGCTGCACATTGGAATCAACTGAGGAGCTTTGACAAAGTATTCGTACCCAGACTTCATTCCCAGAAACTCTGATTTCACTGGTCTTAGGTGGCTCCTGGGTATCAGGACTTTATGAAAGCTCTTCAGATGCTCTTAATGTGCACCCACGATTAAAAACACTGGATGATTCTCTCCTGCATTAAATGACTAACTTGGAACTGCTGGGCTTTTGAAAATGTATTTCGTATCTGTTCCTTCACTCTCAGCTATCCCATCTGGATAATTATGTCTAATGTATCATCCATGTTAACTTACAGTTGTTAAAAAAAGGAGCCAAATCACCAAGTTTGTTACCAGTGACCTTAATTTAACATAATTATAAAGAAACTGTGGATCTGAGGGGTTGGCTGTACTGTTTTTCTGTGAAATAGAGTGGATCCACTTGGTGATGGTTCTTTTCTTCTCAGCTCGGAAGCCTCTTACACTTAGAATGACATAATTCTGATGTTTGGACAGAGTGGACATTATTGTAATTATCCACTTTGTTTTGGCTTAGAGAAGTGAAATCAAGGAAACTTGGGCTTGAATTCCAGCTCTACCACTTATTACCGTGTTTCCCCGAAAATAAGACTGGGTCTTATTTTAATTTTTGCTCCACAAGACTCACTGGGGCTTATGTTCAGGCGATGTATCCTGAAAAATCATGCTAGGGCTTATTTTCCAGTTAGGTCTTATTTTCGGGGAAACACTGTATCATTTGGGCTCTAGGAAAAATTATTTAACTTCTCTGAACTTCAATTTCCTTATCTGAAAAAGGAGATAATAGATCCTACCTCACTGAGGGGTCATAAAAATTAAATAAAATGATATATTTATAATGCCTGGGACATAGTATGTCTTCACTAAATGTTACTTCTCATCCCTAAAACACATAGATATTTCTAAATAGAGGAGTAAACCTCCACATATGTATGTCTTTATCTCCTTGATAAGAATGAAAATGGGAAGGCATCTAAACACATATTCAGAACTATAGATAGCCCATCTTAATTTTCATAAAACAGCTCCCACTAAGCCTATGTCTGTGAAACATCATGGAAAAAAGAGGTCACTGTCTGTAGTGGACAGTCAGAGCTGTATATAGCTCAAACTGGATCTTAGGATTTTCACAACTTTACAAACGAAAAAGAAAATCAGGAAAATAAGGAAAGATCTGGACTAGGAACAGGCTTCCTGATTTTCAAAGTTCTTTTTCCAATGCAGTATCTGGTTTCGCTATCACCATGGTTTAAACTCATCAGAACATCCAACTAAATGCTTCCATTGGGGCCAGCCCGGTGGCTCAGGCGGTTGGAGCTCCATGCTCCTAACTCCAAAAGCTGCCAGTTCGATTCCCGTATGGGTCAGTGGATTCTCAACCACAAGGTTGCCGGTTCGACTCCTCGAGTCCCCCAAAGGATGGTGGGCTCTGCCCCCTGCAACTAAGATTGAACACGGCACCTTGAGCTGAGCTGCCTCCCTGATGGCTCAGTTGGTTGGAGCGCATCCTCTCAACCACAAGGTTGCCGGTTCGACTCCCGCAAGGGATGGTGGGCTGCGCCCCCTGCAACTAGCAACGGCAACTGGACCTGGAGCTGAACTGTGCCCTCCACAACTAAGACTGAAAGGACAACAACTTGACTTGAAAAAAAGTCCTGGAAGTACACACTGTTCCCCAATAAAGTCCTGTTCCCCTTCCCCAATAAAATCTTTAAAAACAAACAAAAAAAAGCTTCCATTTACACCAGACTATTGTTTCCCCTTCTTCCAGAGTGTTCTGGAGCAGCAGTGTCAGGTGATTATTTGTTTCCCGTCTGGCAGTCACTTTGGCTCGCCAGCCCCATGGTGATCTCACTCTTGTTTACATACCAGTTCTCAGAGTTACTGCTGGAGTGGATCTGCTATATCCAGCATCATTACAGGCTGAAACTGAAATCAGGTACTCAGTTCCACACTGGAGAGAGGTGATGGTGCAGGAACTGAACGTTGTGCTACAGCTCAGCTCGGAAGAGTCACTCACAGCCGTCACGGTATAGTTGAAAGCTCCTTCTGTTGGTGCCCAGGAAACAGATGCCTCCAGAGCCCCGCTATCAAAAGAGACTTGAATGTTGGCAGGCGCACGAGGACCTACATGTTTGAGAGACAATAAAGATTTTGCAGGAGCCTCGAGAACCCAAGGAAGATGTGACCTAACGAGTGCTTCGATAGAAGAATGCACAGACACAGAGTGGTCTGGGAGGGAGCAACCACCTGAGGTTGGGAACAGGGAGCACTACATCCTATAGGTGACTGGTTTCCTAAAGCCTTTCTCTTCATTTGTTTCCCCACGTTTTAAAAATTTTTAGAAACTTTGGATTCAGCCTGACTTTGCTAGGGGCTGCTGTAACAAAGTACTACAAAGTCAGGGGCTTAAACAACAGAAATGTATTATCTCGTGGTCCTGGCAGCCAGAAGTCTGAAATCAAGACGTTGGCAGGTTTGGTTTCTTCTCAGGCCTATGAGAAAGGATCTGTTCCAGGCTTTACTCCTGGGCTTGTAGATGGTGGGCTTCATGTTCATGTGACATTCTCCCCTGTATGCGTATGTCTGTGTCCAAATTTCCTCTTTTTATAAGGACATCATATTGGATGAGCACCCCCCCCAATGATCTCATCTTAACTAATTACATCTACTACAAAATCAGCATTTCTTTAATACCTGCAGTAAGCATTTAAACTACCAAGGCACCATAAATAAACTCATAATAAATTTAAATAGCTGCTGCCAGCTGCTCTGTGCTCGTCACTTAACACTGCTCTTGGTGGCTACAATGCATAGGCCTTCTCATTGATCAAAAAGGAGATACGGGGGTGGAGCTGAGAAGTCTTACTTGTTCTCTGATTGCAGGTGGAGTCATCCCCTGGGGTTCCGTTGGCATTCCACGCATAGGCCTTTATGGTATAGAGCGTCCCAGAATCTAAACTGGTAAATGTCAAGGTGGTGTTTGTGGTATTCTCTTTCCATATTCTACCCAAACCGTTGGCTCGCATGATGGACACAGAGAATCCGACGGCCGTGTATACAGCTTCCCACCGCACAAGGATAGAGTCTGGGCTTGGAGAGTGTACTTCTAGAACTGGGGCAGCCAACACTACAAAGACAAACACACGTGCATTTGCACTATGAAAGTTCAGGAAAGGATAATTCAAATTTAGGAATAAGTACCTTGAGGTTGATTTATCCATATTATAAAATAATCATTTGCTTTGCAAAAGGATTCATGGCAGAGTTCCATTAAAAATTGCTATTTAGCGGTGGCTGGTTAGCTCAGTTGGTTAGAGCGCGATGCACATAATACCAGGGTTGCTGGTTCGATCCCCACATGGGTCCCTGTGAGCTGCGCCCTCCACAACTAGATTGAAACAACTACTTGACTTGGAGCTGATGGGTCTTGGAAAAACACACTTAAATAAATAAATAAATACATTTAGAAAGAATTGCTATGTAATTGTGTATGAATCATAAATGTCTCGGCAGAGGACAGGGGAACAGATAAATTCTAGTATTAAGCATTACTTTCAATGGGATGTTGGTAAGATAAAACATCCCTGTAATCATAATATAAATCAGTGGGGGAAATGATGGTTTAGTACCATTCTAGGGTGCACACAACCTTTCAGAAATACGCCTCGGTGCAACTTTATGAAACCAATTTAAGTAATGCTGATGACAAACTCCAAATGTTTTTACTTCAAACAAGTCACAGTGCCGCAAGATCCCTTCTGTGTATTTTTTATTATTCTGTATGGTCTTGATGGATAACTGAGGTTAAAAACAGAAATCCCTTTCTTAGAGATTTAAAAGCAGGGATGCTTTTAAAGATGCCAAGAAATGGTTATTTTCCAAAGGCAAAGCATCTGGAATTTAAACACCACCTTCTCCACAGATAACTGCATCCCTCCCCACAAGTACTTTCACTTCTGGGAATTCACGTGACACAAAATTACATCATGCAATTGCCGCCTCAGTATAACTGTTCCAGGTGACAAGGAATGGCTCACAGAGGATGAGCACCCAGCTACCTGTCTTTGCGTGCTTTGGAGGTGATGCCTGGCTTCTCCCAGTGGCACCGATGGATCTGACAGTGATTTGGTACAAGGTGGCAGCCTTCAGGCCCGTCACAGTGCCTGGGGAATTGGCCACCATGGTTTCAATGACAGTGTCCCCATCTTCGGCTGTGAGGAGGTAACTGGTGGCCCCTGGCACTGTAGCCCATTCGACAGTGATGCTGTTGCTGATTTTTGAATATGCCTGGTCAATAGTGGGTATTTCGGGAGCTGAAAGAGATTTTGAAGTTGTGCATTAACTAAGACACCTATAAGAATTACTACTTCTTTCATCATTTTACTTTTCAAACTAAATTATTCTCGTGCCATTCTTCAGATATGAACTTTGCCCTTACTTTCCAGATCAAGAAAAACAGAGAAAAAGAAAGGCAAAGCTAGTCTCCAGCAGCCAGAAAGCTCAAACCTTTCATTCAGGAATGGAATTTCAAAGAGGTTTTTCCCAGTTACCTCTGGGATAATTTACCCTCTGCACTTTTAAAAGAGGTAAGAGTGGGAGTGATTGTGAGAAAGAACTCTGAGAGGAGAGATAGGGTAACTGAGGGGCTTCATTCCAGAGGATTCTACTCTAGTTTGGTATTCTGGGAATTTCCCAGCCTGCTTTGCCCCTGATGTCCCCTCCCGGCCTCATGACTAGCTCCACTGCCTCCTGCCAGCGTCCACTTCCACTCCCATCTCAGCCGTGGCCGCGTCTCCATTCATGCACTTTGCACACTTCCCTAATGGCGTTTCACCTAATACGGGAAGGAGGGGGAATTGAGTTCTTTGTTGTATAATTATGCCATCTTACTTTCTTTCATGTCATTAGAGTGGAACCATTTTCAGATTCTTCTCTATAAAATAAAATAAACTGTATTCTCCCTTTCTCTATCAAAATATCCGCCTCGGTATAAGAATGGGCAGCTCTGGTCCCTCCTCACCTGCGCCTGAGGACGGTGCGCCAGGGGGGATGCAAATGCTTACGTCATGAGTTTATATTAGGTTGGTGCAAAAATAATCACGGTTTAAAAGGTTGAAAATAATAGCAAAAACCGCGATTACTTTTGCACCAACCTAATACAAGGCATTCCTACACTTCAAGCATGCGGTAGGGGACACAGCATGGTAATCAAATTTGTTACTTTGCAAAATTCCACAGACACAAAAATGCCCTGAAAGTAGGAGATCCAAGTGGAAGAAAAGGTCAAAAAATAATAGCTGGGTTTCAGGTTTGAAACTGGCTCCTGGCCTTTTATGTTTAAGGTACAGTGTTTGCTAGGTAAAAATCACTATATGCTGAATTCAGAACTACTGGGCAAAACCAAACCATAGGGCAAAGAGGAGAAACAGCAAACACAGACCAGGGGGGTGATTTGCCGGTATCACCCCCCAGTAGCCTCCCACCTGCCAAATCCCTATGTGCATGATACAGACAACATTCTCTTTCTGTTCCAACAGCCCAGAGGGTTAGCTTTGGCAGCATCTCAGAAACAAGAATGAACAAAGTCTCCACTGTGCACTGGCCAGACATTCCTTGAACATCACCCAGGACGGTCTCCTTTGCCATCAGAAGAAAATGAGGATGGTTCTATATTCTAGGGAAAAGTTGCAGGCCTGTTCATCTTAGCCATTTGCCAGCAGCTGACTCTGCAGGAAGCCCTTTCTTCCCTCCCCCTTCCCCCAGCAGATTCCTATCTTCATCCTTTTCCCCACACACATCCCTTTTCTGCTCCCCAGTTACTTGTCCTGTGTTATATGCCTTCTTTCTTATAACTTGGTGGTGTCTCTCAACTCCTGTTTCCTCCTATCTCCTATATTAGCCAGCCCAGCTCAGTGCAAGGGAATAACTTTCTGGAAAAATGACAACCAAACTAGCCATTGACATGGGAGCCTTAGTGCATTCATGGAACGGTTTGAAAGGCATTAAAAGGCGAGCATGACACAGACGCTCTCCCCACAGGACTGTCAGGGGCCTGAGGACTCCCGAAACTTGGCCCATTGAATTGAGCTGGGAGAGGCACACCTGCCCAGAAGGAGTGTTACAGGAAGCCAGCATCATCAGTAGGATAAACACAGGGTTCCATGGTGGAAATTAGCAAAGGGTTTGGATTCAGGAGCTCTGGGTTTGAGCCCTGACTCTGCCATTTACTTTTGCTTGTGAATGTGCACAAGTCATTGAATCTCTTCTAGTCTCAGTTTTCTCCCTTGAGATTGCGGAATGTTAATACCATGTTTCCCCGAAAATAAGACCTAGCCAGACAATTAGCTCTGATGTGTCTTTTGGAGCAAAAATTAATATAAGACCTGGTATTATATTATATTACATTATATTATATTATACCCCGTCTTAAGACGGGGTCTTATATCCTGTAAGACCCTGTCTTACATTATAGTAAAATAAGACCTGGTCTTATATTAATTTTTGCTCCAAAAGACACATTAGAGCTGATTGTCTAGCGAGGTCTTATTTTTGGGGAAACAGGGTACCTACATCTTAGGATTCACATTGAAATGTAAAATACCTACATTTTAGGATTGCTGTAACAATTAAGTGAAACAGTGTATGTATGTAAGGGCACTTTGAAAGGTAGAAGGGTGTGTGTGTGTGTGTGTGTGTGTGTGTGTGTGTGTACCAGGATGAGCAAGTTTTGGTTCTGGAAAAACCAGACTGCATGGCACTGCCATGGAAGGGTGCTAGGGAAAGTGAGATTCTGCCATGGAAGGGTGCTAGGGAAAGTGAGATTCTGGGGAGTCCACTATAAGAACAGGCTGGAGATATAGACTGCCTGTTTCACAATTGGTCCTAGGGCAGGATCTGAACAGTAACAGCAATAAAAGAAGATCAACACCCCTGTACTTTGTTTCCCTTAAAAAGATGAGAAGCTTGAGTGGGATGCGTGGGGCTCCATAAATTGCAGCAGTTCTTCACTCTCTCTTAGTTATGTTTGGCCCACTTAGCGCATTGATGAAAGAGGAAACGTTATCCCCTAGATATGCAATCAACCATTCTGATGAGTCAAAAGTGAAACCCTTTGATTCTCCGCATCTGTGCATTCCACCAACTCAGAGATCGTAACTTAGCTCACATGGTCCCAGTGGCTAGACACAGATAAACAGCTGATGCCCGAGGCCAAAGAAAATTCAAATACACACACCCAAAAGGAAACCTCCTACATGGTATCAATAAAACACATCCATCTCTTGAAAAGCTGAGACAAAGGAATGAACAGCATCATTGGTATCTCAGCCTGCCCCATGCTCTCTCCCAAATAGTGAGGAACCAAACAGAAGCTTGTTTTGAGGGCTCAGTGTATCTGGGGCCGTCTAAGAGACAGCAGAGGTAGATTTTGTCCATTCAAAGGCCACTTATTTAAAAAATTGCTTTGTACATGGCCAAACAGTCCTTCTCATAGCTTCCTGTTCAATGCTGAAGGTTTCTCAAAAACAAGATAAATGAATAATAAAATACGAAATAATTTTTTAAAAAACTATTGTATATGCATGGATTTTATGGCTCTGCCATGTCTGTATCAAACTTTAAAATTGCCTTATTTATACTTCCTTTTCTGTGGTATAGACAAACTAACATATAAAATTGTTCTTATGTGGAATTGCTGAGAGGTTCTTGGTGATATAATCGATATTATATAGTTCCTTCAGATCATCTAAATCCCATTGAATATAAATCTCCATTCTGGGGGCTTAGATTTTTTTTCCTAGAATGTATGAACCAGGGGAGGCCTCTAGGGAAATTATCCTTGCTTTTAGTCATTTATTCAAGAACAAATGGTGACAAAATCTTTTAAAAAGAAAGCCCTTTTCCAGCTCTGAGTTAGCATTGTCTATATTTTAAGGAGGCAATGTTAGAAGTGTAAAATCCTTTTTTATAAAAGTAGAGAATCTTGAAATTTTAATCAGAAACATTTCCAGTTTTCTCCTCTAATTTCTCAGAAGACAAGTTAGGAAAGTTATATAACTTAGACTCTCGACTATTTATGACTGAAATTTTTGTTTCTTTAACTGAAATGATGATCATGGTAATATTTTACTAATGGCTGACTGTGTTTGAGAAAATCCATGACTACAGACTTTATACATCTCAGTGCCCAATAAAAATATCTTATGAGGACTTATCTTTGAAGTGTGAGCCATGTATTCGTCTTCCTGGTTCCACTCACAATGTGAGTGCTCAGAAAAGGTTGAATACTTTGTCCTGCTACAGCTTTTGTATCTCAGGGTAGCCCAAGAACGAACAATGAAAATTAAAAGCAAATACGGGGAAGGGAAACTTTCTTTTCTGAAAATTTTACCTGTTTTTGCTGAGGCAACCTGAAAAAGAAAGTTTAGAAAAATTAGAACCATAAAGAAAAACACCATTTTGGAAAACGTAAAACATCCATCAGAATGGTAATAAATTTAATCCCAACATTTTTATACATAGTGTGCACAATCTTGCAATCCATACAGATTGTTTATTTGCACAAATCATTTTCCAACACTCAAATCTACCACAAAGCTATCCTAAACAGAATTTAGAAGCTGGAGGCAGATCACATTACTATTTCATTTTTCTCCCTGAATCTGCCTATTGAACTAAGTCAGAAGCTGCTGACAGATTTTTCAGAAATCTTTGTTCTTAAAATATAATGATAAGCTTGTTTTCTTTCTCTAGCAAATCGCATTAAATTTCAAACACACAAACATACACAATATTGGTATGGTCCCAAAGTATTTTGCTTTCTATCTCTCCACCCTCTACACCCTCAAAAAATGAGAAAGATAATCAATGTGTCTTTCTTTCCCTATATAGTTGCAGGTAGGTCAGAATGGTCGACTCACCATTTGAAGACAGATAAGACTGAATCCAATCAAAGACAAAGATTTCTTGGGTCTCCCAGCCATTCTGTTGGCCACAGCACTCACATGGCACACGGCAGAGCAACTAGGATCCTCTTTGGTCCCCAGGAGGGTGGCACTGTTGGTCGCTGGGATGTGGGGCTGTGATGCTGGGAACAGCCCCTGGGACGTGGCTCCTCCCCTCAGTGTGGAGCTGACCTGTAACTAGGGGCTCTTGGAGACTGGCGGGGACGAGATTGCAAAAACGGAAAAAAAGAAGAGAGTTGAAAGCCATGCCAAGCAGGCCAAAAAGCTACTGTAACCTGGGTTTTAAGGTAACATGGAGAAGGCTCTCCTTTTCTTAAACAAACAAACACAGTTGTTTCTAAATAAGCAATTTACAAAACTGTACAGGCAATTGTTGATATAGTGGAATGATAATTTTAAACTTGAGGGTCCTGACTAGTTTTATTTATTCTTTTTTACCTTGGTTTGTTGATCTTACTGTTGCTGTTTCAGTAGAATGATCAGTCCTGCTATATAGGGAGCAATTTGCTGCAAAACTTCAGTATCGGAGATGAAAGGGCAGGGGGCTGGAGGTGGGGAAATTAGGGAGAGGTTGCTTAAGGGTACAAACTTACGACTAGTAGATAAATAAGATCTGCAGATCTAATGCACAGCTAGTGATCATAGTCAACAATATTGCATTATAAACCTCAAAGTTGCGAAGAGACTAGGTCTCAACGGTTATCCACACGAAAAAGAAGTGATAATTATATGATGTGATAGAGGTGTTTAGCTAATGCTACTGTAGCAACCATATTGCAATATATAAATGTATCAAACCGACACTCAAACTTACACAATGTTATACGTTAATTATATATATATATAATATATATATAAAGATATATATATTATATATATATTTTATATATATATGATATATATATATATGATATATATATATATATATATATCATATATATATAAAGGTAAAAGACAAGGAGCATGTCCCCGCGCTGAAAAGATAGTGGAAGGTCCTTGATGAGTACATTAAATTCATCCATTCCCCAGTACCACCCTACGGTTCCAGGACCTTTTATTTGCAGAGTCATCTTCCTAGTTCAGGCTCTTAATAATAAGTAGCATGTAATTCAAGCACTGTAATATTTAATTCTAACAATAAACAAGTACAAAGAGAACCGATAAACATTATTAACTGACTTGTATGAAATCACATAAGTATTAAATAGTGGATCTAGGATTAAAATTCATCAGTCTAACCTCTGCTTCCAACCAAGATAGGGTAAAATGGATTTGACTTCAAGACTTACTATAAAACTACAGTAATTAAGACAAGATTCATTATAAGGATTGGCATCAAGATAGATAAATAGATCAATAGGACAGAGTTCAAAAATACACCCTGCATATATAGACAATTGATTTTTCAACAAAGATGCAAAGGCAATCCAATGGAGAATGGATAGTCTTTTCAACAAATGATACTGAAACAATTGGATGACCATATGCAAAAAACATTAACTTTGATCGATACTTCACACCATATAAAAATTAATTCAAAATGGATTATAGACCTAAATGTAACACCTAAAACTATAAAATTTTTAGAAAAAAGTAGATTTTTGTGACCTCACATGAGGAAAAGATTTCTTTCTTTCTTTTTTTTAAATTAAAGCTTATTGGGTTGACAATTGTTGAGGAAAAGATTTCTTAAATACAACACTGAAAACATGATCCATTAAAAAAAATTGACAAACTAGAACTTCATCAAAATCAAGAACTTCTGCACTATTAAAAGGATGAAAAGACAGACAAACCACAAACTGGGGGAAAATATTTTTAAATCACATATTTGATATAGGACTTGCATCTGCATCCAAAAACTTTTTACTTAAAAAATTTTTTTAAATAAATGTGTATGTGCATATGTATGAGTATATGTATATACTCTCATAAGAAAACAAACAACTCAATAGAAATAGACAAAATACTTGAACAAACACTTCACAGAAGATACACAGGTAGAAAATAAGCACATGGAAAAACCCTCACCATCATGAGTCATTAGGAGAATGCAAATTAAAACCACAATGAGATACTACTATATACATATTAGATGTCTAAAATTAGAAAGAAAAACAGGCAAGGATGTAGAACAACTGGAAATCTCATACCTGGTGGGAATGTTAAATGGTACCACCACAAAACAATTTGGCTATTTCTTAAAAAGTTAAACATACACTTATTATGTGACCCAATCAGTTCCCTCCTAGGTATTTACAATGGAGAGTGAAGGGTCTGCAATGGAGAGGAAAAAGTGTGTAGGGGCAATAGATTGGAGAGCTCAGTGGAATTAAAGAATTGTTGGAAAGGATACTAGAGGAAGTAAATAAAAAATATGGGAGTTGGTGATTAGAGAACAGGATATTTGAAATGGAAACTGGAGAAGTTTCAGTTATTGGTAATGGCCAGTTCTAGGATGTCACCGTAAGAACTGGCAGCTGAGGTCAGGTAGAGGAAAAAAATCACTGGAGGTCAGGAGATCAAGAAATTGAGAGACATGAGTATTGGAAAGATTGTTTAATGGATACTGGAATCACTAAGAATTACCGAAGGAGTAGTGAGGAAGAGGTAGTGGGCCATCTGTTACATTCTTTATGGCTCAGTTCATTAGAGCATTGAGCTCTTAGCAACAAGGTTGCCAGTTCAATTCCCGCATGGGGTGGTGGGCTATGCCCCCTGCAACTAAAGATTAAAAATGGCAACTGGACTTGGAGCTGAGCTGTGCCCTCCACAACTAGATTGAAGGACAACGACTTGACTTGGAGCTGTTGGGCCCTGAAAAAAACAACACTGTTCCCCAATATTCCCCAATTAAAAAAAAAAAAAAAGACAAAGGTTCTGGAATGAAAGAGAGAAAAATGTTAGGATGATGCGTAACAAGTCATCAGCTTTCTAGCCCACAATCCCTGTCTCCGTGCTTTCTGACACCAACCTCCTTCACTAAACTAATGTTAAATATTTTAGGTTTTGTTACTTGGTAGACAAGTCCAGATATCAATTCTGTAATGTAAGAACTAGCTTTTGGTGAAACAGAAGTTTTCTTTCTGATATAAAATAGTGGCGGCCGAGCATCTAGTTGTATGGCCATTCTCGTCCATGGAATCCTGAGAAACCCAGGCTCCTTTCAGTTTAGTCTGTCACCCTTAGGGAGAGGCCCTCTTCTTCTCAGTCTAAGTTAAAGTTTCCCTATTATATCAAAGTTCTAAGCAGCAGAATTCAGTAAGGGGAGAGGAAAAAGATCAACTATATGCCAGTAAGCTCTTAAGAGAGATTCCCGCAGCCACTTAAACCTCATTGGTCAGAAGTTGGTCTCATGGCTATGTCAAGCTGAAAGAAAAAAGGCAGGCTCAGTCACAAAATTCTATTGCTATGGAAGAAGGGAAGAATGGATAAGGAACAGTCGGTATTCTGTACCACATGAATGTAGAAGATTCAGAGCATAGGTACACGTACAAGCCTACTGCTAGCAGAACTTGCAACATTTAACGGAAGAATAAGAATAAAGCGATGTAAGGAAGAAAACAGGATAGATATGATGTGGCTAATTTGTAGTTTGGGGGTGGGGGAAAGGCAGCAAGTTAAGGGTCCTGGTATTCTCTGTATGTGAAGTGAGAATAAGTGTGGAAGTGGAACAGGGGATTTAAGAAACTAATGAAGACTTGAAATGTCATTGTAGGAGAAATGAGTTATTTAGTGATGCAGAAGGGACATGGAGGATTGTCCAGGAAAAGATTGGATACTACCAGATTTATGGTGGCCCTAATTCACACTCCATCCTTCCACCATACCTGAACATCCCCTTCCTGCCCTTGGGCAGACTATTTCTACCAAGGAAATACAGTTGAACCTAGAATGTATTTTTCTACTTATTTGCCAAGTCCAATCAAGTGGATGACATTGTCTTACCGGTGCTGACCACGAACAGGTAAGAATTAAATGTCAATGAAATGTCAGGAAGACCTTTGCTGAACGGGTGTCCCTGATGGCTACAATAAAAGGAACCATTAAGGCTTGTAGGTCCCAAGGCAGAGAAACTCAAGCCATTGGGGGGCGGGAGCAGGGGGTGGGGTGGGTGGAGAGAGAGACAGAGAGAGAGAGAGAGAGAGGAGCTTCAGGGGTAATTTATCATGTTATGTCTTTCACATGTGCATCTTCATGTGACAACTGTACAAATCTTGTCCATTCTTTTAGGGACTGGACAACTCTTAATTCTCAAAATTCTAGAAGGAGCCAGCCTGATTCACTAATTCTCAGACTTACTCAGTTGAGCCCTTCATACTAGACTACATCAAGGGTTATCAACCAGCCTGAAGTGGCACCCTTATTTTTTGTTTTTTTTAAGGAGGGTGCAGCTCACAGTGGCCCATGTGAGGATTGAACCTACAACCCTGGTGTTCTTAGAACCACACTCCAGCCAACTGAGCTAACCAGCAGCTCCCCTTAGTTGTATCTTAATTCACTGTATTAGCCAGGATCCAGTCAGGAGACAGAAAACATATAATGATTGGAACAGGGAAAGATTGATATAAAGAATTGTTAACCAGTGCTCACTTCGGCAGCACATATACTAAAAAATTGGGAGATTAGCATGGCTCCTGCCCAAGGATGACCCGCAAATTTGTGCCACGCTCCATATTTTTAGACCTGAGGTATATATGGACCTTTGATACTGATAGGTTTCACATTGCAGAGCTTTGGGTCAAGGAAGAATGATTTAATAAATAAGACATGGTCATCCATCTGGAACAAAAACAAAATTACTAAGCAGTTATAGGATTAATTACTAAGAATAGAGTTCTGGATACAGGAATGGTGGCTACAGGAGCAGCCCTCTAAGGCTGAGGCAGGAGACCCAAGCAAGGAACAAATCTGAAAGGTTTCCCTTGTAAGACTGAGACTCAGACTTGGAGTGTGGCTGTGACCCACTGTTTGCTGAGGTACTGAATGAAGCCTGGGGCTGGAGAGGAGGGGATGTCAACAGAACCCAGTAGGAAGCCACCCACTGGGGCGCCAATGAGACTTACTGGGAAGCTGGCAGGAGGATGGTGGACTTGCTGGGAAACACCCTCACATGAGGCGCCTGTGGGTGAACTACATACCAATAGCCCTATACACTGGGAGAAAATGAGAGGGGGAAAAAACCCCGGAAAAGCTTCTTTCTTCTGCAGCATCCTCTTCCCTCAGCATCCTCTACTGACTTGAACATTGTGCCAGCAGGCAAAATAAGTATGAAGGTCTCAGCTCCAATATCACAAAGCAGAGCAATGAAAGGTGGACTTGGGAGCTAAGGTGTGTAACCTGAATAAGTAACTCATTTTTTCAATAGGCTGAAGACACCTCCCCTCCCCCGAATATATTTTACCTGTGTATTACATTATGGATCATGATTATGTAATAGAAATTCGACTATCGATGCTGAGCAACAGAATGGATTTTAGGTCAGCTCTGATGGTATTTTCGGTTGATTGTATAAATGCTGTCATGTTTCAGTAACAAATGTTGATACCCAGTGATTTTAAAATGAAAAATGCCACTTCAGGAGTTATTTGAAAAGTGCTGGGAGATCTCATAGGATGGAATGAAGAAGGAATTTCTGAGACTGAAACTATCAGAAGAAATGCTTCCTTCCCCACAACTGAAGAGGTCCTGTAATTGGGTTAGTCATTCAAGGCTGAATTCTTCATTTGCATGACAGGACGAGATTAGAACCAGACCAACTTAAAACCCATGTTTGCCAAAATAAACAAGGAGAACTGGACTAGTTGGTGTTTGAGGCTGCACATTGTAATCCGATGAAAAACTTACAAACTGCCAGCCTCTGGGTCTCATCTCTCACTGTTTAAATAAAAAATTACTTATATCCATAAAGGATTAATCTTTTGAGGAAGAGAATGAAATGAATACCATTCAACTTTTTTTTCATCTTTTAAGTAAAAAAAAAAAAAAAACGCCATCACCTTTGGGCTACTCAGGAACTTAAATTTGCTATTCATTCCCAACTACTGTACACCTAATCACAGCTTTCTGAAAATAAACAGCACTGAAGCCCTATGGCAGTTTTCTTTTGAAATTACGTGAAAATTTGGGCACTTTTATTTTTCTAGACATAATCTGTAGCTTTCATTAGATTGCTAAAAAGGGGTCTATAACTCAAAGGTTAGAGGAATTAAGGAACTACACTCAACAGCGGTTATTAATTGGGCAGCGCTAAAACAAATTTTGTATTAAAATCCCAAGGTTGATAATAAACTAGCCCATGTATAGAACTTAACTGCAAATTGAACATTAGAAAACAGATGAAAGGTACTAATACATGGAAAGGTGAAATCATTTCAGTAAAGTTGAGAACTGGACGGAGGCTGCTAGTTGTATCAAATTCTATGAAAAGCTTTTCACGTTTCCTCACGTTTTAAGAAATAATCCTGCAATCTTTCAGTCCCTTGTTTTCCCAGTCTTTTGGAAAGTCACTCTCCAAATTATGTATATATTTAGCAATAACTAGTATTACATGCTCTATCAAAATGTTCAACAGCAAACTTTAAAAATCATAGGAAATCAAATGCAGCTTGTTATTTTTACCTCTATTTGAAATAAATTCCACATTTTACTTAAAATACACCATTGAATTAACATTTTAGGTACAACTATATTCAAAGGAGTAGCACCATTAATTTACGTATGTTAAAAATATTTTCAATGTCAAGATAAACCTGGTTCTCATTACTCAAGAATAGTTTTCTAAAGTCTACACGTCTCGTGTAAACACACGTGATCTCAATTTAAGACAAGATGACTGAAGTTTGTTGTTTTTTTTTTAAATAATCAGTATTTTCATAAAGGAGTTCATTTCATGAGATTTTTCTGGAATTAGGTAGGTACAATTGTTAAGCCCGCATATGCAGGGCTCTTCTTCGAATGCACTTTGTTTGCTCCATTTAACACTTCTGCAAGGTGGAGTCTGACAGCGAGCCCATCAGTTGGCCAATATGAACAGTGAGATCAAACAAGCGTTAACAAGGTGTAGGCTGCCAGGAACACTTAGTCCTGCCACTGACTGAACCTCACTGATTTTGAGCCTCCATCTCTCGTTCTAAAAAGAATTAACTGAGCTAATTTATAAAAGTTCCTTCAAGTCCAAATTTTAAATGATTCTAGTATGTAATTCAAGTGCACAGTATTTCAGTAAGTACCTATGATGTGAAACTAAGTAATCACCCAATCCAAAGAACAGAAGACACACAACACCCACTGACAAAGGGAACTACCATAACTCTAGTAAGGACACACGTGTCCAATTCTGGCCTACATGCTTAAAATTCACTTGTCTTCTGGGGACTGAGATACCTCTCTACACAAAGTGTGACTCTAACATTTTATCAATTTCCACAATAAACATTTTAAACAATATTAACACATGGGGTAAAAGCCAACACCCAGAATAAAGGATTCAATCCAGTATTTATTCCACACTCATGATCGTTCTCTGTAATCAGAATACAGTCATAAAGAACAATCTATCAAATAATTTGCCAATAATCTTAAATAATGCAGCATAGCATTACTTTTAATACGTCTCTGTTCTAGATTAAGTTTAAAAACTCAAAACAGCAATCTCATTATCAATAAAAAAGTTTTGAATTTTAAAAAAAGGACACTATATCAAGCTGTTTCATAATTTAAGTATTTTCCATTTATAAAAATGCTTTGGAAGCTTGAGGCTTGAATCTATTTCTCTACTCTGCCCCATCCTCTCCCAATTTCACGTTAGTATAGGGTTCTGCAAGAATGCTAGGCTTTAAACATTTTTTCCTTTAATATAGTACTTTAAAATCTGAGAAATTCAAGAAAAAAAGATTACACGTCATGTATTTTTTCAAATAAAAAAGGAAAACTAAGTGAATAAATTTTAGGAATACTAACAGTGTCCCTTTGAGGTAGAATGCTAAAAGGACTTTTGATCAAATCACAGCCTAATTTAAACCTCTGCATCAGAAACTAACTTCTCATAAATTCTCTCTAAAGTTAACTGTGGAGAATATTAAGGGTAACATTATTAACAAGAGCCTTTCAAGATAATATACAGTGGACAAGAATGTTAATCCTACAACTGCTGCCTTCACGTACATTGAAAGCACATAATTCTCCTATAATAGACATCCAAGATCCATTCTCAAAGTCTTTAGCATTCTATTACGAAAAGCATAGCCATGCTAACTTCAGTACATAAACCATAATCCCACACCTACAAAACAAAAATAGAATTAGTGGCAGTTTATTGCCTCATACAAATTTAACCAACATGGCAACCATGCCAAAGGAATTAAAACATTTTCAGGACATATGTACAGACTGTGTATCTCAAAAACAATTAAACAATAAAAATGCAAGAACAATCTGTGCATCATGTATCAAACTCAACAATTGGGTGAAAACATCAATGCAATAAATGGGATTACAAAGGCACTTCCCTACACAAAAGAGGAAATGAAAATGCAGCCTACAGGGAGCTTGAAGAGTGCATAACTACTGCAACAATCTCAACTCGGGAGGAGGAAAAAAGCAAGATTTAATCAAACATTTATAGGATTCAATGTGATCCATTTTCACAAAAAAAAATTTCACACAGTCTCGTCTTTGTTTTTATGTTGTTTTTCTTGGCTCTCTGGTTCTATACTTTGGCTCCTTCGATGATCCTGTTTGTCAGACTGGTCCTTACTATCACTGTGATCTCGTTTGTGGGAACGTTCTTTACTTCTACTACGCTTTCTAGATTTTTCTTTGCTGGGGCTATGTTCCCGTTTTCTTGATTTTTCAACACTGTCAGTTCTTCCTTGACTGCCACTTCTACTTCTTTTATTTGATTTTTCTTTACTTTCACTTTTATGTTTACTTGATTTCTCTTTGCTCCTGCTTCTACTTCGTTTCCCTGCATTTCTACTTCTACTCCTACTTCTATGTTTCCTTTCTCTGCTTCTACTTCTACTGTGCTTTTTCTCTTTCTTGGAATCTTTTTTGTCATCTCTATGCCGTCTATCATCTTTGTCTTCTTTATGTTTCTTTTCTTCTACCTCACCCCTACTTCTCCGTTCCTTGGACCGTTCTCTTGATCGCTCTCTCTCCTTTTCTCGGTCATTACCTCTTTCCTTATCATAGTCACGATCTCGTCGTCTACCTCTCTCATTTTCTTTCTCTCTTTCGCGATCCCTGTCCCTTCTATCTCCTTTCCTATCACGGCTTCTGCTACGACTTCTATGCCTCTCCCTACTCCTGCTATGCCTGCGCTCTAACCCCCGATCAAGACTTCGGGATCTTCGCCTTTCTTTCTCTCTTTCTTTGGCTTCCCGCTCTAGTCGCTGGCGTTCTTTCTCTCTTTCTAATTCCCGGTCAAAACTAGAACACCCATGGCCCTCCCGATGATGGCTTCTACTTCTTGATCTTCTTGGGGACCTCCGTGGACTCAGTGATCTCCTTGGAGACCTAATATTTACGAAAGGGGAGAGAAGAAGAAAATTTGAATGAATGAAAATTGTAAAAAAATTTAACTTTCATCAGTATAATTTATTTAGGTTCCTAGCTGAAACATGTCAAGAATACAGAGGGGGCTGGCCAGGTGGCTCAGGTGGTTGGAGCACCAAGCTCCTAACGCCAAGGTCAAGGTCACCAGTTTGATCCTCACATGAGCCAGCGAGCTGCGCCCTCTACAGATAAGATTGTGAACAACAGCTCTACCTGGAGCCTGGCTGTCGTGAGCAGCCGGCAGTTGGCATGAGCTACTGTGGGCTGCTGAATGCTGCTATGCTCTGCCACGGGCTGCTGTGTGCCGCCAGTGGCCGGTGGCCAATGTGAGTAGCCGCAGCCAGCATGAGTGGCTGGCAGGCAGGGAGAGCTGCTGTGAGTGGCTGACTAACGACCAGCAACCGACAACTGGCAACCGACTAACTCAGCCAGGGGGAGCGCAAGGCTCATAATACCAGCATGGGCCAGGGAGCTGTGTCCTACACAACCAGACTGAGAAACAACGGCTTAAACCAGAGTGGAGGAGCGGAGGAAGGGGAGCAGGGAAAGCAAACAATTTGTTCTTAATTACAGATGTACAATTTTGTTGAAAATGCCCTGAAAGGCAGAGAATTACCTTTTGGGACAAAGAATAACATTATAAATATTATAATTATAATAAAATTAACATTATAAACAGAATTTCCTAAGAATTTGCCCCTTATTTCCAAGGACATTTGTATAAAGCATGCTTTAAAAATAAGTGGAATTCAAGTTATATTACCTTGAACGTCTGCGTTCAATATGTCTGTCTATTTCCTCAGCACCTTCCTTTCCATCTTTTTTGATTTTTCTAGGCCGGGTTTTTATCTGTTGATCAATATTCTTCTGAACTGGAACTGGAATTCTTGGAAACAAGGTAGAAAACCACTCCAGTTTTGTGAGAAAAGACCGCAGCATTTCTCCAATGGTCATTACACAGCCTCCACCAGCCTTCACATCTAGGTCCTACAGAAACACAAAAGATAACCTAGCCGTCAAAAAATTATTCCAATATATACATGAATACTATAAAAAAAATTACCATGTTTGGAATCTCAAATACAAAAAAAAATTCTAACAATTTCAATTTGTGTACCCTTCTAATCTGGTAATGAATGGTACAGGGAAATACTTGGGCTTAAGTGTGTGCATGCAGGTGAGAGCATATCCTGCAGCTTCATGGGCATAAAGAGAACTGATCTCACTCAGTTAGCAAGAATATGAAACAGCCCCTTACATTACTAAACTATGTGGAACAATCAACTTAAATTTACAGTCCACATACCTACTAAGTATGTATCTATTTCTGTGGAAATATTTGTACACATCATTCCTAGCACTGTAACCTAGCTACATATGAACTACTTCAGACAATTCCTATCTAAAGACTATCTTTTAACAGCTCTAATATAAAATGAAGCCCTAATAAAACTGGAAGCAATAGCAAACCAACTGCCATGAAGCAGTGAGGTTTCTAATTTAGAGTATGTAGAAAATAAATAAATGAACAAATAATTGGAAACGCATAATCCATGATGACCATTGTCTCTGAAAAGGGTCATTACCGCATGAAGGCCTTCTTGCTATGCCCTCTCACAGCTCAGGACATGTTAGTCAGCTATTGTCAGTCCCAAACCTATAGTGCAAGCACACAAGGAAAGTGAGATTTGTTATCTAAACAGGAAAACAAGAGCTAAAGGTAAAACTGCTTGCACTCACACACATTTAAGTGTTCAGATATACAGTATTTCCAAATTTAATCGCTGCAGATATCTAAGGAAGAAAACAATAAGTTAGCTTAAATAGAGATCCTGAGGTTTGTTAATACAATAAAAAACAGATTAAATAGTAGCATTCAGAAACAAACCTACATAATACCAACTATGAAGAGGGACATGCTTTTTAAATATTAAAGGGAGAAGTGCTTCAGCCTGAAAAATCTCATCTAAAAACAAAAAAAAAAACTGTAAAGATACAACGTTTGTGATTTATCACCTCATACACTTTTTGCTGCTTCTGAGATACTGAACAGCTAGCTCAGTAAGCTGGTCAAAAAAATGCAGAGAAAAATTTTCGATGTCTACACGAGTGAGATTTTTTTAGGTGTGCACAAAATAACACACTAGAAAGATTTCCATTAGAACTACTCTTTAATTCAACAAAGTCTTTAGATAAACTTAAAAAAAAAAAAAAACAGTAGTACTAAAACACAACGTTCAAAGTCTACTTTATGATCCTGAAAATATAAAGTAGCGGTAAGGGTAGATATACGCCTAACACAGCTCACTAGTAAAGTCCCTTTTGAGATCTGGAGCGTCACTATGTAGGCATATTAATACATGTATGATTTAAATCTGAAACAGTTAAGTTTCCCAAAGTAACTTTTCTGAGCTTCAGTAACAAGCTCAACCATATTAAGCCTGAATGGAAAACTAGATTTATAATGACAACAAAATCTAAACTAATTCAAAGAAAAGGTTTTCTTCTAGCTTTATGAATATATGTAGTATAATAGGAATCAGAAAGCTAGAATTGAAATATTTTGGTCACCTTGACCAAGTCATCTAAACTCAGCCCACTTAAGTCCCACCCAGCTCTTAAATTTCGTACTTCTATGCAAGTGGGAATATTATTATTTGGAAGAAGTTAGAGGATAAAGAAGTAAAAAGTTCCAGGAAAAAAGCTATAATTAGTATTCTACGTGCATGTCTTATCATTTCAGTCTTGAGCATGGCCCACCTTTAAAACTGTACAAGATCAATACCATACACATAATTAGGAAGAGAAAATTCTTAATAGTTATCAAAACACATTTAAATGATTTAAAAATAATGAAATAAAACTTAAGAAATTTAATCTAAGATATATTAGAGTAAAATAAATTTAACTGCAGAAAATTCTGGAAGACATTAAACCTCCAATAAATAAAAGATATTAAAAAACAGAGTAATCAGAAGAAAACGAATTATTACCCTGGTTGACATACCTCTTCATCATCAAGGAAGGATTCAAACCAGTCCCATAGATCTGTAGGGGGCTGTGTGTACCTAGAATTACAAAAGAATGATTAGGCTTATGTAAATTGAGGTATTTTATTAGAAATGTAGATAAATGCACGCTTACCTTATATACATAAATCCAAGAGCTCTAATGTAAGGAGAGTCTGTGTGTGTGATGAGACCCATCACTTGCTTGCGAGTTAACTTCAGAGTAAATAACTTATATAACAGGCAAAAAGCTGTAGAGACAATTCCTCCTGTTCCAACACCTCGAACCTTTAAGGTAAAGAGTTAAGAAAAAGCAGTAAAATAATTAACAGATATTTAACACCAATTGGCTAATCCTGTTAGGTATTAATAACAAGATATAATCCAGAACTGAGAATGGAGCATAAAAAATCAATACTTTTCTAACCCCATTCATAGGATACTTGGATTTAGATTAAAACACACAAAAGTCTAAGATATGTCAACTAATTGTCATCGAGTATGTAGCTGACAAACTTTCAGTTTTCTAAATATACACTTAGTTCTGAGACACAGAAAAACTGAAAAATGCACGTACTTCTACTTACCCCTCCGCACATCCCAGTTTGGCCCGCTGTTTTCCTGCTTCCTTTCTCCCATGGTTCAACATGTGTGACCTGAAAATAGAAAAGAGGAACACAACAAACATTCATACTTCGAATTTTTTTTAAAAGTATGATTAAAGTAAACCCCAACTCCACAACAGAGCAGCTCTTCCAAAAGTTTTTGAAGTTGGGTACTTTAACATGAAGTATATATTTTGTTTACACACATTAAGTATGTAAACCATCTTTGAAAATCTGCTTAGATATTTAAAGAGTACCAATAAAGCTACAAAGGTTTAACAAAATCTCAACAGCTATATAGAGTAGAAATCCCATTAGTTTTGTAGAGAGCTGATACATGTGGAGCCATGAAATTGCTAGTCTCATACACTTGTAAAAGATATAATATATCAACTTTGCATCTTATCAAGAGTTGCTTAAAAAATAAAAATTATCACTTTAAAACGGATTTGAAGCTCCAACTTAAAAGCAGAAAGTACTAATAAAGATTAAGTATTAAAAAAATACACTTCCTAGTTCAATTTTATGGTGATTTAAAGCTCTACATTATAAGATTAAAACATGACTTGAAATATGCTAAAACAATAACATATTTGTGATGCAGTTATGAAATTTTATTCATTTTTTTTTACCATGATCAAGCATTATATTCATTCCTGATTAAAGATGAAATTACACACCTACACAGAGATCGTTCTTGTTAGTGTGTAATTGTTTTCAGCCTAATTATGTGAACCAATTCAGTTTTTTGCCCCAGAATATAAACTGTCTATATTGTATAAATGTGACTGGTCATTACACTAAGTATGCCCAAAGGTACAGCATCATTGCTAAGGTGGGCTACCTATAAAAACCACATACTTCACTTAAAAATAGAGAATAACAGCTCCATAAAAAGATGTAAGTCAAGAAGGTCTTTTGGAGACATAAGATCCTTTGTTTCTTAAAACAAAAACAACATCTTTTTCTTCCACTATTTCTAAAACGGCATTTCCACCCATCCACAGTTACATTTTATAGTCTTTTTCAGTGGCTGCAGACAGAAAAGCATGCATTTAAATGTAAGCACTACACTATTTTGTTCAGCTGATTCCTACACTGCTTTACTGTTTCATTTCCTTCCCCCCAGCTTGCTGCATTAAAGATGTTTCAGTTCCTTAAAGGCTAGCCAAAGGGGTGGATGCAATACAATACCTACTTACAAAATTGGAAGGCTACATATTTTAATGATCATCTGATGTGAATGTCTTGATAGCAAAATCTGGCTCTTTAGTTTTATAACTAAATTTAAATAATTTGTAGTAGATTTTTAAAGTCATTTCAAAACACAGTACTTGAAATTTGAAAACAAGCTTTTCCTCTATCACATTAACATTTGTCTGTTATTAAACAGAAAACTGCCACAAAAGAGAAGGAACCCAATTTTCAAGTGTTTTAAGTTTACTACATAAAGGTAAGAGTTAAATAATTCACCATTCTGTATCATGCTGAAAAGGCCTTACCTTTTAGGCTAAAAACACTAATTCATAGCATTACAATTACAATACTCTTATAAGAGGGTATCAAAATTTCAGTATACTTTTTATATTCACAGTTGAACTGTATTCTCTCAAAATAATTTTCTATCAATAGCGACTAATACCTCAAAAATCCTTTAATAACCCAATCACTTAATTGGGAAAAAGGAGGACAAAACGTAACCTAAAAGCAACTAAAGAAAATTAGCACCTCTACGGACACGTTCAGATCACAGAGAATACTTTATGTGGTCTGTCAAGTGTTTTAAGAGTCAAAATAGACAAAATGGATTGAATTATACTAGACGTTCTAGCTAAAATACTTAACGATCGTTAAGACTATTATAAATACTGTTTGAAAAATAACCTTAGGAGGCCTGGAAGATATTTTTGTTTAACTACGTAATTTGCAAGGAAGTGGAGAAAGCCTGTATCTAGTTGGTGAAAAGACCAAAACCAATGGCCAAAAGAACCCTAATTAGCCGTTCATTTAACCCAGGGAAATGCATTTATGGCGATTGAGCATGATTAATAGTGCATACCTCTACCTGCGACCCTGGGCTGCTCCGAGCCTCGCTGCAAGACTGAGTCAATCCTGCTAACGAAACAAGAACTGAGACAAGAGTGCAGTGAGGAGGCGCCAGGTGAGCTCCCCAGCACAGCCAAGCCAACACCGACCCTGCCGCAGAAGCCCAGGGCCCAGATAATTCTAAATAAGCCCAATGCACAGGTAACTGAGACCACATACTCCTGACTTCCTGCTGGGAAAATTTCCAGGCCTTCTGTACACCTCTTGCCCTGGCACCTCTCCACCCTCACCCGTCCCAACCACCCGATTCACGCACTGACCATTTCCCTGTCTGGATAGTGAATACCAACAACACGAGGCCAACATTGAAGTCAATACGCGCCCTGGCCCGGGTGAGCGGGAGAAGCGCCAACTTCACATCAAAAGGAATAATTTTAAAGCGGTGAACTGGAGAGGCTTCAGTTACTCTTTTTTCTCCCCCACCCTTGTCCCACTCCCCCCAGGGGTGGGCAGAAGGTTGGCGGAGGAGAGAGATCAACAGCGGCGGGCTCTCCCGGCCTTAAAAATCTGAAAAGGAAGTGAGGGCGGCCCCAGTTTGACCCCTCCCTGGCGGACTACTGGCCACCGCTCCCAACCTTCCCCCAGCCCACAAATCCTCAGAGCCTGGGGGCCGCCTCTGCCCGTTTTCTCCACACCCCCTACTCCGAATTTACCTCTCTCAGCCCTAGCTGCTTCATACCTTAAAGTAGATCTCGTCCACCACCTCGTGGTAGGTCTTGAGCTCGTAGAGCTGCACTTTGAAGTAAGGCGACGACAGGATGTTGGTCAAGATCATGGGGTTGAGGTTCATAGTCTTCTCGTTGCCCCACAGCGGCAGTACGTTGCCCTGCTTCCCCGAGACTGCCGGCTTGGTGGCGCCGCCGCCGCCGCCGCACTGTTGCTGCTGCTGCGCCGCGGCCGCCGCCGCCTGGTGCTGCGGCTGCGAGTTGCCTGTCAGCGCCGGGCTGTTGTTAGCCATGTTGCGGCGAAAAGGAGGAGGGAGGGAGAAGGGAGGGGGAGGGGGCCAAGCTCGTTCTCGCTCTTCGGGACAACGGTCCGGGACCCTACTCCATGGAACGCCGTCGGGAGAGGGGGCTGCCTCGCTGTGCCCCAACCGGGTGAGGGAGGGCAACGAGGATACCGATAAATGGACTCCGAGTCGAGAGCAGACGCCGAGACACGGGCCGCGAGAACTCCCGGCAGAAGGCGAGCCGGCGGCCAGGGAGCGCGATCTCTTCCGCCAACTGCCCCTGGGAACAAGATGGCGGGCACGGCGGATGTGACGCCACACGCCCCAAAGTTCCAAGTTTAGCCGGCAGCCAATCAGAGACGCGCAGGTGGGCTGGCGTTTCCTCTTGCTAGTTCCGCCGCGCGTTCTGTGCGCGCTGCAGTCGCTGCGGTGGCCTGTGGTTTCTGACTCTTAAGTTTTTTACGGAGCATTTGGGGGCCAGAGGAAGGGATTGTGGGTCCAATTCATATATTTTAGTACTTGAATTGGGGCCCTGGTTTCTCTGGAAAGCCGGACAGGAGAGGAACCATGGCTGTGTGCTGGCAAATTCGTGACTGACTCCCACGGAGTATCCGAGTCTCCTGAGTTCAGTTTTAAAGTAATCTGGAAGGAGAATAGTAAGGACCTCACTCCTCCATGTGATTCCGATGCAAGGTCTTTCTGTCTTCCGCTAGGCTGTAGTGTCGGACCAGAGGTCTTGCTGTTTGAGCCTAAATTTATTCAACTAAGATCGAGCTAATATGTTGCTAAGCATTAGAAGAGTTACTATACCTGTAGGGCCTAGTGGAATGCTCCAGGCATTTGTCGGGTCTTCTTTCCCTCCCACTCGAGTTCTTACATTCGGCGAATGCAGAATGAGTGGTAAACATTGGGCGAGGCACTAAATGGGGGGAGAGGGTGAGAGGTGAGGAAGTGGTGTAAAAATGAGTCATCTATCTCATCCTCAAAACCTGTTAAACTAGAGAAGGTTCGTGGTGTTTGGGAGTTAAAAGAGGGCTACAAAAGGCACTTGGGTTTCTGCAGGCGTTAACAGACTGGGTGTTGTCAATCACAGGAGGAGAATAACGTGATCATATATAGAAGCAGGAAAGATCAGGTTTTTAAAGAGTATACAGTCCAGTTGACACTAGCCAGGAAACGTGCTATGGGGGAGTAATGGCTGGATAGCAATTGGGCCACTGAAATGCCTGGAATGCCAAGATGAGTCAAATTTAATGATATTTAAATCTAGAGTTCTTTGGAGTCTCTTATAAGAGCACTAATCTCATTCAAGAGTGCGCTATCCTCTTCGCTTTAGTACCATCTCCTAATACCATCATTTTTGGGGGTTAGGATTTCAATATGTGAATTTAGGAACACATTCAGACTACAGCACCCATTAAACCATCACCACAATCAAAAAATCATACATCACTCCCAAACTTTCTCTTGTACCCTTTTGTAATTCATCTGTCCTTCTAACTCCATCCTCAGGCAATCACTCTGTCAAGATAGATTAGTTTGCGTTTTCTTGAATTTTAAATAAATGGAATCATACATTATCATTTTTTGCCTGGCTTCTTTGACTTGGCATAATTTTGAAATTCATGTTGATTGTACCAACAAGTTCTGTTGACTTTTATTATTATTAATAATATTCCATTGTATGGATTTACTGCAATTTGTTTATCCAATCATCTGTTGATGGGCATTTGAGTTTCTATTTTGGGGCTATTACAATTAAAGCTCTTGGAGGGCGGCAGGATGGCTCAGTTGTTTGGAGCGCTAGCTCTTAACAAGATTGCCGGTTCAACTTCCACATGGGCCAGTGAGCTGCGCCCTCCACAACTAGATTCAAAAAAACGTCTCGAGCTTGGAGCTGAGCCACCAGTGGGCAGCCGGTTGGCTCAATGGTTAGAGTGCAGTGCTCATAATGCCAAGTTCTCTGGTTCGAGTCCTACATGGACCAGTGAGAAGCAATGGTTTGAGCTTGGAACTGGGCCGCCAGTGGGTGGCCGGTTGACTCAGTGGTTAGAGTGCAGTGCTCATAACACCAAGGTCCCCAGTTCAATTCCCACATGGGCCAGTGAGCTGCGCCCTCCACAACAAGATTGAAAACAATGACTTGACTTGGAGGTGAGTTGTGTCCCCCACAACTAGATTTTGAAAAAAACAAGACATCCTGGAAAAACACACTGTTCCCCAATATTCCCCTCAAGTGGGAGATAATGTCATGGGGAGAATTTAAGGGTTTATTTTGCAAAAGGAAAGAATGTCTCCAAGGTAGCTGTGACCAGCTGCTGGTACCCAGGAGTCTGATGTGAAAAAGCGTCATTTATGACTAGAGAACATAGACTTCTCTCTCAGTTCCCTGGAACTCCTCCTCCCTGTCACCCCCTTTAAAATTCTTCTGCTTGGTTCACCACTTCGAGAAGGTCTTTGGCTATTAGGCCACCATCTTCCCAAGTTGCCGGCTTCCTGAATAAAGCAAGCTTTCCTTGTCACCCAACACTTGTCTCTCGAGTATTGGCTTCTGAGTGGTAAGCAGCCAAACTTGGGGGGGGGGGTTTGGTAACAGAAAATGTACTTACAATATACCTAAACTACACTTTACACTTTAATACACCTTTAGAATATCATAGCTTAGCCTAGCCTACCTTAAACGTGCTCAGAACATAATATCCAAAAGCAGCTGGCAGCACAACGCTGGCGAGCGTGATCATGGTCGCCTGGAGCTGTGGTTGCTGCCACTGTCCAGCAGATGAGAATGTATCTGCTGTGTATCACTAGCCCCGGGAAAGGCCAAACTTCTAAGTTTCTACTGAGTGTTGCTTTTGCACCATCATAAAATCAAAAAATTGTAAGTCGAACCGTCATAAGGCAAGGACTGTCTGTATATATTATTATATCACAATATGCATTTATTGAATGAACAAATGAATGAATTATTGGCTCTACCTGTGAGAACAGTTCAGGAAGTCAGTTAATGCCATGTAAGAAAAGGGTAGACAATAATAAAACAATATAATGGGAAGACCTGTGTCTCAAAGATGTGGCAGTTTTATTCAAAAGTGGAGCAGTTTTCACAATGTAAAATAACAGTGATAAGAATGAACCTGAGCTATTTAAATTAGAGTTATTTTATTAGGGCATGAGATTATATATTTTAGAAAAAGTTACATAAAATTATTAAAGTTATTTAAGGTTTAAGTGGCTAACACTTAGTTATCTGAGAAAGCCTTCTCTCCATCATTTTTACATAACTGGGATGTTGCTGTATAAAAAAAGGACGATAGACAAGAACAATTGTTAAAAGCACAGACTCTGGAGTCAGAATGCCTGGGATTAATATTTGGCTCCACCATTTTAATTTGGGCAAGCTACTTCACTTTTCTCTGCCTTTGTTTCCTAATCTGTTAAAATGGGGATGTTATCACCTACCTCATGGAGTTTTATGAGGATCAAATTTATTGATATCTATGTCAGTGCTTAGAACAGTACTTAGCACATACCATGTCATTAAATGTTTGCTATTACTGTTTTCTAAATAACATTGAATATTTTTATTATATTCTAAATTCACCTTAAAAATGTTATTGCAGGCCGGCCCGGTGGCTCAGTCGGTTGGAGCTTCATGCTCCTAATGCCGAAGGTTGCCGGTTCGATTCCCACATGGGCCAATGGGCTCTCAACCACAAGGTTGCTGGTTCGACTCCTCGACTCCCGCAAGGGATGGTGGGCTGCGCCCCCTGCAATTAACAACGGCAAATGGACCTGGAGCTGAGCTGCGCCCTCCACAACTACCATTGAAAGGACAACAACTTGACTTGGAAAACATCCTGGAAATACAGTTCCCCAATAAAGCCCTGCCAATAAAGTCCTATTTCCCTTCCCCAATAAAATCTTAAAAAAAAAAAATGTTATTGCAGTCTTATTTTCTTCCTAAATCTCTAACAGTTAACTTTTTACTTCTCCTTAGGAATCTAAATTCTGATACAGTTTTCTGCCTGAGACATTTTCATATGGTTGAAACCTGAGGCCAAATGAGTCCAGGGCTCGTGCTGCCTGCGCTGTTCAGCCAATAGACCGACACAGGAGTTGGGCCATAGAATAAGCATGTATTATCAGAGCACTGGTGGTCTGAGAAGGCAGCGGGTTAACACCTCCACAAACTGCCTTCACATTCTCAGACCAGCTTGGGGTTTTTAAGGGAAAACCTGGGTGTTCCTCCAGAGGCTACCTGCTGGTTCCGGGGATCTGCATGGAGCCTTCCCTCTGGCCACGTGATTCTATGGTGAAGTCATCAATCCAGGAAGAAGGATGGGAGTAGCCTGGTAGACCATGGAGATGGTGAGCAATAAGCCTAAGGGTATTAATCATAAGTTTCAGGGTAATTTTCTAAAACAGGGAACTGGATGGGACAGGGGACATTCCTAGCTCAAGCTACAGGGGGATGATCTATTGTTAAGCTATAGGTAGGTCAAGGAAAGGTGAGGCTGGGACGTGGAGAGGCCTCCACTGTGGGGGTGCTAACTGGGCCCTGTTTCATGGCTACCAACCATATAGCATGGCCAGGGTTACACAAGGGATTAATCTATTCAGCAGATATTTCATGAGCTTATTGATACCAGAGTTGTTTTAAGCTGTTAACAAGAAATAAGGACTATTCAGAGGTTCTATCTGAAAGCTCTGAAAATCATACACGGGAAATAACTCTAACAACCAGTCCCTCCTCTCTTGGGCCTTTGCAAATAGGTGGCTTTGATATAAGAATGAAGCAGTGCCAGGATGTCATCATTCGACATCTGTTGTCATTGATAAACGGTCCGCAGCCCTGCTTCTGAGGGGTCCCACTAGGAGCCTTGCATAGGGACTTGTGGAAAAGCAGTGATGACAAGGGCACATTTATAAGTACCAAGAGTCTGTGAGAACTATTAAAGAGCCTTAGTTTGGGTGAGGCGACTCTTCCCTAACATAAAAACTCTCCCAAGACCCTTGGGGCATCCCTCCCAGATGGGGTGATAAGCCCCCTGAAAGAGATCATCCCCCTACCAACAATGGCCTCTTCATTCCCTAGCTAGGCGCTCTATCAACAGGACACTGTTACCTTGCACTGGCAGCCAGAAGTCAGCACTTTGATTGTTCACCAACCATCTGAGTTTTTATACGAATGCCTAATCATAAAAAAAGGTACACCTCATGTTAAATTTGGACTCTGTTCCTTCACCTCCCCTTGCCTGGAATAATAGTGTGATTAATCTCTCATTTATGTGGAGTATGTTACTGTTTTTATTTTGTTTATTAAGAGATATTATCCTCTATGCTACTGACTTGTAAATTATTATAACTCCCACTGCAAACATGAACTAAATAAATTGCGGGCAAACACAGTAATCCGTCTCTGAGCATAACGTTTGCTGCCTTCCAAAACTGAAACAAAACAAAGCAATTGGCACAGTGGGCAACCCAACCCAGAAGTAATAATAATTAATATTGGTTGGTACTGTGAGCTATATCATCCTCCATGCCAAATTTGAAATAGATTAATAAAGTATGTTCAATTTATAATTGACCCAAATATGGTAAAGCTCATTAGTAGATTGGCAAACTTTAAACTTAACATATTATTCACTAGCTATGGCGTGCTACTAAAAGTATCAGCTACCTGTGTATGGACAAATTGATAAAGCTGTTATAGTTTGGATGCTGATGCTGGCCACGATAATTATCTTAATAGTGCTGTACCATATTATAAGAAACTTAGAATGCTCTGTTAAGCATCTCTATAAAAAACATATTTTGAACACTGTTGTGAAAAGCAGGAGGATGATTGCATATATGCCTTGCTCACTCACCCTGCCTAAATTAATAAATAAATAAATAAATAAATAAATAAATAAATAAATAAATAAATGTAGTTTAAGGGTAGAATGGATTATATATTGACTTCTGAAGATCCCTGGAGATGCACTAAAGATTTAGTCTGCACAAAACTTAAAGTTAAGGAATCTCCAGATGTTGAAATGAATAACAAACCCAGTGAGTTATATCCTATATTAAAAAGAGCAAATAAGGAAGAAATTCCAGAACTCTTATTCACAGCATTAAGTAGCATAGACACCTATAGGCAGAAAGGAAAAATGCTACCACAAAAAGCAATCTCCAGAGTAGGAAGAAACCGAGACCTTTTTTGTCCCTAACGGTAGCAATCCACACCCAGAGGACAATAATTATTGTAAAGCTTTTGACCCTGATAACTTTAACCGTCTAGCAGCTAAGCCTGTAAGAACAGACAAAACTGCAACAAATGTTAACATGGATCTAGTCAGAGTTACTGAAGAAAGAGCTTATACTAGTCAAGAAATGACAAAAACTAGAATGGAATTCCAGCAAACTGATTTGGACACAGGAACCCAGTGGCTATTAGATGTATGGTCCAAAGAAGGACACAATCTGATTCTAAAAGGAGCAGAGATTGTGCAACTCCAACCCATTACCACTGATGGTAAGTGTAATCAACAATTTAGAGCATTTGGAGAGCATAATATTAATACACAAAGATCTTTATTTGACTGGGGAGCAACAACCTGGAGATTAAAATGGTTTATACCTAATATATTATCCCCTAAACATCTCCATGGAAAACAGCAGGGGAAGCTACTACTAACATAATAATGAAATTAAGACCATGATTTTTGAAAGGGGATAGACACCTTCAAAGCTACATGTGGAAGCAAGAGAACAAATTAAAAGTATCATCTTAAAAGCTGCCCTGCATAGGACGGCAGGTACCAGAAACACAGGAGAGCTCACTGAGATGGGAAGAACAAGACCCTTCTGGCTACCTAAACAATTTAGACCACCACCCTTTAATCCAAATTATAAAAACAGAAACCCAAATAGAAACACCAGAAACTTTACAGTGGCAGAGAAACAGAAACAACCAACCTCTTAGAGTAAATACACCTACAATAACCCACTTACTATAAATAATCCCTTTGTAAAACCTAATCCCATTAATAAACAAGCCACTGATAGACAAAGGAGAGAAAGTCCCATGGATCCCCTGCAGGGACTCAACAGTCTCTGGCTCCTGGCCAAAGCCTGAGACAATGGCCATATGTTATCATGGCCATTTCAACAGAAACCCCTTTGGTAAATAAAAATATTGTTTTTACTCTTTACTGGACCCCAAGTACCAAAGATACAAGGATATCCTAATTTAGAAAACTTTTAAAAAATAAAACAGGATTAATAGAAACAAAGATGATATTTTTATGTAAAATTTTCTGACTTTGTTGTGCATCAGTGGATTCCGAATTCAGGTCCCATCAAATACCACTATCTGGTATATCCACAGTCGGCTTACAGGATCAGTTGTTCTGGGAAGGGTGGCTTCCTTTCCTTATGCCAGAGAAGCATGTGACCCCTGGCAATAATAGTTAAAGCCGGTGTGCGATGGCAGAGTCACCAGAGTCCGAAACATCGTTGTTAAAACCTGTTACAGCAATAAAAGGGGCAAGGGCAGATTTTTGAGAGGCCAGAAACATGTTTTATAATTATTGATTCTTCACTCTTCTCTGTTCTAAAGAGGATTTAAGGAAGAGAGAGTAGAGATAAAAAGTAGTAGAGGTATAAGAAAACAATGTCAGAGAAGGTGACCTAAAGACCCAGCCTTTTTTGCACTACTCTAAATAAATTGTGTAGGGCAGTTGGAGGACATTTTCTCACCAAGGGAGAAAATATCCGTTCCCAGCTCCAACCAGAGCATGGTGAGAACCAGACTGACCTGGGTTCTCAGTCCAATTCTGCAGCTTATGGAACTTAGGATCTTGGGTAACTTGAAATCTCAGTTTCTCATCGGTAAAATGGAATTGGCGGTACTCAGCTTGCAGGATCTCATGGACATTAAATAAATACTGTATGTAAAATGTCTAGCACCACTGTGTACAGGCACATTGTAGTTGCTTCATAAAAGATACCTATAATAAAGTACTAATTGTTGCTTTGTTGTTATGTAATTACAGCTCTTTTTGATTCTTCCTATGTCTTTCATGGCCCAAGACATAAAGGTATATCTTTTTGAGTTAGAAATTTGTCATTGTAGCCTGAACACTCTCTTTAAATTGGGTAATTTCCAACATAATGATACTTATTTCAAAATAGAACCCTCTTCCCCCCTCCCCAAATCTTACATCCCAACGCTTTCTTACAGCTGAATATGACCTAGACTTAACCCATCAGATATACCCATAGAAGAATTAGATTCAGAAGTGAGCAATGATCAGGTGAGTACCAGACTGATTGAGCAGATCACTTTGTAAGTTATAGTAATGTCTAACCACTATGCCGTATACTTGAAGCTAATATAATATTGAATGTCACCTGTAATTGAAAAAAAATTTCTTTTAAATCACCCTGTGAGTTTACTTACTTTCCATAGAACCCCCTTTTTTTTTGTCCACAACATCCACCTTTCCCTCACCCAGCATATTGAATTCATCATGAAGTCCTAGAAACTGAATCCAAAATATGTCTCTGGTAATCCATTTTACTCCACCAACACTGCCACTACCCGAGCCCTTAACTACCTGCATTTCTTCTCTGGTCTATTATGATGGTTTCTTAACTGGTCTCCTTTACCATCCAGCCTAGCCTCCTTCCAATATGCAGGGGGTGCCAAAATATATATATATATACACATTTTAAGAAAGGAAAAAACTATTAAAATTGTAGTACTCAATATATATCGATAACAAAAGATGAATACAAGTCACTTTCTGCAATTACAGGAGGTGCTCAACGTGGTCACCGTCCGCGTAATTTTAATGCAGTTTTTCCTTTTTAAAAATGTGTATACATTTTTTTTGGCACCCTCTGTATTTTTCATGCTGTCACCAGGACATTCTTTTCAAAAACTTAATCTAGGGGGTGGCCGGTTAGCTTTGTTGGTTAGAGCGTGGTGCTGTTGGCACCAAGGTTGCCGGTTCGATCCCCACATGGGACACTGTGAGCTGCGCCCTCCTTTAAAAAAAGCAAAAACCAAAAACTTAAACTGGTCACATTAGATAGCCTCAGGCTTAAAATCTTTTGATGGCTTCTTCTTTCTCTTAAAGACTAATCTCAATTAAAGGGATCATAAAACTCTACATGTCTGGCCCACTCTTCCCTTACTTCCTCTCTTCCTGCCACATAAGAATGTGCCATGATCTCTCATGACTGAGGGCCTTTCCTTATGCTGTTCTCCCAGTCAGGAATGTGCTTTAAATAACTAATGAAATAAATGGGACTGTGCTTCAATGCCTGTCTTTCATCCTCTGTTGGCCTAGTTGACTCTCATTCGTACTTCGGAAATCAGGAAAATTTCTGACCTACAGTCTAGGTTAGTTTTCTTTGATATATGGTCTCACAAATTATATTTCTCAGACTATAATCTCAGGTGATAATTATATATTCATTATGAAAATAGGAACTGTGTCTGGTTTTGTTCTCTATTCCCAGTGCTTAGCATAGTTTTCAGTAGAAAATATGCACTCAATACTGGTTGAAAGAAAAAAAAAAGTGAACAATGCAAGAAGCTGGCCCCGTATCTCCCAACAAGCATAGTAGTGGAGGTGGCAGTACTTCTCACATCTATTCTAAGCCTCGGTTGGGCCGGTTTTGGTGGTGCAGGTATTTCTGATAAAGAATCCCTTCGGTGGTTGGGCCTTGTTCCAGGCTGTGCCCTGGAAGAGTTGGCTTTTCCAGTTATCTGAGAAATTAGCTGAGATTTCAATATCTTATAATAAATTTCTTACAACTAAAAACTTGACTTAATCCATTTCTAAGTAAAAAGCATTCTCTTCATTCCACCTACCCCACCATCTTTGTGATCAGGTCACCAGTTCGGTGTTAAAAGTCATTTTGGTTTTTAAACCATCTTAAATTTATGCCCTTCTTTCCACATTTTAATTCTTCACTTCTCTCACCGTAATGACCCTCTGAAGCAGGTAGATTTTCATTTCACATCTAAGGAAACAAAGGTGCAAGGAAAGTACTGAATGGACTAAGCTGAATCCTTGAGGGCTTCCAAAGTACGTGTCCTATTTCCTCTCCAACCATATTTTTCTCTGAGAAATCCAGATCTCACAATAGGCAGCCCTGTGTTCCCAGTGAGCTCAACCATCTGCCCAGGCCTTACATGTGATTGAACCAGGAGTGCAGATTTGACCGAAGTTAACGAGATTTCCTCTCCTGAACATACAGAGACTGTATCTGTTAAGCTGTGAGGGCCCCCATGTGCCTGAGGTCCTGCTATGCTGTATTGGGAGAATGGGATCAGAGGAATTGCACTGTTGTGGAAGCAGTTTTTCTCTCCATCATGGTCCTTGCAGGGCAGATCCAGGTTTTCTAGGCTTATGCAATGTAGGGAGCTTTGCAAAGAAAAAATGTATTTTTTTAAAATTATAGATATAAAATATAATTTTGAGAGAGTGCAGGTTGGGCTCCTACCGGAATCAGCCTGTCTTGGATTTGAATCCTTGAAGACCCCAAATAAGCTTTTAAGTTGCTTTTAAAAAATTGCAGTTTGGCATGTCTGATGACTGGAAGAATTTTCCAGACTCTTGGAATCATACATTTCAAATTCTTTTTTTTTGGTTTAATTTATTTTCTTTCTCTCTTTTTTGTTTTTATTTTTTCATTTAATTACTTTTTTTTTTAATTAAAGTTTATTGGGGTGACAACTGTTAGTAAAGTTATATAGATTTCAGGTGTACAATTCTGTAATACATCATCTATATATCACATTGTGTGTTCACCACCCAGAGTCAATTCTCTTTCCATCACCATATATTGGATCTACATTTCAAATCTTATGTCTTTTTCTTTACTGCCCACTGACGCTCAGAGCTGGCTCCTAGGACATATTCAGATTCTGATCTGAGGTCTGGCCCTGCACCCTCCTGAGAGGATGCAAGACAGTACATTGGCTGTTTTTACACCAAGATGGCCAGCAACAATTTCATGTATGCAGAAAAAATATCCAACACTTGGAAATTGATTATTGCATGATAATTTAATATCACGCCACAGTATTAAGCCTGTCTCACAGACATCTGATTCTCTTGGGATGGGAACTTTCTCTGAGTTACTATCTACAAGGGAGAAACCCCAAAGAATTTATAGCCCTGAAAAGTTAGAGTTTAACTTGTAAAAACTTGATAAGTAGGAATAATGTCTTATTTCCTGCATGATAGCAAAGATACTCCAAAGGTTACAATTTTGTCAATTGGTAGGATATCATATAGCTTTAGGCATAATCTGGCAATCTTATTTCATTCTTTCTTTCCCTGTTAACAGTATACACTCCAGTTCTTCAAACCTTTGCTCAGCAGCTCTTCCACTGGTTCCCTCACGATGAGTTAACTAAAACTTTGCCCCATGCTCACTATATACTTGTATTAGAATTATTTTCTTTAAATAATTTGAGAACTGTATTTTATACCATACACAGGAGTGACTGTGACACACATTAACTGTATACCCAAATCAACTCCACCTGACTACCAGGTCCCTAAAATGCTCACAGTCACTTCAGTGCTACCTAACACAAGTGCAAATGTGACAAGAGGGTTAGATTGGAAAGAGAGCAGTCTTTATCACATACAGTTAAATGCAAATTTTACCTTAAAAATATGACTACGTAACCCATGCTAGACCTTCTGAGGACCTCGGATGGTCCAAGTGAGTGTAATTAGATAAATTGAATATTTTTTTCCCTCTAGCTTACCTAACCTCAGCTATTATAATACATAGTAAATTACTTTTTCTTTATAATGGCACCATATTAATTATGTAGTTTTAAAAATTTTCTTCATACAATAATCAATTCTCAAACACAGTGCAATGCATTGTGTGGAATCCTCTTATTAAAAGGCATTGTTATTCATTCCTTTGTGACTTGGATTAATTTGTTTCCTTCCGTTGGAAGGCCCTTCTCCTCATTTCACCCTACAAAGCCCAGCCGAGAGGCCACCTCTTCTATGTAGATTTTGTTGACCCTCCCCCACCCAAAGCAGAATGAATTTTACCCTAATTTATGCCCCCCCTGTTTTTTTATACACCTCTCTCATAGTACTTATTGCATCTAGTATAATTTATATCTTTCTTTCTAACCAGGGTCAATGGAGAAACTTCAATAATATCAAGAGATATCAGGAAATGCTTCATAGAGTAGGTAATCTCCTACAAATGCATAGGCCCTGAATGATTTTATTCACTAAACATTTTTTGAGTAGTTATCAGGTACCACAGGAATACACAGTTAAAGGAAGATAGTATTCCCATTTTTAAAGTACCAGGTAGTGCTTTATGTAATATTGGCAATCAACATACATTTGTTGAAAAGAGAGATTCGAAACAAGAACATCACGAAAGAAGACGAATGGCAACACATACCTTACTTTCTTCTGTGATAAGTGGACTGCTGATTAATTTTTGCTTGCTCTCATAATACAACTTGGCCTTATTAGGAAGGTTAAATGACTGTCCTTACACAATTCTTTCCTGTCCAATGTACTAGTATGTACTGTAGTGGTAAACAAAAGAGGCAACAGACCCAAAATGGAGCCACTTGTGCTAGGGCCCACATCAGCAAATCAAGATTTAATACTTAACCTAATTTCAGTTTCAGCTTCCCAGGAATGTAACCTTTAACCTGTCAACATGGAAGTACCTGGTCAGCACTGAGGAGTGAGATAATCTACCCTATGGACCCCTTCAGTTGCCCTTAGGAGGGTGAGCTTCCTGCAACAAGGCATTCTTTGCTAATGATTTCCTTTTTTTCTGCCCCCTTTCTGCATTTAAAAATATTTCCTTTGCTACAGCTCTGGGGGGCTCCTCTGTTTGCTAGATGGGAAGCTGCTTCATTCATGAATCATTGAATAAAACCAATTTGATCCTTAAATTTACTCAGCTGAATTTTTTTTTAACAGTAGATAGCTAAAAGTTCATGGTTTCTGACAGTACTGCTTTGGCAGCATTTTATACTCCTTTTAAATCCATTATATATTTAAAAAAATCAAGAGAAAATATGTGACAAGTGGTGTGATCTAGCCATCAGGATCTATCTAATATCAGATATTAAGAGGGGTTGATGAATAAAATGAGCTAATGAAGATAGATTTAACTCCTTTGTAATTTTATTTTTTACTAATTTTCATTTTTTGGTGGCTTTTAAGTAGCTTTTGTACTTACAGAAACAGGAAAAAAAACAAACTTTTAGTAATTTACTGATCCAATCCACAATAATTTCTTGAAGGCCAACTATGTGCCCAACCCTGTTAAATGGGGTAACAGTAACACAGTGGGTCATCTGTAAACATTTACCGAACAGAGTTTGTGGGGACAGAGTCCCACAGAGCAGTTTCCAGGCTCTCGGCCTCACGTGGAGGGGTGCTGGCTCCCGTAGTGGATAGCCGTAGGCTGTGATTGGTTGGCCATCGTTTGTAACCGGTTGGCCAATTGGCTGCTGATATAACTGCCGTGATTGTGTTGGTTGGTTGGCTGGTTGGCAGGTGGAAAAACGGACTGCGGATGGTGTGGATCTTACTTGTGTGTCTCCCCTGGCCGCCAGTGAGAATATAGTGGTACGACTCCCCTATCTATGGCTCTGTGGGTGCTCCTTTTTGGCCTCACCATATCCTGCGTTTTTATGTGGGGAGTGGGAGCTGAGACCTTGAATGACACCCTGCATGACAGAGTTTTTCTATGGAGCTAAAAAACTTTGAGATAGAAAGCTAACATTACAAAATATCAGAGAATAAATACATGCCAAACTGTGTGACTCTGACAAGTGCAAAATCAACGTGAGCAAGAGTGATGTTAGAGTAAGGGTTATGGGTAAGAATAAGGGTTAGATTGTGAGAGAAGGTTTAATTTGGTCAAGTAAGTTCACTGAGCGTTTTCTGGATTTCAGGCACCATAGCTGGAACATAAGGTTAAAATGCTTTGGTCCTTGCCTTCCAGGAACTTACAGCCTAGGGGAGATACATATGAATAAACAACCACATTGGATGGATGTAATAAGCGATTGCAATATAACGATGAACAACCTGCTACAGCAGCCCAGAGGAAGGAGCCTCTGACTAGGGAATCAGAAGGTTTCTCAGGACAGGTGACCTTTGGTCTGGATCTTAAAGAACGAGTTAATCAGAGAAGAGAGACTAGGCATTCTGAAAAAGAAATAATGAAAAACATAAAAAACACTTTTTATAAGGAGGGCGAAAACTTTCCTCCTGGTTATGCTTCTGGGCACATGAAAGGGTAAATGGTTACGGTGGTCTCATGTATTCAAGACTGAATGCTGCCCCGCTGCCACAGAGAAGCAGAGCTGCCCAGTGTGTATCTGCAGACCCACAGACCTATGAGCAATCATCACAGCTGCTGTTTTAAGTTTTAGAGTTGGGGTGGTTTGTTAAATAGCAATAGTTGATCGGTATAGGGGTGTTATCAGGTCAATGGAAGGGCATAGGCAGAGAGGAATGGAGTCAGTAGGCCTTTTCTGGCAGCCCTAGAGAGTGTAGATAGGAAAGTAGAGAAAAGCTGTATTAGACAGGGTTGTCCAGAGAAACAGAATCAGGACAGAGACTTACTCTAAGCAATTGGCTCATGTAATTAAGGAGGCTGGTAAATCTAAATTCTGCAGGGTGGGCCAGTAGAGAAAAGTTATAGTTGGAGTCCAAAGGCAGTCAGTCTTCTTGCTCCAGGGGAGGTCAGTCTTTATTCTCTTAAGACTTTCAACAGATAGATGAGGCCCACCCACATTAAGGAGGGTAATTTGCTTTACTCAAAGTCCATCAATTTAAATTTTCATCTCATCCAAAAAACATCTTCATAGAAATATCCAGAATAATGTTTGACCTAGTATCTTGGCACTGTGGCCCAGCTAAGTTGACATATGAATTTAACCATCATGCCAGTTGAGAACTGTGGGAAATCAGAATGCCACCATGGAAGCTTTGAATGAGTCCTGTAGCTACAGGGCATACATGGTTGAGGGCAATGCAGAGATCCTCAGGAATGTCCTGAGATTGGTTGGCTAGAAAAACTGATAGCTCAAATTTTAGTTTCCTAGGATGTGCTTATCAAGTTTTAATTTTAACTAGTTCAAAAGTGATTGGGTTGTAAACTTGCACTTTTAACAATTTATCCTTCTTATCTCTACTTGATATCTTTTAGGCATCTCAGACATATCTGAGATTGAATGGTTGATTTTCAATCCTTTCCAATCCTCTTCTTCCTCCATAATCTTTCCCATCCGCTGATGGCTCCTCCATCCTACCAGTTGATCATACCAGAAACGTGGGAAATACTTTTTTTTTTGGGGGGGTCACTATTTATTTATGACAAATATTCCTCATCCATGACCCTCTCCAATCACAATTTCTTTGAGATGGTGCTGTTGGACAGTCCAAATATGGAGTCATCTGACTTGCCCCTCCTGAGAATGGCCCTGCAAATAGCATGTTTTAAACTGGCCATTGAACCTGCTTGTCACCTTGTCAACCTCAGCCATATTCATCTGGGTGGATGCGTGGTCCTTGGCACCTAATGATACGTTGCTGGCAGAGCATTTCCACAGCATGTCCAGATGCAGGGACTCACCCCATGTCATCTGCGTGTCCAGCCATGCCTGGTGCCCCCATGACAAGTGTGAGTGCAGAAGACTGGGAAATATTCTTGACTCCTCCTCTTCACCTCTGACAATCAACATACCACTATGAAACTTTATGAGTTTTACCTTCAAAATATATCTAGACTCTATCTACATCATTCCATCTTCACAGCCATCATGGAGTCCAGGACACGGTCATACCCCTCCTGACTCATTGAAATGGACTTCTAAATTGTCACCTTGCTTCCACTCTTGATGCCCTGTAATTTAGTCTCCACAAAACTGAGTGTTTGTCGTAGGTCCAGTTCCCAGAGCCAGAGCCTGAGATATGAAGATCCCTGTGCAAGTAATCTTCCCAGAAGCTGATAAGGGAGAGGGAAAGTAGGACACAGAAGAAACCATTGCAATGGTCCAATTTTGGGTAAAGTCCTGTGTATAATGGCTTTAGTCTGATATAGGAGGGGAACTCTGGAGTATAAATTATACCCCACTCTATTCCAACGAGGCAAGAGAGCTGACTTTTATATATCCCTACCAGTTAGTCACTGGGGAATGTAAATTCTCTACCTAGGGGAATGTAAATTCTCTACCTAGGGGAATGTAAATTCTCAGACTTCCAGCTCTCTGTGCACATGATGTGGCACAGCTGTTCTAGCAGCCCTGAGGCGGCTCACTAAAGTGGCTCCACTGAGTCTGAAGGATTCACTTACAAGATGGTTCACTCACCTGGCTAGCAAGATGTTGTGAGCTCCTGTAAGGCAGTTGCCACACTTCAGTCTATTCCTGAAAGTCAAGGGGACATTAACCCCTCTGCAGGGCCTTATGTCCTTGCGTGGTACTCGTGACGTGAGTGGGGAACAAAGTACCGGCACACAGGTTCAGATAGTAGCACAGCTTTATTTGGGAACCAGTGTCCCTCCAAAGGCCAGTGCTCTGGTAAGCACAGAAGGTTATACAGAATAGAATTTAATAACGAACCAAGTCCCAGAGTCAATCGGGATGGAAAAGGTCCCTGGTCCGGGAGAGATGACTGGGCCCATGACGGGTCTGAGGCGAGCTGGTCTTGCAAGGAAGAGCTTCGGAGAGTCCTGGAGTATCGCGGCTTGCACCTTGTAGAGGATCTTAGCCGGAGCGCCCAGCCAGACTTCTTATGGCTTTGCTCTGGATTTCTGCTTTTATCCTCTTTTCCTTGGACTTGTTTACTTCTTAGGTGATAACCAGAAGTTGTTTGCCAGGAGTTTTTTTACCTCTTAGATGATAACCAGAAGTTGCTTGGTAAATGTGTTCATCACTCAATTTTGTTATGCTCAGTTTCACACAAAAACATGTTTTTTACTTCACTCTGATTAGTCTCACACATGTGTGGCCACAGTCCTGTCCCTACTAGTAAACAACTTGTTTTTCAAGCCTCAATCCAACATATATGATACATTTTATATGCTCTATACACCAGTTGATGCTGTCAGCTGGGGGTAGGGTGGGCACATTTGGTTTCTCTCCCTGTGGGCCCCTTCCTCGGTCTGCTTGTTTTCCTCACAGCCTGGCATCTGGATTCCAAGAGTAGGTGTTCCAAAAGACAGGAAGTAGAAGCTGCCAGTCTGTTAACACCTGGGCCTGAAACTGGCACTTTGGTATTCGATTCATTGGTGAAATCACAAAATCCATCTAGAATCGAAAGAAGAAGACATAGACCTCACTTTTCAATAGGAGTATCAAAGAATTTGTGCATCTGAGTGGTCACAGTCTTCCCTCTGCCACAAACTATTTACATTCCTTTTGTAACTGTACATGAACTTCATTTCTTTAGCATGTATGCTGCTTTAATCCAAGCTAGTTTTGTTTAGCCTGATAGAACTACGACACCCTTGCATTCTGTCCCCAGATCCTCCTCTCTGGACCTATGCTATGTGTCAGCTCCCTTTTAATCAGGAAGCCGTTAGGACATTATAAGGTCCTGGTCAACATCAAATTCATTTAAAAATAAAGCTTCAGGTCTATCAACCTTGATGAGGATATAATAACTAAATCTCAAACAGTGAATAAAGTTTTAGTCAAACAAAGCTAACACTGTGGCCTCAGTTGTGTTTCAGCCCAGGACTGATGAAAGCAGAAGGGCCCCAGGGACCGCATCCCCTGGAAAATGGACAGAACAACGCCATGACTGACACCAGGACCTGGAGCCATGATCTACTGCTAGCAACCAAGATTAATGATTTTCCCCTTGTATAACCGAGCCACTAGAGGCCACCGAGGAGCTGGGTTTGTGAGAGCAATGGCTCACTTAAGTCTCTGGACTTGGTACCAACTCCTTGAATAAACCTTTCCTTTCTTTGCTGCAAACTCCTGCTCGTGTTTTCTTTGGCTTGGATGTGCACAGGCAAGCGGACCCCTTTGAGTCTGCGGTATGACTTTTACATGCAAAATACAATCACCTTCTCCCAAGACCTCCACGTATTTCGTCCTATTTTGAGCATCAGGCTCAAGCTGGCATCCAAGATAACTTTGGTCAATTATTGCATGGCAGCTGTACTCGGGGGGCCATAGGAGAACAATCTTTATCTGTCTTTTTCACTCAAACCAATGATCCATAATTGGTACACTATATATAATTATTGAATGAGGAGACTTAATTCTCATTTTTTCAACTGAGTAAATCAACGTTCAGAGACAGTAAGTAAATTCCCAAAGGTTAGAGAGTAAGAGTCAAATCAGGATTTAAGGTCTGTTTGACTTAAAACTCATTCTGAAAATGTAACATGGTCTGTATGTCAGTGGGACTTGGAATTTGGTAAAGGAAGGTTAAGATTAGGTATGAAAAAATGAGATAACAAAGGGCAAGCTAAGTTACTGGCTGTGGAAAGGAACAGATGCAACCGACAGCTTGAAGAGGTCAAGATTTGGTGAATGTCCAATTGTGGGAAGGGCAGAAATTGGTCAAGCCAAGGATGATTTTCAGTCTCTGAAACAATAGGAGACCAGCAGAATGATGAAATAGGCAAATTTCGAGAGGGAGCATGGCCATGAGAATTCAAATTTATAAACAAGTCAACTACCAGGTAGAGCAAAAACTCTAGATTCAGGAATCTTGTAGAAGTCACTTATTAACATTTAAAAAAAAAATTTCATTGGGGAATATTGGGGAACAGTGTGCTTTGCCAGGACCCATCAGCTCCATGTCAAGTCATTGTTTCCAATCTAGTTGTGGGGAGCACAGCTCAGCTCCAAGTCAAGTCATTGTCTTCAATCTAGTTGTGGAGGGCGCAGCTCACTGGCCCATGTAGGAATCGAACCGGTGACCTTGGTGTTCTGAACACTGTGCTCTAACCACTGAGTCCAGTGGCTCAGCTCCAAGCTCAAGCCATTGTTTCTCACTGGTCCATGTGGGAATTGAACTGGCGACCTTGGTGTTATGAGCAGTGTGCTCCAACCACTGAGCCAACCGGCCGCCCAAAACTTAACCATTTTTAAGTTTATAGTTCAGTGGCATTAAGTACAATCGCATTGTTGTTCAACCATCACCACCATCCATCTATAGAACTAGTCCATCATCCCAAACTGAAACTCTTCCATTAAATAATAATTCCCAATTTCCTCCTACCCGCAGCCTCTAACAAGCATTCTACTTTCTGTCTCTATGAATTTGACTACTCTAGCTACCTCATACAACTGAAATCATACTGAAGGGGAGAAGTAATTTTCCCTCTACTCTTCTGAGTTCTCGGCTGGGACTCCATGTAATAAAAGACAGATTAGCAGGAGAAAAACAAACAGAAGTTTATTAACATGTATACCTCAGGTATAAAAGGGAGATACCCAAGAAGAATGAATAACTTCTCCAGAAAGTCCAAGTCACCACCTTAAATATCATCCTCAGTAAAGATGAACGATGTTGGGGGTGGCCAGTTATAGGAGGTTACCAGGAAAAGCAAGGGTCAGATTTATTTTGCAGATTTGAATCAGTGTCTTCTCCATTGATAAGATTTCTTGTGATTTAATCATCTTTCTCTGCCTGGTATAGAGAGAAGACACCCTTAAAAATGGAGATTTCCTTTATAAATGTAAATTTCCTTTACAAAAGGGTAACTTCTACTGTGTTTTCAGAGTTTCTCCTGTGTCTGCTGTTTCTTTAAATAATTAGCTCAAAACAGTCCTTATGACCCAGAGACATATTTTGGGGTGGCATATTCAGCTACCCTTCATTCTTGCCTTTGAAACTTCCTAATAAGTTTCACAGTCCAGAAGCTGAGTTGGTAGATTATTCCATATCTTATAGCTCGTTGAACCAGTCTTTTAATCCTGGGAATAAGTCAGTTAAGTTAAAGTTGTGTCTCATTTCAGGAGGTGGTGTGGCAGTTGGGCTCCCAAAGTTAGGCCTATATGGTGCAAGCTATCAGGTATTTAATAAGCATTTCTATGGAAACAGAAGAAAAAGAAAGGTTAAGGTTTAGAATAGACTATAAACTCAGTTTTCGAATACAGAGGGCAGTTAGTCAAGATTTCTAGATGTTGGGCTTGAAGCAACTTCAGTCTGAGTGAGGAGAGGAAGTGGCCATCTGATATTTTCCTGGTTTGCAGATTGAATGCCTCTGGTAATGTCATAGGTGTTCCAGTGAACTTTCTGAGTTGCCCACACAACAAAAGGCACAAAGGTTGTTCATACATGAACTGTTGTGATGATTTTTCTCAAGTTTATAGTAAGCCGTCCAGCTTCAGCTTTTAGGGATTTGGGAAAAGGGCGGTTTTTGTTCTTAGTGATTCCAAGTCAGAAGGGGAAGGGGAGAAATTTAGAAATGTTAAGAGTCAGATAATAGAGAAAAACTAGAAGTCAGGATCCTGTCCAGTTCTCAGGTAGGTTAACAAAAACCTCAAAGACAATGAATAGGACTAGAATCACATATCCACAAAAGTGAACTACTGAAAGCTATTTTTCCTCCCTCCTCCTCCTCCCATTACAGTATTTCTCCTTTTGTGACTGGCTTATTTCACTTAGCATAGCGTCTTTAAGATTCATCCATGTTGTATTATGTAGGAATTTCATTCCTTTTTAAGGCTAAATAATTTCATTGTATATGCCATTTTGTTTATCCATTTCTTCATCAATGGATATTTGGGTTACTTCTACCTTTGGGTATTCTGAATAATGCTGCTGTGAATATTGGTACAAATATTTGTTTGAGTCTCTGCTTTCAATTCTTTTGAGTGTATACTGTTAATAGATAAACTGAGGCATAATGACATTTTTAAGAATTTGGGCAAACATCAATTTGAATAGGGTAGCTCCTAACCACTGTCAGGAAGTAGAGAAAAGACTTTTTATAGGGAAGATGTCAAAGCAAAGCAAACAAATTATTTGGCTATAGCTTAAGGAGTGTTAGAGGGGGGGTCCCTTATTTGGGAAAGCCTAGGTGGCTGTTTGTGACTGGTTGTTGTAGGTTTCCATTTCTTAACCTTGAGGCAGTCACAGCCTTAGGTTTGGATTTGCTTATGCAGGCTGCCAAGGTATTAGAGCCATCCTAGTCTAATGGCCTCGTTTAATTAATTTAAAAAATACCCAGAAGTGGAATTCATTTAATTTTTCAAGGTTCTATGTAAATTCATAATCTGTAACAAGTACTATGCTCTTTTAATGAAGACGGTCTGTTAAACTAGTTTCTCCAGGACAATAGGAACCTCTCAAAGAGTGAAGCTTACCTCGAGTTACATTTTTTTGAGACTCGACTCCTCCAAATACCAAAACAAGAACTGTAATTTTGTGATACTCCAATCTTGGTAGCAGTGCTTTGCCTATAGTAGGTATGAAATATTTGAAAATACAGTTCCAACATATTATTTATGCTATACTAATGGGTTATTCATTAGTAAACATCAGCTTTTGTGTCTTTTAAAATAGTACTGAATTCCGCCCCCCCCCCCAAAAAAGGACAGCTTCGCGTCTCCTCTCTCCTTCCTTAAAGTCTTTCATCACATACAAGGACTGACTTATAAAGTGTCAATTGATTCAACCTGCAGAGATTCATCTACAGCTGAAGGAGGACCTGATACTGTGACTTTTTTCCCCAAGAGATTAGGACCGTTGCGTCCCAAGGATGCAGAAATTACTGATTAGTTTTGGGAGCCCAAAGTAAGTTTTTCTTTCAGAGCTCAGATGTACTGGACCAACTTTATGTAACCCAGAGTACCCTTAGGGCTGCTGTGGATGGTTCTGGGGACCCCCGAGTGGCAGGGATTCGAATATTAGACGCCGGCAGGCTCGCGCTCAGCCAGGCGGCTCCTGCCTCCTTCCATGGGCCGGGACCGTTTTCAGCTTTGACGCGAACGCCAACAGCCGCCGGTGCTCGCCGTCCTGCTCGCGGCCTGCGGACGCGCGGGGTGCGGCGACGCCTCCGTCCAACAGTAGCGGCTAGAAAATGGCTTCGGGCCTTGTGCCGCTGCAGCCGTTAGGAAACACAAAACCGATGCTTCGGAGCCTGGAGCCATTGGGCTGGGCTTCGGCCGGGCTCGGGGGGCCTAGGCGGAGGGCTGAGGGCGTAGCTTCGCAAAAGAGCCTGCGCCGCACGTGTGGACGGCGCAGGTGTGGCCGGGGCGGTAACGTCCCGGGGCGGGACCGCGCATGCGCAGCCATCAAGGGTGGGACCAGGCTTTAAATGCGGCGGCGGCGCCCGGCTTGGCTGTTTCGACGCGTAAGAAATGCGACGACTCATGCTCCGGACCGTAACGTTGGCTCGCTTGAGGGGGGTTTCGGATTCGAGTTAAGAGAATAACTCGCAAAGTTGTGCTGTTGACATGTTCCCTACGTTTCAGACTGAGTTCTAGTTGATAGAGACCGGCGTGCAATAGAGAACCACAACTTAAGTTCCAGTCCGTCAGTGAATTGGATAGATGGAGCTTCTTTAGTTTGTTAATTATTAGGACACTTTCTTTCCCTCGAAATACCCTTTTGACCACGTGTGAGAGAGTCATTGCAAGCAATTTTAATGAGGTCGAGGGCTTTACTGAAATAGTCAAATTGACAGGATTGTTCCGTTTGTTTCAAATTAAACAGTAAAAGGAAAGTGTGTCATTGCATTTCGCTGGGTTTGGCAAAGTGAAGTTTCTTTACATTTCCTGAGCCTTTTGGCTGTTGTCTGAAACAATACGTACTGAATAAATTCTGTGGATTAAAGGGGAAGTGAGGGGAGAAAGCCCGTTCTCTCCCGTCACTGTTGATCTCGGCAGCCATTTTCTACAGGCCTGTTTTAAAGGAGGGCGGAGCTCAGCGGTCCGTGTGGGGAATGAACCGGCACCCTTCGTATTATTAACACCCCGCTCTACCCAACGGAACTAACTGGCCACCCCTATAGGCTTTTTATAACTGATGTTTGTATTTACAGCCGAGTCATTGCTGATTCGTAGAGCTTGAAGGATACCTCTGCGTTTTTGTTTCAACGAAACTTAGAAACAAAATGGAACAGAACAATAAAGAGGTAATTGCTGCCCTTCCGAACCTGCTTGTATGACTCTCAAGAGTTATTCTGGCAATTTTTGGATATATTGGGTTGCTAAGATATTACAAAAACATTTTTAAAAATAGGCTACAAGAAAGTTGCATATTTGGCTTATATTTTCTCTTGGACAGCACGATAAGTATTAAGTGCATTTTGGACTGTACTCCTTTATAATACTGGTATTTAGGAGCAGTAATAGCTGCTGTTAGGGATTAGTCAATTCCTTTTTTCTAACGGGGTCATGTTCAAGAAAAATTCTGAGAACCATTATGACTATTGCAATAAGAGCATTGCAATAGGTGAGATTGGGCTCAACTCTATATACAACAAACACTAGGGACTTATAGGCTATGAGCAGAGTGAGGGGGTCAGTGGATGCAAAAGAGAACATCAAGGGTGTGGGGATTCTTGCTAAAGGGATTTAACAAAGTTTTTGCTGAAGGAAGGCAGGCCAAGGTGATCACCTATCAAGGGTGGGGATGAGGAAGTTGATCAGATAGTTTGATCCAGGGTAGGGGATTCTTTCTGTACTGCTTAAGCAGGAATTTTGCTAAAACTGGTCTAGGCAGGCGAAAGACATAACGGGGTCCAGGTCGAGGCCTAGTTAGAATAGGACTCAAAGGAGCCTGACTTCAGTTTGGTTAAGGAGAGACTTTATCAACTTCCTACCCACCTGGATCCCTGGCTTTGGCAATTCACTAAAGATACCTTGGCTCAGAGGCTTGTAATTGTTAAATGCATTCATAAGTAATTTCCCCTTCAACTGACTCTGAGCTATAGAAAGAATAAAGCCAGAATCTTTTATTTTATTGGTGAATGTTTCTCCAGGGCCCATCAGCTCCAAGTCAAGTCGTTGTCCTTCAGTCTAGTTGTGGAGGGCGCAGCTCAGCTCCAAGTCCAGTCGCCCTTGTCAGTCTTTAGTTGCAGGGGGCGCAGCCCACCATTCCATGCGTGAATTGAACTAGCAACCTTGTTAAGAGCTCGCGCTCTAACCAGCTGAACCATCTGGCCGCCCCTCCAGCAGCTCAGCGGCCGCTTGTCTTCAATCTAGTTGTGGAGGGCACAGCTCACTGGCCCATGTGGGAATAGAACCGGCAACCCTGTTAAGAGCTCATGCTCTAACCAACTGAGCCATCCGGCCGCCCCAAGCCAGATTCTTAAGAGAGGAGACTTAGATGAACTGTGGAGGAAATGCATTGTCACCTAATTTTAGGACAGAGGTGGTTGAAGGGCTAGTACGTTCTACAAAGTGATTGGGGGAAATAAAGCAGCTTTTTCTGAATCTTGGAAGTCATGCATGATTTAGAACACCTTATTTGTAAACTTTCAGTGCAGTAGTTCGGTTGGTGGTTTTCAAGTTCCCATCAAGAGGATAATTCAGTTTAGCCCTCCGTTATACAGACAGCGATACAACTTCGTTAAAAATCTGGTGGATCAACATAAACCCAAGAAGGTAGGTATTTCTTTCCAAACATAAGACTGTCTTATAAAATGTCTTGTCAGGTAATTAGAGACTTCAAAAAGATTATTGCAAGGAGGGAAAGGAATTATTGCAGTAGGGAGAATATTGACCAAGATCCACACTTGTCTCAATAGCTGGGGCAAAAAGGGTTTTTTAGAGAAGAGCAAAGTAAGCTTGAAAGAACTGGGTGAGCGAAGTGGGGTAAAGGGTTGGTGTTATTGGAGAGTAGAATGTGTTACCCTGAGTAAAGGCTGAGGGCAGTCCACAGTTTACGGGCTTGGGGAAAGGTGAGAAGCTTGACCAAAGTTTGGTTAACATGAGACATTAACAGGCTTCTCCCAGGCTTATAAATGTCTCAGATTAATTTCCTTTTCTGTACTTTTCTGCCAGAAATATCCTTCCAAATGGCTTTATGGTTTTTTGATACCCACTCCTGCAAAAAGTCTTAGATCACATTTAACTTCTATTTATAAATGTCTTTGAAATACATTCCATCTCATCTACAGGTTGCAGACTTGGGCTGTGGCAATGCTTTGCTAATACAGACACTTAAATGCCACAGTTGCATTGAACTGCTTGTTGGAGTAGATATCAATAAAGATAAAATAGGATCGCAAAGGTAATACCTACTTTCTGAAAGAATTGTGCATTACTCTAAAACTAGGGGCACTAGTATAATAGAGGAAGTGTCAATTTTATACAGTGTATAAAATATGTTATATGTTACACACACTTGAGAGCCTCAGGCTCACCAAATGACTATGCCATAATAATTAGCTGTATACATTGAATAATTCCTTTGTGTTTCTACCAGTGTAGAAAGTAGCCTCAATTAAGTCATTATAGTAGTCAAAGCATTGCAAATTGAATTTCAAATGGCAAGAATTTAATTAATTGCTGGACACAATGGTAACTTACAACAGAGTCCCAGGCTGCCTCCTCCAATTTGAAGCAGAGCAGTTCTCTAATCTCTTCTGTATGTATTGATTGTTTCAAGAATTTTTTCTTCTAACTAACAAAAAGTTGAAAAATCATTGATACAAAGTGAGGTGGAAGGCCAAAAATAATAAAATGAGAACAATATCAAATACTCAAAATCTTACTGGCCAGTTTCCCATGAAAGGAAGTTACACTCTGGCCTGGTGCTTCATAAATCATGCCATGTCAGACATGCCAGTGTTGGTAGAAGATAATTATCAGGGGGTCAGAGTCCTGTAGTTGGTGAGATAATTCTAAACAGAATTATTGTGTTCAAATATCCTTAGTTCTACAATAATGCTTTTGCAGGTGTGGATTGTCTCCGTTCTTTGGGGATTATCTAAGTCCCCGGGAACTGAATTTGTCTATTATCTTGTATCATGGTTCTGCTGTGGAGAGAGACTCTCGTTTGCTTGGATTTGACTTAATAACATGTATTGAATTGTAAGTATTAAACTGATTCCTACTGTATGTTAGTCTCAGTAAACTCAGCATCCTAATATAATCTTATTTTTCAGTTGCCTGTCAGTGGCACTGGCTTATTACTATGGGCGAAGGGAAGGATGAGACTATTTTTGCTCACTTACCGATTCTAAGAAGGGGTAAATCAATGTACAGATAGAAATTGTTTTGATAAAGCAATTAGTAAAATATTTGCAAATGAAGCTAGATTTTATTCTGTCTCCCACTAACCATTTTAGAGTAGAACATCTGGAGCCGAGAGATCTGGCCGATTTTCCTCAAGTCGTATTTGGGTACTTGTCTCCAGCCATGATTGTCATTAGCACACCAAACTCGGAATTCAATCCCCTGTTTCCAGCAGTGACCTTAAGAGATTCCGATCACAAATTTGAGTGGAACAGAAAGCAGTTTCAGACCTGGTGAGTTCAGAAGTGTTTTTGTGTTTGGGTTTTTTGGGGACCCCACTGAAGTTTAGAAATCCTGTGAAGTAAGTCTTTATACATTACTGAAATTATTCCAATAAAATTGATTTCCAAAGTGCCACTCAGCATGTAATACCATGAAGGAACCACCATATCTGGGCAAAATAAATGGGGAAGTTTGCTCTCTTAGGTCTCATGCAGGCAAACCTTTTTATGTGAAGGTGTCATGAGTGTTGGTGTGGAGATCAGGAAACGAAAGTGAGGGAACTGCGTGGGGCTGCGGGGGTGAGCCTCCTGCCCTGCCCATTCCAGGGGCATCTCCCCAGGGTTTGGCATGTTCCTGGCATAATTCCAAACCCAAGTAAGAGTTGGGATTGTAGCCCTTGTGTCCTTGTCCACCCCTACGCTCTGCTCTGCAACTTCCTTTTTCTCCTCCATATTTTTGTGATTAATTAAACTTGGTCACTGCCTTAATACCCCTTAGAGAAATAAGCAAACCCCATGATGAAGCATTATGTGGTGCATCATCATGAATTTTTGTTGTCTTTTTCATGTTCTATTGTACTGGAAGTTATCTTTTAACAATAGTGTTTAGAAAAACTTGCTCTCCTTGATTTGATTTCAGGGCTTCAGATGTGGCAAATCTCTACAATTACTCCGTGGAGTTTACTGGCGTGGGAGAACCACCAGCAGGAGCTGGGAATGTTGGGTACTGTACCCAGATAGGGGTCTTCCGGAAAATTGGAGCAAAGGCAACTGAATCATGCATTGCAGGGCAGCATGATGAATATGTTTACAAAATGGTGAGTATTCTTTGGGAGGTTGTTATTAGGACAAGAAGTACATTTACTAGGATGGTGAACTGTTTTTATGAGACCACATTGTAGAGAAAAGTGTAAATGACCTTGTTTGAGGTTGACCATAGAAGAATCCTTCATGCCCCATAACCTGGCCTTTTGCCAGGTCTTAAAACAAGACAAATGATGTGCTGGAGTCTCAGACTACTAGCCGTTTGGGCCCCAAACTCCACTTTTGTAATGCGTTAGGATCGGCAGGAAAGAGGAAACCACCCAGCAGTTTCACTGCTGGGCTCAAGAAATGACTTGGAACTGAGCCTCCAAGCTTCTCAGATTCTTTTGGTTTCAAGAGGTATATATAGTGAAGAATCGACACATTTCCCTTTTAGCAACACTTCTTTTTTACCCTATGTTTCAATAGTTTGACTCCCATGATAATTGCGGCATTTATGGATTAGTAGGGTTTGACATTTGTACATATAGTTAATTCTTATTGTGGTAAAGTTGCTAATGGTTTTGAAATTTTCCCTCTATCCCAAGTGTTAATTTTTTCCCTTTAGGTTTATTCAATCTCATACCCGAGTTTACAGCAAAAAGAAGTCCGCAAATACGCATTGGTAAATGAGGTGTCCCGACAAGTCCAGTGCTTGAGACGTGGATATGTCATAAGTCTGAAGATACTACAGGATGATGCATCTGAGCGGTTAAGTGACAGTGGGCTCATCACATTTTCTGGACCGGTCTTCACAGAACTTGAAAAAACCAACATAGAGAAGTCTCCCAAACCTTTCAGTTTTGGAAATAAGTTTTATGTACCTCTGGAAAGACTCTTTGCTTATCCCAAGGTGAACCGCTTATGTGATAATGTAGATACGATGAGAGCACTCATTGCTGACACGATGAAACTGAACCGCGATGGTTCGGCAGTGAAGGTAGACCTGCATGATGAGTGAGCCATCCTTCCTGAAGGTCAGGGTCTTAGCAGTAGTTGGGCTTAGAATTTAAATGTGTAGTCATAATTCAGGTAACTTTTCATTTTGAAATTATGTAACCTTGTTTTTTTAAATATGCTTTATTTTGGGGGGGTTGTAGAGAGTTGGTTTATAGTATGCTTGCTTTGTTGTGTTGGAGCGACATGTTGAGTGACATTAAAAATTTTTAAAGAAAATTGAATTATCAAATAGAGTGCTTTTTGCCTTTTCCCTGAGTAAAGGAGGTAAGAGTAGCTTTAAAATCTCTAGGATTCTCTGCCTCTTTTGGACTAAATTCTAACCTTTAAATCTTAGCCTAAAACATCATATAAAACAGGAACGCAGGTGATTGAAGAAAATAGAAGTCTCCTCATGATATAAAAATTGTCCATGGTATTTGAGCACCCTCTTCTCTGGCAGCTTATAATACTGGTTGGAACTGATTGTGGTGGTAGGGAGAGAGGTACAGCTTCATGTAATGGGGGAAAGTGGTCTAAGTGAGAGACATTTCTTTCAGTTGCCTGTCAGTGAGGAATGGAAGTGCAGAGGTAAGCTGATCAGACATGACAGTTCTGCATCTTAGGTATTGGGGCTGTTCTATACTTCGTATGTACCTCAGGGACAAAGAAGGATGTTTGACTTTAGCTACCACTTGCGTGTTCCAATGCAGTAGAAAGGAAAAAAGGAAGGAAAGGAACGGGTGTTGGCTGTCTGGTAAGGTTTGCCACTTAACTACTTGACCAGATTGTCTCTTAACACACCTTACAACGAGGGAAGCTTAGAGGTGTCGTTTTTTAATCAGGGGTCTCTCTGTCCACTTGTTGCTCTTCTGCCAAGTAACAAGAGAAAGGACATTGTGGCATCTAGCCATTAAGTAGATGGAAAGTGGATTTGGTGAAGTGAGGGGACAGAAGGGATTCTGGAAGAGAACAATCACATGGTAACCAGCTGTTCTCTCCTTAAATTTCATAGACTGCTCCATCAGATGCTGTCCCCCACCCCTGCCTTTGTACTTACTTTTTCCCTCCTGAACGCCTATGATCTAGAGCTTTATATACTTAAGGACAGACAAGGCTGGGTAGGGGTTGGGGAGGTTAGCCATGTCTGTCCTTATCTTCCTAGGCCTCTGCAATTTTTACCCCATGACTTCCTTATTTATCTGTTAGAACCAAGATGATATAGTCTATAAAATTAATAATCTAAATTTAATTTACAAAAATCTGTAAAAGTTAAGAATTCAGAACTATACAGAATTTAAAGGAAAGGTGTACCCTCCAAGCATCTTGAATTCTGTGTTGTGAAGTGAGCAGCCCTGCCTGCCTACCATTTCTCATAGAATTCCAGTGGATAAAATGTCTATTTTGATACCAGTTAGACAACCATCAAAGTTTTGCTTCTTCCCAATTAACCACAAGTTTTACAAGAACTAGTGGCCTTTTGGGGGGGGGGGCAGATGTTTCTTTTTTTCTAGGAAAAACTGCCAGAATGGGCTACATTATTTTGTAAATATAGCAGCATCAAGAACAGAAACTTTGCTTTAAGGAATCAAACCGCACTGTGTGGCAATAATATAGGAGGCAGTTATCTGCAGATTTTTCTTGTAAAGTTACCACCACCACCACCACGGGCCACCCCCCAGAATAGGTGTGAAATTTGTTTTGGAACCTCCCTGTCCCTTGAGAGCTAAGATTTCCTTCCAATTCCTACTTCCATGGTCCGGGCATCTCCAAAACCCATTTAAAGATTTCTGTGAATTCCTAGTTTAGGTTCTCATAGCAGTCTGCAAGTTTATTTTCCACACAATCAGATGTGAAGCTGGCCCCGAGTGTTTCTGAGATTCCTGAAACTCTTCCAAACATCAGGACCCATCTTACATCCTTCCTCGAGTTTCTCCTCCCAACCCCTTTCCTTCTGTTCTTTCATAAATTATTTAAAATTAGTACTGAAAAAATACAAAATGGGTTTTCCCTTTGGTCTTAATTCCATATACATAGGGGAAAAGGCAGGATCACGTGGGAGAGGTATATTTGAACTGAATCACTGAAGTTCAATACCAGAAGGTGGCACACTTTCCACTAAAATGCATTCTTTTGCTTTGAGCATTGCCTGATACAAGATGAAAAAAAAAACTTAGTCATATTAATTTTCTATAGAGCTTTGAAGCTTTTTGCAACACAGGGAAATTACTGCTTAAATGGTTTAAAGATCTAGTGGTAAAGTCAATTTCAGAGAAATGGTTGAGGAGACATCTTGACATAGCTGTTATAACTGCATAGGAATGGGGTCTGAACTAATTCATACAAGGTCTCTTCAATTTCCTCACGAGTCCATCTGCAATAAAGATCACTGACTCGGAACATTTAAATGTATTTTCTGTTTCGTAAATGTTTGTTACATTTTATGTCATGTGGGATGGACTAACTCCACCAAAGACTACCATGCACATGTAAAGATTTTCTTATATGTGCTGCTACCGGGTATATGATATACACAAAGGAAGAGGTAAAATACGGTAGAAGAGGGGAGGGTGGGAGAGAAAAACACTAGGCGTTGTCCTGACAAGAAGGCTGGGCCTGGGAACCCCATGCCTGAAATGAGGGCCGGGAGGTCTGAGGGGGCAGATCAGAGGGGCCTGCCACATTCTGTGGTCTCACAGTTATCCTGGGTGATCCCCTAGATCCTATACAATGGATAGGAAATTTGAGGGTATCTCCTAGAGAGCTCAAACCCTACCCCACTTCTGCCAGCAAGTAGGGTAATTTCTCCTTAACTCATATAACCTTTTATAATCTGCACTGTCAAGGGAAGCATGACAATCTGCAGAGAAAGATCTGGGTTCAGACACATACCGAACCAGTTTTTTTAATTAACTTTGAATTGCTATTGTAATTTGAGTATCAGCAGAGGGAATGTGTTGGTACTGTTTTTCCTTTGGGAGGACATTCTTGTCAAAGGGAAGAACAGTTTACAGAGTAGTGTCATTGGACATCATTTAAGTGGTGATCTTAACCTCTAACAGAGGCACATTCACTGACCATCTGTGTCTAGATACTAGAATTAAGATGTGTGTTGATCTCCACAAAGGCAAATTTTAGCTTAATAAAACACTTAGGTGCCTACTACGTGGCATATTCTTAACATTTTACAATCCATTCCTCCCTCACTTCCCCCCCCAAAAAAGTATTATCTCCATCCTAGATTAGAAAACGGGGTCATAGGGGAGTTTGAATTCAGACTCAGGGCTGTCTTATTCCAAGGTCCGCGCCCATGCCACTGCAGGGGCGGCCTCAGGGTTCAAAGAAATGTCTTTTACTCGAGGCATTCAAGACCGTGCTACCATGTTTACCCAAAAATAAGACCTAGCCAGATTATCAGCTCTTAATGGAGCAAAAATTAGTGTAAGACCCGGTCTTATTTTACTATAAGACCGGGTCTTACACTAATTTTTGCTCCAAAAGATGCATTAGAGCTGGTTGTTCAGCTAGGTCTTATTTTCGGGGAAACACAGTATACAACCTGGTAATAAAAGGAAACCCTCAGGGAAAAGTTATACTGGTCTTTTCACTTTTGTTTTCTTACGTTGGCCAGTAACAATCTTAACTGAAAATTTAAAGTATAAACGACATTCTAAACTTTAAGATATAATTTTTATTGAACATGTATAAGATACACCCTTACATTATTACAAATACTTTACAATAAAAATCAGTTTTTGTAAAAAAAAAAAAAACCCAACATTTTCCCGGATTTATAGTTGTGCAGTTAAAACAAATATAAAGATCATTCTCCAAGTATTAGAACAGAATACTAATGGAGTCACTTCAATAAAATCTTTTTCATAAACATTTACATGATTACCCACAAATGTATGAATTTCCACAGGATCAAATAAATGCATAAGAGAAAGGTGACTGCAAAAATAGGATGTATTTCCAAAAAAAACGAACTGAATATACCCTAAATGTCTTCCTCTCCGTGAGACTTGGTCAATGAGAATTTTCTTATATACATAACAAACATTTGTAAATGCAGAGTATATTTATTGTTCACGTAAATTAAAAATGTTGCCAGCTTTGTCATATAGGACAGTAGCTAGAGACCACCTACATGATCATTTAAAATATACTGTGTATATATTTTTTTATGAAAAGTCACAAAAGGGAATAATAAGGCCTTTATTTCCAGAGCAGTCTTAAAACAGTGTTCATATAGGCATATAACATTCTTTATATTTTTAGACTTCATATTCTTTAACATCTCAACTATTAAAATTATGCATAGTACCTAAGCTAAGATATAAATAGTGGCGTAACACAAGTTCAACTACAGTACCTGATTATATTCACATGATGTACTATCTAGGAAAACTGACCAAGTGTAATTTCTGAACTGCCTCAGTTAAAGGCCTGTTAAAATAAAATACAACCCCATCACATGAGCCCAGTCTCTTCAGAGCATTATTACATGTACTGACTTAACACTTCAGTAAAGTATTTAAAAATACGGTCACCTTCAGCTTGCAAAGTGGTCTAGTTAGCATGGAAATCTCAAAGTCTAAAATTACTTCGGGGTGTTTTAACTTATTAAAACTCACTGCTATTTGAATATATTTTGCCTGGAGGCTAGATTTTCTTTTTCCTTCTAGCAACAAATGGGCTAAATGGCTCACAGTTCTTAAGAAAAAAAAAAAGACAAAAAGCACATACAGAAGAATCTTGTTGGCTCTTATTACATACTTGGATAGTATTTTGCTGGAATGGGATGGTGGACTTTAAGATTCTTGGTCAAGACTTTGTCAGATTATAAATACTAATCCACGTTAGTTGTCTGTGTACAGAAGCCTTCAACACCACCACAAACGGGAATCAAGCATCAAAGTGGAAACTGATGGCCCAGGGCCTCCTTTGCCCTTTGTTATCCATCACATCCTCTCTGGTCTCAGTCACCAGCACAAGTCACAGGAAGTGGGCTCCTGACTTGCCTCTGTATTGCTCCCTAAAAAGACTTTCTTATCTTACCACAGGCATGTAGCTTTCAAATACCATTGATCTTTTCTCTAGCATAGGATTTGAAAATGTTACACATCTGCAAATTCTCCAATACTGGGCGATTTGAAATTTGATTTTAATATTTAAAAGTCAATGTATTAAGATCTACTCTTTCAAATTACATTTTCTAAACTCAAAACAAAACCAAAAGTGGACTTGATATTTAATAAGATTGTTTTTCAATTGCTACATGGCTAAGATATTAACAGTGCATGCTCTCAGAAAAGAAAAACTTGGAAGTAAGGCAGACACTTAGGCAATCTTTAACAGATATTTTCAAGGACTGTAATGAAATATGATTGCAAAGTATGCTGATGGAACACAAAATAAAATGAATCTAGACCAATGACTACAGAGGACACTGCCATCTCTCTTCTTCCTAATTAATGTTTGTTATATTTACTCATATAGAAATCAAGATGTATCTGGTGGTTGCTAAAATTACAAAGGCATGATTTTTATGCTTTTCAAAATCCACATTTTGTTTTTAAAAAATAATTTTATATCGCTTTTAAATACACTGGTATGAAGGTACTGCCCAAGGGCGGCCAAGGATGAGTACACAGGGCTAGTGCCCTAATTACAGCACCTTTTAGTATCTGAAGAACGTCCTCACTGAACCTTGCTTACAATATAGTTTTTATTATCATTTCAAAACTGCAAAATCATTTGCAGAAGCGCCAATAAAAAATAGATCCTAGAAATAATATTTTGAAAATAGAAAAATATGTTTTTAAAACCTGTGACAATAAATCTCTCTCTAAACAATATCTTCATATCTCTATTAAAAACTTTCTTTGATTTTTTTTTCTATAATATATAATGAACGGATCAGTTCACTTGTTTATTCACAGACAGCAAGTCTTTATCACTTAAGATAACATTTTCCTTGGTTAGACTAAAATGTTCAGGTCAATTTTTTTTTTTCTTAAAAACAAATCTTAAAAAATAAGAAAGTTTAATGACTCAGAAAACCCTATCTCTTGATATTCAAAATATTCTAAACTGGGGTGTCATCTCTTTATAAATCTCAGAATCTATCTGTAAAAGTAGTATTGGATTCATTTGGAATACTCAATCCTTGAAATAAAAATAAAAAACAAAGAAAAAAGCCCTAACATGAACTATGCAAATTTTCCCAAACCTCAATTTGGATATTAATGGTTTCTTAAAAATAACATATTTTTCCCCTTACTTTTGCCAACATGAAAACACCCAAACTAAAGTAATTCTAACATGTTATGTTACTTGGACACGGTAAGAATAAAGACTGGGAATTTCTAGTTCTACAGAATCTACATTTTTCTTCAGTGACTGAGTAATTCCAAGAAAACACAGAAAATTATTTCCAACACAGAAACTGTCACATAAGACCGGATAAACTCTCTAAGGTTTATCTGCTGTGCTACTAAACTAGATCTGGAATAGGTATTCTTAGTTTAAAAGCTCTGCATGATGTATGTTATATTCTACTGTTGCCTAAAACAACTAATTTCTGATCTAGTAAGAAGAAAACAATAGAAGACCAAGGTCCATGTTAATAATGTTAGTTGTCCCCTGTCTTTTATCCACTACCTCCTGGGAATACTCTTCAATTTCAGGTAAGTCTGAACTTATAGAGAAAAAGCTGCCGTGTTTCTCATCATACCACCATTTCCCTCCTGTTCTAAATTTTGACTCCTGAAACCAGCAGATACTATTCACTTAGCAAAAACAGCTTTTCTGTTAGGGTGCCTCGTGGTAGCCTAACATAGTGAATATCAACTTCTCTTGAATTTCTTCTCTAGTGCTACTGGGAGTTCTACAGCTTATCTATTATTAACAAGTGACAATACATACTGCATTATAATGATATTATAGCCATTCATGGATCTCAGACTTAAAAACACTTAATTCAAGTTATGACTGATACGTTTAGAATTATTAAGCATTTTACATGTTTAAATTGTAGTATAACTTTTTCCCAAAGTATGAACACCCACATTTTTATATCAATGATGAAAAAGAATTAATAAACTTAGTACAATACTGTAGGTAGTATAATATGGAAGATTTCCTTACCAGGAATTATAACTATCTTGACAGAATTTATAGGGTTTAAATGATCTTCACTTATTGTCTCTCGAACATGAAATGAATTATAGCCCAAATCTGTTGAGCACCTCTATCGCAGGTTTTACATTTTAGTACTAGAACTCAGCTCAGATGTGTAGGTCTGTATTCCGCACCAGGATGTTTTCAAAGAAAAAGTTGTCTTTTCATTATCATGTGCAGTGACCACAGAAGCCGTGTACCTCAAAACACACACATGGCACGCTGCCTTGGTGCTGCCATTCTGATGGCCCGTCTTGGTGCATGGGAAAGGGTAGCGGTGGGCACTTTCAGAGAAGAAACCAGTGTTGATTTTCCTCGTGACAGACGAACATGCTTCCTTTTTTAAAGAGGTTCATTTTCTCATAAGTGCTTGAATAAAGTGCCTTCATAGCTCAACTGCCCACATTTTAAACCACAGGGAAGCTTCAGCTCACCAGCTTGACTTCTAGCGTTTGATCACAACTTGTTCATAAGCTCCAGACACCACCCTAAAACAGTGGGAAAAAAAATAACTTCAAAATTTTAAGCCATCATGTCTGAAACTGTTATAGTTAAACTTGGCTCCAAAGAGAGAGTGCATTAGGCATTTTCTGCTAGATTTGATTTCCACAGGGTTTAAAGATATCATAGATAGAAAATATTTGAAATATTAAATGTTTATAATACATTGGATTAGTCTAGTCCCTGATCCTCTCATACTTATTTTCCCACAATAATCTAGTAATGTTTCCAAATTCTTACCCTATCAACACACTGTGGCAAACACGTTTAATATATAAATCTTAAAATCAGTCTTATCCAAGAATATAAATTGACTTTGACAGTTCAGGTCTTGCACAGAATTAATGGATGACAGTTTTAGCTGCTTTAGTAGTGTGGTGTCTTAATGTACTTTCCTAGGAAGTGCAAGAATTCTTTTAGTCAAATATGCAAATATCTTTATACATGGTCAGTATTGCAAATTTTATATATGTAGATTTAAAGAGAAAATGATCTTGAAGAGGGGTTTATTTCTTCACTAGCTTGGTTTGGAGACTGCTGGTTGTACCCCCAAATCTACTCTCCCCTTCTTCATAGTTTTAGCTAGGTACAGGCTGCTTGGCTAGAGACCACATTTCCTAAACTCCTTTGTAAACTAGTGTGGTCATGTGACTAAGTTTCCCCCCAGGGAACGTGAATGGAGAAATATCAATTTCTGCCTCACTTGCTCAAAGGGAAATTGCCTGCCTTGGAATGGTAGCAATCCAATTATGACAACACAGGTAAGGAGGATGGTGAAGGACAAAATGGAGGGTACCTCCATTTTGGAGGGCAGTGAATCACTTCTGGGGTAAGCTGTCCCATCAGCGGGCCACTGTATTTTGGGGTCTCTTTGTTATGGCAGCTTAGCCTTTGCTCTAATATGCTAGGTACTAACTAACCTCTATTAATGAAATATGGAGAGCACTAAAAGACTTAAAATTCGCAAGCTCTGTGAATAAAGTATTTAGAGAGATTTAAATTAAGCAATGGCTTCATCAATACTTATTTGGTTATTATAGACACACCTAGTACCTCGGCCTTATGTTATGGAATGAACACACATGCTCCCTCTAGCACTTCTTGGTCTGGTAGGATAAATGTTTTCTACAAGCTTATAAAAGCACACAGTGTAATAGCAGCTGGGTTTCTTTTGGATGAAGATCATTCTACCCCTCTTGAGTGATTAGAAGGAGAGTTGAAGTGCTGTTGCATGGAGGGAGCGTGACAGCCTAAGGTTATCACCAGGTACCCATCTTATCTGTCAAGATGTCAGGGGCTACTACCTGACATTTCCCTCTGAGTACGCCAGAGGTCAGGAAGATCAGAACCATGACTGATGTCTGCTCTTAATGGAATTTTAAGGGAAAAGTCTGAAAAATGGAAGTAAGCTCACGGTTACCAGCCCACCATGGACTGAGCTGGACTTCTCAGTTGATTGCTCAGAAACTCCTGTTTTTACACATTCAGTCTAGAAGAAATACTAATATCCTCAACAGAACACCAGTAAACACCCATTCATAGCTACAGATAACAAGAACTCAAAAGAACCGTGGTGAGCACCACTGCACACTGGCTTTCAGATGCCCTAAAATAGTCCTGCTTCTGGCAGTGACGGAGTAACAGGAACCAGACTTCCCCTTCGGCTTTAAACAACTGGAAAACTGGATGGAATATATGAAATGACAGTTTTCACACACTGGACAACAGGCAGCACGGGACTGGTCCTGAGAGAAGGGAAACTTATGAAGAAAGCCAGACAACTGTCCCAACGTGCGGCCTAAAGCTGTTTCCTTCTGGGAGGGAGAACCCAAAACGCGAGGTGGTCTCTCTAGGTGGGAGTCACAGGTCATAGCTCAGAGATCCTGGGGGCTAGAATTTGTTGGTCAGGATATCAGGAGTGGGGGGAAATAACGGAGGGAGAATTTCCAAATTTCATGAAAACTTCTAAAAAACAGTAATAAAGAGAAATGCTTAAAAGCAGCCAGAGATGAAAGATAAATCATAGAGGAGTATATATGGGAGTGAAAGCAGACTTCTTGTCAGAAATTAAATGTCCCAAAGGTAAGTGAGGAGGTACATGCAGAGCTCCGTAAGCAACCCTGAGCTGGCCAGGCGGTGCCCACCAGACTTAAAACCAGCTCCCCAAGATGTTCTTCCCCAAGTCTCTATCTCCGTGGCTCTGTTTTCTTCTCCTGGATGACTTTTCTCAACTACGGTTCTTGTGCCTCTTCTGTGTCCTAGGCAAATGATTTTGGTTTCATCCTGTGCTACCAGTTTATCTCACAGAATAGATCTAATACTAACACATTAGCTTCTCTGATGAATATCTACTATTTATGGAGAGACTATGTATACAAGTATTGTGCTGGGCAGTTCAAATAGATTAATCTCCAGAATAATTCTGCAAGGTGGACCATTAATTAGTGTATATAAAGTATTTGAGTGTTTACTTCAGGACGGATTTTGTTCTAAGCATTTACATGTCTTACCTCACTTAAACTGTTTAATTCACCTTTTATAAGGGGAGTTGTATTATCATCACTATTTTATAGGTGAGGAACCTGAGGCAGACGGAAGTGAAGTAACTTACCAAAGACACACAGCTAACAAGTGGTCGAGCTGGGGGGACTGAACCCAGGCAGCCCACTCCAGAGCCTGTGATGTCAATAAAAGGGATGCAGTTGTCTGTTTTGGTAGCAAGCAAGAGATGTGGTTTGCCAAGGTCATGGCTAAGGTGGATAATTATGGCTAAGCCAGGAATCAAACCCACGTCTGACTCCATGGCCCATTATCTTTTCGCTATGACACGCTGTCTCTGAAATTCCTCCACCTTTGGCATGTAGTATTAATCATCTACTTCAACCCCTAATAATCAGTTTAGGCTTTCATGTATTGGGTGATTATTCTAAAATTCATTTGGGGAGGGTGTGGGAGCCACAATTCCTTTTTTATTTTTAATTTAATTTTGTTAGTAGTGTTGGGAGCCAGTATTCTTAACTTCATAAATGCTTTTATGTCTTAGGTTGTAGATCTTCTGTCAACTAGAAATTATCTTTCTTTCCTCTGAATAACAACACAAATAGCTGGCATATATTGCGTTTTCTATGTGCCAGGCACTGTGTTAAATTGTTTATGTAAATTATCTAACTCAATCCTCCCAAAAACCCTATGAGTTAGGTAACTTACTTATCACTCCCATTTCCTAGGTGAGGAGAATGAGGTGTACAGAGGTTAATACCATCAGTATAGTCCACAGAGGAAGAGCTACGACTTGTCCCCGAGCAGTCTAAGGACAGCCGTGTTTTGCGCATGTACTATTTTGGTTCCTTTTGGGTGGAGCTGTATCTTGTGGTGTTCTTGTACCTACATTAACAGTAGCTAGGGTTTACTGAATGTATCATGTCATTTAACCTTTGAGACAATCCCATGAGGTAGGCATATGATCGCACTTTTCAACAGAGGTAAATTCAGTTGAAGTTCAATGACCTGCACCAAACATGGTCTGGCTAGGATGCGAACCCAAGTCTCCTTAACTCAAAAACACATGTTCTCTGTACCATACATATCACGGTTCTCATAAACATTACTCTTCTACCTGTTCCCTGCTCCAATCCACCTTCAAAATTATGGCCAGTTACTTTTCTAAGATGCCAATCTGCTGGGTCACATCCCTGCCACAGAATGACCAACGGCTCCTCAATGTCCACAGGATAAGGGTAAACATGTCATTATAGCGACAGAGGCCCTTTATCACCTGGCTTCAAGACATTTGCCCACTTCACGTCCCTCAACTCCATTTCACACGCCTCTCTCCTTAGAAGAACCTGTTTACCGGCAGTTCTCTAAGTAGGTTCTGTCATTCACGGGCCAGTAGGTACAGTGGTTAGTACAACGAATGGGCTTTGGACTCCAAGAAACAGGAGCCTGAACCTCGGTTTCTACCACTTACTAGTTTTAAGGCCTTGTGTAAGGTACCTTAACCTCTCTGTATGTTTTCTTCTTTTTAAAAACTAATAATAGTACGTTACGGGTATTAAGAGAGATGATGTAAGAACTGAAGGAAACATACACATGGAGGTTGGCACATAACTAATAAGTGCTCAGGAAGTGTTACCATGTAATTATTGTGTATTTATTATATAACTACGTAATTATTACGTATGTAAGTTCCTTCTATTTGTTCTTACTACCAGGAATATGTCTTCCGCATACCCACTTGGTAACACTCCAATCTATCTTTTATTCATCCAAAGACTCTCTTGAAGTGTCAACTCTTCCAGGAAGTTTTCTGAGTGAGGCCCCATCTCTGCTCTATCAGAGTTTACTCTACTTTTCTATATTATAGTACTTATCATACTATTATAAATTTTAGTTTATTTGTGTATCTCAGCTGCTAGAAAGAAAGGGTCAGATAATAAATATTTTAGGCTTGGTGGGCCATATGGTCTACACTGTACTACTCAACTCTGCTACGATGGCACAAAGCAGCCATGGACAATACATAAACAGGTGTTGTTGTATTTCAATAAAACTTTATTTACAAAAACAGGCAGTGGGCCAAATGGGCCCTCGGACTGTAGGTTGCCAACCTCAGGTGCTAGACCATAAGCTGGCTGAGGGTGAAAGCTAGGTCTTTCATCTTTACATCCTTTTCTACAAGTTGGCCCAATAGATAGTTAATGAATTTAATGAATTGGTTAAGTCAATGAAAGGGTTCGAAAGGTCTAAACTGTGCTAATCCTTTATAAACCTCTTTTCAAATTACCTGTTCCTTTATAGCATCTTTCTATGCCCCTCTCTTATCTACCCCCACTGATTGTATTATAGTTAGCTGTTGATGTGGGTATTTGCTGTGTCCTTTGTATCCTTTGGGCCCTGCAATGTGCTGGACATATAGGAGGTACTCAATAAAATGACTACTGATAAAAGAAGTGAATTAAAAATTCTTTCAGGTTTTGCTCATTAGAGAATAAAATAACTGTCTTGGTTAGAGCATGAGCTCTGAACAACAGGGTTGCCAGTTCGGTTCCCATATGGGCCAGTGAGCTGTGCCCTCCACAACTAGATTGAAGACAACAAGCTGCCCGCTGAGCTGCCGGAGGGGAGGCCAGATGGCTCAGTTGGTTAGAGCGCGAGCTCGTAGCAACAAGGTTGCTGGTTCAATTCCCGCATGGGATGGTGGGCTGTGCCCCCTGCAACTAAAGATTGAAAATGGCGACTGGATTTGGAGCTGAGCTGCGCCCTCCACAACTAGATTGAAGAACAACGACTTAGAGCTGATGGGCCCTGGAGAAACACACTGTTCCCCAATATTCCCCAATTAAAAAAAAAAATTAAAAAAAAAAAAAAGATAACTGTCTTGGACCAAGGGGACTCCCTCCCCCTGCAACTCGGACTTACTCTGTAGTTGTGCTGGAACTCTACACAAATATTACATGGAAATACTGAGTATCAGGGGTGCACAGAAGGACAGGGGTCTGGCTGTGGGGAAGCAATGGAGTGACCAGCATCCCTAAGGTGTCCTCAGCATCTGCGCTCATTACCCTTTGTGGCAGTGCCAGGAATGAGAATATGAAGTTTGGCAGGTGCGTTTTTTTCACCTCAATCTGAATAACTACCAAAGTGATGTTTGGTTTTCTGAAATTTTCTTACTATGTATGTTAGACTCCAGGGGGTGGAGAAAAGGAGAGCACAAGAAAGGTTAGTATCAGCGGATGATGCTCAGTCTCATAACAACTCATAACACACAAGACCACTGAGTGAAAACGTAATTGGGCTTTGCTCTTTCCAATATATTAGACTAAGAACTCGTTTCTAAATGTCCTTTTTGTATTGCATGCCACCCAATCCTCTACTAGTCCTCTACTAATACGTTCTACAAATACATCTAAGGAAATCAACAAATAAACTTATATAATTCCAAATGTAGTCGGAATAAGGAAAACTACGAGCTACATGAAGAGGTGTAATTCTCATGGAACTACTAAGATTTGTGTATTGTATCCTCAGCCGAATACAAACTTTATAACTTTCTTCTTCTATTCATGAACATTTAAAAGAAAAAGTCAGTCTGTTCTTTATTTTAATAAGATACTGTTTGGAATACATACCTATTTGGAAGATGATGGCTGCCAAAGCTTGTGCTTCCCCCAGGACCCACAAACAACCGCAGTCCTTCTTCTGCAACGCACATTTAAAATACCGTGGGTACAATTATTAGATTACTGCCAAATAATATTCATATTGTAATACATTCATATTTTACATTTTAAAGAAATAAAAAACTTTAAAAAACTACAAACATGTTTTAAAACAGGCAATTTAAAAGATATCCTAATAGTTATTTTTCATCAGCTTTCCTAAAGCTATTTTTCTTTTCTTTTTTTTTTTAATGAAAAGCTATTTTTCTTAAAACTGAGTCAAGACAGCTCTTCTACAAATTTCCACAAGTGAAATCTAATTATTTCTCTTTACAACCAGTTATATAATGGAGCGAAAGCTATTGTTAACTGCTCTCTATTCACACTAGCATGAGTAATTATACCTTTCAAATTGGTGGTATTTAAATTTTAAGTTTCAGTGAAAATTCTAAGGAGGGAATGAAAAAGATTCTGTTTTTCAGTATCATTTCAAGATCACCACCCAACGTTCCAAATTACAATAGTGACTTGAAGTACTAATGTCCAGCTTTGACAAAGCAAATGTAGCTATCTACACCAGGTACACAAACATGGTAGACACTGACGCATAATTAAAAAATACAATGAAAGCTCTCTTTAAAATTGAACATTTAAAAGTTCATCCTATTCCGAATTTAGTATCTGTTCTTAGAAATAAGCTACAAAGTTATCTTCAGATTTTTATGGGCATGACATTTATTTTACAAATGTGCTACAGTCAGTATCACGAGGTCCTGCTAACCCCTGGGTTATACAAACCTGGGTGACATGCATCTATATATATTAAATTATCACCTACATACCTTCTGCACTGGAATCGAGGCTGAAGTCTTGACTTTGTAATATTTTCTCCACAATGTCATCTGCATCCACTCTGGTGTCATCAACTCGGTTCAGCTGAGATTCTACAGAATCTTGTTTCACTGGGCACCTTTGAAAATAATTAAAAATTTCCCCTCTTTTTTATTATGTTGTGATAACAAAGGTTTTTTTCCTTCTTCCTCATTTAAACTGAGACCAAAAATGATACCTGTTGAGTGTTTCTGAAGCTGTATCTTCTTTATCGGCTGTATCAAGATTTGGTTCAGCTACTTTTTGCTCCACTTCATCACATGGCTCCAGAATACTTTCAGTTCCTGTTGATGTACTTCCCACTGAGGTATTTCTCCTGTGGCAGAACTCAGAGAAGCTAGATGACCGGGAGTGGCACGTGCTATACCCTGTCAGAGAAAATCATTTTGGATATAACACTGATGTCAAACACACTGCAATCATACGTTCTCCTCCCACATCACAGCAATTTCAATAGTGAAATTAAAGCGATAAATGTCTAAGGAATTCAACTTCATTTTTGGCCTCTACCTGATACTTTTTTTAAAATTAAAGTTTATTAGGCTGACAATGGTGAGTAAAGTTACATAGATTTCAGGTGTACAATTCTGTAATACATCATCTATATATCACATTGTGTGTTCACCACCCAGAGTCAGTTCTCCTTCCATCACCATATATTTGATCCCATTTATCCTCATCTACCACTTCCCTTCCCTCTTCCCCTCTGGTAACCACTAAACTATTGTCTATGTCTGAGTTTTTGTTTCTTTGTCTTGTTCCTTTGTTGCTTTCAGTTTTATATCTCACATATTAGTGAAATCATATAGTCCTCGACTTTTTCTATCTGACTTATTTCACTTAGCATAATAATCTCAAGACCCATCCATGTTGTTGCAAATGGCAGTATTTCATCTTTTCTTATGGCAGAATAGTATTCCATTGTATATACCACATCTTCTTTATCAAATTATCTATCGAAAGATAGTACCTGACACTTTTGACTGCTGGCTTGCATAGCTTGATGTTCTAGAATGTCCACAGGCACCAAGTTCATCTGGAACAGAGGCACTCTTTGCTGAGAGATCTGCAATATGTCATAACATAATGTTACTATTATGGCCAACAAGACAATCAATGGTCAACTCGTATTCTAATTTGCGGATTTCCTAAACTTCCAAGTTCATTATTAAGGAAATTAAGTTACAAAGTGAAAGAGATCCCTTTAAGTCAGTACAATGTAAACAAATGTACTGCAAGAAAATAAAAAGCTTAAATATAGTTTACTGAAGAACTACAGTATATATTTTTTTTTTTGAAAAAAATTGCTTTTACTGGAACTCATCTGAACATCAGATGTACCTACTGTTTGTTAGTAAGAACCATTTGTACATCTGGTGCCAAAACCAAAAACAGTGACTGGACATGATGGGAAGAGACACTGGCAACAAAAACCTGATTTTGGAGAGGACAATAAAAGCCAGTCAGATTCAGTGAGGATGTGAAACCTGGTACAACAAATCCTTTTAAAAAATATAAATTCATTATGAAACCTGGAAGGATAATCTGAGAAAGGGAAAGAAAGATAAAAGAAGGCCAACAGGAAGGAGGCAGGAGGAGGGGAAAAGGGAAAAAGAGAAAACAAAGAGGAGATGAGGGGAAGAAGAAAATAGAGGGGCAGCCGGTTAGCTCAGCTGGTTAGAGCGTGGTGCTCCTAACACCAGGGTTGCCGGTTAAATCCCCACATGGGATCCTGTGAGCTGTGCCCTCCACAACTAGATTGAAACAACTATTTGACTTGGAGCTGATGGGTCCTGGAAAAACACAGTTAAAAAATAAATAAAAGTTTAGGGGGAAAAGAAAAGTATCCTCTTTAAAAAGAAAAAGAAAATAGAGCCGAGCACAATAGAGGTGCAGAAGCTGACTTGCCCACTGGCATTCAAGCCTGGCTATGTAACCTCATCAGAAAACAAAGCATGTTGAAACACATGCTCTACCGCCCATCTGTTCGATTTCTAAGAGGTAAATAAAAAAGATCCCTGGGTTGGAGAGGTTGCTTGAAAACCCAACAACAAAAATTAAAACAAAAACCCACCAAATCATACCCTACAGTCTCATTTCCAATGTTCATTGTTTAAAAAAGGAATAAAGCCATCTGACAGCAGGAGAGGAGGAGTGGGCCAGGTAGAAAAGCTAATGGATTTCAGGTAGTCTGAGTCCTTTGGGTGGAGAGAAGGAGGAAGACAGACGTGATGGTCCGTCTCCGGGTTGAGAGAGGGGAAAGAGAAGGGAGAGAGGAGCAGGAGAGGAGTAATTAAAACATGATGTCTAATGTAGTTTACTACGTGAAAAAGAGCCACACGCAGGCTCCCGAGGGCCCACACTGCTCCCTGTGTGGCCATGGTGACACTAGCTCCTGGCCTGGTCCCCATTCCTTCACAGGTCAGTGCGGGGCCCTGCAGGTGTTGCTGCTGCTGTGCGGCTGTGGCTTATCTTCGGCGAATGTGTTGGAGCAATTTTTTGGAGGGGAGGGTAGGCGGACAGGCCGTATGACGGGAAAGAACACCGGAACGCCTCATTTCAAATAAAAAAGAAAACAGCAGTCTGAACACAGTTGTTTGTTTTGGTTCAGTACAAACAGCATAAAAAGTCCTTGCTTTGATGGTCAAGAAAACACCCAACTCTGAAGAGGGCCTGGCGTGGTGGCCCTCTCGCCGGAGGCAGAGAGCACAGTGTTAGGTAGGGCAGGCCTTCTTCCTTTTTTTTTTAGAATAACCTTTTCCTTTTTTTTTTTAAGCAATGCCCCCACTTCCAAGTAGGGCCAGTAAAGATTACACAAAAACTGGCACACTCATCAGATGGAATCCAGGTGCACTGAATGAGGATTTAAAAGCTTTCAGAGGGAAAAGTAGAACAAAAAGAAAGAAGAGTCTCCTAGCATTTTCCCCAAAGGTTTCCGTCTCGTGCCACACACACTCTCCAGAAGACTGCCACAGATCCAACGCACATTAGGTTCTTGGCTTTGTTGTGGAGAGAATCCACAACTTCACTCCCGTTCTGAATTGTTTCCAGAGCAGCTTCGTAAGTTTTATCTACTGGGGGTTCATAAAAAGTAACCAGGACACCTTCCCCCTAGCCCAAGACCCCATGAACTTCTTATCAAGAATCATCTGTGATAATTTCTTTTCCACATCGGCCTTGGAAAGTTTGATGAGGTTTGATATGTGTTTGATCTGTACTTGGGAAAAAGGCTCAGTGACTTGGATCGGATTCTGTTCCAGGAAGTTACTACACAACTCGGCCAAGTGTGTTCCGATGGTTGGGTCATCCCGTAGCTCTGCCCGGTAATCTGTCAGGGCCTTTTCAAAATCTGCCAGTGTCTGTTCTTGCTAGTCTGGGCCACACATCTTAATGCTTCTGTCTGCCTCCCACATACTGAAGTGCAAGCCTCCTGTTCACCAAAGCTTGGGCATCTTCTGGGGTGCCAGGCATGATTTTGCACCGTAACATGTACTTCAGAGACATGTACTTCAGAGATGGCTTTGGGGCTATCGATGGAGTCACAACCCTCAAATACCTCATGGAAATGTGAGGATGCAGTTTTCCAACCCTCTCTGCTGCATGGGTAATACCTGAGTGCATACCCAAGGTGGCCTGCAATTTGGGGGGGCAGCAGATGGTATTTGCTGTGGTTCGCTCAGAGATAAGGCGGCGTGGACTTTCTGCAAGTTGCTCAGGGCATGGTATGTTTTACTTTCTAAAAGCTGTATTTCCACCAAAAGGGCTTTGTCATCTTTTTCAACTCCTGCAGCAGCTGAGAACCCAAATGCAATGCTTCCTGGTACCTTTTGGTATCAAAGTACAAAGACACCAGACTTATTTCCAAAGCTTGGTGTAAGAAAGTTCTTTTCTCTGATTTGTCCCATTGAATGCACTCTAAACACAACCCGACCTGCTGCCCTGTAGCTGCTTCCATATTAAGAAACAGATGGAGAAGAGATCGGATAAGACGAGCTGCTTTAGCCTTGCTGACGGAAGGCTCATACGTACTTCAGGAGTCCTCCAAGCTGTGCAGCCTGTCCAGTCTTCACCAGGAGAGACCCTAGTTCCCGGATGCTCTGTGCTTGGACCTGCACTGCTTCCTCACCTCCCTCCGGAATGTCACGCTTCACCACGGATGCATGCAGGATGTCGAAGGAGGCCTCCCGGTGGTGCTCAGTACAGATGGGGCTCCCTGGACTCCCACACGGCCAATGCCACCACCTTGCTGCTCTCACAGCGTCCCCTACTGTGGCTGCTGACGCCAGACTTGTAGTACTTTCTTTCAATAAGATTTAACAGCACTCTATCTGAAAACTATTTCAGCTTTTATTGTTTGGTATTTCTAATAAAAATGAGTCAGGTGTATTCTTATAAATTCTCACAGAATTGTCAGGTTTTTTGAGGAAATCTTGCTCTCAAAAAATCGATGATGACAGCAGTAAACTAAAGAGTACTTTGTTACTTTAACATTAGTGTTGCTAGTGCTAGGCTGTAATTTGGCCAAATATCTGTGGTTTAAGTCAACACAACATGGAATACAGCACTGAGAGCAAAGATTCTTAAGAAATTGATTATAGTATTTAGTTTCAAAGTAAATGTATTTAAAAGAAAGCAGTGTCAAAGTCATTTCTAGCAGTTCCCTGATAATGTGCACATTCCGGATGACAGTTATGTATTTCCAGAACCAGGCTTCTTCCAAAGAATGCAGAACTGTGACCATTTTCATTAGGGTGAAATATTTGGAAACGAATTGTTTTTCATTTAGAAAACCACCTGAGTAACAGCAATTATGGCAGCAGTGTATAAATGATACTGAATGCAATTGGACAAACAAAGTCTGAACTCAAAGACTTGGTTCATATCAAGAATTATACAGGACTAACTCTGTACTCCCATGGTTGGCTCAGATCTTAATTTATCCATTTATCCATTGGTTTACAAAATTTATTCATTAGTAAATATTTATTAACCTCTTACCAAGTCAGGTGCCCAATACCATAAACAGGGGGTACAAAATAAGTAAGACAAAAAATATATGCTCAGAGTTTAGAAGTAGAAGCAGTTATAATACAATGTGGCAAATACTAAAATACGTACAAGCACCAAAAAGAAGCTACTATGATAGAGCTCCAAAAGACAAGTTCATTGAACACGACCTGATAATGGGGGAAATACCCCACAGAAGAGGTTAACTCCAGGTCTTTAACAATATCTAGGAATTCCTCAGCTAGATTAACTGGGGAAAAGCACAGAGAACAACATGGCTTGTTTGTAGAATAGGAAATCGTCTGATAAAACTGGCCAATAGGGTAGTGGTGTAGATTGAAGGGAAAAGAGAGGTGAGCAGGTGCCTGCTAATGAAGGACCTTCTGTGAGTTTAAAGAAGGAAAGAATTCAGTGGCTTTAAGCAAGGGTGTGACATGATGAGATACACATTTTGGGAAGATCACGTTGGCAACAGGAGAAACGGGGTGAGGGTTTTCATAACAATCCAGCTCAGAGGGAGAGACGTGTAGCAGGCACAAATGACAGGACTCAGTCACTAAGTAGAAGCGTGTGCCAGGATAACTGAGATAGAAAATACAAGAGGAAGAGTTAGGAAGACATGTGCTGGATATGTGCAACTGACACACCTGAGGACACCCATTCACTGAATATTCATTGAATTTCTACTGTGGCCTGGGCATTATGCTGGAGACACAGAGAGACAAATAAGACCTGATCATGAAGAATGAGCTGAGGAGAAAAAGATAAACAGATGGATGTCAGTATGAGATGTGACATGAAGTGGACCTTTCCAAAAAGCATTTGGAAATATGTGCCTGGAGTTCAGGAAGGAGGTGTGGAGGCAACACAACTGTGTAAATGGAAAGTATTTAACTCATATTGACATGATCACATGTACATTTATGTGACAGTTAACTCCAGGAAGACAGATGACATTGTCCAGGGAGAGTGAGCAAAGGGACAGGCCTGTGAAACATCCACGTTTAAGAGGAACGTGAAAGAAGATGAAGCTAGGAGCCAGACTGCATAGGTGTTTAGGAATAAATGGGCAGTATATTCTTTCTGGAAATTTGGCTATAAAAAGTGTGAGGAAGAGGGAGGGGAAAGAGAGCAATAACCCACAGAAGAGCAGTAGCCAGAGAAAGACGTGGGGCTAAGTAATGAGTTATTGTGGGTTTTTGTTTTTTCTTTTCCAATATGAGGAAAATTTCAGAATATTTACATACTAAAGAGAACAATCTAATGAAAGGTTAAAAGTACAGGAAGGATCCACTGATCCTAACCCTGCAGTATCCTGTTTTTACGTGTGGGGAGTAGAAGCATACAGTGGTGGGGTGTGTCACTGCAACATTTCGCTTTTAAACAGTCAGAACAAACATAACACTTGGACAGAACGAAGCATTGGCTTAACCAAAAACTGCATAATCAAAACTCTGCTGATACTCATTGGTCCACTTCAAGTCATGTATCTATAGAATTTTAAATCTGGGAGGGAATAATGGGAAACTTTTAGGACATCAAGTGGCACTGTTTCTCACAAATTCAAACAAACAAACGAACAATAAACTACACATCCATACCTGCTATTCCAAGATGGATTTTGAGAGTCTCTCCACCTTTTCTATCTTCTTCCAGAGATTCAGATTCACCAGCAATTGGTATAGACATTGATGTAGAAGGAGGCCTGTAAATACACATTTCTAAGGATCAGAAATTTGGTACATGGGTGAATCTGAAAGTTAGAAATATTGTTAGATTGGTTGTGTAGTCAGTACACAACCTTGGTAAGGTGCCTGTAATGCTACCTCTTTGAGGGGGAAAGGTAATAAATATCAACGAATAATGTATGAGCATCCTCAAAACTTGAATGAAATTCACAGCGGGAGTTTTTTATACAACAAAAAATGTGAGACTAGAAAGGGAGTCAGTGTGTTCCCAGAACTAACAGTGGAGGGTGCTTCAACTGTCAGCTCTACGCTCAGACCAAGCAGGGAGGCGTCTGAGAGGGGGAGGGGGCAGCTCCAAGCCCCCCTGCATCTGAAGTTGGAAGGGAATGCCTCCTGCCTCAGTGCCTATGTTCTCTCGTTGGCGTCACTAACTTCTTAAATACCGTCCATGGTTTTCTCGTCTACTTTCTTCTCTGTAAATGGTTCATTTGCCCCAGGGAGAGTCTATAAAGAAACTCAGTTGTTTAGATTTGCGTTTGGGGCTGGATTCTCTAGAAGTAGGTGATGGAAGTAGGCTTCTATCTTCATGTGGAAGCTGTGAAAAAGGGTGGGGCAAGTTTCTAATAGAAATCTTTTTGTTTTTAAATAAAACATCCCTAACCTTTTGAGCTTGATCTTCCTGGGGAAAACCACATTTTCCTAGAGACTATTCCTCAGAGACCTGAGATAAAATAGGAAGATGATCAAAGGAATCATGAAGCTGATTCAGGTCCTTGAGGATATAGACATTTAAGATTGCCATTAAACCTATTTAATTTCTTTATATCCCAGGATCTTCTAATTTCCAAAATTCCATGTCCTATCGAGAAATTTTCAAGTATTTGTCCTGCAAGTAAATCAAAGTCACATATCCCCAACTAAACTTATCTTCTTTCTCCAATCTGCTTTCTTCTTGTATTCCTCGTCTCTGTGAGTGCTGCCACAATCCACGAAGTCACCAAAACTAGAACCCTAGATATTGCCTGTCTCCTTCCTACTCCCATTTCTCCACATCCAATTTCCAAACTCCACAGATTCTCACCTAATATTTTTCCTATTTACCATCTCTCCTCTGCCTCCACTAATTAGTTTGGCCTTTGTACCTTTTCCTGGATGACTACAAGCGTCTCTTAGCTACGTAGTCTGCCTACCTCCATTCTATGCTACTGTCGCTGTGGTCTTTCTGAAATGTGCATATGAACACGTTCCTCTCTGATTTTAATACTTCACTAGCTCCTTAGAGATAAAGCTCAAACTCCTTAGAATGGTACTATCAGGCCCTTTGTAGTCTGGCCTAGACCTACCTCTTCAAATATCAAAAGCTATATTTTTAAATACAGTAAGTCCTCACTTAACATTGTTGATAGGTTCTGTGACTTTAAGACAAATAAGGTACAAACAAGACCGGTTTTACCCTAAGCTAATTGATATAAACAAGAGGTAAGTTCCTGTGGTATCTCATAAATGTTATAATGAAACAATGTTATTTGAGGACCTGCTGTAATATAAAACAGCTTGGTGAAAAAACCTGCATTCAATGTATAAGAAAGACTAACATTAAATACACCTACAAAGAATGGAGTCGATAGTCACAGTTATTAATCACTGATGGTGGCCCATGCCTGCCTGACCCAATTCTTATCATTTCAATGGCAGCTCCTCTGGTTTTCCTTTGACAGATGGCCTGATTACAGCGTCTCTGTCCCTCCACCTCTTAGAGCCGTTTTCCGACCCTTCAGACCTCCCAGCCTGAGGCCTCTTCCCTTTCTCCTTCTCTATCAGTCTCCCTCTGGCTCCGCTCTTTCCTGTCCGGCCTGACTCCGCAGTCAGGACACTCTTAGCAAAATCTTCAGTTTGGCAGCACTTGTCTGCAGTCTCAGAAAACCTGAACTCCAGCCCTTGATAATTTCAGCCATCTGCAACACTAACTGCTCTAATATTGGGGCAACTAAGCATGATGGAGAAAATTCATCAACCATGGGGATTGATATTAAGGCAAATTTAGAATCTAAAATGTTAGCTGTGCCTTGGCAGCGCTCCTAAGTCTCCCTAAACAACTCAGTCGTGTTGCATAAATAATCATCGAGTGCCTATCACGTGCCAGCTTTTATTCTATTACCCCTTTTGTTCTGGAAATGGTTTCATATCCCTTACAGAAATTGTTGAATGTAGCTCAATTAAAGAACAAAAGAGATGAGATTATTTTAATTTCACAGTAATGTTAACAGTATATGAAAAAGGACCTTCTAAAATGACCACACCACCTACTTGGTATTCTGTAAATATTCCATGCCCTGTAACTATGCCATAAACTTGTGTAAGCTGCTTTCTCTTTCTGGAATGTCTCTCTCCGCCTCCCCTGCTTACTACTTTCCTATTTATCTTTTCAAACTTAGCTCAGTGTCACCCCCTCAGTGAAGACTTTCCTGGCTTTCATGGAAAAGTAGATGGGACTCCGTCCTCTCTGCCTCAGTAACATCATATGCTGTGTGTCTGTTTCCCACATAAGCAGTGAATCCTTCAGGGCAGCGTTGATCTTACTCATTCTGGTGAATGTGTGCACATGGCAGCTATCAGTGCACAGGTATGAATGAATGAGCGCATCCTGGGACCAGGACAAACCAGCTCTTTAACTTCTGAGCCTCAGTGTCCTCACTTACAGGTACCGTTACTACTCACATCACACAGTTGTTTCAAGAATCAAATTGGGAAACTGTAATATTCATTTAATCATGCTGACAAATGGTCATTTCCTTTCTTCTAGAATATAAATGCTCCACAGCTATTCAAGGGGTCACATCATCCCTAGATCTGCTTTATCACCAAATTACCAAATGCCAGTATAGTATATAATTTTTCTCTCAAAATATTCTTTTGCTTTATCAGCACTAGTGGTTGCCTTTCTTGTCAGAGTCAGTTTCATTCTTTTACAAGAGTTGGTGGATATTTGATGAGTTGTGGAGAACTATAAAACAGAGTTGGAGGTACTAGGTGGTTAGAGGTTGACTTACTGGCTGTTCTTCATAAAATACTGGCCTCATAGTATAAACTTTGCTTCAGAAAAATTATATAGTCTTTGCCACAGATCTTCTGCTCATAAAATACCAAAACTAGGATTTAATCTGAGAATGCTAAGGATTGGCTTTACCAATAGTTTCTCTAGTAGGTTTTTTAAAAATTTTATATCATGAAAAATTTAAAGACAGACAAAGGCAGAGAAAATGGAATGAACTTCTCCAGCAGTTATTTAAATCTGTGTCTTACAGACAAATACGCAGTCAAGTCACTCTAATGCTCTGTGCCTTAGTTTCCTCATCTGTAAAATGAGGACTTGGATTATACCAACACTTGCTGAACTGACTTCATGAAGTTCCATCAGGGACTTCAGGGGGGTACACACATTTTTGCCTCTCATTAGAAAAATGTCATATACTGGGATTATAATACATTTGAGCCAAAAACAATCTTATGACTAAATATTATGAAAAAAAAAATCACCAAACTGAACAACTTCCAACATCCTTTTCAGCTCTAAAGTACTGTGATTTACGTATTTATATACACTGAAATATAAGTTGATAAAAATAATTTACTTTTTTCTATTCAATCCATATTTAGTATGTACAAGTGAATGGACGTTTTAAGAGTTGCCCTTTTTCCACTGACAGATGCATAATTTCAGATATTCAAAGAAAAGAGAAAACAAATATTGGGGGTTTGATTCTCCGGAGAAATACTTTCATATATCTTGGGCTGAGGTAAGGTCTATTTATTCTAACAAGTTATAAAAGTCTTTTTCTATAAATATAAACTCAGAATTACATTTGTGGAGATAATACAGAACATAAAGTGATCTATTTTTGAGCTTTTCAGTATTTAAATTTCACAAGTAAAGAGATAAAACAGCAGAGGAAGGGCTAGTAAGGTACTATTTGTTCATAAAAAGTTCATGAGAAGAAATGATAAATTCTTTTTCTTGTACTAAGTTTTACTGCTCATTTTCTCATTTCACCCAAAACTGATTCCACCAGAAAAACATACTGTCACCCAAGAAATAAAAAATAGTATATCAAAAACTGTTTAGTCCCAAGACAGCAGGAAATAAAGAAGTCAGAAAATTATGGTTTGAGAGAAGACAGTACAGGAAGGCTAAGTTGGAGGAAAATGCATAGTTTTAATCAATAAAAGATTTGTATTAAAGTATGTATTTTCATGTTTACAAAACAGTACGTGACTAGAGAACTACAGAGATGTTGCTGTTAAAAACATGAAGTTGATGCATAGGGAAGTAATGTTTTCTTTACTTTTCTAAATACATTTTTCTCAGATATTTAAATAAGATCTAATTAACTTTCATGTTTAATTATTAAGTGTCTTCAACTGCTGACAGGCAATCCTACTGCTTTCTTCCATTCAGTTCACTCGCTCACTCTCTGAGAAGCCTTTTACACATCTTTTCCTCTTTCTTCAAACCACCACCTCCATCTTTCATCTTATTTTTTTTTAAACTTTTGTTTATTTTAAGCGTGTTTTTCCAGGACCCATCCATCCCACTCAAGTAGCTGTTTCAATCCAGTTGTGGAGGGCGCAGCTCACAGTGGCCCATGTGGCCCATGTGGGAATCGAACTGGCGCCCTTGTTAAGAGCACCGCGCTCTAACCAACGGAGCTAACGGGCCGCACCAGAGAGCCTTACTCTTTAATGACCACCTTGTTTCCTATTTCACTAAGAAACCAGCACCAATTTTAAAATAACGCCTACATGCTTCCGCATCTCATATACATGCATCTGTAGCCATATTCTCTACCTTCATCCCTCAACGATCCAAGGACACTGTTCTAGCAATTGTCCCCTTTCTCTTCTGCACCACATTTCCCCTTCTCTACTGGACCATTCACATCAGTATACAGATACAGTAGTGCTCCCTTACCTGTGAGGGATATGTGCCAAGATCCCCAGGGATGCCTGAAACCATGGATATACTGTATTTTTGACTACACATACATACCTATGATAACTGAGATTAGGCACTGTATGAGATTAACAACAATAACTAATAATAAAATGGAATAATTATAACAATAAAATCAGGGTTACTTGAACACAAGCACTGTGCTACCGTGACAGTCGATCGGATAGCCGAGAGGGCTACTAAGTGACTAACGGTGAGGAGCATATACAGCGCAGATGTGCTGGACAAAGGGATGATTCACATGGACAGAGCGGGAAGGTGAGAGATTCCATCACGCTACTCAGAACAGTGTGCAATTGAAAACTTAGGAATTGTTCATTTCTAAAATTTTCCATTTACTATTTGTGGCCCACAGATGACTGCGGATAACTGAAACTGCAGAAAGCGAAACTGTGGATAAGGGAGGAAACCATTGTACTCAACTGTCCAATTTTTCTCCTCCAAAATCCTCCTTAACCCACTCCAATAAAGCTGTAGTCTAAGCATTCCACCAAAGTATTTGTCAAAGTCACCAACGGTGTCTATACTGCAAAATCCAAAGGTCAACCCTCAGTCCCCACTTTCCGTGACCACTTCAGTAGTGTATGACAGTCTATTACTCCCTCCTTTTTGAAACACGTTCTTCACTTGGTTTTCAGGACAGTATTCTCTTTTGGTTCTTCCTCCTACCTCACTGATTGTTCAACCCCTAACATGCTGGAGTGTCCCACACCTCAGTCTGGTTATTTTTTTTTTTGTTTGTTTTTTAATTTATACTCACTACCACTAGGTCATTTAATTGTATCTCATGGCTTTAACTAGTATCTATGTGCTGATGATGTCACGATTTTCAAGCAAGTACGTATTTCCAGTCGGGGCTCCCCACTGAACGCTGTAGTTGTATATCTAACTGACTGCTTGATATGCCCGGATAGATGTTGAATAGGAATCTCAAACTTCATACGATCAACACCCAAGCTCCCAACCTCTTCCTCTTGGAGGCTCTCTCATTTCAATACATGGAAAAACCATTCTTCTAGTTACTCAGGCCCAATCAAACAGCTGCCTAACTTATCTACCAACTTCTGCCCTTGCTTCCTTTGTCACGCTCCCAGACTGTCCCCTAGCTAGCAGTCACAGTCAGGTAATTTCATTCCTCGGCTCTAAACCCTTCAGTACCTTTTTATCTCACTCACATTATGAGTGGCCTCTGAGACTATCATAACGGCCTACAAACGCTTCACCAGCTGGTCTCATCTCCTATCACTCTCCTCCCTCATTCACTGTTCTAGACACACTGGTCTCCTGGCAGTCACTTGAGTGTGTCAAACACACTCCTCCCCCAAGGCTTTTGCCTTTGTTACCTCTACCTCAAATGCTCTTTCCCCAAATATCTGCATGGCCTGCTTCCCACCTCCTTCAGGTCTCTGCTCAAATATCAGCTTTACCAGGGAGACTTCTCTGACTGCTCCATAACAAACAGCAGCACTTCCTCCACCACGGACCTCCTACCCTGCTTGATTTTTCTCCAAAGCACTCACTGCCACCTTTATATTATACATTTACTTGTTAGTTTGTTGTTTGTTTTCAAATATAAGCTCCAAGATATCAGGGACCGTGTCTATCATTTTCCCCCCTGCTGTTTCTGTTGTGTCTGGAACAGGGCCTAGACATGGGAAGGTACTTTATAGGTATTTGTTGAAGAAAATTTGTCCACAAAGGTCAAATTAAAAATTTTAATGTGTATAATTTTACCCAAAACCTGAAGGTGGCAAAAGACATATAGCTAAAATTATTGAGTGTGGAGAGCTCGTCTGGTAATAGGTAACAGTAACTTCTGTGAGGGTCAGGTCAGTTCCCTAGGAAAGGAACCATCCCTTCACTGGTATTGACCTGTAAACACTAAAATATGAATGTAAAAATTTAAACCCATAAATCACTATTATACTTTCAGATAAATAACACATTTACTGAGCATCAACTTACGTTTTAAAACAGGGGTCACCAGACATCAGCTGCATACTGATCAAAACCTAAACATAAGAAAAAGAAATTCTGTGATTATAAAAGATCTCTTGAGAGGAGAAGCCATGTTCTACTAACCTATGCATCCTCCAGAGCACCTAGCCCAGTATTTCCTACTTGGAGAGCATTAAATAAAATGATTGCTAAATTGGATTATATCCGATACTAAATTGCTGCTTTATGCAGACACAGACTAAAAATCATTTTTAACATTCAAAACTTTGGCATTGCAAAAACCAGAGTAGAGAAGAAGGAAACAAAAAGCAGGTGCTTCAGCAGTACCAAGCCTGTGGGTGTGTGCTGTGTTTGTCTAGTTTGTGTCTTTCCTCCCAGCAGTGCTCAAGTGTTTGGAAGATTTCGCTCCAACTTGTCCTGTCGTCGCTTTGAGGGGTGCCTGCTGGTGGTGGTCTATAAGAGTAGAATGCTTCCTGCCTTTGCGCCAGCTTTAAATCAGAATTCAAAGCTTTGCTAATGTTTTCTGAAATGCTGCTGTTTGCTAGTTGCTGAGTGCCTTTTAAGAATCAGCCATTGGATCTTACTGTGTTCTTCTGGGAATAATAATGATAATGGTAATATCAACAACATTCATGATTTGAGAACTTATTATGTGCCAGGCAGAAGCTAAGTGTTTTATATAAATTATTTAATTTAATCTTCAAAACTCCTATTAGAGATCGATACTTCCATTTTAAGCCCGGGAAATTAAGCAATATTTTCAAGATCAGGTCGCTAGTAAAGGGCAGAGCTGAAATCTGAACCCAGGACTGCATAATACTAAAACTCATGATCTCAATGAAGAACAGTGTATTATATATATATACTGTTGTATACATATATATACACACTAATGGCTGATATGTATTCTACATTCTCATTTTATTCTTATCCCCAGTACGACCACTACTACTCTTTTTCTCTTTAAATGCTGAAAATACCAAATGTGTGACCTACACCTGCTGTGCTGGTTTCCTCATCACCTCTTCTTTCATAGAACTCTACAACCTGGTTTCCAATTTCATCAAAACGGCACTCTTAACTATCTTGAAAGTTTCAGGGAGGAGATGGAGATGGCACATACAGCTTTTAAGAAATTGTGTAGGGAAGTAGAATTAAGAAATGCGACAGTGGTTGGAGCCGAGAAGTTGCCTGAGCTGTTGCTTTATATGTTAATGAGGATGGTTCATTAAAGGGAGAAATGATTAGGAGAGGGGAATATCTAAGGGGCAAAGCTCTTGATAGACAAGCTTTGGATTCTAGAACCTCAGAGTACGATTAACTTCTGACAGGAAGAGGGACACTTCATTCATCGTTAAGAGCAGGCAAAAAGGACAAGAGGGCTGGAGAGACAGGAAGACTTGTAAATTCTGTAATGGAAAGATGAGAGAATTAGAGCTTAATGGCTTCTATTTTCTCAATAAAGCATAAAGCAAGACCATTAGCTGAGAGCACGACTGGAGTGTGGCGATATGAGGAGAAAGAAGGTATGAAACAGAATTTCAAGGAAACAGGGCAAGGGAGTAGAGTACGATTGGTGGCGGTGGTGGGCATGACTTTAGAAATGCCAGCTAGGCTTGGCGGTGTGATCTTCTGCAGCAATGTCCGACAACTAGGATGCAGACTTAGAGAGGAGAGTTGAGTTTGACTGAGGTTAGGGATTATCCAGGGGAGGGATTCTTCAGGGGAAGGCAATGGAGGGAGACAGGGACAAAGGAGCAAGGAGTACTTTGAAAGTTATGATAATCATGGATCATGGAATCTAAGCTGGATAAAGAGGAAAGCGAAAGCAAGAGGAGGCTGAGAGAGTGAGACAGTGATAACGTTCAGGATAGCTAAGTGAGTAGTAGACCAAGAGGGCTGGAAACAGAAGAGGTAGTAGCAGGAGACAGGAATACTTTAAATCGAAAATTTGGAGTTGGTAAAGTTTCTAGTGGCAAGAAAGTCCAGAGTGTGACCATGGGCATAGGAATTGAGATGAAGAAAAGGAAAAGGTGGCTGGAGATACGTAGTTTAAAAAACTGGAGGCGTTAGGCACATGTAAGATTAGCCAGAGTGAGAGACTATACAGAGAAGACAGTCCAGAAGGATAGCTCACCCACACAGATGCTGAAGCCACCAAATATGATGACAGACGGGATAGAGAGAAAAACTGTGAGCTAGGAGCTAAGTCATCAATGAGTAGGAGAAAGAAGGTAATTAAGCGGCCAAAAGATCACGGAGATCAGAAGGGGGAGAGAAGGACTGCGGAAAGGTATGATCTATAAAAGAATACGGTTTTTGTAGGACAAAGTGGGAGAAATGGGGAGCCAGGAGGAGACTACTCCATGAGCTGGCCGGAAGGAATGTGGGGGTCTGAAATGTCAAAGTAATTTCAATTTCTAATAAAAACACCATAATAAAGAGAAGGATTATCTATCTTCTTATATAAGAAGTATGAAGGAACTGAATTCAGTGGCTTGTTCAGGATCAGTCTAAGAATGAACAGCGTCGTCTGCTCCTTGTGAGTCTGATGTTTTGACAGCATGGTAACATGAGAAGATGGCTGACCAGGTGGCAGAAGGTCTGCATTCTGGTCTCAGCTCTGCCACCCACTACTTTAGTGAGACCCTTAACCTTCTGAGTCTCAGCTTCTTCTACAAAATGGAGACAATCTATGCCCACCTATCCAACCCCATCTACTTCACACAGGTATATGCAGTGCTTTGGAAATTTTTCATCTATATAGAGATGACCATAAAACCATAAAATTAACAAGATGTGCACAGAAGTTTATACCATGTTATTTTTCTAACTTTCTCCTTATCTTCTTTCACCACCTACCTCTCCACCCCAGCTACATCCCTTTCTTTACAGCTGCTAAATTTGTGCAAGGAATGGACTGGCTATAATAACCACTTCATGCATTTTCACATCTTCAGGGCTAAATATTTACTGAAAATAAAGTTTGAAAACTGTAGGTATGGGGTAATTCTTTGCTCCACTCTCTGACCATCCAGTTTTTATTCAGAATTATTTTTCTTATCATTAGATAACTTACCGTCATGGGTGACCTAACTGAAATACAGCAAAAGGTTTATCCAGTGAGTTTTACGAGGTGCAAGACACTTTACAAACATTTTCTCAACGGGCCTTATTTAATGCTCCCACCAACTCTCTGAAGTGTATATTCTGTCTGTGGCCATCAAAACGCGTGGCCCCCGATGGTACTGGGAAACGAAGGGCAGACGTCCAAAGTTGAGTTCCACCTATCCCTTCACTAGTGACAAGAGAACCCAGTGACTTCTCTGTGGCCACCACAGCTGCTTTGGAAATGACCTTTCGGGAGCTATAAACATTTTAAGCTACCCATTCATCATGCTCCTTCCTCCCAACGAGCCCTTGTGCTGCAGTGGTTGTGTGCACTGTTGCCTGAATGGTCATAGCACCAGAGAGAAACACCTTGGGATCAAGACGGTGAATATTTGCTTCTGTGATTTGGGTATTTTTTTCCCCTACATGATGAGTATTTCAATGGTGAGGTCAGCTTGTGATCTGAGTATTGATTTCCATCTTGCCCTTGAGAGTATATACCTATGCTTATTTAAAATGCAGAGAATTTAATTTGTTGACATGTAAACCTTGAAACGTGCTTACTTTAAGAATAGAATTATCCTGTCTTGTATTTTTGGTATCATAGCCTTCCAGTAAACAGCGACGAGTGGTATTTCCTGATCCAGCAAACTCTGCCAGGTTTAGATCTGCAAAGCCCAGCTATGAAAAGAAAAATAATTATATTAATAGAATATCTACTAGGCTTCTCTCATATTCTACTTAAAATAAACATTCAACCCATGCTCTAGACAAGCTACCTCAAACTACAGTCATTTGTGACTTCTGCCATCTTAACAATATCTGTTTTGTTATCTACTTAATGTGTCTTTAAATTGGCTCCCTTTTGGTAAAAATATTTATTACCTATTCTACTCTTGTCTTAAGCACTACAGTCTTTGAAATCACAGATGTTATGTGCCAAATATATACATGTTTTTCTTGTACACAGTAAAATATGTAACTGTTGAAGTTAATCATGTCAAACAACTAAAATCATTGCAAGTAACAGTGGTCCTCACACCATCCTGTGGGAAATACGAGCAGATCCATCATGAGCACTTGCATATCCATATAGAAAACTAATCAGACTTCCCTCTCCCTAATCTGGTTCTGGCTCTGTTCTCAGTTAACCAGTGGCGACTGCAGACAGTTGCAGGTTATTAAGTTATCCACACAAGAACTCAAATGCTTTAGGCGCATTACACACTTTCTTTGGTATAAGCCCCTTCTCCTTCAGCATCTTCCATAACCTTGTGTTGCTGATCATCCTTGAGCCGACTCTCTTTAGGGACCCTTCCACCTTTCCTCCCTTCCTCGAAGCTGTGCCCACACTGACCCTCTCTGCTGCTATCCAGAAGTTCAGCTCAGACCTGTCCCTGCCTCATGCCACTACCCAGGTTTGGTCTCTGTTTTATGCAGCTACCAAACATTGCCCTTCGGTCTTTCCCCTGATGTTGCTTAGCCCTATTTCTTCTTTCCAAGTGGTACAACAAGTCAACCCCATTATAACTTTTTTTTTTTAAACACATGACTAAGTGTATAGGGAATCTTTTGCTAACAACAACAAAAAAATGTTTTGAGTTTGCGATTATCTCCCTGAATACATAATAAAAAGCAGTGATCATTTCAGACACTGCTGTGATTTTAAGTTGCCTGCTTTAAGATTTTAAAACACACACTGGGCACATATGAATGGCATTCGAGATGAAGATTTTAATTGCCAGCTGGAGCATTATTTTAGTAGCTTTCAACTAGTACACAAAAAATGAAGGACTAGAACTTAAGAGACTAGTTGAAGGGCCACAAGCCCCAAATGCAATAGGTCGGAACACAGCAAGCCACAGGTAACACCTACCTAATTCACTTGCCTCCTGTAGGGGTCCAACAGATCAGCCAAAAAGCCTGGGCATGCCCAGGACAAAGCTGCATCCAAATGAGCATGTGAAGACTCACGTGCCTACGTGACCACAGAGCATCCACATGCCCTAGTTCATACATTCTCTTTTCTCTATAACCTCATTACCTCCTTCACATCTGTACTCTGATGAGGCCTTGCTTCCTATTTCACTCAGAAGATAAGAGCAATCAAAGAGCACTTAACTTTCATAAGCTCTCATTGCCAGCCACATCTACTCACTTCCCTGCATCTGTGCCCACATACCTGCCTTCCCGCTGACTGTAAGTGAACTGGCTGTGCGCCCATCTGAGGCCAACCGCTCTCCTCCTGCCTACTCACGTTCATGGCTCCAGGAATCCTTCCCTCGCTTTCGCATTCTACAACGTCCCTTCTCCACTGGATCATTCCCATCAGCACACAAACGTGCTGGATTTTCTCCGTCTTAATGAACAAAAGAAAACGGAGCCTCACCTCGCCTCTGTCCCCAGTCTGTTGAACTGGTTTGCTGCTCCCCTTTATCGCACGACTCCTTGAAGGAGTTCTGTGTGGACTGGCTCTGACCCCTCTGTCCTTCGCACCTCCTCAACTTTCTCTCCCCATCCTTATTTACTCTTCTAGCCACAGCGTCTGTTTCCTGTTTCCGGTTTCCGTGGACGTGCCGAGCTCACCTCAAGGCCTTTAACAATTACTGTGTTTGTTTTTTTACCAGATGGAGTCTCTCTTACATCTTCTTGTCGCTTTCTTCCTCACTCCATTCAGGTCTATGTTCCAATGTCATCTCTCTAAAGGGGCTTTTGCTGACCCTTCCTGCTTCCCCTACCCTGCAGTGGCCTCCCTTATCCCTTATCTGCTTTATTTTTCTCCTTAGTAGTTATCATCACGTCATGTACACACGCATTTCATTTTTATTTAGTTCATTGTCTGCCCCCCTGCTTCAACCCTCCATTAGAATGTAAGCTCTATAAAGGCAGGGATTTTTATCTGTTTTGTTTACCGCTGCATCTTCAATACTTAGAATAGTGCCAGGAACAATGCCTGGCACATGGTAGGCAGTTCATACATGTTTGTTGAATAAAAAACAGCCCATCGGCTTACCATCCACTGTTGGGATGCTGGTATTACAGTGTCACTAAGCATAATGCAAGTAAAAAAAAAAAGAATCCGGTCAGTCCCTGTTCAGAAAGGATTAAAAGGTGGGGTATGCCAATGTGGTGTTTCAGGCCAGGCTGAGGGTCTGAGCACTGTTTATGTGCCAGGTCCTGTTCTAGACACTGGAATATAGTGATGAACAGGACAGGTAAGGGCTGTCTTGTTACATTCTAGTGATGTATCAGAGCCCATATTTCCTTACGATTTTGTCTTTGGATTCACTGATATAACTGTCTCATTAACATGGTATCTGTGGACAATGTTACTTCATTTGCCAAATAACTTAGAGCATCTATGTTCCAGGTAATGTTAGGCATTAGGAATGAAATCATTCCTATTCTCAAGGAGCTCACAGTTTGCTAAGGGAAAACAGAAAACAAATTCCTATAAAAAAGTGTAAGTGCTGTCACAGAGGAAGACAAACTGCAAGAAAGAGGGGAAAAGAAAATTTCTCAGTGGGGAGGGATGACTAAGCTGAGTTTGAATGATAGATGAGTTGACAGGACAAGAGGAGGGAGGAGTGTAACACACACAAGGCAGGGAAAACATCAAGTCACAAGGCGCATTCCAGGAAGTTTACGAGGGCAGTATGTCTGAAGCACAAGGATGAGTGAGTGTGTGCACGTGTGTACGTGTGTGCGTGTGCACGTGTAGACAGATGATCTGCAAACCAAGATGGGTCTAATATACTGGGTTAAAGACTTTTCACTTCATTTCCCTTTACAGGTAATAGATAGCTGCTGAAGGACTAAAAGTGAGGGAATGATATGATCACATTTGAACTTTAAAACCATCACTCTGGCAATTATATAGAGGAAGGCCTGGAAGGAGATAACAGAGGCAGAAAACAAAAGATAGGGGCCAATGTTGGCTTTAAATGAGAATTAATGAAGGTATAACCTAAGGCAGTGGACTTGGGAATGGAGAGAAGGGATGGTTTCAAGAGCTTTCTGGAAGGGAGAAACCAAGAGGATTTGCCAATGATAGCAGACCCTGTTGTTTGCTTATCCCACCATTCAATGCCCTCATACTCCTAGCTAGCGGAGCTCTGATTTTATTCATGTCCACTTTTAGCTCATCCATGTACATAAGGAAAGTTAACTAAACCTCTAGCTCATTGTTAAATCGTCTAAGCCAGGGGTGTCCAAACTTTTTTCAACAGTTTTCACCAAGGGCCTTATGCGGTCAAATACACAAACAGCCGGGCCACTCACTTGAGGTGAAGTACATATTGCCTCACCTGGTTTATTTAAGTAAACTAAATATATTTTTGGAATTTGCTGCGGGCCAATTAACAATGGATTGCGGACCGCAGTTTGGACACCCCTGGTCTAAGCTAACCATGGCCATCCACTCCTATTGCCTATAGTTTAGGAGTGGGCATATGTTCCAGCTGTGAACAATGAAAGGATGGGATACTGCTTTGAGGGCCACCTAGGAAAAGTTTTTTTCAGGCAAAAAAGTCATACGTGGGGAAGCAGCTGGATTTTGCCATATCTGAATGTGCAGACTAAAACTCAAGCAGCCATCTACCTGGTGACTATGAGGGTAGCTAGCCAAGGTCAAAGTCACCACATAGATAATGGAAGAACGGAAAGAGAAAAGGAACATGGGTTCTTGATGACATTCTCCAGTCAGTGGATTAACTAATCCTGGAGCAGCTCTATTTCACGTCTACTTGTTTAGTGAGATTTAAAAAAAATCTCTAGGTGAGGAGGGTTTTCTGTTACTTATAGCAAAGAGATTCCTAACTGACATTGTAGCCAGCTAATTTTAGGGAGTTAGGTAGATGTGATGGTTGGAACTAGTGCCCAGTACTTGGCTCAGGTGACTGGGTTGATGGAGATACCATCACAGAGACTGGAAATAAAAGAGGAGTGTGTGGGTTTCTGGTAGAATGACTAATTACTCCTTTCTTCTATTTAGCAAAAAGGTGAGCACATTCATTAGGAATTGCTTATAGCTAGTAAATGTATAAAAGAAAGGAGAGATCATGTATATGCAGAGTGCTAAGAGGACACAGACGAGCGGTCCTATTCTACTGGTGGAGGCAATGGTGGGACTGGGAATACTTCCAAGGGAGCCTGAATTAACAGATGCTACTGCTTAATGCAAACCAGAGATCATTATCTAGTCAGGAAGCTGAAACGTAAGAAGAACATCCCATAATTAGCATTTAGACAGAATTTGACTATAATTTATTGTTGGCTCCAGCTGTTCAATGTCCAAGTTGCCTTATTTAAAGATAGCCAACCTGAACAGCAATTAGAAGAGCAAATTGTTTAATTTTTAACCCTGTAAATAGCAATGAGTGATAATACAAATTCCAAAAGAGTTAAAGAACATTTACTTACCTTTGCATAAGTTTTTCCACCTTTTAATTCCTGCCAAAGATAGAAAATACTATAAGGTTATCACATGATTAAAAATTTAAAATTAAATATATGTCAAATAATTCTGGGTTTTTCATGTCAAATAATTCTGAAGTAGAGATTTACATGCTGGCAAATATAGATAGTATAAGTCTAATGATCTTATATCCAACTATTTGGATGCCCCGCCCCGCCGCAAATAACCAGAATTTTTATTTAGAATTTAACTTAAATCTGAAAGTGACAAATGGTAAGAAGACAAGTTAATATTTAATCTCTTTGCTGAAGAAATTGCCAAAAGGGTCCTAGACACATTGCAAGAACCCGAATCACTAAAGAAAAGTTAAATTACTTACTTAGTTAAGCATATTAACACATTGTAGAAAGATTTTAACAAGAGTTAAAACCCCTGCCAGAGACAACCAGTTATCAATTTTTAGAAGGTATCCAACAGACACTCCATGCATACGTATGCATATGTATATATTCTTTTACAGAAATGATAGCGTACTACACACGCTGTTCTATCTATGCCTTACTGTTTACTGTTTCCATATATATATATATATATATATATATATATATATATATATATACACACATATATATATGGTGGTGTTCCGTGTTAGTATAGGAGAAACCCTCTTATCTAATGTGAACAATGGCAAGAGTGAGAAATACAAAATAATATATAGATGTCTTACCATTTTAATTTAAAATATAGAACTGTACATTGATTTGTCAAATCTCTGGATTCAGGCTGTCACACAAATGTGAGAATAAGTGTAAAACACTTAGAACAATGCCTAGTACACAGTATATGCTGTTTAAGTGTTTGCGATTATAATTAGGGCCAAACTTCTCTCTCCCCACCCACTGTTGGAAACGGGTTTGCTGGATGGAGCTGTCTCTTATCTTTATTCCATAAACCAGATACATGAGGCATTATCTACCATTTCTATCATTAAAGTGGTGAATTTAAATAAGCTGAGAAGCAATCTATGGTAAATTCTATTATTCATGAATATTTGCTGCCCCTTCCCTTCTGTGCCCCATTGAGGCTGGTGTGGCCGTGCCACCAGATCTACCCCATTAAGAATTATCGAATTTTTCTTATTAGGTCATTGTCATATTCCCTTAATAGCACCCTTTGTTAAATAAAGCAAAACAAAACTTACTCCGATGATCCTTGTCTCTTCTACCATTCTTTTCTTTGTTCCCCTCTGTAACTAAACTACTCAAAAGACTTAATTTGCAGAATCCCACTCTCTATTCAATCATTCCAACTGGCTTTTGTCCTCATTTTCTCACTGTAGTGGCTCTTAAGATTACCAATGATCTTTTTTATTAAAGCCAAAGGTTCTGTCTTCATCTTACTTAATCTCTCAATAGCATTTGAAAGGCTTGCCCACTCCATCTCCTTGCTTTTATCATTTTCTCTAAACTTCCATGGTGCCACAATTGCCTGGTTTTACTCCTGCCTCATTGGCTGCTCCTTCTCAGTCTCCTTTGCTGGACCTAGCCCTGTACTCAACCTCTGTAGAAAGAATGCTAGTTGTACCCCAATTATCCATTCTACCCCTCTCCACGTAACAGAATCCTCTATTTTGAGCTGGACACCTGGCTACCGAAAATAATGATGTTTTCTACCTTCCTCCTGTGCTACGGCAATATGACTACGATCTGACCAAAGGCATGTAAGTGGTATGTATGCCTTCTTGCTCCTTTCCTGAACCCGCTAAGAGTAATTTATACTACATCTACGTGTGGGTGCGATCCAGGATTTGCCCAAGGGCCTCTTGTCTTCTCTCTACACTTTCTCGCTGGGTGATCCCATTCAGGTCTACGGCTCTAAATAAAAACCGTATGCTGATGACTCTCAAATATCTCCCTACTCTGAACTTCTCCTCCGAGTGCCAGATTAGTATTTTAAAATGCCGACTTGACATCTCCACTTGGTGTCTCAGACACCTCAAATTTAACATCACCAAAAGAGGCCGACTGATCTCTGCTTATCTGTCCCCAATTATTCCACTTTGAATGTTTGCCATTTCAAGAAATAGCATAATCAGCTACCTAAAGCTCAGGCAAAAGCGTTGAGTTATCCTCAGTTCTTCTTTTTCCCTCATTTGCTACATCCAATCCATTAGTGGGGGGTTTATCTCCAAAATCCATCCTGAGTCATGACACCTCTACTGTTAATAACTCCATGCCAAAACAAGCATTCCTCACCTGAACTGTCCCAAACACCTAAGTGGTCTCTGCAATTCATCCTCCATGCTTCAGCAGAAGTGATCTTAAAAGATCATGTCTCTCATTAAAATCCTCAAATGGATTCCAATTATAATTAGAATAAAATCTAAACTCATCACCATGGCCTGTAAGGCACCACCTGACCTAGTGCCTCCAATCTTATCACCAAGAACTTGCCCTCTCCATGTTTTCCAGGCTGGCCTTCTGTCACTTAAACATGTCAGGTTTGCTATTTGTCCTAAATGGGGTTCACAGGACTTTTGAATCTATAGCTTGATATTTTTCATCAGTCTTAGAAGAGTCTCAGCCACAATCTCTCTCCTCTCCTTCTAGGGCTCCAATTACATAAATGTTAGATCTTTATACCGTTTCCCATGTCTTACACTCTTCTATATATTCCACCCTTTTGCTATAATTTATTCTGCATATTTTCTTGTCTTATTTTCCAGTTTACCAAAGCTCTCTTCAGTTATGGTATACTTGCTATTAAATCTGTCTGATGAGATTATCTTCACTTCTTCAGCTTTATATTTTAGTTATTATATTTTTCAGTTCTAGAATTCAATCTGCTTCTTTTTTTATAGTTTCTAGTTCTTTAATGAAATTCCCCATATTGTTCACTAATTATGGTTATTGAAAAAGTTTGCCTTTGATCTTCCAAATCTGTATCTTCTATGGGTCTGTTTTTATTACCTATTTTCCTTTTGATTGTGGGTCATGTAGTCATGTCACTTGGTACGCTTGGTACTTTTTATGCATGACAACTTGAAGAAATAATTTGAAGCTCAGAGTAATGTTACTTTCCTTCCGAAAAGATATATATATATTTGCTTCTGGTAAGTAGTAAAGTAGGGGCAGATCATCTTCATCCAAGCAGGGACTGAGCTGATTGGAAGCTGAGTTTCAGTCTTTATAAGGGCCAATCTATATCCATTATATTCCCCCTTCTAGGTTGAAAATGTTAGGGAGTCCCAGTGAAAAGCTTGGGGTATTTATCAAGGCACCTTCTGCTGATGGGCCTGGGAATACAGTACTTGTCCCTTTAGTCCTGTAAAATTGCTGGAATCTCAGCTCAGCTTCTTAGCCTCTCAGTCATTGTTTTCGGCTCAGCCTCTCCATTTTTTTTTTTTTTTTTTTTTTAAGGAGGGCACAGCTCAAAGTGGCCCATACAGGGATTGAACTGGCAACCCTGCTGTTAGTAGCAACGTGCGCTAACCAACTGAGCTAACCAGCCACCCTTGGCTCAGCTTCTTAACCATTGCTTGAAAATTAACAAATGCTTCAAGGGTAAAATTAATAAGAAATCTCAGGCTCACCTCTTTACACTTCCCTTGTCTTTGATGCTAAGCCTCTCAAATCCTTACTGCCTTGGCAACTTCTGATTCCTTCACGCAGTCATTTTTAATAATTTGTCTAGCTTTTCTGGTTGTTCTTGGAGGGAGTGGTGGTCTGTAACAAGCTAATCCATTCATTTCAGAAGCATAAATCCCCAGGGTTATTATAATCTTAGGGCCTGCTATGGATGGAATTGTAGGCCTCCCTCACAAAAAGGTATGCTGAAATATTAACCCCTAGTACCTCAGAATGTGACTCTATTTGGAAATAGACTCTTTATGTAGGTAATCTAGTTAGAATGAGGTCCTAATCCAATATGACTGGTGTCCTTATAAAAAAGGGAAGATTTGAATATAGAGGCAGACACACACACAGGGAAGATGATGCGAAGACACACAGGAAGACAGCCACGGAACTGGAATCAGAAAGTAGAATGTTTGGGGGCAGGAACTCATTCCAAGTCACTGCTGTTCTTTTAGTGCCTAGAATAGTAGCTGGCACATTGTAGGACCTCACATATTTGTTGACTGGTGATTGACTGCTTCCTTGTGGCTCAGACAACAAGAGTATATTGTCAGACTTTTTGATCTTTGTCAAATTTATAGGTTAAAAAATGGTATCTTATTTGTAGTTTTAATATACATAAGTGAGACTGAGTAACTTTTTATATGCTTAAGCTATTTTTCTTTTTGTGAAATGTCTATACTGTCCCTTGCCTATTTAACTATAGGGTTGCGGATCTTTTAATTTATAACTTCAGATTCTTCATCATATTTGTCGTAGTAATTTAAATTATTGCTGCAAGTGTGAAGTAAAATTACCATATTATTCAAGAACCTTACCTCACTATCACTATACATAGTTTATTTGAAGGTGCTCTTTCCATATTAAGAAAATTAGGCCTTTGATGTGATTTGCAGATATTTTCCCCTAATTTATGACTTTGCTTAAGGTTATTTTCTTTTCAATTCAGAATATGTTTATATAGTTAAGCTTACTAATTTTTCTTTATGGGATCTTATGTTTATTCTCATGTGGTTTTCTCTTCTTTCTCAGTGGTTAAGAGACGACAAGACTGGAGCAACTCCTTCTAAAGATGGGCACCACGTCGGAAAAGGGCAGAGCTGCCCTACCAGCCCTGGATCCTTGGCTACTATCCAAGACAGACATGAACTTCTATCTTACTTATTAAGTCACTGTACATTTGGGTGTCTGCGTCAGAAGCTTATTATATGTGCCCTAATACACCAAACCATCGTAATATGAGGAACTGGTTTATTTCAGATGAACAAGTCCTACCTTAAATAGCAAAAAATTTAGTTTTTATAAACACAGACTCTGAGTTTCTTTCCCCCCTTCTTCCGCCTCCCACACCCACTCTGGTTCAGCCGTGGTTTCTCAGTCTAGTTGTGTAGGGCACAGCTCCCTGGCCCATTATAAGCCTGGCTGATATTATGAGCCTTGCGCTCCCCCAGGCTGAGGCAGTTGGTCGCCAGTCGCCCGCTCACACCACAGCTCTCTCTGGCCGCCGGCCACTCACGCTGGCTGCCGGTCACGCATGCTGGCCATGGCCACTCATGGCAGCACACAGCAGCCTGCGGCAACACCCAGCTTCCCACTGCAGCTCATGCCAACCTCCAGCTGCTCACGGCAGCCCAGCTCCAGGGAGAGCTGTTGTTCACAGTCTTAGCTGTAGAGGGCGCAGCTCACTGGCCCATGTGGGAAACGAACCGGCGCTCCAACCACCTGAGCCATCGGGCTGGCCCCGAGTTTCTTTAATTAGCAGTTGTTCCTTATTCTAAACTGGTTATATGGTTTTTCTTAAAATTCAAAGACTGATCATCTTTCAAAAATCATGATGAGAACACCATTTAGAAAAGGTTTCAATGTAAGAGCCATATTGAGCAGCAATTAAGGTAGAAAGGGAAGTTAGGATGCTTTACTTATACCTCGGTTATCCCTTACAATTTCTTGAGGAAGTAATTATTATTATACCATTATTTGGATGAGAAGACTGATTTTTTAAAAATCAGGAGAATTGCCTAAGGTCTCACAGTTAAGTGGTATTTCTAGGATTCAAATCCAGGTCGTATAATACCATATACTCTTTCACTGCACTACGCTTCCTTTTAGGAAGCGTCTATTCAATTATTGCTGCTCCAAATATGACTATTTTAGGGGTCTATTTTCATTTAAGGCTTAAAACTCTCTCTCTCTTATATATATACATTATATATATATATATATATATATATACACTATATATACATTTTATATATATACATACATTATATATACATATATGTTACATTTTAACTGAGTAGATTAAGCAATATAAGAGAATATGAAATACAGCTACACACATAACAGTGCTAACAGTTCACTCAAAGCAGAACAAGAAAGCTAAAATATGCACATAACTTTTTATCTCATATAGAAGGATGCAAGACTGGAGTGGAAAAGAACAAAGCAAGGGACTCCTGATTTTCATTTTAAGTCCTTCTCTATTTAATTTTTGAACATGTATATGAATTACTTTGGTAATTTTTAAAATGTATATAAAATGTAAAACATAAAAATGTACATTTTAACGCCAGCTGTTTAATTCACCAGTACTGGTGACTAATGGATCCCTCTTTTTCACCCCCTAAAAAGGCAGGATCACATATTTACATATAATTAAGTTGAAACATATGATTAAGTTTCCACTTCTGTACATTACTGATAATATGCCTCAACCTATATAAAAGAAAACATGGACTTGGAATTAGAAAGATTTGTGTTTGAGTCCTTTGCCATTTATTAGCTATGTGAATTTAGGTGAGTAACAGCCTCTCTGAGCCTGAGTTGTCCTCAGAATTGAAAAAAAACAAAAAAAACCCCACCTATTTTCAGGGTTGTTATTAGACCTAATGCCTAACAAAAAGGAACTTAATGAATAGCAGGATATAGATATACAGAGCCCCCAAAATAACACAAATAAGGTTAATACTTTTATGCATAGTGACAATGAGATTAAGATCCTTGAATATCTTAATTTATAACTTCGGATTCTTCACCATATTGGTCATGTAATTTACATTTTTGCTGCAAGTGTGAAATGAAATTACATGTAACAGTTTGAAGGATAAAGCAGAGCTAAATAAAGTGAGTCTGTGACTATGGAACTAATTATGGTTTCTGAAAGGGGAGAAGTAAGAGGCTATTTTTATACCTTCCTCACAGATACCCTGTAGATACAAGGATCTAGGATGCCTGTGGTGGCACTCGCACTCATTTTGCACATAAATGAGAACTTCTTCCTCCAATGAACACAGTTTGCTTGCACCACCTCCCTGAAGGAAAAGAAAATAAAAAGAACCAGTTAATTAACTATTATTGATGACATATTTAAAAAGTACACACTCTTTCACTCGTCTATAATGCGAAAGTGATATATAAAAAGCCAGTATTCAGAAACAGTGAAAACATGAAGAAAACAAATTCTTAACAATGTGATCTGAAAATCTTTGAAGCTTTTAATTATCCACAGAAACTGAAAAAAAGTGAATTTACTTACCAATTGAAGCTTCACTATTCATTCAGTCAACATACAATAATACATGTTTACTTTAGAGTGTTGGGTATGTTTCTAGAGGTTTAAAATACGAAGATGAGAATGACAGCCTTCCTAACCTTGAAAGGCTTATGGTCCAGTTAGTGAAAGAGACAGAAATATAAACAAATAGTTCTTCTAAAATGAGCTACTGCCATAGCTTTACTCCTGTTCCAGCCATAACAGCAACAGCAGTGACCATTTACTGACAGTGTACCACATCCTATTTAATCTCACAACAATGCTAGGAGGTAGCCATTTTGTAGATAAAGAAAATGAAGCACAAGGAGGGAAGTTAATTCAAGGTCACTGAGGGAGAAAGTAGCAGAACTAGCATTCAAACCAGGTCCTTTTAACCCACAAGCTTACTTGTTCACCAAAGAATATCTATATTTCTCTAGTACCCAGGCCTTTGTATGTGCTGTCCCCTACACTGTTCCCTGTAAGTATAGGGGGCTTAGCTTTAGAAAAGAAGGATAACTATTCCTCTAACATAGGAAGAAATGAAAGACAATGGGGGAAAATAAAGAGAAAGTTGGAGAAAGCAAAGGGAGAGGCAAGAAAGCCCAGGCTGAATAGTTTTGATTTTCTTAGGAAAGTAATAGGTGAGGTTACTTCTATAGAATGACAGAGGCTGATGGCTGATTTGAAAACTTAAAGGCTGATGACAGTCAGAAACAACTGAAGTGGAGGATGTGACAGGGCATCAACCTGTAGTTGTCTCGGTGAAAAAAATGAATTTGTATTAAAACCAGTCAGTTTGGTTTCATGGATTTGTCCATCAGTATACAGAAATCCAGAACAAAAATTGCAAACACAAGTATCATTTAAAAATCAAGTATATGTTTGCATGTGGTATGTACATGTGTATTTATATACATATAAATGGACGCACAAATGGGAGCCAAGGGCATATAATTTATCACAGGTTTCACTGTGATAACTTTAGCCTTTTTATTTTTTTCATTAGGAATCTTCAGGTGATTTAATAAATTATGATGCGAAGAGAATGTATTTATCTTCGTAGGAGAATTTCCCTTGAAATTCAGCAAGGGTGCAATTTATTTGTATGGTCACAATACAGGCAGAATGAGTAATTGGCAAAGGATGGATGTGGACGTATTTATCAGGCCACGTGAGGCACCCCCAGTAAGATGAGCAGTAACTAACCTGTACACTCAAAAATAAACGGTTTTTAAAAAAATCAGTGAACAATGAAAATAACAAAGAGAAAAAAATAGAACAGATTTTTTTTTCTTAAATTGTTGCTTCCTCTCAACATGTCTTGGCCTCCAGCCTTGACAGAGGCATCAGCCGTGGCCTGTGGAGCTCCCCACAAAAGGTGTGCAGGAATACTGATGTGCTGGACCTTTCAGGAGCACGCTATGCCTCGAGGCACTCGGTTGTTCCTGTCGCTCAGACCACTGATGTATGATCAGGAACCAGAGACAACATTAAAACAAACAAACAAACAAACACTTATTTTACTTTTCTTTTAAATTACATAAAAAGTTCTAGTTAAAGATGGCAGGTTGAGTGCTCCCTCCCCCATAGCTTCTATTTTATTTTTAAGTTATTCTCTCACAAAGACAAAGAGAACCAGAGAGGAGACCAAAATAAGTGGCCTGGGATGGACAAATGATAACTGACTTTAGCAAACCGAAGAAAGCTGAACCTTCAGCTGGTAACGGTGAAAGCCAAGAGCAGGAATCTTAAATTGGTGTTGAAGCAGAACGAAGGAGGGACAAAAGGCAGAAGGGCTGGCTGAAAACTGTTTCAGAAACAGTCCCTCATATCCTCTCCCTGACTCCTGCAGAAGACTGAGACTCGTTCTCCTGACCAGGTAAAACAGAGGGATTGGTATTAGAAAAGACATGTTAGTAAGGGCATATTGGGGAGGCTGAGGGTGGTGAAAGAGCACCTACTGAATGCTGAGACCTCCAACCTTCTTCCCTAAACTGGCTTCTCGGAATATATTCCTCAACATGGGGGAAGAACATTCTCTGGGGAAATCCAACCAGCCCCAGAGAAAAGATCTAATGGGGTGGATGTTGAGGGTTCCCAACAAGATGGCTCAGCCAGCTCGATCTACAGTAAAACCCTGAGTCAAAAAACACTCTCCACGTGTACAAAGCTTCTAAGGAACTTGAAATACCTCGTAGTTAAATATGGGCAGACACTTGAGGATAGCCCTTTAAGTATAAAAGACAGAGACTGAAATGAATAGCAAAAAGGCAACTTGAACAAAATAGTCTATGCTGGAGGAAGAAAAAAGATTACCAGAGAGACAGAAATGGCTATTTCATTTAGCAGAAAGGAGGACATAAGAAACATTAGAATAGACACAAGTCAAACAGAGAACAGAAAATCAACAGAGAAAAATAACAAAAATAAGGGTTGGGTTTTTGAAAACAGAAACATAATCAACAAACCCTTATCTAAGCTAAGAAAAAAAGAAAGGAGACAAAATTGGAAATCAAAGAGGCAACATTACAATGGATGCTTCATAAATAAAAAGAATTTTAAGGGACTATTACGAACAAATTGGACAACCTAGAAGAAATCAATAAATTCCTAGAAAGACACAACTTACCAAAACTGAATCGAAAATAGTTGAACTTACAGAAGTATACAGTAGATGGTGGCTGCCAGAGGCTGGGACGTGGGGGAAGGAGGAAGATGCTGGTCATAGCGTACAAAATTCAAAATTACGCAAAGAGGAGTAAGTTCTGGAGATGTGATGTACAGCAGGGTGACCTTAGCTGACACACTGTATTGTATATTTGAAATTTCCTGAGAGTAGCTCTTAAGTGATCTCACTAGAAAAAAAAAGTTAACTATGTGAGGTGAGGGATATGCTAATTAGCCTGATTGTGGTGGTCATTTCACAATGTGTACATATATCAAGACATCAAGTTGTACACCTTAAATACACAAAATTAATTTGCCAATTATACCTTAATAAAGCTAAAAAAAAGAAAATTATCGTAGGGATAAAATGCTTTGGAACCTACTGTACATATTTTTCACGACCTGTTTAGCCCCACCCAGTGAAGTCGCAAAAAGCTCAGACCCACTTGCTGAGGAGAAGACACTACGCAGACACATGAATACTGCCTCCCGAGTGTTGACTGACGTATCAGCTAGGACTCCGGAATAGGTTCTTCTGTGACAGGAAGGAGGTCTAATGAGCCAAGAGATCGGCTGGAATGAACGAGGGCTATGAAAACTGTCCATTAATTAACTCACAATAAAGGTCCTTATTTGGAGAAGAAACCTAGAAACGATGCATGCAGAACACATGAGCTCAGCATGACATTCTGGACGAGCCACTGCCAATCACAGTTAAACACTCAGTGTTTGTTGACTGAATAAATGTCACGCATGGGCCACAAGTGAACAGTCCCAGCTACCCATTCTGGCCTACGTTACTTCCACCCCCTTTCCTCTGTCTGGCGCCACGACCCTAAGTCGGTCCCTCATAGATCTTCCCTGGAATTTGGTAACAGTCTCCTGAATGGTCCTTGCTCAAATCTACCTTCTTCATTGCTACCGGAGTGGCAATATAAATTTGGTAACGTCATGCCTCTGTCTAAAATCCTTCACCGCTTCCCCCTATCTCAGAGCATTTGGTCCAATCTTCTTAACATGGCATCTCCGTGATTCGGCCCCTGCCTACCTTTAGTCTCATCTCTTTCTGTCTTATCCTGCAATTCCCCATTTGTATCACAGTATTTCTCATTTGTATGCCTTTGTTCATGTTTTCTTTCCCTCGTATTTCCTCTACTCTTCTTTTCAACTTCCCATATTTGCCTTTTAACTCCTTTAGTTTAGCCATTACCAACTCTAAGAATCTTTCCCAACTCAGCCTTTACGTCAAAGCCTGGTCTGCCTCGATTCCCTGAATACCTCAGTGTTCCTAGAGAACTGCCATCCAGGGAAGGGGCTGGCCCCGTCCTAGAGAACTGCCATCCAGGGAAGGGGCTGGCCCCGTCCTAGAGAACTGCCATCCAGGGAAGGGGCTGGCGCCCTCCTAGAGAACTGCCATCCAGGGAAGGGCTGGCAAGAACTGGCTGAGTTGGCTTCCTCCTTCATTCCATTCAGTCCTCATCCCCCCAGGACGAGGTCCTAATTTCTTCTTCCCTGCCTTGCTTGAGGCAGATTCTTCTATGATTACACATATTTCAAATGAACCAACAGTGTAAATGAATTTTAAAAATTTATAAGCTTAAAAAATCGTTGACTATGGCCTTTCCTAGTAAGAACTCAAGCAGAAATAGGTGTGTTAATTTAAATAATCTTTTAGATTTTGTAATGGCAAAAAATAATAGCCCTGGAGTATTAAACAACTTCTCTAAATGAAAAAAAAAATGTTTCTGTGCCTAAGGAAATTAATTACTCAGAATTTTTTGTGATAATCTTTAGTGTTTACACACACACACACACACAGCTGTTAGAAGGCTGTCCAAAGTATACACACAAACAAAAAAAGTGGCTGAGTTGGTTCATGACAGTTTGTTATACTGATGGGTTACCATGGAAACAAACTCAGACTACTTGGCAACTGAGACAAAAGTCACATTAGTAAATGCTTTCCGTTACATGAGTCATTAATTTCCTATGAGTTTTATATGGTTGCTTAACCACTTTCAAGAAACAAAGCAACAGAATATGATTTGTGTTGATACTGTGGAAAGCCAAGTATTTCTAAGATAAAATGATAAAGTTGCTGATTGTGAAATACATAAGCAGAGGACTTAAAGGAAGATAAATGTTGCTATGGCCACTGTTTATGCTTTGAAAGAGTCAAAGAAAATCCAAAAAGTCTTTAAAAAAAAAAAATAAAATAAAATGAAAACTATGGATCCATTTTTTTGTTACTACTTAGTTACTGTACTAGCAAACTGTATTAATATTCTAAGAATAACTTGCATATGTATACTCTAGCACATATTTAAAATTATGCTATGGCTTGGTAATTAAAGATATTTTAAACTTTTTAGAAATGGTGATTAAAAAAAAAACTGCTATGAGGAATGCAAACTGTTTTGCCAGACAACATTACTGCCCGGAGGTGAAGAGCTTCTGTTCAGAGCTAGTCTGTTTAGGTTCAAATCCTGCCTCTGCCAATTGCCACATTCTCTAACCTCCCGGCATTTCCGTTTCCTCCTCTGTGAAACAGGGATGCTAACAGTACCTACACTTCATGGGAACTTTGGGAAACCAAGTGACAGTACCTGGCTTATAGTGGATCTCAATAATAAATGTTAGAAGTTATTATCAAGGATATAAACAGTTCTAAGTCCACTTACATTTGCTGGACTTTCTTCAGAGAGAAGTAAGGGTTAAATTTACAAGTAGACAATTTTCTTTGACATTAATCTATTTTATAAAGGACTGCTTACTGAGAAAAATGAACCTTTTGGAATTGAGGCAAACACAAGTTTTTAAGGCTCCAAAGATAAATTAGCTCTAACTGTGACTTTTAATTACAATATTAAGGATAAATGGCTTTCACACATCCCAGAGGTATTTTTGGCTTAAGGTCACTGGGTGGACAGCACCATCTACTATCATTCAGTGGAAAACATTTGAACACAAGAAGATTTTCTTTCATTCATGCAGTTTGCTGATGGTGTTAGACAGTGAGGGAAGGGAAAACCCAGTTTTGGACGTTTTTGAGTTTGAGGAGCCTTGAGAGTCCCTCATCTGGAAATGCCCAGCAAACAGACAGAGGCATAGAGACCTAGGACTCAAAGGAGAGCACAGGGATAGACACAAATGTGAACGTCTTTGAGGCCATGGGAATGGATGAGGCCAGTCAGGGAGAGTGCGCAGAGTAGGAAGGGAAGAGCGCTGAGTGTGAACTCTAGGGAACACGGTGAGATACAGCAGAGGGAGGGAGGCAGGCAAAGGAGATAAAGGATCAACAGAGAGTCAAAGGAGATCACGTAACCACGGAAAACCAAGGGAAAAGATTTTTAAGAAGGAAGTTGCTCAACAATATCAAAGTGGGAGAGGGGTCAGGTAAGATAAAGATTAAAATGAAGTCACTGATAACATTGGTAAGTGTAGTTTTAGTGAAAAGGTGGGGGTAGAAGACAGACTACTATGGGAAATGGAGATAGAGAACACAGACAATTGATTTCAAGTATTTTAGTAATAAAGTGGAGAAAATCAGGGTGGCAGCAGATGGGGATATGGGGTGGGGGGAGGATTTCATTTGAACACGCAAGAGACTTAAGCATGCTTTAGTGCTGATAGGAAAGAATCAATAAAGAGAAGAAGTCAAAAGATTTGACAGGGTGTGAATGATGGTGCCAGAGGGGACCCACCCCTGAGAATGTCAGAGGGGATGGGATCCAGACAACAGGTGGGGGGGGGGTCTGGCCTTGGACAAGAGAAGGGGCTCCTCTTGCATCATAAGGAGGGGAAGCAAAAATGACATGTTCTAATGCAGGTAAGTTTGTCAACAGGCCACTTTTCATTGCCCAGACTGTTCTAATGAAAAATTTCATATAAACAACACAGTACACTTGGCATACAAAAGTTTGCTGAATACTTGCTTGTTAATAATCTGCTCTATATATTACAAAAAATCTTTGTAGCCTCACTCAAGAACGGCTGTCATTCGTTGACTTAGCAGGTGTCGTAATGAAAAATTTCATTTAAAGTAGGCAAAATTATGTGCTTTTTTATAGTACCATAATAGACTAGTTAATAATTTTTATGGGGCAAAATGTTTAAACTAAAAATATGAACTTACGTTTACCTAAAGAGTCATGAATTAAATTCCCTCATATCTAGACTTAGATCATTCTTTCTATATACTTTTCAATCACATTTCTAAACATTTAATACAAACAATTAGAATACTATAAAAAAGGGAGATTAGTACCCAGTTCAGCTATCAGTTAACATATAGTTTTCTATTCATAACTTTTCAGCTTAATGGCCAGTGAAAGGAAAGCAGGATGGTATAATGGAAAGAGCAAAGGACAGAGTTAAGATGTTGTCTATTATAAGCTATGTAAGTGACTTTGAATTAGTCATTTACCCTGTCGGGGCCTCAATTTCCTCATCTAGAACAGCAGTGTTGAACTAGAGCTACGTAGCATAAAATTTCATGATTCCATGTATCAAAATAAATATTTTTGACAAAAATATTTTATCATCCTAGAAAATTAATTTATTTTGCTGCAACTATACGTATTTTACATAGCATCACTTCCCTACTTTCCAGAAAGGGCAGTATAGATGAAGAAAACACAATAAAAAATGAAATAATAGGGAAAAAAAATCCTAATCTAAGAAAAGACCTACTAAAAATGTAATACACATTACAGTATAGTCTAGGATTATTTAATGAAAAGAAAACTACACAAAACTTCCTAATCTCCATAATGTAAAAATCCTTCAAGAATATAGGAAATGAAAATCAGGTTACGTACATAGGAATGCAAATGTGTTCTCCATAACTCTTAAAAACAAAGGGGCAAGGGACTCATTTTACAGAACTCAGAAGCTGATGTGAATTATGGATTCTATACCACGCCCAAACTATGCACTGTGTTGAAATAAAATACATATTCTCTCAGATACTCAAGGACAAAACACAACAGAACAAAACAAAGCAAAAAACTATCACCAAGGTACACTATCTGAATAAGACACTTGAAGAATCGGGCAAGAACAAGAATGAATTAAGTTAGATCTTAAGAACAGTAACAGAAAAGAAGGGCAAGAAACCAAGGGTTACCTGTTCTTTCAAAAATACTTTATTTTTGAACAAAAGGATGTTTCTGTCTTTTCTGAATAATCTAAAAGCATGTGTGAAAGTAACAGTTGTAAACAGTTTCTATATCATATATTCAATTAGTTTCCAGATCAAGAAATGTATGGCTCCTTTATCTGTAGACTAAAAGCCAAGTTCAACTACATATTCAACCCTCCACAGTCTTCCCCTAACCTCTCGGATTTGATCCCCTATGATTTACCTTTGCTGACCTTTCACTAACCTGAATTATCCACTATTCCCCATACAGGCACTATGTCCCCGCACGCCCGCCTTCATGCTGCTCTGCCTTCATCCCTTTCATTGGGATGCCCTCCCAGTGCTGCCTATACTTTACCCACCATCCGGCATCTTCCACATGGTATAATGGCACGGGAATAAACTTGGGACTCAGAAGACCTGAGCTCAAGTCTAATTTCAACCCTCAATGATGATGAACAAATTACTTTCCCCTGTGTTAGTTTCCTCTTTCATGAAATGTTTTGTAGCCATCTACAAATTGATAAACATGTTGCTTGAATCTATAAAATGGTATCAAAACTTACTTAAGGGGTAGTTTGAAAATGAAATGATATAATATACAGAGGGTGCCAAAAAATGTATACACATTTTAAGAAAGGAAAACTGTATTAAAATTGTAATACTCAACATATACTGATAACAAAAGATGAATACAAGTCACGTCTGACTTCTGCAATTACAAGAGGTGCTCCAAGTGGTTACCATCAGTGTCTAGACATTTCTGATTATGGCAAACTACGGCTTGAGCAACGTTGACCAAAGTGTCCACTTGTATACATTTTTTTGGCACCCCTGGTATATATCACTGTGTAAACCACAAGGTGTTATGAATCAAAACTTCACTGAAAAGCTTTCTCTATGATACATTTCCCGAGCCCTGGGGTAAAATTATTCTTGCTCCTATAAAATCCTGGGACATTTTATATGCACATTTGGAGTTGCCTTGCAAATGAAAGATTCTGCGAGCAAGAGAAATGAGACTTCAATGAAGTTTTGCTGAGTGTTATGAAAGTACTTTTCACTGGTATAATCACTGAAAGGGAACTGAATCTATGGTATCAGAGAGTGTTTTCTGGTACAGGGATAGGAAGTAGGGAATCCCAAAGAGCATGTACAAGCCACCAAGTCCTACCTGGAGGCACAGATAAGGAGGAACCGACTGCAGAATTTCACATTCTTAACCTTGAGAGCGAAACGAGTGGAATATGACAACATAGCACAAAGAGTATTACAAACTACTGTGAAGACTCTAATTGGCTGTCTCGGTTACCCTTAAAAGAATGACAATGATATAATGACAAGGAAAATCTCATGCAAATAAAGTAAATTGAAGTCAAAAGCATGGCAGGCAACACAGTCTTGTGAGCCCTACTTTGAATGGACGTCTGGGGAAGAGACTGGAAGAAACCTGTGCAGCAGTGAAAGGATGAAATTATGGGGGATTGTATAGAAAAAGGACTGTACTGAGCATACATGTTGGCATATTTCTTGAGTGGCACAGATCAGCTATGGTAGCTCCTGCTGACTTTGATCACAGTCAGTGTAAGCTGGATGTTTACGTGGCACAAATGCATTACTCGACATGTCTGATACCTTTCCTCACACAGATCTAAATAAACCCCTGTGGGAGCAGAGTAAGTAGGGGAGTTAGAGAAATTGCAATAAATATTTAAAATAACTTCTCCATTATTTTGTATGCTGGTTTTATACGGGTTACCTTAGCAAAAATAGCTCTCAGACTGCATTTTGTTTAGTACCAGTACTAATTTAGTTTCTCAAATTAGGAAATGGCAAGTACCAATACTGCAATTATTAATTACTGAATTCCTGGTTGTTTCAGGGAGGTTTACACTTTATTAGTACAATGAAAGAGTTACAAATGTGTATTATCTGTATTACTAACTTAATAATTGAGTTTATTTTTCTGTATTAGAAATGTGTTAATAGAAATTATAAAGATAATTTATGGTTGCTTATAAAAGGTACTTTACTAATTTAACCTACAGGCAAAATTTTGGAAGCAATTACCTTCTTTTGCAGGGACTATGAATGATCTTTCCTTTTTCCCCCCCCTTTCTTCCCCCACCACCCGCCTCGTTCAAGCTGTTGTTTGCAGCCTCCGGGTGCTCAGCCCAGCTTCAGGGAGAGCCTTTGTTTACAATCTTAGCTGTACAGAGTGCAGCTCACTGGCCCATGTGGGAATCAAACCTGACACCTGGGTGTTAGGAGCACGGTGCTCCAACCACCAGAGCCACTGGGCCGGCCCTGAATGATCTTTTCTAACTACCTTCCTGAGGCTGTGATTTCTAAAACTGTTGCTGCCTTGTACACAGAGGAAACAGTGATGTCCACAGGACAGTCCCAGTAAGATATTCATTTGAGCTTTCTGGAAATAATTCCTTAACCATAAGGAATGACCAAAACAGGGAGACCTTGATGTCTAGGATGATACACAGAGGTGACACTTTTAAAACTACAATACCTTATGAGATCCTAACTTGGCCTCAAAAGGTAACAACAGAAGACAGAATGTTAGTAACCATGTTAGACATCAGTACTAGAGAATTCCCAGCAATTGCTCTTGAAATGTGGTTGCAGTCTGTGTGAGCAGGAAATATATAATTTTTGGCTGGAAAGCAAATGCCAATAAATGAGTTCATTCTGCTGTTATGCTAGTGATGACTCACTACAATGAAATGAAGCAAACATGTAAACTCCAAAATCAGTACTATGGGTAGTTCTTCATTTCATTAAGATAAAGTCCTGGGTGTAAGCGAGTTTCTAAGTCACAAAGCTTGGAAATACCATTTGATTAGGAAAAGCCTGAGTTCTTCTGAAAACAGTAAACAGGTTTCAGAACAGGAAAAAGTTTTCTTTAAGACAACAGAAAAACAAACTTTCAATCATGGATTTGTTTTATAATATTTGTATCCCTATTTTCTCTTACACTTTTCCCTCGCCCCAACCTATAACCATGTTCAAGTCTCTATCCTAAAAATAAATAGCATAAAATAAAATCTTTCTTTGATCCTGTTTTCCCCCTTTTACCTAATTCTGCTTTTCTTCTCTTAATTAACAAACTTACCAAAAGGACAATTATTCTCAGTGCTTCTGCTGCTTCTGTTCACTCCCTAACCGCTTGAAACCTATGACTCAAAAATGAAACAACTGAACAGCCACGTGCAAAAGAATGAAAGTGGACCATTACCTTACACCATACACAAAAATGAACTCAAAACGGATTAATGACTTGCATTTAAGTACTGAAGCCATAAAACTCCCAGAAGAAAACGTAGGCTTCTTGGTATCAGTCTTGGTGATGGCTTTTTGGATTTGACACCAAAAGAAAAGGCAACAAAAGAAAAAGTGGGACTACATCCAATTAAAAAGCTTCTGCACAGCAAAGGAAACCATCAAAAAAATGAAAAGGCAACCTACCAAAAGGGAGAAAATATTTGCAAATCCTTTATCTGATAGGGGTTAATATCCAAAACACATATATAAAGAACTCATACAACTCAATAGCAAAAAAATCAAACAATCTGATTAAACATTGGGCAAAAGATCTGAGTAGACATTTTTCCAAAGAAGACATACAAGTGGCCAACAGGTACATGAGAAGATGCTCAACATCACTAATCAATAGGGAAATGCAAATCAAAAGCATGTGATATCACCTCACACCTATTAGAATGGTTATTATCAGAAAGACAAGAAATAACAAGTGTTGGAGGGACTGTGGAAAAAAGGGAACCCTGTGCACTTACTGGGAATGTAAATTGGTGCAGTCACTATGGAACTAACTACCATATCATCCAGCAATTCCACTTCTGGGTATTTATCCAAAAAATACAAAAACATTAATTGCCTGAAAAGATATATGCGTATGCACCCATATTTTCATTGCAGTATTATTTACAATAGCCAAGATATGGAAACAACCTAAGCGTTTTATCCATGGATGAATGGATATTGAAAAAAGAAAACACACACAAGCGCATGCACACACACACACATGCACACACAATGTAGTATTATTCAGCCATAAAGAAGGAAATCTTGTCATTTGTGACAACATGGATAGACCTTGAAGGCATTTCGCTAAGTGAAATAAGTCAGGCAGAGAAAGACAAAAACAGTATGATTTCACTTACCGTGTTTCCCCGAAAATAAGACCTAGCTGGACCATCAGCTCTAATGTGTCTTTTGGAGTAAAAATTAATATAAGACCTGGTCTTATATTATATTATAAAGATCCAGTCTTATAGTAAAATAAGACCGGGTCTTATATTAATTTTTGCTCCAAAAGACACATTAGAGCTGATGGTCCGGCTAGGTCTTATTTTCGGGGAAACATGGTATGATCTACACACTTGTTTTATAACTCATGTTCATTGTAAAATATACAGAGAAGAGAATAAACATGAAGGAAAATAATTTCATAAAATAAAAATGTGAAAAATAACAGAAATGGTTCAATTGCCTAGAATAGTTCTGGCATTATAGCAGAGATTCAAAAGATATTTGTTAAATGAAAGAATGAACTGTTCTGTATAGAAAATTGTCCAAGGAATTAATTAGATTGGCTTAATGGAGTTTTGTCAGTAAACACTTTTTATAATAAAACAGCTTTATTGAGATATAATTCACATATTACACAATTCACCTGTTTAAAATGTACAACCCAATGGTTTTCAGTATGTTTACAGTGTGAAACCACCACCACAATTTTAGAATGCTTTGACCATCTTCAAAACCTCATACCCTTTAGTAGTCCACTAATCTACTTTCTGTCTCTATAGGTTTTGCTTATTTTGGACATTTCACATAAATTGAATTATACATGGGGTCTTTTGTGACTGGCTTCTTTGACTTAGCATGATGTTTTCAAGTTTCATCTATGTTGTAGCATGTATCAGGACTTCATTTCTTTTTATTGCTGAATAATATTCTATTGCACAGATATCCCACATTTTATTTATCCATGCATCAGTTGACAGACATTGAGTTTGTTTTGACTTTTTGGCTACTATGAATAATGCTGCTATGAAAATTCACGTACGAGTTTTTGTGTTGACATATTTCTCTTGGGTATATTAGTGGAACTGCCACATATACAGTAATTCTGTTTAATATTTGAGGAATTGCCAGTCTGTTTTTCAAAGGGGTTGCACTAGAAAATGCCTTCTTGATGAAGATTCAGTAATGATGTACCACTCTTTAAAATAAGTTTTTTTTTTAACAATAAACACAAGTCAAATGTCATTAGAGTCAAAATGTCAGAAATTCTACCATACAATTGCCCCCCTACTGGTTAAATCCTACTAATCTTTCAAAGTTTATCTCACATGCCAGCTCTTCTAAGGAGTCTTCCCTACTTTCTCAGTCAGAATTAATAGTTCCCTTCCTCCTTTGAACTGCCATACAATTTTCTTTGTACATAAACTGTAGCCTTTGTCACTCACTCTGTCCTCTATTGTATTTAACAATATATGTATCAGTATCACCCACTAAACCGCAGGTTCCTTGATACTAAAAATTATGTTTTATACCTATGTTTACAGTAATGATTATTAAAAACAATGTATCATTCCTCTTGAGGGCTCATGCAAAAAATGAAAGTAAACACCATAGAGAGTATTTTCACAGGACAAACTTATCTGCAAGATAATATACTTAATAAAAGATAAACTTGAAATAATATTATCAATAAATGCTGATATTTGTTGATGAGCAACAAATAAGATTATCTCAAGACTTACACAACAAAGCAAACATAATGGTTTAGCTAAGCAGAAACACGAGTAAGGAAAAAAAGGGTTTTTTTTTCTAAAACTGTTAAATAAAAATGACTGTATAAGCCTATATGTCTATATTTCATTCAATCCTATTAGTTACAGACACCTCAATGCTACTGCAGAAAATTCATGGCAAAATATCCTTAAATTACAAAGTTTAGAAAGGAGAAAACTTTCTTTTTAATACTAATCCACTCTACTTGAAAATACTAACATGTAAATAATTGGCTTGGCCTCATAAAAATTTGGGGGGGGGCTGAGATATTTATTCATTCATTCACCAAAAATTGTGGTGAAGTACACATAACATAACATTTACTGTATTAACCATTTTTAAATGTACAGTTCGGTAGTCCTAAGTACATTTATATTGTTGTGCACCAAATCTCAAGAATTCTTTTCTGAGAAACTGAAACTGTACCCATTAAACGACTCCCCATGCCTCCCTCCCCCAGCCCCTGGCAAACACCATTCTCTTTTCTGTCCCTGTGAATTTGACTACTCTAGTTACCTCATGCAAGTGGCATCATACAGTGAATGGTAGGTGAATGGATACACTGTGGTACATTCAGACAACAGAATGCTATTCAGCGCTAAAAAGAAATGAGCTATCAGGCCGTGAAGACATGGAGGAATCTTAAATGCATATTACTAAGTGAAAGAAGCCAATCTGAATAAGGCTACATACTGTATGATTCCAATCGTGTGACATTCTGGAAAAGGCAATTCTATGCAGCCAGTGATTGCCTGGGGTTGCCTGGGGTTAGGGGGAGGGATAAATAGGTGGCGTACAGAAGATTTTCAGAGCACTGAAATTATTTTGTATGATACTAAAATGGCAGACACATGTCATTGTATGTTTGTTGAAGCCCGTAGGAATATACAGCACCAAGAGTGAACCCTGATGCAAACCATGGACTGTGCGTGACAATGATGTGTCAATGCAGGTTCATCAGTTGTAACAAATACATGACTCTGGTGTGGGATATTGACACTGGGGACACTGTGTGAGGGCAGCGGCTATATGGGAACTCTCTACTTCCACTCAACTGTATTGCAAACCTAAGACTGCTCTAAAAATAAAGTCCATTAAAAAGAGAAAGAGGGTGGACAGACGTGCCCTCAGAGAATTCATGGACGGAATCAGAGAAATGGGAGGTTAAAGTGGAGAAGAAGGTTCATGGAAGCCAAGAGAGCCAAGTTTCAGGAAACAGGTAATTATCACAGAATTTCAAATAGAACACAAATGAGAAAATACTGACTAGATACGGCGGTTAGAAATGGCTGATGCTGTCGGCAAGGGCAGTGAGGAAGCAGTCAGAGTACCGGGGTGAGGGGAGAGGCGGAATGCCTAAGAGACAAAATGTAGCTTATTTTTTCATGAAATTTCGATCAGGATTGTACAGAGAGAGGAGAGGAAAATTAGATGGAGAAGGGATCAAAGATAGAGGGAAATGGGTTGGCATTGAGCAAGAAGAATAATATTTTGTCTTCTGAGAGTGAAAAGGTTAGTGAGGAAGAAGATTAGTTTGTAAGCAGGGGGTTTGTGAGACAGAGACAAACACAGAGACAGACTGGCAAGGCCTCTTAGGAGGTGAAAGGTAAGGCGTAACATGACCTCATTCCTGCACTTCCACAAGTCGCAGCTGGAGAAACTGACTTGTATGATCTAGGCCTTAGAGATGACACTAAATCATTTTATATCCATACTGGAAATCTTAAGGTCACTCAGTTCTATGTACACCTCTCATCTCTGTAACCTACAGAAAAAGACAAAAACGCAAGTCCTCGTCACCTATCCTCCCTAAATCCCTAGTCTGCTCTTTCCTACTCTTCTCTTCTTCCTCATTCTGATTCATTCTTCTGTGGCTGCTCTTTCTCAACTCACTCCACCATACCGTAACCTGAACCCTGCTTCCATGGTTAAATACACGCTTACATGTGCAACCTCTTCACTTAACCCTGCTCATTCCTAACCGAAACCGGGCTATTTCATGAGGACACTACTTATATTGAAGCCTTGTGGAGTAGATGATGTTTATTCTTCACCCCCACCTTCCACAGGAGGCCACGCTACTAGCTAGCATTTTCTTAACTTCTCAATGCCACTTATGGGCTGTAACTCTTCTATTTACAAACTGAAGGCACACAAGATCTGGCTATGTCACACGCTTCCTCTCCTATTTAATGTCACACTGAAGTACCTGTTTTTCTCTCTCTGGCTCCCTCTCTTTTCACCCCAGCACCTACAATCACACGGGCTATTTTAAACCATGCAAATAACCTAACACCCTAGACTTTGTCTCAAGCTATGTTCACACCACATCAGTTAACACCCACACTCTGGACTTCACCACCTCTCTGGACTGCTCTGAGGGGATCCCAAGCTTCAATACCCGACCAAATCTGTCACAGCCTCATTCCTTCCATACCTGCCTTCCTTCACAATCATGGAGGCCTTCATATTCCAACCATTCCATTCTATACTTTCCTGATTTATCTTCCTGGCCACGGTTTCTCTTTATGATGTACAGACCCCATGACTGAGTTCTTAAATTCCTTTCTCACCAATACTTAATTCCCTGGTCTGATTCGCCTTTCCACATACCTACAAACTTCTAAACCTGAATCAATCCTACCACCCATTTTCTCCTATGTCAAACCTATGAGCATGGCTGGAGAAAAATGCACACACACACACACTGCCGTCACTACAATTTACATTTTAAATTTCAGTAGGGCCTTTCGGACTTGTCTTTCGTTAGCTTCCTCTTCCATTCCTTATAGAGAAGCTTTTCTGATCTTTTGTCAGTATCCTCACGTGGCCCCATTCCTTATACACAGGCAAGGCCTGACAATTAAGTTCGCAAACTTGTTGCAATGCTGTTGCTAACCTTTTTTGATATCAGAGGGATTATTCATTATGAATTTGTACCAACTGGACCAATAGTTAGCCAAGTCTACTATTTGGAAATGCAGAAAAGGCCACATGAAAAAGATGAAAATGACCTGAATTTTTCGCCAACAGTTCATGGCTCTTGCATCACGACAATGCACCAGCTCACACGGCACTGTCTGTGAGGGAGTTTTTAGCCAGTAAACAAATAACTGTATTGGAACACCCTCCCTACTCACCTGATCTGGCCCCTGATGACATCTTTCTTTACCAGAAGAAAAAAAAATATTGAAAGGAAGACATTTTGATGACATTCAGGACATCAAGGGTAATACGATGACAGCTCTGATGGCCATTCCAGAAAAAGAGTTCCCAAATTGCTTTGAAGGGTGACTGGGTACTGGTGCTGGTGCACAGCTTCCCAAGGGGAGGACTTGGAAGGTGATGGTAGTGACATTCAGCAATCAGGTATGCAGCAGTTTTTCTAGGGGGAGTTCGCGAACTTAATTGTCTGACCTTCATAGAAGCTTTTCTGATCTTTTGTCAGTATCCTCACGCCCCTTACTCCACCCTTTTTGGTTGCTACTGAGAAAGCTAAGGATACCAGATGAGAATTGTCTCAAATTTCAGCCCTAAGCCAACCAACTACCTTTGCGTCAGCCACTCCCCTGCGTTTGGCTCCCAGGCCCTACAGTATCGAAGCAAGTCCAGTCTCCTTGTAATGATCCTTCTCTCCCTTCTCTTTATGTGGCAACAGCATTTTCTCATACTGGCTATTCCTTATATTTGCTACTTATTAGTGATTTTTTTCATCTTAAAAAGTCAAGTTAGGGCAGCCAGATGGTTCAGTTGGTTAGAGCGTGAGCTCTGAACAACAGGATTGCCGGTTCGAGTCCCACATGGGCCAGTGAGCTGCGCCCTCCAACTAGATTGAAGGACAATGGCTGATGGGTCCTGGAAATACACTGTTCCCCAATATTCTCCAGTAAAAAAAAAAAGTCAAGTTAATGTACTGAAGGGCAAGCTGAACACTCATAATGCCCCTCCTCCCCCACACACTGTTCCTTACCACTGTGTGTAGTTTCTTCTCCATTCTATTTCCTTCTCCAGCTAGACTTTTTTCAAAACCTTGCTAAAGAATTCTCTTCCATGACACTTCCCCTGACCACCTCTGCACCCAAAAAAAGTTAAGCACTTCTTCCTACCTTTTCTTATATTTATTTTTACTAAATTTTACAATGCATGGAAATTTTTCACAAAGGTAACTTGAAATGACTGGCAGAAACAAGAACCACAGGAATTGAGTGAGAGGTGAAATCATAGTGGGACAGTGCGGAAAGATTTCATCCATTCAACAAATAACCAACATCTCTTAAGGACAAGTATGTGTAGTGAGTGTTGGAGGGAAGAAGTGGATGGATTGTAGGTTGGAACAGGTGTGGGCATAAAGGTGATGAGACAATTGATCTAGATCTTGAAGAATGGTTGAAATTTGAATCACCTGAAAGAATGGTGAAGAGGAGGGAAAAGAGGATCAAGAGATGGAAATGCACACACTTTTGGCTATTATAAGCTGACCAATCTTGGCTAAAACAGGAGGTTCAGGAAGAGCAGTATTAGAAAATAAAATTGAAAGCTTAATCACAGAATCCTGGAATTAGAAAAGGCCTTAAGAATCATCTAGGTCACCCATCTTTCAAATGGAGAATAACATTCTCGACAAATGGACAAGGTATTGAGGTAGCATATATACCACTGTACTCTTCTAAATGTTATACTGAATACTGTTATATATGTTATACTAAGTGTTATATCTACCGTGTTTCCTTGAAAATAAGACCTAGCTGGACCATCAGCTCTAATGCATCTTTTGGAACAAACATTAATACAAAACCCGGTCTTATGTTAATGTAAGACCAAATCTTATATAAGACCGGGTATAATATAATATAATATAATATAATATAATATAATATAATATAATACCAGGTCTTATATTAATTTTTGCTCCAAAAGACGCATTAGTTGATGGTCTGGCTAGGCCTTATTTTCGGGGAAGCACAGTATGTTATATAGAATAGAAACATACCTTCTTTAACAGCTTCCCACTGGTCCTAGTTCTCTCCTCTGAAGCACCCAGCATGAGTCTATTCCCTCCTTATGGGACAGTCTTTAAAATAGCTTTCATTTATTGATGTGTGACCTTGAACAAATTATGTCGCTTTTCTGAGGATCAACTTTTTCATTTTTAAAAGAGACATGTGGCAAAGGCTAATTAACTGTTCCGTGATATTTGTCCTCCCCTTCTCTTTATTGTAATTGAGTCTTTTACTGGGCACATGGGCACCCAGGAAACACTACGTTTCTCAGTCTTCCTTGGGGCTTGATGTGGCCTGTGCTTAAATTCTGGTCAATGGGCTGTGAGCAAATGGGACCTCCCTTTCCTCCTTCCCAGGGGCTGGAATTCGGATGCAGGGCGAGCCAACTTAGTCCCTGTGGATGAGAACAATACCCTTGGCACGACAGAGCAACAAGATGAAAAGTCAGGGCCTCTCACTACTTGCCAGAGCATAGCCATCACATCAGCTTGGGCTTTATACAAGAGAGTAATAACTTCTGTCTTGTTTAAGCCACTTATTATTTATTTTTTTTGTAATATATGTCTTACAGCACTTTGATACCCAATAGGAGGTAACACCTCTATAAAAGGAATTTTGTAAGAATTAAATAAAATTAGAACTACAAAATATACCCAGGTTCATTTTTTACTGTTTGAAGACCATCATCTTCTCTCTTGAGACTGACCCCAGACCCTGTTATTAACATAATTCAAGATTAATATATTTCCCTGGATCTCTATCTGATAATACCCCTCAAAGGCTGACACCTCAAACTGAACATAAATTCTTTGCAAGCTTTGTACATAGAACAGCATAAATTCCCCCTCTGACTTCCCTATATACTTAATTGGGGGATTTCTGTGCATTTGTCACCCTTAGCAAAGCTACAACAGATCTTGTCTCCAAATATCTGCATTCTTTCAACAAATATTTATAAACCGCCTGCTGTGCAGGCTTAGTGATGTAATAGTGACTACTAACTTACTGGTGTAAAATGGCATTAATAATATTTTTACAAGGTACAACTGCACATTAATGAGATTGAATTTTGAGGACCTACTACTGGAAAGTCATACCTTGAAGAAGTAAATGCATGACTACTATGTTTCTTCTTTTTCACACACAATAACCTTCGGGCAAATCCAAAGGGGCCAGGTCTCATGACCTGTTTAGTGTCACATACTGGAACCAGTTTTCTGAGACTGACATTCAGAAAAACTCATGCTACATTTTTATCTACTATCTTGTTAAAACATAAAAATGAGAACACATATAACAAAATTGGAGAGGCAGCAGAGTTTAGTGATTAATAGTGTACCCTGGGACTGGATCGACTCGTCGCTCTGGCGCTGACTAGCTGCGCAACTTTCAGCACCTCTTTGCGCTTGTTTCCTCACATATAAAATGAGAGCAATAACAGTAGCAGTAACAGTAATAACAGTAATAGTACCTTCCTCCTAGGATTAGTTTGAGGATGTAAAGGCTTAGAAAAATTCCTGGCACATGGCGGAAGTGCTCAATAAACGTTAGCTACCATTATCACACCGATTATAATAATGTGAAGAGATGACACCATTTCTGGTCAGGGTATAAAGAATTCTGTGCTATATGGACAAATAGCATTTTCTAATAGTGTGGTTATTCTTTATATTTGCTACTTATAAGTCATTTTTTTCCATCTTAAAAAGTCAATTTAATGTACCGAAGAGTAAGTTGATACTATATTTCAAAAGCCTAAAAAATCTGCAAGCCCTTTGTCTCAATTCCATTTCCAACTGTTAGTCCTTAATAAATAATAATGAATGTGCCTAAAATTTGGCTATAAAGATGCTCGTTGTAATGTGTTTATAAAAGTATCAATAAAAAAGAAAGCAAAGAAGAAAGACTATTACAAAAGAGGCTTGATTCAATAACCTATGGAAATCCATAAAATGGAATCGTATGCGTCTATTAAAAATAATTTTGTAATAGAATATTTAATGATATGGGAAGATATGTCAAGGGAAAAAACATTCAATTACGCTATGATCCCATTTTGGATTAAAAACAGTGTGTGTGTGTGTGTGTGTGTGTGTGTGTGTGTGTACATGGATTAATAAAGACTCCTAGGTTATATACAACAAAAAATAACAGTGATTATCTCTAGTTGGTTCATTTCTATGTAATTTTTGTTCTTTTTGCTTTTCTATAAGTTTTCCACATGAATCTATATTACTTTTGAAATAAGGAAAAATGTTACTAAAAGGAAGTACACAATGTGCAGCAAACTAAAATCTTGAAAACATTAAGGCATTCTCTGGCCAAAGACAAGAAATCCCTTTGGCTTGTTTACAAAGTAAAAGATCCAGTACACAGATGTGTTCATTACTTTCCGGACACTCCCTGAATTCACGAGGTTTTCTTCCACAGGCCCATGTGAAACTTAGTATTTAGCTATAGGAATCAAAAAAGATGAACAACACAAGGCAAATTTAGGAATCCTAAAAAATACAGGAAAACATTCTTATTCCTTTTATTAAAGCAAACCAGAAACTAAACCTATTTTGACAGTCTTAATGAACCTCAAACGTGATTCAGATGCTTTTACAAAGGAAGGGTGCCCTGAAAGATTTAAATAATGTAACATTCTGTCTTTGAAAGGTCTTCAAAAATATTTTAGTGAGGTGGCTGGTTAGCTCAGTTGGTTAGAGCGTGGTGCTAACACCACCACGGTTGCTGGTTCAATCCCTGCATGGGCCACTGTGAGCTGCGCCCTCCTTAAAAAAAAAATTAAAAAAAATATATATATATATATATATGTGTGTATATATGTATATATACATATATATACACACACACACATACATATAAAATAAAATTAGGCAATAATTTAGCTTCAGTTTACTATAATCGTACAATGTACAACGTATTTTTCACTATGGTATGTAAAATTTGACCATTTTAATAACATTTATTACAAATAAATACCTTTTAGTCTTTATATTTTTTATAACCCCTTCACTAGACATAGCTTCCCAGGGAAAAACTGAATCCTTCTAAAATTAATTTGCACTAATAATCTTTAAAGGGGCAAAATGGTATAAGAAACTTCTAGATGAAATGTTCAGTGCACAGGCTGACTTATAATAGACTAGAATCTAAGAAATACATACTCTATATGCCTTCAACTGCTTATCAGGCTCTCTGTCACCTAAATGTAGTACGTTAACATACAACTTACCACCTCATATCCTCCCTCATGATATATTACACTCCCCTTAACAAAGCAAAATTACGCTCCCCTTAACAAAACAAAACAAAGGTTCTTCTTGACTTCTTTACTGTCATATATCATCAAGGCATTTGTCATATCATTATCATTTCATCAGTCACTTACATAAGAGACCTCCAAGTTCAAGTTCGTATTAGCTCCTGCCGGGCTTATTTAAATAGACTCCTAATGTCTCTCCCCATTTCTAATCTAACCCCACTTGAATCCAAAGGGCATCAGCCCACCAGCCAGCTTAAATACCACTTTAATCACATTACAATTTACTGCAAGCATCTTAGATTAACTCTCATCCTATGAGCAGTGGAAAGCGAACCCTTTATTAAGGTATCCCAAGTCTTTATCTTCTGCTTCTGTTCAACGTGAACTCTCTCCACAGTCAGGCTGATGTCACCAGCTCCTACTGATGACTTGCTCAAGCTGTCCTCCCACCCTGGCTTCCTAGTTACAGAGAGGATGCTGCTCAACACGCAACTGAAAAACTACTAGTGAGGTTTTCAGTAACCATTACAGCTGTAAATAAACTCTTCACCTTCAGAATTCCAACAACACTCACATATTGTCTGACCCATTGATCTGGCACCAAATCATAATGCCTCTTACTGTCAAGCTATTATACATCTATGACCTAAATTAATTAAGAAGAAGTAATTCCCTTATGGTCCTTTCTATTAGTTGTACCTCTCATAACCCCTGACAGCTACAAACCTGGTAAATCCTCAATATTTGGTGAACCATGAATGAGCTGTATCTTAAGTTTTTGTACAAAGCCAAATATATTTATAATTTGCTATGTACCTCTAAGGCTTTTCTTGAACAAAATGAATTCTTATTTTATGGGTTCATGCATGGGGGGGTCCCCAAGACCGCCCCCAGGTTCAGTGATCCATCAGGAGGACTCACAGGACTCAGCGCATGGTCGTCCTCATGTCTAAGATTTATTCCAGTGAAAGGATACAAAGCGGAATCAGCTAAGGGAAAAGGAACAGGGGCAAAGTCCTGAGAAACCAAGTGCAAGCTTCCAAGAGTCCTCGCCCAGTGGAGTCACCCAGAGCACAATTTCTCCAGCATCAAATTGTGACAACACACGATGTCTATCAAGGAAGCTTGTTGGAGACACAGTGCATAAGGTTTTTTTAAGGGCTGGTCAATTCCAGACTCCCAGAAAGTATTCACCATAAGTCACCTTGTTTGTAGGGTGTTTTCAGGGTGGCACAGTGAGCCACTCTGAAGTTTTATATCGGTGTAGGGAGCTGTTGACTATTCAAATTCTCAGCTGCCAGCAAAAACACTGTAAGCAGGTCTTTCTAAGAAAAGCACTCTTGGGCCTGCTATGCTAAATCTTTTCGATGTAGTTCGTTTTGTATTTTTATGGGAGAAATGTTACAGTGTTCACTATGTTTGAGTTATAAGAGGCACATAAAGTTACTTTTTTAAATATTAAAATCTAGCATTTAATTAGAGATGCATTGCCTAGACCAGCACCCAAGAATTAAAAGTTATACAATTTTTAAATAATTCACATCCTTTAGGTATTTCAGGTTTTCTTTCTTTCTTTTTTTTCCCTTGTAAAATGAGGTATCTTTTTCAAAACAAACTTTCACAGATGTCAGGATAAGGAATTAAGTATAATACCTAAAAGAAATGAACCCTCTCAGACAAGTTCCTTGTCTGCTCTTGGTTTGTATTTTATAGGTGGAAGCTTTGAGAGGTTAAGTAATCCACCCAGGTTTACCAGGTGAGCTAGGATTTAGGCTCAGATCCACCTCATTCCAAACCCATGGTCTTGGTTTATACCAACTACCTCCACCTCTTTATTATGAATCATTTCCCTCCAAACTATATGATATATATATATATATATATATATATATATATATATATACATACATATCTTTATATACATATGTAAAGTTTTTTGGTTATACAGAGCACTATGACTTTGATCAAAGTCAAATTTCAGTTGGATCAGAACAGGCTAAGTTTAACCCAGGAAAAACTCTGCTTTTTCCTGTCCAACCCTTGCAAATTACAAATCGAACTATACCCTTTATCTGGCATCAATCTGGTATCAGAATTTTGGCATTTCACTTACCAGATGTGGGGACTTTGGGAAAGTTGGTTATATTTTCTGAGCCTCAGTTTATTGATCCACAAAATGGGAATTCCTACCTCAAAAATTTGCTGTGAGAATTAAATACGATACTATATTAAAAGGACCCAGCCTATACATATTTGCTGAATAAATGATTGTCTGCAACACTGGAATAACTGAGGAGAAAGCCAAATCAATAACCTGAGGGAGAAAGGAGATGGTAGAGAAGTACCCTGGCCACCAGGTGTCACCACTGGCCCAGAAGAAATGGTTTGACTGCTAAAAGTGGCGGTAGGACCCTGCAGCAAAACCCAACGGCTCAGGGTTAAGACTCACTTGCACCTGCAGGACATTCAAGAATTGGCTTTGGCTTTTCAACACCCTAACAGCTGGTACAATATTTGTCGCACCATTCTAAGCTACATTGTTCTCTTATCTGTGTTAAAAATGATTGTAGTGTATTCTTCAGTAGTTGAATGTTTTCCAACTAGTACGTTGCTATTGTTCCGAATAATTAGTGCCTACTGAATGTGTCTAAAAGTCACTAATGAAACAAGGCACTAATAGGGACTCAAAAAAAAAGGAAAAAAAAGGATTGTAGTATAATTCATTAGCTGAATAGCCACAGAAGATTTGTCACCACAGTTTAATTTTAAAAACTATCCTCTGCTGACAGTATTTTAATTCTAAGAATCAACAGTGCTTCCTACATATTTGGCTTCAGCCAACTGGACATTACAATTTCTGGTTTCTATAGGCTTCGATCTTGCCACAATTTTCTGGCCCCAATTCCACAACCCATTGACATTTTTTCCTATACATGATTAATAGGAATGATAGAAGGAAAGCAGAATATTTTTAGGATAAAAATAAAGTCTATGAACAGTAAATTTAGGCAAAAGAAGCTTTAACTATTAACCTTTTCCCTTGATCTCAGGAACTTCAAGGTTGATTTTTTAAAATGCTGTAAAATTCCTATTTTCTTAAGGAACACTTTAGGGTAAATCTGTCAACCTGCGAATGGCCCTGAAATTACTCAAGGATCATTACTACTCCTGACTTCATTCTGCAACCTGCCAACGACTCTCCCAGAGTGCCGAGGGGCTCATCAAAATGAGGGAAGGATCTGGGTTCTCCTTCTGGTTGGTTCTAAGTCCCCCACACTCAGAGCTACTAGTGGCCACTTCAAGACCGGTAATTCAGTGAGGGTTAGCACAGAATTGGAGACGCAGCTCTCTGATGAATCACAGACTGTTGTCCCATCTGCCAGGGAACACTTGACTCAAGTCAAGCCCGACCAGGCCTGCCCCTGGGCTCCTGGGTCCCTGAGGAACCAACAAGGGAGAAGGAGTTAGGCTAAGCACAGGCTTCTCTTGGAATTCAAGCAGTTTGGGTCATTTTTTGTTATTGTTTTAACAACAGCCCAAGTTCCACTTTGCACTTCACAAATATGGAAACGTCTTAAGGAGAAACCAGAAGCATCCTCTCCCTTCTGGCCATTGCTCCCATTCCTAGAGAATTTAGGAGGGAAGAGCAGACAGCAGGACCCATTTGGAATCAGGAGAGCAGGAGCCCAGCCCAGTCCAGATGCAACCATTTGCGAAGCACTTTGTGCAGATCAATACGTTCCTGACTGATTTCAAACTAGTCCCTAGAGAAAGGAGCTCACGAGGCTGGCCGCCCTCCTGGAGCAAACGGCCAAGGAAAGAGACGCTGCCCACAAACCATCCCCTGCGGGCAGGCGCGGGCACAGCGGCCGGGGAGGCACGGCGCGTTACCTGGGGGATTCGGCGGTGAAGCTGCCGCCGTCTAGCAGCCGCATCTTGCAGAAGAGGACCCCATTGACGAAGGGCACCGAGGAGAGCTCCTCGAGCTCGAAGTCCACCTTAAACTTAAACTTCTTCTTCTTCATCATCCTGAGAGCCAGACGCCGGCGAGCGGGGTGCGGGGGCGGCCCGAAGGGGCGCGCGGACCGCCGCCGCCTCAGCTCGGCCGAGCTGCGGGCCCGCCTAGCCCCATAGCCAGGGCCGCGAGCTGCGCGCAGGGGCGCGGCCGGGGGGCGCCGCGGGCGGGCCGGGGACTGGGCCGCCGCCTCTCGCGGCAGCCCGGGCCGGAGCGCGGCGGCGGCCGCGGCGCGGGAGCGGTTGTGCTGCAGCTCGCCTGGGCGGTGGGCGCCCTTTCGGTGCGCAGCTTGCCGCCGCTGCCGCCCGTCTGAGAGCGTGGAGAAGCGACGCTCGGAGAACCGCCGCGGCTGCCGCCGCCTCAGCCACCGTTCCCCAAGCGCCCCCAGCGGCGGCGGCCAGCAGCGCACCGCCGGGCGGAAGCGGGAAGGCGGGCGAGGAAATTCGGGGCGGGCGGGCGCTCCGCCGGGAAGCCGACCCGCGACGGCAGTTAACGGCGTCACGTCTCTCGGGTTAAAAAAAGACAAACTCAACCAAAAAGGAGCTTCCTTCTCCCGCTTCCTCTCGTCTCGGTCTTTCAGTTTTTGCTCCGTCTCCTTTCTCCCCTCCCCCCTCCAGCGGGGATTTCCCCTTGGGATTGAGAATCTTGGGTGAATAGAGCTAATCAGAATCTTCACGACGTTGTTTTCATCAAATTGAAATCCTAAAGCTGAAATTTCCTTTAGGTTCTCTAAATTCATGAGCCTTCTAGTATAAAATGAGGACGAGGTAGGAAAAAGGGATTAAAATGTGCTGGGGACCTACCAAGTGCCTAGGCTGCTACAAGTGTTTTCTCTTGTTTATACTTTTACTTTCTGTCACCCAGTATAATGGAGTACAGAACGGGTTAAAATAACACCTTCCCTTTTAAAATTTGGCCTTCCATACCAAGAACTAAAAAGCCTAAAAATAAAGTCTCCCTAGATACGTAGCAATTACCTGCTGTCTACAAGCATGAATATGTCGGTACAACGTGTATTGCCTACTTGGTTACGTAATACTCCTGTTTTCAAACCGAGTTATTGTCCTAATTCAAAGGGTCCCTCCCTGGCAGTCGTCTCTGAACGGGTGTAATTGAAGAGATTCACATTCCCAGTTCACTCATTTATTCACGCATTCATTCATATAAAAATATTTTTAGTCGCCTAAAATGTCAGTCACTGGCTAGACCCAATGATAAAAGAAATAACAAAAGCCTGCCCTCAAGAATTTTACAGCCGTTGATACAGGGAAGAGGCATGAGGCCTATTTTTGCAGAAGGAACCAGGAGGTTGGATTCCCAGCCTGCTGCCGACGAGCTCCAAGACAGAGCACTCAGGCCGACGTTAATCAATGACAGAGCAATCTCTCCAGAAGACTTGAGATTGCATTAGGACCATCCCTGTAGTTAAGCCCACGGACAGGAAACACAGGTTGTGCTTTACAAGAGTTGAAGACAAACCTGCCCCTATTCTTCTTGCATGTGACTGAAGTTAACTTACCATTTTTCTTCTACCCTCCTTTCTCTGCACACCAGAGAATTTCCCACGGAAGTAGAAAACACATACAAACCCTCCCTAGCCCGGTGGATGGAGGGGGTCTCTCTTCCACTAGCGATTAGAGACCGCCACTCTTTCTATGGGGTAGCCTTTGGTTTCTTACTCTATGCTAAATAAACTTACTTTTACTTTAAACTCTATATTGGCTCACGTTTGAATTCTTTGCTAGGTGAAGCCAAGAACTCTCTTTTCCTGTAACATAGTGAGGGAGGCATATATAAATCAGTCATTAAAAAACAAAACAGCATTCAGAATGTGAAGAAGCAATTTGTCTAGAACTGGGAAGAAGAAGCAATTAATCGAAGTTAACCAGTGTTCTGAATATCAAAGAATGAATAGGATTTGGGACAAAGTGGGGAGGAGTCTCCCATGTGGAAGAAACTGAAGTAAAGACCCAGAGGCAGAGTTTAGGACTTTGAGGCTGTATGTTTGGTAGGGGATAAAGCTGGCTGCCCAGCAGGGCAAGCGGGAAAGGCAGTGGGAAAAATTAAGGGAACACTGAGGTTTGTAACTTGGACAACTAGATGGATGTTAATTCTGTTGACTGAGCTTTGGAATGTGGACAAAAAAAGGGGCCACATACTAAACCTGACAAGCTCAGGGGAGGCCTGCGTGGCAGGCCCTACAAACTTAACCACATAGGATGGTCTGAACATAAAAATTGCTAACTAAAAGCAGGTCATGGCCTGTAGTCACATCCTTGGCCTGCAGCTTCCTTGACAAAGGTCAGTCTTTACCTTAAATGAGCCTGTTTGTTGTCTTTTTTGCTTCTAAGATAATATATCCTTGGAAGGTCAGAGAAATCCCTTTTTCCAGATGCATCAGGGCACAACCACCCACACCAGAGCAGGAATCCCTCCTTTGTTGTGCCCTGATTACCATCTCTATGTGCTATAATATGCTAACTTAACTATCCTGTGTCCACCAATGTCAAAGAAGTATCTTTCTCTCCAATGTACTTTTTATCCAATCCCAGAGATCCCCCCGCCCCCGTTTGCTTTTTCCCACCCCCTTAATCTACCACCAATGGATTTCTGTAATCCTCCTCCTTTGATTCTAATGTACAAAACATGTTGCAAAACTGCCATTTTCTGGAGCATTTGCTCAATCCATAGAGATTTTGCTTCCCGACAATTGTCATCAATTTGGCTCAAATACTCATAAGCTTTATCTTAGGCTGGATGTTTTTTCCGTCAACAGGAAGCAGGAGGAAGCCAGGTTGGAAATGGAAAAGATAATGAATATTTGAACTGCCTTAGAGATATTCAGGGAGAGAAGGGCAGCCTTAGCTCAGGTGAAAGGTTAAGACTGAAAATACTTGGGAATGAGAGTATTCCCTGATGGCTGAAGCCCCAAAGGTAGATAAAAATGAGTTACTTTGAAGACCATTTAATGGGTAGAAGGAGGAAGAGGAGCTTGTGAAAGTGCCTGAGAACAGTAAAAGAAAGAGGAGATCAAGAAAGAGAGATGGCCTGGAAGCCAAGAAAGAGTTTTAATCATTTAATGTTCATAGTTATTCAAATGACCAGGATACACAGGGGCTTATACATAAATGAAGGATAACATAGATGTGCAAATAGATCAATTAGAGAGAGAGAGAAACGAGAGAGAGAGAGAGAGAGAGAGAGAGAGAGAGAGAGAGAGAGAGAGAGAGAGATCTTCATGATCCATGGAGAGCAGAGGAGAAAGTTTCCAGAAAATGCTGCAGGGCAATTCTGGAGGATTTGGACTGTGAGGGGAAGCAGAGTTTGCCACCCCAAAATAAGCTCTTTGGGATATTGATTATGTTAAGCTGGTTATTTTTAAGAATCAAAAGACTCAGAAAGAACCTTTGATTCTCCCCTTTACCTGACTAAAGGAATTCAGATAGAAAAACCCGCTTAAAGGAAGGAAGCTATCACCTTAGCATAAATAAATTAAGTGCGTCAGAAAGGGAGGAACCTAGCAATCTCTATTTGTTGAACTCCCCTGTGTGTCCCATGGTTGCTGGGTGGCCCAGCAAGAATTTATTTACCAAAGGTGTGCTCCTTCTCATCTATGTGTGAATTGCCTGCTTTCCCTTTGAAGTCCCAGAGCCCTGCCTCCCTCTCCTTAACCCTTAACAGCATACATACCTCAACTGGATATGTCCTCAGGGTCCCAAATTTTTATGAAACCCCCATATGCTCGTATGTAATAAATGTGGTTATTTTTTCCTCTTACTCTCTCATGTTAATTTGATTAGACCAGCCAGAAGAATTTAGAAGGGTAAAAGGAAAATTATTTTTCCTCCCCTACAATGGAAAAGAAGCTGTTAAACTGAAGATCTAGGAGGTCATTGATAATCTTGACGAGAAATCTCCACACAAGGTGGTGGCAAAGTAAGATTAAAATGTTCTGGGAAGTGAACGGAAGGAAGTAATGAGGAGTGGGTGACTAAAAATTATTTTTTCTGATTTTGTCAGGGAATGAAGAGAGAGAGGACCGTAACTAGAGAAGAAGGGTTCAAGCTTTTAAAATAACATTCAGGAACTATCCAAGATTCACTGAGAGCCTATTATGTGCCAAGCACCTTAATAGGTCCTAGAGATCTGAGATGCAGTCCCCGTTTTGTATCTTACAGTCTATTGGTGGACCGTTGGAGTCTATTGGAGACAACTAAGCAGGCAGTTGCAATACAGTTTCAATGTAACACTGAGTTCTATCTATATATGATGGTGAATAGAGGTTGCTGTGGGAGTGTATAATAACATCTAACTACTAGGAAAAGTAGGTTTATGGAGGACTTTCTGGGGTAAGCAACATTTGAGCTGATGTTTGAATGATGAGAGTGGGGGTAGGGAGTGGTTTCCAGGAAGAGGGCAGCACTGCACGTGCTGAGTCTCAGAGGAAGAGAGCCTGTGTTGCAGGAGGAACTGAAAGTAGTTCAGTCTGGTTGCAACTTAGAGTGGGGTGTGGCGACAGGGATGTAATGAGGAGCCACTGAAGTTTTAAAACAGAGGAATGGTACATTCAGATTTGCATTCTATAAAGCTTTTAAGCTTCAGTAAAAGTGGAAGGAGGTAGAGAGTCTAGTACTCTTTTTTTAGTCTCATGATTTGATTATTAAATACCTTGTATGAGTCAAAGTCCAAACAAGAAAAAGACATTATATTCAAAGTGTTTAAATGAGAAAAGTTTAATGAAAGGACTCTTTACAGAACTGAGGGCAGGATAAGGGACCCACAGTCTGGTGAGGAGTTGAAAAGGGGGAGAGATACCCTGACCTCTCATCTCCTGCTTTCTGACCTCCCGCTGGTAAGTCCCATGACCCAAACCCAACCAAACCTGAGGGAAAAGGAACCTGGAAGATGCAGTTCATAGAGGATAGCCTACTGGGACACCGCAGGGCACAGAAGGGTGGAGAGTGGATGTAGGTAAGGAGACAGAAAGCTACCAGCACATACCTGATTTAGGCAAAGTTCACTGCGGGAACCTGAAGCCACTCTAGATATTTCAAAAAACAAAGGGGTATCAGTCGGGCAATTCAGCGCTTCTGAAACCCTTGGAAGGACTGGAGGAGTGGAAGTCAACAGACTATTGAATTCAAGGTCATATCATTTGTTGCAAATATTACTAGTGTTTACTAGTATCTGGTCTTCCTTTGCTTTCTGGGCATATGGGGGTTTATATTTCTGGATCACCTTGCAGTTAGGTGGAGCCATGTGACTAGCTCTAGCCAATAACAGGTGAAAAGTAATGTGTCATTTTCAGGATGAGACAGTGAGAAGCCTCTGAGCAGTTCTCTAGACTTTGTCTTCCTTGCCACAATTGTTGTGGAGGAAACAGTGGGTTGAGATGTAATAGCCACACATTGAAGCAGACCAGCTCACTGAATCAACACATGGAGAACTGCTAATACCAGCAGTAAACGCTCCCCACCCCAGTTTTATTGAGATATAATTGACATGTAACATTGTATTAGTCCAAGATGTACAAGTTAATGATTTGATATATATATGTATATGTATATGTATATATATATGTGTGTATACACACACACACACACACACACACACATATATATAGTGAAATGTTTACCATAATAACTCTAGTTAACAGTCACTTCCCTCTCTTTTCGCATCTGCTGGTTGGAATTTGATGTCAAGGGAAATGTCTGAAGTTCCATGGTGAAGATGACAGAGTTTCTGTAAGCCTGGGTCTCCAAACAGTTACTCCCTTAATCCTCCATCCCTAACCAGGCAGGAGCGCTTACACTGAGCTGTTATGTGAGCAAGAAACAAAATTTTACTGGGATCTTTTGAGGTATGTTTGCCACAATAGCTAGCATTACCTTATCACAGAAATTGTTACCAAAGTAGGGTGCTATCGTAAAAATCTAAAACTAGTCAGACAGGCAGTAGACAATAAGGAAACCATTATTAGGAGCTAGAAAATGGAAACCCATGGCAAGACATTTGCTAAAAGAGTTGCCTGCGATAATCAGAAGGCAAAAAAGCTGCCTACAAAGCCGATAGCTCTAGAAGAGGTTGGAAAATGGAGTGTTAGTGGATTATGTTTACTGGCTGCATTTAGATAGATATTAGAAAACATGAGATGAGCTCATGCAGTAATAAGCAGGTTTGCAAACATAAATGAAAAGGAATATAGAGAGCACAGAAGTCTGGAGCCTTAAGGGATTGGAAAAACCGACTGTTCTATACTTCAAAGAATAGGAAATAAGACTGAAAAAGCTTTTGAGCAATTATGGCCCATTAAAACTCAGCCACGCAGCAGAGATTATATTTAGGGTGTAGCTTTCACATTTAAGACTGAAGGCCTTTTAAATTGAGAAGAAGAGAAGTATATGGTGAAAAAGCAAAGAAATAAAATAGAGCCTATATTTATCTCTAGGAAAGAACTTAGTGTTACTGGCATATGGAACTGGTTGGAAGCAAATAGATCAGAAGTCTTTCAGTTTTTGAGGGACTGAAATGCTAAAGAAATCATGAACCTGTATGAAAAGCTTTACTGTCTACAAGGAAGTCATGCTTCCCAACATCCACTTCACATGTGGGCGTAGAGGAAAAACTCCACAGGGTGGAGCCAGTAACCACAGAGGACAATGGACAAGGGGGTTCCTTGCAGAAAGTAGAAACGACGTCTAGCCTAGGAACTTCCCCACTGCCAGTTCAGGGACATCACAACGCCTCCATGCAGAATTTCATCTTTGTGGTAGGCCAGTGTCTCCCTTTCTCCATTTCCCACCTGCCAGTATTTACTGCAATACATTTGCTTCATCATTATGCATTGGGTATGTTTGAGGAAGGCATCTTATTAGTTTATAGGTCACAGTGAGCTGTTCACCTTTGGGACTATTGACATGTGGGACCGGACAACGCTTTGTTGTGGGAGCTGGCCTGTGTATTGTACCATGTTTAGCAGTACCTTGACCTCTACCTACTGGATGCCAGCAGCATGCCTCTCCTTCCCAGTTGTGACAACCAAAGCTGTTCCCAGACTTTGCCTAATGTAAGTCATCCCCGGTTAGGAATCATCAGGTCATAAGATGATGTGGGGCTGTATTCAGAACAGATGGGGAAGCCTGCGCAGTCACCTGGAGATCCTGTACCTTGAATTTGATGAAGTGACTGGGCGAGATTTTAGGTTACCTCCCTTGGGGAAAGAGTGAGTGCGTGTATTATTTGGGAAGAAGGGTGAAATGGATTATTCAATGACCAAATGGATGGACTATGGCATAGAGTGGTAGGCCATCACAAAACCTGTTTTCTCGTCTGTCTGAGTACACAGTTAGATTATATTTTCCAGTTTCCCTTGAAATTAGGTGTTGCTGCAAGACTTGAGTTCCAGCCAATGGAATGTGTGTAACCTCCAGGCCTGGTCCTTGAAAACCTCCTGCATGTGGACCTTTCCCTTCCCCCATGTGATGGCTGAATATTGTTGTTAAGATGGACTTGGAAGCCAGGCATTGAAGATGAGAAATCCTTTATCAGCCTGGGTCTTTCTATTAGTTTATAGCAGTGCCTCCTCACCCACTCTCTCAAACCCACTGACCAGGATATTGGTCTGTGAGAAATTAGCATTTAATTTTTGGTGTGTGATGTAAAAAAATTATTCTTAAAAATTATAATACAAATGTAATACATAACACAAAATTTACCATCTTAACGATTTTTAAGTATACAGTTCAGTGGTATGAAGGACATTCACATTGATGCGCAACCATCACCACCATCCAGCGCCAGAATTCTTCCATCATCCCAAACTGAAACTCTTTACCGGTTAAACAGTATCTCCTCATTTCCTCTTCCCCCCTACCCCCTGACCACCACCCTTCTACTTTCTGTCTCTATGAATTTGGCTACTCCAGGTACCTTGTATGAACAGAATCATATAGTATTTGTCCTTGTGTGAGTGGTTTATTTCACTTAAGCATTTACTTTTTAAAGCCACTGAAATTTAGGGTGTGTTCACTGTACCAGCCAGAATTACATATTCTGTGCCTGGAACAGAGTAGATTCTCAAATAAATGCTAAATGAATGAACATTCAACTGTTGTTATTAATTTGAAACATTCATTTAGAGCATTATATTGTATTTTATTTGTAAACTTTTACTGTTTTATAGTTATATGAAAGTTATAAAATATCTACTTTTGTTTAATATACATTTAGTGAAGAGACAGGTAAAGAATTAACAGGAGTAAGCTTGTGAGCTAGCAGAATGAGACAGGCAAAGAATTAACAAAAGTGAGCTTGTGAGTTAGCAGGAACGAGATTAAAAATTAACTGCTTGGCTTTGACTCCCCTGGCTAGCACTGCACCTGCAAGCTGACAAGCACCCTATATCCATCATAGGTGGGAACACAACAGTGCCCACTTGCAAAGGCAACCCCCTGCAAGCTAACAAACACCCATCATAGATGGGAACAGAAGTTCCTGGAAGAAGCCAGTTTTAACAGCAACCCCCTGCAAGCTGACATCCATCATAGATGGGAATAGGACACTTCACAGAAGAAGCCAATTGTGAACAGCAACCCCCTGCAAACTAACAAGCATCCTACATCCTGTACAGAAAAATATAAAATCCCAGCTAAACAGAGACCCGCCGCAGCTATCTCTATCAAACTCTGCCCTGTCAAACTTCTTTGCAAGTATTCCTCTTCTAAACAGAAACCCATGGCAGCTGTCTATTCTTGACTGCCCCTAGCAACTCCTCTGCCGGTGCTTTCTCTCTTTTCTAAACAGAAACCTGTGCCAGCTCTCTTCTCCAGACACTGCCACGGGCATCCTGCTGCCCAACTTTCAATAAACCTTTTCTTGCTCTCCTACTTTTCAGAGTCTCATGAATTCTTTCACATTCTGGGAACAACCAGGGGTAATTATAAACCAATACATTTAGGAAACCTTATAATTGAAATAAATCAACACTGGGAGTCCATGACATTTTTTTCTATACATTATTCATTTTTGGGAAACACTGCTATATTGGATTGTTTAAAAAAGCATATATTCTAATAATAAATCAAATACATGCTTTAATTTTCTGTTGCCTAAAACCAAACTAGACTGGAGTTATCGAGGAATGATTATAAGAGAATGACAAAGGAGTACAAATAATAACATTTCCAGCCAAACAAAAGCTTTTTAATTTCACATCGAAGGAAATATGGCTGTAAAAACAGACTCTCCTTCTTTGGTCCTGTGGTTAAATAGGGATGTTACTGATACTCAAGTACAAACATTTAACTGTCTTGAATACCAGTATGCCTGAGGGAAGGATAAGGGCTTTCAAGGAAAGAACCAGATTACTTTCTGAAGTGCCTCCTTTAAGTCTAAAACTTGATCTCTCTCATCACTATTTTTTTTTTTTTTTTACCTTTTTTTCAAATTTCTATGGAAAGATGGCAAATTGCCTTTGTGGTTCTTGAAAGCAAACACTGGACTGTATGCTCTTCTATCAGCAATCCCAATGTTTATTCAACAACTTCATTCTAGTCAGGACATATCTAGAGTGGATTACGAAGGGTTCTTTTGCTTAGCAAATGTGATAGTCAAGTGCCCTAGACTGATAGCATTTGGGGGATCCTTAAACAACGATTTGGTCCTTTCTTTCCTTGCTTCCTGTGGTCTAATGTTAGGGTACCTATAGGAATGATCACTTCCTCACCTCTTCATAATCATTCCTATCAGGCAGAGCTAGATTTCCCGTTTTGGAGAACACTAAATACTAAATTCATAAACAAATACATTATGGACGTTGTAAAAAAATAAGGATTTTTTTCTCTAAGAGCTTTTTAGAAATTATGGATGAGCTTGAAAAAAGCTGAGAAATCTTTTAAGAATTGAAACCAAATTAACCTTGAATCCCAAATCTGAACAAACCTTGGTAATTTGTTGATTTAGATCCAAATGATTTTTACAAATGAGTAAACCAAAGAGGAATGCTTTAAAGAAACCAAACCAAAAAGCAACCACTAACCCAGGGACTATTTTATTCATTTTCTAATTAAATTGGCACAAAACCAGAATACTATCGTAACATTTCTTTTAATTAGCATTATTTTCTCCTTTTACACCAGAGGTATAGAACTTTCAGGTACATTTTTTTTACTTGTATTTTTTTGTTTATAAAACATGCAAATTGGTAGATTACAATACAAAAATAAATAGCTTCTATGGCAATCATAAGACAAAACCATGCCTCCCATAATATCAGTAGTTCTAAGTTAGGGCTATATTCAACTGGAATTCTGAAATGAATCAGAGTTATGACTTATGGGCATTGATTTAGGAGTTCTAGGTGTTAATCCCAGTTCTGCTTTTGGCGGTTTGATTTTGAGTGACAACTTTCTTGATCTCATTTTGTTTTGCAAAATACGGGAATAGTCCATAACAGCACTGTCCCATAGAACTTTCTGCAATGATGTAAATATCCTCTGCTCAAGATGTTAGCCACACACTGTTATTAAACATGTGAGATATGCCTGGTATGGCTAAAGAATTGAATTTTAAATTTTATTTAATTCTAATTAATTTCAATCGTCACATGTGGCTAATGGCTACCATATTGGACTGTAAAGGTCTAGCCTCACTCTCACTCTGCAAACATTTGACTGCCTATAATCTGCCAAGCATCAGGCTATGGAGAAGGTGGGTCATCACCATGTCTTTGCCATCAAGAAATTAACATGAAGAAAAGCTAAGTAAATATTGGCTAAACTATGTGCTTTAATAAACATACGAGGTCTGACAATTAAGTTCGTGAACTTGTTGCAAGGATGTTGCTAACATATTTTGATATCAGAGGGATTATTCATTATGAATTTGTACCAAATGGACAAACAGTTAACCAAATTTACTATTTGGAAGTGCTGAAAAGGCTGCGTGAAAAAGTTAGACAAAGATGACCTGAATTTTTGGCCAACAATTCATGGCTCTTGCATCATGACAATGCACCAGCTCACACGGCACTGTCTGTGAGGTTGTTTTTAGCCAGTAAACATAAATAACTGTATTGGAACACTCTCCCTACTCACCTGATCTGGCCCCCAATGGCTTCTTTCTTTACCCAAAGATAAAGGAAATATTGAAAGGAAGACATTTTGATGACATTCAGGACATCAAGGGTAATATGACGACAGCTCTGATGGCCATTCCAGAAAAAGAGTTCCATAATTGCTTTAAAGGGTGGACTAGGCACTGGCGTCAGTGCATAGCTTCCCAAGGGAAGTACTTCGAAGGTGACTGCAGTGATATTCAGCAATGAGGTATGTAGCACTTTTTCTAGGATGAGTTCACGAACTTAATTGTCTGACTTCATATGTAAAAGGCACTGTGCGCACAGAGGAGAGAGCATTTAGTGGAAAGCGAGTCATCTCTAAGATCCTCTCCAGCTCTAAAATTATATGAATTAAACTCACCAAATATTTACAAAGCACATATTTTCTGTCCAGCTCATTATTAGCTTGATTTCTGAGTACAGCATTATCAGTTAGAGACAGTAACTAACAAATACTATCAGCACTCTTATTCTATAGATTCATCCATTCAACATTTAGGGAGTGTTTCTTTATGTACCAAGCGCTTTGCTAGGCATGAATGAAAAAAATGAGTTTGATGACATTTTAAAGGTGATCTCAGAAGTGTACGGTGAAATAAAAACAGACTTTGACTCTATTTTTCAGGAAATAAATTACCAGGTGATGGGTTTGGTTGTATTTAGAATTGATAGTGTTTCAATTTAATTCAATTTTATATTTATTGGTCTAAATATGACTTTGGTCAGTCATATTTAGAATTGATGGTGCTTCAAATGTTATTTCAACTGCCTAAGATCAAATCAGCAGCATTGACTAGAATTGAAGAAAGTGGAAATGAAAGGATTAGGCACGTTTGTTCATAAGTTCTGCAATAGATCAGTTAGAATAAATACTTTGAGGAGCTATTTCTTAGAAAGTGTTGACAGAAAAACATCTAGCCTAAGAGAAAGCTTATAAGAGTTATTTGAGCCAAACTGATCACTATTGCCGGGAAGCAAAATTTCTATGCATTGAAAAAATGCTCCTGAAAATGGTGATTTTGCAACTTATTTTATACATTAGAATCAAAGGAGGAGGATTACAGAAATCCATTGGTGGTAGATTAAGGAGGTGGGAAAAAGCAAAGGGTGGGGGATCTCTGGGATTGGATAAAAAGTATATTGGAGGGACAGATACTTCTTTGACATTGGTGGACACAGGATAGTTAAGTTAGCATATTACAGCACATAGAGATGGTAATCAGGGCACAACAAAGGAGGGATTCTGGAGTTTCCTGCTCTGGTGTGGGTGGTTGTGCCCTGATGCATCTGGAAAAAGGGATTATTCTGACATTCCAAGGGTATATTATCTTAGATGCAAAAAAGACAACAATGCAAACAGGCTCATTTAAGGTAAAGACTGACCTTTGTCAAGGAAGCTGCAGGCCAAGGATGTGACTACGGGCCATGACCTGCTTTTAGTTAGCAATTTTTATGTTCAGACCATCCTATGTGGTTAAGTTTATAGGGCCTGCCACGCAGGCCTCCCCTGAGCTTGTCAGGTTTAGTATGTGGCCCCTTTTTCATCCACAAAAGGATTATATGACGTTCTTACCTGGATATAAATACATACTCCTTTTCAAAGTTCTTTTTTTCTTGTTTGATGGTGTCTGGCTACAGTGTCAAGTCCAGTATTTTTCTATGCATTAGATCATGTCTTCTTTTCCATGAAACTCTTATTGCCCTCTAATTGGATATATATACATATTTATTTCTTCAATTATTATTTGTTTAGTTGACCAATATGCAACTATTTAATCAGAGAACACAAAAACAAATAAGAGTTGGTTTTTTTCAAGGACTTGAGAGAAAATAAAACAGAAGAAAGTTGATAATGAGGTATTTATATAACTACCAGAGTACTTCAGAGGAGGATGCAATTACTTCCAGATGAGACATTAAGAGAAGGCTTTGTGGAGGATGTGGCATTGAGCTAGACTTAGAGCCTTGAAGGAAGTGTAGGATCTGCAAATGCAGAGAAGGAAGGAAAGGCCATTTCTGGACTTGAGCCAAGGCAAAGAGGCAGGAAAGCATAAAGTTAGGGAGGAGAAGACTCTGAGTTGAAATAAAGGAAAACATAGCTACGAAAAGAAGTACAGGAAAACAAGGTTGGAAACAGATTGTAGCTAGAACCTGGTTTTAAATGCTAGGCTAGGTAGTTGAGATTTTATTTCATAGATTGTGAGCCATTTGAGAAAGGGAATGAAAAATCAGAGCTGTACATTGGGAACATTAATCTGACAGGAGTATTTAAGATACGTTGAGCTAGGAAGAGCCTGAAGCAGGGGCCAGTTACAAGGCTAGTTATTACAGATATGCAGACAATAGATTATGAGGCTCTAAATTAGGATACTATTAGGGACACTAGAGCAGAGAGAACTCATGAGAGATTATTGTAAACCTAGAATCAATAGGCCCTGGCAAGCTATTGCATATGGTTATGGGATAAGGGGAAGAAGTAAGAAAAATGACTTTGATGTTATAAATCTCCATGACAGAGAGGATGGTGGTACTTCAAGCAGGTTTAGGAGATTCAGGAGGAAAAACAGATAAAGATTTATATAAAAAATACGAACCTATAAAGAAGAAATATATTTACACTGTATTCTAGAAATATACAGAGGATGCCAAAAAAATGCATGAACATTTGAAGAAAGGAAAAAACTGCATTAAAATTGTAATACTCAATATGTACCGATAACAAAAGATGAATACAAGTCACATTTGTCTTCTGCAATTACCAGAGGTGCTCAAAGTGGTTGCCATCAGCATAATTTTAATACGGTTTTTTCCTTTCTTAAAATGTGTATACATTTTTTGGGCACCCTCTATATATATTCAATTCACTTTAACTGATGCCAATGATGAAAATGTGAACTGCACTGGGGGACATCTTGAATTTTTGCACTGTGATAATAATGAGTATCCAGGTTACTTGTATTCAATGTTGTTCCCTTTACTAAGTATATATATTTTCTCAGACTGAAGACTTGGAGAAATGCCTCTTGTAACCTTAACCTGACCTTCTTGGTTAGCCAAGTGTCTGAGGTATATAGATTTTTTTACTGCATTCAAAATCTTTAACCAAGGAGAATCTTAAAATAGCACAAAAGATCTTTATCTAATAATAACAAAAGAGTACCTATCCATAGATGGACTTGATTGAAGCTTTTAGCTTACATGTTCTTTGAACACTTAAACTCAGGGGCATTCCAGATTAAATCTGATGTATTTTATATATTTAAAAAAAAATAGCCCATAGCCAATTACTGTCATTCTGTCACTATCATGACTAATGCAGCCAAATATTTCCCAGTTGAAAACAGTAATTTTATTTGTACAATCTTTCTAAGAAGGAATATTGAGGTTTGAGAATAATTGGTTAAGATAAAAAAAAAATTAGGAGTTTAACAATTGTTTTAGTAGAGTACTTTCTAAATAGATGGCTAAGGAAGACCTGCTATGAAAACTGAGTCCATTTATAACACAAAATGTTCTGAGCAGTACCTTCCTCCATATCTGTGGTTTTTGATTTTCAATCTAAAAAGAATTACAGTTGGAATATGTAGTAGGCCTATTTAGTCCGATACTTTGAAGGTTATATTTAACTTCACACATTTAAAATTTTCCTTTAAATCTTTTTTAAACTTTTATTTCTCTTAAGTGTGTTTTTCCAGGACCCATCGGCTCCAAGTCAAGTAGTTGTTTCAGTGTAGTTGTGGAGGGCACAGCTAACACTGGCCCATGCGGGGATTGAACCACTGACCTTTTTGTTATGAGCAACATGCTCCAACCAACTGAGCTAACTGGCCACCCTTTAAATCTTAAGAGCTATCTTTATAAGAAGCTTTTTTCTTTTTTTGAGGGAGAGGAGAGCCAGGACTTAAGGTATGTTGAGACAACCAGCATCATTTCCTTTCTTTGGCACACTTTCAAATACTACCTGTGAAAAGATGGGAGCTTCCTTTCTTGGGAACAAGAAGACTGCTACATAATTGGCAAGTCATTCTGGCCAGAGGGTAGTGCAGCAAAATCTCACCCTGATGATTTTACTGTGAAGCAAAAACCAGAATAATAATGTGGGGGATAAAAAAATTAAAGAAAAAATTTTTTCCAGTGATATGTAGGAAAGGAAACTGAAGTACATACACAAACAATTGCTTGAAAAGGAAGTTTTACTAAAATTATCCAGTGATTTGCTTCAATTTTTGGCTTTATTTTTAGTGCAGATTTGATTTCTTAACACATATCTTAGCTAATTAATCAAGCACCTTCATTTATGGAAATATATTTTGGCCTTGCGCTAATTTGATAAGCCTGGGCTAGAGCAATACTGGTGTTGCTGCCTTATATACAGAAGTTGTTATAGAAGGGAGATGTGGTGGTTATGTGGGATAGAAAGGGAGAGGGCAGGACGAAAGGGCTCCCATCTGTCTTTGCTGATTAGAGAGCCATTTTGTATTGAAGGTACAGGTGTGCTTTGACTTACACCACAGACGTGTTCCTGAAAAGTTGTACGTAAAATGATGTTTTTGTTGTTGTTCTTAATCAAATCTGAATGGCTAGGTTATATTTTCAGAATTCCTTTACTTTCGTTTATGATTGATCTGCAGTTGGCACAGGTTTCTAAGACTTTAATTCTGAAATTCTCTGCTACTTCTTACCTCTCATGTAGTCAAGCCCTGCTTTGTTAATCTTGTACATATTTATGTGTTATGATTTTTAAAATTCTTTCAGAATGTGGAAAATATCTGTTTCCTTTACCTTATCAATTTAAACCTTGCAAATCTGTATTTCTCGGGGCCGGCCCAGTGGCTCAGGTGGTTGGAGCTCCGTGCTCCTAATGGCGAAGGCTGCAGGTTTAATTCCCATATGGGCCATTGGGCTTTCAACCACAAGGTTGCCGGTTCAACTCCTTGACTCCCACAAAGAATGATGGGCTCTGCCTCCTGCAACTAAGATTGAACACGGCACCTTGAGCTGAGCTGCCGATGGCTCAGTTGGTTGGAGCGCATCCTCTCAACCACAAGGTTGCCGATTCGACTTCTGCAAGGGATGGTGGGCTGTGCCCCCTGCAACTAGCAACGGCAACTGGACCTGGAGCTGAGCTGCACCCTCCACAAAACTACGATTGAAAGGATAACAACTTGACTTGGAAAAAATCCAGAAGTACACACTGTTTCCTAATAAAGTCCTGTTCCCCTTCCCCAATAAAATCTTTAAAAAAAAAATCTGTATTTCTCTTATTCTGTATATTTGCAAATCTGTATTTCTGTTATTCCATATATTAGCTGACATGATTACTGTTATAACAGTAATCATGTCAGCATTTATCGAGCAGCTACTATGTACTAGGTGTTGTTCTAGACTAAGCACTTTAATGTATTCATTTATTTAAGCCACACCATTCAATGAGGTAGATATTACTTTTCTATTTTACAGATAAAGAAACTGAGTTACAGTCAGATTAAGCAACTCTGTCAAGTTTACACAATCAGTAAGTGGCAGAAGCCACTTACACCAGGGTTTTCTGAATGAGGTTCATGACTATAACGAACTCAAAGTTGGAAGGCTTTATGCTGGAAGTGGTATTTTTTTTTTTTTTTTGCCTACATTCCATTTGCTAGAACTTAGTCACATGGCTGCACCTAACTGCAAGGAAGGCTGGGAAATGTAGTCCAATTGTATGTCCAGAGGAAAACAGACATGCTTTGGTAAATAGTTAAATGATCTCTGGCCACAGGGCCACAAACTAGTAAACACACAATTATATAACTTGTGGTTAATGCTGTAAATTCGGGTATATGAGTGAGGATAATGGAGTAGGGGTGGGAGAGCTATTAAAGGGAAAGTCCTTTGTTGTGAGGTAATATTTAAACTGAGACCTGAAAAATGAGAAGACAAAGAGTGGTAGGAGAAAGAACATGCTAGGCATGTATGAAGGTTCTGAAGTAGGAAACAGCTTAGAGAGTCTAAAGACCTGCAAGACCAGTGTGGTTAAGCATAGGGAAGAGTGTCATAGAACAAGACTGGAGAGGTAGGCAATGGCCGCATTATGCAGTGCTCCCCAGAACGTAGGAAGGAGTTAGCATTTCATCCTAATAGCAATGGAAAGACAGAATATTTTCGTGTTTTTAACAGGATGTTAAACAGGGACTCTTTCTGAATCACTTTCAGCTGAGTCACGTTCCAAAGTGAAGTGTGAGGAAAATACGAAGAGATAAAATGGAGTCACTATAGTTAAACTGCTAAATGACTAAAATCAGGTAGGCTGAGGCATGAAGAAGCAATTCTCATCTTACTTTAGTCTGAGGATTTAAACTTTTAAACTTTTTGGTTGTGTGTCAATGCCTAGAGATACATAAATTCTACAGATAACCCTCCAAAAAATTCTCCAAACTTAGGAAAGAATGTTCATATGTCTAGACCATTGCCATCTATTTTCCAGACCACTGGGCATCTGGAAGATTACCATCTTAGACCAATCCAGAAGCTAAGAATTCAGAACTGATTCTTCTCAAGAATGTACTACTTACTGTAAGAACTCTCAGCCTTTCTTTCTTCTTCAGAAAACTCTGGGTATTGCCTAGTTGTGTTTCTTAGGATTTGCAAATCCTAAGACACTTGAATAAAACTGCATTTTTAATTTTAGCAAAGTCTCTTGATTCATTTATACTCAGTCGACAAGTGTTATTGTCAGATCTTCAATGACAGAATTAAAAAGAAGGTGCTAGAAACTGTTCTGTGGATCCTTACTCCCCTATCTTAGGACTATAAAAGTGCTAAAATCGAAGGGGCTGAGGGGCTAGTTGAGATTTGGAAGATTCCTATGGAAACAATCTTCAATGTGTTGTGAATCTTCCCTACACCCATGGGAGACTGGTGGGACAGGTGTTTTTACTTCACCTCAGGCCCAGTGAGGAAGGCTTTAAGGAGACAACACGGAGAGTTTGACTTGCATCCTCTGGATTCCAGGGGATACAGAAATACTTGGAAAATAGTTTACTGGCATCAGAATAAAGAATTGTATTTGGAAAGTAACTGTGATCCTTTCTTGGGCATCTTAAAGGTAGGAATAAATGCTTGGGTCATTTAAAAAGATATGCTCAAGAAACCTTCTGCTTAAACCAGACAATCTTAGCAGAAAAAGGTGGAGATGTGCCATCAGATTCAAAGACTGAAGTTGAGGCTGAGGGTTGGGTAGGTGTGTAAGTGTAGAGGCTTTGCCAACTTCAAGGAAGTTATAGTCAGAGGAACCCACAGGGGAATATCTATATGCTCATAAAAACAACCCTGGGAGCAAGAGTCAATTTTTAAACACTTGCTGTGGCCAGAGTATACCAATGCTAGATTATGTCTATGTCTCAAACAGAACTTTCTTGCCTCTTACCTCCCTTCCTTCTCTGGCTGCTCCACCCCTGGCTGGTCAAAGGCCAGGGAGAGAATGAAGAGAGGAGCGAACCCCTACCTACCACAAAGGCCTCCAGCCCAAGCAGTTTGGGTGGGTGGTGGGAGGAAGAATTAACTGTAACGAAGTTCAGAGTTTTGAGCAACACACTAAACTGGGCATTTTTCTTACTGACATGAGACTACTTTGTGACTAAAAAGGATTTTTATTAATGGAGAGTACCAAAAAAGTCAAGGGACTTGCCCTAGGCGTTAGGAAGAACCTGTCCTACAGAGCTGGTTTGATCAGGCTTTTGGGAAAAAAAGAATAAAATTGTTTTCTGCTCTCACTTTAAGAGACTCTCTGGTTCTGGGTAAAAGTTACTTGTTTTCAACAATCACACTGGCTGCTCAGTGGATATCAGATCAGAGGATGACTGGTGTGAATGCAGAGGGAGAGTTAGGAGGTGATTTTAGGAGGTGATTGCTGGCTTCTCCACTTCCTAGCTGTGTGACTTTGGGCAAGTCACTTAACTTCTCTGTGCATCAGTTTCCTCATCTTAAACTGGTGATGTATGAGAATGCCTTATAGGGTTGTTGAGAGGGATAAATGAATAATACATATAAAGTACTCAGAAGAGTGCCTGATGCATAGTAAGTATTATGAAGTGTTTGTTACTATTTTCACTTTTAAAATTACTTTAGCATCCCAAGTAGGAGATAGTGGTGACTTGGAATATCGTTTTTTTGTGTTTTTTTTTTTTTTTGCAAGGAGGGCGCAGCTCACAGTGGCCCATACGGGGATGGAACTGGCAACCTTGGTGTTATTAGCACCACGCGCTAACCAACTGAGCTAACTGGCCACTCCTGCAATATCTAACTAGAGAGCGTGAAAGGGTTCATGATAATATTTTAGAGTTATAGTCAACAGGACTGTAGGGGATGGTTGGATATGGCGAGTGAAGTACAGGAAGAGGGCAAGAATTGCTATCAGGTTTCTGGATTGGACATCTGGACGGAGTTGAGATTATTGAGATTGAAGAGGACAGGAATTGTACATAAGCTTAATAGAGATTCCTGGTTACTGATGCTTTAAAAATTTGCATTTTAATAGCATTAAAAGATTTGGGGGTGGTTTCTCTGAAATTTAAAGTGTTTTAAAATAAAGTCACCTGATGACCTTTTGCCTCACTATTTTAGAAAATTGGGAGTAGAAGTAGGTAATTATGGGATAATATGGTTTTTCTTTCAAGAAACAAGAATGACCTCAATGGGCAATCAATCCTTGTATAATAAACATTGTCAGAAAAAAATGATAAAATATTAACAATTCTAAAACTAACATTGTCATCTTTAATAGATGGCTTTCAAAATTTCATTGTCCTATGTTTAATAAACAATAAATTACATAATAAATTTACCCAGTGGAGGCTGCAATATAGTCTTCAGATCTTTTTTCCAAAAGCACACACTCAAATGCACAGAAAAAATTTTAGTTTTAGTTGGTTTAAATACACACACACACACACACACACACACATTTACATACGAAGTATGACAATTAAATTCGTGATCGTGTTACAACCTTTGCTTGATATCAGAGGGATTATTCATTATGAATTTGTAACAACAGGACAAACAGTTAACCAAATTTACTATCTGGAAGCGCTGAAAAGGCTGCGTGAAAAAGTTAGACAACTTGAACTTTTCGCCAACAATTCATGGCTCTTGAATCATGACAATGCAACAGCTCACACGGCACTGCCTGTGAGGAAGTTCTTAGCCAATAAACCAAAAACTGTATTGGAACACCCTCCCTACTCACCTGATCTGGCCCCCAGTGACTTCTTTCTTTACCTGAAGATAAAGGAAATATTGAAAGGAAGACATTTTGATGACATTCAGGACATCAAGCGTAATACGACGACAACTGTGATGGCCATTCCAGAAAGAGTTCCAAAATTGCTTTGAAGGGTGGACTAGGCGCTGGCATCGGTGCATAGCTTCCCAAGGGGAGTACATCAAAGGTGACCATAGTGATATTCAGCAGTGAGATATGTAGCACTTTTTCTAGGATGAGTTCGTAAACTTAATCGTCAGACCTTGTATATGCCAGACTTTAATTTTATATGAAATATGCTATGGAGATCTAAGAAAATTTAAGGACTACTTGTTTCCACTTTTTTTTCTTAACAAAATGGAATTCATTGTGTTGAAGACTCTTGATATTATGTGATTGTCTAATCATTTTTTATAAATTAGAATAAGATCTAGTATGATAATGGTTATTGAATGGATTTTGGAAAAGTTACATATTATTTGTGAATTAAAAAAATCAGGATAATTATAAATTTGATTGGTTTATTCAACTTTTCATTATGATTTTTTTAGCTATACTTGTGACTATGGAGAATTACATTGATTAACATAAATTCCACATGCATTTTATTTCCCAGTAAATTGTGTAAACTTTATTTTTGTTGAAGATTGTGTTAAATCACTTCATACCACTTCTTGAGAAGGAAGTTCTGATTTGAAATTGTATCATTTCCTTCAAAATGAAGGGCAGTGCATAAATAAAAATTGATGATGTCTTTTAAAATATTTCCTCTTCACTATGTTTCAGTAAAATAAAATCTATCAAGTCCTTTTACAAAACGCTAAGAGGGTTTCCACTAAACCATATTTTAGAGTTAAAAAAATTGATACATATTTTTCCATTTGTATACCTTTTTTTCTGCCACATTTGGTCCAAGTCCAAGCTACTCAGCTTAATGCATTTTTTTTTTTGAGAATACTAGTGTGTATCATCTTCACATTGCTCAGTAAACAACATTTTGATGAATTCATTTAGTGATGGAAAGCCCTCCTTGCATTTACTGTGTGAGAATTAATCACACATTGCTTCTAGGCAAAAAATAAAATAATATTATATATGTATAAATTACATGTATCTAAATTATATATGTAATTTTAAAAAAGCTATTTCATTCTTACCTGTTTTTTCCTTTTGGAACTTCTATTTGCTGGATACTCGATCTTCTGGATTTTGTTTCTTCTTTTTCTCTCATTTAATCTTTTGCTTTATGTTCCAGGAAAGGTCCTAAGCTTTGTTTTTCAACTATTCAACTGTTTCAACTGTTTCTTTAAAATTTCAGCAATCATGCTTAACTTCCGAGAACCCTTTCTTCTTTAGGGTTTTTACTTTGGTGTGTGTGGGGAGGTCAGAGTGAGAGGACAGAGCATCCAGTTCTAAATTTGTGGTAGCAATATTTTTTCAATTCTCTCTGATAATGCTCATATGAAAAATTTAAAGCTTCTTTTTCTATCCCACAGATAATCTCTGCTCTTTCCCTAAGATCAGTGCTATTTATTTTGGTCTTTCTCTTTTATGTTGCTTGTCTTCTTTCTTATGATCTTGTGATCTTTAGTTGTCTGTCATGTTTAAGAATGGGATATTCTAGATAGCTTTTAGGCATTTCTTTCTGTTGTACATATAGGTCTGTCTCCCATGGGATAGTTCTGTGCATATGGGAGGGATAGTTCATTATGGGAATGCTGGTTACCCAAATAAACCTTCAAATTGCAATGGCTTTACATAATAGATGTTTGTTTCTCATCTGTGTCATCTTCACATTGCTCAGTAAACATTTTGATGAATTCACCTGATTGGCAGGTGGCTTTCTTGTATGTGGTGATTTGGAGGGTCAGGCTGCTTCACTGGGGCTGGTAGCATCTCCTTGGGCCTTCGCGCCTTCTGCTTCCGGCTGCCAGACGGTTCAACAAGAAAGTGAAAAGGCACACCTACTTTCTCAAAAGCCCTGGCCTGGAAGTGACACATATCATTTCTACTTGCTTTCTATTACTAATTAGATGACTACACCTGGGTGCAAGAGAGGCTGGAAAATGCAGTGCCTGGCTGGGCAGCCACCTCCCAGAAGCAGCATCATGCTAAGAAACCAGGAGCAAAAATTCTTGGCAGCCAGCCAGCCACTGCTTCTATAAATAGGCTTATCCATGGGCTGCCTTCACTTTAGGGTAAGAATGCTGGAGGGGAGTTTTTTGGAGGGGAGATTTGGTCGTCCAAAATGCACAAATGGAGAGAGCTTTACTTAGGGCGCTGGCATCCAGCCTTGGCACTCCAAACTCTCCCCTGTCAGTTTATTCAGTTTTTCAGACAAGAAACCTTTTTTTGTTTTGACCAGGAGTCAAATGCTAATTGGTATTCCATGTATTTAGGAATGGGAGAAGCGGGTAGGGAGTAAACAGGCAGGGGTTTGGTGCAGTCATATACTAGACACACTTTCGGTCCATTTTAGCCTCTCTATCTCCTGCCCTCTGAAGCACCTGCCAACTCTGTCTGAAGCTTCTGTGGGTTTCTGCCATGGAGACTGACCCTCTGCTACCCGGAATCCCTTCCTGCATATTTTGGGCTTCTCTCTCTTTCTCTCCCTCTCCCTCTCCCGTTCTTTCTTGTCTAACCACAACTTTCTAGTCTCTTCCTATCTTCCACATACCGTGTTTCCCCGAAAATAAGACCTAGCTGGACAATCAGTTCTAATGTGTCTTTTGGAGCACAAATTAATATAAGATAATCATATCATATTATATTAAAGACCCGGGTCTTTAATATAATATGATATGATATAATACATACATAATAAAAATAATATAATATAATAAAATAAATACTGGGTCTTATATTAATTTTTGCTCCAAAAGACGCATTAGAGCTGATTGTCCGGCTAGGTCTTATTTTCAGGGAAACATGGTACTTGTTTTAAATCCTCATCCACTGGCAACTCCCCTTCTCTTCTCTTTACTGTTCTGGGTTTGTTTCTGTGTCGTCATTAGGTCTCAGAAGATAGGGAATTAGGAAAGCAAAAGCTTTTTGCTGGGTTTACTATATTGAACTTGAAGCCCCAGGAATTGTTTCTTGAGGAAAATCCCGAGTTTTCTTGTAGGAACCATTTGAGCATTTGTCCAGTGTTCCATTTAGATTCTTTAATTTTCCTAAAAAAAAAAGTAACTTTACTCTCTACTCACTCGTTTGTAAAACATGTATAGATCTAGCAGCTCAGGATATTAGTTCTGTTTTCTCATTTGTGAGCATGAGCCTGGAGTTTTTACTGGAGTCTCCCACCTGTACAGAGCAGGCCAGGTGCAAGGGTGATATTTGGGGAGGTGTGTTTAAAGGATATTTGTTTCAGTTACTGTTCCAGTTACCTTAACTTCTATCTTGGAATAAGCTGGAGCAATCACTGGGGTTGTGTTATTTTAGTCCTTGCATAACTGCCTTGGCTGGGTTGTTTCAGCATTACGGCCTTCACTTTAACAAAATGATTGACGAGAAGCTGCTTTTTCTGTTATTACAATTACTTAAGAAATTTTTAAAGGATATTATCTTCTCCTTTCATCACTCAGTAAGACTTTTTTTTTTTGTAAGATTTTTTTTTTTTTTATTGGGGAAGGGAAGCAGGACTTTTTTAAATTGGGGAACAGTGTGTACTTCCAGGACTTTTTTTCCAAGTCAAGTTGTTTTCCTTTCAATCTTAGTTGTGGAGGGTGTTGTTCAGCTTCAACTTGTTGTACTTTCAGTCTTAGTTGTGGAGGGCGCAGTTCAGCTCCAGGTCCAGTTGTTGCTAGTTGCAGGGGGCACAGCCCACCATGCCTTGCGGGAGTCGAACCGGTAACCTTGTGGTTGAGAGCCCATGTGAGAATTGAACCGGCAGCCTTCAGTATTAGGAGCACGGAGCTCCAACAGCATGAGCCACCGGGCCGGCCTCAGTGAGACATTTTTTAAACAACTCATTGCCACAAAAAACTTGGGTTCTCCTGAGAAGTGATGTGTTTCCTCCTTTCTGATAATGAGAATTGTGCAACTGACCATATTTCCTTTTATCACCTGTGTCTTAGTGGTCTTTCTATTCTATCTTAAAACTGCGATGTTTCAGAGATAATGTGAATTGACATAGAACTCAATTAGCAATTGGCTCCCATCCTCCATCCGGCTGCAATTCTCAAGTAGGGACCATGTAAAGGTAGTATCTTCATCTGGGTAACGGATCAGAAAATGACTACTTTGTGATTATTTGGGGATTCTTAGTTTAGTGTATGGTACACATTTGGAGTAATCAGTCTATTTCTTACACATCTCATACGTGAAAACAAATAAAACACATAGCAACTGGAAGACTAACTGAAAAGGGATGCTTTTTTTAACATTTCAATAATGAGATCATGAATTTTACATGATGGAACTTTTTGGATTCCACTTATAGGAAGGGTTTTACTACATTCTTCCTTCATTACTAATTCTAGTGGGTCTCAATAGAAAGCATATACTGTTTATTGACAGTGAGCCACATACATTTTATATTGTGCATATTACTACCTAAATGTTTTTTATTGTAAGATAGCTCAAAACCATTACAGAACAAGGAAAGGCATAAATACCTGAATATGAAAATAGAGTAAAAGTAAAATAAAATAAAATAAAAAGATTAAGGAAAGTAAAATAAAAAGACTCAGTTGATTGTACTATGGGATATGTCTATTCTGAATATAATAATTCAGTTTCCATATTATTTCCATAATGGAAAACCACATTATTTTTTCTCTTTTAAGATTTCTTTGAAGACATACAAGATAGCATTTCTATTTGTACTTGGTTTAGTGGTCCACTAAAATTCATGTCTACTTAGAACCTCAGAGTATGATTTTACTGGAAATAGGGTCTTTGCAGGTATAATTAGTCAAGATGAGGTCATACTGGATTAGGATGGGTAACAAATCCAATGACTGGTGTCCTTCTAGGAAGGACACAGAGACACACAGAGGAGAAGGCCATGTGATGATGGAGGCAGGGATAGGAGTGATGCAGGTACAAGCCAAGGATTGCTGGTAACCACCAGAAACTAGGAGAGAGGCAAGGAAAAGATTCTCCTTCAGAGTTTCCAGAAGAAGCCAACCTTGTTTACACCTTGTTTTCAGACTTCTGGTCTCCTGAACTGAGAGAGTAAATTTCTGTTGTTTTAAGCCACCTAGTTTTTGGTAAGTTGTTAATTTGTTATGGCACATAAATTGAGCACCTAGTGGGTACTCCATAAATAACTGCCTTCAAATAATAGCCTTCAAAAGGGAGAATTGTCTATAATAATCTAAACAAGGGGCACTTTCACAGTAATTTTAAACAAAACAATCCAATAAAGAAAAGCATTTTTTCTTTTCTTTTTTGTAGAAAACACATGTTGGTTTAATATAAAATGCTTTTCTATAGTTGCATTTTGAAAAGTTTTGATCTCAAATATTACATATATGAATTGTAGCCGAAGAAAATGACATAAATGAGGGGAATAAAATTTCATGTTTCAAGATGATACTACTCACAGATAATATACAGATTTTATCACTTATTTCCTGTCAACAACTACAGGTGGTTTGGTGCACCCATTACATTGGATTTCATCAACTTGACCACTCTTGGAAAGATAACAATAAGACAGATAAACTATATTTGCAGCACTTATGAGAAAACTGATTCAATGTATTTCTTCAGTTGATGAGCATTCATGATATTGTAAGACATAGAGAAGAAAACTAAAATAGAATGATAAATAAAAGAGTAATTGAGAATTGTTATTTTTTTCATTGTATTTTTCCAAATCATGAACATATTTTATTCAGAATGGATCTATATACTTTGTATATTCACAGACAAATATGTCATGAGTTTGGGGAAAATTATTGAGTAAATTATATTTATAGAAAAATGCCTACAACATGGTCCTTAAAGGCATGCTTAATGTCATTCTGATGTTCTATCACCCTCTACTGGTCAGTAAGCCAAATTACTTTTAGCCTCTCCACTCCAATAAAGTGTATTTCTTTTATAAAAACAAACAAAACACTAAAAAAACAAAAAACAAAACCCAAAACTGTTTATTTGCTCAATCTATAAAATCTGTTCACGGATTAAAAAATTACATTGAAAATAAGTATATCAAAAATTATCTGTTTATCGCTTTCTACCATTAGTCTGTGAGCTCCTCAATGGAAATTAGAGATTTTCATTTATCTTCATATCTCTAACAGCCAGTATACTGCTTAACACAGTGTACATACTCAGTAAATGTTGGATAGATGAAATGTTGAGGCAATTTGCATAATTATAACAGTCTTCATTTATAATTATTTTATAAAGTTCTTTGTTTCATAAATATCATTACTCTATGGAATTATATAAAACTAGTAAAACAGATATTTCCAACATTGATTTCACATAAAATGCTAAAGTTATTTTAACTTGAATATATTTGAACACTTTCAATCCTATGTTCAATGCCATTTAGATTGGGCATTTTTCTGGTTACCTGTTATTCTGATTAGTCATGCATTTTTGTTTTGCCCGTAAAAGCATTTTATTTTGTTACATAAACATCTTTCTCAAGTAATATTACTAGAACACCCTGTTTATGGGGTTTTAGAGTTGAGGTAGACATATTTTTAAAAAACTTATCTCTATTATTCAGAGTTGTGATATAAAAATGACTTGTAGGCTATAGTTTTCAGAAAGCAGTTAAACTAATCCAGCTGAAGAAAATTTCTTATTTAAGTCTATAATATGGAAGGAAAAAAATATTATTAAAAATATTCTGATAAAAAAGCTTCAGATCATCAAGAAATGTTCACTGTCCTCCACAGACAGCCACTAGGATTTTCTCATAATTTCCTTTGGTTTCATCCAGGATGGCTTGGCAGAGAGAGATACCACACAACTTCGGATAGCATGCTTTGTCATCATTCATGTTGGTTTCAGAACGGGAACCCATAATTCTGATCAATGTCTTATGATGTGTTCCAGTACCCTTCCTGGCCTGATGAAGCTTCTCAGCCAAGAACACGGGTTTGTTTGTGGAATACTTCATGATTTGATCCCATTCTAACTAAGAGAAACAATGACAGTGTCAACAGATCAAAGCAGCATATCTCTAGGAAAAAGGAAAGCCCCTAGATGAAGCTCTGAAGAAAGCCCTTACAGGTCACCTCCAGGAAGTGGTTTTGGCTCTATTAAAAACTCCCACCCAGTTGGATGCTGATGAACTCTGTGCTGCCATGAGGGGCCTTGGAACTGATGAAGACACTCGGAATGAAATTTTGGCATCAGAACTAACAGACAAATCAGAGAAATTAACAGAGTCTATAGAGAGGAGGTGAAGAGCGATCTGGCTAAAGATATCATCTCAGACACATCTGGAGATTATCAGAAGGCTTTGCTTTCTCTTATTAAGGGGGACCAATCTGAAGATCTTGGCATAAATGAGGACTTCACTGACTCAGATACCAGGGCATTATATGAAGCTGGAGAAAAAAGGGACAGATGTGAGTGTGTTCAATACCATTCTTAGTACCTCCAGAAGCCATCCCCATCTCTTCACAGAGTTTCAGAAGTACAAGTAGTCAGCATGACATGAACAAAGTTCTGGAACTGGAGATGAAAGGTGATATCAAGAAATGCTTTGGATAAATACCCAGATGTGTGATTCCTGGGTTCTTCTTTGTCTCTTGTTATAGCCTTTGTTTTAAAGTCTGTTTTGTCTGGTATAAGTATTGCTACTCCAGCTTTTAATTTTTTTGTTTTGTTTCTATTTTCATGAAATATCTTTTTCCATCCCTTTACTTTCAGTCTCTGTGCGTCTTTCAATCTGAAATGAGTCTCTTACAGGTGGCATATGTAAGGGTCTTGTTTTCTTATTCATTCAGCCACCCTATGTTTTTTGGTTGGAGCATTTAATCAACTTACATTTAAAGTAATTATTGATAGATATGTAGTTATTGCCATTGTATTATTCATATTCTTAATTTTTTCATCTAAAATAAGTCCCTCTGAGATTTCTTATAATACTGGTTTGGTGGTGATGAGTCCCTTTAGCTTTTTCCTGTCTGGGAATGCTTTTTATCTGTCCTTTGATTCTAAATGATAGATTTTCTGGGTAGAGTATTCTTGGTTATAAGTTTTTGCTTTTAGTCACTTTGAATATTTCATGCCAATCCCTTCTGGCCTGCAAAGTTTCTGTTGAGAAATCATCTGATGGTCTTATGGGAACTCCCTTGTAGGTAACTAACTGGTTTTCTCTTGCTGCTTTTAAGATTCTCTCTGTCTTTAACCTTTGGCCTTTTAATTATGATGTGTCTTGATGTGGGCCTCTTTGGGTTCATCTTGTTTGGGATGCTCTGTGCTTCCTGGGCTTGCATGTCTGTTTCCTTGCTAGGTTAGGAAAGTTTTCTGTCATTATTTCTTCAAATAGATTTTCAATCCTTTCTCTCTCTCTTTTCCATCTGGTACCCTTATGATGTGAATGTTGTTATGCTTGATGTTGTCCCAGAGGCCCCTTGAACTATCCTCATTTTTTTGGGTTCTTTTTTCTTTTTGCTGTTCTAATTGGTGATTTCTGCTACTTTATCTTCCAAATTGCTGATTTGATACTCTGCTTCATCTAATCTGTTGTTAATTCTATCCAATGTATTATTTCACTTATTGTATTCTTCATTTCTGACTGGTTTTTCTTTGTGTTTTCTACCTCCATTTTTATGTTTCCTATCTCTTTGTTGAAGTTCTCACTGATATATCACTGAGCATCCTTATAAACAGTGTTTTGAACTCTACATCTGATAGAGTGGTTGTCTCCATTTCGTTTATTTTTTTTCTTTTCTTTTTTTCTGGAGCTTTGTTCTGAGCTTGTTTTTTTTCTGGAGCTTTGTTCTGTTCTTTTATTTGGGACAGTCTTTTTTTTTTTGTCTTCTTATTTTAGCTGCCTTATGTTTTTGTTTCTATGTATTAGGTAGGGCTATTACGTCTCTTGGTCTTAGTAGAGTGGCCTTATGTAGTAGGTCTCCTATGAGGCCCAGTGGGTCAGTCTCCTTGGTTACCTGAGCTGGGTGCTCCAGGTGTGTCCTTTGTGTGTGCCATCCTGTTGTAGTTGAGCCTTGGTTGTTGTTTGCACAGCAGTGGGAGGGACTGACCTTTAGGTCAATAAAGATTGGTTATGTGGACTGGCTGTGACTACAGTGAAGGAGCTGTTGTGCACGGGCTGACCCTACAGAGCTGGATCCACTCTAGCAGGGCTTTGGTGCCTGCCCAGTCTTCCCTTTGGATGTGTCTTCTGTGGAGGTGGTTGGGTGGTGCTCTGGTGTGGTCTAAAGCTGGCCACTGGGTGTGTTGTATCTGGGACCTCTTGGGACAGGCTTGGTGCAAGCCAAGGTCAGTCACTGTCTGTGCCCTGCCTGGGGCCACTTGGTATGAGCTACCAAGTAATCTGCAGATGGTTGCCACTTGTGCTGGCCTTGGAGGTGCCTGGGAGAGGCTGAGCTGTTAATCAAGGCTGTCTGCTGCTAAAGCCAGGTTTGGGGCTGCTTAGCAAGGAGTATGGGGCATGCTGAGGCCAGATGCTGCTTGTTTTGGATTTGTGAACCTTTGAGAGATTTTAGGAAAGTCCAAAGCATGAGCCAAGATAGGCTTTTTGTATGGAAAAGCCACTGGAAGTGGCTTGGGTAAGCCTGAAAGTTGGAAAGGATGGGGTCTCAAGGAATCACTAGGGTGGGAAAAAGAATGTTAGTTAGGTTGATGGAGACTCAGATATGGCAGCTGCCTGTGTGCTTGGTTAGGGGAGGGCTCAACAAAGGAACAATGGCTCTACAAGGACTTCTGTTTAGGAGAAAGCTGCCCCTCCAGCTCTCACCCTGAAACTATAGACAATTCAGTTCCTTCTGGTATGTCCCTAGAGCCTTTTGAGCTGCTGCTCCAGTGCTGGAGCTCAGAGTGAGTGAGTTCATCAGTGAGTAAGTCCACGCACCAGCACTTTAAGAGGAGTGCCTGGGACTCCAGCCACCCTCTGTCTCAGCCATAATCTCCACTGTTTTTCACAGCCAGAAGTTATAGAAACTTCTCTCCCTGGCAGTAGACCCCTGTGCTGGGGAGACTGGTGTGGGGCTGTGACCCATTGCTCCTCAGCGGGGACCACTTTAGCCAAGATATCCTTCCCAATTTTTTTTTTTTTATTAAAGATTTTATTGGAACAGGACTTCACTGGGGAACAGAGTGTACTTCCAGGATTTTTTCCAAGTCAAGCTGTTGTCCTTTCAATCCCAGCTGTGGAGGGTGCCATTCAGCTTCAAGTTGTTGTCCTTTCAGTCTTAGGTGTGGAGGGCGCAGCTCAGCTCCAGATCCAGTTGCCATTGCCAGCTGCAAGGGATGCAGCCCAACATCCCTTGTGGGAGTCAAGGAATCGAACTGGCAACCTTGTGGTTGAGAGTCCTCACCCCAACCAACGGAGCCATCCGGGAGCTCAGGGGCAGCCCAGCTCAAGGTGCTGTGCTCAATCCCAGGCACAAGGGGTGCAGCCCACCATCCCTTGCAGGAGCCGAGAAATTGAACCAGCAACCTTGTGGTTGAGAGCCCACTGGCCCATGTGGGAATCGAACTGGCAGCCTTCGGCGTTAGGAGCACAGAGCTCCAACCGCCTGAGCCACTGGGCCGGCCCTATCCCTCCCAATTTTTAATGGTCACACTTGGGTGTGGGACCAGCCCTTCCACATCTCTGCCCCTCCTACCAGTCTTCAGGTATCTTCTGTGATGAGACAAGGTAAGAGTTAACAGGAGTGGGCTTATGAGCTGGCAGGATGGGACAGGCAAAGAGTTAACAGGAGCAAGCTTGTGGGCTAACAGGAATGAGCTTACACATTAACTGCTTGGCTCTAACTCCCCTAGCTAGCACTGCACCTACAAGCTGACAAGCACCTTACATCCATCATAGGTGAGAACAGAATAGTTCCCAATCACAATGGCAACCCCTTGCAGACTGACATCCATCATAGATGGTAACAGGACAGTTTCCAAGAGAAGACACAATTATAACAGCAGTCCCCTGCAAGCTGACAAGCACCCTAGATGGAAAAATATAAAACCCCATCACTCCTTCTCATCGGTGCAGCTGTCCCTGTCGGGCTCTACCCTGGCAAAACTCCCTTTGTCAGTTCCAACACAACTCTCCTTCTTTTTGACTTTCAATAATTTTTTTTGTATTCTTGTAGAGTCTCATAAATACTTTTACATTCTGAGAACATCCGGGAGTTAATTCTATGCCAATACATTCTGTATGTCCTTAGTTATAGGACTTCTGTTTAGCTAGACTTCAGGCGATTATCAATGATGTTTGTTATACAGTTTAGTTGTAATTTTGATGTGGTCATGATAGGAGGCAAGCACAACATTACCTATTCCACCATCCTGATTACCCACTTGATCTTTATTCCTTTATAGGAGTGACTTACACTTTAGAAATTATCAGTGCTCTCAACTTAATAGGTATACATATTTCTCAAAAAGAGGCAGTGAAGGTTCTTGAAAGATCAGCCCCTTATATGTGTATACATTTAAGTAAAAAGTATTTTTTATTTACTTTAAAACCCTTTTCACTATAAAAATGATAACTATGGAAATTTAAAGACATGTGAATAATAGCTTATAATTATTGAGCATCTCTTTGCTAGAATTTTTCTAAGTACTTTATGTATATTATCTCCCTAATCCTTACAAGACTTTGGAGGCAAAGTCTATTATTGTTGAATATTGAGGTTAAGTAACTTGCCCAAGGTTGCCATAATCTGGCACTCAAATGTTAACCAACTGATATAATTTTAGTGCGTATATCTATTGCTTTTTGTAAGAACATATACTTTTATATTATTAACCAATCAACCAATCAATCAAGTTAGCTATCAATCAAATGTTGATTAATACATTTTACCAGGCACATAGCCAATGAGGATTCAGTGGTAAACAGAATGGTCCCAGTGCCTGCCCTTACAGAACTAACAGTCCTTGGGGGATGTAGGGAGTGAAAACAGTGAGTAGGCAGTTGTAGTGTGGCAATGGTTATGACAGAAATGTATAGGAAAACAACAAAGAAAGGTATCTTTTATCAGGAAAGAGTACAGAATTTTATCAAATTATACTGCTGTTTTCATTTGACATATTTATATAATGAATTATAGTAGATTTTCTGACATTAAACATTCCTGGGATGTTTGTTATGAGCTGTTTCATACGGGAAAACATACAGAACAATAAAGAGAATAATGTAACAAACTACTATATCATCACTGGATTTGTTATATTTAACATTTTGCCATATTTGGGTCAGATTTTTTTCAAATAAATAGAATATTACAGACAACTGAAGTTTTCAGTGTATTTTTAAAATCCATTTACTTCCCTTCTGCCAGAAGTAACTAGTATCCTGAATTTATCATTCCCATACAGATTTTTATCTTTGTACATATTTTACTATAGACATACGTACTCTTGAATTATATATTGTTTCTCGTGTTTTAATACATTAGGTGGTGGCATACCACATATTTTTTAAAATTACTTTTTCCTAAGATTTATTTTTGAGATTTGTTAATGTTGATGCATATAGCTCTAGTTCAATCATTTTAGCTGTTGTACGGGTTCTATTTAATAAATATAATTCAACTTACTTATGAAATTCTCTTGATAATGGTCATTTAGACTTTAAAACAATTTTTTTGTTTTGTTATTAATACAAAACAATGCTGCAGTGAGTATTCTCATTTACATCTCCTTGTATATTACTTGTAGTGGAGTTGCTTGATTATAGAGTATGCAGATGTTTAACTTTAACTATATATTCTAAATTGTTCTCCAAAGTGGTTGTTTAGTTTCCTACCAGAAATATATTTCCTTTCCAATACTTCATATTGTAGCCTTCTAATATTTTGATATTTTCCAAACCTATGGGTCAGAAATACCATGCTGTTGTTTTAATTTAATTATAGTCCTAATTACTAGTGAGTCTGAGTATCTTTTCATATTTGTTGGCTATTTGGATATTCCTTTTCTGTGAATTACCTAGCATGTCTTTTGTCCATTTTTCAGCTGAATTGATTGTCTTTTTCTTAATGGCTTGTGGATGTTCTTTCTACATTCTGGATATTAATCCTATGTTGGTTAAATGCGTTGCAAATGTCTTTTTCCAGCTTGTTGCTTATTTTTAAATTTACTTTTAGGTGTTTATTTTGTCATCATGCAGAAGTTAAAAATTTTAACATAGTCATATTTGTTCATCTTTTTCTTTTACAGGTGTGCTTTTAACATCTTGAGAAATTCTTCCTTACTTTAAAAACCTTTGTTATTTTCTATTTAGTTCTTCAATTAATCTGTAATTGATGTTTGTGTATGGTGTGATATAGGGGTCCAATTTAATTTTTTTTCTATATTGTCAGTTGTTCTATCTCCATTTATTGGCTGCTCCCATCCTTTCCCACAGATTTGAAATGCTTACCTCATATATCGATTTCCGTCTCTGTGTGGGCATATGGGTCTCTTTATTCTAGTGCACTGGTTGTCTATTATGCATCATATCACATGTCTTGATTACTTTCACTTTGATATCAAGATATTACAATTTCTTTTGATATTATGTCTTACTTTCTTCATCTTAAACAGTGTCAATGCTATTCTTAGCCCTTTGCTCTTCTACATGAATTTTAGAATCACCATATTTACATACACACGTGTACATGCAAGCACGCACATGCACACACAATCCTTTTGGAATTTTGAGAGCAATTGCATTGAATTTATACATTTATTGGGGAGGGAGAAATGATGTTAAATCTTCTATTCCATGAATATTATATGTTTTCATTTATTTAGGTCCTCTTTTATGTCTTTTAATAAAGTTTTATATATTCTGTAAAAATGCCTTTGTTAACTTTTGCTGCATTTATTCATAGAAACATAGTTTTTATAGCTACAGATGAATCTGATTTGCTATCACTTCATTTAGAACATTTAGTATCCATTTTAATAAGTGATGCTAGACCAAGGCTTAAGATGGAACATAAAATCCTTTCCATGGTCTACAGGGCTCTGCATGGACCGGCTCCTGCCTACCTCTCTGGCCTCATCATCTCTGCGGCTCTCCTTCCATTCTGTGCTCCAGGCTGACTGAGCTTTTTTCAATCTTTGAAAAAAGCCATGGAGTCTCTTTCCTCTAGACTTTGTACAAACTGTTCTCTCTGCCTGGAAGACCCTTCCCAGTACTTCAATATTATTGATTTCAGTAATACTATTATTGAGTATCTCAAACTAACTCCTTAGGTTTCAGTTAAAATGTGACTTTAATCTCTGAAACTTCTTTGATTACTCAGGTGTTTGTTTTACAGCAACTTTACAGAGGCTTGTCATACTCCCTGTCTCCACTGTAAGTTTCATGGAGATAGGGACCCATGTATATTATCTATTGTTTTATAGTCAGTGCTTAGCACAATGTCTGGCACATTTTAACACATCAATATGTTTTCTGATTGATTTAATGTTGTCACAAAAGCCAAGGGTGGAGAGTATCACATTTAATAAAAAGGACCAGCAACATAAATATTGAAAAACATCCATTGGAGCTGGCACTTTGGAGATTTGTGGGGATGTCAGTGAAAGCAGTTTCCGTAGGGTGGGAAAGGGTTAAGTCAGATTGCATAGGGCTATTGAATGAATGGAAGGCTGGAGTTGATTTGGTAGCTTGAGGAGATGTATGAAGATTAGCAATAGTCACCGAGAAAAATGAGAAAGGGAGCTGACTGAGACAAGAACTTGACATTTTAGGTAGTTTAGACTTAGCAAGCAATATATTTCACCATCTTTTTTCAAATTCTTAATTTCATTTAAAGATTTGAAACTTATCAAAAGATTTGAGACAGTCTCAAATCTCTGATGGGAATTCTTTAAAATTCTTAAAATTGGCTTAATTACCATTTCATATGAATGGAAATTATATTTCCATAAACATTTGGGTTTCTTATGATATTTTTGATATTGGATATTGCATATCCATAAAAAATGAAAATTGTGTTTTAAGTCAATAACCAAAAAGGATAATTGTCAGCCATCACTGTATTGCTAGAGAAGTTACAAGATAAGGTTACAAGATGGAAAGAAGCGGAAATGTTTAAGAAGAAATACTAGAATACTGGGATGTAGTAACACTAATTTACAGTGCTGTAGTTCTTTATAGTTTACAAAGTCATAGTACATGTAATCTCATTTAATACTCCCATAGCTTTGTGTTGTAGGAATTATTCCCATATACGTTGAACTTTAGAGATGTAAGATGTGCTCTCTACATCACAAAAGCAACTATGGAGACAGCTCAACTATTGCCCAAATTTTATGACTTTAGGAATATAAAATGCCATTTTTTATAATACTTTTTGAAATTTATGAATCATAATTCACATATTTTTTCATAATTTATACTTGAGCATATTCTTTTTTTAACATACAGCATGGATACTGATGGGTCAATGGCAGTGGACTGGGATGAATGGAGGAAGCACTTTTATTTAAACTTGCTAGAAATGTTGAGGGAATTGCCTGTTACTGGAACAGTTTTACTGTATGTGGTCTTTTAAAAAATATTTGTATATTTTACTCCATAAGTTATGTGTATACAGTGTATTACATTATAATCGGTTAGAAAATTATGGGGCCAGAAAATTAGCTTTTGAGGTTTTGTTGATTAAACATGTGACACTACAGAATGTCTCCTCAGAAATTTGTATGATGCCAAATATCTGAATTGGCATATAATATCTACTTCAATCCAAGTTTTAACTTGCAAAAGGCACCCATTTGTTGATAATAACTATGCATTCCAGCATTGATTACGCCTACATAGCACCATTATTCTGTATTATAGTTGCTTGTTTTCTTGCCTGTGAATTGCTGATTGCTGTGTCTTGTTGGATGAATAAATAAACCATAACCGGAATTCTTTTGAAAGAGTGCCACAGTTGTAGTATTTTTTCATATTCATATGTGTCTCATAGTCTGCTTGGCTCTTGTCTACCAGTGCACTTACAGATCTATGCTTAATAATTTCTTAAAATCCTCAAAATTTCTTAAAATTTTTGCATAGTAACTCCAAATTATAATCTACACTGTTCTTCTACAACTTTTGAGGTAGGGATAACTATTCCTGTTATGGATAAGGAAATCAAAGCAGAGAGAGGTTAAGTAATTGGCTTTCTTACAGGCAAGGAGGAAAGTGTAACAGTAAAGATTATGAACTCTAGAATCATTTTACCTGGGTGTGCCTCTTCGTGTCCCTCCTGATTAGCCCTGTGACTTTGGGGACACCATTTAACCTTTCTAAGCCTATACTTTCAGTTCTAAAGTAAGGATGATAATATTACCAACCATATAGAGTTGATGTGAGGATTGAGACAATCCATGTACACTACTTAGCACAATGCCTGGCAAACAGGAAGTCATCAATGAATGCTGGCAGACGGTCAAGAACAAGAACTCTGGAGCTAGTCTGCTTGGGTTCAGATCCTGGCTCCACCCTTACAAACAAGGGGACCTCTTTCTACCTCATTTTCCTACTGTGTGTGAAATGACACTAAGAATGGTACCTACTTATTAGGTTGTTGTGAGGATGAAACTAGCTAATGTATGTAAAGATGAAACTCTGTGAAGAGATGGGGATGGCTTCTGGAGGTACTAAGAATGGTATTGAACACACTCACATCTGTCCCTTTTTTCTCCAGCTTCATATAATGCCCTGGTATCTGAGTCAGTGAAGTCCTCATTTATGCCAAGATCTTCAGATTGGTCCCCCTTAACAAGAGAAAGCAAAGCCTTCTGATAATCTCCAGATGTGTCTGAGATGATATCTTTAGCCAGATCGCTCTTCACATCCTCTCTATAGACTCTGTTAATTTCTGATTTGTCTGTTAGTTCTTGATGCCAAAATTTCATTCCGAGTGTCTTCATCAGTTCCAAGGCCCCTCATGGCAGCACAGAGTTCATCTGCATCCAACTGGGTGGGAGTTTTTAATAGAGCCAAAACCACTTCCTGGAGGTGACCTGTAAGGGCTTTCTTCAGAGCTTCATCTAGGGGCTTTCCTTTTTCCTAGAGATATGCTTAGAACAGCATCTCACGCGTGTTAAGCACTGTTAGCTGTTATGATTATCAGTAGAAAAGGAAGGACTTTGAAACTTGTATTTCAAAACTTGTGACTTCTGGTGTTTCTTTATGAAATCTATGTTTCTTTCACCTTTCTTTAACACTTGGACTTTCTTTTAATAGTCTATGTGTTTAAGAAAAAGTTACAGTAAACAGCAATCTGTCCTGCCCCATCTCCCACCATCTCCTCAATCCCAAGATGCCAAAATTAAATAGAAAAAAGCTAAATGTAACCTAACTGCTTTCTAAAGAAGCTTAACTAGTGAAAAGGAGTTTCATATGAGGCTCTGCAGCTTTCCCTGTATCTATAAAATATTCATTTGAGAAAGGAAGATGACCTGTAGGATCACATTACTATTGATAGGTAGAAAAACCACACACGCTCCACTATCGCCTTAGCTGTAGGGGCCTTCTTTATTCTTACCACGATGCTATGAAACTTCAGTTACCAACATTCTCTTATACATATGTAGTCACTAAGGGACTGTTTTATCCTTTTAGTAGTGTTCACTCTGTACCTTCCCTTTAAAGATGATTAAAGGAAATTCAAGTCAATGAAAAATAGAGTTATTGTATGCCTACAACAGGTTTTCTGTTTCTTAACAAAGACAAGGGGCAAAGAGTTATGAAAAACAGCTGATTTGTAAATTAAATGACATATTGTCTGTGATAACCTAATTAAGTAAAACGTATAAATTGAATTCAGTAAACTGCTTTTTTGGGAATAGTGCTAACAAAGGGTGCTTCATGTGTTCAAGGGGCAGGTCTGCTGTTTGGTAAATAGTAATTTCACGAGAAACAAATATGCTTGGCACTATCGCTGCCAGCACAGAGGTAGAAGGCAGCCATTTTTGCAGGATGGAATACCGAGTATGAGCTCTGCATTAGGCTGCCTTGGTTCAAATCAATATCTAGGTAAGTTGGGGTAAATTCTTGAATCTCTCTGGGCCTCAGTTTTCTTAACTGTAAAATTCGGATAATAATACTTACTTCTCTTGGGATTAATATGGAAATTAAAGATGACACATATAACTGTTTAATGCAGTGCTGGCTTTGCTCTGTAAACGTTAGTTTTGTTTATTAAACAGATATTGAGCTAGTTCCTAGTCACATTATTGCTAATGATTATGCATAGCCAAGCACTTTGGAGGCCTAAATTGTTACCGAACAATCTATGCTTTACAATTAATAATATCAGTAACTAACATTCAGTATTTTTAGGGCCAAGCATTGTACTAAGTGCTTCATATGCTTTATTTAATCTGAACAGTCCTGTAAGATTAGGTATTAGTATTATCTCCACTTTGCATTTGAGGCTAAGAATAGCACCCAAGCCTCAGAGAGTTCATCCAATTCGAGGAGTTAGGGAAGTCAGGATTTGAATCCTGTCTGACTTTTCAGTTCTAAAGTTCTGAGCCCAGGTACTTAATCATGCTGTATATGATCAACCTTCTAGACCCTCCAAAAAAATCCCTACTTATATGTATAGCAGAGCTTATTATCTGCTCTGGGTGCTAGATGGGAAGGCCTGGGGTTTTGTCAATTCCACTGTAGGTAAAGATGTAAAAGGAAACTGTTTCTACAAACAAATAAGACAAACAAACAAGCAAAAACTCATAGACACAGACAATAGTTTAGTTGTTACCAGAGGGGAAAGGGGGAGGGGACATAGTAGAAGAGGGTAAAGAGGGTCAAATATATGGTGATGGAAGGAGAACTGACTCTGGGTGGTGAACACACAATGTGATACATTGATGATGTATTATTGAATTGTATACTTGAAACCTATATAATTTTATTAACCAATGTCACCCCAATAAATTCAATAAAAAAGGAAACTGCTTCTAAATGTATGCCATATATTTTATATTTGCTTTGTTAACAGTAAAAAGTCTGACTAAAGATAACATAGGGACCCACTAAATCTTGAACACTGAAGATACCTTTATGCTATTGCTAATTAAATAGCTATTATCCCCCAAGTTGTTTGTGTAGCCTGTATTTTATCATACCTAAAAATATATTTTATAACTTGACAGATTGTTCTTTTTGTATTCAATCTTAGACAAACAATTTTAAATTGAAAATGATATACATTTTTTTCCTTTGTTGTTTTTAAATTTTTATTCTCGATTTAAAAAAATAATCAACAGAAATTTATTTCTTACACTTTTGGAGTCTGGAAGTCTAAGATCAAGGTTGGTCAAGTTGGGGCTTGTTTCCTGGTTAACAGATGGCTGTTTTCTTGCTATGTCTTCACATGGTGGAAGAGTGCAAAATGGTATAGATTTTAAAATGGGAAATGTAAAGATTATCCTGAACATGATAAAAATAGTTATTAACTTATAATTGATAGTATTTCAAGCTAATTTTTGAGTTATTCAAAATTATACCAGTTGGTGAAGTACAAAATTCTAGCAAAGGCTGACATTAATTTGTTGTGGAGCTGAGATATATAAAACATTTAGCTCTTATAAGGAGAAAACATTCATTTGAGATTATCTAATTACAATATTATTTATTTATTTACTTATTTATTTTAATAGGGACTTCATGTGGGATATAGATGTACTTTTCAAAATTCAATTGATCAAGAAGAAAATTTGGTCTGTTATGGAAATATCTGTTGGCTGGAGGCATAACTGGTACTTATGCTCAAACACACACAACGCCATTAGAGCATCTAAAAACCCTAATGCAGGTGGGTTGCATAGTTCATGTGCATGTTTTTGAGAGTTAGGAATAATATTTGATGCTTTTCAAAAGAAGGATTTCAGAGGTCTTAACACTATTCCTTGATATTCTCATGTGCAATTACTTTATTGCCAGTAATCTCCTAGACTCATTCAAATAAGCTGCCTAGCTTATTCAAATAAGCTGCCAGGCACTCAACCCACCTTGAGGGTACAAAAAACAAATCATACACCATTCTCATCCACATGAATTTTGGAGTTTAGTGATGGAGACAGATGTGTAAATACATAATTAAATACAATATAATAACCTAGCACTAGTGGTCTAGGAACAGAAAAAAATTAGGAAACTCTCCTTTTTTTGCTGGAAGTAGGGTTGGGGAAGGCTAGACAATACTCTGATTCTCTCCATGGGCTGGAAATTGTGACACCAAGAGACAGAGACTGGTCAAAGAGCTGTACTCCCTCTTTATTCCTTATCAAATACTAGGCCCTGTAGGTAGAATTCTTCAATTGTTTGAAAAGTTTCGGGTAGAGCTGTTGTGGTCCCTTTGAAGATGGTGTGGAAATGGAGGGATTGCCTGAGCCTGGTGGCCAAGTCTCTGTGGTGAGAACTACAATGAAACAAGGGGAGAAGGGTTTCCATTCTTTTCATTGTTCTACTCAAGGCAGAAATGATGGGCCTAAGACAACATTCAGTCACTATCTCCTTTTACCCCTTTTGGGTCACCAAGGAACAAATTTCTCTCTAATTTTTATATAAATATACAAAGCAGGGAAGCATGTCAGGATGCTATGTTCAAAGCAGGGGAAAAGGGCAAAAGGCCTACTGTCAATGGTGACTATTTTATCATTTAATCCATCTGTTTCCAGTCCTACACCACACTGAATTACTGAATTCCGTATTCCTGAGTCAAGAGCCTTTTTGCTTTCTCCAGAGAATAAAGCCTCACAGGTTTTAAAGGTTTTTTTTTATACATTTTTGTTGTTAGATTTGCCTTTGCAAATCAAAACTGCATCTTCTGCACTACTCCTGGCAAGCACAAAAGGAAAGGCGTAAGTTTACAGTTAGGAAAAGCCCACCAACTGTCAAGCACTATTGGATGAAAAAAACAACAACACAAAAAACCCTACCTAGCTCACATTGTACAGTACAGAACACCCAGGGTGGAGGCATGACTAAAAGTTTCCAGAGAGGAAAACCAGGTCATCTACAAAAAAATCAGTGTCACCAGACTTCTCAGAAGTAACACTAGATGCCAGAAAATAATAGGGTAATTAACGCTTTAAAAGTTCTGAAGGAAAGCATTTTCTACCTTGATGTCCACACTCAAGGGGAGAAGCAACATAAAATAATTAGTGGAGAAGATGCAGTTTAACAAAGGCAAATCTACCAACAAAAATGTATAAGAAAATCAATCACTGTGGGGTGGGTTCCTTTCATGTGTATATGTGTGGTTGGGGGAGATAAAATTTTATTCTGATATAGTTTCAACCTACATTTATATAGTCCAAGGAAATATATATATAGGATATATAGTCCAAGGTAAAATATATAGACTAGTCCAAGGAAATCCTGGATACTCTACACAAATTCCCAATGCACATTTTGCCCCATTTGCTCTCCCCTATACATATGTGCATGTGTGTGCACATGTGTGTGTGGAGACAGAGAGAGAGAAAAAATTGGAAACATTGTGCTCCTTTACCTCTAAATAGTTCAGTGTGAATTTCCTAAGAACTTTCCTTTACATATTTTTCAAAATGAGGAAATTTAACAATACAATACTATTATCTAATCCACAGCCCTTATTTAGATGTCATTAATTGTGAATTGTTCTAAGAATTGTCTTTTTTAAAAGAAATAAACTTTATTTTATTAAAGCAATGATTTGTGGGAAAGGGATTTGTTTCTGCAGCAATAATTAACCTATCCTGACTGATACAGGTAGCACTCTGAGCAGTTATTATACCCAAGTCATCCTGTGCAGAACTTTATATCGAGAGGCAGGGAGAGAGAGAGGGAGGGCGTGAGGGAGGGAGAGAGAGAGACAGAAGGAGAGAGGGAGAGCTGGAGGGAGGGAGGGAGAGAGAAAGAGAGAGAGAGAGAGAGAGAGAGAGAGAGAGAGAGAGAGAGAGAGAGAGAGAGAACAATTTCTTAAAGATTGAACCAACTAAAATATCAAAAATATCAAAGTTCTCCTTTGCATAAGGGCTCTCTCTCTACTGAACAACCCAGTATACTATTCAAGAACTCTCAGGTTTCTCTTCTATCCCATAACATCTTCCTTTCAACCTGTGCCTTTTTTATTATTATTATTATTATTTTGCCATTTACATATGCTTATTCTTTTTTTTAAATTAAGCTATAATCGACATAAAACATTATATTAATTTCAGGTAAACAACATAATGATTCAATATTTACACATATTGCAAAATGATCTAGTGACAACACATCTAGTTAACATCCATCACCATAGAGAATTTTTTCCTTGTGATGCGAACTTTTAAGGTCTATTTCCTTTGCACTTTCAAATATGCAATACATCCCATGACTTACTTATTTTATAAATAGAAGTTTGTACTTTTTGACTCCCTTTACCTATTATGCAGACCTTCCCCCACTCCCACCCCCAGCTTCTGGCAACCACCGATCTGTTCTCTTTGTATCTTACCCTTTTCAAGATACTACCTCTGTATCTCCTTGATTCTATTTCCACACATTTATGAAGATGTTTATACTACCTCCCTTTACCTCCTTCTATCTCTCATCATTTATATCCACGATCACTCCTAAATCCCTTACAGGTCTTGTTCCTACCTCTCTATTGAAAATGCTGTCTGTAAGGATACCCAGTGACTTCAATTACCAAAACTAATGGTTTCATCCTCCTCAACCACTTTGCCTCTTGGTGACATTTCGCCATCGTTTTAATGATAAAGCTCCTCTAGAGAATCTTTTCTTGGTCCTCTTCTTATCTCTGTAACCAGTTTTCTCTGCATCCTTTCCTGCTTTTCTAACTTCAGCCACTACCAAGATCTTCAACCACTCTCCCTTTTATTTACTCTCTTTTTTTATTTCTCCAGATGAACTCATCAACCCTGTAATTTATGAGCTGATGTCTCAAAATCTGTACTAATAATGGTCTTTTAAAAATTAGTTTCAGGTGTACAAAGCAACATAATAGACATTTACACACCTCACAAAGTGATAACCCCAACAAGTCTACTACCCATCTGACATCGTACATAGCTATTATAATACCATTGACTATATTCCCTATGCTGTACTTTTTACATCCCATGACTATACACACACACACACACACACATATACACACACATATATAATGTATATATGTGTATACATATTTAATTATAGTTGATATTTAATATTGTTTTATATTCGTTTCAGGTGTACAGTGCAGTGGTTAGGCATTTATATACTCTATGAAGTGATCCCCTGATAAGTCCAGTACCTATCTGACACCCTACATAGTCTTTATAACATTATTAATTATATTCCCCATACTGTATTTCATATCCCTGTGACTACCAATTTGCATTTCCTTTCCTAATCCCTTCAATAATGGTCTTTATAGTAATTTTTTGAAGTATCTAGATTATGTGTCAGGTCTCTTGAATATCCTTTTATCTGGATCAGTTCCCTGGTCTTTTTTTTTTTTTTTTGTCTTTCTTTATCTTGGTATTGGTAAATACCAAGTGTGGGGGGCTTTCACTTTTACTTTTACACACACACACACACACACACACACACACACACACGGTGCCAAAAAAATGTATCATATTTTAAGAAAGGAAAAATCTGTATTAAAATTACGCTGATGGTAACTACTTTGAGCACCTGTTGTAATTGCAGAAGTCAAACATGACTTATATTCAGCTTTTGTTATATATTGAGTATTACAATTTTAATACAGTTTTCCTTTCTTAAAATGTGTATACATTTTTTTGTCTCTCTCTCTCTCTCTCTCTCTCTCTCTCTCTCTATATATATATATATATATATATATCAAAGAAAATTATTACTTTGTCCTAAAAAAAGTCATTTCAATTGTAAGCACAGCACACGGGAGTTTTTAAGCTTTTGAAGCCAGGAATCTTTATCCTCTTAAAAAATGATAGTACCTTGATTAATTTATTCAACAAATATTTATTGAGCACCTATTACTTGTTAGGCACTGTTCTCGATACTTAAGAAACTTATATTCTAGCAGGGGAAACCGACAATAAACCTAAGAAATGAGTAAATCATATAGTATTTTAGGTGATCAATACCCTCTAAGGTGATAGGCGATATAGGAAAAAGAAAATACTGGAACAGTGTAAGGGGAAGCAACAGTGTCAGGAAGTGTGGGTAACAGTGTTAAGAAGCAGGGGGGCTCACTGATAGGGTGATTTTTGAGCAAAGACTTGGAAGGCGATGAGGGAGTTCTCCGGGAGGATACCTGGGAGGTGAGTATTCCAGGCAGGGGGGCAATGCAGAGGCGCTAAGGTGTGTGTACTATGTCTGGCTCAAGGTACAGCAAATGCTGGTGTGTGGAGCAAAGTGAATGAGGGGGACAGTTGCAGAAGATGAGGTCAGAGAGGTAATGGGGGAGCAGATCACAGAGATCAGAGTAAACTTTGACAGTTACTCTGGTGATATGAGGAGCCCAGTGGTCCAAGATTTGGGATTTTACAAGAAAAAATAAAAAATATTGGTCTGGGCCTGTCTTTAGACTGTGCCACTGACTTTCAAAAGATGTGACCACAGATTGAGGACACAAAGTCCAGTGCAATATAGTACAGAACTAGGTTTTACCATAATCCCTCAGTCCTGTCGCCTGTAATTCTCTAGTACCTCGACTTGAGAATACCTCAGATCCTTTATGGGCGCCTGGAAAAGAGGTTGAGGCGCACCGGCAATGTGCGGTGTCCCAGAGGACAACACAAAAGGTGTGTCAGAATGGAGGGCATGGACAACAGTGGCTAACCAGGATCGGGATTAAGTAAGGGAAGGATTTTAAAGTGTCCTTTGGATGTTGTGACAGGGAAGTTCAGTGAAGTAGGGAGGTGGCTGAGATGAGACTGCAGCAGACCTATGAGAAAGTACTAGGAGGTGAGGAGGAGGAGGGTCTTTGGAAGCAACTCAGGTTCGGCGAGGGGGGGCCAGACTAGAGGGGGGCTGAGTTGGGGGGCGCGGGGTGGGTGGGGTACGGCTCCTCTGGGAGGTCTGCCCTCTCTAGACCGCCCCCCAATCCCCGTAGGGTCAGCGGGGGGCCTACTGCAAGGCGATGACCTACTCTGGGCTCTGGGAGGAGGGTGGCACGAGGGCACTGGACACTCACGTCAGGGCTGCAGGTCAGCGCAACTCCCCTGCGGGAGGCACTGAGTTGTTCCGGGAGATTGTAGACACCCGGGCGCTCCTTCGACGCCGCCTGGGGAACGCGCTCCGCTTCCCCAACACTCACTTGTCTCTCGGGTCGGTCAGCGGCCGGAGGTCGCCGCGGACCGCGCCGCGTCTCCCACTTCCGGCGAGCGGCCTCTCGCGTGGCGCCTCGGGCAGGGTTCCCATGAGGCCGCGCGCCCGAGGGGCCTCTCGGAGGCGCCCGAGAAGCCGGCGGCGCGGTCCTCTCGCTCCCCCAGGCGGCTTCGAACCGCTGCGGCTCCCTCGGGCCGTTGCCACAGCCGCCGCAGTGGAGGCGGCCGTGTGGTCCCCGCCACCGCGAGGCAGCACCGGACGGGCCATGCTGCGCTGGCTGCGGGGCTTCGTGCTGCCCACGGCGGCCTGCCAGGACGACGAGGACTACTTCAACTACGGGATCCTCTTCCAAGACCTGGACCGCAACGGGGACGGGGTGGTGGACATCATCGAGCTCCGGGAGGGGCTGAAAAACTGGAGCTCCACGTTTGGCATGCACTCAGAGAAGGTGATTGACCAAGAGAATGTGGCACCGGGAGTCGGGAGAGACGTTGGGTGGAGGGTGAAGCCAAACTTGCCCTTTCTGGAGCTTCTTTCAAAGGCCCCTGTTATAAGGGCGGGATTCTCCTCCCTGAGCCCCTCACGCAGAATAACGCCCGCCGGCGAAACACGATCGATCTCAATCTTCTTAAGACAGTCACTGTTGACCATGACCAAAGCCTTCTCCTGGGCTTTTTGCGAGATGCTCAGTGGGTTTCTGGTGACTCATTCAACATTTCCTGAATCCACACAGAATTTCAGGGGTCGTCTTAGCCTTTGTGAATGCAGGAGTAAACGACGTTTCTCTTTAATCAGGACGTTCCCAGCCCAGGGTTCACACTTCAGCATCAGGCACAGGTGGGTCCCCAGACCTGCTGTCTCTGACATCCACAAGATCTAGGGGAGTCAGACCTTGATCCTTGAATTCACGCTCCTGCTGACTGTTTAATACATTGCCTAAATTAGTGAGGTCTTCCTTCTCTAGATGGGTCTTGGCTTCTTATTTAAAAACTGTTTAGATGGAAGTTTAGGACATCAAGATAAAACAGTTATTCTATTTCTACATCATTGCTGAACAGTCTTCAGATATTACTCACTTGTTTCAGCTCTCTACTGTTTAGGGTTTATGTGTGTGTGTGTGTGTGTGTGTGTGTGTGTGTGTGTGTATGTGTGATGTCCAAACCTTTCCCATAGCTCAGGAAATTCCTTCAGACTTCTGCGGTCCAAAACCTGTTGCTCTGATTTGATTTTTAGCTCACTGTCTCATACCTGTATCCTCTCACTCTGCTTAGTCCCTTCAGATTGATGACTTAATCAAACCATCTACATGGTTTTATTTTTATTTTGGCCCTGAACTCTGTCTCTTAGAACAGTCTCTGGTTCTACTTTCTTCTGTTAGCCCAGAATTCCAGGACACTGCATCTCAGCCTTTCAGGTATCTCAGGTTCCTGCTTACCTGAAAAGGGATATCAGAGAAGAAACCTGAGAGGTAGGAAACAGAGTAATGCATAATGGGCCATTCTCTGTTTGCACTCACATAGTAAGAAAACTTCCACGAACCAATTTCAACCTCCTTGCCCCCTCCACCCCCCTATACGTCATAACAACCCCTCATGTAGTTACAGGTGTGAATTCAGGGAGAGGTGATGGATAACAGTGGTGGGGTGTAGAGATCTGGACAACTCTTTGTAGCTTGCTTGTGCTAATTCTGCTTGATCTCAGACGTAGTGTTACGTCATAAGGATTGCTTGCTGGGCTCATCAAAACTTATGACTTAGAGGGTCTGACAGAACCCAACTCATGATATGCAACTCTGGCTGTATGGTCACTTGATGTCCCATAGTTAAACACTCTTTCTACCATGGCCCCATAGCATGCCAAGAACTGTTAAACAATTTTCTGCTGAAGATTCTCCTTTGGGGGCTTATAAACTCCATGCATCATTTTTTCTACCACTGGTCCTGAAATACTTAATTGATGTGGTAGACCCCTGAACCTTCATTGATTCTATTATCCCCCACCCACTGGAGTGCATATGTCTTACCAAGGCCCCTAATATATTGCTACTTCTTGCTCATCTAATCTGGTTAATGTGATGTCATCAATATAGTGGAACAGTGTGATGTGCTGTGAAAGTGTAGATACAACAGGTTCCTTTATGAGAGAGGGTGGGAGATTTAAATGTATATTATTGCTCATGCCATGTGAATGTCAGTTGCTTCTGGTCCTCCTTGGTAAGTGGAAATCACTGCATTCACCAGATCAGTGGCCATATGCTGTGGCCCTGGGGCCGTGTTAATCTACTCTGGTAAAGATGCCACATCTGCATCCATAGCTGCAGTTGGCTCCTCTGCTACTTGGTTGAGTTTTGAAATTGTCCACTGTCATCCTCCACTGTGATCCACCTAGCTTGTGTAGGGGCTAAGACTGGTGAAAAAATGATGGGGACCACCACCCCTGAATTCTTTAGTAGGTCTTTAAGCGTGGTACTAATATTTGCTGTTTACTCTGGGGTGTGATACTGTTTTTTTCTCCAACTCTTTTTATTGTGGTAAAATACACATAACATAAAATTTACCATCTTGACCATTTTTAAGTGTACAAGTCAGTGGTATTAAATACATTCATAATACTGTGCAACCATTACCACCATCTAGCTCCATAATTCTTTTCATCTTGTAAAATGAAAACTCTATACCCATTAAACAATAACTCCCTATTCCTTCCTCCATCCAGCCCTTGGAAACCATTCTACTTTCCATGTCTATGACTTTGACTATTCTACATCATGTGAAATACAGTAGAGTCATACATTATTTGTCTTTTCATGAATGGCTTATATCACTTAGTATAATGTCTTCAAAGTTCATATTGTAACATATGTGAGAACCTTTATTTTTTAAAGCTGAATAATATTCCAGTGTATGTATTACCACATTTTTGATGCGGTGTCTTTCTCAGTCTTTCGCTGTTTTTCTCCAGTGTATCGATTGCTGCCAGCAACATTCACCCAATTCCATTAATCTTCAGCCTTCTAAATGGCTGTTCAGCTATGTGCATTTTGTTAATGAAACCATTCTTGAATTGTTTCTTACTATCAAATTTTTATTTTAATAACTGTTTTTTCCTGATGGATGTAATACTCCCTCAATCTTACACATATCTCCTGTACCAAGTGTTTCCTCAGGGGTAGTTCTTCCGCTAATTGAATGTGTGGTGCTTCTTTCATGCTATCGGTGATTCTTGGTTGTCTGGTTTTGTTGATGAGCTCTGGACTGAACAATATTGGTAGCCAGAGTGTATTGTTAGCCAAAATTTCCCCTAAAAAGGGACACAAATTACTAATGGTATAAGAGATGGTTTTAGATTATACTTGGACGCTACAGAAGCTACATTACGTTCAAAGGTAAGAAAGTGACTCCCTTTGAAATGATTCTTTTTTCCGTCTCCATGATTGTATTGAGCAGAACGTATCAGTTTGTTGCAATGTGGCTTTAACACTTACAATACTTGATAATCTTCCTTTAAAAGAAGAAAAAGGACAAGCCGCAGACTCAGAGCTTTCAGAAAGGCAATGATATTTAATTAGAATCTAACTCCTTGTTTTGCTCTTACTGCATTATTTTTGTTCCAGCTTTATTGAAATATGATTGACATATAACATTGTGCATGTTTAAGGTGTACAATGTGATGATTTATACATGTATATGTTGTGAAATGATTACCATAATGAGATTAGTTAACACATCCATCACCTCACATAATTCCCTTGCTTTTAAATTTATTTATTTATTTTATTTTTCAATTACAGTTGACATTCAAATTATATTAGTTTCAAGTGTACAGCATACTGGTTAGATATTTATATAACTTATGAAGTGATCACCTCGATAAGTCAAGTACCCGCCTGGCACCATACATAATTATTACAATATTATTGACTATATTCCCTATGCTGTACTTTACATCCCCATGACTATTTTGTAACTGCCAATTTGTACTTCTTAATCCCTTCACCTTTTTCACCCAGACCCATAACCCCCCTCCTATGTGGCAACCATCAGTTTATTCTCTGTATTTATGAGTTTGTTTCTGTTTTGATTGTTCTTTTATTTTATTTTTTACATTCCACAGATAAATGAAATCATGTAGTATTTGTCTTTCCCTGTCTGACTTACTATAGTTAGCATAATACCCTCTAGGTCCATCTGTATTGCTGTAAATGGTAAGATTTCATTCTTTCTTATGGCTGAGTAATATTCCATTGTATATATGTACCACATCGTCTTTATCCAATTGTCTATTGATGGACAGTTAGGTTGCTTCCATATCTTGGCTATTGTATATGAAATGTCCTTCTTTGTCACTTGTTATAGCCTGTGTTTTAAAGTCTACTTTGTCTGATATAAGTATTGCTACCCGGCTTTTTTCCATTCCCATTGTATGAAATATTTTTTTTCCATTCCTTTGCTTTCAGTCTATGTATGTTTTTCAATCTGAGTGAGTCTCTTGTAGGCAGCATTGTTTTCTTATCCATTCAGCCACTCTATGTTTTTTGATTGGAACATTTAACCCATTTACATATAAAGTAATTATTGATAGGTATATAGTTATTGACATTTTATTATTCATGTCTTCTCTCTTTTTTCCCCATCTTTTTCTTAAAGAAGTCTCTTTAACATTTCTTATGATATTGGTTTGGTGGTGATGGACTCCTTTGGGTTCTTGTCTGAGGAGCTCTTTATCTGTCCTTCGATTCTAAGTGATAGCCTTGCTGGGTAGGGTAATATTGGTTGTAGGTGCTTGCTTTTCATCATTTTGAATAATTTGTACCAATCCCTCTGGGCTGCAAAGCTTCTGTGGAGAAATCAGGTGACAGTCTTATGGGAGCTCCCTTGTAGGTGACTAACTGCTTTTCTCTTGCTGCTTTTAAGATTCTCTCTTGTCTTTAATCTTCGGCATTTTAGTTATGATGTGTCTTGATGTGGGCCTCTTTGCGTTCATTTTGTTTGGGACTCTCTGTGCTTCCTTGACTTGTATTTCTATTTCCTTTGCCAGGTTAGGGAAGTTTTCCATCATTATTTCTTCAAATAAGTTTTCAATCCCTTGCTCTCTCCTCCTTCTGGTTACCCCTGTGATGTGGATGCTGTTATGCTTGATGTTTTTCCAGAGGTCCCTTATTCAAAATGGAAAATTCTCATTATGTCACCTAACATATTCTCTCTGGTTATGTGAGTGGTCTCTACTAGTCGGGAACATCCTTCAGGGCAGGGACTGCGCCTTGTCTTTTAATCCCTAGCACCTAGTCCAGTGTCCAGCTCACAGTATTTTTCAATTCAACAAATATTGATCAAAGGCCTTTGTGTGCCATACTTTATGCTATGCATCGATGGTACAAAGATGAACAAGACATGGCCTGTGATTTCGATGTAGGAGTCTACTGGAAATATAGATGATGTGTATTTAAAAATTATGATTATTCATTTTTTATTTTAAAAAGCATAACACTTCAGTGAGATTTGAACATACACTCTTACTTCATGAGGCTAGGTCTCAAACCATTAAGCTGTGGGTCATACTAGAATTTCACATATTTTCACATATCTCATTTGGTTAATAGAGTGTGAGGTCTCTGATGGCAAAGATTATATGTCTTAGTATCTTTATTCTTTCAAGGTACTTGGCATTCATTGATAACCTCAGGTAAGTACTAATAAGATTCATAATTATTTGGAATGACACGGTGGTTATTGACTCTAGTATTACACAAATTAAAAAAAAATCACTTAATGTGATTAGCCTTGTAGCTGTGACTAAAAAATTAGGGCAGTGGATGCTGATGGAAATCATAATCAGTATGAGTGAAATGTGCCAGTGTTAGCATGGTATAATGGATTTACTTGCAATGCATCTCTGCAATGAGTTTCTTCTTTCTTGTAGGACATTTTTAAAGCTGGAGATACGAATGATGATTCAAAATTGGACTTCAAAGAATTTTTGCAATACCTTAAAGACCATGAGAAAAAAATGAGGCTAGCATTTAATAGTCTGGACAAAAATAATGATGGTGTGTACGTATGTGTGTTTTATTCACAATTAGCTTGACATGCATAATAACTGTCAGTACTAAAGGATATTTTTACTAGATTCTAATTTACTCCTACCATGAAAGATTCAATTGTATTACTTGTTTACCAGTAAGTTTTTAATGCCTAAGAATAACATAATATAACATTTAGTAGTAGTATAATTTCTGTGTGGTTACAATCTTTTTAATAAAATAATTTTGCCCTCTGAATTTAAAGCTTCTTGGCTCAGTGCGTAGGGCTCTCCTCTCTTTTGCAATATATGAGCTGAAAGTATCATGGTAGTTTGAAAAATGACATTTATTGTTTTCCTGCTGATTTTGAAAATCTTGCTGTTACAAGAAAGTGAGATAACACAGAAAAGCTCCTGAAAGAAAGTGAAAGTTACTTGTAACCCTGCTGTCTAGAGATCTGATTTAGCATTTTAATATATTTTTTTATTTCCTTCCAGTCTTTTTGTCTCTGTTTCTTTCTTGGTTTCTCTCTCTCTAAATGAAATTGCAGTCACACTGTATGTATAGTTTGGTGTCCTACTTTTTTCTTTTAATGTTATGATGTAAGCATTTCCACCTCATTGAATATTCTTCACAATTTTTAATGACTGAAATATGTCAGTAGACTTATCTAATCATTCCCATATTGTTAGACATTTAGGATGTTTTCAGTTTTTTTACTCTTAGGTATAATACTGTGATCAATATCCATGCTGATTTGCAGACGAAAGGTATACTCTATTATACTTTGTTACAAACCCTTAAATCAGAGAAACTAAATGTAAAAGTGGAATACCACTTCAGCATCCATATGTGGCTAATCCACCGTGGGTAATTAGAGCCTAATTATACCCTATTTAAGAAACATATATGTTAATTTTTAAGCTTTGCGAAATCTAATTTTTGTTAATTGCAAAATTCTAAGTGTACAAGAAAAGCCATTTAAAGGATTCTACTGATGGATTCTTGGGTGAAACAAAATATAACCTGATTGTCACAGGCTTTAGTGATCTGTGAGCACAAAAGTGGTTACATTTCCTTTAATACGCAAATCGTGCTCCAAGTGTTCGTTCATTTTCCAAAAGGAAGTTTAGGCTTTCCTGGGCCCCCCTGCTGAAATAGTACCCAGAAGCTTTAGAAGTACTGCTTACTAAATTAGACTTGGTCATCATTTGCTGCTGATCTAGGACTGATAGTTCTGCTCCTGTGCTGTTCTGAAATTTCACTCCGTTGTTGATGGTTACCACCAGGACCATCATTTGTAAACTGATAATCCACTGCGTCAGATAATTCATGAGATTAGAATGCCATTAGTAAAAATATACTACTACTATTGTCCTTGGTAAAATTGCAAATCCATGGTTGTAGCTATTGGTGGTAGTAGAGAATATTTTATTGAGGCAAGATGGAAGTCCCAAAATAATACAGTGATTGGCAATATAGATTTTCTAATTTCTGCCTTGACTAGTCAAACTGGATGTCACAGCTCAGTCCCCAAAGCCCTGCAGAGGTACCATTCTGGTAGAGCTGCTGTCCAAATTCCCACTGGCTTCATTTGTTGTAAGCACCTGAGCTGTGACAGGAGGTGGCTCTGCTGTTGCCATCAGGGCTGCTGCCAGCCCTGACGAGGTGCTGCCATGTCTGTGTCATCACTGCTGCTGCCTCTGTAGCCACCTTTGTTTAGAGCTCAGCCAGTTTACCTTGGCCAGGATGGTTTTGTGGGTGGGATAGAGAATATCTCTTTTATTATGAATTGAATTGTGTCCTCCCCAAAAAAAGATATGTTGAAGTCCTAATTCCCAGTACCTCAGACTGTGACCTTATTTGGAAATAGGTTTTGACAGAAGTAGTCAAGTTAAAATGAGATCATTAAAATACGCCATATAAAAGGGAAATTTAGACACAGAGATAGGCACACACAGAGGAAGATGATGTGAAGTGGCCATTTGATGATGGAGTCAGAATTGGAGACAGTGATGTATCTACAAGCCGAAGGACGCCTGAGGCGACCAGGAGCTAGGAGAGAGGCATAGAATAGACCTTTCCCTGGTGTCTTCAGAGGCAGCAGGGCACTGCCGACAACTTGGTTTCAGATTTCTGGCCCGTGAGACAATAAATTCCTGTTGTTCTAAGCTGCCTAGATTGTGATACTTTGTTACAGCAGCCTGTGGGGACAGAGCCAGGAGTGCCTTTCCAGGTTCTCGGCCTCACGTGGAAAGGTGCTGGCTCAGGTAGTAAATGGCCATCAACTGTGATTGGATGGCCATCAGCTGTGGCTAGTTAGCCGTCAGCTGTAACCAGTGAGCCATTGGCCACTAATATAACTGCCGTGGCTACGCTAACAGAAAATGGGGGCTAGCAAGAAGATGTTGGTTGAGCTAGCAAGAGCAATGGATTGCAGTTAGCAGGGCGGATTGCAGCTGTGTCATCACTGCAAGTGAGGTTGGTTGGCAGAGACAAATGGACAGTGAGTTGCTGATCGTGTGGCTCTTGCTTCCTGTGTCTCCAACCCAGCCGCCAGCAAGAATATAGTGGTATGACTCCCCTATTTATGGCTCCGTGTGTGGGGACAGAGTCCCATAGAGCAGTTTCCAGGCTCTCAGCCTCACATGAAAGGTGCTGGCTCGGGTAGTAGATGGCCATCAGCTGTGGCTAGTTGGCTGTCAGCTGTAACCAGTTAGCCAATTAGCCACTTATATAACAGCTGCGGCTGTGTTGGTTGGTGAGTCGGTTGGTTGGCAGGCAGAGAAGCGGACGACGGGTTGCAGGTCGTGTGGATCCAGCCTCCAGTGAGACTATAGTGGTATAACTCCCCTATGTATGGCTCCGTGGGTATTCATTTTTGGCCTAGCCATATGCTGCATTCTTATATGGGGAGCGGGACCAGAGACACCGCAGGCTGCCTCGCACGACAAATGGTGCAGCGAGCAGGGTCCCCCGTGTGACACCGTGAATGTTCCTTTTTGGCCTCACCCTATCCTGCGTTCTTATGCGGGGAGCGGGACAGGAGACCCCGCGTGACTCCCTGCATGACACAGCCCCAGGAAATGAATATACTCTTCTCTCTTGTTAGCTTCATCAGAAGGAATTTGCTACCAGAATATTTGGGGCCTCAAGGGACAGCTTTTTCAATTCATATGAACACGCGACCACTTTCTCCCAGATGGTACAAGTGCTTCCACATTGGCTGGGATAGGAGAATTCTGAGTATCAGGTGTACCTCACTGACCCTGGAGCCAACATTTCCCCCAAAATCTATTACAGGATCTGGCTCACTACGTCAGACATTTTCCCCTCGTGTCTTTCTCGTTATCATTGTTCCTGTTGGGATTCTCCCTATTCATCACACATTTATATGTGTTAAACATCAAGACTAGACAGGATTCCATTTTTACCACTCCCGTTTAGTCTCCCAGGAAGCTTTCCAGGCCTTACGCTAATCAGTGGAGTTGAGAGGATGCATGTGGGCTGGTTTACTATCAGACTCACTAGCTGGACGCCTTCAAGCCCAAATGGGAACTGATCTGTTTAACTTCTCTCACCAAGAAGTATCTCAGCCCCTGCTCCTGTTTAGCCAAAACATCCATGGAATGCAGTTATAAATATGTGAATGAAGCAATTGCTAAACATAATTTCACCATGAAGATTATTTTTTTGAATGGAGTTTTTGGATATCCAGAAAATGGTAGGAAAAGAACTAACATTTATTGGACTCTTCTGTCTGCTATGTCTGTTCTAGCTACTTTATCTTCTGTGTCTTATTTTTATCTCACACAATCTTCACAGCAGCTGCATTTTACTAAGGCTAGGGCAGGTTAAGCGATTTTGCTTTATAGTGACTATCCCAGTAAACCACATATCCCAGGATTCATGTCCCCATGCAGCCCTTAGCCACACTGACCAGGGCTGGCCATTTGACCTGCTTTGGCCAGTAGGACATTAGCAAGGCTTAGCATGTACTCACACGTTCGGGCTTGTCCATTTAGAATGTTCCCTCTTGAGCACTCTGAACCACCAGAGAAGAGGACTAGCTACCCAGCTTGAAAGACCACATGTAGAGAGATGCCCATTTAGTCCCCAGTTGTACCACATTCCCATCTGAGCTGACAGAAGTGTGAGTGAAGCCATCTTGGATTTTCAGCTGAAGTCACACCTCGATGTAATTGAATTCACACGAGTGACCTAAGGCAAGACTAGCAGAAGAACCGAGTTGAACCAAGTTCAGATTGCATACTCATGATCAAATACATTCTTTTTAAACTACTAAATTTTGGGATGGTTTGTTATTTAGCAATAAATCACATTACAGGAATGGAATATTTTGTGTTTCTTCCTGGAATTACAGTGCTGAAATGGTTGCAGTCCTCCTCTCCATTCATCTGACTGCTGTTATTGCATCAAATCCGTTTCACATCCATCTCAGTCAAAGCTTGCTGCATATGATTAAAGACAACATTGAATCTCCCTTTCAGTCCATAGGCCGATTGTATTCTGGGTCATATTTCCTTAATTTTCCCCCACATCTCAGCTTGAGTTTTTAACTTCTTTAGGGTAAGGATTACTTAATATATTTCAGTTCAATGAAGCAAACAGTTTTTGAGCACTGAATGTGAGCAATGCACTGGGCACTATATTAACCAAGGTCTTCAGAAGCACACATTTTGGGTGAAGTGAGAATAAACATACATAGCTGTACATAAGACAGACTATGATAATTGCCAGAAGAGTGATCAGGGAGGGTTTAACTGTGCCCAGGGGCAATTTAGATTTATGCTGGGTCAATATATAAACAGAATTGAAATGAAAGTGTTCTTGAGCAGAGAGAATATCTTGAACAAAGGCAGAATTGGGAAATTGCCCGACAAGGTCAAAAAGCTCGTTAATATGGCCTTTCAAGTTAGGCCCTAACTTAATGATTTTTTGGGGGAAGATTTCATTGATATATATATACCATGTATAAAGAAGTACATAAATTATAAGTAAAAGCTCCATAATTTTCCCCAGATAGATATACAACGTGAAAACAGCATCCAGATTGAGAAGCAGAATATAACTAGAATCTCAGACGCATCCTTTTTGTAATCCCCTTTAATCACTACCACCCTCCCAAGTAGCTACCATTCTGCTCTCTAATATTATATGCAAGTTCTCAGTCAATCTTTGTTAAATAAGTATATCTTGCTCATATTATGTCTTTGTTGAAATGCTTTGTTTCTTTTGTGGTCTCTTGGTTATCCTTTATGGTATTTCATTTGGGACTCTTGTTTTTCTTTTCCTTTTTCTTTTTTTAACTAGTGTGACCCTTGTTTTTCATGCCTTTATTTATCCTTCTATTGCACCTTATTCACAACTCTTCTATAATATATATTTAGCATAGAGTGATATATTTTTTTAAATAGCTCATTCATACATACTGGTAAACTCCTTGGGGGAGTGTTGTTTTATTAATCTTTGGCTTCTCTCTTATCATTTAGCACAGTGGTTTGAATAGTAGACTTTGAAAAAAATTGTTTAAACTATTGAATTGATGAGTATAGTGTTTGAAGATTATAATGGGATGTAAGGCAGAGAATCCAGCTTCCCCAGTTGAAGAAAAATTTGATTTCTAGGCTGAGGAATAGATCAGTAAATTCCACCCCATGGAGCTTGGAATACTAGGGGCCTTGGAGTCATTGCAAAACATTTGAAATTCTATATATGAATAATGGGCTTTGTCAATTGCAAATAAATATGTCTCATAATACATGTACTATTTATAAATGTACGCAGATGCAGCTATGGTTCATAAAATACAAATTAAAGAGGTGGCTGAATTTATAGTAGCTTTTTGACTTTACATGTTTTTCAACTAGGTGACACTAAAGTTGATTTTTTTATTAAGCATAAAACAGTTGAGGACATAAAAAAGTTGTCCTCACATTTTAAAAGATGGTATCCTCAACTATTTGCTTGACACAAGAGAGGAATCAAAGATATTTTGAACGTGAGGAGTGACATGATTTAGAGTTCAGGGAGAATATGGAATACTTAATTTTTCCTTTACAACATTAAGCAATGTGAGGTTGAAATGCTTAGTAAGCTTGTTTTAAATATGAAGGTGTAACAATTAAGTTTGCAAACTTAACACTGTGCTCTTACATTGGCAGCACTGTATAACCGGCTCAGTAAGGTTTCATAACTTTGGTATATCAGAGTCTCACAGCTGTGTTTGTGTCGATGTGTGGCTGTGTCTTGCTGAGTGGCATTCATTATTGTTGTGTGTTGTTGTGTGCCGTCGCGAGAATGTCTGAGCTTGAATTAGAGCAACGAACAAACATTAAATTTCTTGTTCAACTTGGCAAGAGTGGAACTATAATCAGGGACATATTAGTCCAAGTTTATGGGGATAATGCCATGAAGAAAACGGCACAAATGGATTAAATGTTTGTGTACAAATGGATTAAATGTTTTTCTGAGGGGAGAGAACCTGTCACTGATGAAGAGAGGTCAGGGTGGCCAGTAACAAGCAGAACTGACGAAAACATTGCAAAAATGCATTGAATTGTGCATCAAAATCATCGATTGACTGTGAGAAACCTAGCAGACCAAGTAAACATTGATAGAGAAACAGTTAGGAAAATCTTAACTGAAAATCTTGGCATGAGAAAGTTGTGTGCAAAAATGGTCCCGATGAACAAAAGCAAAGGAGAGTCGAAATCTGCCAAGACCTTGTAGAGAGGCTAGATGATGTTTTGGGCCATGTTATCACTGGTGATGAAACATGGGTGTACCAATATGACCCTTAAACAAAACGTCAAAGTGCATAATGGAAGTCAGCCAATTCTCCATGACCAAAAAAGTTCCATCAGTCCAAATCAAGAGTCAAAATGATGTTGCTAACCTTTTTTGATATCAGGAGGATTATTCATTATTAATTTGTGCCAACTGGACAAACAGTTAATCAAGTTTAATATTTGGAATTGCTGAAAAGGCTACATGAAAAAGTTAGACAAAAATGACTTGTACTTTTTGCCAACAATTCATGGCTCTTGCATCACGACAATGCACCAGCTCACACGGCACTGTCTGTGAGGGAGTTTTTAGCCAGTAAACAAATAACTGTACTGGGACACTCTCCTTATTCACCTGATCTGGCTCCCAGTGACATTTTTCCTTACCAGATGATAAAGGACATCTTGATGACATTTTGATGACATTCAGGACATCAAGGGTTATATGACGACAGCTCTGAGGGGCATTCCAGAAACAGTTCCAAAATTGCTTTGAAGGGTGGACTGGGCACTGGCATAGGTGCATAGCTTCCCAAGAGGAGTACTTACTTCAAAGGTGACCATAGTGATATTCAGCATTGAGGTATGTAGCACTTTTTTCTAGGATGAGTTTGTGAACTTAATTGTCAGACCTCATATATTTGATTCGAGTTATTTAAGATAGGATATGGTTGTGTTAAAAAGGAGTTTGTTGTATTATATTTTAAGTAGGTTGTTTTAAAAAAACTTTCCTTATAAAACATTGAGTGACCTTATTTTCATGCCACCGAATCAGATATTCAGAATTAGCTTTTTAATTCTTTCCAAGTAAGTACAATAATCAAGATCTGTTATAGATCTACAGACTCTTACTGGAAACCCTTGGGGCCATGTATGTTTAGAAATTAAGAATTTGGATTTTAGAAAAACAATACAGTGCATATATGGTAGATTATGTAATACTCCAAGTGGAGTCTGGGGCACCTGTGCAGTTGTATACAGTTGACCCTTGAACAACAGGGATGTTAGGGGTGCTGACCCCCATACAGTTAGAAATCCGAGTATAACTTTTGAGTCCCCCAAAAGTTAACTATAGTTGGCCCTTCACACCCACAGATTCAACCAACTGTGGATTGGAAACAGTATTTTTGATCGTGGTTGGGTAACTGAAGTTGGGAATATGAAAATACTGGTTTCAATAAAAGGTTGATTAAACCCAGGGAAATGAAACCCGCAGATGCGAAATCTGGGGACACAAAACCCCTGCCGTGTTTATTGGAAAAAATCTGCGTATAAGTAGACCTGTGCAGTTCTAACCCATGTTGTTCAAGGGTCAACTGTACACGAATATTCATTCAGTGAAACAAATGAATAATAACACTAAATTAGACAAATAATTAAATAAAATTAACCTCACATCAAGTTAAGGCAGGTTTTACCACCAGATGAATTTTGGTGCCAAATTTATAAAACGTCTTTTAGTTTTTAGAGCATTTTAGTCTTTGGGTTGTGAATATGGGATTATAGGCTTATAAAATGCATGGGCTTTATAAGATTATTGTGTTCTAAATACATTTTGTTTTGTTATCTTTTCAGACACTTTAACTTGACATTTGTTTTTTCACTTTTTAAAGGAGTAATAGATACTTCAGAAATAATTGCTGCTTTGAAATCACTGGGTATAAATATTTCTGAAGCTCAGGCAAAAAATATTCTGCAAAGGTCAGCCCTTATCCTTATTTTTAGTAGTTTTAATTTTTGTTTAGAAACTAATTACTATAAATATAGCTCCTCCTTCCTTCCCTCCCTTTTATTCCAACATTGCTCAGCTACAGAGTTTCTATGAAGTTCACAGCCGTCCAGTAACTACTTTGGTCAGACTGATGGAGTCATGCATAGATTAGTATTTGGCCAAAGATGCAAAGAGGTACTTATATAGGTTCTGGAGAACCCTGCAAATTTTGCTGTGCACATTCCTGCCCCCTCAGCAGCCCTCAGCTCCTATCTCTGTTTATTCTATCTATGAGACTTGCTCTCTGTTTAGGCTCCTACTTCTCTGTGCTACAGTTTGGAAAAGTGTCCCCAGACAAGAACCAGAGTGAATGGGGAGCTCACCTCCTGTGTTTTCCTTCTCTCAAGATCATAACCACATTCAGATCATAGTCCAGTGCCTGAAAACAGTTGCTTCATATACTGTGTTCAATTTCATAGTTGTTTATAGTGGCAGGATACATTCTACACGCATTATTTTGTTTTAGCTGGAACTGGAAATCGTACTGATCTTGTTGGTAGAATGGAATTGGTTTTTAGAATTTCCATGTAGAAAAATGTAATTGAAAAAGCATTTCACTTAATTCTACTTTTTCTCAGACTTTAAAGAAGCAGCTGATTATTTTATGATTCGAGTTGCTTGAAAGTTGAGTAAATCCTGAGTTTTGCATGGTAAAAATGAGTCTTCTCTTTAAATTCATAAGTAAAACATTATTTTAAAGTTGATTTAAATGCTATAGGTAGGGAGAAAAGAGTCAGAGGAAAAAATGTTATTAGAAGAGACAAAAGGTATAAGGTTAATCTTCAGTCAGTTTCATTCATTCATTCATTCATTCATTCACAAACATTGAGTGCTCAGTGCTAGAGATATAAAGGTAACTTATAGTTTTCCTTATTAAAGATCATAGGCAAGTATGAGAGAAAAACATACAAGTAAATAGTTAAAAAGCAATACAAAATAAATTCCATTAGAGGGGCATTCTACAAAATATTTCAATACTTCTCAAAACTGTCAAAGTTATAAAAAAGGAAGATCTGAGAAACTGTCATAGCCAAGGGGAACCTAAGGAGACATCACGATTAGTTGGAATGTAGTATCTCAGATGGGATCCTAAAGCAACAAAATGACATTAGTTAAAAACTAAGGAACCCTGAATAAAGTATGAACTTTAGTTAATAATAATGTATCAATATTGGTTCATTAATTGTAACAAATGTACCATATTCAGATGTTACCATTAGGGGAAACTGGGTGTGCAGATATATGGGAACTCTCTGTATTCTATTCTCAATTTTTCTAAAAAAAAGTCTATTAAATTATGAAAATACAGCAATATACATGAAGCCCAAAGGAGCGGCTTCTACGATAAATATGTGAGAAACATTTAATTAATTTTTATAATTGTGCTAACTTTATTATAAATGTTATAAGCACTATATATTTTTTTGATTTCAGCATTGATACGGATGGAACAATGACAATAGACTGGGATGAATGGAAGTACTACTTTTTACTTCATCCTGCAAGAAGTATTGAAGATATTGCTGGTTTCTGGAAGCGTTATACTGTAAGATTACTTTGTATTTTACTCTACTTTTATGTTGCCATAAATTTTATAGCTATTATTGTGACCACATAATCCCTATAATACTTCTAGCCTCAGTGGCTAAAGTAGTAGTATTCTCTCCTAGATAGTATTCTACTAATTTAACAAGGAGTGTTAGTATTATATATACAAACACAGCTACCACAATTTCTTTGCTAAAACCTAGACCTTAAAATAGATACCCATCTGCAGAAAGGGTCTACTTTGTGTTGAGAATAAATAACTCTGATATAGTTCACTGTCCTAGAAACGTAGAAAAATAATGTACTTTTCTTTTTTCACAGATATGATGTACTCAATTGGGCCTTCTGTCATAGGAAAGTCAAATATTAAGATTCAAATTTGTAGAATCAGAAAGGATGAAATATGTAATCTACCTCCTCTTTTTATTGACTTAAAAGGTGTGAGGAACAAGTGAGATTTTGTAATGAGGGACTTTTCTTTTTGGCTTTTTTAGATTGCAGATGCGGGGTTAAGTTAATCATTTGTTCATGGTATACTATTCACATCTATCCTCATGACTTCTTGCCCCCTCTTCATAGATAATATAGGGGAAGATTAAGAGCATAGGCTCTGGAGTCAGACTGCCTAGGTTTGAATCCCGCATCTGCCACCAACTGTGCCTCAATTTTCTCAATTATGTACTGGGGATAATAATGGTAAGAGTTTTGAGAATTTAATTATTATATTAGTGTATTTAGAAAAGGGCTGAGCAGGTAACATATATGTTCAATAAATGGTACTTATTATGATAGGCACTTATTCTAATGTTTCATCTGTGTTCTTGAATATGCATATATTCTTAGGAGTCATACAGTATTGTTTCATGTGTGTGTTTTTAATTTACACAGATAGTATTGTGCTAAAGGCCACATTTGATTATCTTGTGTTGTTCACTCAGCATTATGATTTTAAGATTTGTCCTTGTTGTTATGTGTCCATCTAGCTTATTGCTTCTAACTATGTAGTACTATATAGTAAGTATGCATTTAACACATCTTCCTTATCCATTCCCCTAGTGATAGATATCTAAGTTTTCTCCAACTCTCCACCCACAAAAAATGCTTTTCTCTTATGTACCTTAAAAAATGTTGCCTGGATTTTTTAAAGTCAAAAGGAGTATGCATTTGTAAATCTTACTAGGGTATCCAGTCTTAATTTTATGAAATAGTGTGTAGTTATGTTATTTCCTAGAACGGCTTGATATACCAGTTTACTCCCACCAGCAATGCATGGAGGTTCCTATTTCTCTCTATACTCGTATTATTTTTACTTGGTATAATCCAATTTTCTAATATTTGCCATTCTGTTGGGCATAAAGTGGTATCTTGTTGGTTCAATGTATATTTCATTGATTCCTAGTGCATTTAAACATCTCTTCATAGAAACATTAGATATTCACATGTTCTTTTTTATGAATTGTCTGTTTATATTTTTGTCTTTTTTTTGCAAATTTATTGAGATGTAATTGACATATAACATTGTGTAAGTTAAGGTGAACAACATGATATTTGATACGCTTAGATACTGTGAAATGATTACCACAGGAGGGTTAGTTAACACCTCCATCACTTCACATAATTCCTATTCCTATTTCTATTGTATGGTAAGAACATTTAAGATTTACACTCGTAGCAAGTTTTAAGTAAACAATACAATAGTTAACTGTAATCTCTATGCTGTACACGAGATCCCTGAACTTACTCATCTCCTAACTGGAAGTTTGTCCCCTTTGACCAACATCTCCCCATTTCCCCACCTCCTAGCCTCTGGAAACTGCCATTCTACTCTGTTTCTACAAATTTGGCTTTTTTAGATTCCACATGTAAGTAATATCATACAGTATTTATCGTTCTCTGTCTGACTTATTTCACTTAGTGTAATATCCTCAAGATCCATCCATGTTGTTGCAAATGGCAGGATTTCCTTCTTTCTTATGGCTGAATAATAAACCATTGTGTGTGTGTGTGTGTGTGTATGTATACATATATGTATATGTATATGTACAAGTATATACATATGTATCTATCTAATTTATCTACCACATCTTCTTTATCCATTCATCCATAGAAAGACAGTTAGGTTGTTTTTATATTTTGGCTATTGTGAATAATGCTGCAATGAACATGGAGGTACAGATATCTCTTTGAGATCATAATTTCATTGCCTTGGCTATATGCCAAGAATTGGAGTTGATGGATCATACGATAGTTGTACACTAGTTCTTATATATGATAGATTTTGAGGAAGCTCATACTGATTTCCATGTTGGCTGTACCAATTTAAATGCTCACCAACAGTGTACAAGTGTTCACTTTTCTTCTCATCCTTGCCAACACTTGTTATCTCTTGTATTTTTTAGGTATTAGCCATTCTAATAGGTGTGATGTGATAACTCATTGTGGCTTTGATTTGCAGTTCCCTAATGATTAGTGATGTGGACCATCTTTTCCTATATATGTTGGGCATTTGTCTGTCTTCCTTGGAGAAATGTCTGTTTAGTTCTTTTGCCCAGTTTTTCTTTGGATTTTTTTTTCTTTTTGTTACTGAGTCGTTTGAGTTCTTTATATATTTTGATTAACATCCCCTTCTCAGATATATGATATGTAGATATTTTCTCCCATTTCATAGGTTGCCTTTGCATATTCCTGATTGTTTCTTTTGCTGTGCAGAAGCTTTTCAGTTTCATGTAGTCTTACTTATAAATTTTTGATTTTGTTACTTATGCTTTTGGTGTCATATCCAAAAAGTCATTGCCATGACCAATGTTAAGAAGCTTTTTCATTATGTTTTCTTCTAGGAATTTTATAGTTTTAGATTTTATGTTTAAATCTTTAATCTATTTTGAGTTAATTTTTGTTAGTGATGTGAGATAGGGGTCCAATTTCATTCTGTTGCATGTGATTATCCAATTTCCCCAGCACCATTTATTGAAGAGACTATCATTTTCCATTGAGTATTTTGGCTCCCTTGTCAAATATTAGTTGATTGTTTATGTGAGGATTTATTTCTTGGTTCTTGATTCTGTTCCATTAGTTTATATGTCTGCTTTTATGCCAGTACCATAGTGTTTTGATTACTATAGCTTTGTAATATAGTTTGAAAGCAGGAAGTGCGATGCCTCTAGTTTGGTTCTTCTGTCTGAGGATTGCTTTGGCTATTCAGGGTTTGAAGTGAATTTTAGGATTTTTTTTTTTCTATTTTTGTGAAAAATGCCTTTGGAATTTTGGTAGGGATTGCACTGAATCTATCAGTGGCTTTGGGTAGTATGGACAGTTTAACAATATTAATTCTTCCAATCCATGAGCATGGCACAGCTTTCTATTTACTTGTGTCTTCTTCAATTTCTTTCATCAATGTGAATTGACTTTACATTAAATCTATATCTGAATGCATTATTAAAAATCATTTGGCCTAGTACAAGTGCTGAGAGAATTGTCAATCTTCATTAACAAGAGATGAAATATGGAAAAAAAATATTTAGGTTTTTGGTCTTTGTAAAAAGTTATACTTTTAATTTATCAAGTGTTATACTTTATTGTCTAACTTTTTGTTTTGTTTTGTTTTGTTTTATACTTTACCAGATAATTGACATAGGGGAGAGTATAGCTATTCCAGATGAATTTACTGAACAAGAAAAGCATTCTGGGGATTGGTGGAGGCGTTTGGTAGCAGGAGGAATAGCGGCTGCAGTTGCAAGGACGTGCACAGCACCTTTTGACCGCTTGAAACTCATGATGCAGGTAGTTACCCCTTAAGCATTAAAGTAACTTGTAAAATCCTTGATAATTTTCAAAAGAAATGTTTTGACACATTTCATACTACTTCTCATTAAATTTCTACATTTTTCTGAAAATGTTCATTTTCTGATTTTCAATATTAAAAGATTTCTTAAAGATGCTCATAAACTATTTAAATGAATTTTTATTTGAAATAGTAATGGAACCATTCTATTAGAAGCTTTGTTCAGAAATATAACTAAATCTATTAAAGAAGTGATAAGACACCATTAGTCTAATTTATTGGTTATCTTTAAGCCCTGATACCAACATAATAGCATGGTTCTCATCTATTATTTAAGTACTAAAGATATTTCTAAGAATTGGAGAATAAATCACTTCGAGTGTATTATTGACTAATACCTCATTAGAGGTTGTGTTGCCTAATTTCCTTTATTTTACTGAGTAATGAACTGTCAATAATAGTTATAAAATAGTGCATGCTTTAATATGTTAAGTAGCATATTAAAAATTAATATTTGCTGAATACTTTCTTTGAAAGGATACAAAAATTAATAATCCACAATCTGGTGAATTTAAATTTGTAATTAAATTTACATGGTGTTTTATTGTCTTTCTTTTTTAAATTAAAGTTTATTGGGGTGACAATTGTTAGTAGTTACATAGGTTTCAAGTGTACAATTTTGTAATACATCATCTATATATCACGTTGTGTGTTCACCACCCAGAGTCAGTTCTCCTTCCATCACCATATACCATGTTTCCTCAAAAATAAGACCTAGCTGGAACATCAGCTCTAATGTGTCTTTTGGAGCAAAAATTAATATAAGACCCGGTCAAAAATTAATATAAGACCCGGTCTTATTATAATATAATATAATATAACATAACGTAATGTAATGTAATATAATATAATATAATACCTGGTCTTAAAATATAATTTAAAATATTATATTAAAATAAGACCGATATATTAAAAGACCGAGTATAATATAACATAATATAATACTGAGTCTTATTAAATACTGAGTCTTATTATATTATACCCACTTATAATATAAGACTGGGTATAATAATATAATATACCAGGTCTTATATTAATTTTTGCTCCAAAAGATGCATTAGAGTTGATGGTCTGGCTAGATCTTATTTATTTTCGGGGAAACACAATATTTGATCCCTTTTACCCTCTTCTACCACCCTCCGACCCCCTTACCCTTTGGTAACCCCTAAACTATTGTCTGTGTCTATGAGTTTTTGTTTCTTCAGTTGTTTTTCTTGTTCCTTTGTTGTTTTCAGTTTTATATGCCACATATCAGTGAAATCATATGGTTCTCGACTTCTTCCGTGTGACTTATTTTGCTTAGCATAATAATCTCAAGATCCATCCATGTTGTCACAAATGGCACTAGACATATGAAAAAATGCTCAACATCACTAATCATCAGAGAAAGGCAAATAAAAACCACAATGAGATATCAACTCTTTAGGTTTTTTAATAACATTGGGGAAATTTTGTAATGAATTATGAATAGTTTTTTTGTTTTTGATTGATGTCTGATTTATTTGTTACTGTTAGAAAATCTTATTTATTTATTTTTAAAAAATTTTTATTAAATTTATTGGGCTGACATTGATTAGTAAAATTATATAGGTTTCAAGTATACAATTCTGTAACACATAATGTATATATTGCATTATATGTTTGTCACCCAGAGTCGGTTTTCCTTCCATCAGTTAAATAAGTTTTTATTTTTGAGTTACAGTTGGCATACAACATTATATTAGTTTTAAGTGTACAACATAGTAATTAGACATTTATATTATTTACAAAGTGATCCCCCTGATAAATCTAGTACCCATCTGACACCATACATAGTTATTACAATATTATTGATTATATTTTCTATGTTATACTTTATACTCCATGTTATACTCTATGACTATTTTGTAACTAACAATTCAGTACTTCTTAATCCCTTCCTTGTTTTCACCCAACCCCCCCCCCCACTGGCAACCATCAAAATGTTTCCTGTATCTATGAGTTTGTTTCTCTTTTATTTATTCATTTATTTTGTTTTTTAGATTTTATATATAGGCAAAATCACATGATATCTGTCCTTCTTTGTCCAACCCACCCCATCCAGCTTACTACCCTCCAGGTCCATCCATGCCACTGCAGATGGCAAGACCCCCTTCCTTCCCATGGCTGAGCAATATTCCATGGTATATATGTACCATCTCTTTCCCATCCATTCATGCATTGATGGACACTCAGGCTACCTCCACATCCCAGCCACTGTAAATAATGCTGCAATGAACACATGGATGCACACGTCTTTTCATTTTAGTGTTTTGGGTTTCTTTGGGTAAATGAGCAGAAGTAGAATTACCAGGTCCTTCTTTGTCTCTTCATATAGCCTTTGTTTTAAAGTCCATTTTGTTTGGTATAAGTATCACTATGCAAGCTTTCTTCTTCTTTTATTTTAAGTTTCCATTTTCATGAAATATCTTTTTCCATTACTTACTTTAAGTCTGTGTGTCTTTCAATCTAAAGAGAATCTCCTGTACAGCATATGTACAGGTCTTGTTTTCATATCCACTCAGCCACCCTATGTGTTTTTATTGGAGCATTTAGTCAATTTGACTTAAAGTAATTCTTAATAGATATGTAGTTGTCATTTTATTATTTATATTTTTGATCTTTTTTTCTTCTCAAAGAAAGTCCCTTTAACATTTCTTGTAATACTGGTTTGGTGGTGATGGACTCCTTTAGGTTCTTCTTGCCTGGGAAGCTCTTTATCTGCCCTTCAGTTCTAAATGATAGCCTTGATGGATAGAGTAATCTTGGTTGTAGGTTGTTGCTTTTCATCACTTTAAAAATTTTGGGCCAATCCCTCTGGTCTGCCAAGTTTCTGTTGAAAAATCAAGTGACAGTCTTATTGGAGCTCCCTTGTAGATAACAAACTGCTTTTCTCTTACTGCTTTTAAGATTCTATGTCTTTAAACTTTGGCATTTTAATTATGATATGTCTTGGTGTGGATCTGTTTGGGTTCATCTTGTTTGGGACTCTCTGCACTTTAAAAAAACACACATTTATTTCTTACTTTATTGGGAACACTTTCTTTTTTTTAAGATTTTTTTTTTTTTTTTTTTAATTGGGGAAGGGGAACAGGACTTTATTGGGGAAGAGTGTGTACTTTCAGGACTTTTTTTTTTTTTTTTTCCCAAGTCAAGTTGTTGTCCTTTCAATCTTAGTTGTGGAGGGTATCACTCAGCTTCAAGTTGTTGTCCTTTCAGTCTTAGTTGTGGAGGGCGCAGCTCAGCTCCAAGTCCAGTTGCCGTTAGTAGTTGCAGGGGGCGCAGCCCACCATCCCTTGCAGGAGTCGAACCGGCAACCTTGTGGTTGAGAGGACGTGCTCCAACCAACTGAGCCATCTGGGAGCTCATCGGCAGCTCAGCTCAAGGTGCCGTGTTCAATCTTAGTCGCAGGGGGCGGAGCCCACCATCCCTTGCGTGACTTGAGTAATTGAACTGGCAACCTTGTGGTTGAGAGCCCGCGCTCCAACCAACTGAGCCATCCGGGAGGCAGCTCAGTTCAAGGTGCTGTGTTGAATCTTAGTTGCAGGGGGTGGAGCCCACCATCTCTTGCGGGACTCGAGGAATTGAACTGACAGCCTTTTGGTTGAGAGCCCACTGGCCCATGTGGGAATCGAACCAACAGCCTTCTGAGTTAGAAGAATGGAGCTCTGAGCCACCGGGCCGGCCCTCTCTGCACTTTTATAGGCGTGTATATCTACTTCCTTTTCCAGGTTAGAGAAGTTTTCCATCATTATTTCTTCAAATAGGTTTTCAAGTCCTTACTCGCTCTCTTTTCCTTCTGGTACACCTATGATGCAAAGGTTGTTATGCTTAATATTGTCCCGGAGGCCCCATAAGCTCTCCTCATTTTTTTCTTTTTTTTGATTCTTTTTTGTTTTTGCAGTTCTGATTGGGTGTTTTCTGCTACCTTGTCTTCTAAATCACTGATCGATCCTCTGTTTCATCTAATCTACTGTTATTGTAGTCTTTATTTCTGACTGGTTCTTTTTTATGTTTTCTATCTCTATTTTTATGTTTCCTGTCTCTTTGTTGAAGTTCTGCCTGAGATCATTGATCACCTTTATACTGAGTGTTTGGAACTTTCATGTGGTACATTGCTTGCCTTTTCTCTCTCTCTCTCTCTCTCTCTCTCTCTCTCTCTCTCTCTCTCTCTCTCTTTTAGTCTCTTTCTGGAGTTTTCTTCTGTTCTTTCATTTGGGACATGCTTCTTTGTCTCCTCATTTGGCTGCCTCCTTGTGTAGGGATGCTATGTCTCCCAGTCTTGGTAGAGTGGCCTTATGTAGTAGGTATCCTGTAGGCCCAGTAGCTTAGTCTCCCTGGTCACCTGAGCCAGGTGCTCCAGGTGTGTCCCCTGTGTGTGCCCTGCTGTTGTAGCTGAGCCTTGGCTGTTTGTACATCATTGGGAGGGATTGATCCTCAGGCTGATTGGTTGTGAGGATTGTCTCTGACTACAGCGAAGGAGGTGTTGTGCAGGGGCTAACCCTACAGAGCAGGATTTCCTTTAGCAGGCTCTGGTGCCTGCCCAGTGTGCGCTTTTGATGTGTTTTCTGTGGAGGTGGTTGGCTGGTGCTCTGGTGTGGTCTGAAGCTGGCCACTGGGTGTTTTGGTTCTGGGGCCTTTTGGGAGATGCTCTGGTGCAGGCCAATGTTGGCTGCTGCCTGTGCCCTGCCTGGGGCCACTTGATATGAGCTACAAAGTGATGTGCAGATTGTTGCCACTTGTGCTGGGCTTGAAGACACTTGGGAGAGCCTAAGCTGTGAACTGAGGCCATCTACTGCTAGTGGGGCTGCTTAGCAAGGGGTACGGGCCATGCCAAGGCCAGATGTTCTTGTTTTGGGTTTGTGAATCTTTGAGAGATTTTAGGAAAGCAGCTCAGTAGCAGTTCATTGTCTTCAATCTAGTTGTGGAGGGTGTAGCTCACTGTCCCATGTGGGAATTGAACCAGCAACCCTGTTGTTCAGAGCTTGCGCTCTAACCAACTGAGCCATCCGGCTGCCCCTTAATTTTTTTAGTATGCTGTTTTTTTCAGAGCAATAGCTGATATTTGTGTAGTGGGACATGTTCAACAACAAGATGATGAACTTGGGGACTTTGGGTTTTGGTTTTGTACCTTATTTGTTCAGGGTCTTTTTTACAACACACTGGTGGACACCATCTTCTTTAGAGTGATTGAAAAGTTTGCAAATTCTGCTAGTTATTTTAGGCTTCAGACACTGAGGCACAGTAGTATCAGTTCACTATTATTATTTTTTTTTACAGTGAACAAGTTGTAAATGCTAATTAGCTTTCACAAAGCAACCCTGAACAGCTTTGTGCTTTCTTTCCCCATTTCTCCTTGGTCTACTACAGGAATGCCCCTTCCTCAGTAACAGACAGACATATCCGTTGGTCAAGACACTCTGCTTCACAGGGAAACCATTTTGTTGCTCCTACCATTGACTTGGGCATAATCCTTCCATTCTTCTCCCAGAGCATCAGCAGCAACTTCTGTGGCCATACATTTCTTAAAAAAAAAAAAAGGAATTTGTGTTCATCATCCACTTCAGTGAGTTTCTAGAAGTGAGTGGCTGGGAGGAAGATTTTCAACTTCATCTTGAAGCAGCTGACCACCTCCAAGCTGCCACAAGAAAGAGCTAAATAGTTATTATTATACAATGTGAGTTAATTGTGTAATAACTGTAATTTTACATAATTAAGAACTATTTAGCTTATTCTTCTGCATCATTCAAAAAAAGATTTGAGTCATCTCAATAAAGAACTAGATTTATAGAGGTATGTCATTTTGGGAAAATAATAATAAAGGCTTTGTTCATTCATTCCACATATCTTAATTTAGGGCCCATTATGCAGTAGGTACTTAATAGGCATTGGGGGTGATGGTAGTAAGTTAGACATTGCTACCCTTACAGAATCTACAGTTTATCAGGAAAATAGATAATTAGTCCAGTAATAATAAAATGTGATATAAGTGCTGTATGTCTTGACAGAGGATACATATACTACCAGGGGACACCAAGAAGGAGTAAATATCATTTCCCCTCCACCTATTATTTCTCACATAAATATATGTGATATCTTGGTTAATGCATTCACTCGAAATAAAGACCTTTTAATTTAATGAGGCAAGTGTAGGGAACATACTTTGAATGGCATAAGATAATAAGACAAATAACCCACCAACTTTCTCCATGTTTGATTACATATCTAACCTATATTCTGTTTAGTTGGTGCCTAAATTCAGTTAGCTGTTAGGAAAAAGCAGGAATTAAAAGACCTCTTTTGCAGATAGAAATGAAAAACCTAGCGTCCTTGGTGACTGGACGTGTCAGGAAAAAAAAAAGAGGTGTAAAGGAAAAATTTATAGACACAGTACAGAGCTACACAGAGATGGAGACATACAAGGAGATGGGAAAAATGGAAAAGGGATCCAGAGGAGAACTAAAGAAAGAAGATATATTTATCGTGTGCCCATAATATGCTAGGTGCTGGATGAAAAAACATATTTCTCATACTCCAGAACCTTATGAAGATAAAAACAACATATCTGTGTGACGATGATGATACTATTGAAAATAATAATTGTCAATTATGAGTGCTTGCTATGTGCCAGATAGACAGGTATATATGTGCATTGTAGGAATATAGGGTAGGCATGATCAGTTCTCTCAGGGATGGAAATAGGTCAGTGGATTAGGGAGAGTGAAAAAGTATGGAACAAATAGGGGGTTATTTCCAGAAAGAGTGAAAAAAGAGAAAGGAATAAGGAGGCTGGATAAAGAGGATTAAGAAGAAGATGGGAGATAGAAAAATAGAGAAGGAAAATAGAGAAGAGATAGAAAGAAAAAAAGAAGGAATATGATAAATGAAAAATGGGTTAGAAATGGGAGAGAAGAATAATATAATGAGAGGCAAGAGGAAGGAGAGTCTCTGCCTTTCTTATGCCATTCTGGATTGGATCTCCTGGCTTTCATTTATACATATATTTGACAAGTGGGTTCATTAGAACTTGTCCTCTTTATTGATGGAGGTGTTACTTTGTGAACTTCATACAACTAGAGAAGAACATGTGTTGTGTGGTAGAGGTAGTTTACTGTTGTTTAAGAGCAGGTCTCTTTACAGTCAGAAAGTCCTGGGTTTGAATTCTGTCTTTGCTGCTTACTTTATAACTGGGCAAGTTATTTGATCTCTCCCAGTTGGGTGTATAAAGAAGAGATTATAATACCAAGGTTAATTTAAGATTTAAATAAGATTTTATAAAGTGCTTAGCATAATGCCTGGCATGTAGTCAGTACTCAAAAAAATGAAAGCTATCATTTTTGTAGAGAAATAAGATTTAAAAAATAGCAGTTACTATTTTTATCAAAGCCACATTAAACTTTCTGCAGTTCCTTTTTTAGTATTTTAAAAATTGTATTTTCTAAATAAAATTAATATATGCCTACAAAGAAAACTTTGGAAAATAGAAAAGTAGAAAGTAGAAAAGTTATCTATTCTCTAACCACCCAAAATCATCATTATTAACACTTTGGTGTATTGTCTTCTTGTTTTTGTTTATATATTTTTTTACATAGTACTGCTTCCTTCATGAATAGTTTATATTGTTTATTGTTTTATGAGTAACAGTATAACGTGAGCATGTTTTCATGTTACTTCAAATATTTAAATATTTGTATATTTTTCAAATATAGTTTTTAATGACTATGTAGTATTTCAAGTGAATGTCATAATTTATTTTATCACTTTTCCCCTATTGTTGCATATATAGGGTGGTTTTTTAAAGTCTTTTAAAGCTTTTTTGAAATTGATTGTTCATAATAGTTCATAATGATGAATACCATGGTTTATGAATCATTTCTCATATTTAGAATAATTTACTTAGAAAGAATTCCTAGAAGTTTAAGTAATGATAGGAACGTCTTTAAGGCTGTATGTATATATTGTTAAATTATTATTTTACAGACTACAGGAAGTGAGAATGCCCATTTCACCTTGCACTTCCTTCCATTGTTATTCTCTTATAAATAGGAGGATATTTTATTAGTTTTAATTTTAACTTTCTTAAAAAATAACATTTTTCTTATAAAATAATGCATTAAAAATGTGAAAATAGGGAAAAGTATAAAGGAAAACATTAAAATGATACACAATCCTTGTGTGTTGGTTTGCCGAGGATGCTGTAACAATATACCACAAACCGAGTGGCTTAAACAACAGAAAGTTGTTGTCTCTCAGTTGTGGAGGCCAGAAGTCTGAGATCAAGGTGTCAGTAGGGTTGGTTCCTTCTGAGGTCTGTAGGGAAGGATCTGCTCCAGGCCTCTCTCCTGGGCTTGTAGATGGCATCTTAACTCTGTGTCTCTTTACATGATCTTCCCTCTGTACATGTCTCTGAGTCCAAATTTCCCCTTTTTTATAAGGACACCAGTCAGATTAGGTTTTAGGGCCCACCTTAATGACCTTACTTTAACTTGACTACCTCTATAAAGACCCTATTTCCAAATACGGTACATTTTGAGGTAATGGGGATTAGGAAGTCAACATATGAATTTTGGGGCACACAATTCAACCCATACCACCTCACTCCCCAGAAATATCCACTATTGAAAGTTTGATGTACTTTTATCCATTCCATTTTCAGTGCACATTTCAGTGTACTCTTTAATTATCTTAAAATATTCTAGCAGCAACAACACATCCGGTATATGCAAAAATTCCCTGGTAATTAAGTTATTCCTGTTTTCTTTAAGTTATTCTTCTTTAATTAAAGTATGTATTTGGGGACAACAAAAAATTAATATAACAGTTTTATATCTTTCTAAAGGAAAATTTAAATGGTGTTAAAGATCATAAATTATACATATATGTATCATTATTTTATTAGCAATAATAATATCAGTGCCACACTACCAAAAAAATAAATGAATTTGCTTTTCATTTTTAGGTCCATAGTTTGAAGTCCGGAAGAATGAGATTAATTGGTGGGTTTGAGCAGATGGTAACAGAAGGAGGAATTCGTTCTCTTTGGCGAGGAAATGGTACAAATGTTTTTAAGATTGCACCTGAGGCAGCCATCAAGATCGGGGCCTATGAACAGGTAAAGTGCTATTGTCTGTGGAATTTTATAACAAAGATAAGGTTTTAAATTTAATTTTGAAAAATTTAGGCTTTCATGAGAGAGAATATTGGTGTGTGTGCAAACAATAGATGTCAATTTAAATATAAGTGGCTTCGTTTATTCTCATTTGTTTATTTTTTCTGTTTTCATATTACTTTTGTTTACAAGAGATGTTCCATGGATTATACTATATTATTGTAACTGATGTCTGTTAGCAGTTCTTTTAATTTCAATGTTACAGTGAAAGAAGCCCAAACATTTCAATTTAGTTTTCCTCTGAGCAATTAAAATGTTTTATTTAAAATTTGTTACTCTGATTAGGACTTTAGTTTTGCTTAAATAATTCACTTTGAGATAAGATGTATTTATTTATTTATTTTCAAATAGTATAGCATCATATAGGAGTCCAAGAGTGCTCTCTGTTTCACGTTTTCCATTTTCACTGTAAATCTTATAGTAATTTTTTAAAAACATTTTTATAGCATATAGCATTAAATTGCTTGTTTTGTAGAACCTTGGTCCACAAAGTCAGAAGACCTCAAAAGTTTAAGAATACATGAAAGATTAATAACATCCTTTCTCAACTCAGACAGTTGAGATGGATGAATAGGAAACTAGACTTAGTTGTAAAGTGTATCTTAAAAACATACATCTCTTACTTAAATGGGGACTTGTTTACTCACTCAACAAATGTTGCTTTTATGAACAAATGTTTCTTGAACACCTAATATGTGCTGGACTTTGTTCTGGGTGCTGGGGATGTAGCAACAAACACAACACAAAAAAGAATGTATTAGCATATAGGTTGGAGGAGACAATAAACAAGTAAAACAGTGTACCAGATGAAACAGAAAACGTAGGATAGAAATTGGAGGTAGTAGGAATCAACAACTCTTTCAAGGAGTTTTGCTATGAAGAGGAGAGGGAAATGGAGTGGTAACTGGAGGGGGACGCGGGATCAAGACAGTCTTCTAAAACTGGAAGAAGCAACAGCATGTTTATATGTTTAGGAGGATGATCCAATAGAGAGAAGCATTGATGACTGGAAAGAGGAGAGGTATGGTCGTGCAAGGAGATTCTCCCTGAGTCTGCGTGGGTGAGAAGAGATGGGAAGTAGTGCTCATGGAAGTGGTGGCCTTGGCTGGGCACTTCATCCATAGGGGAAGCGCTGCGAAATGGGCACTAATGCAGGCAGGTTTGTGGAAGCTTTCTTCGTAGTGCTTCAATTTCTTCAGTGAAACAGGAAGCAAGGCTATGTTGGAGGTGTGAGGAAAGAGGTGAATGTATGAAATAGTATTCCAGGAGAGTGGGAAAGCGAATAGATAGAGGAAATGAAATTAAGATTGCTGGTGGCAAAGGGTCCAGGTGAAATATAAGTGAAACAATACCCTCGTCTGTATTTATGTAATGCTTGATGATAACCCAAAGTTACTCTAGCAAAGCCATGAGTAACTAGCCATCAACTTATCCCTGTGGGTCAGGGTACTGTGGTTATAACTCGGGGCTTGTCTATGGAGATCATTATGTTCATCTTGCATCTGATGGTTAAGTGCCACCACTTGGCCTCTGCTATTCTGGAATTTTCCATCGCCATTGATACTAGTGAACCTAGTTCCATGGCAACATCCCCTGCTGCCAACCCCAAGAACAGCCATCAATGGGTCTTTCAACAAGGACTCTCCTCTCATCATAGAAACATAGTCAACTGGTAGGTTTTCCAGTCTCATGATACAATTTGTTCTAAAATTTCCATCTTCCTGAATCTACTGATCCCTCTCACAATACTCTGTCAAGACTTTGGCATCTCCACTTCATGTGCTGTCAGCCATAATTGTATCCAAGCTTTAAAGAGCCATTCCAGCAGCATATTGAGATAGGTTTCAGGTGTCCTGTGTCATAGGAGAGTACCACACATTAATAAAATCTCCCGCATTCCACCCCCTATTGCCCCACTGTTCAACACGCTTATGTTCCACTCCCACACGTGTTCCACTGGTTCCTTCTAGTCCATATTAGCCAGGTCATACAACTCTTTGGTCAGAATGCTATTTATTCCTAGAACGTGGACTGCATTTTCATTGGGCTGTCTGAGGCCTGACCCTATAAGTTATTGGTTGGAAGGCACTAAGATGAGGTGTGAGCAGATAATGAGGAAGAAAAATATCTTGATAGGCATCTGCCTCTTTGAGGCTTTGCCATGGCCTCTGGACAAGGAGAGGCTGCTCCGCTTGTGGGAATGGAAGGTGCTGGAGAATTTGGGAGTTCAGGTTTCTCGGGCCCGTACACCCAAATGTCCTCGTTCCATGTGTCAGGGTCCCACTCCTTCCCAGGGAGGGTCCTCACTTCAGTGCAGGAAACCTTTTGAAGCTGTGCCTTTAGTTTTTTTTTTTTTGGTGCCTTCAGTTTTTTTTGTGTATTTATATATTCCTCTGTTACCTTTACATTTATATCCTGGGCCTGATTTGCAGCAGTCTGTTCTCCAGGAGGTGAGGGTGTCTTTAAATGCCTTGGTGAAGGCCTCACAGTGTTCATAATATGCTTTAAGGTGATAGTTGGCTGACCTAACCTTGATATTCTCTTTCTTCAAAGTTTCTAAGGCAGTGAATAAGAGCCAGCTAACTCCACAATTCTTATAATTGTCCCCATACTGCTCAGGTATTAGAGCAACTGCATAATGTAATGCTTTCCTTTCTACCAGTACCTCAGCCCAAGCCACCACGGCTAAGAATCATAGTAATTGTAATGCCACAGGGTTATCATCATCCCATTTACCACCAGCAGTGGATCTGGGTTGCCAAGTGACTGGTACAGTTCTAATAACATCAGCAGGCCTTTCTAGGACCACTTTTCAAAGAACCAGCTTTTGATTTTGTTGATTTTCTCTATTGATTTCCTATTTTTAACTTCATTGATTTCTGCTCTAATTCTTATTATTTCTTTTATTCTGCTTATTTTGAGTTTAATATGGTCTTTTTTTCTAGTTTCCTAAGGTGAAAACTTAGATGATTGATTATTAGATCTTTCTTCCTTTCTAATATATATATTCAATGCTATAAATTTCCCTATAAGTGCTGTTCCCCACTAATTTCAATAAATTGTGTCTTCATTTGCATTTAGTTCAAAATATTTTAAAATTTCTCTGGAGATGTCTTTTGTCCTGTGTGTTATTTAGAAGTGTGTTGTTTAATTTCCACATAGTTTGGTATTTTCCAACTATCTTTCTGTTATTGATTTCTGGTTTCATTCCATTGTGGTCTGAGAGCAGACATGGTATAATTTCTGTTCTTTTCAATTTGTGAAGGTGTGTCTTATGGCCTAGAATGCAGTTTGTCTTGATGAATGTTCTGTGTGAGCTGAGAAGAATGTGTGTTCTATAGTTGGATGAAGTCGTCTCTGATGTCATTTATATCCAGCTGATTGATGATGTTGAGTTCAGTTATGTCATTACATCTGCCTGCTGGATATGCCCATTTCTAACAGGGGATGCTGAAGTCTCCAACTATGATAGGGGGTTCACCTGTTTCTCTTTGCAGTTCTCTCAGTTTTTGCCTCACATTGTTTGACGCTCTGTCCTAAAGTACATACACATTAAGGATTGTTTTGTCTTCTTGGAGACTTGACCCCTTTATCATTATGAAATGCCCTTTTTTGTCTCTGATAACTTTCCTTGCTTTGAAGTCTGCTCTGTCTGAAATTAATATAGCTACTCCTGATTCTTTTTTTTTTAGTGTTAACATTCATTTATATTTAATCTATATGTGTCTTTATATTTAAAGTAGTTTCTTGTAGACAATATATAGTTGGGTCTTCTTTTTTGTTAACTTTGATAATCTCTGTCTTAATTGGTACATAGGACCCCTTTTGAAGTGGTACCAATTGTTTTAGTTTGGACTCCCCCAAAGCAGAGTCTGGGAGCTGGTCATTTATTTGGGAAGAAGCAAGAGAGAGGAGGCAGGAAGAGGGAGACACAGAAGGAAGAAAAGTCAGTGTATGGGTACATAAATGAGGGTTTGGCATCGGCAGTAGAGGGTTGATTCTGCTGGAACTTCTAAGAAGTGTACTGAGGAGTTCCCAGAATTGTCTGTCTGAAGAAAGGGAGCTGAGGCATTTATTTACCACTTTCTATCCCATATGATATAGGACTGCTCTTAAGACTTTGACTTCCCCAGACTTCTGGGCTGGGCAGGCTTCAGAGAAGGCCATGAGGCAGAAAAGAGCGAGATAGAGGCTTTTGCTTTAGAAGGGGCTCTGTCAGTGTGAGTCCATACAGAACTGTCCAGATGTGATGTGCGGCTCTAGAAGTGTCTGCCGTCGCCAGCTATCTGCCCGCTGAGGTTTGGGGGCCTGAGAGTTGCTTTAGAGATCAATGAAATATAAAGTTTGTAGACTATGATTATGGGTTTTCTAGCAATACAGTTCTTTCAAAAACTTCTTACATTTTTCTGTTTGCTTCCGATCAATACCACACGAAGTAACAACATCCAAAAGATTTCTCTTATGATATTTTATTTTCCAGCTCCTGTGCTTAGTCATTCCCTCCCTCGCTCTCATTTTTATAGCAGGCTGTGTTGATGTCAACTGAAACAATAGGCTGAAATCATATGACAACACCCTTAATCTAACGTTTACAGATAGGCAGTCTCTTTAGGACAATCTTATTTCCTTCTATTGGGGTACAGAAGCCGGTGGCTTTTCCAACATGGAAACCCCACATTTCTTGACTGTCAAGCCAGGAAAGAATACTCCCTTAGCAGAGCTCTATTCCCTTCCATCTCTGCTTGGAAATTGGTTTTGGGAGCAGGCCCTGAGGCTGAAAAGCAGAGAAATGCCTTCCCTCATGTCTCATAGATCTTGCTAAAAGCAGCAAGGAGTGGGCAGCACTGATCCACATTCTGAGATCTTACAGTCAGTTTTCCTAGGACTTCAGCCTCAGAAAGCACATGGTCTACCTTCCAAGTTATCACAGGAGGCAGTTTCATCAAGCATTTCCACAAAGCATTCTTTAGTAAACATAACCTGCTTTCTAAGGCTATCTTGAATTCTAAATGAGTTTCGAGTTTCAATCATCACCTCTTTACAGTGTAATATCTGTGTCCTAACAATAAAGCCAGTGCCACATGTTTTATGTTTCAGTTATGGCAGCACCTCACATCTAGTAACCAATTTCTGTACTTGTTAGGGCTCATTCTAAGCTGTTCTAACAAAGAGATGCCAAAATACAGTAGCTTAAACAAGATAGAGGCAAGTGGTCCAGGGCTGACAGTACAGCTCTGCCATCTTCAGTACAGAGCTTCATAGGTTCACCCATCTTTGCCATTTCCCAGGTGGAGGAAAGAGGAGGCTAAGATAAACCTCTTGAAGAAGATGGCTGAGAATGGGCGTGCCCAACTTCTCCACATATCTCATTGGCCAAAATGAGTCACTGAGCCACCCAGCCTAACTGCAAAGGAGAACAAGGAAATGTAGTTTGTAGCTGAGTCAGCTCTGTTACTAAAGGAAGATTAGGGTAATGGGTACTGGGAACAGATAGCAGTGTCTGCCATATTAACTGAACCAATGACACTTTCGGATGAGGAGTCACTGATATGAGAACGAGAGAGTTAGTTCATAGAAAGTAGCTGGTCTATATTAACGAAAGACCACTAGAAAGGCAAACAGGAAAACATCTTGCCTAGGAGGTGACAAGATAATCTGCTTTCCAAGGCTATTTTGGATTCTAAATGAGTTGCAAGTTTCAATCTCCATAAACTTGACTTACTTTTTAGTTCCTGTGAAGCCTGACCTTTGGGCTGATATTTCTGTTTTCTTTATTTCCACATGTGTTATTGCAATAACCTCCATTTCTTGAGCTAACCCCAGACTAAGCTGTTGACCCTTGTAACAAAAAGAACTTTTCACATTAAGTTAATATTCCTGATTATCCAGTACCCAAACAATATTAAGTACCTTCCATATGTGAGGAGTGGGGCTAAAAAGAGATAAAAGATACAATCCCTGCCCCCTTTGTGTCATTTGTATGCCTATATTCATGAATATGCTTAAGTGATTTAATGTTGCTAATTTATTCTGCAGAAAAAAGAAAAAAAGGGTCATACTTATTATCTTAGACAATGAAATAAAACTTAAAATCAAGTATTTTACTTGATATCAGGTGTCTGGAATACTTTTAAAAATCATTTTATGCTACTAACTAATGTTATAAACTTAGAAAAAATATATATTCAGTTTCAGTAATATTATACATTTTAATACTTTTATTTATACAGTATAAGAAATGGCTTAGTTTTGATGGTGCTAAAGTAGGAATTATTGAGAGATTTGTATCTGGTTCATTGGCTGGTGTAACTGCCCAGACCTGTATTTACCCCATGGAGGTATGTATTATTATAAAATTTTAACTAAAGTAATGTTTTTAATGCAAATTATAACTTTTTAATGAATTAAATAAATGAATCCCAGGTCAAGATTTTGTACAATAAACAGTTTTATAGCTACAAGATTTAAATCTCATATCAAGTATCAGTTGGCCTTAGTAGATTTTTTGTTTTGTTTAGGGTAAAGGTAGTATTGTAGATGTACTAAGAAGATAATAATTTCATTCATTGATTGTTTAATTGATTTATTCATTAATCAAATCAAATTTGTATTGCACACCCACTAGGTGGAAGGTACTTTTCTAGATCCAGAGATGAGTCAGATAAGCATTTTTGTCATGGAGCTTATAGTCTAGAAGGGGAGATAAAACATGTACATTAGTAATAATGATCCAATACAGAAAATATAAATTCTGGAAGAGACAGCAATGTGAAGTGCTATGGAAATTCAGAAGGGAGAAATTATTTCCAGTTAGAAATTTCATGAAAGATATCAATAGAATGTGTGAGTTTGGCTTAGAATTTGGATGTTCAGAGATGATGGCATTTTAGGTGGAAATAATGACTTAAGCAAAGGAATGGAGGTAAAAGAACAGGTGTTTAGGTTTGGACTGGACGATACCATAGATAAAGGGTTGGGGCCAGATAATAAAGGCTCTTGAATGTAGCTTATGAAATTTAATATTAATTTCTTAAAAAATAAGGCATTAAAGACCTTGGGGCCTGAAATATAATCTTGGTCAAGTTTTTTTAGAGCAGAAGCAACTAGAGAAATGAGATGACTGGATGTAAGATATTGCCATCATTCAGGGAAGTGATAATAAGGGCTTGAAATGTGATATTGACTACAGGAAGTTTACTCATGTTAGAGCTGTCTTGAGAACTGACAACATGAGAAATAGAAAGCAGGAGAAAGAAAAAGGAAGAAGGCAGACTCTATCTGGGTTCTGCGTCTCTAACAGAGATTGGAGGGAGTAAGCCAGGCTCTGAGAGATGATGTGTTCAGGTTTACATATATATTTAAATTGAGTTGTTGGTGGACAACCAAGTTATGATTTTCAGCAGGCAGTTGCAAATGTGACACCGAGACTTGAGAGAGTTCAAGTCTTGATATGTCTATCATCTGCAAAGAAGTGTTAGTTAAAAAAAAAAAAGTAGTTTTCTTTTTTCAATGCTTAGAAGAAAACTTTTGAAAAGACCTTAATTTAGGGAGTAAGAGGAAAGAAAACATGCTAGTGAAGCACACAGAAAAGTTTTACTTGGGTAAGAAGAGAGTGCATTGCCCTGGAGAGGGCAAAGTTTTAAGAATGGGATTAGCCAAAGTGTGGGGTCCTGCAGAGACATTAAAACATGGAACTGACTACTCAGAGGCAGTTCCATCAAGACACACACTTTGCCCTATCAAAACAAATTTTATACTTTTTAAAAAAATTTGAGCTGTTTGAAGCATAAGTATACTATAGAGAGCTCCTTTAAATTAAATTAATGGAAAATAAGAGGACAAGGAGTGAGGTTCTATCAGAAGAATTACATTGAACGTAGGAGTATTGATTACAGGAAGCCCACTGGAGCCCACGACGGCCCGTATAGCTCTTGTAATGGTACTATTTTATGGGCACAAAATGAGCCTAAGTCATATTAAATTAGTTTACAGGCTTCACTGTTACCACAGTTCCCAGAGTATGTATATGTATTTAAGCACATATAGCATTTGTTTCCATCTTGGCTCTTCACTTTAACATGACCATACGCTTTTCTTAAACTGGATATTGGCTGTAGTTCCTTTATTTTGAAACAATGTTATCTCAAATGAATTTGTTTCAGAATACGTTGCCTTACAGCCCATAAAAGGAGTTTGAGTGGATGCATCAATCAGAGCCACATGATTAATTTACTCTCCTGTTTAAATAATGTGTAAAAAAAAGCTCTATACTGTATCAATTGTTCATAATTAATAAGAGTCAATTAGTGAGCAGGTAAAATTATGTTTAAGATTGCTTTCTTTTTGGAGTTCTATGGTAATTAGGAAACATTGTGATGTAATACAATTTACTGAATTGCTAGATGAATTGAGTGAATCTGATCAATATATTTTTATGATATCCTTTTACCTTTTAGGTAATAAAGACCAGACTGGCTCTAGGTACAACAGGACAGTATTCAGGGATTATTGATTGTGGCAAGAAGCTTCTGAAACAAGAAGGTGTCAGAACCTTTTTCAAAGGTTATATTCCTAACTTTCTAGGTATTATACCTTATGCAGGCATAGATTTTGCTGTTTATGAGGTGAGTGGGTGAGTTTATTCTCATAATACGACATTATGTGTTAGATTTGAACATTTGGTACAATAATAGCTTTTATTCTAAAAATCTTGATGTAAATGACTTTTCATGAAATAGCTTCTGACGAAGAAGTGAATTGAATGGTTTTATTTGGCTTTTTATTTATATGTTAATTGTTATTCTAATAATTTTGTTTGGTGGTTTTTTTGGGTGTACGTGTGAATTAGTTTTTGGTAATAATAATTATAGATGAAAATGCTGATAAACAAATATATGGTGATGGAAGGAGAACTGATTCTGGGTGGTGAACACACAATGGGATTTATAGATGATGTAATACAGAATTGTTCACCTGAAATCTATGTAACTTTACTAACAATTGTCACCCCAATAAACTTTAATTAAAAAAAATGCTGATAAAATAGTGATTCTCAACTCTGGATGCATATGAGAATTACCTGTATGTGTATTGTTAAAAAAATAAGATTTTCTTGGGCTACATTCCAAGATATTCTGATTTAATTATCTTGGGACTCAGGTTTTTTTTAACTCCCTAAAGGGATCTGACGCACGGTTGTGAAAATGAGAATTGAGGAGAGGAGTAACTGGGGGTTAGGAGACAGAGGTAGCATGGAGATGGGGCAGATACCCTAATGGTGTAGTGCTGAGCGGACAGGATTCCGGGTTACCCTCCTTTCAGCCAATCATTTCATTTTTATGACCACACATCTGTTTCAGGTAAACCATCTTAACCACGTATACCATTTGGTCATAAGAACCAGGTGAGAGTTTGTGACCAGTGTAACTTAAAGTCATTCTCAATAAAGGAAGGACAGCTTTCTAGGCACAGGAGCAGTGGTACTTTTGGCATGTGGTACCACCATCGTGTGAAAGAGGGCCAATTTCATTTAGCACTTAAAAAAATATATGCTTCCTTTTTTTGGTAGAAGTTTAAAGTATTGAATATTATAACGTGTTTTTTTCCTTTTTGTTTTCTTGTTTCTGTGATCTTATTAAAATAAATTCATTGCGCCTGTCTAATGTTGGTCTCTCTCCATTCTTTCCTTTCTACAGTTCAGTATCTTTTGCATTCACACCAGAATGACATTACATGTTTCTCTTTTTATGGTTGCATAACTATAATAAATGTACATTGAGTAAAGACATTTTAAAAAAGCATCAAAAAGATTTTTTTCAAAAGCATCAAATTATACATTTCATAGTAATTGCCTAGTATGTAATGGTAAAGTTGTGTTCGTTAATAAATAAACTGTTCTAAAAGCATTCAGCTATATTTTAAACCCGCTATTTCTAAATACAGTAGTACCTCGGTTTTTGAACGTAATCCGTTCTGGAAGACCGTTCGAGTTCTGAAACATTCGAAAACAGCTGACAGCTAGGCCTCAGGATCTTGCACTCAGTGGAAGCCGTGTGACATGTTCGACTTCTGAGGCGTATTCGAAAACTGAAGCATTTATTTCCGGGTTTATGGCGTTCGTAAACCGGAATGTTCGTCAACAGAGACGTTCTAAAACCGAGGTACTACTGTAATTCCTTCTAGTTACTTCCATTCAAGGAAAAGCAAATTTAGAAAGATGGATATTTCTTTAAACTTGAGAAAATATGGTTTTGTTAACCTACAATGAATTCTGCAGTCTTCTCTATAATATTCTGTTAATCCCTTTGAGAATCTTAAGAATTCTGCTTGGGTGTTTGAATATAATTACAAACCAAAACAATCAAGCAAAACAAAATAAAATAAACAGAACACACACAGAGACACAAACATAGGAGAATGAAAACATCATTGTGAGGTTGTATGAACACGTTTATTTGAAAACATCTGTGTACCCTGTCCCTGATAGGACAGTAGGGTTAGCCCCCTCTCTACAAGAAACAGGAACAATATTTTGTAAAGATTTTGGAAAGTTAATGCAAAGTTATTAAAATCAAACAACCAAGCTTGACTCCCATTTATCAACTTTGTGATCTGACAACTTAGTCTCTTTGAATGAGTTTCCTCATTTATAAAATTTTAAAATGGAGACAATATTGACTTGTCAAGTTTCTGTAGGGATTAAAAGAGATAACATCTATGGAAATGCTCAGTATAATTCTTGAATCAAGAAGCTACTCAATAATGTTTATTGAAATTGACTGAACAATGAACTTTATTCTACTTAGACTTCCATAGTAGTTAAAGGATATTTATTCCTTTCTTCTCTTTCAGCTTTTGAAGAATTATTGGCTAGAACATTATGCAGGAAACGCTGTAGACCCTGGGATAATGGTTTTGCTGGGTTGTAGTGCATTGTCTCACACTAGTGGCCAGCTAGCCAGCTTCCCTCTGAACCTTGTTAGAACACGGATGCAGGCTCAAGGTGAGTTTTTTAAATGAAGTAATAATAAGTTTGAAAAGTTAACGAAAATCGTTTTAATGAAGTAATAATAAAAATTAAGTCATAAACAGTTTAAAATAATAAAGTTGTTTTAAGTGAGTAGAAGTTAACGATTTCAAAAACAGAAAACTGTAGAATTGGTAAATAAAAAACTATGTGATTTTTAAAGCATAATCTTGAATTTATTGTTTTATTATAGAGTCTTTTGTGAATTTTAGATTTCATTTCTTTTATAAAGTTCTGTTTGGAACTCTCCACATTTCCTTCCGTTACTGACGATCTCTTTCAGGAGTTTACAATTAGGAAGTACCAAGCAGAACAACAGAAAAGATTTTGCTTTCTTCAAATTGAATCAACAGTTAATATGAACATGTAATTTTCTCCTAGTTCTGCTATCATTGTTATATTCTGCATCAGGAACTTAATACATTTGTGGAACTGAACGTAGTTGTTTTGTATTCCAGTCCACATTGCAAGGAGATATGAAATAGAAGGGAGGGTATCTGTTTTGTTCCTCTCAAGTGAAATGTTAGGAATTTAGATTTTAAGCACCTGTGTTTTTCACTTGTCAAGAAGGAAAAAAACCTTGCATATCCCTATTAGTATCTTCCTGAGTAAACTATGTAAGGGGTCATGCGGTAAGTGGTATTCTTGTACTTTTTTTTGGATATTAAATCGTTTATTGATTACACATGATAATGGATGATACACAAGCTTCATTCCCATCTATAATTTTATCTGGTACCATAATTCAGTTTAGATATATTGCATAGGATGTGCCAACAATCATTAATCAAATAAACTCCAGACTCTGCTGGGTGACTCTTTTAATGGTGAGCTCCAGATCACCAACACAGTAACTGTCAATTCAACTACACCAAGGTTTCTGAAGACAATGGCTTCTGACTGAGCCCAAGCAGGTTGTAAATAAATTTCAAATGGAACCTGGCATCACCCTGAAGGAATTCTAACTTCATACTGTTGGGGTAATTTACCAAAATGGCTTCAGAGTAGACTAACTTTACACAGCACATTTAAAAAGACACATTTATTCAGCGTCATGATCAGACTATTACATTTAGCAATCAACAGCATGGGTGCAAAAAAAAAAATCTACATTAAAACCCTTTGTTGGAATGCTTTACACTTTCCACAGAACAGAAACTAAAATAACCTGTTATACAATTAGTCACAAATACAGTCCTCGAGTTTTTTGCCCATACACATGAGTATTGTCTAAAACATGTCTTCTTTGTAGCAGCTAGGCCCTGCCACCACTGTGCTTGGCTGAGTTCACAAATCTGTTGTAACCTGTAGCTTCCCTGTCACTTCTCTGGCTCTCCTCTCCTGCTAAGCTTTGTTTCCTGGCAGTAATTAAAATCTTCCGCCACTGCCATAGCTACTGCTGCTGCTGGAACCACCATAGCCACCTTGGTTTCGTGGTTTGGCAAAGTATTGACCTCCACCACCATAGGGGCCAGAGGTTCTGCCTCCAAAGTTCCCTTCTTTCATGGGTCCAAAATTTGAAGATTGATTGTTGTAATTGCCAAAATCGTTGTAGCTTCCACCAACTCCAAAATTGCTTCCAGCATTACCAAATCCATTATAGCCATCCCCACTGCCACCATATCCTCCTCCACCACGACTGCCTCCAAAGCCACCTCGACCACTGAAGTTTCCTCCACGACCAAAGTTGTCATTCCCACCAAAGCCACTTCCTTGACCACCACCGAAGTTTCCAGAACCACTTTGACCCCTTTGACTGGATGAAGCACTAGCCATCTCTTGCTTAGATAGGGCGTTCCTTACGTCACAGTTGTGGCCATTCACAGTATGGTATTTCTGAATGACAATCTTGACTACAGAGTCATAGTCATCAAAGGTTACAAAAGCAAAGCCTCTCCTCTTGCCACTGCCTCGGTCAGTCATGATTTCAATCACTTCAATTTTCCCATACTATTCAAAATAATTTCTTAGGTGATGGTCTTCAGTATCTTCTTTAATACCACCGACAAAAATCTTTTTCACAGTTAAGTGGGCACCAGGTCTTTGAGAATCTTCTCTTGAGACAGCCCTCTTTGGTTCCACAACTATTCCATCCACCTTGTGTGGCCTTGCCTTCATGGCTGTATCCACCTCCTCCACAGTGGCATAGGTGACAAACCCAAAGTCTCTGGAGTGCTTGGTGCTTTTGTCTCTCATCACCACACAGTCTGTGAGTGTTCCCCATTGCTCAAAATGGCTCTTCAGACTCTCATCGGTTGTTTCAAAGCTCAAACCTCCAATGAAGAGCTTCTGCAGCTGTTCAGACTCTTTGGGAGACTCTGACTTAGACGTGACGACTGCGGGAGAGGTGACTTTTATGATGCTTACTCGGCGGCGTCCATCGACAGAAAGCCTTGTACATTCTTTTTCCTCTTTGTTGGGGGAAGATTTTTGGATTTAATTTATATTGCAATCCAGGTGAGGAATCTCTCTATTCATCCCATCACCCATCCATCCCCCTGTCAAATTATTTGTGTGATACCCAGTTGCTGCTGCTCTTTTGAGGTTCCTTATTAAAGACTTTCCCATGTGGTCCAATAGAACTTTCTGCAATGATGGAAAGATTTTATGTCTGTGCTGTCCAGTACGGTGGCCACCAGTCACACATGGCTGTTGGGCACTTGAGATGTTGCTTCACTAGTGCAACTGAATTTACAGTTTTATTGAATTTTAATCAATTTAAATGTGAATAACCACATGTCATGCGGAGTCTCAGCTCCCGCTCCCCGCACAAGAATGCAGGATGTGGTGAGGCTGAAAAGGAACAACTGAGCCACAGACAGGGAAGTCATACCACTGTAGTCTCCGTGGCGGTTGTCTGAGACACAAAGGCAAACATCCGCCAGTACCCCAGGCGTCTTCCTGCACCCCAGTCTTGCTGGTGGTCGGGTGAGACACAGGAAGAAGGATTCACACAATCCACAATGTAATCTGCTTGCTAACTGCACTTGCTAGCGGCAATCCGCCCCCCGCTCTCTGCCAACCAACAAATCAACCAACCCCCTAGTTTAGCCAGGGCAGTTATATTAGTGGCTAATGGCTAACCGGTAACAACTGAAGGCCATCCAGCCATAGCAGATGGCCATCTGATTACAGCTGATGGCCATCTAATAACTGAGCCAGCACCTTTCCACGTGAGGCCAAGAGCCTAGAAACTGCTCTCTGGGACTCTGTTCCCACACCATATGTGTCTAGTGACTACTGCACAGGACTATTCTTTTATAGGTAGGGAGAAAGGTGTACTCTGAAGTAACTTCAGCCTCTGTAAATTCTCATTAATCACTGGACTTTCTTAATATATAAAGATAAATATTGAATTACACTGATTTTTTTCAATTTATAGCACTGGAGCAAAAAGGAACAACTTCTATGATTCATCTCATTCAAGATATATATAACAAAGAAGGAAAAAAGGGATTTTTCAGGGGTCTCACCCCAAACATCATAAAAGTGCTTCCTGCGGTAGTCATCAGCTGTGTGGCTTATGAAAAAGTGAAAGGATATCTTGGATTGATTTAGAAGTGAAATACTAAATTGTTGTCATTACTGTAGCCACTTAATTATAAGATAATACCTGGGTTGTAAACAGAAACTTATTTTTTTTATAAAAGGACAGAAGTATCAAATAATTGTTAAAACATTTTCTCTTTATCTATTACAAAATCTATAAATTAAATAATCATTTGATATAGTTCTTTGATAATTTAAAAGCCTTAATATTCACAGAAGTTTATTTACATTTCCAACTACTCTCCCTTGAATAATTTGAAACTTGTTTTTATTGGGTTTAAATATACCATAGTAACATAAAAATTTGATTAGTTGTAGCAGTTTATATTAACCTTTTTGTATTTAAACACATTTTTTAAAAAAAAGCTGAGCTTGACAAATGTTTTATAAAAGAAAAATCAGTGCATTTAAAATTGACATTAATAGTAAATGATGAGAGTCCATTTCTCTTGTTTAAGCAAAGTGGAAAGTTGGTTTCATAATTCCCTCTATCACATTATGGATGGAATAATGATAACATGATAACCTATTTCTTCTCTGGGTACTTTTATTTGTAAATATAAACACTGTTGGTTCATTTTTAGTCTTGATATTTTCAGCTGTTATAAAGAAGTCAGCATTGAGACAAATCAGCATTGGACACATTTTCTTTTATTTTCTGGTTGAAAAACATTTGAGAGGAAGAATTTTAAAAATTAAATCCCATATTTCATACTTGTTGAAGCAATTATTCAACTTAGAAGTTGATTGAGTCAGCATATTAAAGTCCTAAATATCTCTTTTTTTGTTTTATGAAAAAATGAATCCTATTCTCTATTGGAATTATTTATCACTTAATTATTTAAATGATTGAAATCAGAGTGTGGTGAGACAGTGGTAATGGGCTCGTTGGCCATGATAGTCCTCAAATGAAGAACTGCCCACCTAACCTGACTGAAGTTCAGGCTTTGAGCCTTATGGCTTTGCTGATCCCAAAATTTGCCTTCGTTAATTTCCTCAAGATGATCAATTTTTTTGGTGATAGATTAATTAAAAATTATTCACAAAATTGAGCTATATATCACAATGCAAATATATTAATTTATAGTGGAGCTTCATACTTTCCATTAATCGGAATACCTTTATACCTTCTCTGGGGCACCATTTCCTGATATCAAGTTATCCAGGAAACGAAATACATAATGAAAAGATTAATGTGGAATTAGAACAAAGAGAGGAAAATATTTTTGAGGATCGTTTCTCTCAGATCCATCCCAATTAAGGTGGGAAGAGCTGGGAAGCTTGTAGACAAGGGAGAGCTGCTGAGACCTGAAGTAGGAGAGAGGAGAGAATTGTGGAATTAGAGCTAAACTAAGCCACGGACCCCCACAAGGGAGGAGGCAAATCTTACGTGAAGTCTGGGAGTGGGTGTGTAAGAAACTTGAGTAATGGTGGTAGTTGTGCAGGTAGATGTTTTCAAAGCATTACAAATTGATGAAACATCTTACACAGTAACATAGAAATGGGGAGGTCCATGGTGCATTAGGGAAATTGCAAGTTGCCCGGTCATTTTCAAACATACGGTGTCTAGGAAAGTATAGTGAGATGTTGGGGCTACTGCTGTAGGTTGGTGGCAGGTCATGGAGAGCTTTGAGTTATATGTGATAACGACATACTCTGGTATAAGAAGATAACTTTGACAATAGAACAAAGCCATTGACAGAGGAATTGTAGAGCCAATGAGACCACTTAGGATGTTATTACCATCGCCCGAGTTATAAAAGACTGGTTTCTAAGTAAGGGCTTCTCTTTAGACTAGGTGGACCCAATTATTGTATCAGAGGTCAAAGTCCAATGCTATCTTCTTTTTTATTAAAAAATTAAACCTTTATTAAGTGCCTTCTATGTGGTAGGTATTATTTCAAGGCACGTTTAAAGATTCTCTTGCTTAATTCTAACACCATACTAGAAGGTTGAGATTATTATCCCAACTTTCAGTTGAGGAAACTAAAGTTAAAGAGGTAAATGCTGTGAACAGGTCTTTTAACACTGCCTCCCTCGTTAAGGATTGTGCTCATCCTTTGCTTTCACAGCCTCTGTTTTACATGGAAGCCTACTGTCAGCCATAACTTTGGCTATCTCTTCAAGTGCTGATTTAGCCCATTGTTCTAGGGTACAGCCTCTCAGTTCTCTTAGACTTATTGCTAAGATTATTGGCTAGGTTAAGGAGTGGGTTATAGAAAAGACTTAGTAAGATGAATTCAAGACCAAGGCCGCCCATAGCAGAAGTGATGATCTGGGAGATGCTTGGGATAAAGTGCCCATTGAAACTTTTGACTCCGAGAAATCTCTGGACTTTACCAAGAAAGGCAAGGAGAGAGCAGGTGAGAAAATTCCAGCATGTTGATTATACCATGCTAAAGGGTGGTTATAAGCCCTTGCAAAAACATAAAAGCATCCATGGGTTCTCTGGGTTTGTAACATTTCAGGAAACACTGTTTTTTCTTTCTTTCTTTTTTTTTAATTTATTGGGGTGACAATTGTTAGTAAAATTACATAGATTTCAGGTGTACAATTCTGTATTACATCATCTATAAATCCCATTGTGTGTTCACCACCCAGAGTCAGTTCTCCTTCCATCACCATATATTTGATCCCCCTTACCCTCATCTCCCACCCCTTTCCCCCCTTACCCTCTGGTAACCACTAAACTATTGTCTGTGTCTATGAGTTTTTGTTTCTCATTTGTTTGTCTTGTTCTTTTGTTGTTTTTGGTTATATACCACATATCAGTGAAATCATATAGTTCTCTGCTTTTTCTGTGTGACTTATTTCGCTTAGCATTATTCTCTCAAGATCCATCCGTGTTGTTACAAATGTTCCTATATCATCTTTTCTTACCGCCGAATAGTATTCCATTGTGTATATATATACCACAACTTCTTTATCCATTCATCTATCGAAGGACATTTTGGTTGTTTCCATGTCTTGGCCACCGTAAACAAAGCTGCTATGGAAGGCAGTGTGGAGGTTCCTCAAAAAATTACGAATAGAATTACCATATGACCCAGCAATCCCTCTCCTGGGTATCTACCCAAAAAATCTGAAAACATTTATACATAAAGACACATGTTCACTGTTTTTTCCATCTCATTTTTGGGCTAGGGTCTAATTTTCTCAACAATCTAGTTTCAGATATTAGTAAATCTGTTCTAGATAGGTGAGAAAAAAATCTTGAAATAAAGAACCTTAATTTCACAGGAGCCGATCAGTCCACTAATCAATGTGCAGTTCTCAACCTCCATGGAGGGCTGGGTGTCCTTAAGGATGGTCATGGTAGACTGATGGAGAAAACCGGAGCCATGAACTTTCCCTGACACTGTTGGGAATGTCCATCTGCCTTGTCCTAATCCCATCTTACATGATCTCAGTGATCATCAGTCTTGTGTCAGTGCTGGACTGTGCCCCAGGGCGAAAGGAGTCCAGGCTGGCAGAACAAAGGGAACCTTCTCCCCATTAGCACTGCTACCAGGGGTCAATGCAGTATTGTTCTAGGGGGCCGAGACAGTCTCCCCATACTTATGTAAGGTCTAGGTTCATTGTATAATACTATTGTGAAATAGTTCAGGTGCTAAGCTAAGCCAGGTGTCCAAAAAGCGACAGAAGCTTTAGCACTCAGCACAATAGTTCTCTAAACTGACAGCTGTCCACCATATGTCCCCATAGGAGTTATGGGCCCCGAGGGAGCAACCTGCCTACCTAGCTCCCCTCTGCTCTGGCACCTACGAAGAGACCAGTGTTATACTTCAGCTAATTATCTGGGGCCTACCCTACTTTCAGAGAACTTGATAGCCTGTCGTCCTCTTCTGGAACTTCTGACTTCATCTTAGATCAATAGCTATATATGAAATCTGGCTCTGCATCTTCAAATACAGCCGTTTGAGGTTTGCAGCTTTACACTCAGGTCTCAGTTCTAACCTTTCACCTCATCCAGACCCAAGGTCTTACATCCCTTTTCTGTGTGGTCATTTGCTTGCTATTGTGAGACTCCAGTGAGATAATGGATATGAGAGTGTTTTGAAAACTGCAAATATTATGTAAGAATATTATCATTTTTAGGGGAAATAATGTGTTGTGCTGAGGTAGGTGGGGTACTTTGATTCAGAAAGACCTAAGTTCCAGTCCTATCTTTATCATTTATTATCTTTGATATTTAGAGATTCAGTTAATCTTTGAGTCTCAGTTTCCATATATTTTATGGGGAGACAATAACG